>NW_028072798.1:10514324-11888596 GCF_014824575.4 Sturnira hondurensis | reverse complement strand
CAGGTCACCTTTGGGTCTTATAAGCAAGGGGAAGGACCCCACCTGAGACCTGGGGGTCTAAGAGGTCTGTGACCTCAGGCCTGGGCCACTTGAGTGTGGAGAGGACCACACAAGAGACAGGAGTGTCCTGTTACTGCACGCTTGTGTCCTGTGAGGGTTGAGAAAGGTCCCTCTCTGTGAAATGTACGTGTCCTGACCCTTCACCTTTGAGCCTGGTGCCTGTGAGGAGGGGGTCTGATCTGAGAGAGCAGGGGGTCCTGTCAATTCAGCTCTGAGTCCTGGAAGCCTGAAGACAGCCCCCCTCCAAGAGTACAGGGCTCTGCCACACCAGCCCTGTGATCAGAGGTACACAGAGGCTCTGGGTCCATGACTGTGGGGAACATCCCTGCCTGTGAGTGTGATGGGTCCGGTCCCATCGCCTGTGTGCTGTGGGTACAGCAACAGGGGCTTTGCAGAGAAAGCTGTGGGTCCTGTCACTTCAGCCCTGGGTCTGGGAATTGCAGGAAGAAGCCCCACCAGGGGGAGGAAGCTGTGGCTCCCAGTCAGCACTGGGTGTTGAGCAGGAGGAGAGGGCACACTCGGGAGGACACCTGGTCTTCTGACATCAGCCAGGGTCCCAAAGAGTGTGTGGGGATTCAACATGGAATAGTCTGGGGTGCTGTCTCATCACCTTGAAGTCTTGTGAATGTGGGGTGGGCCCCTCACTGAGAAAGTAGGGGGCCCTGCCATCTGAACTCTGGGTCCTGGGAGTGTGGGAAGGGGCCTCTCCCTGAGAGGAGTGGGGACCTGTCACAGTGAACAGGGACCTGACCTGGGAAAGACAGGTGTCCAGCCTGACAGCTGAGTCCTGTGGACATGGGAAGGGCTCCCCCTGACACAGTAGGGAACCCGTCACACTGGCTCTGTCCCCTGTGTGTCTGGAAAACTGTCCCACCAAGGAGAAGAGTGGTTCCCATTGCCTCAGCTCTGGGGCACCTGAGTGTGGGGAAAGGTCCCTCCCAGAGGGCTCAGGGGGTCCTGTCACATCAGCTCTGGGTGCTGCGACGCTGGGGTCGGGTCACACTGGAGACAGGAGAGGGCAGAAGAAGGCAGCCAAAGCTGTTGTCCCAGTCTTTCATCAGTGCAAGTCACAGACCAACACCAAGCCCGAGGACTTCCGAGAAAGTAACTCCTGTAAAGAAAGGTCCCAACTTCAGCAACGGGGTGGAGGGGAGCTACTATCCTCTGACACCTTCTGCCTGTTTCATCCAGTCCATGTGCCACCTGCCTAGTTTTGTTACAGTAGCAAAGTTCACTTTCATCTTTAGGGAGAACTGCTCACAGTGGGTACAGCAAAGAAGACCCTCTCTGTCAACCACTTCACTTAGGGGACCGGAACTGTCCCCAAACTCTATCTCGGCCCTTCCCCTGGCCGAGCACACAGTGAGAACCAGACCCCCACTGGGGCGGCGTCTGCTCGGACAGGGACGTTTGTCTCACCAGGGGCATTTCTGACATAAACTATGACCTTCGCTACTGGCACCGAACAGCCAAAGAAACGTCTGGAGAGAAAAGTGTGCGTGTAACCACCCTGCCGCCCAGAGGCCGCCCGTGTGCGCAGGTCCCGGGCTCAGGTGTCCGGAGCCTTCCTGTCCGCAAGTGGGATCCAGCGACCCTCTCCCTGTTCTCGCACCGCGGAAGAAAGGAGAAGACCTTCACCCCTTCGCCACGCTCCCCGGATGCCGATTTTCCCGTTTTTCTTCTTTCTTAAGCAGGAAAGAGAAGGGTGAGCTAAGCGGCCTTGCAGAACACATCCACGTGAGCCCTCCGCCCCGCGCGCCTGCGAGAGGCCTCTGGCCGTGTGCGCAGCGTTGTCCCGGTGAGGGCCGCTCCACTCCGCTCTCCTTTGCTTCCCACGGAAGAGAGAGGCCCCCCAAAGCTGCGGGAGCGCACGACCCCGGGTTCCGCCTCCCACCCCATCGCTCTCCCCCATATCCTCCTGGAGTCACCTACACCCACCAGCAGAACCTCCTCTCCAAACCTCCGTTCTCGCAGTTGCACCCGAATTCTGCGCCTTCCCCGTCCCGCCCAATGTAACCGGTTCCAACCTCCCCTACCCGGCTCTGGTCCAGCCCCCTTAGAACCCTCTGCTTCCCAGCAGGGTCCAGTCCTCCTCCCAGACGCTCCCCACCCTTCTCACCCCGGCTTCGCCCCGAGAACCCCGACCCACTGGGATCGCAGCCCGCCAGCACCTTCGCGACCCCAACACCCTCCCCGACCCCTGCGTCCCTCACCAGGCAGCATTCTGGTCACTTCTCCTCTCAAAGTTCTCGGCGTTCCGGGACCCGCATCACCCTCACCCCCCTCTCGGCTCTCCTTCCCGAGACCTAGTCCCCGCAGGATCCCTCCCACGCCCCTTTGCCCACGAGGGATCCTCTGCCGGTGCGTCCCGTCCTGCGGCCCCTGGGAGGGAAGAGAGGGGACGGGCAGGCCGAGGGGCGACGAGCCGGGTCTGAGAAGGGCTCCGGGGCCGGGAGACCAGCGGGAACATCAGGTCCGCAGGGAGGCCAGCGCAGCGCCAGACAGGTGCGGCCCCAACCGGACGTGGAGGATACGGACCGGAGGGCGGTCTGGGCCCTGGAAGGAAGCGCATTCACTGGGTAAGTGCCTGTGAAGACACATTTGCTGGTGTCAGACCCGAGCACGGGCGTCTCGTGTGTAATATACAGGACACACACTGGTGAGGGACACACGTGCCTTCGTGGGGCTCACTGTCCGGCCTGTGGCCGAGACGCGGTGGAAGCGTCCGGGCTGAGCCGGCACCTGCCCAAGCGCAGCGGTGGGAAGGGACCGCACACCTGGGGAGACTGAGTCACGGTGGTGAAGCTCCGCAGGCGTTCGAGGATGACAGCTTCTTGTCATTGCTCACGAGTCACTCCTTAATAACTGTTCTGTCAGGTCACAAACAGTAAATACTCTTGCTTTGTACATTCCAAAGTTCACCATCTACAATCTCCGTTATTGAAAATGTGCATGTTTGCCATATCGTGAGTTCCTCAAATAACCTAGAGGGGGCGCCATTTCTACGAGACCAGAGGTCTAAACCTTGAACTCACTTAAAAATCAGTATCCTGCTCCTCTTTGATTTCATCATTAATGAACACCAACAAAATTTTTTCTGACTTATCACATTACCTCATTTCTTCATATTTTCTTTCAAGTGTCTATTTTTACATGTTTTTACATAACTAAAGTAATACAACTTTATTATTGTATGATAGCTTATTTACCTTGATGAATCATGAAAAGCAATGTAATGATTACAAGTAATAGAATTTATTACAGTGAGGGGGAATAACACAGAAATAAATACCTTTATATATATAGAAACAATAAGTTAAAGACAGACTCGAAAAGAACCAATAGCAACAAAACAGATACAATGCCTAACATTAACCTCAGCAAGAATGTGCATGATCTGTGTGAACAAAATGTTAAAACGATGCCCAGAGAAAGACACTTGAACAACTGGAAACTAATATCATATTGTTTGATAAAAAAACAAGGATGTCAATTTTCCAAAGTTGCTTATAAATTTATTGTGATACAATTTTAAATAACAACATTTTAAAACTAAAACAAACTCACTTTCAATACACTTGTTAAATTGAGGAATGAAAAGAGAATTCTGAAAGAGCAATGTAATAAATACAGCCTAGCCCAACCAAACGTAACTATGTATTGTGTTATAAATCTAGACTAATCTAAACAGTAGGCGTAATGGCCTTTGAATAGACAAATTAATGGGACAGAATACAAAGTCCAATAATAAATGCAAAGTCAGAGGGAAATTTTCTATGACAAAGATGTCTCCTTAGATCTGCGAGAAAATATTTATAATATAATAAAAGGTATTGGAACAACTGAATAGGAAAAATGTTGCCCCACCCCCACATTACATCCTCTGCCAAAATCAATTCTTTGATTGATTCTAATAGCCACTCAAAACTGATATGAAACACTGAGAGCTATCTGAAATATGCAAAAACATCTAAAGTGAAAGAATGTGGAAAATGTAGATAACTGTTTCTCATGTGTGGAAATGTAGCTCAGCACTCACGTGGAAAACCCGTGGGGAGCAAGTGGCATGCAGGACCACACCCATGGAGAGGTTTTCCCATGTGGAGTCAGGCCTGCATTGCACCTACACTGCTATGAGACTTTCTTTTGCTAAAACTCCCTCACCCTGAATTGAGGCCCAAGGGCTTACTGCAACTTCCTAAAATCTGAGCTAACCCTCCCAAGTATGGAATGTGATGGATTCCACCACTTTTCCCCTTGGTCTGCAACATCCTTCTCTTTGAAGTAATTAGCAGCATTCTTTCCTTTGTTATCTGTAAAAGGTCATCCCCCTGCAGTGAACCTGTGCATAGTAAATGAGGACTACCCTCCATGTAATGTACCCAGAGAAGCAATAAAAGCTTCTCCAGACACAGGCCTCTGACCCTCTCACCCTCTCTCTCTCTCAGAGAGTGGCCATGCCATCCCTTTCTCTCCACAGGACTTCTGTTGTCCGTGTATATTTGTTCACTAGCAGCCACGACACACACAGATGCTGCCAGCCAGGATCAACATCAGGAAAATATACTATATGAACATTAACCAAATGAAAATTATATAATAACATAGTAGACTTGAAAACAAAAAAACACTACTCCACATAAACAGGAGTATTTCATAGCAGAAAGTTCAATTTACCAGTTAGTTCCAAATTTTTATTCACTTAATAACATAAACCCCAAATTATATAGAACAGAGCTACATGGAAAAATACACAAAATAATAATCATAATTATTATTATCAGGTGATTCAACAAACCTCCATCATGTGGGTTCTGGTTCAGAATTAACAAAGCCCACAAAAATAGTAAAAATATTTTTAAAATATGAGAAGCAAATTGCATTTATTTATTTTTTATTTTTAAATATATTTTATTGATTATGCCATTTCAGTTGTCCCATTCCCCCCTTCACTCCCCTCCACCCTGCACACCCCTCCCCCACCATTACTCCACTTTCATTCATGTCCATGTGTCACAAGTTCTTTAGATTCTGTATTTCCCACACTATTCTTGCCCTCCCCCCTGTCTATTTTCTACCTACCATCTATGCTACTTATTCTCTGCACCTTCTCCCCCCTTCTCCTCCTCCCACTCCCCTGTTGCTAACCCTCCATGTGATCTCCATTTCTACGTTTCTGCTCCCAATCTAGCTGTCCTCTTAGTTTGCTTTTGTTTTAGGTGTGGTTGTTAATAACTGTGAGTTTGCTGTCCTTTCACTGTTCATATTTCTTATCTTCCTTTTCTTAGATAAGTCCCTTTAACATTTCATATAATAAGGGCTTGGTGATGATGAATTCCTTGCATTTGATCTTATATGAGAAGCACTGTATCTGCCCTTCCATTCTAAATGAAAGTTTTGCAGGATAGAGCAATCTTGGCTGTAGGTCTTTGGATTTCATGACTTGGAATACTTCTTTCCAGCCCCTTCTTGCCTGTAAGGTCTCTTTTGAGAAATCAGCTGACAGTCTGGCGGGAAGTCCTTTGTAGGTGACTGTCCCCTTATCTCTTGCTGCTTCTGTAATTCTCTCCTTCATTTTAATCTTGGCTAATGTAATTCTGATGTGCCCTGGTGTGTTCCTTCTTGGGTCCAACTTCTTTGGGACTCTCTGAGCTTCCTGGATTTCCTGGAAGTCTATTTCCTTTGCCAGACTGGGGAAGTTCTCCTTTATTATTTGTTCCAATAAGTCTTCCATTCGTGGCTGTTCCTCTTTCCCTTCCGGTACCCCTATAATTTGGATGTTGGAATGTTTAAAGATGTCCTGGAGGTTCTTAAGCCTTACATTTTTTTTGAATTCTTGTTTCTTCCTTCTTTTCTGTTTGGTTGTTTCTTTCTTCCTTCTGGTCCACTCCCTTGATTTGAGTCCGGTTTCCTTTCCATCACTATTGGTTTCCTGTGCATTTTCCTTCATTCCAATCAGTTTAGCCTTCATATGTTCCTCTAATTTGTGGCTTAAATCAACCAATTCTGTGAGCATCCTGACCACCAGTGTTTTGAACTGTGCATCTGAAAGGTTAGCTATTTCCTGGTCACTTAGAATTATAGGCTCTGGGGCTTTGAGCTGCTCTTGAGTCATAATGTTTGGTCTGTTCGCACCTGTTATGTATGAGGGGAGGAGCCTTTTAAATTTAGTTGTGTTCACCAGGGCTGGGTGACCCAGGGCACTGGGTTGTGATGCAGTGTGGATGAGTAGTTTGTTGTTGGACTTCTGTACAGTTCAATTTTCACTGTTTTGGCTGCGTTTTTGTTTCTAAAACTTCGCTGTCTTTAAATTTAGTTGTGGGAGGGAGCACAGTGTTTCCACATACGCCTCCATCTTGGCCAGAAGTGCAAATCGCATTTAACGTGCATAAGTACTTCACTACAGCCCAGAACTGCAAATTACAGATGCTTTCCAAGCACCCTGGGAATTTTTTTAAACAATGACCATATAGTGATATAAAGCAAGTCTCAATAAATTGCAAAGGGCTAAAATTTGTGTGTGTGTGTGTGTGTGTGTGTGTGTCTTGCTCTCACTGCCATTAATCAAGACATCAGTAACAACAGATAACTAGAAAATACTTATATTCACAAATGATGAAATACACTTCTATTTTTTTATTTTATTTTATTTATTTATTTATCCTTAGAGGGGAAGGAGAGAGAGAGAAACATCAATGTATGGTTGCCTTTCATGCGTCCCCTGCTGGAAGTTGGCCTGCAGGGAACCGGCCTGCAACCCAGGCATGTGCCCTGACTGGGAATCGAACCGCTATCCTCTGGTTCACAGGCCTGTGCTCAATCCACTGAGCTACACCAGCCAGGGCTGATGAAATACACTTCTAAATAACCACCCCAAAATAAATCACAATTGGAGTTACAAAATAATTTGCATGGAATGAGAGTAAAAATACTGCATAGCAAGGCCAGATCCCTCAGGCTCCAAAGATGATCACAGCTTCAAGATCAGTGGCTTTTGCCCTGGCTGGTGTACCTCAGTGGATTGAGCACAGGCTGGCAACCAAAGGGTTGCCATTTGATTTCCGTTCAGGACACATGCCTATGTTGCAGGCCAGGTCCCCAGTGGGGTCCACGTGAGAGGCAACCACAGGTTGATGTTTCTTTCCCTTTCTTTCTCCCTCCCTTCTCCTCTCTCTAAAAATAAATACATTAAATTTTTGGGAAAAGATCAGTGCTTTTCAACCTAAGATTGACTTTGCCCCCAAGGGGACATTTGGCACATTGTATGGAGGCCTTTCCGGTCATCCTTAGGGGGGTTAAGGTGGAAGTTACTGTCATGCACTAAATAGAGATAACAATTGCTAATGAGCACCTACAATGTGGAGAAAAATCCCCCAGTCTCACAGCAATGAGAAACCCTACTCTCTATGGAGCAGGATGGAGAGTCCATTAGAATACAAACAGCATGTGACTTTGCACCCTAGATCTGAAATCACGCCTCTCTCTGGACAGGCAGCCTGGAGGCTGAGAGCTAAACAACAACAACAAAAAATAAATTAAAATGTCAACCATCTCACAAAGACTGGGGAGGAATGTCCTTGGCTAAGAAGACACCCGAGGAAGCTCCGAGGCCAAGGAAGATGTGACACCTTAAGAGACTGAACCACAGTGTGATAAACCAGCACTGAGGGTCACTGTCCCTTTTCACTGCCCAGAAACCAGTCTTCAATAATTGTTTCTTTAAATTACTTAGAATCTACAATCCTACTCTTTTACATTCTAGAATTCATCATCTAACATTCTCTGTTTTGAAAATGTGGACCTTTGCCATATTGTGAGTTCCTCAGATAACCTACAAGGGGCACAATGTTACTTACAAAATACATCTGATTTCTAGAACACCACTGTTCCAGATCATGAACTCATTTACAATGCTAAGAATCATGTTACTATTTCATTTAATTATTAATGAACTTATAACTAACACATTTTTAACTTTTCTTGTCTTCCCGTTTTATTCCAAGCTTTAACTATTTTTTATGCTTTATACAGCTAAACTAATGTAATTTTATTATTGCATGATATCTTATTTACCTTGATAACTCATGAATATCAACTTAAGGTTATTATAAGTAATATGACTTAGTAAATTGTGGGGTAAATAACATGCAGAAATAAATATCTTTTCTATACACAAAGAGTAATTTAAAGATATAATCAAGGAAAAGAACCCATGGTGCACTCCCAAATCGTGTCTGGTCGAGATGCTGTGCTCATAGAAAGTGATCCCAAGGAACTGGTCACTGACATCGGGACCTGAGACTTATACCTAAAAACAGTCTTTTAGAAAAAATCAACAGGAACTTAAACAACAAAACAAACAAGCAAGCAAAATATGACCAAAGACACTGAAATTCAGAACAGGCTGACAGGGACCAGAGGGGAGAGGTGAGTGAACTTCAGGGGAAAAGAGGAAGGATTCACAGAAACTAGTATAAAGGACACATGGAGAACAACTAAGGGGGGTGGAAATGGGAGGGAGGTGGGGAGCACAGGGGGGGTGGGCTGGGAGGGGAGTGGGGGATGGAAAACTACTTGAACGATAATTAAATTTTAAAAATTAAAAAAAATCAACAGTCACTGATATTCCACTGTAATCAACCACTTTTCCTGCTGACCTATACTAGGATGTTATTCCCCCAAATTCCCACGAGATGGCAGCAGAGGTGCACGTTTAGGACACATTAATGCCTTGGCCAAAGGGTTCCTTCGATTTTTACTTATAAAATGATTGCAATTTTATTTTCCTTAACCTCTTGGGTTTAAATTTATTTTAAATAAATTTTATTTTCTTCTTAGTTTAGGGAAGCCGCAACAAACAAAGAAAATGACAATTGATTGTCAAGCACACTTGGAACTTCTAAAAACCTGACTCTATTACACTATACAGCAAGCTCCAACAAATGGCACATAAAACGCATTTTGCTTCCTTTGGCCTAATCTGGAAAGCAGTCACAAGGTAACTGGAAAGTCCATACCTTGAGACATTTAAAAATATCCTCCTAAATACCATTGTCATCAACAGTCATTGACATTCCACCAGAATCCACCACTTTTCTTGTTGACCAGCACTAAGGTATTATTCTGTTATTCTCAAAATGAACAAGAGATGGCAGCAGAAAACCACGCTTCGAGCTTTTTTTTTTTACATTGACTATATTGTACTTTGCAGCAAGTTTCAGAAAAATGTATCAAAGGATTGAAATTATATAAAGTATATTTCTTGCTCTCATTGCAGCTTATCTAGCAATCAGTAATAAAAGATAACTAGAAAGTCCTTATATTTAAAAATTATAAAATGCAATTCTAAATGACCCACAAATTAAATTACAATTGCAGTTAAAAAATAATTTGAAATGAATGATAATAAAAATAGCACATAAAAAAACACTCTGGGAAAAATGTACTGATAAATCCACACATTAGGGACAAAGCCTGATAATTCACAAATTTTGCATCGTATTACAAACCCAAAATAATAAATTAAATCCAGAGAAAGTGGAAGTGTGGAAATGTGCAAGTAGTGATGTCTGGAATGGTATAAGCTTTTTTTCATTAAATGACTTTTATTGTTATTCTATTACAATTTCCCAAACTTTCCTTTTTGCCCTCCTCCACCCACCCCAACCCACACACCCTCACCTTGTTTAGAAGCATAGATACTTAATATAGTAGCAGTTATTACCTGTTTGGGTAGGATTTTCGATTATTTTTATTTCTCTATATATTTTAAGTAAGTGGCAACAAAAAAGGGCCATCTCAGTTTGGGCTTAAAAAGTACTAGAGGAGAACATGGCATAATTTTAAAATCATAATAATCTCGTCTGTTGTGGTGAAAACACCAGAGGCCTTTCTTTGCTCACCCGCCTTTTTCAATTTTCACTTCTTCATGTGCAAATGCAGCCGAGCACAGAGGAAATGAAAGGTCTAGACAAGAAGTCATGTAGCTGAGTGGAGAAGCCCTAAGCAGCACAGCAGGAGAGGGAGCTGTCCCAGGGTTACCTCACTTTAGGGCCTCCTCACAGCCCTGATGCTACGTAACTAAGAAACAGCATTATTGAGTTGATACACAGTGTGCTGCTTCATAATTCACCTGTGACAATACAGAGCTTCTTAACAACCCTTCTGTACTCACAGTCATTCTGTATTAAAATTGAGGTATTTGCCCTAACGTTTCCTTCCTTCCTACCACACCCCAACCTTGGGACTCCTGTTGATATTGACTTGGAACAAACAACTCTAAATTTATCGACATGCACATGGACCCCACACACAAACCCAGATGATTTCTCATCATCTTTCAGTGAAGCATCCTTGGGTGGCCTTCAGAAGGGAATGGAGTAAACACCAGAAGGTGAGTATTTCCCAAAGCCACACCCAAAGAAGCCCCAGGTCTGAGACCCATAGCCAAATAGATTTGAACACAGGCCACAGACCTCAGAGACAGGACCCAGATCCATAACCAAGACTCCACAGTCAGACTCCAAAGTTAGAACTGGACAATGAACCCTAGTTCCCAGACACAGAAGCTGAACCACACTACTCAGGGTTTATATTCTTAATTGCATTTCTATAAATGACCTTGGATCCAGTACTTAAATATAAAATTTATTGTTTCCATAATAAATGGTTTTCATCTCTCAAACAAACAGTAACTGCGTGACACAATATATTTTGCACTGTGGAAATATTCCTGCCAGAAAAGAACTTTGGATGCAAATTGGGCACTATGGGTGGTCAAGGTGCTATTTGGATAAGGAAGGCAGCATGGGCCACTGGATGTAATGAGGGTGTGCAGAATTTTTGTTGAGTCATTTTTATTTTTTTTAAGATTTTATTTATTTATTTATTTTTAGAGGGGAAAGGAAGGAGAGAGAGAGAGAAATATCAATGTATGGTTGCCTCTGGTGTGTCCCCTGCTGGGAACTGGCCTGCAACCCAGGTATGTGCCCTGACTGGGAATCGAACCATGATTGTCTGGTTCGCAGGCCCACTGTCAATCCACTGAGCTACACCAGCCAGGGCCTATTGAGTCATTTTTAAATGCATACATCTATAACCAGCTACTTCTCCTCCATTCTTTTATCTACAAAATATATAGATAGGTTTATGTTAAGTAAAGGAGAAAACAAGTGACACAACGTTCCAAATGACATGAAGGAAAAGCAGTTTCCCCTGCACGTTGCCCAGACCCAGACCCTAGTCCCTGTGTGTCCTTTCAGCACGTGTCTTCTGTCTGGGTTTTTTCCCCTTTTTCTTTTTTTAATACTCACTTATGTGGGAGCCCGCCAGGACGAAGGGAACCAAGGACAGAGCCCCCACTGTGAAAATGGTGGAGGGACTTGGTTTCTGGTCCCTGGAGCCTGCGGGTATCTTGACATCTTCCGGACCTTCTCAGCCTTGAAGGAAAGAACAAGGTCTTGGCATGTGCGTCATGTTCCAAGGAAGTGATAGTCATGAGGACACTGTTATCTTTGGGCAAATGTTCTCAGAACATCCTGCCCTCTTGATAGCTTTCGGGAATGTACAAACTTTTGTAAAATAGCATTGTTCTCAGGCCACTGTAGTTCTGCATATAAGCCAGCAGTTCCTTGAATAAATTGGCCATTTGCCAGCTGAGCTTATGGTCCTCTCCATTCTTTAAGTCCACCGCCTCACCTCGCGATCCACCCTTGCTGCTGCGGGCAGCGGCACACTTAAGGATATATTTATTGATTTTTTAAAAAAATATTATTTATTGCCCTGGCTGGTGTAGCTCAGTGGATTGAGAGTGGGCCAGCAAACCAGATGATCGGGGTTCAATTCCCAGTCAGGGCACATGCCTGGGTTGCAGGCCAGTTCCCAGCAGGGGACGCATAAGAGGCAACCACACATTGATATTTCTCTCCCTCTCTCCTTCCCTTCCTCTCTAAAGATAAATAAAAAATCTTAAAATATATATATATATTATTGATTATGGCACTACAGTTGTCCCATCTCCCCCCTTCATTCCCCTCAACCCTGCACACCCCCTCCCCGCCATTCCCCCCCCTTTAGTTCATGTCTATGTGTCACAAGTTCTTTAGCTTCTACATTTCCCATACTATTCTTGCCCTCCCCCTGTCTATTTTCTACCTACCATCTATGCTACTTACTCTCTGTACCTTCGCCCCCCTTCTCCTCCTCCTACTTCCCTGTTGCTAACCCTCCATGTGATCTCCATTTCTGTTGTTCTGCTCCTGATCTAGTTGTCTGCTTAATTTTCTTTTGTTTTAGGTATGGTTATTAGTAACTGTGAGTTTGCTGTCCTTTCACTGTTCATATTTTTAAAATATTTTATTTATTTATTTTTAGAGAGAGGGGACAAGAAGGAGAAAGAGTGGGAGAGAAACATAAATGTGTGATTGCCTCTCATGTGTCCCCTACTGGGGACCTGGCCTGCAACCCAGGCATGTGCCCTGACTGGGATTGGAACCAGCAACCCTTTGCTTCACAGGCCCGTGCTCAATCCACTGAGCTACACCAGCCAGGGCTCACTGTTCATATTTTTTATCTTCTTTTTCTTAGATGAGTCCCTTTAACATTTCATATAATAAGGGCTTGGTGATGATGAACTCCTTGAACTTTTCCTTATCTGAGAAGCACTTTATCTGCCCTTCCATTCTAAATGATGGCTTTGCTGGATAGAGCCATCTTGGATGTAGGTCCTTGCCTTTCATGACTTGGAATACTTCTTTCCAGCCCCTTCTTGCCTGTAACGTCTCTTTTGAGAAATCAGCTGACAGTCTGATGGGAACTTCTTTGTAGGTGACTGTCCCCTTATCTCTTGCTGCTTCTAGGATTCTCTCCTTCATTTTAATCTTGGCTAATGTAATTATGATGTGCCTTGGTGTGTTCCTCTTTGGGTCCAACTTCTTTGGGACTCTCTGAGCTTCCTGGATTTCCTGGAAGTCTATTTCCTTTGACGGATTGGTGGAGTTCTCCTTTATTATTTGTTCCAATAAGTTTTCCACTTGTTGATCTTCCTCTTCCCCTTCTGGTACCCCTATAATTTGGATGTTGGAATGTTTAAAGATGTCCTGGAGGTTCCTAAGCCTCTCCTCGTTTTTTTGAATTCTTATTTCTTCATTCTTTTCTGGTTGGATGTTTCTTTCTTCCTTGGGGTCCACTCCATTGATCTGAGTCCCAGTTTCCTTCCCATCACTATTGGTTCCCTGTGCATTTTGCTTCATTTCACTTAGGGTAGCCTTCATTTTTTCATCTAATTTGCAACTAAAATCAACCAGTTCTGTGAGCATCCTGATCACCAGTATTTTGAACTGTGTATTCAATAGGTTGGCTATCTCTTGGTCACTTAGAAGTATTGGCTCTGGGGCTTTGAGCTGTTCTTCTGCTTGAGCCATAATGTTTTTGTCTGTTCGAGCCTGTTACGAAGGAGGGGTGAAAGCTTAGGTGTTCACTGGGGCGGGCCAACCCAGTCTCTGGGTTGTGACTGGGGTCGGGGTCAGAGAGTAAGCAATGGCGTTTGTTCCACTCTCTCTCGGAGTCCGGTCCCCTCTGCCACCTCCCACAAGCAAACTGGGCCTTTCTGGTGCTGGTTCCTGGGTGTGTGGGCTTGTGTGCATTCTAGGACCCTGTGGGTCTCTCCAACGAACTCTCCTATGAGTTTGGGAGACTCTCCCGGCACCTCAACACCCAAAAGTTTTTTCAGTCGGTGCTTTTAGGCTTTATTTCCTGGTGCTAGGGCCCTGCATTGCGCGGTCTGTCTTACTGTCCATTTTTTCACCTGGCTTATCTGCTCGTGAATATGTGACCAGGATCAGCCAGCCGCCTTGCACCCTCGCTGGGTCTTCCCATTGCCACCCCAGGCCTGGGATCTGCCAACCACGGCCTGGGTGCCTGGGTTGGTCTGGCAGCCACCACTTTTTCCTGCTGAGAGGGCTCTCCTCCAGTCGCTGACTCCGCCCCTCTTTCCTGTCTGGATGAATGGTTCGTTGTTGTTGGACTTTGGTACAGTTCAATTTTCTGTCTGTTTTGGTTGTGTTTTTGTTTCTAAATCTTTGTTGTCCTTAAATTTGTTTGTGTGAGGAGGTACAGTGTTTCCACCTACACCTCCATCTTGGCTAGAAGTCCTGTCTGGGGGTTTTTTTTTTAACACGATTTGTTTTGTAGGGTATTTTTCTCACATAACAACATTACTTAGAAATTATTTTCTTAAAATCCATTAGAACCACCTTACTAGGTTTTATTTTTATAATGAAATACCATGTATCCTCACCTGTTTTTAACATTCTGTAATATTTGACAGTGTGACCAAACCATAATTTAACAAATTCTCTTCTACTGAAAACTTTCTAAAATTATATGTGTTATTATATAACTGTTGGATACAATATTTTAAACATACTTCATTTCACACAGAGAGAAGCATAACTGTGTATGAATTTTTTATGCTTTACTTTTAATTTCATTTAGTAATTTGAAAGAGAGAGAGAGTTGCTCCACTTATGTATTCACTCATTGGTTGCTTCTTGTATGTGCCCTGACTGGAGAATGAACTGACCACCTTGGCATATAGGCAGGACACTCTAACCAACTGAGCTACCAGGCCAGGGCTACTAGGGGAAATTTTTGAAAAGTGGAATTTCTGGATCAGAGGGTATGAGGATGTTATTTCTGGATGACTATCCTCAAATTGATCACCAGGGAGTCTGCACCAAAGGACCCTTCCCAGAGTCTTTCAGAGCAGGGACACTGCACCTGCTTGCTCATCAGCCTCAGAGATGTCAGGAGTCCTCTGGATCCCCATATGGGCCACCAAATTATGTTGACCTTAAAAATATAGCAGACAGTTATTTTACCAGCACATAAGGGGTTTATTCAGAAATAGTAACAAAAATGCAATTTAGGACAAGCAAGATGTAGCAAAAGATAGGTAAGCTCCACAAGTAAAAGACAGGAACGTTATTTTACAGGGAAAAAAAGAGGAGGTGGGAGGGGTCATTTCAGAGCAAAGTGCAGTGCAGAAAATCCTCAGTCCAGGGTGACCATGGTTTCTCTCTGGCTGAGTTGCTGGGGAGTCGGTTTCTCCTGGGAGCACACGGTACCATCTATATGTTGGGGCCTGTCACAGACAATCTCTCCTGTAGTTGACCCTGGGCAGTGCTACGTGACAGCACCCCCACTGACCGCCAACTCCTCTTTAGTGAGGTTTCCCTTTATGCAGTTTCACAGTAATAACTACAGTTAGTAGGCTCACTTCCAATCCATGGAAATCAAGATATATTTATGTACTCAAAACGAGATAAGGACCAGAGACACTCTTTCCACTTTATCCCATGAAAGCCAGTAGCAGCAAAACGGACCCTGCTCTGTGGACCCTGTCCTCAAATTTGATGTGTTATTTTCACGAAAATACTTGTAGGTTTTTTCAGTATTTTTACATTTATTTACTTTGTTTATATCTTGTCTTCCTATCTTTTATTCCTTCTGAAAGGGTTTTACACCTGAGTTACTTAAACATACCTATTACTCATAACACCACTACTTTCATGAGACATGAAATTCTCCCAGTGTGTTCTATTTTATCTGTCGTGTTTAAATGTTTGAGCCCTCTGGGACTCATTTTGTGTCTATGAACTGTATGGTCAGAATTTACTGACTTAAGTTTCCACGGAATGCAGTGCAGTCATGAGCGCATCCTCCCTGCTTATGTAGCTCTGGCTAAAGGTGGGTTAGAAAAGGGGGGCACGGACGGGCCTAGATGTACGCTGGGGATCCCGACCACAGTCTGGTGGAACAAAGACACTTTGTCAGGCAGCAGTTGGGCCCCGTCCACCCTAAGAGCCGGCCCTGGCTCGGGGCTCCCAGCCCCTGAGGGGCGGATTCCTCAGCGGCTGCAGGAAGACGAGCCCGGCCGAGCCGCGGTCCCGGCTGCAGGCTTCTGGCAGCTCGCTCCGCAGACGGAGGGCAGCCAATCCCGGCGGGGCGGGGCGGGTCTTCCGCCGGCCAGTCCCGAATACAGGGGCCTCCGCCCTCTGTCCCGCCCTTTCAGCTTTTTCTGACCGCCAATTGGCTGATACGGCTGGGATCGCAGCACTGATTGGTGGATTGCGCCCACGCCTCCCTCCTTCCGAGGGCGGGAAGCCCAGGAGCCCGGAGAGGACGCTGGTCCGGGGTGGGCAGCGCAGCAGGGGCCCCCGGGAACTGACCGGTAAGCGGGGAGCCTTGCCGCGTGGAGCCCTTAGCCCGAGACCTTCACAGTCCAGCCTGAGAGACCCCGATGCCCTCATCCCGAGGGGCCCTCGGAGGAGCCCCGACGCTTAGACCCCAAACAGCCCGAAAACCCCAGTTCCCCCTCACCTCGGGGCACCCTACGTGCAGCTCGCCCGGAAAAACCGAGTCTCCCCAAACTCAGAGACGCTAAATGCCGTCGTCCTGGAAACGGACTCCGTGTGGGGACCCGGAAGCCCCTCGATGAGACGCCCCGACTCTCCTCCGCCGCCGGGGTCTGACCCTCCCCTCCCCCCAGGCCTCGGCGTCCTCAGCCCGGAAGCCGCGGGATCGAGTCCTCAGGGGCCCCGAGCCTGTCGGCCTCTCCGGATCCCCGGGTGCGCCTCCGAGCCCTTCCCGGGACGAGCGCGTTTCCGGTCGCCTGGACGAGGGGGCCCCTCAGACGCCCCGGCCGCGGCCTGTGGAGCGGAGGGAAGCGGGGGAACGAGGGCGCCCCCTGGGCGCGTTCCCAGGCCGTCGGCCCCTCCCGCAGGGCCCCGCGTCCCCCGCTCCCGGCCCCGCCGGCCCGGAGAAAGGCGTTCGGCCCTCTCAGCGCCTTCTCCTCCCGCAGGCGCCTCGGACTCGGGGCCGGGACGCCATGAACCCCGACAGCGGCCCGCAGCCCAGCCCTGAGGGAGAAGCGGGGCGGACGCCTCCGGGGAGCTGAGGGGCGGCCCTGGGGTGGCCCTGGCTGTGCGCGGGCGGAGCGCTGGTGGGAGAGACGGGACTCCCGTCGCGGGGCAGGGCCGGGAAGACCCTCCGCGCGCTCTCAGTCGCCTCACCGAGTCGCCGGTGTCCCCACTCTCCTCTGCAGGCCGAAGACGCTTCGGAAGACGCTTCCCTCGGCTTCTCCGGGGAGGAGTGGGCGGCGATGGGAGACCGGGGGAAGCGCCGGTCCCGGAACGCGAAGGGGAACTTCGACCTGCTCCCCAGCCCAGGTAGTGCGGGCGCTCGGCCCAGGGGCCTGGGGAACCCTCGGGGCTGCGGGGCTGGCCCGGCTCAGGCGGCTCCGTCCTGCGTGGACACCGATGGGGAATTTGCTCCAATGTCAGAGCAGGGCCGGCGCTGACACCTCGCTGTAGACTCTCCCGTCCCGTCGGGGCCAGTCCCACGGGCTTCCTGGACCTCGTTCCTCCTCCAAGCTGTTGCTTTCAGACAAAGGTTCCGTCTCTTTCCAGGTCTCAGGGCCCTGCGACCAGCTTTCCTGTGTCACCACACCAGGCAGGCCACCGAGCTCCAGGAGGAGGACCCTGCGGACCCTGATGAAGAATGGGCTCCAAGGCAGCGAGGTGAGGGGCAGGAGGAGGCGGAGCTGCCCTCCCGACACGGACCTGGTGTAGGTCAGGCTGCATCTCGGGACATAACCAGGGGACAGGGTTTGCTTGTCCAGCGAACACACAGGATGCAGAACAGTGTATCGTACAGTGAGGGGCTGTTCCTGTAAACTTTGAAGTGTGAAACATAGTCACATGTATTTATAGATACGTTAATAAGCAGCCAATGTGTAAGAACATACAAGTGAATAAGAAATTCAGAATAGTTGTCACAAGAGAGGAAGGCAGGTCTCGCCAATGAGGAGTGTCCCCACACCTGGCTGCCTGATGGCCTGCAGGGAGACAGACAGGAAATGGTATTACCCATGGTGATGACGGGAGCTGGGGGGAGGGCCAGGGTCGGGAGTGGTTGATCACTGTATCATTTCCTGATGTCGGCCCTGGTGCTGTTCTGTCCAGTATCACAAGTGTTCGGTTGGAAGGGTCAGTCCACTTTCATGGGTCTGAGGCTGAAACACAGCTGAAGTCAAGATGTGATTTTAACTTGGCTGGAATTCTGTTTCTGTGGTCATCAGACTGGATGCCAACCAGAGTCTAATGATAAGGAAGGGTGTGGATGGCCAGTATGTGCACAGGGGGGTGGATACCAGAAAGGAGGTCAGGGGGTTGGTGCCCTTAACCCTGCGAGGCCAGTTTGAATGAAGAAAACAGGACAGAGAAAGGGTTATGTTAAAGACATGGAGTTTCTGTGCAGTTACTTTTATTACATTTTTTTCAGGAGAAGCCAATTTAGTTTTTTTCTTTTTTTAAATATATATATATTTTTAAAGATTTTATTTATTACTTATCTTTAGAGGGGAAGAAGAGAGGGAGAGAAACATCAATGTATGGTTGCCTCTCATGAGTCCCCCGCTGGGAACTGGCCTGCAACCCAGGCATGTGCCCTGACTGGGAATCGAACTGCCATCCTCTGGTTCACAGGCCTGTGTTCAATCCACTGAGCCACACCAGCCAGGGCTTCTTTTTTTAAATATATTTTATTGATTATGTTATTACAGTTATCCCATTTTCCCTCCTTCACTCCCCTCCACCCTGCACACCTCCTCCCCTACTATTTCATTCCTTTAGTTTATGTCCACGTGTCTCAAGTTCTTTAGATTCTATATTTCCCATACTATTCTTGCCCTCCCACCTATCTGTTTTCTACCTACTATTTTTTAGTAAATGTAATACATGCTTTATGAACATAGGGTGAAGTATAGATGACACTTTGTCTTATTTTTTTTATCATTCTAGTGAAATTAGTGGATGGCCCCAATAGAAGCCTAGGCCTTAATGATACCTCAGAAAACATTTTCTAGTCGTCCCGCGATTGTTCTTGGACTACTCTCATTCACAATTCTGTGTCCTTAATAAGAATCTCCAGATTTTGGAAATATTTACCAACCAAAATGCTGATTTATCATCTTTCAGTGGAACCTTCTTGGGTGGCCTTCAGAAGGGAACAGAGTAAATACCAGAAGGTGAGTATGTCCCAAATCCTATTGACAAGAACATTTTCCTCATGGATAGAAATGCAGGTAAGAGTAGGGAAATGCAGAAAGTATCCTAGGAATTGGTGCCTTCCTTTCCTGGTTTCTTCAACACATTGTCCGACATCATCCTTTTTTAAAGATTTTATTTATCAATTTTTTAGAGAGAGGGGAATGGAGGGAGAAAGAAAGGGAGAGAAACATAAATAGGTGCCTCTCATAAAACCCAGGCATGTGCCCTGAACAGGAACTGGTGACCATTTAGTCTGCAGGCCAGCGCTCAATCCACTGAGCCACATCAGCCAGGGCTCATCATCTTAACAGTTAGTAACTACAACAACAATAGTAACTACCAGTTGTTTCATTCTCACAATGTTTCAGACTTTAAGAATTCTATGTGAATAAACTCAGTTACACATTACAACTACCTAGTGAGGAAGGTACTGTAACTGTCACCATTTACAATGAGTAAAGTGAGCTTTCAGCGATATAGAAATATTTGACTGTATGTCTAAGATCAAAGTATCAGTGTTTGTGCAGTCTAATCCATAGTTTCTTCTCTAAACCACTTCCAAACTCATTAAAACTTCCATGGTTTTTTCCCTGGCAAGCGTGACTCAGTTGTAGGCCAGGTTCCCGGTGGGGATATTTGTGAGAAGTTGATCAGTGTTTCTCTCTCACATCGATGTTTCTCTACCTCTCTCCCTCCCTTCCCCTCTCTCAAAAAAACAAAATCTCTAAATTAAAAAAGCCTTCACAGTTTTCTAAAATTTACATTGTCTTACACATGTCATTACATCATTCATCTGAAAGTTTCAACTAAAGTTCTTCTATGTTATACTGAAGTGAGAGATGCACTAAGACCCCCCGAATAAGGACAGTGTACAGTGTGTAGGCAGTTGGTACAGTGGGTGGCCCCAGAGGAAGAAGAATGTAAAATGTCCAGGATCACAGCCTCCCACTCTAATCAAAAAAAGCATCTCCCACCCCAGAGGAGCCTCAGGTTTCATGATTGAGAAACAACAAATAATAAAATGACTTAAGGACTTCATATAGGTTACACACTGCTCAGTAAGAACTCATCCATCTGGAACTGATTTCAAATGCTCTTATAGGATGAAGTAACAGCTTCTTTGAGCTCTAAGGAGGCCACTCTCATCCTGTTTAGAATCATTTGTTCAGCCTGCCTGCTCTGTGTTGTGAGCTCTTTGAGAGGCTGGTCCATACCTGAGACATGTCAGAGGTCACAGGCCCAGATCAGGGCTCCTGAGGGCCCCCGAATGTTTGCTGAATGAATGATTTCACAATTGCAAAATAAATTAGAAGATGGTCAATGAACGCTGAAGGTAATTTCTGTGGGATTGAAACATGGAGAGAGCTGAGGGGTAAATTGACAGTAGCACATTCATGCTGTATTATGTAATTCACAGAACACCTTATTGAACATTATTTAATTACACATTCACTATAATATTAAAAATTGGCATGTTATAGATCAGGGCACTGAAGACAACCAGCTACTGATACAGCCTTATTCAAACAATTGGGAACCCGCTATTCTTTCCAAGGTATTGCAGATTTTATCACCATTTTATTTATTATCTAGACATGTATCTGCCAATTATTTATTTATTCTCTTTCCCATATCCTTCACTCTCAATATTACAGAGACAGTTAAAAGAAGACAGCCATAAGGCATGGGTTCTAATCTTGATTCATTGGCCCTATCCCTTCTATATTCATACTCCCTAGATATTTCCAGGGGTTCAAGTACAAAGACATGCATGTAAAACGTATCCTAAGCCTTACAAAATTAAAGACATGTTATCTTTTTTTTTAAGATTTTACTTATTTATCTTTAGAGGGGAAGGGAAGGAGAGAGGGAGAGAAACACCAATGTATGGTTGCCTCCAGTGCGTCCCCTGCCGGGAACTGGCCCGCAACCCAGGCATGTGCCCTGACCGGGAATTGGACCGCGATCATGTGGTTCCCAGACCTGCGCTCAATCCTCTGAGCTACACCAGTCAGGACCGACATGTTATCTTTTAATATGTGACTCTTATATTGAAGGCAACATCCAGGGTGCTATTAAGCAATGAATACAGTTTAAAGGAATTGTCAGGAACAGCAAATTTGATGACTGCAAGTGACTCAGAGCATGCCCAGAAACCAGTGTCCTCTCCTGGAGAAGGATGTGTCTTTGGAAAGCACACTAGACGAAAATCGGGTGAGAAAAAATAATTTGGAAACTTTAGTTTTTCTAAGTGCTACAGAAGGGCTGAGAAGTACAGCCTAGGTCTGTGGGGCGGACTTTGGATGGGCCTGGATTTAAGCTGGGCTAAGCTGAGAGTGAAGTTACCACTGGACCTTTGGGCAAATCCTATAAATTCTCTGAGCTCCCAAATGCTGGTGTGTAAAGTGAAGATAAGGATACCTCACTCATATATTGTTTGAAAATGTTAAATTGAATTTAAAACAGGTGACACATGCAAGTTGTCCAATAAATCCATCTGTGATAATAGTGACCACACTTTATTGCTGTTGTGTGCCCAGGGCTTTACTCAATGCCTAACACATAATGTGCTCTCCATAAATATTTTATGAATGATTAAAGATTGGAAGTTAAACCTGGTAATGGGAAAATCTAGAAACTAAAATTGAATCAGTCGTCTGTAGTTAGTGTGGAGTCTTACTCTTCTGAACCAATAGTTAATGGAGTACAATACCAGAGTGTGCAAAAGGACAGATAATAATTTGATGGGAGGAGATTGTGTGTTATCTGACAAAATGGGAACTAACGCTCTAGACCCCACCAACCTCGCTCACCTTCCCTTCTCCAACTTAGAACTCAGGAGAAAGGAGATTGACGTGAAGACATACAGCCTACAAGAAAGGAAAGGCCATGTGTACCAAGAGGTCAATGAGCCCCAGGATGATGACTACCTTTGTAAGTGACCCTCACTAAGAAGTGTATTATGATACGATAATTTCATGTAGTCCTTTCGTCCCCAAACCATTTCCTTCCTCTAGTGACCTGGAGTACAGGATTGAGTTTCAATGATGTGAGTGCCAGACTCCCTCTGAAGCTCTTTGTGTCCAAGAACATGTGCTAAACCTTCCCCAACCCCTGTTGCTCTCGCCTCCAGATTGTGAGAAGTGTCAGAACTTCTTCATCAACAGCTGTGCTGTGCATGGATCCC
Source organism: Sturnira hondurensis (assembly GCF_014824575.4). Lineage (NCBI taxonomy): Eukaryota > Metazoa > Chordata > Mammalia > Chiroptera > Phyllostomidae > Sturnira > Sturnira hondurensis. The sequence continues at coordinate 11,866,240 of NW_028072798.1, read as the reverse complement.
CTACATTTGTAAAGGACAGTGCAGTGGACAAGGGGCATCCCCACCGCTCAGCCCTCACCCTGCCCCCTGGGTTGAGAATTGGGCCATCTAGCATCCCTGAGGCTGGGCTTGGAGTGTGGAATGAGGCAGCTGATTTGCCTGTGGGTCTGCACTTTGGCCCTTATGAAGGACACGTCACAGAAGATGAAGAGGCAGCCAAGAGCAGATACTCCTGGCTGGTGAGAACTATTTACCTCTTCCCCTGTCCTCTGGCTTCCCACATTCCTTCTGAGGCTTAGAGGGACCTCACCTCTTACGTGCTAGACATGGAGGGGATGATGTGGTTAGCTCTGTGCACTGACTGGACTTCACATGGACACAGAGCTCCTGTTGAAGGATCAGAAAGTAAGGGGGAGCAAAGTGGTACAGACACAAAGGAGTGGCTTGTCCCTTGTGGGATTCCTACTGTGATTGGACAGGTAGACTCAGATGTGTAGGTGAGGAATAAGAAAAATATCATGTGATCACAGCTGGCAGTTGAATCTCCATGCAGGTTGAATGAGCTTTGATGACTGTGGAGTAAAATAATTCTATTACCTTCCTACCAAAAAAGTAAAAGGTCCTTAACTTCTTTTCTGAAACACAGATCGCCAAAGGGAGAAACTGCTATGAGTATGTGGATGGAAAGGACAGATCCTGGGCCAACTGGATGAGGTGAGTTCAACAGGTCTCTGGGTGCCAGAGGGGACTCTCATCCCCCACAAGCCCATATATCTGTCCCTCTCATCATGCCTCTCTCAGTGGTCTCCCTTAATCCTTTTTTCCCTCCTTCTCTCCATACAGTGTTCTTTCATTTCAGGGGACTTTTAGGAAAAAAGTATAGCGTATGTCCTCAAAATAGAATTACAGCTTGTCCTCAAAATAGAATACAACTTGATTTAGAGTTTGGAGCAGCCAGAGATCACAGGATATTATGGCCAGTCAGGTTGGAGGTTAAGTCTAGAACTGAGTTTTAGAAAATAGTATTAGGCAGGATGAACACTGTAAGCAGGACTTGGAAGTAGGAATTCACATACACACTGATAGACGCTCAGACACTGAACAAAGATTCCCTTGAAGCATTAGGGGAAGTAGGCAACACCAAAGCCTGAGTTGTAAGAATCAGTGAGGAGCTGGACATGGATGTAACAGGTAGTGGGAATTCATCACTGTGGTTTTCTTTCCCTTCATCTGCCTCAATCCCAGGTTTGTGAACTGTGCCCGGGATGATGAAGAGCAGAATCTGGTGGCCTTTCAGTACCATGGGCAGATTTTCTACCGAACCTGCCGGGTCGTCAGGCCGGGCCGTGAACTGCTGGTCTGGTGCGGGGATGAGTATGGCCAGGAGCTGGGCAGCAAGTGGGGCAGCAAATGGAAGAGAGAGCTTGCGGCTGGGAGAGGTGGGCACCACTGTTCTTCAAAACAGAAAGAAAAGAGAGAATTCTCCATAGAGATATTCAAGATCCAACTCTTAGGTAGAGTAAAATCCACTCTACAGTCAGTAAAGTTTCCAATCACATGCTTCAGTAAATCACAATTTGTTCATATGCCTTTGACTGTTAGGCAAAATTTGTATATTTTTATTTTAAAAATATTTCATGAGCAAAATATACAACTGCATATAGACAGTGCTAGAAGACTGAAAGGTAAAAAAAGAAAAGTTTTCAAGCACTAACCAGCTCTCTCACCAAGGTAGTCTTTCTGACACTTTTATAGCTGTGTCTTCTTAATTTTCCTCCATACTTCTACATAAAACGTTTTTGTTTATAGGCATTCATTATTTTTTAAAGACTTTGTCCTGGCTGGTGTGGCTCAGATGTTTGAGCGCCAGCCTGTGAACCAAAGGGTTGCCAGTTTGATTCCCAGTTGGGGCATATGCCTGGGTTTTGGGCCAGGTCCCTAGTACAGGGTATGTGAGAGGCAACCACACATTGATTCTCCCTCTTCCTCCCTTCTTACTTTTCTGAAAATAAATACATAAATGAAACCTTTTTTTAAGATTTTATTTATTTATCTTTAGAGGGGAAGAGAAGGAGAAAGGGAGAGAAACATCAATGTATGGTTGCCTGTCATGGGTCCCCTGCTGGGAACTGGCCTGCAACCCAGGCATGTGCCCTGACAAGGAACTGCGATTGTGTGGTTCGCAGGCCCGCTCTCAATCCACTGATCTACACCAGCCAGGGCGCTAAATGGAACCTTTTTAAACAAAATTTTATTTATTTTTACAGAGAGTGGAAAGGAGGGAGAAATAAAAATCAATGTGCAAGGGAAACATTAAATCAGTTGCCTGGCACGCCCCCAACTGGCCCATGACCCTGGCATGTGGCCTGATTGGAATCGAACTTGTAACCTTTCAGTTTTCAGACAGCACCCAACCCTCCAAGCCACACCATTCAGGCAGGGCACATTCGTTCATTTCAGTGAATTATCATGTGAGATCCTACTTTGGCGCACAATATCCTGGGACCTGGAAATACAGATAAACATGAGGATGAGAATCACTGCTCTTGAGGAGCTGACAGGTGAAGGAGGGAAACCCAGGCACATGAGCTTACATGTGCATGAGACCACACAGCAGTTAGTTCTTTAGAGAAAACTAATCCAGGACAAGTGCTTAGGGATCATGGTGAGGGGAGGTGCGCTCTGGCAGGTGGTCTGGGAAGGGCACTCTCAGGAGATAACAATTTACAAAATTACCTCCAGACAAAGGATCCCAGGCAGAGGGAGCTGCTAGTGGAGGGAAGAAAAGAGGTGGGGCATTGAGTTGGCTGAGGGTCACTCAGGTCTTGTCTCAGCATACAGGGTAAGAAAGGAGATCAGACAGATGCTTAGCAGCCCAGAAATGCAGTGCCAGTGATCTGAGCTGAGACACTGGGGATTTCATGAGTGAAAGTGTGTAGTCGTCAGCTGTAGAGTAGTTGTTCTCTGTTCTGATTATGCTTTGTTAATTTTTAGAAAATAAACTCCAGTGGGGAATACCCTCATATTACTTCATCTCCAAGTGAGAGCATAGTGGTTGGCATGAGAGGAACAAGAGTCAGGCGTGTAAGAAATGTGGTTGAAATATTTTGAAACAAGTCTTCTTGGTGTATTTGAAATGGGCTAACACTAAATGAGATGAAGCATGAATATTTGGTGTGAGGCTTGAGGGGACTGTTTTACTGTTTTGGAAAACAGAGAAGCAATTCCTAGTTGGGGCTGGTGGTTTTCCTCTTGAACATGACTTAGAAGATACCTACGGATGGGAAAGGTCACTGCAGCTCCATCCACACAGGGAGTGAAATGGCCTCTCATGCTCCTCAAAAGCCCCTAGTCTGGGCAATATTAGAAAAGACCCTTGGTATGGGCTTTCCGGATTTCTGAGGAAGATGCACTGCATAAAAATAACAAGGAAAATAGATGGTGAGCGGACACTGGGAGACAGAGGTTGTGTTATTACCACAGTGAGAAGGATTCATGGGGCAGGTCTTACCAGGAGAGAAGTCATATGGCCCAGACATTCTCGTCAACATCTCTCCTGACCAAACCTTTCTCTTTCAGTGGAACCAAAACCAGAGGTGCACCAGTATCCCTCCTGCTCTCTGGCCCCTAGTCAGAAATTCCTCAGCCAACACGTGAAACTCAGTCATCCCTCTCAGATTCTCCCAAGAACATCTGCAAGAAAACACCTCCAAGCAGAGGAACCCTGTCCAGAGGATCAGAATCAGCAGCAGCAGCATACTAGTATGCACAGCTGGAATGATAAAGCTGAAGGTCAAGAGGTCAAAGAAAGGTCCAAACCTTTGCTTAAAAGGATCAGTCAGAGGAGAATCTCAAAACCCTTTTTCCAACCTTCCAAAGAACAAATGAGCTCTAGTGAGCATGAGAGAATGATGGAAGAAGAGCCCCGTAGAGGCCAGAAAGAGAGTCCAGAGGACACAGGCAAGTTCTTTGTGAAAGTAGGAATCTCAAGAATTGTAACAATCGAGCATGGAGGGTGCTGGCAAGGCTTCAATGATGGATCACATCTCATCACACATCAGGGAACACACTCTGGGGAGAAGCCCTATGTTTGCAGGGAGTGCAGGCGAGGCTTTACACAGCGGTCACATCTCATCAGACACCAGAGGACACACTCTGGGGAGAAGCCCTATGTTTGCAGGGACTGCGGGCGAGGCTTTACACAGCAGTCACATCTCATTGCACACCAGAGGACACACTCTGGGGAGAAGCCCTATGTTTGCAGGGAGTGCGGGCGAGGCTTTACACAGCAGTCACATCTCATCGCACACCAGAGGACACACTCTGGGGAGAAACCCTATGTTTGCAGGGAGTGTGGGCGAAGCTTTACACAGAAGTCAGTTCTTGTCACACACCAGAGGACACACTCAGGGGAGAAGCCCTATGTTTGCAGGGAGTGCAGGCGAGGCTTTACACGGAAGTTATATCTCATTGCACACCAGAGGACACACTCTGGGGAGAAGCCCTATGTTTGCAGGGAGTGTGGGCGAAGCTTTACCTGGAAGTCAATTCTCATCACACACCAGATGACACACTCTGGGGAGAAGCCCTGCGTTTGCAGGGAGTGTGGGCGAGGCTTTACACAGAAGTCATATCTCATCGCACACCAGAGGACACACTCTGGGGAGAAGCCCTATGTTTGCAGGGAATGTGGGCGAAGCTTTACCTGGAAGTCAGTTCTCATTACACACCAGAGGACACACTCTGGGGAGAAGCCCTATGTTTGTAGGGAGTGCGGGCGAGGCTTTACACGGAAGTCATATCTCATCAGACACCAGAGGACACACTCTGGGGAAAAGCCCTATGTATGCAGGGAGTGCGGGCGAGGCTTTACACGGAAGTTATATCTCATTGCACACCAGAGGACACACTCTGGGGAGAAGCCCTATGTTTGCAGGGAGTGCGGGCGAGGCTTTACCTGGAAGTCAGTTCTCATTGCACACCAGAGAACACACTCAGGAGAGAAGCCCTATGTTTGCAAGAAGTGTGGGCGAAGCTTTACACAGCAGTCACATCTCGTTGCACACCAGAGGACACACTCTGGGGAGAAGCCTTATGTTTGTAGGGAGTGTGGGCGAGGCTTTACACAGAAGTCAGTTCTCATTACACACCAGAGGACACACTCTGGGGAGAAGCCCTATGATTGCAGGGAGTGCGGGCGAGGCTTTACACGGAAGTTATATCTCAATGCACACCAGAAGACACACTCTGGGGAGAAGCCCTATGTTTGCGGGGAGTGCAGGCGAGGCTTTACACAGCGGTCACATCTCATCAGACACCAGAGGACACACTCTGGGGAGAAGCCCTATGTTTGCAGGGAGTGCGGGAGACGCTTTACACAGAAGTCATATCTCATTGCACACCAAAGGACACACTCTGGAGAGAGGCCCTATGTTTGCAGGGAATGTGGGCGAGGCTTTACACGGAAATTATATCTCATCACACACCAGAGGACACACTCGGGGGAGAAGCCACATATTTGCAGGGAGTGTGGGCAAGGCTTTACCTGGAAGTCAGTTCTCATCACACACCAGAGGACACACTCAGGGGAGAAGCCCTATGTTTGCAGGTGGAGTGAGTGAGTCATTAGCATTAAGTCACATATCAGTAGCCATAGGAAGTCTACAGCCCCTTACTCTCCTCAAGATTAATTAGTGGAGAAGTAACTGGTTAAACAAACCCTCCAGTTTCATGGCAAGAGATGAGATGGACAAACAGTTCCATAGTGATATGGGGATGTCAGCACCAATCTCCTTCATGTTTTTTTGTTTGTTTTGTTTTTTATTTAATTCTTGTTCAAGTATCCTTCATGGTTTTTTGACCTATTCTAAAATGTTTTGTCTCCATACACATTTTCCTCATTTTCCCATCACTGAAAGCAGAGGGTTCCTGAAGAACTCCCTGCCACAAAATACTCAGACTTTCAGCCACAGAAATTCAACACCTGCAAATGTGTAATGTGGAGTCAGTCTACTTTGATTTATGCCCAGAGAGAGGGATTTGAGACAGACTCACCTAGGAAGGGAATTTCCCAGACTCCTGAAAAGGGCCCTTTCTCCAAGTCAGCTCCCTACCCCTCCTCCCTTGGCTTCTCTTGGTTCTTGTGGTTTCCTACAACCTCTGGAGCCTCAGAGGTGAATGGCAGGAAGAGATGGATGCTTGTGCACGGGGGTGAACCTGGCTCAGTCTAGGCACCTGGTCTTCCTCACTCCTTGCTGCCCCTTCAGGGTCAGCATTTCCTGGTGCAGAGCATACAGATTCCACATCAGTTGGCAGTGGGTTTGAGTCTGGGCTCTGTCTTCTCCAGCTGTGTGACCTAAGGCAATATTCTCAACTTCTCTCTGCCTGCTTCCTAGTCTGTGCAGTGGAAATGGGAACTCCAGCTTTTTGGTTTGACATTCAAAGTTGAGTCAGCACAGAGAGAATCTGGCAAGGGAATCACTGAGATCACAAGTCCTGCTGAACAGTTTTCAGTGCCCATGTCTTTTGGGTCTTTAGTGCTGGACAAAGGAAGATAAGGACAGGGTAGGAGTCTGTGGCCAAACTCAGAATTCGAGCAGACCCCACTGCTTTCCCCACATAGACTCAGCTGCCCTGAGGAGGCCTGAGGTAGGGGATGTGCTTCCCTCCAGGTTGCCACCCTCCCACTGACCCTGGGCACCCTCAGAGCCTCCTCAGCATATGCAGGTGGTACTGAGAGTGACCTGTGAAACAAGGCCCTCACCCACCCCTTGCTGAGAACTGACACTGAAACAGCATCTGCCTACACTGGGGTGTTAGGCAGGATAGACGGTGAGCCAAGGCAGGGAAGACGAGGAAGACCTGTGTCACCCACTAACTCAGCAGTCCTGAGCCTGGTTCAATTCTATTGCCAGATGTTCCAACATCACAAGAAACACCATGCTAACACATTGAAATTCTAGGTATTGTTTCCACTATCTGGGAAAGAAAGGCTTTCAAACTTCATCCCACGGCCTAGAAGATGGAAGCAGGTCTACAGCACTCAAGTAAAGGACCCATAAAACAAATCTGGTTAATTCCTCAACTCTGTCCACTATCTTTTATGAGAGGGTCCCTAGTGCTTACAGAAAGAGCCCATTGTTAACTTTGGGTAACTGCCTCAACTTAAACTGTCTCCTGTTATGGATCTACTTTACAAGATGGCCAAGTGGGGTCAGAAGCAAGATAAGGATTCAGGCTAACAACCCTCACACATACCTATGTTTGGGTAGTCCATCCCCTTGGAAGCTGGCACTACTTTTTACCCACCAACCAATCTGTAAATTCACCACCATCCCACCAACTGTGTAAGTCCTCTGGACAAAGGGCCTGGTGCTCTTGCCTTTCACCCCCTCAGCAAGACCTGTCCTCTTCCATGAGAATGTATCACTAATAAATCCTGCTTGCACAGTAATACACCTGCTGATCTGTAATCCTTTACTGCGTTAGCAAGAACTGAGTTTCTCCTGTGACAGGTGCACCCAATCTGCATGTGGCATTCATGAAACCCACAACACAGCCGCTTCTGTCATGCACTCTCCTTGTACCTGGGTCCCACAGGGATTCATACATCACTGACACCATCTTGAAATTAGTACTTATTTTATCTTTAAACTTTTGTTTGTAAGTCTGATGGGATAATGGAAATGCACAATCTTGGTCATTCCTAGCCATCCATTGCCAGATAATGTCCACAATGGCCCAGGAACACAAAATTCCCATGGACCCAATGGGTGGGAGTCCATCAAGACTCAAGATGAGAACAGGGTAAACATCCACATGTGCATTAGGAAGGGTGCCAACAGCTCCCAGAGGTCACCCTTAGAACCAGAGCTGAGTTCAATACACAGAGATGGCAAACATTTAGTGAGGTCACCATCATAACCTCTCCTGCATGAGGGAGACCTAGGCATGACCCACCCTGTTCCTGCTGGGGTGAGTTCACCAAATGGGGAACCCACCCCCATTAACTGGAACAGTGACCTTTCTGTCCTCCCAGTGCCAATCTTGTAAAGAGTGTCTATATAAACTGTGAATTTCAGTAATAAATATCCACTATTATTTTCTCTTTAATGCTTTTTTATAGAAAGGTGTGTGTCTTGGGTTTTGTTTCCCTTCTCTGTTTCTTGCCCCACCACCACAGCCCAGAGAGAACACTTACATAAACTCAATATTCTGTGGCTTTCAGCATGGGCCACGGGAGAGGGGAAGAGTCCTGATGTAATGCTGGCAGAGGGGCTGGGACTGAAATACAGTGGGGAGGGGAACCCACAGACTGCCAGGTGATGGTCACCACCCCACAAGGACAGACCCTGGAGCTCTCCCAGAAGGCTGAGCAAATCAAGATGAGTAGAGAAAGGTCTGTTCCCTCTCCCTCCCTTTCAGCAGCAAACCATTCCTAGTGTAGCTGCCAGCCTGCAAGGTGTCCCCCAAATGCACATGCTGTCACCCCTGCCCTTCCTTGTACAGTCCCTCCTTCACACAACCAAGCTGATCTGTGTTGTGAAAATGGTGTGTGGCTCTCCAAGCTAAGTCATAAACAGGCCCTTTTGTTTCAGCTTTGCTTGCATAGTTCACACCATCTCAGACCACCTTGTGCAGGGAGCTGGGTGTTTACACACCCCTCCCGCCTACCCATCAGTGCCTGGCAGCCACCATCCTTGTTTTGAAGTGGAGGCTCCAAGAAGCGAGTGTAGCCTGACATCTGCTGGATTCTGCATCTTCTGTTCTTGACAGGCAGCTCAAGTCACTGTCCTGTCCCTGTAACACCTGGTGGGCCTCCAAGGCCACTCCAACAGCACCTGCCTGCTTCCCAGCTCCTCCACATGACACTGTGATAGGCATGGATGGGGCAGGTCAATAGTCCTTGGTCGATAGTCCAAAAACAACATTAGTTGCTGAGGTGACAAGACAGCATGGCCACCTGCCTTCATCACCCACTTGACTCTGTGACTACAGTGGCCACCACGGCTATGGCCAGTCCCACCTAGTTTATGTTCTGATTGCCACCCAAGTAAGGGGACTGTGGGCTGGCTTGGGGACCATAGCTGGGCAGGTGAGGGGTCACTGGCCAGAATGGTCAGCCACGAACACAGAACAGCTCACTGCCTTCGAAGATGGGGCCAGGTAAGCCTTTCTGAAATTTGGCAGATTTGCCTTGACACCCAGACCTTCCCTGTCGTTGCTGGTCTGGCCCTTGGTCTGGCCCTGGTCCTAACTGCTCTGGAAAGTTCCTGACCCAGCCCCTGAGAGCTGCCCCTGGGGAGGTATATTACCCACAGACGTTGTTTTCAAAGATCAGACTTCTTAAAAGTTACTTTAAAAAGCTTTTTTTTTTTCAATGCATGGTTGCTTCTCGTGAGCTGGCTTGCAACCCAGATATGTGCCCTGACTGGGAATCGAACCCCAATCCCTTGGTTTGCAGGCCCGTGCTCAATCCACTGAGCTACACCAGCTAGTGCTTTAAAAAAGCTTTTTTGAAAAAAAATTTTAAAGTAAGAGACAGTTAATCTCATCACCTAGAGAAAACTGTAATGTGAAATTTGCACTTTAAGATCTTTTGTGGACTCTCATACTTGATGGGAACATTTTTTTCTGATGATATGCAGTTATTGTTTTAAAAAAGTGAGTTTGGGAAATACAGAAAATGAAACCACCCATGATTCCATAATCCAGAAGGCACACCAATTAACACAGCCAGTTAGAGCTCTCTGTTCATCACACACATGGGCACACCTGCAGTTTTCCTTTACAAACGGTACAGAGCCCTGTCTGACTGACTTCCTCTGCAGCCTCTTTCCCTCCCAAACCCCTTGAACACCTTCCTCCAGTTTCCATAGTTACACTAGGTCCCACATCCTGGGCTGGGTTGAGGTTTCACCAACCCCCCTTGTTGGATAAGAATGGTGTTTCTGGGAAGCATCCGTATAGCACATGTCAGCCTAGTTCTGGTCCAGACGTGAGTGTGCAGTGTGTGCAGTGCATTCAAGGCCGAGTGTCCTGCATTTAAGGGGACAGCACACTCCACCTTCAGGCCTCACAGGATGTCAGCATCTTCCTCTCAGCTTTCTCCTGAGGAAGGTGTTTCAAAATCCTTGAGGCCATGGTGGGGTGGGGGCACTGCTTTCTGGGGAGCAGAGGAGAAACATCACGCTGAGTGGTGGCTCTCAGGTGGGACCACAGGCATTGTCCTCTGTGCCCTGGCCTATTTCTCTATGGTTTTGCAGCTTTTTGCTCAGGTGATGCCTTCTAATAAGGGCCCCCAAATGCCTCAGATGCTGTGGTTGGTAATGGAAGGTCAGGACACAGCAAACCCAAGTCCCTCCCACAGGTCAGTGTGGCACTGACAGCCGCTGGGCTTACTGGACAGTTAGGCTTGTGCTGTGGTCTCTCTCCTGTTGTCCTTTTAGGAAGCTCTCTCTGGGCACCAGATGGGCTACTGATGTTCCCCGATGCCCGCCTTGGTCTCAAGAGGCAAAGGAGAGACTGGGCTACCCCTCCCATCTACTTCCCAGAGAATGACTGAGGCCCAGTCCCAAAAGTGTAGGTCAGGAATTGACAGACCTAGGCAGGCCTAGGAGAAACGGAAAATCACCAGACAGGAAACTGCACTGCGGGAAACTGCCTGCCTGGGAAACTGCCTGCCGACCCTAATCAGGACGAATGGATGCTCAGCTAAGATTGGGGTCTGGGGTCGACCTACCCAGTGTAACAGGATGCAGCTTTAACCTGAGTCTGACAAGATGTACCAAGAACAATGGTCAGCAGAAACAGCACCCAGCCACCAGCTCTAGCCAATCAGACTCACACCCCAATCAGTTACCCTTTGTGGGGTTTTGTGCTTAAAAACCCTGCCCTAAGAACAACCGAGTGAGTCCCAATCCCCTTTGGTTGGCCCCACTTTCTCCACTTTCCCCCACTAATGAACCCTGCAACTTAGCTCACTGCTGTCTGTCTGGTTTTTTGAATGACTCCGACCTAACAGGAACGGCCAAGGGCAAGCTCTGATCTCATTCTGGGAGCCCTGCTGAGGGAATTCAGACTCAATGGGGACTGTTCTCTGCAGATTCTGTTCCTGTGTCATCTTCAGATCAAATCGAACAAGGAAGAGAGAGTCCGGGTCTCCTACAGCATCGTTGGCCCAGGTGCTGACCCACCTCCTTTCTTTTTCTTTATCCTCCCCCGAGGACATTTATGTCATTGCTTTTAGAGAGAGGGGAGGGGGGGGAGAGAGAGAAACATCAATGTTTCTCTCATACATGTCCTGATCAGGGGAATGGAACCCTCAACTTTTCAGTTACTGGACGATGCTCCAACCAGCTGAGCTTCTGGCCAAGGCTGACAAACCTCCTCTGATGTTTGTCGTAAGAAGGGAAAGTTGGTGGCTGCAGGTGACGACAACCCTGGATGGGGAGAAGCGATCGCACTATTGCGAGTGTCTCCTGTGTGGCTTCAGGGGGGTCTAGAACCAGGGGTGACGGCCTCACTTCCTAAACACCTCAGACAGCCACTTGTCTTGTGAAGTCATTCAGGACACATCTGTAAGCCCTTTTCACATTCCAGGGGCTGCACATGAAGGTTAATAGGGTGGAGGTGGGCAGGGCAGGGCACAGATCTGAGCTGTGTGCTCATGGACAAGCTCTGATGGACTGATCTCCAGTCCCCCTCACCTGCCAGTGGCAGCCACTGCTACTTTCTCCCCCTGTTTATTCCTTTTCTGTCAGGATGGCTTTGTCCCCACAGCAAACCCCTGCTCACCAGCCAGCACCAACCGTCTCCTGATGACCCCATGATGGGAACAGCCACCTCAGGTTAATTCATGGACCAAACTCCAAAGTCTTGGCTTAAGTGACCAGCACTCACTCCCCCCACCCAGCTCTCCCCTCTGGCTTGTGAGGCCAGTGTCCAGACAGGACGCCCCTGACATTGTCAGGGAAAGAGGGGTGAGTGTCTGGGAGCAGTGGCACAGGTGGAGGGATGAGACCTGGGACACGCCCTTCCCTCAGGTCCCTGATAGTTTCATCTTAATGAGGGACAGTGTTCCCACAGCTACAGCACTCTCACAACTACAGCTGTGTCAAAAGAAGCCCTAAATCTTTCCAAATGAGTAAACACATAACATTGAAATTGCTGCAGTGACGTGGTGGACTACACGGCTGTGTCACTTCACAGGCAGTACTATCGTCTGCACAGTGAGGGGCCTGAAACAGGAGCACGTTGCACTTTACACTTCTGTGCTAATTTTGTTGCCATGCTGGTTGTTAACTATTGGGATTTCAACTCCCCTCCGTGTTTCCCTGCAGGCATCACCAGGATGCAAGTGACAGCAATGGACGCAGCCGGCGACAAGAACACCTATGACGCAGCCACAGCTCACACCACGGTGCCTCAGCACAGCACAGTCACCATCAACCAGCACACGGACATCGTCGCTGCGTTCACTTCAGGACAAGACTGACAAGGTTGGGGGCAGGAGGGGCCACTGGGTGGGGTGGGGTCCATGTATATTTGTCCCAGCAGGTGGGCACAAACTGGCCAATCAGAACAGACACCAGCCAATCAGAACAGACACCAGCCAATCAGAACAGACTCTTAATTAGAACATGCGCCAACCAGTCAGAAGGGGCACCTGCTCAGACGGGGTCCTGCTGGTGCCCACAGGCTGACTCTGAGCCCTGAGCACAGTAAGCCCTAAGGAATCACCAGATACATCAGAAATGTGCTCACAAGACTGCCCTGTACGTAGCAGGATGAAATGGCCTCTCACAAAATTAGACCACATTCTCTGCTGAAAATAGAAAATACTCCCAGCATCGCCCGCCACCATGAGAGTGGAACACATAAGTAAGGGGGGTCCTAGAACCCACTATCTGGTGCTGGGACTGGGAATATATGGATCAGATTCCAATCCAGGTAAAGTCTCCTCAGGTCAGTTCTGGGAGGGGATGGTCTGAAATCACCAAACTTTGCCTCTTTGTGGAGCAGGGGGGTGGAGGCAGAAGCTGAGCTGCCTGTCAGCCTTGCTTTGAATGCCTCACAGGACCCGACCCAGAAGCTGGGTGTTTAATGGAAAGGATGCTCCTTCTAGGTGGGTGCGTCAGGGCCTCCTCATCTGCTCTCTGGGTGGCTCTGGGTGGACCAGCCCAACCTGCCTCTGATCCCCAGGGTGGAGCACCGCGTGTCTGTCTGCAGAGCAGGCCTGTGTACAGCACAGGGTTCAAGGTGACGACCTCCAAGGTGACAAGCCAAGTTCCGCAGTGACAGCTGGACTCACACTCACTGACAGCAACAGCCACCCTCCCATCTCCAGCCTGACCATGCCCAGCAGAAGCCAGCACACGTCCTGTGAACTGTGTTCTCTGGTGGCTCATGTGTCACTGTGTTGGACTGCAGTATCACCCAGGCCCGTGGTCCTCAGCCAGGCGGCTCGTTAGAACCCTCTGGGCCTTGCTGGGACACGCCGACCAACCCTCTGTCCCAGGGCAAGGGCAGCCAACTCTGGCCTAGGCAGTGACTCAAACGGAGAAACAAGGGCAGCAGGCAGAGTCCATGACAAAGTCTGGATGCAGTTGCTCTGGGGTCAGGAGAGGGGCTCTGACTCCAACCACAAATTCCCATCACAGTGGTGTCGGGGATGGGCACAGGCATCCTTCCTGTGGCTGTCCAGCTGCCATGACACTCGGGCCTCCCTGTGGTCGGTGCTTGTCCAGACAGCAGCCAGACCAGCCAAGTTCTCAGGGTCTTGGCTGACCAGGAAGAACCATGAGTTCCAGGTTACTGAGCAGCGTGTGCTGCGTGTTTTACCTGCATGGTCTCAAATCTGTGAGGCAGAAACACCTTCAGCCACATGCCCAGAAATGTCAGCAAGATGGTTCAAGAGCACGACTGGCCTGTGGCTCCATCACACAGGCCAGGCCCAGAGGCCTGGCTGCCACAGCCCAGCAACAATACCAGGAACACAGCTTCACCCGTCTTTCTGCTCTGTCTTCCTGGGCCTGCGTTTTGTCCTCCTGGCAGCGAGGGGCTCCTGCACTTCCAGCATCACACTCGTCCAGTCCCAGGAACAGGGAGGGAAGGGGGTGGAAGCTAGTTCCTTTGAACTGTGAGGCACTACTGCTGGACTTGTTACAGCTGGGGAGCCCTCCCCTCTCTGGAGGAAGCCACTGTTTGTGTCCTGTGATCCCAAGACAGAGATGCCAGGACACACACAGAGAACGGTAGGAGTTTGTGCCCTTCTTCCCAGTGACGGAAATGTGAAGGCACGTCTGGACATTATTCTCCCATCTAAATGGTCCCGAGCAGTAAACCCAGCTCTGCCCCCAAGGTGATGGATGGATGTCGGGGTCTCACCTGGGGCTGCCGGGCACTCCAGCTGGACTCTACTCAAGATTGCACAGGCCTGGATCAGGACGGAGAAATGTGCTCCCCTCGAAAACACAGTCAGAGGGGCTGAGACAGGGAGGTGGTGGGGGGCAGGGGGACTGGCAGCAGTGGACACTCCAGGCCTGACTTCTGGCTCTTATTCCCGGCCCTGTAGGGCTGAGGGCCACAGGCAGGGCCTGAGGGTCTGCAGTCTTGACCGGTGCTGACTCCTCCTCCTGCCAGCAGAGCCCCTGGGATCAGGGCTGAGAGGTGTTTGGCCCCTGCTGGCAGGATCGGAGCTCCCTGTCTGACTGGACTCTGGGTCTTGGGGTGGGATGAAGCTGACCATCAGCTAGGAGCCTGTGAGGAGCCACCCAGCCCCTGACCCCTGGCTCCCAGCCCTGCCCCTGCCAACACCCCTGACTGTGGTTTGTCTCCGCCAAGCATCTCACTTGGGTGTCTTGGTATTTGGTTTCTTTCTTCTTTGTAAGTGTCATTTGTAAAACTCTAAATGCCCATGGTTATACCTTTGGACTGGAAAGAGCAAAAGTAAAATAACACAAATAAAAAAAAACATATTGTGCTATAAAGTGAGTTCCAACAAATGTCCATTGAATGAAATTATATAAGGTGTATTACTTGCTCTCATTGCTAATAATCTAGAAATCAGGTACAGATAGTAACTAGAAAGTCCTTTTCTATAGATGTTATAGCATACACTTCTAAATAACCCCCCAAACAACTCACAATTGGAGTTAGAAATAACCTAAACTGAGTGATGATAAAATGACTGCCCACAAAAGCCAGATCACTCAGATTCCACAATTGGCCAAGGTCAGTGGTTCTCAAGC
Source organism: Sturnira hondurensis (assembly GCF_014824575.4). Taxonomy (NCBI): domain Eukaryota; kingdom Metazoa; phylum Chordata; class Mammalia; order Chiroptera; family Phyllostomidae; genus Sturnira; species Sturnira hondurensis. The sequence continues at coordinate 11,851,010 of NW_028072798.1, read as the reverse complement.
ACCAGTGATTTTGCCCCCAGGGGGTCACTAGGTAAAGCAGGGACACATTTCAGCTTGTCATGAGGGCTGAGGTGAGTGAGGTTGTTACTGGCCAGCAGTGAATAGTGGTAATGGATGCTAATAAGCACCTGCAATGCAGAAAAATCTCCCAGGAGAAAGAATTTCGTGGCCCAAATGGTCCGCAGTACTGTTACTGGGAAGACCCAAGTTAGGGGAGTTAGGGGATTTCCCCTCCTCAGTTCTTGTCCTGCTTAAAAGAACTGATTCAGACTAGGGACAACAAGCACAGTGAAAGTGAGGCAGCGGGTTTATTTGTGAAATGTACTAGACAGGAACCTGCAACCTTGCACCCATCTAGTCTGAGTCCCCCCCTCCTGGGGTTTCAGGGCTTTCATGCTTGCAGCAAGCCTGCAGGCTTCCTCTCAGCCCTTATGACCTTGGGATTAATATACAGTTTCAAAGTCTTCCTTTACCAGATGGAGAAAACAGTACAAAGAATTTCAAAGGTTTCCCTCCAGCTGCTGGTGTGCTCATCCTGGTCTCTCTTGTGACCTTGGAACCTCTGAAAACCTTACCCGACCCCACTCAGGACTGCTGAATTCCTGGGTGGGCCATGTCCCCCTCCCCCTCACTGCCTTGGTTTGCTGTCTATCCCGCTTAGCAGTGCTGAGAATGAGAAGTCCTGCTCTTCATGGATGGAAAATGCACACCACTTTGCTCCCTACGTCTGAAACACTGCCTCTCTCTCAATGCCTCAAGCTTGCCATCTTGCCAAAACTGGCCTGAGTCCTAGGCTGAGAAGACACCCTCAAAAAGTCAGGAGGCAAAAAGGTCTGACACCTTAGGAGACGGAACCACACTGTGATACGCCACAGTGCGTGTCTGAGGGTCACTGCTTCTTCTCATTGCCCACACATCACTCTCCAACAGCTGTTCTACAATGTAACTAGAATCAATAATCTGAGTCTTTTAGTTCCCAGAATCCACCATCTAAAATTTCCCTTTTGAAAATGTGGACATTTGCCATATTATAAGTTCCTTAGATTATCTACAAGGGGCACAATTTCACTTACTTGTGAATTCACTTACTTGTGAATTCTAGACCACCATGCATCTAGGCCCTAACTCACTTAAAATGCTAAGAATGCTGTTACTACTTTATTTAATCAATAATGAACTTATAACTAACAAAAAGAAGTTTTCTAACTCTTCACATTCTAACTCTTCATGTTTCTTCCAAGCTTTAGCTATTTTTAAGTTATATATAACTAAAACAATGTGATTATTATTACGTGATCGCTTACTTACCTTGAAACTCATTAGAATCAACTTTTACATTATTACAAATAATAGAATTAAGTAATGTGTTGGAGAAATTACATGCATAATTAAATATCCTCTATATACAAAAGAATAAGCTAAAGATATAATTTTTAAAAAGACCCAATAGCAACAAAACAGGTAAAATCCCTGGGAATAACCTTAAGAAGAATGTGCAAGATCCATATGAATTCATAACATGCTACCCAGTAAGAGACACCTGAACAACACCGACTGGGGGAGCTCAGTGGTTTGGGGGCTGTGCTGTGACCTAAAGGGTCACCAGCTTGATTACTGATCTGGGCATGTACTTGGGTTGAGGGTTCGGCGCCAGCTGGGGGTGTGCCAAATGCAACTAATAGACATTTTTCTCTCTTCTTCTCTTTCCAGTGCCCATCCCGTCTCTCTAAAGTAAATAAAATCTTTTTGCAAAAAGACACTTGAACAACAGGAAAGTAACAACAGCATGTACTTGGATAGAAAAATGTACAATGATCTCAATTCCTCACAGTTACCTATAAATGTAATATGACCTAGATTTAAAATTTTTTTAATCCTCACCTGAGGACGTGCTTATTGATTACATAGAGAAGGGAAGGGAGGGAGAGAGGGAGAGAAACATCGATGTGAGAGAGAAATATCAAAGGGCTGCCTCTCGTGTTTGTCCCCACTGGGGACCAAACCCACAACCTAGACACATGCCCTGACTGGAGCTTGAACGACAACCTTTCGGTTTATGGAATTGTTATGGGAGAAACTCAGTTCTCCTTGCTGGTGCAGTAAAGAATTACAGATCAGCAAGTCCATTAGTGTGCAAGCAGGGTTTACCAGTGATACGTTCTCATGGAAGAGAAGGGGCCTTGCCGAGGTGGGGGCGAGAGGCGTAGATTCTGGGCAGGGCAAGGTAAGGGCGGCAACAGGCAAGGGCAAGGGTGGCAGGAGCCTCGGGTCCTTGGTCCTGAGGACTTATATACTTGGCAGGATGGGGGTGAAGAACTTACATACTGATTGGTGGGTCAAGGTGGTGCCAGCTTCCACGAGGGACGTGACTACCCAAACTCAGATATGTGTGGGGGTCTGTTAGCCTGAATCCTTGTCTCACTCCAGACCCTGTTTGTTCCTCTTGTTGTAAAACAGGGACATGACAGGAGGCAGTTAAAGTTGGGGCAGTCGCCCGAAGTTATTTACAGGCTCTTTCTGTAAACATTATGGGATCCCTAATAAAACAGATGATGACCAGAGGTAGGCAATTAACCAAAAATTTCTGTGGGCTTTTTATTTGGGCGCTGTGGACCCCCTCCCACCCACCAACCAGACCTTGTAATTAACACAGTTTCAAAGGCTTTCTTTCCCAGACAGTGGAAACGATACATAGAACTTCAAGGTCTCTCTCTTCCTGTGCTACCACGGTGTTTTTTGTGATGTTCCGAACACCTGGCACTATTATCAGATCAGGCTCAGGACGGCTGAGTCCGTGGGAGAGACATGTCTCCCTCCTCCTCCTGGTCTGGGTTTGCTCTCTATCCTACCCAACAGGACAAGGCTCCAACCAACTAAGACACATTGGCCAGGGCTCAGCAAAAATTTTTAAAGTAAAACAAGCTCAATTTAAGTTTATCCGTGAAAATAAGGAAGAATTAAAAGGTGTGTTGTATTATGAAGCTGCAGTAAGTACAACAGTGGATTTATGCTTTATGAATAGACAGATGGATGGAAAAGAATACAGGGTCCATTAATACATACAGATCCACATAGAAATTGTGTTTTGTTTAGTTTTTTAAATTTATTGATTTATTTTTCACTCGGAACATCTATCCTTTGCCTCTCACAGGCTCCCAACTGGCAACCTGGCCCACAACCTGTCACAGGTGGGCACAGGTAACCAGGTTCTTAATGATCACAAACAAAGAATTGAGCAGAACACAGAGAGTTTATAGCAGACAGACAGACAGAAGATTTATTAAGTGATAGTACACTCCACAGACCATGGGAGCAGGCTGACTCTGAGCAGAGATTGATCTCAGGGGCTGGAGGGATTCTATACTTACAGGGCAATATTTCTTGACTAGTTTTGGCAGGGTTTTATTGCTCATGTACAAGTAGTTCTATTACTTTAAAGCTACTGTGCATGTGGTTTCACATGATCTTCCTTAATTGACCACCAGGGAAGGGGGTCCCACAAGGCTGATTTATTATAATGCTATTATAATGAAGCAGAGGTCATGTAGCATCTTCTGTGCAGGTGCAGTCATGATTCACCACGATTCAGTGCTTTTCCAGAAAGCAGGAACAACTGGTCTTAGAACAGGGTCTCTGTCCTGTATGGATGTCCTTTCTCTTAGCCCTGGAGCACCTCCATAGTTTCCTCCTGACTGTCTGCTGCCTCAAACTCAGGCATGTGCTCTGACTGGGAATGGAACTGGTGACCTTTCGGTTGCAGGCAGATGTCCAGCCCCAGTCGGAGCCACACTAGTCAGAGCCATTGCTTGAGTCTTGCATGTGGCTTGACCAGGGGTCAACCTGCAGCCTTGTTTACCCCCACCCGTCCCCCCAAAACCCTGTAGAGATCCAAAAAACTTCGCATGAGTGGATCAACAGACTGATCACAGACTTGCCAACCAAACGGTCGTGGTTGGATTCCCAGTCAGGGCACATGCCTGGGTTGCAGGCCAGATTCTCAGTTTGGGGTGTGTGAGAGGCAACCAATCCATGTATCTCTTACACACATCAACACATTAATGTTTTTCTTCCTCTCTTTCTCCCTCTCCTAATCCCCTCTGTAAAAATAAATAAATAAAATCTTTAAAAAATAAACTTAGCATGAGCAGCAAAATTGGATTCAACATTTAGGGATGACCCACTCTACCCAACGTTGCCTCCTGATCTGCACCAAGGTGTTTTCCCAACGTGAACACCAGATGGCAGAAGAGAGGTGCACTGGGAACATTTTTTCAGTGATCATACTGTACTGTAAAGCAAGTTTCAACAAACTTCAAAAAGTTGAAATTATGTAAAGCATATTGCTGACACTAACTGTGGACAATCTAGAAATCAGTGACAAAAGGCTACTAAAATGTCCTCATTTTAAAAACTGGTGAAATGCACGTCTAAAAAACATTGGATTCTACCTTCCTAGATTATATACTATACCCACTTTTCCTGCGTACCAGCAATAAGTTGTCATTCCCAAAAATTACCACGAGATGGCAGCAGAGACTGACAGATGCAACACATATCCTACTAAGGGCCTAAAAGGTTCCTTCACTTTTCACCCTGAGATGCAATGACAGGCACACTTTTCATTGACCCCCCCATTCCCCTATAACTGCATAATGCCCTCACCAGTTTCTTATTAATGTAACCAGGCTGGTGCACATGATTTTTAAAGCCTGATTAAGATACTTTGAACATGTTGCCTGTCTCCCGCCTGCCATGATCAGTCCTTGGTGAACATCTGCCCTCGAGGGCTCTCCGCTGCCCCTGGTCTGCCTTCCTGTGGGAGAAATCTCCAGCATCAAACTTCGCAATCCGCTTCTGACACATTCAGTCAGTCACAGCATCGTCTCCACACACACCACAGATCTTTTCTTGCCTTACAGTTGCCCTTGTACCTTTCCTGAAATGACAAAGCCAAAGAGACCGAAAATGCTGCTTATGTTCATGCATCTTCACTGTGAATATGGCCAAACATACACTCACCACTTTTGGTGAGATTTTTTTATCATGCGCTGATAGTACACCTGTCACAATACAGTCTAACACAATGGTTTCAAATGAAGTTAAAGACAAGTCATGGCATCAGCCACAACTGCAACCCCTAATCCTAACCCCGAACCATGCCACGCACCAGACACCGGACTGGGTGTCCAAAGCCTGTCCCTGACTCCAGATGCCTGACTCTGGACATCATACCACAGAGAACAGTCTTTCCTCCTATCTAAACATGTAAATCCTTGAAATGTAATCATCTCATGTCTAAAACCATAAAGCAGGTTTCTGTGAAACAAGTCATATTAAATCAAGCAAATTAAATAATGCAATGATGACATACATAGTATGGGTTACATAAGACCTGAAATGCATGAGGCTACTGCTTCTATATCAAGGCATACCCTTCCAAAGCAAAACTGATTGAAGTAAATGAGTAAATGTGGTGTCCTCCTGATTAAAAAATTCTGGGCAGCAGGAGAAGCTATTCACGGCATAAGAAGATCACCCACGGAATTGAAGAAAATGGTTGCACATCATACTTTCGATCAGACTCTTTCTTCCACAACAAAGAACTTTATGACTCATCCATGAAGAGACAGCTATATTATTTTAAACATTGTATTTATTTATTTTTGTAAAGGGGGAGGGAGAAAGACAGGGATAGAAACATCAGTGTGTGGTTGCCTCCCACTCATCGCCTACCGGGGCATAGCCGGCAAACCAGGCATGTGCCCTGATTGGGAATTGAACCAGAGACCCCTTTGGTTTACAGGCCAGTGCTCAATCCACTGAGCCACACCACTCAGGCAGACATCTATATTTTTTAAAAACTTGAATAGTCCCTTCTAGTGAGAAGACATTCATAGAGGTGGTAAAAAAAAAAAACAGAGATGTTCAATGGGTACATCCCAGCACAATACCCCTTCTCAAACACTACAAGAGCTATAATGAGAAAGCAAACCTGAGAAATGTTTATGATCACAAACAAAAATTAGAACAATTGACCATTTCTTTCATAAATGTAAAATATTGCAGATGTTGTATAAAATGGTTTGACAGTTCCTCAAAAAAATTTCCCTACTGTGTTCAATAACTCCACTTTGAAGTACAAACCTGAGAAATTAAAAACAGATGTTTTAACACACTTACACATGATTATTTATAACAGCACTGTTAACAACAACTGAAAGGTAGAAAGTATTCAAATATCCATCCATAGGTAAACGAATACACAAAATTTGGTTCTTCTGTCACTGAAAAGGGACTGGACCCAAGGCAGGTTTGCCCTGGCAAGGACTCATGTGTGTAGATTCTTGACTTCGTGCAGTAGAAAGTTCACAACACTAAGCTAGGAAATTCTGAGAGTTTGTACATGACATGTAAGGGCAGTGAAACACAGAAATGGCTTCACAGAGAAGAGGGGAAATCTCAGCAACAAGAGTGAGCACAGGCGGAGCTGCTTCTGGGGCACACCTGTGCAGAACACTCAGCTCTCCAGGGGGGTCGCTGATGTGCTGATGCAACAAAGCGAGCACACAGAGCGCTCAGGGTCCTGCTCTGGGGACCTTCTCCTTCAGAAAAGTCACAGAGAAGGGCTGGGACTGAGGGGGGTCGTCCCCTGCGTGGACTGGAATGTCTCAACCATTTGCTCTCCAACGTCCTTGGTCAGGGAAGATGAGATCAGACTTTTATGGGCTGTACGTCGTTGTCCCAATGGAGCTATCAAGCTCACTTTTCCCATTCGACTTGCCAAGGAATTTTCTTAATTTTTTTTTTTACTAATCTGCCTCAACTCCATACACTTGGGGACTCACATTGGCACTGAATTTAACCCAATGATCATCTGTTGACAGACACCGGAGCCAAACTCAGGATCCTGGACACAGACCTTTGACTCTAAAAGCTAAACCCTGAAGTGGACCCAAACCAAAACCGGGACTGCAGGCCCAAAGCCGCAAACCCAAAGCCATGTGCTCTCACCCGAGCCAGACCATGCGGTCCAAAGGCCAAACACCAGATGCCAGGACTGACATCAGACTTTTATAATGCCAGATTCCATTCACCAGAACCAAAAGCTTCATCTGCACGTGGACCTCGCATGAGAACCCAGGACACAAAGCCACATCCTAAGAGGTGCAGGACTGCAGACACACAACCGAATACATTTTGACTCTGAAGCACAGGCCCTGGACACAGGACGCAGATCCTTAACCAGGAGGCCATGGCGAGAATTTGGAGTGGGGGCCAGACACTGAGCCCCTATTGCCAGAGGCCAGAGGCAGGAGCTGAACCGAATCCTCCCATTGTAAACAAACCTGGGATCCAATAAGATAAAACCCTTGTCTCTCCAAATGCAAACTTCAAAATTTTACCAAATCCAGCAGAAATAGGCCAAAAGACAGAGTTAAGAAAAAGGATGCTGCCCTGGCTGGTGTAGTTCAGTGGATTGAGCATGGGCCTGCGAACCACACGATCCTGGTTCGATTCCCAGTCAGGGCACATGCCTGGGTTTCAGGCCAGTTCCCAGTGGGGGACAAGTGAAAGGCAACCACACATTGATATTTCACCCCCTCTCTCCTTCCCTTCCCTTCTCTCTGAAATAAATAAATAAAATATTTTAAAAAACAAAAAGAAAAAGGGTGCTGACCGTGAAGGGCAGACGTCCATGATCTCTCAGCTGCAACAGGCTCAGGAGTTGGCACTGTCTCACCATTCATTCCACACTGCTGGTTTTTCAAAACTGTGGAGAACTAAAAAGGGATTATTTTCTTTTTTAAAAATATTTTAATGATTATGCCATTACAGTTGTTCTATTCCCCCCTTCACTCCCCTCCACCCTGCACACCCCCTCACCCACCATTCCCCCCCCTTTAGTTCATGTCCACGTGTCTCAAGTTCTTTAGATTCTATATTTTCCCCACTATTCTTGCCCTCCCCCCGTCTATTTTCTACCTACCGTCTATGCTACTTATTTTCTGTACCTTCTCCCCCCTTCTCCTCCTCCCACTCCCCTGTTGCTAACCCTCCATGTGTTCTTCATTTCTATGGTTCCACTCCTGATCTAGCTGTCCTCTTGGTTTGCTTTTGTTTTAGGTGTGGTTGTTAATAACTGTGAGTTTGCTGTCCTTTCACTGTTCATATTTTTCATCTTCTTTTTCTTATATAAGTCCCTTTAGCATTTCATATAATAAGGGCTTGGTGATGATGAACTCCTTGAACTTGACCTTATCTGAGAAGCACTTTATCTGTCCTTCCATTCTAAATGAAAGTTTTGCTGGATAAAGCAATCTTGGCTGTAGGTCTTTGGATTTCATGACTTGGAATACTTCTTTCCAGCCCCTTCTTGCCTGTAAGGTCTCTTTTGAGAAATCCGCTGACAGTCTGATGGGTACTCCTTTGTAGGTGACTGTCCCCTTATCTCTTGCTGCTTCTAGGATTCTCTCCTTCATTTTAGTCTTGGCTAATGTAATTATGATGTGCCTTGGTGTGTTCCTTCTTGGGTCCAACTTCTTTGGGACTCTCTGAGCTTCCTGGATTTCCTGGAAGTCTATTTCCTTTGCCAGACTGGGGAAGTTCTCCTTTATTATTTGTTCAAATAAGTTTTCCACCCATGGCTGTTTCTTTCCCCCTTCTGGTACCCCTATAATTCGGATTATAATTTGGAATGTTTAAAGATGTCCTGGAGGTTCCTAAGCCTCTCCTCATTTTTTGAATTCTTGTTTCTTCCTTCTTTTCCGTTTGGTTGTTTCTTTCTTCCTTCTGGTCTACTCCCTTGATTTGAGTCCCAGTTTCCTTTCCATCACTATTGGTTTCCTGTGCATTTTCCTTCATTTTAATCAGTTTAGCCTCCATATATGTTCCTCTAATTTATGACTATAATCAACCAATTCTGTGAGCATCCTGACCACCAGTATTTTGAACTGTGCATCTGAAAGGCTGGCTATTTCTTGGTCACTTAGAATTATAGGCTCTGGGGCTTTGAGCTGTTCTTGAGTCATAACATTTGGTCTATTCGCACCTGTTATGTTTGAGGGGTGGAGCCCTAGGTGTTCACCAGAGCAGGGCAACTCAGGCACTGGGTTGTGACGCTGTGTGTGGGGGCGGGGTCAGAGAGGGAAAAAAATGGCGCTCTGCTCCGCTCCGCTCTCTCTCAGATTTCTGTCCCCTCTGCAGCTTCCCACAAGGAAATTGGGCCCCTCTGGTGCTGGTTCCTGGGTGTGTGGGCCCCATGTGGGCCCGTGTACTCTCCAGGACCCTGTGGGTCTCCCCAACGAACTCTCTGTGGGCCTGGGAGCCTCTCCCGGCCCCTTGTCCCCGAGAAAGTCTTTCCGGTTGGTGCTTTCAGGCTCTAATTCCCGTCACTGGGGCCCTAGCCTGCAGGGTCTATCTCACTGTTCGCTGCTTCGCTTGGTTTTTCTGCGCACGAATATGTGACCACAGTCAGCCAGCCACCCTGTGCCCTCACTGGGTCCGCCCGTTGCCACCCCACGCCTGGGATCCACCAATGGCCTCTGCCTCCCCTCCTGGGTTGGTTGGACCAAATGATCTTTCCAGCCCGACCCTGCTCCGCCGCTGACTCCGCCCCTCTTACTGGTCTGGCAGAGTGGATGGTTGTTGTCGGACTTCCCTACAGTTCAATTTTCACCGTTTTGGCTGCATCTTTGTTTCTCAAACTTAGCTGTCTTTAAATTTAGTTGTGGGAGGGGGCACAGTGTTTCCACCTATGCCTCCATCTTGGCCGGAAGCCTAGGGATTATTTTCCACAAACTTTGTCGGTTCTAACACCTGTGGGATAAAAATTACAATAACATTATCAGATCAATACAAGATATTCAACATCTAACGTATGCATGAGTACAGATGAATATGAGACAATGAGGTGAATCAGGTGTACAGGACCTTTGGGAGTGTGGGGACACAGGGTTCTATACCAGTGAAATGGGTGGTGGGACAATTTATGAAAAGTGTGGCCTTCCTGGAAAGTTACTTGTAGGTAGGCAATCCCACAAACTACAGGACACAACTAATCAACTCTTCCAAATTTCATTAACATAATCACTCAGTTGAAAATAGGTTGCTTTGCTAAAATTGTTAAATCTTGGGGCAACACTTCCGCCAAGATGGAGGCGTAGGTGGAAACACTGTGCCTTCTCCCACAACCAAGTTTAAACACAACAAAGGTTTGGAGAACAAAGACACAGCCAAAGAACAGAAAATTTAATTATATGGAAGTCCGACTACATCTAACCGTGCAACCGGGACGGTAAGAGGGGCGGAGCCAGCAGGGGAGCAGGGTCGGGCAGGACAGATCCCCCGACCTAGGTGCGCAAGTGGCCCAGACCCAGTCAGGGTGTGGGGCAGACTGACCGTGGTCACACATTCGCACACAGTGAGACAGACCACGCAGGCTCCAGGGGGCGAGGGCTGACGGCGGTGGCACACTCGCATGCAGTGGGATGAAACGCATGGGCCCGGTGACGGTGGCAGCTGTGGCATCTGTAGCTGTGGCAGTGGGAGGCAGCAGGCGGCAGCCGGGACACCATTGTTCCTCTTTGACCCCGCCCCCACATACAGTGTCACAACCCAGTGACTTAGTTGCCCTGCTCTGGTGAACACCTAGGGCTCCGATCCTGCTATGTAACAGGCACAAACAGCCCAAAAGATGGCACAAGAAGAACTCAAAGTCCCAGAGCCAATAACTCTCAGTGACCGAGAAATTGCCAGCCTCTCAGAAGCATAGTTCAAGACACTGTTTATCAGGATGCTCACAGAACTGGTTGATTTTAGTCACAAGTTAGAGGAACATATGAAGGCTTAACTAATTGAAATGAAGGGAGATGTCCAGGAAACCAATAGTGATGGAAAGGAAACTGGGACTCAAATCAATGGAATGGACCAGAAGGAAGAACAAAACATCCAACCAGAAAAGAATGAAGAAATGAGAATTCAAAAAAATGAGGAGAGGCTTAGGAACCTCCAGGACATCTTTAAACATTCCAACAGCCGAATTATAGGGGTACCAGAAGGGGGAAAGAAACAGCCATGGGTGGAAAACTTATTTGAACAAATAATAAAGGAGAACTTCCCCAGTCTGGCAAAGGAAATAGACTTCCAGGAAATCCAGGAAGCTCAGAGAGTCCCAAAGAAGTTGGACCCAAGAAGGAACACACCAAGGCACATCATAATTACATTAGCCAAGATTAAAATGAAGGAGAGAATTCTAGAAGCAGCAAGAGATAAGGGGACAGTCACCTACAAAGGAGTACCCATCAGACTGTCAGCGGATTTCTCCAAAGAGACCTTACAGGCAAGAAGGGGCTGGAAAGAAGTATTCCAAGTCATGAAATCCAAAGACCTACAGCCAAGATTGCTTTATCCAGCAAAACCATCATTTAGAATGGAAGGACAGATAAGTGCTTCTCAGATAAGGTCAAGTTCAAGGAGTTCATCATTACCAAGCCCTTATTATATGAAATGCTAAAGGGACTTATATAAGAAAAAGAAGATAAAAAATATGAACAGTGAAAGGAGAGCAAACTCACAGTTATTAACACCACACCTAAAACAAAAGCAAACCAAGAGGACAGCTAGATCAGGAGTGGAACCATAGAAATGAAGAACACATGGAGGGTTAGCAACAGGGGAGTGGGAGGAGGAGAAGGGGGGAGAAGGCACAGAAAATAACATAGACAGTAGGTAGAAAATAGATAGGGGGGAGGGCAAGAATAGTGGGGGAAATATAGAATCTAAAGAACTTGAGACACGTGGTTATAAACTAAGGGGGGAGAATGGTGGGGGAGGGAGTGTGCGGGTGGAGGGGAATGAAGGGGGGTGAATAGAACAACTGTAATGGTATAATCAATAAAATATATTTTAAAAAATCTTGGGGCAACAGCAGCAGACACAGCCTGGGAGAGCGACCAGCTGCCAGGATGTCCCTGCATTGCTCCCAGGGGGTCAAAGGTCTGAGCATCGCTGTCCAGTGCAGAGTGGAGACATAATACATAATTCACTAGAGCCAATGACTTTTCCTGCTGGCCTGCACGAAGCTGTTATTCCCAAGTGACACAGGACATGGCAGCAGAGGCCACACTTGGGACATTTCTCTAAGGGACCATCCTCTGCTAAGGCAAGTTTGAACAAATTTCAAAGGACTGAAATTATATACACTATGTTTCTTTCTGTCATTGCTGTTAATATAGAAATCAAGAACAAAAGGTAACTAGTAAGTCCTGATATCTAAAACTTACTAAACGCACGTCTAAATGACGTTGCAATCAATAGTCTTTGATATTCTACTGCATTCAACCACTTTTCCTGGTGACCGGCCACTAACATGTTATTCCCAAAAGGCCCATGAAATGGCAGCAGAGATGCACACCTGGAACATTTTATCATCTGGCCAAAAGGTTCATTTGGTTTTTAGGTAAAGACACAATAAAAGAGATGTTATTCATTTTCACCATTAATTTCACTGAAGAACACCTTCATTTTGTCCCACTGCTCTCTTCTGTCTTTCAGGCATCTTCATAACTCCATCTTCCCAAAAGTTCTTATCTTTTGGCCAAGCCAACAAAAAGATTGCAGCATTGAAATCATATACATTTCTCTAAGTGCACCTACTGCACTGAAGCTAAAATTCACTGAGTGACGGGACAGTCCTTACATTTGGTAGTTATGTAATACACTTCTAAATAACCTCAAGAATAAAACAGTTTGAATTATAAAATAAAATGGTGATAAAAATACTACATACCAAAACTTATGAAAAACATTTTCACCCTTAAATTCACAGTATCAAAAATAAAAGCTGAAGATATACAAGTTTTGTGCCCATACTTATAACCTAAAATAGTAGATGAAATCCAGAGAAAGTAGACAGAAACATGCACACTGACATATCTCCATGTGTATATACATAAAATGACAGCAGTTCTTTTCAACTCTTGGGGTAGAATTTTGAGTAACTGTTTTCTCATTGTTTAAGTAAGCAGCAACAAAGTAAATTAAAATGCTTTTCAAGCACACTTGGAACTTTTAAAAAAATGACTATATTTAGCTAAAAACAGGTTTCCACAAATGTCTCAAAAATTATGTTTGTTGCTCTCTTTGCCATTAATCTCAAAACCAATCACAAGGTGACTAGAAAGTCCCTATATTTAGATGTTTTAAAATACACTTCTAAATACCTTCCCAAAATAAATCAGTCAGAGTGGAAAGTAATTTACATAGAAAAATAATAAAAACACTGCATGCCAGACCAAGATCCTTCTGACTTCAAAAATGAAAGAAGCCTCAAACTGTTTCTCAACCAACGGTGAGTTTTGCCCCCAAGGGAACTTCAGGCAATGTACTGAGCCATTTCAGATTGTCCTGAGGAGGAAAGGAAGTGAGGGTGTTGGCGGTGAATAGAGGTATTGGATGCTAACAGGCACCTACAATGCAGAGGACAATCCCCCAGGAGAATGAATTCTCTGGCCCCAAATGCCCTGGTGCTGAGAATAAAAACCCCTGCTCTGTATCATGAAGACTCCATTAAAATACAAATAGCATGTCCCTTCGCATCCTAGATCTGAAATGCTGCCTTTCTTGGAACAGGAAGCCTGAAGCTGAAACTTAAAGAACAAAAAATGCCAGCCATCCTGCCAACATTGGGGAGAAGTGTCCTGGGCAATAGGTCAGGAGGCAAAGGAAGATCTGTCCACTCAGGAGACCAGATCACACTGTGATTACACAGAGTAGTCATCTGAGGATCCCTGCTTCTTTCCATTGCTCATACATCACTTTAGTAACTGATTCATGGTGTCACTTAGAACAAAGAATCTTACTCTGTTAGAATCCACACTTGACCATCTGAAGTTTTCCTCTTTGAAATTGTGGACATTTGTTACCTTCTGGGTTCCTCAGATGAACTACCTGGGGCACACTGCCTGTTCCAAAATACTTCTGATTTCTGGAACGCCATGCTTCCAGGCCCTAAACTCATTTAAAATGCTAAGAAGGATGTTACTTTTTTTATTTACTCATTAATATAGTCATGACTAGCAAAGAATTTTTCTAGATTACTTCACTTCTTCCTGTTTTCATTCAAGCTTTAACTATTTCTAGGTCACCTACAGCTACAATCATATAATGATCATTATTGCATGAGAGCATATTTACCCTTGTAACTCATGAGAATCAAAGGAAAAGTGTCACAAACAGAATTTAGTGCCGCAGCCCGCTGCAGCAAGCGTGGTCACGAGGTGAGGCGAGGGACTTGAAAAATGGAGAGGACCATAAGCTCTGATGGCATTATGGCGAATTTATTCAAGCAACAGCTGTCTTAAATACAAACTGTTAATGCCCAAAGCAAGACTGCAGGGAACTAGAAACAATGTTGTTTTTCAAAGTTCGTGCACTCCCTTAAGCTATCAAAAGGGCAAGAAGTTCTCATAACCATCTGGGAACATGACACCTGCGCCAGAGTCTTGTTGTGTCCTTCAAGGCTGGGAACTAGAAGGTTAGGAAAGTGTCAAGGTACCCGCCGGCTCCAGGGACCAGAAACCAAGTTCATCCACCATTCTCACAGTGGAGAACTCTGTCCTTGGTCCCATTATGGCCTGGCGGGCCCCCACAATTTAGTACAATGACAGGGAAGTAACATGCAAAAATAAATATTTAGAAATAGTAATTGAAGGCCCTGGCTGGTGTAGCTCAGTGGATTGAGCCCGCGAACCAGAGGATCGCGGTTTGATTCCCAGTCAGGGCACATGCCTGGGTTGCAGGCAGGCCAACTCCCAGCAGGGGACGCACGAAAGGCAACCATACACTGATGTTTCTCTCGCTCTCTCCTTCCCCTCTAAAGGTAAATAAATAAAATCTTTTTTTAAAAAAGAAAGAAATAGTAAATTAAATATATATATTTTAAAAACTCTGCCCTGAGCTGGTGTAGCTCAGTGGATTGAGTGCAGGCTATGAACCAAAGGGTCGTCAGTTTGATTCCCGGTCAGGGCACATGCCTGGGTTGCAGGCCAGGTCCCCCAGTGGGGGCCACGTGAGAGGCAACCACATATTGATGTTTCTCTACCTCTTTTTCTCCCTCCCTTCCTCTCTCTCTAAAAAATAAATTAATTAAATTAAAATAAAATAAACTCAAGAGCAACACAACAGGTAACAAAACAAACACAAAACCTAGGAATATGGGCCTGTGAACCAGAAGATCTCAGTTTGATTCCCCGTCAGGGCACATGCCTGGGTTGCAGGCCAGTTCCCAGCAGGGGCTGCACCAAAAAGCAACCATACATTGATATTTCTCTCCTTCCCTTCCCTTCTAAAGATAAATAAATTTTAAAAATTTAAAAAAACATTTAAAAAAATCTAGGAAGAAACTTAACAATGTACAGGATCTGTATGAACAAAATTCGAAATTCTGCTACACAATAACAGAAACTTGAACAAATGAAAAAATATCCTGCTTTGGTGTTAAAATGGCTCTTTGTGTATCCATTTATCAAAGTGATCTGTACCTGAAATAGCTAGATAAATATAGAAAAGTGGTCCCACAGGAAGTAGTCAGTTAAATTGGGATGGGAGACATGTGCCCCAGAAACAGTCTGGGCCCCCTTTTCTGCTCCCCACAGGGTGGCTGTATCTGCTCCCCCACACACACCTCCTGCCCCTGGATTGCTCTGCTCACATCATGTTAGGCTACGAGCATCCCCTCGTGACCACGGAGCCCGGCAGCGGGCAGCACCCAGCCTCCAGTCCGCCTCACCTCTGTTTGCCTCTCGCCCAGCCTCACCCACGTCTGCAGCCCTCTCTCACCTCCAGCCTATTCCTGCACCTGACAGGAAGCCCCGCCCCTCACTTGTAGGTTTGATTTTTACTGGTCCATCTACACAAACCACACAGCAGGAATCAGGTATATTTGTGGACATGCAGTCTAATGAAGAAATACATGAATAACATACACTTAATAAAATGGAAGAATGGGAGAAGACACACAGGATGGTGCAATGGTAGCTTTACAGTTGTTCAAATGGAATAATATCATAATTATTAAATAATCAGACAACAATAAACTTTTTCTCATATTCACAACTCTAAACCTACTTTTGCCTCACCCTATATTGTGCAAACAGAAACCAAATGGAAATTACATACTAACATGCAGTGGACTTCAAGGTAACAAGCATGACTAGAGATGAACAGCACTTCATGTCAATGAGTTTAATTTACCAGGAAGATCGATATTCACCATGTACTTAATGTCATAAACTTAAATTATATAGAACAGAGACAGAAAAATATTTATAATCATAATAGATTCAACAAACCTCTCTCATCAGGAACAGCTCTTTCAGAAACAAACCTCTCTCATTCAACACCTCTTTCAGAAACAAGAATCCACGTTAAAAAAATTCAGTGAGGATATAAGAAACACCATGAGCAGCAAATTGGTTTCAACATTCACAGATGTAACCGACTATGCACAACTTTTCCTGCTGACCGGCCCCGAGGTGTTATCCCAAAAATGACCACGAGATGGCAGCAGAGATGCATGCTTGGAACTTTTTTTACATTGACCGGTATCCTGAAGCAAGTTTCAAAAAAATTCAAAGGATTCAAATTCTATAAAGTATGTTTCCTCCTCTCATTGTAGGAGGAAATCTAGAAATCAGTCATAAAAGTTAACAAGAGGCTGGCTGCTGTAGCTCGGTGGATTGAGCATGGGCCTGTGAACCAAAGGGTCATAGTTCAATTCCCAGTCAGGGCACAGGCCTGGGTTGCAGGTCAAGGCCCCAGCAGGGAGCACATGAGAGGCAACCACACACTGATGTTTCTTTCCCTCTCTTTCTCCTTCCCTTCCCCATCTCTAAAAATAAATACATAAAATATTTTTTTAAAATAAAATAAAATCACACGTTAGTAATATCCTTTTAAAAAGCTAACAAGAAAGTTTACATGAAAGGGTTATGAAATATACTTCTAAATAACAATCAAAATAAATTACAATTGGAGTTAAAAATAATAGGAACTAAGTAATAATAAAAATAATACATCAAAAACCTATGGGAAAATATAGTGACAAATCTGCATATTAGGGGAAAACAGTTGAAAATTCACATGTTTTGCATTCATGTTACAAGCCCAGAAAAATAAGTTAAATCCTGGAAAGTATAAAAATGGAAATAGGCAAGGAAAGATGTCTGGAAGGGTATATATTTAAAGCAATAGCAGCTATTACCTGTTTGGGTGGGATTTTGATTTGATTTTCATTTTTCTGTATAATTTAAGTAAACTACCACACAAAAAAGCATTCTCAGTTTGGGTAATAAAACAGTACCAGAGGAAAACATGGCATCATTTAAGAACAATAATAACTGGACTGTTGTGGTAACAACACCAGAGGATTTTTCTCTGCCCACCCATCCTGATCTCCTCAATCAGACGGGCCCCTTTTCCAAAGTGCACTTCTTTGCATGCAAATGCCACAGTGCACAGAGGAAATGACAGGGCCAGACCAGAATGAGCACAGCGGTGCTGAACAGCACAGCCTGAGGGGGAACGTGCCCCAGGGCTGCCTCACTTCTGGGCCCCCTCACAGCCAAGACTCTTCAGAACTAAGCAGCAGCACTGGGCTGACCCACACAGGTGCTGCTTCATGATTCACCTAGAACAACACGGGGCTTCCTAACAGCCACGCTGCACTCACACCCATTAGTACCAAAACACAGCTATTTGCACTAAACACAGTTTCTTTCTTCCCCACACCCCAACTCTGGAACTCCTCCTGGCATTGACTTGGACCCAATGACCATCAGTTCACAGACACCAGATGCCACAGACAGACTCAGGACCAGACACAGGCCCTAGATTCCAGAACCTGGGCCTCAGAGCAGACCCAGAACCAAAAGCTGAACCCTAGACCCCAGCCCCAATCCCAAAACTGTCCCCACAACCTAGGTCAGACCATCAACCCTGAATGCCAGACACTCAACACCCAAGACTGACAGAGAACCCTGGAAACCAGGTTCTGTACATCAGACAGCCAGGGCTGTACATGAACCCTACACACCCACCCAGGAAACAAAGCTGCACCCAAAGAGACTCCAGATCCCAGACACACAGACACAGATTGAACCCCAGACCACAGACCCAGGAGACAGAACCCAGATCTGGAACCAGGACCCCACAGCCAGACTCCACAGCTGCAGCTGGACAATGGAGCCTAGTTGCCACCTGCAGGAGTGGAACCGAGTCCTCACGATGCAAACAGAGCCAGGAGCTGATAAAGTCCAAGCAGCTGGCCTCAGAAATAGTTCTTCATCCCAATGAAAATGTACAGGGAAGAAAATAACTTCCAGCAGTACTCAATTACACCAAGCCCTGCAGAGAGAGACCAAAAAGGCTGACAGAGCAAAAAATAATAATAATGCTTACTCTTGCCGGGAGAAGTCCATGATCTCTCAGAGGCTGTACTTTCCATAAGTTAGTGTCCCGGCCATGAACTTCACACGGCCAGTCCACCAACACTATAGGGTGTCTTACCTTCTAAATTCTAACAGCTGGGATAACAATCAAATTTATATAATCTGATTAACAGGAGGAATTCAACATCTACTACATGGGCAAGGGGAATTCATGTTAAAATTAATACCAAACATAATGAGGTAATATTGAGTACATGTGGTATTTTGGTAAACTGAACAACAGATTCTCAGATTTCAACAGTGAAATGGGGAACATGCAGGTAATTTAGATAAAAGGTAGCTTACCTGGCACATTAAATTCTGTTGGGCAACTCCCACAACTTTAAGACACAGGAAGTAAGGTAAAAGGGTCAACAAGCTCTTGCTAGGGGTATTACTGTCTGAAGCTGTGCTGAAGCTCTTCCTAAACCCTGGCAACTACATCTCTCAGGAATACATGAGACGACAATCCTCAGTAATTTCCCAGTCTTCCTTTTCCTAACAGCCAGTTTAAAGTAACGTGCCAAGTGCAAAATATTGGCTCTCTTCATTACCACCTCTGAAACTACATAGAAGTTCTATATCAGCAAGCTAAATTACTACATTGCTCCATATTTCATTGAGATAGTCATTCAGTTTTGAGAATAAGTTACTTCAGTTAAATTATTAAACCTTACTTAAGTAAATGGTACAAACATGTACTCCCCACATCCACCTCCTATTAAATATCTGACTGTTTGCTTATGTGGTGGAGAAACAATCCTTCCTGCAACCTCAAGAATCTGTGGGCTGGTCTAATAATGCCACAGGTATGACACAGATTACCAAATGAAAACCACTAAGTTTGAAAAGTCCATAAGCATGGGAACCTCACTCACATGACAGAGGCAGGAACCCCACATGCAGAAGAGCGTCAGGGATAGAATGGAAACAGGGCCACACAAAATGTACTGAGGCCGTGATGGTGGGAGGTGCCATGGGGCTTCAAAGGGACCTTTGCAAAAGGATAGGAGCAGCTGCACAGCCACTCAAGGCGGGTGGTGAGCAGGGCGCCCCAGGGAGGTTCGGGGTCGGAGCTCATTCCCGCCTCCCGGCTCGCCAGCCGGGATCTTGCAGTCCGCAATGACCAGTCCCAAGGGAGCAAGCGGAGGGCTCCGCCAGCCTCTGTGCAGCTGGCATCTGTGGGTCTGAAGAGCCTGTCTGCGCCTCCTGGCCTTCGGGAGAGACCCCCTGGCACCCAAGGCCGGCGTCTTAATGCCCGCGCCGCCTGCGCGGTCCCCAGGAGCCAGTGAATGACCCTGAGGGACCCCACCGTCCACCACTGCAGCGCCTTACGGTGGGGGGTGGGGGGGCGGCCCCAGGTAACATCCTCTTCCGCTCCCAGGTGCGGAGAGCTGGGCACAGCCGGTGGGGAAGGGCAGCCTCTCTGCAAAGCCGGGGACTCGTCTCCCAGGTGGTGGGGCAGGCCAGCCCTGGGCTGCGGCGATACCCTCCTCCTGACGCCCCACGTGTGCGAGCGGGCACTGGAGAAACGCTGCGCTCGCGGTTCTGCGTCAGGTTTGCGAGTCCGAGTCCGCTGTGGTGTTACGCTCCCTCGCGTCTCCATCTCCCCAGGAAGAAGCCCCCTCCTCCAGGCGCTAGGTAAGTGGTGGGCCGTTCACCCTGTCCCAGGATTCCGCTCCTGCACCGTCTAGGCGCTGTCTCCGCAGAACGCGGCGACCACGTCCCAGGGGCCTGGAAGACGCTGAGGCAGGGGCCCCAGGAGGCGGTCACACGGGCAGACAGAGCGCAGGACGGCGGGTCCCACGGGGTCCGGGTGGTCGGAGCGGAGGGGCAAGGCCGCAGCTCGCCGCAGACACTGGACTCTGGCCACCTTGTTTGGTTTGGGGGTTGGGGCGGAAAAAGACTACTCGGAGCATCACAGGTTGATTTCTTGGGTGCCAGTGGGTGGTCCTGGTCCCGTGGGCGGGACTTTGGAAGCTCAGGAGACGGAAGAGTTAAAGAGTCCACGGAGGGGCCAAACGTGTTCTCCCAGATTCCCCCTTCGGTGCTGGTTTTCAGATCGCACAAGGAGCAGACGCTCAATATAAAAACTTCACAATAGGCTAAACAAGGAGAAAGGACTGCTGACCACCTTGCTGTCTCCCGGGACCGTAACCGACGCACTGTTTGCGGACCTTCGCTGCTGAAACCCTCACAAACCCGTTGAAGTCAAGGTGGGTGGGTGCGCGCTGCTTTTTAAAAACCTTCTCAGACCAGACGATCGCGGTTCGATTCCCAGTCAGGGCACATGCCTGGGTTGCAGGCCAGTTCCCAGCAGGGGACGCTCGAAAGGCAACCATACATTGATGTTTCTCTTCCTCTCTCCTTCCCTTCCCCTCTAAAGATAAATAAATAAAATATTTAAACTAAATAAATAAATAAAAACCATCTCAGACGCGGAGGTTTCTGGGATCAGCCACCAGGAGGAGGCGTCCCTGTCCCTGTCTGTAACGCAGTCTTGTGGAGCCAGCCGAACACGCGACACCCGCTGAGCTGCCCTCCCCACGTCCGGATGTGGAGCGGAGGGATGCGCGCCCGCAAGACGTGCCTGCCGGGCCGACCGTCTCCGGGCCATGCGGGGCGGAAGGCGGGTCTTCGTTCCCAGCACCGAAATGACGCCCAGCCATTTCGTGCCGCAGCTGGGCACCAAACCCATAGAAGAGAGAGCGGCAAGAGTCACCTGGGCACGCCCCCCTCCAGTCGCACCGCAGGACGCCACCCCCAGAGGGTCCCCAGTTTGGCTGAGAAGCGACTGAAAAGCATGCTCTGTCCGAGGGGAATGTGACTTTGCTGATGACTCTTCCCACCCAGATTTCTGATGAAAAGGCCTCGGTGAGAAGCGGGCGACAGTCGCCCGTCCACCTGCCTTCAGGTGTCTTCTTGCTGGGCCTCCGCTAGCTCTCCACTCCACTTAGCTGCTGTTTCTCACCGGGGAGTGCCGGGGGCTGCGCGGGGGCTGCTGGTCTTGGCTTTGTTTCTGCTCGGTTTCAATGATCATCTTCTTTTGGGAGGTTTCTGCCCAGACGCCCACCAAGGGCGGGGCCACGTCCACCTTTGGCGTCGGTGCTCAGCGGGGCCTTGGTTTAACGGACTTCAGGCTGCGGCAGACCATAGGCACCGCCTTCATTCGGAGAACCCGGGGCCTCACGCTCCGGACAATGGTACCTGGTCCTCCGGGTGCCTCTTCCAAGGGCGCAGAGCGCATCTGTGCAGGCCTGGGGCAGGATCTGGGGCGGGTGCACACGGGACCGAAGAGGTGCAGACCGCGGCCCCAGGGCGCCCACTGCGGCGTTATGGGGACAAGGTACTGCAAAAGGTGGGTGGGAGCGGCTCCTTAGTCACAGCCGGCCTCGTCCCCAGGTCTGTGCTGGGAGACCACTGGTGCCTGATCGCAAGGTCCTTTCTGTGTCGGGGAACTGGCTGGACGCGAATCCCTGTCCACCTCACTTCACCACATTCTGCCAAACGTGCGGCTGAGGGTTCAGCGAGCCCGACACAGCCCAGCGTTCGGGGCTGAGCCGGCGCCCTTACTGTCAAGTGCTGGCGCTCCTGCATTCTCAGAACGCAGCACGAACACCTGCGTCCTGGTCGATTTTCCCTCTCCCAGGAGGTGAGTGCACGCTGCACTGTGCAGCGCACAGGACGAGTGGCCCCCAAGGCGGAAGGGCTGACGGTGTTCTGGGGGAAGGAGGTCGAGCCGCACACACGCGCAGCAACTGCGGTGCGAGGACTGGGAACGCCCGGGACAGGCGGGCACGCGGGCGGCGGCTGCGGGGCTACCACGGTTGACCCCGCGCGGCTCGGTCGGTGCTCAGGCAATCAGCCCCCTGCCCCCTAACAAAAATGGGTCATGCCCAGACTTCATGTCCCAGGAGGAGACCCCCCACTGGAAAAACAGCCCACGTAAACTTAGGGTCTAATCCCAGCACTAAGTAAATGGAGAGAGGAACACCCCAGGGTGTCCTGCCCTCGGGCAGGCGGGTAGGGCAGAGTGGGGTGGACGGGCCTCAGGCCGTCCGCCCACCCCAGTCTGAGGAGACCCCAGGCTGGAGATTCTCCCACCAGCGCGGCTCCAGGCCTTCCCCGGTGGCAGTAGGGTTGCCGCGGCCGTGACCGCCGCTCTCCTCGGCACAAACTTTTCTTGGGCAGTGGCTTCATGGGCCCATCATGCTGTGTGGTTTTGTCTTCTTAACTTTAATCTATTGGGGCGTGATGCATACAAGCGCCTGGACACGCGGGGACACCTGGGGAACGACCGCAGGGGGCCGTCCTGGGACCACTGCAGGGTCAGGTGAACAGAGAGGCACAGCCCGGGCTGGTGGCTCAGTGGGTGAGGCATCACCGCGTGGAGCTGGGGGTCGCCAGCTCCATCCCCGCCGGCGCAGACCCGTGATGAGGCTGGTCGCTGTGAGGGGCACGGTCCCTGGTTGGGGCTCGTATGAGAGGCAGCTGACCCCGGCTTCTCTCACACATCTCCCCCACTTTCTCCGTCACTTCCCCACGCTCTAAAAACAAATAAAATTCTTTTTTTAACTGTTACATAAATTAACCCATTCATTATTGGCTAGGAATGTTTCAAATTGTGGAGTTTCTACTGATCTTTTGGTTCCTTCGGTCTTCGACGGCGGACTTGACTGTGACGCGGACGGGGCGCTGGGCGTCCAGGCGCTCCCGGCGACCGTTCTCATACGGGAGCCACGGAGCCGATCCCCGCCGCTCGCCTCTTCATCTTGGTTTTGCCACAGAAGGAGCAAGTGTACTCGATGCGCTGGCTGATCTCAATGTTCTTGGCCATTTTCTTGAGGGAGGAGCCATAATGGGTGCCGTATTCACCGACGTTTCCGACTTTCTCGGGCATTTAGCCATTTTGCCACAAAGGAGGTCGGACCCCAAGAGCCAAATAAATAAATCTCGTACGGAGCGCAAACACAGAAGTAAGAGGCTCAGGCAGCTGCTGGGCAGCACCGGGAGACTTCAGCTTGGGGGCGGGCGGCGCTTTGCTCGGTGCCCCGGCAGCCCTGCGGGACCGAGGGGTGCGGTGAGGACCCCGAAGGGAACACGCGCAGACGGGGGCTGTCGGGCCGGACGTGCGCAGGCGCATTAATCGTCCAGAGGATGCGGCAGTCCGGGACCGCCCAGATCCGGGCCTCTTCGTGGGGTTAAGAACGTGATCAGCGCCAGGTGTCTTCCTCCTCCTCCGAGAGGTCCTCCTCCTGGTGGGACGGAAGCCTCGGCGCCCACCGCACACGCCCCGGGTCTCGCTATGCTGAAGACGGAGAGGGTAGTAGACGCACCTGGCTCACGGAGGCAGGGCCGCCGGTCGTTACTGCCCTCTGCCCACCCTTGCTGGTTGTGGACCAAAGGGAAGGTCGTGAGCCGAGGTCCGGGAAGGAGTCTGGTCCTGGATGGCGTTGGCGAAGGTTGAGCGGGAGCCAGTGGAGCCCTCACCCCTGTGCGTGAGGCCCCAGATGCAGGACCTGGGCGGGAATGGCCTCTCCCGTGGGCCGCAGCTGCTCGCCCAAAGCTGAAGGGACAGCTCTGGGCTCAGCACAAAGGAGACACTTAAACCCAGGCCGCTTGCAAGGTAGTGAGCTCCCCATCACCAGAGCAGGGAGGAGCCTCTAACAGCCTAGCCCCACATTTTGTAAGTGAGATGGGGCAGATACTGAGACACAGACAGGTGCTTGAGATGCCCACCCCTCCCTGGGCGCATCTGGAGGCATGTCCGGAACAGCCTACCTACGGAGAGCCTGAGCAGAGGCACTGCCGGGTTCCGCTGGGGGCCTGCCACTCCCTAGCTGTGTGACCTTCTGAGCCCCTGGTAGCAGCGCTCCACCAAGGACAGAAGGACACTGGGGGACAACACCCTGACTCTCCAGCGTTGCAGAGGCGCCTCCAGGCCCGTGCTGTGAGTGGGTTTCCAGAGCTCCATGGGATTCCGCAGATGTTGTCCACACTGGCTCTCAGCTTGAGAACAGGCTCTCCCCAGTTGCATCCCAAACCCACCACCTACACTTGAATCCCTACCTGCAGAGAGACAGCAAGTTACTTCTTGGGTTTCAGCCCGTCTGGATGGGAGAATTCAGAGTTCACAGAAAATGCTCACAAGGAACTATACCCGCAGTATCTTTGTTTAATGAAAACCAGGGAGATAGAGAACCTATATTCATAGAAAACCACCTGCTCAGCAAACACAAACACCAGGTCAAAAACGATCTCTGCAGCACAAAGCAGTGTCACTTCCCTGAGGTCCAAGCCAGTGTTCGGGCTCAGTGTGCCCATGTCAGTGTCCACCACCTCCACTCGGCTGGATCACAGAAGTGAGCAGGTCCCTCTGGGGCTGCGTGCAACGTTGTCCAGATGAGGCAGGCTTCATACCACTGCGGAGACGGCCGAGCCCCACACACTGGAGGGCTGTTCCTGTTGCGTCCACCACCCGCAAGAACAAACATTGGAGACTTTCAGGGTTTATGACCTTACGTTATTGGCCAAGTTTAACCTGCACAGGGGTGAACTCTCAAGATGTCCAAGGATGTAATACCCACAAGGGCTACAAACGAGAGTCGTGCCTAGCGCTTACAGCTAAGTCCTTATATAGGGGCGAGCAAGCAAGCGTTACATAGAAGCAGACATGGCAGTTAGCTGTTGGCTTACAGAGCCCGGGCGCGGGAAGAGGGTGAGGTCTAAGTGGAAAATTATAAAATAAGTCCTTCTATACATTATAATTGACCTAGTTTGCCCAAGGGAGAACATTTGCACTGTGCCGGTGGTTGTTCAACTCCATCCTGTTCTCAGTGTTCTTCTCTAGTTCCCCGTGGCCTCAGCACACTACTAGTTCTCAATTTCCTTGTTCCCAACATTCCCCCATTTTCCTTGTGGGTATGTCAAACCCTTGACTCTCCCATCATTTGGGATGATGGTATAAGGTTGGGAGAGTACCATTAACTTGACTACTTCTACCCTCTCTTTGATAAAGGCAAGGACTCTATTTAGGATGATAGGCCCTATGGTGACCGCTAGCAGGAGCAGTAGAAGGGGACCAGCAATAGCAGATATAAGGGTAGTTAACCAAGGCGATGTTTTGAACATGGAGGCATACCAACTGGAACTTTCCTCCTCTTTATCTCTACCCTTTAATCTTTTGGTGAGGGTCCTGATATTTTCTCTAATTACTCCAGAGTGGTTAGCATAAAAACAACATTCCTCCCCTAATGTAGCACATAACCCACCTTGCTGGAGGAAGAGGAGCTCTAATCCTCTCCTATTTTGTAAGGCTACTCCAGCAAGGGAGTCTACTTGGCGCTCTAAATGCATTACCTGATCTTGGAGGAGGGAGATATCTTTTGAAAAGGTTTGAGATAGCTGCCTAAGGTTGGCCTCCCCTTGAATGAGTGATGCCGCTCCTACAGTGGCACAACCTACATTCCTATGGTAGCCAGGATAGGGATGAGGAGTGGGGTCCACTTAGCCTGCATGAGGAAGCAACTAGGAATTCAGGGTTTCCTCCATACAAATATACTTGAGGAATGATACAAGCGCTCCCTCAAAGCTCAGGATGGGTGGGGACTATGCACTTAGAAATGCCCTGAGTGCATGCAAACCATAGTCCCTCAGGAGCCTGTGTTACTGCTGGGCTCTCTAGGGTGTCTGTCAGGCAGGGTTTCCTGGTTAAGGCAATAATCACTATAATTGGATGTATCCAAGGTGACGTTTGCTAGAAGGTAGCAAGTTCCCTTCCCCGGAACTCTGCTGGGGTGAGGGATCCTTCAGAAATACAATTGTTTATCTGATTCTGATCTTGGTTTTGAATACCCGTGAGGGTGACTGTGGTGGGAGCCAGTTCCCCTCCTCTCGAGGTGTTGGCCCCCAGCCCTACATAGAAAGGAGGTCTGGGACTTAGGCACAGCAGGACTCTGTAATACCTGCCTGTGTGCTATTAAAGAATGGAAATACCTTATCTAGTAATTCTAGGGCATAAATCCCTTGGTGGTGTGGCCTTTCTAGTAAAAGGGTAATTTATGGTTTTGCTCTTCTGGCTCCAACGGGAATGAGTCAGCAGTGGGAGTTGCAGTGGCTCCGCTCTGGTCTGGGTCTGTCTCATTGCCCAGGCGCTTAGGCGATGCCGGGGAGCTGACAGGGGGCCTAGGTGGCCTGGGTGGCAGCCCGCTTCCCACTCCTCTAAGGAGTGGCCTGTTTTTAGTAGGAAGTTTTCTGACGGTGAAGAAGGTTCCAGGGTCAGTCCCGGACACGTAAAGTCTAACCCCCCATGTACGACCTTTGATCCATTCGGGGTCTCCTGGGTTTAGGACTGTTACCGTGGTTGGATTGCATTTGTCTAACATACAGTCTTTATTACTTGGTTTTCCGCTGCGATCGCGGAAAAGGGATATATGTTTATCGTTCCTACCTCCGGGGTTCCAGTCTATGGCCAGGGTCTCACAACCCCATTGCCTACAGTAGAAATCCTTGTAGGTTCCACAAGGGTAAACCTTTTCCTGAGGTGGTTCCGGGCATCCATAATGAGCAGCGTACCTAAGGGCGTAGTTCTTGACCGTGTTATCACATGGAGTGAATGGGATTGAGAGGCGTTGCCAATCAGAAAGGGAGTTTACAACATCTACGGCTGCGGGAGACTCGCAAAATTTATCACCAAAGAATTTAGAGAAGTCAGCCTTTAGGGTTATTGGAGTATTTCCCCCCCAAGTATAGTTGGAAGCAATTACTGTGCCACCAGCAGTTCTAATTAAGACCCATTCTTGCTGTTCTAACCCGCTACTAGGCAAACAGCAGGAAGCTATCAGTCCTAAGCAGTGGAGAAAGTAAGCTTTAGGGGTTCCTCTGGTTTCCGTTTGACTTGCCATTTTCGAGGTAGGTCGTCTGGTGGCTGGGCCGGTTTCACGTGGGAGAGGTGGATCCAGTAGGGTTTCTCAGCTACCCTAACAGCCGTGGGTGTGCTTATTAGGAGCACCTGGAACGGTCCATTCCATCGTGGCTCCAGGCTGCCCCGCCTGTGATTGAGAATCCATACCCACTGTCCAGGTTCTGGTGCTTCTGGTACTTTGGTGCCGTCAACCTCATCCGACTGGATTGACCGTTGGAGGGCCCGTACTTCACTCCGAATGTGTTGCAAACCCTGTAGGGACTTGAGGAAATTGTGGTTAGAAATCTCTAATTCCTCGGTGGTCAACCCGGGTATAAGGGGTATTGGTCGCCCAAATAGAATTTCATAGGGAGCCCATTTCTTAAGGTAAGGAGTACATCTTGTCCTAAAAAGGGCAAAAGGGAGTAGCTCAACCCAGTTTTCTCCGGTCTACTAAAGTTGGTAGGTTTTCTCACAGCTGCCTTGAGCCCCCTCAGCAGAGCCTGGCGATACTGGAGGAGCGAGTCCCTTCCCCTGGTAGTATTAGTCGCAGGCCGGGGGCTGAGAAGGGAGAATGTCTTCTACCTCCCTCCTCCCGGCCATAGTCTCTCCCTCCTCCCCCAATACCGCCTTTGCGGCTTCCTGCATTATCCTCTCTCTCTCCTCAGAAGTGAAGAGAGTTTGCAGAATCTGTTGACAGTCATTCCAGGTGGGCTGGTGAGTTCTGAATATGGTTTCCAGGAGGGAGATTAGCCCTTGGGGTTTCTCAGAGAACGGGGGATTCTGAGGTTTCCAATTATATGAGTCACTGGTGGAAAAGGGCACATAAACTATACGGGAAGGCGCCTGCGGAGGAGCATCTGGAGCCGGTGGCGCCTCCCGCCGGCGGCAAAATTCCCTCCCGGTAAAGTACTGCTCCCTGGGTGTGTGACGGGCTCACAAACCCGCCGATGTCCCGGCGTGAGGAATCCGGTTCCTCTCTATGCGGGTGTGGAGGGGGTGCATTTACAGGGTCTAGACGATCCTCCGGCGGTTCTGGCAAAACTGGGTAGAGCATGGGCTGATTTCGGGGTGCCTTTGGGGCAGTGACCCTGCTACTGCATCCCTTTTCTCTTGCCTTATTTTTGCCCGTGGCTAGGCAGATCGCCCGTTTGCCTCGCTGGTTCCCTTTTAGACATTTCCTAATGTACCCAGGCCTCTCTGTTGCAATATCTACCCAGATATCTCTGTACAGATATTGGTCGGGGTGGGGGACCCTGTATACCGTGGCTCGCACTGAGAACAAAGTGGAGAGGTCAAAAGTGCCCTCTGTGGGCCACCCTACATTAAAGGTGGGCCACTCTAATTGGCTCAAGGTTCGTAGGAACTCAGGGTCCAGTGGCGGCCCGCCGTAGTCTCAGGCCCACCGCTGGAAATCAGAAAAGTTCTTTAAGAGACAGTCAAGTGGGGAACCGGGCACCGATTCCTGTTGTCCCATCTTGAAAAGACTGGGGATTTCGAAGGAAAAGAAACAGACCACACAGACAAACAACCAAACAAATGACACGGTTCCACGAAAACACGAATTGTCTGACGTGCCTGGCATACAAATGGGAAATATCCGCAGCTCGACACGGCGTGCGGGGGAGGAAAACCTAACGTGACCGGTCACAACCCAAACTACCAAAACCAAATTCCAGAGGGTGGCATCCCGCCTCTGAAAGTCCCTGGGTAGGTCACAGGCAGCATCCCACCTACTACCTCAGGGTTATTTGCTCCGGAGCACAGAAATCAAAAGAGGATCCTCGGTAAATACTTACTCAGCTCGAGCTGCCCACTCGGTCTCCGAACCGAAACTCCTCCGAGGGAGATCTCGCTGGGGCCTCCAAATGTTGCATCCACCACCTGCAAGAACAAATGTCAGAGACTTTCAGGGTTTATGATCTTACTCTATTGGCCAAGTTTAACCTGCACAGGGGTGAACTCTCAAGATGTCCAAGGACGTAATACCCACAAGGGCTGCAAACGTGAGTCGCGCTCAGTGCTTACAGCTAAGTCCTTATATAGGGGCGAGCAAGCAAGTGTCACACAGAAGCAGATGTGGCAGTTAGCTGTTTGCTTACAGAGCCCGGGCGCGGGAACAGGGTGGGGTCTGAGTGGAAAATTATAAAATAAGTCCTTCTACAGATTATAATCGACCTAGTTTGCCGAAGGGAGAACATTTGCACTGTGCCGGGTGGTTGCTCAAGTCCACCCTGTTCTCAGTGTTCTTCTCTAGTTCCCCATGGCCTCAGCACACCACTAGTTCTCAATTTCCTTGTTCCCGACATTGCACGTCACGCTGGGCTCCCTGGGCATCGGCAGCTGAAGGCTCCGCCCTGCTGGACCCAGGACTTCACCAGCCCTGCCGCCCACCTTGCTCCGGACTCCCTTGCCCAGCGTGCTGTCTCCCGGACCCACAGACTGAGACTCTGGGACTCGGTTCCTTATCCCCCACTGCTGTGTGCGCGTGTTCTTAGACGGTTACAGCGCGAGCACGATATTCATGGGTGCGGGATGTCTACTTGAAGGGAACCCGCATTCGGTAACAGCTAAGTGAGCGTTAACCCGTGTGACTCTCATCTAGTCCGTGGTGCTCCGCAGGAAGCGCGCCCAGCCGTTTCCCCGCTGACTTACAGGAAAGCCCGTACCCGGAGTACACGCGCTACACGCCCCTAGCTCTAAACCCTAACCTTTACCCTTTAACCCTAGGCCCTGTTCCTTAACACCCTCCGTAACCCTCCCCTAGCATCCGCAAGCTTTCGCTCCTACCCAGCTCGAACCGCGCAAAGGAGCGCGGCCCAGAGCGGGAGGAATGTGTGCGTGAACCCCACAGCTCTCAGAGCCGGCCCGCGACTCTAACGACTCGAACCGCCCACCGCAGGCCGCGCCCCGCCCCGCCCAGTCACGAGACCAGCAGTTCGTCCAATCGCTTCAGGTCCTCACGCGCCGAAGACTTCCGCCTTCCGGCCGGGGGTGGGGGTGGGGACAGCGTCCGGTCGGCACTCCGCGTGCAATGGCCGCAGAGCTGGGCTTCGTGGAGGAGGCGCCGGCGTGGCGGCTGCGTAGCGAGCAGTTCCCCAGCAAGGTGGGCGGGCGGCCGGCGTGGCTGGGCGAAGCCGGGCTGCCCGGGCCCGCGGAGCTGGCGTGCGCACGCTGCGGCCGCCCGCTGGCCTTCCTGATGCAGCTGTACGCGCCCCTGCCCGGCCGCGCGGACGCCTTCCACCGCGGCCTGTTCCTCTTCTGCTGCCGCGCGCCGCCCTGCTGCGCAGGCCTGCGGGGTGAGCGCGGGGGCGGGGCGCGCCCCGGGCGGCGGGTGGGAGGGGCTTCCGGGGCGGCTTCGCGGGCGTCCGCGTCCCCGCCCCCGCGCGTTCCTGCCCCGGCCTTTTTAAAGCTGGCGCTCAGGTCGCGTGGCCGTCAGTGTTCAGAATGCTGGGTTCCCTTAGCTTTTCCGGAGTTTTACCATCTGTTATTCTCCCTATGAACGTAACTTGAGCAAGCTTCAGAGACTTGAAGACTTTCTTGTTCTTTTCCACCTTTTTTTTGTCTTCTCTCCTTTCAGAAAATAAGCTCCCGGAAGGCAAAACTGCCTTCTGTTTGTAAGAGACGAGTGTCTTGTCTGAGTGGAATGGGGGTTCATGTATTTGAATTGACATATTGTTTATTTAAAATATTATGTTTTCCCCAGTTTTTAGAAATCAGCTACCCCGGGAAAATGACTTTTACTCACAAGAGCCACCTGTTGAGCAACCCCCGCCAGAGACCGGAGAACCCGTGCGCCTCCAGCTCAGGTCTGGGCCGCGGCTCTGCAGGGTGTGCGGCTGCTTGGGCCCCAAGACCTGCTCCGGATGCCACCGCGCGCACTACTGTGGCAGGGACCACCAGACGCTAGACTGGAAAGCCGGGCACAGGCAGGCCTGTGGACAGGCAGGTGAGCCCCGCTTCGGATGCCTGAACTTTAGCTTGGTTTCATGCCATCTCTCCACCTAGACTTCTGCATCTCGTGGAGACAAGTTAAAATTAGAGAAGCTCTAACACTTTTCCCCAAGTCTGGTAGCGACACCTGTGTGATAGAAGAGCCGGGACGTCTGGGACCCAGTTTTAACCTGTAACCTGGACCGCTGGCGCCGGGGCATCAGTTACTAGGGAAACTGTTACTATGTGAAATGTGCTGTAGACGTAGGACAGTCAACCATCTTCAAAACCGAATCACCTGTAATAGCGCCGGTTACCTGTTGTGTTTCAGGTAATTCGGACAATACAGTTCCAGACCACAACTTCCTTTTTCCTGAATTTGAAATCGTCATAGAAACAGAAGATGAGATTACACCTGAAGTTTTGGAGAGGGAAGATGAGTTGGAGGTTGCAGGGACCATGGGTAAGATTGAGAACTTGATGTAGCAGGTGATTAAACATGATGCTAGAAACAGAGGGTTCAGTGTGTCAAGAAGAGGTACTAAGAGGAAAAGTCAGCTCATTTTAGAGGCTGCAATGTAGAATTCTCAGATATCGTCTCTTTTGACAGCACCTCCCTGTGCCTCCTACCTTGGTGCATGTCAGGTGCGTTGTGGTTTCATGAAAACAGGAGTGAGTGGCCTGCTGGTCCCTGGGTGGGACTGCACGAGATGCCGGAAAATCAGTGAGGTCATTGGGCCCCAGATCTGCTCCTCGGGTTGAAGTGCTGGTGGCAGGGTGCTTCCAAACTGAGTTTCTTTCTTTTCTTAATTTTTTAAAAAATACTTTATTTTTTTTTTTACGGGAGAGAGAGAGGGAGAAGAACACTGATGTGCTTCTTCCACCCCCACCCCCACCCCCGCCAACCAGGGACCTGGCCCACAGCCCAGCCATGAGTCCTCACAGGAATTAAACCAGCAACCTTTTAGTTCACAGGCTGATGCTCAATCCAGTGAGCCACACCAGCCAGGGCCGAAGTGGGTTTCTCTTTTATCTGGCCAGTTTTAGACACTCGATTTGGTCAGTTCTCTAGAGCTGATCATACCCGAGTGCCTCTGCTGATCACATACCCAAGAGACCGATTGGCAGCCAGCATTTACTTCTTCACTGTGCACCAAGGACTTTCGTGCAGGGTCCCATGAAAATCACAATAAATTAGCAGCTGCTCCCCATGTGTGTGGCCATGTAACTGACCCCAGTTGTTCAGTTTCACAGCTGGAGTTTGAGCTCATGTCTCACTGACCATAGAACTCGCACTCTTAACTGCTACAAGCTTAGACTTCAGAGTAGAGTGTCAACTTACAGGTCTGTAGTTCATATTAAAGACATCAGAAATGTGCTTCAGTAATTGTCACAAAAACTGACTCCTGCTGAGGCAGCAGTGGTACAGGGACCTGGGTCCCAGGAGCTGAGAGTGCAGAGGAAGCAGCTGGCAGGTCCCCAGTTAGTGTGACAGGTGAGTGTGTAGACTAGCTGGGGCGAGAAATGCGAGAAGATTGGAAGGAAGAGTCCAGGTGGCTTAAGGGCAGCAGCGATGATAAGGACTCACAGTTGCTGAGTGTCCTGTCATGGGCTAGGCCCAGCCATCCTGAGCCCAGGACTTGGGTCTGTTGTTTCTTTATTTTCTTGTTTTTAAATTGTATTTTATTGTTTATGCTCACAGTTATTCCAAGTTTTCCCCTTAGTCACCCTCCCACACCTCAGGCCCCACACCATTGTTCTTGGGTCATGCGTGTAAGTTCTTTCATTATTTTTTCAAATGAGTTTTCAATTTTTTGCTCTTTCTTTTTCTCCTGGTACACCTATGATGCGAGTATTGGAAAACTTGAAGTTGTCTCACGGGCTGCTTACACTATCCTCTCTTTTTTTTCTTTTTCTTTTTTCTTCTTGTTCTGATGGATTGTTTTTTGCTTCCTATGTTCCAAGTCATTGATTTGATTCTTGGCTTCATCCACTCTACCATTACTTCCCTGTAAATTGTTCTTTATTTCAATTTAGTGTCTTCTTCATTTCTGACTGGGTCTCTTTTATGCTGCTGAGGTCTTCACTAATAAGTTCCTTGAGCATCCTTGTAACCAGTGTTTTGAACTCTGCCTCTGATAGATTGCTTATCCCCATTTCATTTGGCTCTTTTTCTGGAATTGTGATCTGTTCTTTCATTTGGGCCGTGTTTCTTTGTCTCCTTGTTTTGGCAGCCTCCCTGTGTTTGCTTTCTATGTATTAGGTAGAGCTGCTTTGACTCTGTGTCTTGGTAGTGTGGCCTAATGCAGTGGGTGTCCTCTAGGGTCCAGTGGCACAGCCTCCCCATCACCCAAGCTGGGCCCTTGAGGTATGGGCTGAGTATTCTCCTGTTGTACTTGAGCCTTGATTTCTGATGGCAAGTCCAGGGTCAGCTGCCGCCTGTGTTCTGTCCAGGGTAACACAGCAAAAGCTACAAAGTGATCTGCAGGGGCTGCTACTTGTGCTGGGCTTGCAGATACCCAAATGAGGCCACATTGTGAACCAAGGCCACTGCTCCTGCTGCTGGGCCTGGGGTAACTGAAGGAGAGGAGTGGGGTACACTAAAGCCAGTTGCCGCTTGAGAGAATTTAGGAAAATCTGAAGCAGGGGCCAAGACAAGCCATTCATCTGGAAAAGCCACTGGAAACAGCTTGGGTGGGCCTGAAACTTGGGTGGTGCCCACAGTGTGAGCTGGGTTGATGGAGTCTCATCTCTAGCCCCTGCCTGCTGGCCCTGTGGCTCCGTGTGGCTCAGAAAAGGAACGGCAGCCTCTGACAGCACCTATGTCTAGGAGAAAGCTGCCCCCCTCCCCGCAGGGCAGCTCAGTTCCACCCTGTGTGTCCCTGATACCTTTCCATTTGCTACCCCAGTGCTGGAGCTCAGAGGGCATGAGTCCGAGTAAGTCCATGTGTGGGTTCTTTCAGGGAAACTGCTTGGGACTCCAGAGATTTCTGTCTTCCACAGCCTCAATCCCTGCTGGGTTTTGCAGTCAGAAGTTAGGGAGATTTCTCTTCCTGGCACTAGAACCCTGGGCTGTGGCGGGGCCTGGTGTGGGGCCAGGACCCCCTGCTCCCGAGATAGCCTCGATTTTTATCCCCAGTTTACCAGCCCATTCCAGGCCTGCGCCCCTCCTGCCAGTCACAGCACGGTTTCTTCTCTAGTTCGGTAGCTGTAGCCTTCTGTCAGTTTCTGACAGTTTCGAATGATGGTTTTTGGTAGTTCAGCTGCAGTTGTGATGTGGTCGTGCAAGGAGGCAAGCCATGTTTACCTACGCCACCATCTCAACTGGACTTAGATCTGCTTTTAAATCTGAAGCTTTACTGAAGAGCAGCGCTCACTAGGAGCCTGCACAGTAGTGACTCACGGTTCACAGAGACCTGGAGATTCAGCCGGTCTCGCAGCTCCGACAGGAAGAAGTCCCACCTGTCTGGTTCAGCCCTTGGCTGGTAGTTTGACACTTGGCCTGTTTGGGCAGTCAGGGCATGGGGTGGTGTCTGTTGGCCTAACAGTCATGCTGGCGGTTTTTCAGCTGAAGCCCTGGAGGAAGAACTGGATTCCATGGCAAAACACGAATCCACGGAAGATAAGATTTTCCAGAAGTTTAAAACTAAAATAGCCCTGGAACCAGAACAGGTGAAGTGGAGCACCTTGCTCGCCCTTGTGTTCTTGGGAGGGGTTCTCTCAGGCGCAGTCCCCAGAGCGGTCCCATCACCACAGCCTCTGGCGTGGAGGGCAGATGTCTGCTGGGCTGCTTTCGTCCCGGGTGCCGAGTAAGTGGCCGTCAGGCCGTGTGCCACACAGGGTGGGGTGTTGCGTGCGACATGGTTTAGGCACCGAAAACAGGAGGTAAAGGTACTCTTCCCAGTTTCCCATCAGGCCCTTTGGCTTGTGAAACCAGCATGAGACATGAACACTGAGACACTGGTTTTGTGGACAGAGCCCCGGATCCTGGTGTCACATTGTGACCTGCTGCTGAGGTCACAGCGACAGAGAGAGGAACCGGGGTGGCGGTGGGTTCAGGGAGGTGCACGTTCCCCTTGCTCATCTCTGTGGTTCCCCTTCCTGCCCTCCCTGGGAACAGTAGTCATGGCAGGACACTTGGCCAGATTCCCATAAGCCAGTCGCTGGGTCCAGCCCCCACACGGGGGTCTGAGAAGAGTGGCTCTGGGCCGGGGACACTGACGAGGTGATCTGGAATGCTGGGAGCTCGTGGCAGAGTTCGGGCCCCACTTGGGCCATTGTGTGAGATCTACTGTAATGTTTCCTGAAACACCACCTTTCATGTGATATTGGTCCCTTTGACAGTGTTGGCTGGAGTTCCGTGTATCTGTGTGACCACAGACTGCGTTTGGATTCAGAACCTGTTAATGGGCACACACAAAATAGTTGTAGGTTGATATTCGAACCCTGTCATCAGCCAAGAAATGTACTTCTCTGCCCTGCATTACATAAGCTGAAATGCTGCCTCTGGTGACGAGGAGGAGGCGTTCACTTTGACAAGGGGCTGGGTGGGGCAGGGGAGAGTACCCCACCTTTCAGAGGAGTGTCCACCAAATGTGGGAGCAAATGGGGTGTCTCAGGCGAGAGGTGGGAGGTTGGAACATGACCCTAATCGGTTCCAGGTTCTCAGATACGGCAGGGGGATCGCCCCCATCTGGATCTCCGGTGACAGGATCCCCCGAGAAGAGGATATTCCCAATTGCCCCTGTGGTGCCAAGAGAATATTTGAGTTCCAGGTATGACTTTCAACAGGGGCTGTTTTACTCTGTAGACATTGCTGTGTGGTTTTACCATTGCAGAATTTGTCCAAAGTCACCTGTGCGTGGAATCTGTATGCTGTTATGGAAGTTGTCTTGCTGTGAAATTCAGTAGTTTCCTGCCCTCCTCAGGGCTTAAAATTGGTCTTTTACTGCTTTATCTGGTAATTATTTCCATCCCTAAATGATAGTGTTTCTGGTATTTGTCAGGGTACTCGTTTTCAGACACCACGGCCTTCCACAGTAGTGAGGGTCCTTTACCAGGCCTCTGGCCCCGCCCACCTCCCAGTGCAGGCTCAGAGCTATTTTTAATGCCTCTGTTGTTAGCTTTGTGGTTTCAAACAGTACACCTCCTTCCATCAGTCAGGGTCTGTCTAGTTCTGTGCTTTGGGAGAGGAGTGTTTTAGAACCTAACTCTGTTTAGTCTTGTTTGTGGATTCATTAAGAAAACAAATGGATGTGAGCATAATTGTTTTGTCTAAAGAAATTGTTAGCATCACAGTCATTTTGCTGTTGGGTGGAAGCCTTTAAATGTGGACTCACTAACCCTACAGAGTACACAGGTGATATGTGTTCTTTGGGGTGAAAAAGGGAAACCGAGCGCCAACAGGTTCTTAGTCCCGAAGCCTGTGATGCAAGGAGAGGGCCAGTGCTTGTGCGCAGGGTTTCACATCGTGGGCAGCTCCTCGCCATTGTGTCTGGGAAGTGACAGCCCAGGGTCCTACAGGGGCCAGGGGGCCTGGGAGACCAATGGCGCTGCTCACCCGAGGCAGCTCCCTGACTGTGTCGTCCCTCGCAGGTCATGCCTCAGCTGCTCAACCACCTCAAGGCCGACAGGCTGGGCAGGAGCGTGGACTGGGGCGTCCTGGCCGTCTTCACCTGTGCTGAGAGCTGCAGCCTGGGCGTGGGCTACACGGAGGAGTTTGTGTGGAGGCAAGACCTGACAGCTGCGCCCTGAAACTAGGTCACAGCCTTCAGGACGCACATGACCTTTCAGACCCTGCATGTCCACTCTTAGGACCGCATCCCAAGGAAGTGTCGTGAGCCAGAGAGATGAAAAGAGGTTTTAGGGATTGTTGACCAAGTCTAAACATTAGTGACATGAAGACGTCCAGTGACGGGGTGACCCGAAGTTTTGGTGGGTCATCCCAGGGGAGGCTGTGTGGTTTCGCTGATGCAGACCTGTGTGCACAGCACATGAGGTGCAGGTCACACGGGCACCTCGAATCGAGGTGCTGGTACGGATGGCGTTCCTGGTAGGGCTTTTAGAAAATGTTTAAGAAAATGCTTGTGTGTGTGTGTGTGTGTGCATGGAAGTAAATCTGGAAAGGTACACAGTAGGTGTGAAGGTTACCAGAATGGTGCACTGTGAGGTGGACTGTTTACTTGTATGTATTTTTCTTCAATAAAAGTGGGTTGTATGCCTAGTTAAGTCAAAACATCACTCAGATTATTTTCCCCTAGAATTTAGAATAAAAGAGAAAAATACTTGAGTAAACTTCAAAAGGCATGTCTGATGATCAGGCGGTTGTCACAGGCTCTCGTGCACACGGAAGCCCAGAGCGTGAGGGAACACTTGGGCCTGTGAGCACAGTGGGTGGGATGCCCAGTGTTCTCAGGTGGCGGCAGAGGTGGCAGGTGAAGGAATGGCTCTGTAATCAGACGGCCCGACTGGAGAGAAGCCCTGCCTCGACCTCGCTCAGCCAGCGGCCCTGCGCGCACACGAGACCAGCAGGCAGGGCACTAGTTGGCCTTGCATGTCCCCCACCACTGTGCTGGGGAAGGAACCAGGTGGGGATGCAGGCAGTGCCATGGACGTGGCCCTGGGTCAGCCCCAGGGTGGTCCCATCGAGCTCAGGAGGTCGCCTTTCAGGTGCATCTGTTCACACAGGCCTCTGCTGAGCCTGTGCTGTCAACCACTCCAAGGCTCCTGCCAGCCCCGAGTGGTTTACAAGGATCCTGTGCTCCCTCGCAGCCCTGAGGCAAACCTGGAGGCACTGCCCCGGCTGATGCTTGCAAACCAGCAGTGACTGCCTCCTCTCATGGTCACTTCAGTTTGCCCTGGGTCGCGTTCTCCCACACTTGGCCTTGCTGGGCCTCAGGTGCACTGACGGCCTCCAGAAATGAGTCCTTGTGGAGCCGCACCATCTGCTCCTGATGCCACTAGGCTGTTTCACTATATTTATGTCGGAAAGTCCACATCCTGTGTGAAAGTGCATGTAACTCACGGAAGTGTGTGCCTAAACACGGTCAAACAGCACCATGTGGAAAGCTAGTATGGACTTCCCACAGGGAGACTGTCCAACACAATTTTGAAAGAGGGGCAAAGGTTTTGAGGCTGGGGGAGGGGCACTAAATCTGAGAGTCACTCCCAAGTGGTGGGAGAGACCATGGATACAGGAGGACACACTGAAAGTTCTCATCAACTGGTGACAAGAGTCACACACATGGTAAAAATCTCAGTGGCTTCTGGAACACGGGATGAGTGGGGCCTCATACCCCAAAATTAAGATAATTCTTAGAGTCATGACAGCATCCTGACTGCTAAGGGTTTTTTCAGCAAATTCATCAAGGTCTGCCTATGTGGACAGCCCTGGCTGGAGTGGCTCAGTGGCCTGCAAACCGAAGAGTCACGGGTTCAATTTCCAGTTGGCACATGCCTGGGTTACAGGCTGGGTCCCCAGTAGGGGGCGCTTGAGAGGCAACCACACATCGATGTTTCCCTCTTTCTCGCCCTTCCCTTCTAAAATCAAATAAATACAATCTTAAAAAAAAAAGATGGGGACATTCTCAAAGGCACATTGGTAGGAACCAGCCAGGCTGTGTGTTAGTTGTGTATCCCCACCACAGTGGAGGTGACAGCGAGCACACACAGGGCATTCACAGGGTCTCCCACTGGGGGGCAGACTAGTCCGAGTCTAGACTAGACCAGAAATAAAACACACTGACCTCCAACCATGTTCAAAGGTAGCAACTGTCAACAAATTTCCTGAAAAGGAAATAAATCGGTCACATTTATAATAGAATGAAAAACAAAACACTCAGGGATAAGTATAACTGAGAGGAAAGATCTCCGAAAACTGTAAGACACTGATGAAGTAAAGAAGACACAAACAAATGAAAAAACAAACATTGTGTTCATGGATTTTGAAAGAATACTGTTAAAGTGTTGCTACCCACCTCGACCAGCGTGGATCAGTGCTGGGTGTCGTTCTGCAAACCAAGAGGTCGCCAGTTGATTCCTGGTCGGGGTATAGGCCTGGGTCGGGTGCTCCTGCAAGAGGCAACCAGTCAGTGTTTTTGTCTTGCACATGAAAGTTTCTCTCCCTCTCTTTTTCTCTCCCTTGCCCCAACTCTAAAAATAAAATCTTAAAAAAGGTTACCACCCAAAGCCATCTATAGCTTCAGTGCCATCCCTAGCAATATTCCAATGGCATTTTTTTACAGGAGAAAAACTCCTCAAATTTATGTGGGTCCACAAAAGACCCTCAATAGCCAAAGCAATCCTGAGAAAGAACGGCGCAGGGCTATCTCACTTTGCTTTCAAGCTGCGCTCCAGATTAACTGCCATCAAACAGCATGGCCTTGGCATAAAAACAGACACTGAGTTCAATGGCACAGAAGTGAAAGCCCAGAAATGAACCCGAACATACATGGTCAAGTACGTGGCAAGGGCTCCAGGGAGACTCGATAGACAAAACAGTCTTTTCAACACGTGGTGCTGGGAGCACTGGATGTTCAGGCGTGAACGACTGAAACCACCACAAACATGAACTCCCAGTAGGTTACAGGCTTGCATGTACCACCTGAAACCATGTAACTCCTAGCGGAAAAAGGGATAAAGGCTCCTTGAAGTGGGTGCTGGTGATGCATTTTCTGACAAGACCCCTGAAGCACAAGCAACAAAATAAAAAAAAAAACAAGTGAGATTACACAAAACTAAAAAGCTCTGTACAGAAAAAAAAAAAGGCAACCTATAGAACAGGAAAATTACTTGCAAACCAAGTGTCTGATAAGGGGTTAATACCCCACTATATAAAAGACTCATACAACACAGTAGCAAAAAAACAGTATTAGCACTGTTGAAAATTGATGAACTCAATCAAGATCATCCTCAAAGACAACGCAAAAACGTGTCTGACAGCTTGTGGAGGTCATCGGGCGCTGGGCAGCCAGAGGCAGATGGAGAGACCGTTTCCTGCAAATTATTATTATTTTTTAATTAATTAATTAATTTATTTATCTTTAGATGGGAAGGAGAGGGAGAGAAACATCAATGTATGGTTGCCTCTCGTGTGTCCCCTGCTGGGAGTTGGCCTGCAACCCAGGCATGTGCCCTGACTGGGAATCGAACTGCGATCCTCTGGTTCGCAGGCCTGCGCTCAATCCACTGAGCTACACCAGCCAGGGCTGCAAATTATTAATTCCACACAAAAGGGACACCTGGTTATAACCCCACGTGGAGAATCCTTCCTGTCACTTGCAGAGTTTTGAAATATCTTTTCCAAATTCACTCCAAGACCATGTTTCCATTTTGAGGGTTTGAGGGTATTACTTGCCCTTTAGAACCTATTTTTGAAGCAAAGGAACTTTTACAGAGATGCCCTGTGGGGGCCCTTTAGAGGCACCGGTTCTGGCGTGGGGACGGTCTGTTTGCAAACGGAAGCACTGGGCGGTGCAGGCGCAGACGCTCCCCTGCGACTAGCACATCGGGGCTGCAGTGCAGAGAGGAGGGGCGTCGCCGGTGTCCCGCGAGTGCTCGGTCACAAGGCCTCCAGTCAGGCGAGTGGAGGGCAGGACGCAGAAGACACGGCGTTTGTCCTCCCCGCGTGTGTGTGCACACGCACACTTCCCTGCTCAGCCTCTCCCTCCAGCTGGTGTCAAAAACCCAGTTGTCCTGAGGCCAGATACCCTGAATGCACCGACCCTGCCTCACGAAGCTGCTGCTTCACAAGTGAGCCCAGCTGCCCTCGGGTGGCTCTGCCCGTCCAAGGACGAAACCCTAACCCGTCATCCAAGTGCTAGCGAGATCACACAACTCGTGCCATCCGCCTGGTATGGCTGCCGTCTGGGGGTTCCTCCCAGGTCTGAGAAAAGTTTTGGATGGGGTTCAGAGCCGAATTTGCGGTGCCTCATTGAAGACACAGGCATTCTAAACAACTCAACTTACATGGCGACACACGTTTCAAACAGCCGTGGCCACCCCTCCCCGCCAGCCCCGCAGCAGCGTGGGCTGTGAACACACAGAGGGCTGCAAGCTGTTCCCCTCCCGCTGCAGCGAGGTGAATGCAGGGGCTGCGAGTGATTGTTACCCGGAAGGGTGACTTCATGTCGGCATAATCTCAGAGTTAAAAAGTCAACTAGTGTGGTGCGCATGCTTATTTCCTTTGTATAATTGTTTGTTTAACTGGCTTCACAAGTGTACTGGCCTGGGATGGCATAAAAATTAGAAAAGACAAACGGGTCTTTTGTGAGGTTTGACAGGTGCTGATCCACAGGATCACCTGCAAGGTGAGCCATGTCCCGACCCCATCACCCCCTGGTGCTCCCCTGCCCCCCAGGACACCGTGGGCTTTCAAAACTGTGGGCGCTGTTCTCCCCAACACTGCCCCTCCTGCCTGCACATCCATCCAGCCCAGCCTGATTCAGGACCCTTGGCTGCAAATGACACAACTCTAATCTAGTCACTTAAGCAGCAAGGGACTGAGACACGAGGAGCTGGCTCGGACTCCGCAGGCTCCAGGGACTGGGTGACGCTGGAGCGTGCTCCCTCTGCACCCTGCACCCCTCCTTTCTCTGGTCAGACTCACGTACTGCTTCGGCCACCTCCACACAGCTGCCCAGCCAGCCGAACACAAGACAGACGCCTCCCTCAGCTTCCAGAGGGAATTGCCCCAGAAAGGGGTCTCCTCGTTCTCAGTTGGACCAATTATGAGGCCTCTGCTGCCCACCTCCCTCCCTTCCCCTCGGTAAAGTCTGAAGTGAAACCTCCGTGCCCGTCTCCTGGTCTTTAGGACCCCACCTTCCCTTCCAACCTGCAGGAAAAGAAGTCCCTCAGCAGGCCCAGCATGGCCACTACTTCACTGCTGGAGGGAGAGGCGAGCCCGTTCCCTGCAGGGCCTTTTTCAGTTGAGCTTCCCGGGCGGCACTGGTTAATAAGGTTACACAGGTGTGCAATTCTACACACTGTCTATGCTGAATTGTGTGTTCACCAGCCTAAGCCACGTTTCCTTCCGTCACCATTCATCCATCCCCCGTCACCTCCCCTGCTTCCCCCACCCCCTCTCCCTGGTCACCACCACACTGCAGTCTGTGTCTATGAGGGTTTTTTCTTTAATCCCGTTACCTCTTCGCCCAGGCCCTGATCTTCCCCTCTGACACCTGTCAGTCTGGGCTCCAGTCCCTGCAGGTTGGAGGGCCCCTCCTTCCAACAGCCTGGGAGTGACTCCCTGAGCATCTCCTATAATAAACTGAGGTTTAAAAATAGCAACTACATCAAAAATATATAATGTGAAATACTACCTCATGCAACTTAGTTACCTCTAGGCACGGCAAGACATTTAGAAACACTGTAACTGTTCCTCCTCCAGTTCCTGCTTCTGAGACCTTTGCTTGGCGGCTCCGCCCAGACAGCACAGCCACTCACTGCGCTCCAGCTGGCCCTGGGTTCTGGTCTCAGCACCTTCCGACAGTTTAGAAAGCACAGCAAGAAAAATACATTGTAACACTTTTGATCATCAGTTGGTGGTAGCATTGTTACTCTATGAATGCTGTGTGTGTAACATGAGAAAATATATTATGGAACATTTTAACTCAGTGACTGTTTTTTTAAATTAATAATTCCTGTGTAAAAGATAGCACTTAACATGGAATTGGTTAAACAGAACCCCCGTAGTCCTCGATTTGAATTGGGTGGTATGAACTCAGGGGGTTTTTTATCTTGCAAACTTTTGAAGTGTATCACTTTATAAAATTATTCCAATGAATGTAAGAAAAAGTGAAATGATTAGACTTTCATCACTTGCAACCCCCTAACAAATTAGTGATTGGTCAAAGGGAAGAAAGTCAACTGAACGTTTGATTCCCAACGAAAGGTCACACCATTGAGTCGTGACAAAGGGACGGGGATCTCTGTGGGAGGGGCAGACATTACGCCGGCTGCTGGGTCCGGCCAGTCACAGGCCATGTCTCTGGGGATAGGAGGAGCTCAGTACGTGGAACACGATCAACACACGAGGTCTGAAGAGCAGCCTCCCGTTTTCAGATGGTTCTTCCACTTTCATTGCAACGTACAATGAAATGTTGATCGAAACAAAACACAGGCACACACAGAAGTGATTTCAGGCATTATATCTAAAATACAACTTTTCAACAGTGTGATCACAGAAATCTTACAAGGCATCATCTGTAACGTCAACCCAACACTCTTACAGACAGCATGTACTGCACAGAGCGCTGAGAGGAGGGTGTGCACAGGCACTCACCCCCGTCAGCCCACCTGCTCTGCCCGAAACACTGGAGGGCGGAATGTGTCTGGCACTAAAGAAACCCTAGGCGTTACAAATTAGAAAACAACACTTTTAAAAAACATTTTTACTTTCTGGTAGAAATATAAAAACTGTGGTTCATGGGGAAGAAAGTGAACAAAATGAAAAGCCCAGTCAACTGCAGAGGAGGCTTCCACACTGAAGTTTTCTCCCTCAAACCCACTTGTCGGCAGCAGGAAGTGTTTAAAACTCTAAATCCAGGTTATGAGGGTGCATGGCACCACCATGACAGTGCCGCCCGGCGCGAGTGCAGGCCACCACCCACACCACCACCACCGAAATGTACCAGAACGGGTTTGTTTTCAAAACCAAGCGGGCGGGGAGGGCGGGAGGGCCGCAGCTGTTACGTGGTCTTCCTGAAGCCCTTGAGGATCGGGTAGATGTTTTCAAAGGCTTCGTAAATCTCTGCTCTGACCTTAGCACCTGTGAAGGCAAGCGGAGGGAGCAGCTGTGAGGGTCTGAGACGGCACTGTCCCGCCTGTGAAGAGGCAGAATCACATCACAACAAAACCACTGGCACAATCCTCTCCTTACAGCTAGACCAGCAGACACAGGCATTAAAACATGAGTGATGGACCCCTTGTCATCATCCTGTTTTTGTCTTAAAGCAGTATTTTCGTAAGAGGGCTTTCCGACCAGGTGACTCAGCCCCCCTCTCTACAGCTGTGGCCGAGCTGGCCCCTGCGCCAGGTTGCAGGCACAGGTGCAGCGACAGTGGCTGAATCATCCTCTCTGGTTGCCACCTCCCACCAAGCACCTCCAAATCTCCCTTTGTTGTCTTGAAATGACGCAGGGCGAATGTGAAGGCTTTATTGGCAATTTCCCACCCAAAACTGCATCTCACAGCTAACGTCAGGCTCAGCTTCTGCCTTCCCCACCAGGCCAAGCCTGGGCTGGAGCCCCAGCAGGGATGGGGTCCGGTTTCCCTCAAGGTGGGAGGGGGTTGCTGCTGGCCAGCATCTTGGGATGGGAGGACAAGAAAAAGCCTCTTTACCAGTCATTACCAGCTGTCCCGAGTCCACATCATTACTCCTCGGCATTGAGAGAGCGCCATTCTGAAATTTTCAAACCTTCAGATATGACTCCCTATTACAACTTACCTGTTAGTACAACTTTTCCAGAAACAAAAATAAGGAGAACAATTCTGGGTTTGATCATTCTGTAGATTAAACCGGGAAACAATTCTGGCTCATAACTAAAAAAAATGG
Source organism: Sturnira hondurensis (assembly GCF_014824575.4). Lineage (NCBI taxonomy): Eukaryota > Metazoa > Chordata > Mammalia > Chiroptera > Phyllostomidae > Sturnira > Sturnira hondurensis. The sequence goes on along the minus strand of NW_028072798.1, from coordinate 11,806,139 downwards.
CAAAAACAATGTGTAGGTTAAAAGTTGCCCATACTTTCAGAGAGAATACCTGTGTGAGCAAGAATGGACAAACGGCCCACTGTGAGGAGGCAAAGCTCCCCAAGTCCCACCCCTGGGAGAGGGAACAGAAGGCCTGTGCAGCCAGCCAGCACTGGCACGGGAGGACTCGGCGCCTCTGCTCTTAATGAACCCGGATTCTGGGTGGAGCGGGAGAGCTCCGCGCTAATGCTCCGCAGGCTCTCCGACTTGACCTGGTCCCATTCCGGACCAGTTTGGGGATAACACTTCTTTCTCAGATCTGGCCGTAGCAGTATTTTCTAATCACCCCCACCTCGTCTCCTTAAATTGAAATATTCTCTGGCTACCGTGCCAGTCAGGCGATCTAACCCAGGCGACAGGAAACAGGCTGGGTGGAGAATGGACCTGCCCTCGCTCCACCAACCAAACGCTCTGCTTCGGTGCCTCACTCTGGCCCTGCAACATCGTGTCATCACTCAGAGGTCGGACACAGTTAGGGGGTATGTGTAACCTAGCGGGAAGTTCAGGGAGATGTCTCTGAGGAAGAGATGCTCAGTTGGGTATGAGAGGCCTGGGCACCCTGAAGCCATGGCGAACCCGAGGGGCCTCACACTGAAAAAGGCTGCAGAGGGGCTGCCCACCAGGGGGTCTCAGCGGGAATAAGCAGAAAGGGCACTAGTGCTGCTGACGGATCTGGTAACGCTGAGCACACCGGAGACCGAAACAACGGGGGGAGAAGTCGATGCCCAAGGTGGTGGGTTTAATTCACGCGTTTGAAACGTATTCGCTAAGGAACTAATGGTGGAGTACAGAAAGGGAATCGACTCCACCCATAAAGGGGGGTTCACACCACCGCGTGCAGCGGAAAGGAGGCCGGCAAGAACCAGACGCCCCACAGCTGTCGGAGACACTCCACAGCGAATGCAGCGGAGCGCGAGTTTGTTCCTACGAGCTGATCGCTCTCAAAGACGGGTTACCACGCACGTCTGAACCGAGCTGCGAGGTGCAGCCCCGCCCACGCGGGACTCACCTGCTGAACTGCTGGTGGGTCAGCACAAGGCCTTCCAGCCGGATGGGGAACTTCACATCGCAGCTGCCCACCATGTTCTGGATCTTGAAGTCCAGAAACTTGGCTGGGAAGCCCAGCTTCTGCACGACTCGGGCGTACTTCCTTGCTGCGAGGCGGGACTGCTCTTCACTAGAGAGAGGGGAGAGGGCGCTGTGTGCCACGAGGCCCGCTCAAGGGCTCACCCCTTCCCAACAGGAGTGAAGATCAGCAGACACGAACAACTTGACTGCGAAGTCATCCTACGTCCTTGGCAGGAAACCAGGCTACCGAAACGGCCACCCTTCCAATGCACAAAACCCCAGACAGCCCATAACTTACAGGTGTGAGACATGTGGCCGTCACCATTAGCACGGCTGTTACTGTGTCAACCCACAAACCCTCTGGAGCCCTGTGACTGGGGACGTGCACCCTGGTTCTGCCCAGTCCTGAGACCCTTCTGGGACCCATGTGCGGGACACGACTGTGACGGGGAATGTGAAACACAGTGAGAGAACACCCAGGCCGCCATAAACAACAGGCTCTCAGGTGTAGGTCAGGGATGAAAACACCACACACAGTGCTTTTTTCCAGGAGAGTAAGTTCATTTTCGGTTTCTTTTAAAACAAACTGTTCACCCAAACAGGTACACACTGTTCAGTCTGAGCAAGCGCTCTGGGCAGCGGTGGCAAAGTCAACACAAATTGCCTCCTGGGAAGGGAGCAGCGCAGAGCCACCCCAGCAAGCCCCAGGCTCCTGGAGCTGTACCCGAGGCCAGCACACAGCAGGCCCCTGAGGAAGAGGGGCATGAAGCCAGGGCAGACCCTGTCCTGCCTCCTGAAAACACTCTGAGACCAGAGCCAGAAAGTCCACACCAACGGCCTTCGCTTGGTCAAAAGATAAATTCAAAGTTCAGAATAAGCAAAGGCATCCACAGCCTGCTCTAGGGCTCAACACCTCCAAGTGCATTTTAATCATCTCTTATTCTAAGCGTTTAATGTACTTCACTTGTGACTAGTCTCCTGCCAAGTCTGGGGCTGTGAGACCAGGTAGCCTAGTTAAGCCCCTGAATGCTGTGTGACCTTGACAGACAGCAGCATCTGACCTGGCGCACAACTCAGACCCTTGGGGCGAATGCCACTCAGCAAAAGGGCAGCAGCACCTGTGGCCCTGTGACCTCACGCCCCACTGCCAGAGCCAAGGAGGCCTGTGGCACGCTCCTTATTCCTAACCATTTTTCTCCTTGCAGAGGAATCTGTGTTATGTATACAATTTTTTATGTAAAGGGAACCTTCTTAGTTGTTCTGATGTAACGTATTATCAAACACACATAAAACGCAACTGAACTGCACGGACACGAGCAACAATAACATATGTCCAAAACTCCTGGCTTCTTTGGAGAAAACAAAATTACTGCTAACTGCAGTGATCAGAACCAACCACATTTCATCACAGTGCCGGCCTTCCCGAGAACCCCCGCCACACAGACAGCGGCCGCCCGCACCCACCTCTTGGCGCCCGTGCACACCATCTTCCCGGAACTGAAGATCAGGGCCGTCGTCCGGGGCTCCCGGATCCTCATGATCACAGCAGCGAAGCGCTGCAGTGGCCGGAGAGGGGGGGGGTTAGGGAGCCCCACAGCGACCGAGAAGGGCACCTGAGCCCAGCACCCTCCCCAGACCCCTGCCCACGCTGGCCCCACCCCGTGAACGGTGCACAGGGAGCAGCCCCGTGAGGACTGAGCTGGACCGCAGCCGGTGAGTTCTTCCCTACACCCCTGTGAGATCAGCGGCGTCTGCAGCTTTCCCCTCAACTCACTGCACCCTCAGTAAACTCCAGGGCCTCTGCCCTCCTTGCGTGTGCTGCTCCTCGTGACTGGCTTCTGCAGCTGTCACCTCCTGCTGGACAAAACCTTCCCCTCCTAAGGGGACGGACACTTCGACTCCAAGCACATCCATGCGCACTGAAGTGACCCCCGTTCCCCACTGGCTTTTGGAAAGAGTAGGGATGTCCTGCCACAGCGTAGCCTCTTTCATCCTGGAGCCTCCAGAAGTAATTCCTGTCGTCTGGTGTGAAACACATTAAACTGGTCTCACCTTGGGATTATATTCAGCATTTCGGGCACGAAGTGCGATGGTCTTCAGGTCAAGTTTACAACCAAGATTCACGGTGGACACAATATTTCTGTGAAAAAAATTGAAAGGAAAACACAATTTACTCACTTTTACAGGATGAGTTGTTAGATGATTGTCTAGAAACCTATTTCTTCCACAAGAACTAATTTAACTTCATTAAATTCTTTTAACTTTAAGATAACTTTTTAAAATTCTAGTAAGTTGTTGACATTTATGAAGTGTTTCACAGGTACCAAATACCATGGTGAGCACTGTACTGTACGTGTTACTGCTTCACACTCACTTTGCATTGTGGAGTCATAACTATTTCAGATGAAGATGCTGAGGCTTAAACAGGGTGACCTACTCAGAACACACTGGCCCCTCAGTGCCAGGGCACGGGTCACCTGCCCAGAGCCCCAGCCTCCCACTGAAGCTGGCACAGCTCTGCCCTGCGCTCTGAACTACCACCATTTCCAACCCTGAAACTGCTCTTTGCAAAGAAAGATGCAGGATGACTTTCTCCATCCTCTCAAAGTAAGTATCTTTTGGAAGAACAGGAACTTGATATCTTGGCCCTGGCTGGTGTGGCTTGGTGGACTGAGCACCAGCCTGCAAACCATAAGATCACCAGTTGGATTCCCAGTCATTTGGATTTCTTCTGATTAACCCTTGGGTATTATCAATGAATGCCCCCATTTTTAGTATCCTTATATATTTTATAAATTGCTTACAAAAGAATATGTAGTGAAAAACAACTTTATCAGAAGTTTTAATAAAATTTCAACCCTAAAAGCAAAAGTAAGTTCTTCTGCACTTTCCTGCTTTGACAGCACAGATCCCTGTGTGCAAAGGAGCACCTGTGACTGAAGCTGTCTGTCCTGTGAACCTCAAGGCCAGACCGCGGATCCATGGCCCATGGGTTCCCACTCACTGCCCCTTCTGGTTCCTTTTGTCAGAACGCCACACTTTTGCAGACTTGGTGGCTCACACTCCGCCTGTCTGCATGAGGGCACAACTGGAAGACCACCATGGGTGACCCGGGTGGCGAGTGCCTTCATCTCCATGTCACCCGTGTCCTTCCAGTCAGCCCCCCACGCACGTGCCTACAGCATTGGCCCACTGACGAAGGGCACCTAGTCACCTCTGGGGCACCTCTCACAAACTTAGCAAGCAGCTGACACTCACACCCTTATTCTTCTCTCTAAAGAGCTGTCTCTGACTACAAGACAAAGCACAGCTTCTTCCCCCGTCTCAGGCGCACAGTGCAGTGGCGGTCACAGGCTCCCAGGACTGTGTAGCCGTCACCACCATCCACCCCTGCGACTCTGCAACCACTGAATACTCTGTCCCCACCCCCCTGACTCTGCCACACACAGGCCCCGCCTCACTGAGGCAGGAAAGTCCATTCAGGGCAAGAACAACCGTCCTTAGCTGGTGAGAAAGCCACAGCTCAGCAAACATGTGTGGGCAGCCCTCCTGACACTTGATGCCGAAAAATGAGGACCGCTGTGAACTGGGCTGCTCTACGCGTGAGGAACGGTCTCCCGGGAGAACACCCCAGGGGAAGGGGACTGCGTCTGGCTCGGCGGAGTGTGTTGGCTCCAAGGAAGGGCTGGAGTAATCACGATGAAGTGCAGCTGGGGTTTCCCTGGTCCAAGTGTGCAAACACGGGCTAGTGATCTCTAAACACGTCAAGAGTGCTTCCTACTGAGGTGGCTTTGCATCCCTTGTCCCATAAGACAGCGAGCCAGCGGGGTCCAGGACACCACCAGCACCACACCGTTGAACCTGCAAGGCCCCTGAAAACAAGATGGGCGGCACAGCCCCCAGGGACCCCCAGGGCAGCCAGAGACACAATGCCAGTACTCACTGCAGCTGTGGCACGATCCCAGAGCTCTCCGAGGCCGGCGTGGCAGGCGTGATGGGGGTCATGGGGGTCATGGGCGAGGGGTACAGGGGTGTGGTGCCCGGCAAGGGTGCCGTCGTAAGAGTCTGTGAGTGGTAGAGCTGTGGTGTCTGTCCTGAGGGCCCCTGAGTCGCCTGCTGGGTCGCTGACTGCTGAACCGTGGCCGTCACTGTGGTCACTGTTGCTGGCTGAGGAGGTGGCTGTGGCGGCGGCGGCTGCTGCTGCTGCTGCTGCTGCTGCTGCCTCTGCTGCTCCTCCAGGATGGACAGACTGTTGCTGTTCTGAATGGGCTGTGGAGTCAGCCCTGTGCCGTACGGCATCATCGGACTGAAGATGGGGATCCCGGGAGTCATGGCGCCCTGTGGAAAGTCAAGGAAATGGAGGATTGGGCTGGCTGGCGCCGAGCGTGTGCGGGACCTGCCTGGTGACAGAACAGATGAGGTGTGGGAAGATGGGCACCTTTTGGAATAAATGGGTCATCAGGCACAAGGAGGGAGGAACTTACTGTTCTTAAACACATCCCTTTCTTTGTTGCCAGCACACAGTAGGTAAGAGCTCAGAGTTTGGAATTGAACTTGGGTGTGAAATCCCACTCTTTCACTACCACGCGAGTCTAAGGAAGTTGCTTAACTTCAGGCCTATCTGGGGGATAATAATGCCCTAAGATTATGAGAGAGAATCGGGGAGTGCACCGGAGTGACCACACGTCCTTGTTCACACTCTGATCCTACATACTGTGTGGGGAGCACCCCACCTCTAGCTGGGATAAATTTCTTGGTTCCCAGAGAGATCTGCACACAGTGCCTGACACAGTGACAGGCATGCAGGAAACACTGAAGCGTTAGTGCTGATTATCTGAATACTATCCAAAAGGTCAACCACTGCTCCCCAAATCCAATGCGTTTATGAAAACAGCACCGCTTTACTTGTCTACACTGCTTCTAAACGGTGCAGACAGGGGGACACTCACTAACCCCCGAGTCTCACCGAAGCCCTCTGGGAAAGGGAGAGGACACCGGCCTCTCCCTGCGAGCAGCCCAGAAGCGCCGACCTGGAGGACAGGCGGCTGCACTGCCCATCTCAGTCAAGGTCGCCAGCCCAGTCCTCCCCAGACACTGAGACCCACAGGGACAGCGGGGGCTGCAGTTTGTTACAGCTGTGAGCCTCCTAATGTCAAACCCAAACAGGCGCAAGATGTATATGTCTCACTGTCTCCCTGGCACCGTGGCAGAAAGGAGAGGAAGGACACCTCATGCACTGTGGCCCTGGTCTGGGCATCACTCCACTGCCCCTCCCTCTAACTTCTGCAAAAGTCCTGGCTAGAAAAAAACATAGGTTACACCAAGTGCCTTTCTTGATGCTGTACGTGACAACGAATGACAGACACACCGAAAAGCTAGGACTATGAGGAGCAACACCTACGACTTCAAGTGGGTGAAGATTTCCTGACAGGACACAGAAACACAAACCATGAAGCAACAGTGACAGCAGAAGAGATGAACTTCTACTCTCCAAAAGGCACCATCGAGATGATTAAACAGTAAGCCACAGATGGGCAGAACGCCTGCAGGACGCGTCCTGGGGGGAGGGGAGGGGGGAATTCAGCACTGCTGTCCCTGGACCCCCACTTCTGCTTCCTGTGGGTTCAGTTCCCCAGGGCCCAAACATATTCATGGGAAACTCAAGAAACCAACAACCCAGGTTACGCTGCGCAGCTCTGAGGAGCGTGATGGGAGCTCGCACCCTGCTCCATCCCAGACAGGGGCGGGGGCGGCCAACAGGAGTCCTCTGCCCAGCCTCTCCATGCGGAAGGGCAGCACAATGAGAATTGTTCTGTGGTCTGAGAACAACCAGAATCTCATAACTTCTCTTACAGCACTCGGTCACAATCATTCCATTTCATTATTAGTTACTGTTGTTCATCTCTTCCTGTACCTAATTTATAAGCTTATATGCAGGGGGTTACACATACACTTAAAATGGGTGTTTTTACTGAGAATAAATTACATCTCAACAGAGATCGTTTAAAACTTTAAAAGTTAGAGAAGTTATCTGGGACTTTACACATAAAAGGGAAAAGATGAAACTACAAAATAATTGGTGAGAGTCACTTTCGAAATCAAAGAGCCTATCATTCACGTGAACACCATTGTGTCTGGCAAAAATCTCTTACACACAAACACCTATTTCCGCCTCCAAGTGCACTCCCCAACTCCCCACCATCAGACCCACTCAAAGCCTGGTGGCCCTTCTCAACAACACACTGGAGGCTTGACACACACAGAGCAGCGTTCACCAGCAGGCGCTCCTTACCTGGGGGGAGGCCAGGCCCTGCGCGTAGGGCGGCAGGCTGCTGTTCTGATCCATGGCGCCGCGCACTTCCCGGCAAATCAGGCTTCGCTAAGGAGCCGCTCAGCACCCAGTCTTCCCCCGGGGCATCCCCACGGGACTCCACGCCACTTCCTCAGCCTTCCGGTCGTCCTCTGCCAGGAAAGAGATGCTGCTCTGAAGTCTGCAGTTTAATGTGAGAATACGACAGCCACGCAGTCTGATAACTAGAGTCATGGCTACACGCACCCCCCAAACCCAAGAACAGCGCTGCAGCGGACACGCTCCCTTTTTTTTTTTGTCTGCGCTGCCGGAATCGCATTCATTCCGCGTGTCCTGTGACGGCGCAAACTGCAACTGGACCAGCTTGTTTTGGTACGCATTCCATTTAAATTCTCGGGATGTTCCAAATGCAGGTGCCACAGTCAGCACTGAAGACTCAGGGGGAAAAGTTCCCAGAGAAGACAAACCCCCGAGTGAACTTCATGCCTGAGCAGAAACAGTACGTGCGGCACGCACGGCGCTACGAGGCGGGCTTCGGGCTCCAGCTAGGCGGATCCGTGCTGCACCCGCTGCACCCGCGCCGGTCTCGGGCGTTCCGTTCAACAAGCGTTCCAGTGGCTCCCATCCACTTCCATGTGCTCGTTTGTGGAGCTGCCGTTTAGTAAGACGCTGGGAGAAAAGCTGTCTGGACACCAGGTTTTCACTCCCGGGACAGCTTCGCCTTCTCAGAGCACGGAAACACCACGAGACCGCGCCCCTGGCTTTCCTGAAGTCACTGCTTCCATCTCGGCCACTCGTCCCAAATAACTGTCAGACAGAAGAACCAAGCGCCTCCGCGAGAAGAGCGTGTGTCCAGTCGGAGCCGCGCACTGGAGGTGCCGGGAACATCGCGTGGGCACCCGCAGTCACACAGGACGCGGAGCGCTGCTCCCACCCGACTTCGGCGTAGACACCGCCCCCCACCCGGACGGTCTCCCTCGGCCTTGCCGGTGTTAGTCACAAGTTAAAAGTCGAAACCCGCGCGCGCTTCCAACTTCGATCCCGCGGCGCGGGACACTGCCTAAGGAACGAGGGCGCCGACCCCCGCCTAGAGGACAAAGGGCTGCAGAGGCGACACATCACGGCACACACCGCCGCAACACCGGCGACAGAGAAAAATGAGAGCGCTGCTCCAGGAAGGGTCGAAAGTGTGTGGAAAGTTACTTTTGGAACGTTGCTGCACTCAAACCACAGAAGTGCTGCAAATGCAAGACCGCCGAGAAGGAGACGGCGGTAGGACGGGGGTCCTGGCCTCGGGCACGCGGCCGCCCGGCCCGGCCCCCGCGGCCCCTAGCCTGACGGTCGGGATTCGCTTCCAGCGCAACGGAGGCCGGGCGGGGCGGCTGGGACGGCGGAGAGCGTCTGCGCGCGGCCTGCCCTTCCCCGGCCTCCACCCATCCTTTCCCCCGACCTCGCCGCTCAGAGAAGAAAAAAAGCAACAACGGCTGTTACCTGGAGCCACGGCCGCCGGCGATTCCCACCCGCGAAAAACAACTCAAACGGCAGGCAGCCCCGGCGCCCGCCACCGCGACCCTCCGCGACCCCTCTTGAACTCCTGGCGCGCGTTTATAGTGTCACTTCCGCCAGTGCGGAGCTCGGCTTCAGGGAGGGTCCAGGCTGCAGCGGCGACCGTGATAAGTGCGCGCATCCGTCACTTCCTGTGTTGCCTCGGGTAATCCGTGTAGGGGAACGCGGAGTTTGGCGGGGCGATTCAGGAGTTCCGGGGCGGGGCCGCCTGGTGAGAGAGTTTCTGATTGGCCGTTTCCGGGTAGGCCAGATTTTGTTGTCTAAAGCAACAATCTTTGTGACCTTTGCAAGTTACCTGTTTTTCCGCCTGAGTTTCTTCGTCCGTATTAAAAATAACTTTAAAAAAATTTTAAAATATGATATTCACGTAAGGAAATTCATACAGACATGTACAGATTAACACATTGTTATAAATCGAGAAACAGGCCTTTCCTACTCAGTCTTCCTAAATTATGCTGTGTGTGTTCTGAGCTAAGACCCATCCATAGCGGACGTCAGCTGATGTTCCTCACTGCGACATATCTCAGCGTATGAATATTTGCTCATTTCCAGATTGGGGTTATTAGGAACAACTTTGTGTAAACATTCTTGGACATGCCTTCCGGTGGAGGGCATACCTGGAGGTTAACTGCTGAGGACTCAGGTGTGCACCTCTTCAACGAAGGCAGGGGATGCCGGTGCTCTTTCCAAATACGGCTGCAACAGTTTACACTCCGATAGACGATTCGACTTTCCCTTGCTCCATAGTGTTGCCAGTTTTTTGTGTGGTTAGATTTAAAAATTCTGTCCATTAAGAGTGGGTTCGAATGTTTTCTTAAGGAAGAAAACCGTGACATCCCCGTCGGCTTTAGAGTAGGGGGGCCGGACCTCTGCCTCGCGGACCTCCGGGAGCCAGGCCTGGGTGCACAGCGGAGTGACGGGAAGGGGCGCCGCCAGGCAGCCGAACGTGGCGCAACTTCCGACTTCCGGTTGGACCGCCATCTCGCCGTGAGACAGCAGTGGAATCGGCGATGTCGTCCTGTGCAGCCGTGTCTTGGGGCCCCGGCCGGAACCCGGTGATGGAGCCGCACAGCGCCGGCCCGGTGCAGCTGCGCTTTTCGCCTTACGCTTTCAACGGAGGGTGAGGTCCCGGCAGCCGCGCCCCGTCCTGTCCCTGCCCACTCCCGCGGGGGTCGCAGCGGCCTCTGTCTCCGCTGGGGCTCGGCCCGCCGCGGTCTTCGGCGGCGCCTTCCTGGCGGGTCGCTGGCATCGCGGTGTGGACAGCCAGGCTTGCGGTGAGGCCGCAGGTGGGCACGGAAGCCCGGCTTCCGCTTCAGCCGCGGCGAGGGCAGGATCCTTTGGGGAGTGAGAGTGGGGGTGGATTGGTCCACGTTGTTAGATGCGAGGTTATGTGTGTACCTAAAAGGCCTAATCAGACAGTCGTTTTTGTTGTTTTAGGTGGAAGGCAGGATTAATTGGCCCGACTTAAGTTCAGGGGGGGAAATACTCAGAAGGGGGCCTTTTAAAATGTTCTTGCATATTACAGTCAAGTTCTTCGTGAAAAAACACCAGCTGTCTCTGAAGTGGTACATTTTCTTGATGTCCACTGAAAGGATTGGTGTTGTAAGGAAACAGGAAGAGCCGGCACTCCTGCTGCCTGTCACCTCCCAGACCCAATAGGCAGAGACAGGGATTGAATCTCGGTGGTCGCTTTCTTCAGATGGCGGTGATCTGAGAAGATGTGGGGTTGGCACCCTAACAGACCTTCTCAACATTCTATCACAAACCCACCCTTTTTATAAGAAGAAAAGTGTGGGTAAGGGGATTGGAATTCAAGGGAAAAGTTAATCAGGTAAAAAACTGTAGCATTCTTTCATCTTTGCCCTGGGTCGTTGTCTTTAGCAGTGTCCTGGGTGTGGGCATTTCACCGTGGAGCACAGTGGCTCAGATACGACCTTAATGCCATGCAGTCCTCCTGAGGCACAAAGGTGGAACTGCTTATGGTCTCCTGGAGTCACGGTGGGTCACACCTTCAGTTCCAGGAACAATAGTTTTGACGTGCATTGATTACTGAGTTTATTAACTATTACTTAAATTAAAACTTTTCAAACATTTGAGTTCCCCATTAATAGGAAGATGACTTTTTATTGGGTTGGCCAAAAAGTCCATTTAGTTTTTTACACATTTTTCATTTTCACTAATAACTTCATTGATTTGGATATTTTGAGTATGTTGGCTCTCTCCCACTATTGGCTGCTGGTGGGCAGAGGCCAGGGTGCTGCTGAACATCTTCCAATGCATTGGACAGCCCCACAGCAAAGGGTTATTTGGCCAGATTGTCAATAGTGCCAATAAATTTCGCAAACCACTTTTGACACGTTCGATCAGTCATAGCACCTTCTCCATACCCTGCATAGATCTTTTTTTGTGTTTCAGTTACGCTTTTACCTTTCTTGGAATAATAAAGCGTAATACACCAAAAATGTTGCATATTTCCGTCCATCTTCAATTTTAAAATGGATGCACAAAAATTCGCCAGTTTGGTTTTTTTTTTTTTAGTGCACATTGATACAGCGTCTGTCACAATACAATCTAAAAAATTGGTTCAGATGGAGTTAGATAACTAAGCACGAGTAGAGCCATCGTCAGAAAAAACGTAACAGACTTTTGCCAAGCCCATAGGAGTCTGGGCAGCTGTACACTGGGGCAGTGGTTACATTTACTGACCGGACTGTGCTGACAATGTCCACGCCTGGCGGGAGCACACTGGTGGTGAACGACCAGGTCGTTCCCTCGACATGAGGGTCTGAAACCCTGATGTCGGTGTTGGAAGCACTGGGAGGAAGGTGGAAGGCTCCGTTTCGGCCACCTCTCTGTGGCCAAGGGCAGACTTTTTGAATGCAGATGCCCTGCTCTTCCTCAGCTCCTGGGGGGGGGGGCGGGGCAGGGAGAATCCAGCATTTGTAAATTTGAGAAGTTACCTTTTTTTCTCTTGGTAACAGTGGAGCACCTGGGGCCCTAGTGTGGGGAGGGCAAGACTCAGACCCTTAGCTCTGTGCCCCTGAGTGGTGCTTTCGCTTTCCCTTTCCCTTCCAGCACTTTCTGTGACAACTAAGACATAGTAATACGAGTCATTAGACCCATTTCGTAGGTCCAGGTGAAGTCTTTATACTGTTGTTCACAGTGTGGGGTCCTTGGATTCATTACTCACTTTCTAACCCCTTGTAATCCAGTTTAAGCCATCACTGCCCTAAAAGTTGCTTAGGACTTTCTGATTATTAAATTAAGTTCGCTTTCCTCAGTTTTTGTTCTTTTTCCACTGTATTTGTTGCTCTTGGGCAGCCTTTGCTTCTACTTCTATATCTTTTTAACACTTTAGCTCTTAAAACGTGATTGGACTCCTAGCCCTCAGCCCCGTGTTGGCCACACATTTCATTCCTGGACGGAAATCCCCAAATCTGCTGCTCCAGTTTCACCTCTCAGAAGACTCTCACTCTGGCTTCTTAGGTAAAACATTCCTGCTGGGAGGCTCTGCTCTCACCATACCTCGGGGCATTAAAACAGACCGCAAGCTCACGATCCCTCAGTCCCTCCTTTGCACTCCCTGTAATCAGGCATCGGGCTGCTCACCCAGGTTTAAAGTCTGGGATCTCGTGAATGGCTCTTCCAGCTTCTAGCACATTTTGGTAGTTACGAAAACTTGTACATTTTGAGTGTTTGTTGGTTTGAATTTACCCACTTCCTCACCACTGCCCTCCTATTGCTTCAGTCCTACCGGAAGTGTTTCTGTCCTGATTCCCAGGTTGTGTGAGTGTCGCAGTAACCTTCTTAAAACTCCACTTTGTAAAGGGGGCCCTTTTTGTTCTTGCTCCTGTAGCCTTGATGGTTTCTCACTGAAATGCTCAAGTCTGGTGTGGCACTCGGGTTGGTTTAGAGTCGGGGCCCTGTGCATCACACACACTCTGCGTCCCTGCACCTGCTCTCACACAAAGGGACACCTCAGTAAGCTGCTGCAGGGTTTACATGAACTTTTACCCATCTCCTTTCATTGACGGTCCAAATTGCCTGGGCTGCCACCTCTTCGTGCCTCACCTGTGTGCACTTCCCGCCTCCTTGGAAACGGTGGCTGGTGTTTCCTGAGCACTTCTGTTCTTAGACACTGTCCCGGGCGCTTGATGTGAGTTGTGTCAGCTCTTGAGGTCACCTTGTGACACAGATACTTGAACTTGAATAATTTGTCCAAGCTCACGGAGCTCTGTGAGGGGCAAGGCCAGCTCTCAGAAAAGTGCAGAGCCCAGGTGCTCGGGCAGCACGGTGCTGCCTCCCCCACCTGTGACCAGAGCTACTCTGGGAACCAGCTCTGTTTTAGGCACCGCGATGATCAACTCCTTCGATCTTGTCACACCCTAAAGGGCAGCTATTGCGTGATCTCTGGTGTACGCGTGAGGACATTAAGGCCCTGAGAAGTCAAGCATCTCAGATCTGCAAACGGGGAGAGTTGAACTGAGATTGTGTACAGTCTGCTTTTGGAGTTCATGCTCTAGGCCTCTTCAGTAAACTGTCATCACAAATTGTACCACCACAAAGCAGAAGCTTCGTTCTTTCTTCATTCATTCTTCAGCAGGTGCTGGGGTGTCTGCTGAGCACTAGACACGCAGCACCCCAACCTCTTCTCTGAGCTTGGGGAGTGGGTGTCGCACCTCTGTCTCCTCTGGGCCCCACAGGCAGGGCCGTGGCCTTTGGCTCTTACGGAAGATCAGTGCCTCACACAAAGTAAGGGTTTACTTTTTTAAAGATCCTATTTTTTGCTTATTTTTTTTTGAGAGAAGAGAAAGGGAGAGAAACATTGATCGATTGTCCCTCGCGCGCCCCCCCCTCTAGAGACCTGGCCCACATCCCAGGCATTCCCTGACTGGAAATTGAGCTGGTGACTTTTTAGTTCGCAGGCCCGCTCTCTATTCACTGAACCATTTTTTTTTTTAAAGATTTTGTGTATCTTTAGAGGGTGAGAGAGAGAGAGAGAGAGAGAAACATCAGTGTATGGTTGCCTCTCGAGCGTCCCCTGCTGGGAACTGGCCTGCAGCCCAGGCATGTGCCCTGACTGGGAATCGAACCGTGATCCTCTGGTTCGAAGGCCTGCACTCAGTCCACTGAGCTACACCAGCCAGGGCCAATTTTCTGATAATAATGATAACTCAGCGGCTTTCCCGTTCCGTCCTGCTAGGGACCCTTCTGTGATGTAGGCAGTGTTTTTGGTGAGCTCTGGATGTGTTCCCAGATGGCATGTGGCCAGGGCCTCTTCCCGACCTTCCTCTCTGTCCGACTCCTGCTCTTCCTCCGTCTGCTGGTTTTGGTGCCAGTGCAGACACACCTCCTGTCATTGTCCTTGCTCTGCTCGCAGACACCCGCTTTTTCTCTTTACAAAGGGAACGCCTGTGGCAACCCTGCCTGGAGCAAGTCAGTGGGGGCTGTTTTTCCCACAGGCTCAGGGGATGGTTAGCGTTTCTAGCAGTGACATTTCTTAATTAACATGGGTATCTTTTTAAGTAGGTAACGTATTGCACACTGACGATAGGAGCGTGTGAACATGACTCTCTGCACTTGCTCCGGATGTTTGCCTCCCTGCCCTGGCTGGGGATGGAGCTGCACTCCCCCGCTGGTGCAGGCTTCTTCACCACCCGGAAGAACTCATTCATTTTCTTTGTTTTTTTCCTCAGTACGATATTGGCAATTGCTGGAGAAGATTTTTCCATTGTTGCTTCTGATACTCGATTGAGTGAGGGCTTTTCCATCCACAGCCGCAACAGCCCCAAATGTTATAAATTGTAAGTAAATATTTCTAATGATACATCTCCCTAGTACCTTGTGATTCTTCAGTGCTCTTAAGATATTTAACTTCTAAACAATGTATTTTCATGAGTTTCTAGTTTGTCTGTTTTGGAGCTTACTTTGCATTTTTGTTAGGAAACAGTCTTCTAGGTTAACATTTCCTAGTAATTGACGATGCTGTCTTCATATTTGCTGTATTTGGGGTTACTAAGTTTTGATAAACTAAATATTTTTATCAACATTTTACCCTGAAAAATTTCAAATATACAACAAAAATAAAACTTGGTAATGAGCTGCCATCAAGATCTTACTCACATTTTACATAATTACTGTGCCACATCTTTTTGTCCTTCTGTCCAAGCATTAACCCATTATAATCTGCCCCAGTTTCTTTTTGACCTGAAACATTTAGCCATGTCCTAAGTGGTCGTACCCATGGCTCACAGTTTTAATGGGCTGGCTACATTTATTTCTAAAACACGAAAGTAAAGTCCTATGTGCAGAAAGAAAATAACTGTTTGCATAAGTCACCTAAATGCATTTCTCAGAGTGGCAGTGGTTTGTGTTTAAGATTCTTGGGAACAGTTAAAGTGGCGGTTAATTCCCAGGCTGGTCCCAAGAGCCTGTTAACCTGGAACTGCAGCAGGGAAGGACCGATGAGGTTCCATCTGCTGGGGCTGCAAGGAGTCGGTAGACAAGGGAGCTCTGTCTGTCCTGGTTCAGGGCTGGCCCCCGTCCTCCCCAAGAGCCCTGGAGTGATAGTGGCATGCTTTTGGACTCTCACTGGACTCTGCCAGGGCCCTTCTCCAAGGCAAGACCAACGTGTCCTTCCCCTGCCCCTGAGACAGCCACTCTCCGCAGGTGGCAGTGTCAGGCGGTGTGATGGGCTGGAAGGCACGAAACCACGTCCTGTTGAGATTTGCCTTTCTCAGTGACATGGAAGCTCTTTTCACATGTTCATGGTGACTTGTGTTTCATTGAACGTGACCTTTACCCCCTTTCACCATCGCAGTGTCCGGGAGCTGTGTCATGACTCCATCGTGTGTGTTGGACACAGTGTGGGACCCCAGCTGATCTGGTGGGAACCTGTCCGTGCACCTGGTTGCACAAGGATTTTTCCTGTGAGAACTTTCAGGGTCTCTCCTAGCATCCTTCACACGTGCAAGCCAGGGCAGCGCCCAGGCTGCTTGTGACAGCCCCATGGGCCCTTGCGATGCTCACGTCTTTCCCAGCAGGGGGCGCCAGTTGCAGACAAAGGCAGAGTCTGACATTGGCTGTGTGGACTACGGATGTGTTTTCTTAGTTTTTCCTTTTAAACTTTGTATTTTTCTCTCTAGCAGTTTTGTTTTTTATGTAGTTAAGTACGTGAACCTTTTCTGTGTGGGCATTGGGTTGTAGCGTATTTAAATCACCTGCCCTCGACCGTGGATTATTGCTCTTTAAAAATCACCCTGGTTTTCCGTAGTCCATTCCTAGTTTCACCATTTCTTTAAGTTTTTGGTTCTTTTGTAATGTATTTGGTGTCAGAAAGTAGGTATCAGATTACAGACTGTCCTCCCTGTCAGTGAATACTGGCAGTAGGAGTTTTAGATTTAAAATTGCCCAGCGGATGTCTGGGCTTTACTATCTAACCATTTCCGTTTCCTGAAATGTGCTCTTCACAGAACAGATAAAACGGTCATTGGATGCAGTGGTTTCCATGGAGACTGTCTTACCCTGACGAAGATTATCGAAGCCAGACTAAAGGTAGGTCCCTTTTATGTGGGTGTTGGAAGTTGGTAACTCATTAGACCCTTGAGCACGCAGCGCAGCTGCCACTCAGAGCAGCCGGAGAAGCACTAGGTGAGTCCCGGACACTGGCCTGTTCCTCCTTCAAGTCCAGGACGAAAACTGGCGAACCCGCAGGTCCAAGTCCCCACTAGAAAGGTTCTGCAGGAAAGGGGTTCTCCTGAAGACTCTCTTCCCTGAAAAACAAACCCACCGATTTCTCTCGAGAAGACAGGTTTCTGACAGGAGCCTGGTAGGGACCCTGTTGGCTGGTGTGCACCCTACAGACAGGACACGTGCTCAGGAATCGGGCCAGCCAGGGCTGTCATTTCCCCTGTCACAGGCTTTGGCTGGCAGGAGGCAGGCAGGCTGGGGGAGAGGGCTGGGTGTCAGAAAGAAGGGACTGAGCAGGAGGTCTGACCCTGGTGCTGCCTGAGGCCCCTGGAGCTGGGGGCCTGCTCTGTGTGAACCTGGGCGAGTCTGACTGGGTTTGTGGCCTCTGTTCAGTAGGCAAGTTTGCTGCTTATGATTCCCAGAGTCAGCCGGGATTGTGTGGACTGTGTGAGGTGTTTGCAGTAACCAGGAAGGACACCCTGGCCCGGGAGGGGTGGGGCCCCAGCCACTGTCATTGGCGTCCAGAGTGGCAGCGTTTCTCCAGCAGTGCAGCCTTGGGGGGCTCGCCAGGGCTGGTGGGGAAACCTGCAGTCCCGGCCCCACGGCCCTCAGTCCTCCTGTGTCGCCTTGTAGGCTGTGTGTCCCAGTTTATGAGTGGTGGGTGAGTCCGTCCAGAACCTGGGAAAAGCACGGCAGTGGCCACGGTGGTTCGCCTGCTGCTGAGGAGCAGGAGCACCTGGAGCGTCCATGCTGGTGCCAGTCACTGGGCTGGGGGGTGGTGCCCTTCCCGACATCTGCTTTATGAACATGTAGAAACAGTTTTGTTCTGTGTTCATCAGCTGTTAATATTTAAAAATTTTACTGACATTGAAAGCATCAGTGACTGACATGTATTGACCTGTGTTTGTGGTTTCTGGTACGTATTTTACAAATGGAACTCAGGCCAAAAATAGACACGGCAGGGAGAGTGTTTGTTAAATCAAACAAGAACTACTCAGTTCGACTTAGTGCCCCATCTTTCCTGGAGGAGGTGTTTGCTGCATCGCTGGCAAAACGGGGAACTGAATTCCCTTTTCTGTTTGCTGTTCCTGGGTGTCCCTTGGTCTGTTAGTGAGTCAGGGGTCCTGATGCAGGGTTAGAAATGGTTGATGAAGGCCCTGGTTTGGAGACTTCTGTCCTCTGCTGCAGGTGTGCCCAGGAGCAAGGCCACCGCCCTGACCTGGAGTCCTTTTGCAGCGTGAGGCTGTGGCCCTGCTCTGCTGTGGGAAGAGAGGCCCTGTCCTGGGTCAGGTCAGGTCGGGTCGGGCCAGCAGACTCCGTGAAGACCCTGACAGGAAATGTGTTTCACTTTGCAGGCTACTTGGTCTCTGTGGCGACCACTCGGCTCTGCTGTTGCCAAAGCAGGCAGGGACATGTGTGATGAGTGAGAGGGGCGGCCCAGCCACACTTGGCATACAGATACAGCCGGTGGGCTGACGGTGGGCTCAGAGCCTCTGCCCCGTGAGCGTGCGTCCGAGCCTGGGGGCAGGGTGGCATGGAAATGGTCTGTAATGCGGGAGGGCAGGCGAAGCGTCCCCCCCACACATCGTCACAGACCCCAGAGTGACAGGGGGCTGAGAATTGTTGCTTTATCTCAGCGATGTCAGTTTGGTCAAGAAGGAAATAGGCACCTTTGTTCCCGACGCATGCACTTCCTCCTCACGGGGCTACCCGTTGCTCTGGCCTGCAGCGCGCTGCGCCTCTCACGCCTGTTTCTGTTGGAAATCGCAGATGTACGAGCACTCCAACAACAAGGCCATGACCACGGGGGCCATCGCCGCGATGCTGTCCACGATCCTCTACTCGCGGCGCTTCTTCCCCTACTACGTCTACAACATCATCGGGGGTCTGGACGAGGAAGGTGGGTGCTCCGTGGGAAGGAGGGGCTGGTGCTTGCGCAAGGCGGGCGTGTCTGTGCAGAGGTCAGAGCCCTGGAGACCGGCCCGCCCAGCTTGCCCTTTCTGGCCAGGACAGGGACTAGGACACTGGAGCTGCAGGGGGGTGGTGGTGTGTGGTGGAGCCCTCGTGGTGGCCGTCAGGCAGCCAGGCAGTCCTCTCTCCTCGGGGTCGTGCGTGAGCTCAGAGGTTGGCAGTCACCGCTTTGATTGCAGACAAACCGACTGCTCAGCCTGATCGCAACAGCTCGTTAACAAACCTCTTTGGTGTCAAAAAGTCTCACACGGTGGCACCTTAGAAGGATTGCATGTGTTTCCACCAGTGTCTTCGGAACATTCTTGAAACTCCCCTGATTTGGGGGCTGAGTCAGAGCAGGAACTTCTCTCCTGCTGCTGTTAGTGCACTGGTTGGTGCTTCTCCCAGGTCAGACTTGTATGGACTTGGTTGCTTCCAAAGACCAGAGGTGACCTCCCAGGACAGGCCTGCTCCACTCTTTCGAGTGGTTGGTAGTAGAGAGGAGTCTCCACAGCGTCTGGGTGAGGATGTCATGAAAAGAGTCTGACCTTGAGGGAACAGTGCAGGGCAGGAGGAGGCCAGGCTCCCTCATTCCCCCTGCTCCAGGCCGGCGTCCTTCTGTCCCTCAGGCATTCTTTCTGCTGCCCCCTTGGGCTCTGGGAGCTCTGCTCTCTTACCTGCCACAGCTCGTGCGTGCAGTGTCTTCGGAGGCTGTCAGCCTCTGGTGAGAACTGAGAGGAAATGCCAGGAGAGAAATCGGCCAGTAGAGATCAGTCACCCTTGACTTGGGTTGTTACACTCAGCCACCTTTTTGACTTAAACTAGGTCTGATTTGAATGCCGGACCAATAAATTCAGGTGTTGGCCACACTGGTGACAGCTGCTGTTGAACTGAGTGGGGCAGGTCAGGGTGGCAGGTCCTGAGAGGCAGGGAGGCTGGGGGCACCCGAGCGCCAGCGCCCCTCTCTGCAGGTCAGCTGGGCTGCAGCCCAGTCAGTGGCGCATTCCGTGTCACACCGCGACTGGGTTGATTTGCGCTGCGTTGTGGGATCCGGGTTGGGGTGCAGCCTCATAGACACTGTTTTCCCCGTTTCCCCTTCCCAGGGAAGGGGGCCGTGTACAGTTTCGACCCAGTGGGGTCCTACCAGAGGGACTCCTTCAAGGCCGGAGGGTCAGCAAGCGCCATGCTGCAGCCCCTGCTTGACAACCAGGTAAGGGCCCCACCCCAGGGGTGGGGATGTCCTACTCACTCTCTCGAGTCCCCTCCATCAGCTGGTGGGGGAGGGGGGCACCGTCTGCTGAGTGGCCCACTCTGACCTCCCGGGCTCTTAGCCTCATTGTGCCTGTGTCGTCAGGGCCATGGGTCTCTGCTATCTCACCTCCTTCACCTGAGTTCTGTGAAAACACCTTTCTCCCGACATCGTTTCTGTGTCGCCTTCTGAAGTCCAACCCCAACAATACTTTTTAACCCACCCCTTGCCCATTTCTGCTGGCCCTGTCAGATCTGCTCAGCATCTGGCAGGGGTGTTGTGTCATGTCTTAAAGTTTACCCTGGGCACCCTCCTGGCCTCTCAGAAATGGGTCACAGCAGGCCCTGCAGTGGTCATGGCACACCTGCCCCCTCTCCTCTTGGCCCTCACGCCACGTCCTGGGAGCACGGTGCCTGTCCCGTCTCTACACCCTAACCTGCCACAGTCTCACCCCATTCACGTGTCTCCTTCAGCCTGACTTGAATGTCCTTCCTTCTGGTGGGTTTGGTCGTGGCCCCCCGGGCCCCCTGGCGCCTCTTCCTCCCCAGCTGCGGCGCACCCTGTAGCCATGCCTCCCCAGGGCGTGTGCTGCTCAGGAGCCAGGGCTCCGTCTCCACAACCCCTGGTCGGGGGAGACTGGGCTCTTCCTGGGCTCTCAGACACCTGGGGGCGTGGGGCTCGGCCGTCTGCCCGCTGTCATGTGATGCCTCGCCTGCACCCCCCACCCCAGGTTGGCTTCAAGAACATGCAGAACGTGGAGCACGTCCCGCTGACCTTGGACAGAGCCATGCGGCTCGTGAAGGACGTCTTCATTTCTGCTGCCGAGAGGGACGTGTACACGGGGGACATGCTCAAGGTCTGCATCGTGACCAAGGACGGCATCCGGGAGGAGACCGTGCCCCTGCGGAGGGACTGATGCCCGAGCAGCCGCACTGCCGCCTGTGGCCCGAAGTGACCCAGCGCCTGTTTTGTTGTGGCTTGGCTTTTCTCAGCAGGCAGAGCCGGGAAGTTGGATTTCTTTCTCCTTTCACGTCCTCATTCTTCCCACAGTTTTCTATCTTTCAGACCATTTTTGCGTTTTTAAGAATGAAATAACCCAGCAGCCCGTGTCTGTTTTTCCGTATGTTTATGAGCAGGAAACTGAAGTGGAAACGCTTCCTTTTCGATCAGTGCAGGTGGCGTGTCTCCGAAGAGGGCGCTCACGCCGTCCGATTTGACCTGTAGTCCGTCTTGGTTGTATTAAGACATTAAATGGACATAAATAAAATACCTTAAGTTTTGCCCTGATTGGTGTGGCCCAGGGGGTTATGTTGTCCTGCAAACCAAAAGGTCACTGGTTCAATTCCTGGTCACAGCACATGCCTGGGTTGTGGGCCAGGTCCCCGGTTGGGGCGTGCGAGGGGCAACTGATTGATCTTTCCCCCTCTCCCTTCCTCCCCTTTCCTCTCTAAAAATAAGTACTTTTTAAAAAAATGTAGAGGCTGTTTTGTAGACACATCTTCAAATCATCAAAATAGAAGCAAATTGTAAAAGCAAACTAGCCCTTCAAATGGTCTTTTGCCAGAAATCTGGGATAATTTTCCCAAACACTTTAGAAATGTTGAAATTGAGACCTAAATATTTTGATAAAGCTAAGGTAGTTTTTTTAGATGTATTACATACATTTTAATTCCACTGCATACAATGTTGGACTAGTTTTCTTGGTGTTGAGCAAGTCATCATATAATGTAACCTAGGGATTAGGATTTGCTTTGTGGCCTAACAGATTTTACTGTTGACCTCATTAAGAACCAATTAAAATTGCCCTGGCTGGGGTGGTTCAGTGGGTTGAGCGCTGGCCTGCGAACCAAGGGTCGCCTGTTCAATTCCCAACCAGGCATGTGCCTGGGTTGTGGGTCAGGTCCCGAGTAGGGGGCCTGTAGGAGGCAACCACACATTGATGTTCCCTTTCTCCTTCCCTTCCCCTCTAAAGAAAACCAATTTGAATTTTTAAAGCCACCAGTGGGCATCTGTTGAAATTTGTTCTACAAACATCTGTTGGGTCCTTAGTCACAGACATTGCACTCAATAGTGAGGCCTCCCCCACGTTGCTCCCGTAAGGTCAGCGGGAGCCGCAGACTGTCCGTGTTCACTGCACCGGTGTTCTCTGGAGCTGCGGAACTGGCAGTACAGACACGTTTGCGCTGAGGAATTGACTCTGGATGGTGAGCTGCCGTCTGCAAGCCGGAGACCAGGGAGCTGCAGGTGGAGTGTGAGGCTGTGACCCGGGGCAGCTGCCATGGGGGGCCCTGTGTCCGAGGACCAGGGGACCGCTGTCCCTGCTCAGATGCTCCCTCCACTCGGGCTCCTCCTGGCCCCCAACGGGTTGGGTGAGGCCCTGCCGCCCTCCACCGGCTCCACTCAGCTTTCGGATCACTGAGTGCGCATGTACAAATCACAAGACACCCAGCGATGACACATGGGAGCCTGGGCCCCTTGTGATCCCGTCAAGCTGACACAAAATTAGCTGTTCCAGCTGTATAAACGAGGAGTACTTTTTCAAAGGCTTTCTTGTTGAATTGGGGATTCAGTTTTCCACTATTTGAAGTGATACAAATTTGTGTGTATCTGGAATTTTCTATGAGGTCCTCACCTCTCAAGTTTCCCAGGGAAGTTCTCCAGATTTGTGATGTCTTTCCCCAGTTTCAGCTATACATTCTTGCACCTGGTTTTCCTCCAGGACTTGAACCCTGTCTCATTTGAAGGCCTGTGTCTGAGGGAGGCTGGCCGGTGGTCCTGCTGCTGCCGACTCGGGCTCTGGTTGCTTGGGCAGCTTTTCTAGGTGACCCAGCCCCCTCTCCTTACCTGGAGAAGCACTTGGACAGATCTGAGGGACACTCACTGCCAGCCAGCCCTTGGTGCTGGTGGGAAAGCTGCAGTTCCGTCCAGAGTTAGTTCCTGCTTCCCGCACAGGATGACAGCATCGAAACGACCCGATGGTCTGAGACGGCTGCAGGGCACAGCTGGCTCTTCCGAGGCTTGGCTGCATCTGGACCCGCACACTGGACTGGAGTGCTGTTGGACCTTTGCCCTCAGGGGAGGCAGTTCTCCGAGTCTGCCGCTCGGGCCACCCAGGGCGGCGCTGGTCCCGCCAGGCCTGTGTGACCTGCAGCCGCCAGTCTGATTTGCAAGCAGAGAAACTGTCCCATGAGACCGATTTTGCAAGCCTGACATCCTTGGGGGACCACTCCGTCTGTTGATGGTCCCCAGTGTCAGGATTATGCAGAGCACTTGTCATAGGCGAGCTCCGGGGCCCATCCCAGACATACACACCGTGTTGAGGGGCTGGGATGTGAAAACCTGCAGTTTAGCCCATCAAACACTCTGATACACAGTAGAAAGCTTGCTTAGCTTCTCTGCAGAGTTTCAATCAGGAACAGGCCTGGGAGACGTGTAAGGGATTAATTATAGGGTTTAACTCTGCACAGTTAAGAGGAGCTAGTTACACAGTCTCTGTGGGCCACACAGAGCCGGATGCTGGGCGGGGAGGGACATGAGGTTGGGAGCTGGGGCTGTGTGTGCGGCCCCGCTGGCCTCTACCCCCAGACCTCCAACTCAGTGCTGGCACACCTACCTCTGGGGAGAGGCTGGGGGGCCTGCAGGGCTGGAGACACAGCCCTGCGACTGCCCCTGCTTCCCCTGCCAGCTGCAGTCCCCTCTGAAGCATGGGAAGGTGCTCCCAGAGGAGGTGGCCGCTCTGTCCTTGGACCAGTCGGGCTGTTGGAGGAGCCAGAAGGCCAGGAGCACAGGGGAGCTACAACGTCACCCTTGGGCTGTGTTGCTTGGACGTCTTCCACCTTGGGAAGAGAGGCATTCCACAGAGGATGCCTGCTGGCCAGCACCTTGGGGTGAGGTTTCTGGGACAGGGGGCTCCCCGTGGCCTGTGCGTGTGCATTGTGAATGTGACTGGACACATCCCACAGAGACAGAGGCCCGGCCCCCTGGCCACGATCCCCGTCTCTCTCCTGAGGTGCTTCTCAGACGCCTACCTTCTGGCCTTCACCCTTGTCTTGGTGGCTCCTGGGAGCTCCTCGTGTCTGGAAAGAGTTTTTCTACGAGGGAGAGACCTGCATTCAGAGCAGCATGTGGTGGGTGGACACCGCCCGCGGTGCTGAGCTGGCTTGGGCAGGCGACCCAGTGCCTGACCTTGCCACAGTGCCCTGCGGCTGCCCTGCGGCTGCACCTTCTCTGCTCCCGGGCGCCACTGGGGAGCGGGGTCTGTGCTGCTGGAGGGGTTAGCCGGGCCCCTGGAAAGGGACAGACTCCTTCACCTGGCAGGTCCGCACTCCGCTGACCAGAGACCACCAGGTGGCAGTGTCGGGCCGCCCAGTGTGGCTGCTCAGTGCAGACCTGTGTCTAAGGAAGCCCATAGCAGGCCGAGGTCCCCAGTGCCTGTGTCGCCCTTGCCATGCTGCCCTAGTTCCCGGAGCCTAACCTGGGAGGAGGGACGCCTGGCTGACTGACACTGTGGGTCTCAGCTCGTGTTGACGTCCTGGTGGAAAGGGCAGGAGACAAATACAGCAAAATCGGTCACTAACCCGACTGCAGGTGGAAAGTGGAAAGTTTGTAGGTAACAGTTTTTGTGGAGGTCCGGGGCGAGGGAGGGGAGGGCGGGGAGAGGAAGAGAGAAGGGATGCAGGAGGGGCTGCTCAGGGCTCCAAAAATCAAAGCAGAACTTGCTTGAAAACAGGACTCACGTGGTTTGGCCGCTGGCAGAACTGAGTTCGACACTCCGAATTCTACAGGCCTCTCTCTCACTCTTCTCTGTTTCCTGCTCCCTGTAGTTTCTTGTACTTGGGTAATTCCTTTCAAATAAACCTTAATGTTCAGATCATCTAAGCACCTGGGTGGAGGGTTTCATGTGGGTACCAGTAGGGGGAGCTACCCCCAGAGTCGTGTGGCCCCGCCTGGGAGGGATGAAAGAAATGCTAAGTCCCAGCAAGCAGGCCCAGCTGCGGCCCGAGGAACAGCGACAGCGGACTAGCTCTCTGCACGTGGCCGATGCCCGAGAGGACGGAGAGGACTTGGTCTGGACCGCTTCTCCTGGCCGCTGAGAGGGGCCCGTGGGTTTCCTTGTGGATCAGAGACAGTGTTGCCTTTTGTCTCTGCACAGACGAAAAATCAAGCAAGTCCAAGGCAGACCTGCTCCAGCTGGAGACAAAAGAAAATTCTGTAGGGACAGTGACCACATTTTTAAGCCAAGGGTTGAAACGTGCTGCGATATTTAATCTGACCAAATATTTGAATTCTAGGCTCTGTGAAATATTAACATTGGTAATAGACAGAAATTCCCTTTATTTTTAAAAATATTTTATTTATTTATTTATTTATTTAGAGAGGGAAAGGGAAGGAGAGAGGGAGAGAAACATCAGTGTGTGGTTGCCTCTCCCATGGCCCCCCACTGGGGATCTGGCCCACAACCCAGGCGTGTGCCCTGACTGGGAATTGAACCAGTGACCCTTTGGTTCACAGCCTGAGCTCAGTCCACTGAGCTACACCAGCCGGGGCCCTTTAATTTATTTTAAAATATTTATTTTTAACTATTTCAAAAGCTGTAGGTTGTCTTTTCTTTTGCATCTTTGCCTCTCCCGTGCAGGAGTTCTCATTCGCTCTCAGAGCTGACCTCGGGGGCCAGTGAGTGGCCTGGATGGCGGGGACGATGCTGCTGCTTCTCTCCGTTTCATATGCTCATCACACTCCTCTCCAGGCTTCTGGGTGCTCGTTAGAGTCTCTTCCCGTGTCCCGGGGTTTGCTGGCACCTTCCCTTGCTCAGGGAATTCCTCCAGAATGTTTCAGGCCCCTGGCATGCCCGTCATGCTTTCGCCGAGAAGCTCTCCACAACGAGCACCCTGAGCAGCGGGTGTGGGTCGAGAGGAGGGGACAGGGGGTGACGGCAAGGGGCCTGGCCAGGAGCCCCTGTGGTTCCTGAGGGTCCCCCTGTGGGCCCCGAAGAGCAGGAGCCGGCACGGCTGCCACGTCACGAGAGGGGGATTTCCAAGAGAGCAGAAGTTGCTTCATGTTGTTTCTTCAGAGGTGAGGTAAAGACGGTCGCTCAGATGCCCATCGTGCTTGACGAACAGTCTTTTTCTCTAAAAATTGTTATTTGCTTATTTTTAGACGGAGGGGAAAAGGAGGGAGAAAGGGAGAGAAACATCCATGTGTGGCTGCCTTTCATGCACCCTCTGCCGGGGACTTGGCCTGCAACCCAGGCGCGTGCCCTGACTGGGCATCGAACTGGCGACCCTTTGGTTCCCAGGCTGGTGTTCAATCCATGGAGACACACCAGCCTGGTCTGTTCTTTCACTATGAGCTTTCCAGGCCCCACTGGGTGCCACACTGGGGCACAGCTGTGAATGGGGAGCACGCCCTGCTCCCCTGAGGAACCCAGACCCGCCAACCAGCCAGCATCGGAGGGTGAGGCGGGAACCCCATGTGGGAAGGAGCGGATTGGGCAGGCGTCTGCTCCAGAGAGGAGGTTACGGAGAAGGTGGCACGGGAGCCAAGACCTGCCGACTGGGAAACGGCAGGGGCTGAGGGACAGAGACTTCCCCCCACTTCCGGCCAGGCCCCACCGTCCCTGCTGCCCTGGGCTGCGGCTGAACAGAAGGAGCCCTTCATCTCCGAGGAGCTTGTGCTCCCAGGGTGGGGGCAGCAGGTGGCAGCACCGTTGCAGGTGCTTCCTGGACAGGAGCCAGTAACAGGGATTCTTGCGTCTGAAACGCTGATGCTGCAATTACTTACGGGAGTTTTAACTTCTTGTTTTGCCATTTTCACGGCTCCCTCTGGCAAGTGTGGGGGACATGCTGGGGACGCGTGCCTTAGCCGGAGCCACTGCGGGTGGGGCCCGGTGTGGCCGAGTGCCCAGAGCAGCCTGTCCAGGAGTGGAGCCTCGGGCTCAGTCTCTTTGACGTGCCCAGCTGGGCCGCGGTTCAGCAGTGGACGGAGTACGACCTGGGATGCTGTGCGGCCGTGGTGTCCTGTGGAGTGTGAGTGTCGGGGCCGAACGCGGACCTGTGTGCGTGGCAGATTGGGTGGCAGCGCCTCTGCTCCCTGCTCTGCGCCGCTCACGGGACACCACGCGCTTTCTCAGGTAACAGACTCCGCAGACTGTCTGGTGCACTCACCAGGCGGGGGCAGGGGGCTTGCTCGCAGGCTAACGCCTGTGTGCGCCATTGCTTCTTATGCTGGATTTTGGTTCACACACTTATTTATATACTGTGTCTATCTGTTCCATGTGTCATTGATATGTTTCCTATTATTTATCCCCATTCCTAAGGAAACAGTAACAAATTGCTACCCGTCTCATCGTCCCTGTGCTGTCCCCTTTCCCGTTTCTGGGCTGCAGCTATTTTGGGAGCGTGCCCGGGCGACAGCTGTGGGCCGCATTTAACCTGCCAGCTGGAGTGTCTCACAGGTGCCCTGCCCATCCTGCTCTGCGGACGGCCACAAATGGCCGCGGGGTCAGTGTGGCTGCTACCTCTTCTGGGAGGCTCAGGTAGCCCAGATTCCCTTTTAGAAACTTTCCACAGGGCTGACACCTCACCCCTGAGGCTCAGATGCCTGACAGCAAAGGAGAGGCTGGCGCCCGGGGGCCTGGCCTCAGGGAGCCTGGGACCTGAGCTTCCCGTGACCGCCATGAGCCGTCAGTCTACTGGGAGCCTCTGCAAACCAATTCATCTGCGCCGAGGTGGGCCGACCTGTGTCGGTGCTGTGGGGTGGGGTTCTCTGTCACCGCCCCCTGCAGCTGGTGACACAGGAGGAACCATATAGCCCCCCAGCCGCACCTGTTTCTGGGTGAAACTAAATGTCTTGCCTTTGTGGGCAGAGGGTACCTCACAGACTTGTCCAGAAAACGCAGGCGAGTTCATCAGCTTCTCTGTGACTCTTCCAAGCTGAGCTTCTGCTGGACACGTGGCCACCGCAGTGTGGCCACGGGCCTGGCTGGGCCAGCCAGTCTCGGCCCTGCACGCGGCCAGGAGGGGGAACGAGGAGGCAAAGTTGAGGAGGCTCTCGCAGCAGAGAGGCTGGGTGTGAATGAGCCCTGGTGAGCCCCGGGACAGTGTTCTGGGAATTCTGACACACGTGGGTGTTGGTGTAAAACAAGGCCTGAGGACGAAGGAGCCCCCACTTCTTCCTGCCCCGTGGGGGCCTCTCCAGGCTCCCTGTGGTTGTCTGCCTTTGCCAGCACAGCAGGCAGGGCTCACCTCTCTCCAGAGAGCCCCCAGCTCACCTCGCCCCTACCTGCCTGGAAACTTCCATTTACCCTGTGCGTTCTTCAAATTCTGGCCCAGACCCACTCTGCCCCATCCCCCCATCCCACACATACCCCCCACCGCCTCCCCCACCTCTTCTTCCTCCTCTTCCTCCTCACCCAGGGTCCTCGCTGTTCTTGTACAGATCCCTGCACAGAGGGATTCTTCACTTGTGGCAACTTCCACCTATGACCCCAGTGGGCGGAGACCTGGCTCCACATTCCTGTCGACCATTTTCACTCAATAAATGTTTTTTTTAAGTAATGAATTCAGTGGTTGCCTGAATAAAACGTGGCCTGGCAGCTGTACCTGTCTCTGATTTATGGAGAATTCATTGTTCCTAAATGCAGTTTTGCAGGAAAAACCTCTGCAGCACAGGGTGGGCAGTGGGGGCAGGAGAAGGTTTGTGGAGCCAGAACCCCTGAGCCGGCCCCTCGTCCTGCCCCGGGGGGAGCTCCGTCTCGGCAGATGAAGCGCGTGCTTCCCCAGCTCAGGAGGCACAGCTGCCACAGAGGTTGGGATTCGCGGCTCTGCAGCTGACCAGGCTCCCCCTGCCACGGGCTTTCCCCCGCCTGGCCCGCTGCCCAGGCTGGCCCCCAGCCCTCAGACACTCCCTGAGGTCCCTTTGGGCCACTCTGCTGCAAATAGCCCTGAGATTTGGGACTGACCCCTCAGGCTCCTGCCTCTGTGTTGCCGCAGATTTCGGACAGGGACCATCTAAAGACACAGAACGGGAAATAGGGCTGGAAGTGAAAAGCGTGGAGAGAAACGAGGGCAAGGCTTTGTGAACGGCCCGGCGGACACGGCGGCTTCCCATTCTGGCGCTGAGACCGAGCCCCAGAGCAAGGGCTCATTTCTGACCCACGAGCTGGCTTCTGCGTGACGCCTACGACGTCGCTGGCACTGAGTCGTGTCTCTGATGTGGCACCTGGTTCAGGTTCAGAACTACTTCGGACCATCCAGACACAGTGGCCACACGGAGAAGTCAGGTCTGCGTTTTTCGCCTCGGACTCTCCCACTGGTGAACACGCACAGTTCTTCTGACTGACGACTCCCGATCACTGTGACATTTCAGACGCGAGGTAAAAACAGCATGTCTGGTCTGACTGACTTCCGTAAGAAAATAAAGCCCTCAGAGGCCGGCTGCACACACAGAGAAAACAGACGGGGAAAACGCGGAAAATGTTGAGAGTGGTGGGATTATTTTTTTCCTTTTGCTAATCTGTACTAGTTTCTACACACGGAAATTAACAATAGCAGATTCACCTCACTGTGAATGAAGGGCTGGAGGGGGAGGGAGGTTCCGGACACGCTGGCGTGGTTCCGGCTGGTCCCGCACCTGCGGCAAGGCCACCAGACTCTCGTTTCCTCGAGCCTTTTCCTTCTGGGCTCTCCTCCACGTCCTGCTTCTCGGGACGTTCTCTGTCCACAACCCACTGCACAAGCTGGTGCCTCCCACCTGCCCCTCCAGGTTCTCCTCCTGGGGCTCTGACCGCCTGCCGTCTGCGACCTTGCCTGTGACCTGGCCTGTATGCACCCGGGACACCCGCTTTCAAAAGTTCACTCAATCCTACTCAGCTTTTTCCTGAAATACCTACATTAGGACCTGTTTTCACACACAGGGAGAAGTCAGAAGAGAATCTTCAATTTGAGAAAAGGAGACAAAGAGCAGAAATGGTGTTCAGCGGTTGTCGCCACTGGCCAGTGAGGCCGCGCCGCAGGCCTCGCTCCCGCTCGGGGTCGACCTTGTCTCCCTGCCTGCTACATGGGTGTCAGCTCAGGCTTCGTGGGTGACTGGTGGGTTGTCTTTGGGTCTGGGGACGCTCACTTTTGGGTAGCTGGGAAACCTGCCTTGTTTTGCGGGAGGAACTCCTCCTTGTCACCTGCCTTCCTCCGGAACAGAAGCGGGGACCCTGGGGTGGGACATCCAGGGGATGCCCCTTGCCTGTCTTAGGCCCTGCTCCCCACGCAGATCCCAGTCGGAGCTCCTCTCTGCAGAGCGGACGGAATGGGCAGTGAGGGAGGCTGAGTCCAGCCATCGTTCCCTTTTCCACCCAGCCCCAGTCCCCCACCACTTGAGTTGTCACCAAGGATTCCAATGAAAACACCATTTTAAATTGGTGTTTAGTCTCCTTGCACTGGGACCGAAGTTATGAAACTCTAACCCTAGGTTCTGGCCCCTCGCTGTCATAAAACCAGCCTTCCAAGCACAGGGCTTCCCCGGTGCCATTCACCACCCACCAGGCCAGGGGAGGGGATGCATATGCTCACGCCCTGCGCAGAGAAAACCCGCTTTTGTGGAGACTGTGGAGACGGCACTCATCTCCCCAGGCCCTGCCCTGGCGCAGCGTGAGGATGACCTACTGAAACTGTCCCCACTGCTCCTGGGCTCTGCGTTCAGCCCCGGCCGGCCCACACCCGTCGCTGCCGGCCCTCTGGTCCCAGTCGGCGGTCGCCTGGCCTGCGCACCTTGGCCACCACAGAGCTGTGGCGACCTGCCGGACACGCAGATCTGAAGGCCCACTTCCCTCCTCACCATTTTCATCTTCGTTTGGACAAGCAGTCACACAAGTAGTTACACACACAGAATTAACTCTTTCGGGTGCAATTCTCTGCTGTGGCACGTGCGTTCCGTGGCACCTCCCACGCCGCAGCCCTGACATGGAGCTGTGGCTTCACACCACACGGTCAGGCTGCCTGTCCTGGGCCCCACCCTCTGCCACCTCTTGGCCACCCCCATCTGCTTGCCGGGCCTTTAATTTCGCCTCTTCCAGGACGTCCCGTGAGCAGAGTCGCACAGGGTGCAGCCTGCGAAGGGTGAAACCTGTTCTTTCAGCGGAGAGAATGGCAGATCAGCGCGCACGGCAGCGGACAGAAACGGCGCCGCTCTCCCCCAGCAGGCACACCGCAGCCGGGGCGTCGACGTCCACGGGTGCGGGGCCCACGGGGACGCGAGACTCTTCTCCACAAACCCTGGTGCTCCGTCCCCTCTGCAGCCCAGCCTCCCCCGTGTCCCCTCCCGCTCTCCTCTGGCTGCTCTCCCGCTTCCTTCCGGCTCTGGTGGATTCCGTCCCACAGCGTCCTGGTCCTAGACCCTCCTTTTTCTTTTGGTCGTGTCTTCGCCAAGACCAGGCTTTCAAGGAAAACCGGAGGTCGCCTATACTAGGGCGCTTCCGGCCAAGATGGAGGCGTAGGCAGACACACCGAGCCTCCTCGCACAACCAGAAGGAGGTCAACGACCGGTTTAAAAACAGAAACGACCAGAACTGATAGGAAATTGAACTGTATGGCAACCAAGGAGTTAAAAAGTAACACTCACTCAGACCGATGGGCCGGGAGGAGCGGGCAGCTGGGCAGACGGCACTCACGGCGCCACATTCGCGAGCAGATAAACAGGGAGGGACACCTGGGGAGCGAGACAGGCCCACAACCCAGGGCTCCAGCGGGGAAACAACGCCTCAAACCTCTGACTGGAAACACCTGCACGGGTGGAGGCGGCAGCGGGAGAAACTCCCAGCTTCACAGGAAAGTTCACTGGAGAGACCCACAGGGTCCTAGAACGTACACAAACCCACCCACCCGGGAATCAGCACCAGAAGGGCCCAATTGGATTGTGGGCAGCAGGGAAGTGACTGAAAGCAGCCAAGAGCTAAGCAAGTAGCAACGTTCTTTTTTAGACCCTTCCCCCAAAAGACAGCGTCACAAGGAAGTGATGTGAGTTGCCCCGCCCTGGTGAACACCTAAGGCTCCGCCCCTTACTACTTCACAGGTGAACCCAGAGAAAAAAATGGCCCAAATGAAAGAACAGCTCAAAGCTCCAGAAAAAATACAACTAAGTGATGAAGAGATAGCTAACCTATCAGATGCACAGTTCAAAACACTGGTTATCAGGATGCTCACAGAAATGGTTGAGTATGGTCGCAAATTAGAGGAAAAAGTGAAGGTTATGAAAAGTGAAATGAAGGAAAATGCACAAGGAACCAACGGTGACAGGAAGAAACCGGGACTCAGATCAATGGTGTGGATCAAAAGGAAGAAAGAAACATTCAACCAGAACAGAATGAAGAAACAAGAAGTCAAAACAATGAGGAGAGGCGTAGGAACCTCTGGGACAACTTTGAACGTTCCAACATCTGAATCATAGGGGTGCCAGAAGGAGAAGAACAAGAGCAAGAAACTGAGAAGTTCTTTGAACAAATAATGAAGGAGAGCTTCCCCAATCTGGCCAAGAAAATAGACTTTCAGGAAGTCCAGGAATCTCAGAGAGTCCCAAAGAAGCTGGACCCAGGGAGGAACACACCAAGGCACATCATAATTTCATTATCCAAGATAAAAATGAAGGAGACAATTCTAGAATCAGCAGGAGATAAGGGGACAGTCACCTGCAAAGGAGTTCCCTTCCGACTGTCAGCGGATTTCTCAAAAGAGACCTTACAGGCAAGAAGGGGCTGGAAAGAAGTATTCCAAGTCATGAAAGGCAAGGACCTACATCCAAGATTGCTTTATCCATTTAGGACCTACATTTAGATTGCTCTAAAGCTTTCATTTAGAATGGAAAGACAGATAAAGTGCTTCTCAGAGAAGATCAAGTTAAAGGAGTTCATCATCACCAAGCCCTTATTATATGAAATGTTAAAGGGACTTACCTAGGAAAAAAGAAGATAAAAAATATGAAGAGTAAAATGATAACAAACTTCCAATTATTAACAACCAAACCTAAAAAAAACAAACAAACAAAAATAAACTAGGCAAACAGCTAGAACAGGAACAGAACCACAGAAATGGAGATCACGGGGAGGGTTATCAGTGGGGGCAGGGAGGAGGAGAAGGGGGAAAAAGGTACAGGGAGTAGGAAGCACAGATGGTGGGTAGAAAACAGGGGGAGGGTAAGAATGGTACAGGAAATGGAGACACGAAAGGACTTACATGTAGGACCCATGGACATGAACTAAAGGGAGGAGATGCGGGGGGTGGGGGGTGCAGGGCACAGGGGGGTGAGGGGGGAACGGACAACTGTAATAGCATAATCCATAAAATATATTTAAAAAGAAAACAGAATAAAACGAAACCACATTGTGGGAATAGAACCACACGGCATGCAACCCTTTGGGGCTTTCTCTCCCTCGGCACAGTCCTCTGGGGGCGCCTCCCGGAAGGTGCTCCACGCGGCAGGGCAGGACGGCGCACTCGGCAGGACGGCGCACGCTGCTCTCCCTCCCCCCCCCCCCCGCCCCCGCCCTCATTGCCAGTGAGCAACGGACGATCAGTATCGGCTAATGGCCTCGCCGCGCGGCGGGGGCTCCCGGGCAGAGTGAGTGCGGGTGGGGGGCACGCCTTCACCCGTACACCCTCTGTGCACGCGAGGGGCAAAGCCCTGCCAGGGAGGGGAGCGGGGCTCCAGGTCTTGTAGGGAAGGACAGCAGACAGTGCATGGACAGACCGTGCAGTCCCTGTGCGGGTGTGTCTGAACTCGATGGGCAGAGGCGTGGCCCCCAAAGCCCTCGAGCCATGGCTCCGCGTCCCACGTCTCGTGATGCCAGTGGGCTCGCAGCTCGGTGAGACTTGGCTGCGCGCCAGCTGTGGGGCTTCGGGCTAATGACTGAGCTGCTTTGCGATCCGTCGCCTGGGGACACTGGTGGCTGCCACACTCCCAACCCCAGGGGACACCTGTGCCTGGCCCAGGGACACCAGCTGAATGCCCCTGGGCCATCTCTGAGCTCTGCCCTCCAAGACCCACCACGGCCCCTCCACTTCCTGCTTCCCTGACCTCAGGCCTCAGGACAGATGGACGGGGTTGGCGCCTCACCCACTGCACGGGTGCATTCTTCCGGGACGAGGGTCTCATGCACAGGCAGAGCAGTCCGTGGACGTTCTGACCCTTCACTCCAAGCCCGTGGGGGCTCTGGCCTTAAGACAGCGTGGGGCTGCCTGGGCCTCCCGCTGTGCTGCGCTCTCCCTCCCCCAGAGGCACGCCCTCCAGGAAGGTCCCGCACCTGAGGGTCGGAGGAGCCTGGGAACTGGAGTGAGAAAAGCCCGTCCCTTTGTCCCTCCCCGTGGCTCTTTGTCTGCCTGACAGACGCCTGGTACCCGGCACCCCTGGGTCTGCTCCCAGATCTGCTGCCCTTGCCACGGGCCTCCGAGGCCCGGCCCCCAGGCTTCCCCTGGACGCCCCTCCCTTTCCCCATGAACCCCAAACAGGGAGCTGTGGCTGGAAGACAGTGGGGTTTGCCCTGCCCCTCTGTCCGGGAGAGGGACGGCTCTCTGAGGGTTATTCAGCTCCCCCCTCGGGGACAGGCAGCTGTTCGGCGACCCACGTCACCACAGGTGTGACTCTGAGCAGGGGTGGGCATTCAGAAGCTCCCCTGAGCAAAGACCCAGCGTGATTTCCGAGTGGAGGGAGGGGTGTGGATGATGATATTCTTGCTGCGGACGAGGGGTGAGGGGCTGCTTGATAAACCCTCTCTGGCTTGTTCCAGATGGAAAGCCGAGGAGGAGGGAGTGCTGTGCAGCGGGGTCCGTCTGCCCAACGCTGGTGCCCGCCCTCCCAAGGTGCCTGCACCCCAGCCTCCTTTCTGGAGAGCCCAGGGCTGGCAGGTACCTGGAGGCCCTGGCCGACCGGGCCCCACAGGGTGAGGCCAGGGAAGAGAACAGAAAGCCTGGACGTGGTTCAGGCTGACCTCTCACCTGAGGCTGCTGCGGGTGCGGGGGGGTGGGGGGTGGGGAGGTTCAGAGAGGGATGCAGCGGGGGTGGGGCGGCACCCCCAGCGCCGGGCAGCCACCTCGTGCCGGCACCGAGGCCTGGTGCCACTGCCTGCTCTCTGCAGGCCTTTGGCCCTCGCTGCCGCCAGCTGCTCAGCTCTTTCTGTCTGGCTCGTGTCCCAGCTCCTGCCGGGAAGCTGGCCGTCCCCTTAGTCCCCATCAGCCCCCTGGGCCTTCCACCTCCTGGGCCAAGGGCTCAGTCAAAGGCAGTCTGCCCTTGACCAGGAATGGCTTCAGGGGGCCGTGGGCACCGCAGGGCCATCGCCAGGGCGTGCCTATGCCCCTCTGCCCTGTGCTCCAAACAGAGACAGACGGCGATGGAGACAGGAAGACAGAAGGACAGAGAGAGACCCCCAGCTGGGGGAGGTGGGAAGCAGAGGCCCAGGAAGGAGGGGGTGTTTGCCGGAGGGAACACCCCTGTCAGCCTCGAGGGGTCACTGCCCCCTGAAGTCCAAGCCCCACATCAGTGGACCAGACACGGGCTCAGGGAGTGTCAGGAGCGTGTCTGGTTTGCTCAGTTTGTCTGACTCCAAACCTCCGAATCTCCTCATTCCTGAAACAGTTGTGAGGAAATTTAAAAGGCAGAGGGCGAGCCTGCAAAATCCCCCCCAGGTTTGCGCTGCGACAGAGGTCAGTGCGCTGAGCACGGAGGCCGGGGCCCTCACAGGCAGAGGCAGGGGCTGCAGGTTCAGAGTCAGCGAGAAGTCGGCCCATAAACTGCAGGGGCCTTGAGGCGAGAGAGCCCTCTGCAGGGAGGGGGCAGCAGCCTGGTGGGGAGGGTCGGGGGAGAAGGGGTGTCTGTGCTAAGCAAGTCCTGCTGCAGGGGCTGGGCAGGCTGGCCAGCTCTCGGCTCCTCACTTGTGAGGAAGCCACCCCTGAGCCCTCCGCAGAGGCCGGCTGGGGACCCAGCCCAAGCAGCCTCAGCAGCTGGCTGAGCCAGGGAACTTGAACACGCACTCAGGGAATGGGTGGCCAGGAGGAGGCAGAGATGGAGGCTCAGAAACGGCTCTCGAGGCTCAGCACCTTCCGGGGTCACCCCACCTGATGCCACAGTACCCACCGAGTGGGTCAGGGTCCCCTCCACGCTCCGTGTCTGTGAGTGAGGGTAGGAGTGGAGCGAGAACCGGGGCCCAGGGAGGCACTGGCCAGAGTGCGACCTCTGTGACCAGAGCTGCACGGTGGCCTGAGCTCGGGAGGGAGGATGGCAGACCCAGCAAGCAGCCGGTGGCTGAACCAAGGGGCACACTCAGCGCCTTGTGTGGCTGTGGGGCGTGTGGGGCCGGGTGCCGCGGCTTCCTGTCCCCATCCCCATCCAGGTTCCGGTTCTGCTAAGAGGTGTTCTGTGTGATGGGTCACAGGGCCTGGGAGGCGGGGTGGGAGGGAAGGTGAACTTGGGGTGAAGGCCTCGGGGTCGGCCTCCGTGCTGGGAGCCAGCTGGTGGATCCCCTGTGCCACTGCTGTCCCGACCCCCCCCCCGCCCGCCCCCCAAGGGAGGCTCAGGTCTCTTTCAAAAGGGGCACCAAGGATCACAGGGGTGACACAACTTGTCTGAGGCCACTCCTGCTCATGCCAGGGTCCTCTACGAAGGGCTGGAGCGACGGGGGTGTGAGGAATGGGCAGCAACCTGAGGTCAGAACCCAGGACGCTCATCTCGGCCCTTCTCTCCCGGCTGCAGGGCCGGAACACGCCCCCCTGAACTACTGCCCCTGTCTGGGGCTGACTGGTCAGACGGCTCTGGTGCTGGGTGGGCAGCGGGCGACCTCTTTCTGGCCGTCTGACCAACATCAGCCTCCCCTGGGCTTTCGTGGGAGGACTGGGTACACCAGGCCACGCTCAGGCGGTGCTGGTCTTCCCGCAGGGGAGGAGGCGTGTGTGAAGGGAGGAAGGAGGCAGCTCCCCACCAGAGCGCAGAGCACGGGCCTCCCCAGAGAAGGGAAGGGAAACTGGATAGGGGACTTTTTAACCTGCACAGACCACCTGTTGGAATCTGGTTCGCTGGGCACAGGGACCAAAGGCTCGGCCGCCTGACAGCTGTTGGGGAGGGACACAGGGGAGGAGGAGGGGGGGCCTCGTGTTGGTACGAGGGACAGCTGTGTCTTGGTCAAGGCCCACTCTCTCAGCGGCACCTCTGCTGATGGAATCAGCCCAGGGCCCAGGGCAGCTGCCTCACGCCATTAACCCTTCCCTCACGTGCTGCACGAACAGCCCGCCAGCACCTACTGTGAGCACCCAACGTCTCTTGCCGGGACAGCTTGGCGTGTCCTGGGCTTGGGGCAGGGGCTGTGGGACACGCCAGCCGGCCTGAGGCACAGTAGGTCCAGGCCCGGGCTCACGCCGCAGCAGGGCCATTCTGCACGAGGTGCACATCCCGCTCACGGCAGACGCAGCAGAAAGCTCTGTTGCTGTGGCTGGCGACCCCCTAGGACGGCCCTGACGAGCCGGGTGGACCACGGGGGATGCGGCCCTGAGTCCGGCCGCAGCCCCACTGTTAGGAGCCCGAGTCCTCTGGACACACATCTCGCGCTGGCAGACTCTGGACAGAAAAGTGTGTGTCTCAGGGAAGGTTTCTGTTGACAGCCACCTCGATGTGTCAGCACACTCCCGAGACAGCTCCTGGGGACAAATGTCCAGCTGCTCCTGGAAGGGCATCTTCACAGGACTAGAGCCAAGCAGCCAGGCCCTGACCCATCGAGGGACAGAGGCAGGCGTCTCAAGGGGCTGGAGTCCCAGCCACTCAGCTGTCCCTGCAACATGCTGCCTGAGGTTGGCAGGAGGCACCAGACACTGTCTCAATGGCTTCAGGTGAGTCGCTGTCCCCCACCGAGGCTGCCCCACCCACACCATCCGGCATCTGAGCCCGCCTGTGCGTGGCTGCTGGACCCACCCTGGTGAGCCCAGGCGGCCGGCCCCTTAGGCACTGGGCTCTCGTTTCACTTAGGCCAGGGGCCTCGGGGACATGCAAGGGGACAGTGTCGTTGCTCCAGTTGAAACAAAGCCAGCTGAGCAGGAAGAGTTCAGGAAATGGTCATGCACAGAAGCCCTTGTGTTTACCTGTCCAGGGAGCCTCCTTCCCCACATTCTCCCCACACTTTCATTTTTCCAGTTCTGGCTCCTTCTGGCCTATGCTGAGGCCCTCGGAACCCCCAGAGCAGTCTGCTCCAGCTCCTGGGCCTGTCTGGGGGACCCCTTCAGAGCAGGGGGGGGGCCGTGAAGCAAGGACCTGCTGGGATGCAAATTCCACAAACCTCTGTAGTGCAGGGCGGTGCCACCCCTGGGGGCCACCTTCTGAAAGTTCACACTCAGCCACCTTCACAGGCGGCCTCTCCCCACTCAGTGGCCCACACCTGGAGGGCTGTGAATTCCTG
Source organism: Sturnira hondurensis (assembly GCF_014824575.4). Lineage (NCBI taxonomy): Eukaryota > Metazoa > Chordata > Mammalia > Chiroptera > Phyllostomidae > Sturnira > Sturnira hondurensis. The sequence goes on along the minus strand of NW_028072798.1, from coordinate 11,767,853 downwards.
CCCTGGGGTGACTTCAGACTGGTGGGAGGGCCCCGGATGCTTTGATCTCGGCCTCTCGGGGCATTTGTGGCTGAGGGAGGGAGAAGGTGAGAACCTCCTTTTCTCAGCCAAGTGTTGATGGCTCAGCTTATTGCTCGGCTCACGGGGGCAGATGGACCAGCCTGCAGGGCACCTGCGAGCGAGCAGGGACAGATGGCCTCTGGAGACTGCCGCCCCTCAGAAGAGGGCAGACGCGGCAGAGGGGGGCGCGGTGGGGGCGGGGCTCGGCAGAGCTATCAGAGAAGGTCTGCCGGCCTCCTGCAGGGCTCGGAAAGGACCCGTTCACCTTTGAAAGGGGCCTCTTCCCCTCCAGCCCTGAAAACTGACCCCAGAGGTGGCCCAGGAGGGGCTTCCCTGGGGCTATGCCGAGGGTCCTCAGCACACCTGCTGGCTGTCACCTCCCCATTTGTGCTTTCCCGGGAGCCCCTGCAGCTGGCCCTCTCCCTCTGGGGTCACGGGAAAGGGTGGGGGTGGGGGGTGTCTGCACGTAGGCCATGCTGGTCCACTAGGGCCACTGGTCACTGGGGCTGAGTTTGTCCTTCGGCCAGAAAAAGCCCACACGCAGATGTCATCCTGTCAGGAGGCAGGGAAAGCAGGTTGCTGACCCTAAGTGACCCCGTTCGCATCCTCAGAAGCAGCCTGGCTGCCACCTAGACCACGTGGTTTCCGGGCCCAACGTATGGACCCTAGTCCTTCTCCCAGTCCCAGCAGGGAGGGAGCCTGTCCGCCGGCGGCGCGGAGGAGGGAGAGCAGGTCCCTGGCCAGCTGTGGTGCCGTGGTGGGGTGGCCCCTGCCCAGCCGCCCTTCAGGCCTTGGTGAGGATGCGGTCTCGTCACCCCCACCCCCGCCCAGCACCGCGGACACCGACCTCGCACTCACGTAGCGTGGATGCTCACGTGACGTGGGTGCAGAAGCATCAGCCACAGGGACACAGTGGGGTGTCAGGAGGCACGGACCCGGGGGATCTGATTGGGGCACTCCACAGCCTCTCTCAGCCTCTGCACTGGCAGCCAGGGCCACCAGCCAGTGCTGGGCTGGGGGAGCGCTCAGAAGGAGGGGCGGGTGGAAGGGGGTGACGGCACAAGGCAGTCTGGGAGGACACGCTCCTCGGGCGGGGCACCAGAGGACGGGAATCCTCATTCGAAGGGCAGGGGTGGCTTTGGGGTGCACGGAACAGCTCAGAAGTCACCCCTGTAGGGGGTGTTTGAGGGGCTGATCGCTCACATAGTGAATACACCTGAGCCCTGGCTGGTGTGGATTTAGTGCTCGCCTGTGAACCAAAAGGTCACTGGTTTGATTCCTAGTCAGGCAGGGCACAGGCCTGGGCTGCAGGCTGGGTCCTCAGTAGGGGGCATGTGAGAGACAACTAATCAATGTTTATCTCCCTCTCTTTCTCCTTTCCCCTCTCTCTAAAAATAAATAAGTAAAATCTTAAAAAGAAAATACACCTGAGACTGGGAAGTGGACCCAGTGAGCAGCTGCCCAGAGGAGCCTGTTCTAGACCTGACCCCGGAGAGCATCTGTCCTGGGCATCCCTCCCTGCTGGACAGAGGGCCATGTTCTCAGCTCTCCCCATCCCTCCAATACACAGAGCAACAGGCCAGCAGCCACTCAGACCAGGGAAGCCTGGTCTGACCACCGACCACAGGGCAGCCACAGCAGCCACTTCGATCCACCGGAAACGCCAGGGGTTTCCAGGGAGGAACAATGAAGATGCAGAGGCCGGTCTCAGAAATTCTGCAAAGAGAAGAAATCCCAATGGCACATTTAGACGTCACAGAGAATTTTGACACGAGCTTTTAAAACGTTTAGTAACAAGTCCTGGAATTTTAATGTCGTCTGAGGACTGAAGCTGAACCTGCAGCCAGAGCCATAGCAGGACAGGTGTGGCGCAGGGACAACACTCTCACAAAGAAGCCAGAGCCTGAGCTTTGCTCTCAGGGTACTTTGTTGCACCCTTTGAGATGCCCTTCACGGCGGTGTGACCACACGGTCGGGTGCACAGTTCTGCGTGGTTTTCATTTGATGCCAGGGTCCCCGTCTTGGGGACACAGGATGTTTTCGGCACCCCAGGAGCCTGGCCACGATTTTTACAAAATATGTAGAAAACCCTAAATGAGCCAAGAAAGCGCCTCTCCAAGGCATGAGAGTTTCAAATGCCCTACGTGTGCAGTGTCACCAGCAAATCCCATGGGAAGCTGCCGTGGTGCCACCGGAAGGTGGGGAGGCAGACACAGCTCAGAGACTCAGTCACAAACTCCACCTCTGGGGCGTGTGGTCCCAAAGTCCCCCCAGGCAAGACGGACACATGCGCACGCATTTGCATGCACGCACACATGCCCACAGCCACACACTCCGCTTCCCCCGGGGTGGGGGCTGCTCTGGCCGCTGGAGCAGAACGAGCCGGCAGGCACAGCCTGGAAGCAGAGCAGGGGGCCAGGACGCTCAGCCCCTCAGCTGCTGCCCCCGCGCCCTCATCAGCACCCCCCACCCAGCTTGTGCTGCTGAGGGTTGGAACTCCAGGGCGTGGGTTTGTGTGTCAACTGGGCAACTTGCAGAAAGGCAGTGGGCTTGGCACTCCCTGCAGGGGAGTGCCACTCCCATACGAACACGGGCAACTACAGGGGCGACTTCTGAGCTGTTCCGTGCACCCCAAAGCCACCCCTGCCCTTCGAATGAGGATTCCCGTCCTCTGGTGCCCCGCCCGAGGAGCGTGTCCTCCCAGACTGCCTTGTGCCGTCACCCCCTTCCACCCACCCCTCCTTCTGAGCGCGCCCCCAGCCCAGCACTGGCTGGTGGCCCTGGCTGCCAGTGCAGAGGCTGAGAGAGGCTGTGGAGTGCCCCAATCAGATCCCCCGGGTCCGTGCCTCCTGACACCCCACTGTGTCCCTGTGGCTGATGCTTCTGCACCCACGTCACGTGAGCAGGCACTGCTGGATGGGAACAGTGGCAGGAACACAGGGTCAGGAAAGGCCAGGGCCTCTCGAGTTTTGGCTGGTGTCACTGTGAATTCCAGATTTCTGTGATTACATAATGATACAAGTTACCCCAGAATGCAAATGTTCTATCACTAGCCCGATCTTTCAGCACGTGTTCGTTAGGTGCCTTCTGTGTGCCAGGTACTTGCGAATGTTGTGTCATGCATCGTCCCTCAGAACATGACTCAGCATTTCCAGGCTGTGTCTGAACGTGGCTGCTCCTGAGCCGCCAGGCAGGACGCTCACACTTCCGCTTCAGGCCCCGCCCACCTCCCCCCGCCCCCCGCCCCCCCTCCGNCCCCCCCCCCCCCCCCCCCCCCCCCCCCCCCCCCCCCCCCCCCCCCCCGGCATTCGGCAGGCCCAAGCCCGCAGCTCTGGGCCCCTCCCTCACCTGGTTCTCGCAGCTGGATGGCAGCCTCCCATGTGCATGAATTCATGCACGTTTCATAGATTCAATTCTGCAGCAAGTTGTCAGCTTCCCATCATTGCTTGCCATTTGGTAGGAGAGATTTGTATGTATTTAACAGTTTCATAACTTTAATAGCTACTTGGCTAAGAAGCTTAGCATAACAGCACTGCCGGCCACAGGTCCTGGGTGCCTGGGATGAGGAGCAGCTTCTACCCGCCCTGGATCTGCAGACTCTGGATGCCCACCTCTGCCTCTGGGCCCAGCGGGTGGGCTGGACAGTGTTTGGGGTCCCTCAGTCTCTCTATGCTCACACGTTCACTTTTGCAGAAGCAAGAAAGGAGGAAAGGGAACTTCCACAGCAGACTGTCAGCACCCCTGGGGGCAAAGGGAGGGTGGTCTGGGCCGGGCCAGCCCCACGCAGCAGGCAGGGTGGTGCCCGGGCCCCTGTGCACTTGGGGCTCCCGCCATTCGGTCCAGTTGGAGTCAGGATAACAGGAGACACGTGGCCATGGGCTCCTCTGTCTGTCTCCCCTTCTCCCGGCACTGTGTGCCTCAGAACCAGCTCTTCCTCTCCGCCTGCACCGAGGCTCACATTTTCCAGAAGCCGGCCTCCAGCCCTGTCACTCCCAAGGGATACACTGCCTGGGGCTGCTCTCTACCCCGGCCCTCTTGCCACTCCCTCCCCGGCCTCCTGCCTTGGACATGAGACTCCCAGGGGCTGGGACAATCCCCACGCACACAGCTCCAGGCCACCAGCCAGCGCCCTGCTACAGCACGAGGCCCAGAGGGAAACGCGGAGAAGGCTGCCTTCTCCTCTGCTAGTGACACAGGGAGCGGACACCTCTGTCCCCACAGCCGTGCGCAGTGGGTGCTTGGGTGCCCCCCACAGCAGGTCCACAGCCCTCCACAGGGCGGACCTGAGGCAGGAGGAGAGTTTCAAGTCCAGGTCAGAAGCTCTGTGTGCCCTGAGCTCCACACGGCCCTCCTCAGGCCTGACCCAGGGGGCGTGGTGTCCCCGGGGTCCCGTCGGACGTGCGTGTCCCGGTGAGACTCCCATGTCCGCTGGTTTGAAGAGGGGTGAGAGGGGTGGGGCGAGCTCTGGGATAGCTGACCGCAGGTCCAGATTGGCCAGTGATAGGAGTGGCCTCTGGAAGCAACCTTTCCTTCGCCCACTTGTTCAGCTGCTTGTGGTGACTCAAGATCCATGTCCATGTTGTTCGCTTTAGGCACATGGTTCAGACGTGCTCAGTTCAACTCTTTCCGTCCCAGCGTTGTCGCCCACCCGGCTGGCATGGCACCTGGCACCCCATCTCCCCTGCTCCCCGGGTGGATCCACGCAGATCCTATCCACCAAAGGAACGGGCTTGGGTGGGCTCACGGGGGTCGGAGAAAACTGCTCCTCCCCTCTGGACCTTCCTTTGCTGATTCCTCCCAGTGGACGCTTTCACACATCTTTCCCGCTTGGTTTGGGGGGCTCACATGAACGTGTGACTGCTGGGGCTGCTACAGCCATGCTGTGACTGAGAGGACAGATGCTCGCCCACGTCCTATCGCCAGTGAGTGCAGACGTCCCCCGGAGCTCCGTGCCTCACGACTTCCTGTTCTGTGGGGAGACCCGCCCACTTGCTGAGGTCCTCTAGGACCTGGTTACTATGGTTGACGCCGGCAGATCGGGCTGCACCAAGGAGGCCATTCCAGGCACAACAGAGAGGCGGACCAAGGGCCAGACACTACTTTATGTGGGTGGGATGGCGGAAAGACCCACAGGGACGTGTTGGTCATGAAAACAGGAACTGAACTTGTGGCCAAGAGGCAGGAGCTCACCGGTGCTCACCAGGCCCTCCCCACGTGCCAGGCAGCTGGGCCACCCGTCCCTCGTGCAGACGGCAGTTGGACGTCGCCCCCTGCTCTGACGGCCCATCTGTGATGCGGTGATGACCCTCGGGGAGGTGGGCAGGGTGGGCGTGGAGTCTCCTCAGCTGGGAATGGATTTGTGACAGTGACGTGGTGCCGACTGTGCTCCCAGAACCAGAACCAGAACCAGAGCTGGTACCCAGGGACGTGGCAGGTACAGCCTGTGGGAGAATGGGCCCGGCGGCTCCCTTACCTGCCCGTCGGGGGGTTGCCCTGGTGCATCCGGAACAAGTGGCAGCAGCAGGGACAGGAGCAGCACCTCGTGCTCAGGGTGTCTGCAGAGCCCGGCCCCCCTGTCCTGATTTTCACCAATGTGGGAAGGCAGACTCCGGAAGCAGCTTGTTTGCCCAGAGGCCACAGGGCAGGAACAAGCCCCAGAGAGGGTGGGGACCTGAAGGCCACCAAGCAGCTGCTGACGCTGGGCCGGGTCCCTGATCAGGGAGGAAGGGCTTCCGAGGTGTTCAGCTGTGTCGTCCACACACTTGCAAAGGTGGGGACCGAGTGGGCAGGCGCTGGCCTCCGGGACCAGGGCTCCGGGCGAGGCACACTCCTGTGCCCATGGGCACACACGCACACGCACAGGTCTGAGCAGCTGGTCTGCCCTGTGATGTGTGCCTTCTGCCCTCAGGGCTGTCACGGGGCTGAGGTGGCCCTAGATCTTCCACCAGCTCTCAGGTGCCACAGAGCAGCACCCACATATGTCCTGGGTCCCTGGAGCCTGGTCCCCGGCCACAGCACCAGTGACTCCTTGGAACTTGCTGCAAGGCAGATTCTCAGGCCCACCTGCCTGAGGTCTGGGTGGGACCCAGGTCTGCCGTCCTGGGCAGCCTGAGACTGGCTGACGAGGTGCTGAGGGTTGCAGCTGGACCTGACAACAGAGCTTGAGGACATTCGGCCAGAGCGGGCAGAGCGGGGGCTTCGAGAGGCCCTCTGGCCCACGCCGGCCCATCCCAGGCAGAGGACACGGACCGGGTCGGGCTGGAAGGAAGCAAGGCTGCGCAGGGCGGTGAGTGTGGCGTATCCCCGACGTCCCCTGCTCCCCAAGGTGCTGGGCTGCAGGGCCCAAGAGGTCACTGCCTGGGATGGTGCAGTTGGTTTCTAAGTTGCCAGAAGCTTTTTTAGAAACAGAATGGGTGTCGCGTCGTGGACAGCCTGTGGCAGAACCTGTAAGGGTGAGCGTGCCGTTTTTATCTTGTGCTCTGTTAGGTGCAATTTCCACGGACGCACCTACTATCGGGCCATTTCACCATGAACAAAGAAGAACTCGGTCATGGCACACAGCCCTGCGGGCCTGTGTGGGCCCCGCCTGCCGGCGACTGAGGCAGAGTCAGCTAGCAGCTGGTCTGGTGTTGGGTTGGTTGATGGCCTTCTCTCTGCCTGTCTCTGAGTGGCCGTGACATTGGTGCTCTCTGGGGTGACTCCGACACCCCCTTGGGATGGGACGTGAGCAGCAGTTCCCACCCTCCACCCAAGCAGCAGGAGACGCGCTCTTCCAGCGCGCCTGTCGGGAGGAGGGCGCAGACGAGGGCTGGGGAGGGAGCCAGCTGGACCCTCAGCACCCGGCCGGCAGGAGGTTTGCGGTGGGTGAGACCTGGCGTCCGCTCGGTGACCGTGAGCACACACTCGAAGGCGGTCTGGAGGCGGATTTCAGTCTCCCTCACACAGCACTGCCGAAGGACGCAGGGCGCTGTCAGGCCCAAAGCCCCTGCTCCATTATGCTTGGCGTCCTACCAGAGGCAGAGGGGCCTCGGGAGGGTGGAGACTGCCGTGGCGGCACCCCGCGGCCTGGGGAGGCCACTTTCTGAAGCGCAGACGGGCTAGTAAAGTGAATGGGGTGGATTCTGGGGACCGGTGCCCCCCACTAGCGCCGAGCGTGGGCCAGCTGGCCTTCCCTAGGGCCTGCGGGACAGGCTGTGGGCAGTGCGATGTGTTGGGGAGCCAGCAGGGCATGGCCCAGGGACCCCGGCTTCCCAGTGGCTGTGGAACACGGCAGGTGCCCAGGTGGCTGGAGTCGTCCACTCTGCCCAGGCCCGGGCATGGCCTCATGGAGGCTGAAGGGCCCAGGCAGACCCTGGACGCAGGCGTGCCCAGCCCCACAGACAGTGCGCAGCACAGCTGGTGCCCTTCTTTCTGGGAGGGGACCGTCACACCATGTCCCTGTGTACACAGCTCTGGGCCCCACAGGCCTCGGTGTGCAGGGACGAGTCTCCCCAGAGCCATCAGCAGAGCCTCAGACAGCGTCCCTCCCGCAGCCACAGCCCCTCCCCCACCCTGGCTACCAGATGGACAATTAGTGGGATGAACAGAATCCAGACTTTGAGTCACTCAATTTAGGGCTCAACCCCCCCCCGCCCCCAATAACAAAGGCTCAGTTTTGCCCCAGATGCACAGAGGGTCGGCCTCTGCCACCTGTGCCGGCAGCACAGCTCACAGGACTCGCTCTGTCTCCTTTGGGGACAGCTAGGGACACCCCGACGCCCTTCAGGCCCCTCGAGCTGCAGACACAGCCTCCGGGGGCTGCACAGCCAGGGAGCCTCCTGGAGGCCCTGGGATGGGCACCCCTGTCAGGGCCCAGACAGCTCCCACAACAGCATGGGGGCACAGAGGGTCCCAGGACAGAGGCTCAGCCGCAGACACCAGCCTGGAATTCTGGGAGGTTCCCCTGTAGTCATGAGTCGGCAGACAAAAACAAGCGCCCACCCAGTGCTCCGATTTGTCTGAGAGACTCCCTCCTCTGCCTGGTCAGGGAGGCAGAACGGGGAGCGGAAGAGGTGGAAGGAGGCTGCCCCCACCCGTGCCCCTGCCCCACACGCCCCTCCCCCTGCCCCACAGGCCCCTCCCCAGCCCCATTCCAGAGCACAGATAAAAGTGAAACCTGAGGAGGGAATGTTTGTGGTTCTGCCGCCAATCAGGGGCTCTGTCACCACGGTAACAGGGACACTTCATCAGCTCCGAAACAGATGGTCAGTGAGCAACAGGCAGCATATGCTCCGTGAGCCCAGGGTGGGCACAGATGGAGGGTGGGCAGCACGCAGGCCCGCTCAGCGCCTGCCCAGGCAGAATCAGGCCGCTCGGGGCTCTGTGGGACCGAGGGGGACTTGTAGGAGCACAAAGCCAGGCAGAGGGCATTTCCTCAAGGACCCTGACTACCTGGGGGAGAAGTCAGACTTTCCTTAATGAGCCACGGCAGTCCCTGGGCCTCCTCAGTGTCCTGCTGGGGTGGGGCAGAGACGCAGTCCGATGGGCAGGTCCCTGGCGCGCGTGGCCCGACATCCCGCCTCGGGGCTGCAGCCGACTCGTTGTGTGCATTCTCTAAACTGTGCGCAGCCCCTTGAGATAAGGCTCAAACGTGGGCGTCGCAGGGCTGCCCTGGGCCACCTCTGCTCTGTCACTATGGCTGGGCCCCAGGCCCCGATGCCACACCCAGCTCAGGAGGCAGGTGCTGCCACAGCTGGCCGTGTCCTGGGCTTCCCACAGACAGTGCAGCACATGGATGTGCAGTTGTGCCCTGCGGGGCCACGCAGGTGGGCACTGGGAGAGCTGAACACACCCACCCTCAGTCCTCGTCCTCAACCCATTGTCCTGGCTCCCTGGCCCATGAACTCACCAGACCCTGTTCTCACACCGTGCACACCCCACCCCTCTGGGAACTTCCCCGTTCTGCTGGGGCTGCCGGTCCTGAGGGCCTGCCCGGAGCCCAGGAGGTGCCCTGCAGGCCGGACCCACAGCAGTGACCGACCAGGCAGAGGCTCGGTCACGTCTTTTTCACGGGGTACGGGGTGGAGGCACAGAAGGGCAGCGTGCAGGGACTAGAGGAACACATGGGCCAGCTGAGGGGGCCCCAGGGGTCTGTGCTTTCCCTCAGGTTACTCGTGGGCCCACGTCCACCTCATCAGTCTCAGCTGAGCCAGGACCCAGACGCTGTCCCAGCTCCCCGAACCACAGCCGTGCTCAGGGAACAAAGCCAAGCGTCCCCATCCGCCTGCTAGGGTCTCCCGGGAAACGGTGTGCAAGGCTGTGCACCCTCCAGACAGAAGCTGTGGGGAGGGTGGCGGTCCAGGGCCTGCAGTCCACCCTGTGTGTCCCCAATGTTGGCTAGGGCCTGAGTGGGTCAGATCCCAGGGTGCAGAACGAGTGGACAGTGCCTGAGGGAGCCCCTCCTGTGCCGGAGCCCCTCCTGTGCCGTAACCCCGGGGAGGGCTGTCACCCCCGCTGGCTCCTCAGGCACCCATGGCCACACGCATCACTATTGAGCTGGGGTCCCATTGCGCCTGCAAGGCTGCACCCAGGGGGCAAACCAAACTTCTCTGAGCTTTGGAAAACCCAGTGCCCAGACCTTGGTGGTCCCACCTGTGTTTAACCTGGAGTCACCTGTGTTTGGGGCTGATCTGTTTTCTAAGGCTGCGGGAAGAATATGGGAAGATCTAACAATTCCATGATGTGTGTGGACGATGATTTTCTCCCCCCTTTTTTTTTTTTACCAGGCTCTGTCTTCCTGGCCGGGTGGGGCCTGTTGCGTGGAGGGACATGGCCTCATGGGTCATCACAACTACGCTGCTGCGGTTGCTGTGGGGCCTCGGAAAGGCCCTCCACCCCACAGCTGAGCATCCCAAACGCCAAGCGGCCGTAGCCCTGCAAACTGCAACACCTCCACCCGGGAGCCTCCAGCAGGGGAGCACCGGGGCTCAGTCACCCCAGGGGTGACGGGTCGGCCACGCATGCCTCTGCCCGGCCTGGGTCCTGCTCACCCTGCTGATGGCATCTGGCCCGGTGCTGTGAGGACACAGGACCCCGGCGTCTGCTGCTCTACCAGGGAGTGGAGGAGAATGTTGCAGGCCTGCTCCTGCTTGTTAAGGAATGACCCAATGAAGGCAGGAAGTGCCGACCGTCTCCCATCGATGCTGCTGGTGGGCACTGCACGTCGGCTGCTGCTCCGAACCCAATACCTTTGTGTGAGCACCTTTCCTTCCTAGACTTTGGGGCTCCTGGTAACAGTGAGGGCAGACGCTGTCACAGACGTAGGTGTGAGAGGAGGGCACTGCCTGGTGTACACGAGGTGCTCAGTGATCATGGACCGGACAAATGCCCTTGAACGTGACGCGCACAGTAAGACCTGGCTGAAAGCGCTGGCTCCCGCATCTCCTGCCCACTGGGCAACGGCTGACGCGCTGGCCCCCACATGCTTTCGGGCCCACGAGACTCAGCTCTGGGGTGCGTCCTGACTTGGGCCCGGGCCTCTGCATGTTCTGGACACACTGTGCAGAGCGGGGCCGGGCACTGTCATTCCTGGTCACCTCAGCACTTGGCACACACGAGTTGTTTGGTTAACATGAATGAGCCCAGAGAGGACTGAAGAGGTTCCGGACACCATGTAGTGGCTGAAGGTGTTTTTGCTCGAAAAACTGAGCTTTAGGCTGGGTTAAAAAACCGGGGTAAGACTTGTGTGGACACATTAATGAAGGATGACATTAAAATGAAAACAGGCATCACCCAAGAAACGTTGTGTGGCCTCAGCAACGCTCAGAGAGCGGGCATGGGGACAGACAGGCAGGCTTGCTGGGTGCTCCGGTCAGAGCTGCCGAGGTGAGCAGGGGCATGAGCCTCTTCCCGCAGAAAGCGCCCCCTTCGAGTCTGCTGGGGATTGTGAGGGGTCCCCACCAGGGGTCGGCCTGGAGGCAGCCCCATCTGCGGCAGCATGCCGGCACAGGCCCCTTGCACTGGCTCCGCCCGCCTCCTGCCGATGTCCCTGTTGCCCTAGCAGCTCAGTGGCTGGTGCCACCAGAGGGGAGGCCTGAACAGGGCTGGGTCCAGGAACACAGACGCTCCAGGAGGCCTGGTGACCTGGGTCCCCACTGTCCCCTTGGAGCTGAGCCCTGAGTGTCATGGACTCACTGACTCGGGGCTCTTTCCAAATTTCCACAGCTGAGCCAGGTGCGGTGCTGAGTTCTGGGCCTGTCCCCCTCAGGTGATGTCTGAGGAGGGGCCCTGTGAAGAGGGGCCACGGTGCCCCCATCTGCCTTTGGAACATGTGATGTTTACTTGGCAGACGATGGAGGTCCCAGCTGTGGTGTTGCCAGGCCAGCCAGCGTGAGCAGGTGCTGACCAGGGGGCTGCTGCTGTGGGGTCAGATGCAAGGACCTGGGTGCAGGGGGCAGCAGCAGCGAGCTCCGCGCAGGCAGACAGGGAGGGGCCTGGGCCAGGGGCTGCTGAGAGGGTGGCCCGGCCCGAGTGTCCTGCAGCCCACATGCCTCTGGCCATTGGGTGTGCTGCACGGAGGGGGCTGCTGTGGCTGGGAGGCCCTCTCAAGCCCAGCTCTGTCCCGTGGCCAGATGGTTCGAGGTAGACCCGCCGGTGCCCTCACTGCCTTTGGCAGGCCTGGGTGCCACACCCGAGGAGCCACACATAGAACATGCCCCTCACGTGGTGGCTGGGGCGCCAGGCCCCAGGGGGTGTGGATTGGACGTGGAGGCACCCTGCTCCCCACGCGGCTCTGTCCCCACAGAGTCAGGGCCATGTCCAGCCCCTCTGCCACCTCCGCATACACACCATGAGGCCCTGGGCCCATCTTCCCGTCCACACTGATCCAGGACAAGCTGTGGGTGGACAAAACCAGGGTGGCAGCATAGTCTTGCACACCGACGTCCCGTCACTGCACTGTGGCTGACAGGACAGGTGGCCCTCGTTTCCCTGCCTCCTCCGCACAGCTGTGAGGCTCCCGGGCACCTCCGTCCTGCCTTCCCCCACTTCCAGGGTGTCCCCGTGTCCAGTGCTTGGGCCCCACAACTACCTGGGAGGGTAGGGACGGGTCTGCTGTTCACAGGGTGGGCTTGGGGCTGCTGGCTCCCCAGGCCCAGTCACTGTGCTCGAAGTTGCAGGTGAAGAAGAAAGGCCTCGGGGCACATGACACAGACCACGTGGCCTCAGCCGTCACCAGACTGAAGGGATTTGGGTGATGTTTCCAATCATCTAGGAACTGTGAGTGCATCTGGCTCAGCGCAGGGGAAAAGGAGCTGAGATGCCGGCCAGTTGCTGGCTGGTCTTCGTCATCACGACTCACATCCCATGGCCAGGCCTGCAGTGCCCGCCCCGTCTTCGCCCAGCTCCCTCTCCACAAAGAGCCCGTGGGAGGCAATAGCCGAGACAGAGAAGGTGAGCACCAGCGTTCGCTGGAGTAACAGGCGAGCGGCTGGCTTGTGGCAGGCCAGGCCGCAGCGCTCGGCAGGCGGCAGACAGGTCGCACACCGCAGGGCGAGGGGCCCCTCCCACGGGGCTGCAGCTTGCCCAGGGCACTAAGTGCCCCATTTCTGCCAAGGGACGGCCACGCGTTGGCCTGACAACATCACAGTCAGCAGAGCCCACACGACAAGGGGACACGGCAGGCGGACTTGGGCACAGAGTGATGAGGGACAGCACAGGCCCAGCTGTTCCCAGGACAGTGGGAGGGACCACCCCTGAGCTGTGAGTCACAACTATTTCAGCACACAGGCTACACAGGCTCACACACACAGGTTCACACAAAGTCAAGCTCACACATGACGACACACTCACACTTACATGCTCTCTTCCTTTTGTGTCTCGATGCTTCTGTGTGGTGGTCAGGAAACATGGCTGATGACTTACTGTCCTTCCGAAGTGGCAGGTGCTGAGGGAACTTGGAATTTCACACAAAACACAGTTCAGAGGATGAAAAAGAGGAAGTCTAATCTCTCGGGCACTGAGACCTAGACACCGCGTGAGGCACTGAATCCCGGTGACCAGCGCTTCAGAAGCACGCGACTCACGTGAGACTCCACAGCCACCACCGGCCTGCAGTGTCCCCTCCTCCTTCCCTGTGACACAGACCTGAGGTCACTCCTGCTACAAAGGTCCAGGTGGCATAGGCCAGGCGGGGCCCCTGCTGAGCCCAGTCCCCAAGGAAGACGCTGGCATGTGGCAGCGGCGTGCGGGGGCAGGTGCTCTGCTGGCTCAGGGCAGGAGGACCCCCCCCACCCAGGGAGACAGAGACAGGTGGAGGGGTCCTCGATGGGACTGCGGGCTGGAGGCTAGACCAGAAAGGCCCAGGTATGTGGGCTCCACTGCGTGTCCCAGTGACAGCAGCACGCTGACAGGCAGCACCACTTGTGGCCCTTCCAGGGCACACGCGGGCCTGCAGTTGGGAAGCCCTGCTGAGCAAACCCCACCCACCGACGGCAACACCGGAGGTGTCATGTGGGGGACCGGGACGGCCCAGGACCCACGGGCAGCCCAGCCAGACCCTGCCTGGTCCCTAGCACCCCCTGGTGCTTTCCAGGTTTGCAACTTGAACGACAGGTCCAGATGAAAAGCAGAAGGAAAACAGCCACGTGTTCTCATCACTAACAGCAGACAAAGTGTTTGTATTTGGCAACACGTCACAAACAGGCACTCAGACTACCCCCCGCCCCCTTGGAGGGGGCGCCACCCCCAGTCTGTGCAGACAGAGCAGGGGCACCTGCCCCGGGCACCTCGCTGACAGGAGGTGGGGGGCTGTGCACCCGCAGGCAGAGAGGTGACCACAGGCCTGTCATCCCCACAGACCAGCGGGAGACCCAGACCTCGAGACCCAGTGGCACTTCTGACAATTTAAACGAGGAATCCAGCCATCCAAAGCTGTGTCTGCACCAGAAGCCTTGACAAGAGCGCCTGGGGCTGGAGCCTGGGCGGCCACTGGGAGGAAGCAGGGGCTGTGACAGCCCAGGTGGGACAGGTTCAAGGGCAGCTCTTAGGGGGCACTCCCGCCACTGGCTGCAGGCGATTCTCCAGGCACACCGGACGCCCCTGCCTGGTGCAGGAGGGTGACTTCTTGTCTTCGAGGCCCACCCTGTGGGGTCTCCACACGTACAAGCCCCTAATCAAAGGTGGGCCCTCTGAGGGGTGAGGCCACAGGATGCTGGCTGGGGCAACAGCAGCTGCACTCTCATGAGGGTCCCCCCACTCCGGCTGCTCCTGTGGAAAGGAGGGGAACACACACCGTGCAGCTTCTGTCATGGCTGCGCTGCGCCGATGACAGGGACACATGGTGCATCATCACGTCAGTGCCAGCACGTGAGAGAGACGTGCCAACTTCACATCCATGTTCCAGATCAAAGGAACGCCCTCTCCAGCCGTGAGAGGGCGCAGCAGGCGTGGCAGAGGCGTCAGGTGGACCACCTGGAACACAAGCGATGGGCTGTGAGTTGGCCGGACACCTCTGACCAGCCCCGACCCGTGAGGGCCTCCTGCTCCTGCTGCCTGTTAAGGACGCGAGGGGTCTGCTGGCCACGGCTCTGACTGATGGGGTCCCACCGGGGGTGTGAGTGTGCCTGAAGGTGTGAGGTGCATGTCGATCACAAAATACCCAGAGCTGATGGCCCATCTCCACTTCTTCTTCTTCCCCTGTTTCCCACCCAAGCCAACGGGAACACCCAGGGGTGGAAACCTCAACAACACCCATTAGAAACTGGGGGTCATCCTGGGCTTTTCTCCAGCCTCCCATGGTCCCATGGGGCTGCACCCGCCCGTCTTAATTCTGCCACCCCTCCATGTCGCTCCTTCTCTGGGACACCGTCCCCTGGGGTGAAGCACAGGGTCCAGTGCCGTGACTCCCCAGGGACCTGGCTCCACGCCCACCGGGCACACATGCTCAGCCACCTTTTTGAGGCCTCTTTGAAATGAGAAGACACTCAGAGTCACCAGGCACTTGAGAAAGTAGAAACACAGACCAGAACAAACACATACAGAGAGAGAGAAACCTGGAGGAACTGTCTACGAAGGCGGGACCCCAGACGCTGCCTGTGTAATCAGCCTCCGCCCCTGGAGGAAGCGCCCGTGATGGAGCCGGACGACTGCACTTTTGTCTGTCTAAAAACAAAACCTTGTAGGTGCTCAGAACTTAAAAACAGCACAACGAAAGAACAGACAGAAAAGATAAGAGGACACTTCACGCAACGTGGAGCGAAACACCAGAGAGCGAGTGTGTCTGGCCCCCAGACACATAGCAGAGCAGAGAGGAGGGAGAAAGGAAACTGTTGCCACGCCGCTGCGGAGGCCTCGGTCAGGAGGCCGTGTGTGAGCTCCGAGCCACCTCCCTGGGCAGACGTGCGTCTCAGAGGGCGCCAGGCTGTGGGGTGCCCTGAGCCAGGCTCCAGGCTCTCCTGCTGGGCCTCTCCTGGAAGCTCTGGCTTGGGAGCCCCCTGGGATGGCAACACCTGCCCACATGGGCTTCCTTCCCCCTTACAGGCCGGAGCCCAGACGCAGTCTGCAGATGTTGCTGAACAAGGATTTCTGACACATGAGCAGCGAAAAGGTGGCTGAGGGGCTCTGCCTTTAAGGAGCCACCTCCCTTGAGCCGTCCTGAAGACCCCCATCTCGGTCTCTGGTCCTCGAGGACTGGGTTACAGTGTGTCCTGTGGGCTGAGCTCATCGTAGCTGGAGCTGGTTGAGCTTCTTGGATCTGTAGGTTCATGTCTTTAATCAAATTTGGGAAACTTGTCAGGCATTATTTAAAATACTCTCTACCCTCCCTTCTCGCTTCAGGACGTCGGTGAGGCCGTGCGTTCTGCTGCGATGACAGGCCGGTCCTGCTGGAGCCTGTTTTCTTCTGGAAGGGTCTGCAGGCCGAAGTTTCCTGACTCCTGAAAACGTGTCACCTTTTCCTCCTGCACTGGAATGCTACTCTGGCTGTAGGACTCTGGTCTCAATACCGTTTTCTGCGATGAAAGCAAAGAAGTGTGAGTGCTGAAGGGCCCTGCAGGCCACAGAGGGCTCCACGCTGCAGCAGTGTCACCGAGCGGGTGGCAGGATGCACATTCTTCCCGAGCACATGTGGAATGCCCTGGACAGGGAGCGTGTGGGGCAGCACACGAGCCGTAAAGAGTTAAGACGACTGAAACAGTATCAAGGGTATTTTCCTATCACAGAGCTATGAAACTAGAGGAGGAGAACTGGAGATTTCACAAATCTGTGGGAATAAAACAACACGCTCTTAACTAATGGGTCAAGGAAGAAATAAAAAAGGAAATTAAAAAGGATGTCTAAAAAAAAAAAGGATGTCTAGAACTCCTGGCCAAGATGGAAGCATAGGTAGAAACACTGTGCCTCCTCGCACAACCAAGTTTAAAGACAACAAAGTTTTAGTAACAAAAACGCAACCAAAACATAGAAAACTGAACTATATGGAAGTTGGACAACAACAAACCATTCAGCCAGACTGGTAAGAGGGGCGGAGCCAGCGGCAGAGCGGGGTCCGGCAGGAAAGATCCGCCGGACCGACCCAGGCGTGCAGGCAGCCGTTGGTGGATCCCAGGTGTGGGGTAGCAACAGGTGGACCCAGTGAGGGCGCAAGGTGGCGGGCTGACCTCCGTCACACATTCGCGCGCAGATAAACCAGTGAAGGAGCGAGCAGTGAGACAGACGGCGCAGGCCCCAGTGGTGGGAAGCGGCAGAGGGGGCCGCCATTGCCCCTCTTTGACCACCCCCGCCCCCACATACAGCGTCACAACCCAGCAGCTGAGTTGTCCCGCCCTGGTGAATACCTAGGGCTCTGCCCCTCATACGTAACAGGCACGAACAGACCAAAACATTATGGCTCAAGAAGAACTCAAAGCCCCAGAGCCAATAAACTCTAAGCGACCAAGAAATAGCCAACCTCTCAGATGCACAGTTCAAAACACTGGCGATCAGGATGCTCACAAAACTGGTTGCCTTTAGTCACAAATTAGAGGAACAAATGAAGGCTAAACTAATTAAAATGAAGGGAAACGCACAGGAAACCAATAGTGATGGAAAGGAAACTGGGACTCAAATCAAGGGAGTGGACCAGAAGGAAGAAAAAAATGACCAGACAGAAAAGTATGAAGAAACAAGAATTCAAAAATATGAGGAGAGGCTTAGGAACCTCCGGGACATCTTTAAACGTTCCAACATCCGAATTATAGGGGTACTAGAAGGGGAA
The DNA here is from genome assembly GCF_014824575.4 of Sturnira hondurensis. Classification (NCBI taxonomy): domain Eukaryota; kingdom Metazoa; phylum Chordata; class Mammalia; order Chiroptera; family Phyllostomidae; genus Sturnira; species Sturnira hondurensis. Next base: position 11,750,563 of record NW_028072798.1, on the reverse strand, counting down.
GAGGAAGAGCGACAAGTGGAAAACTTATTTGAACAAATAATAAAGGAGAACTCCCCCAGTCTGGCAAAGGAAATAGACTTCCAAGAAATCCAGGAAGCTCAGAGAGTCCCAAAGAAGTTGCACCCAAGGAGGTAAACACCAAGGCACATCATAATTACATTAGCCAAGATTATATGAAGGAGAGAATTCTAGAAGCAGCAAGAGATAAGGGGACAGTCACCTACAAAGAAGTTCCCATCAGACTGTCAGCTGATTTCTCAAAAGACCTTACAGGTAAGAAGGGGCTGGAAAGAAGTATTCCAAGTCATGAAATCCAAAGACCTGCATCCAAGATTGCTCTATCCAGCAAAGCTTTCATTTAGAATGGAAGGACAGATAAAGTGCTTCTCAGATAAGGTCAAGTTCAAGGAGTTCATCATAACCAAGCCTTTATTATATGAAATGTTAAATTATAAGTCCTGTTAAAGGACTTATCTATGAAAAAGAAGATAAGAAATATGAACAGTGAAAGGACAGCAAACTCACAGTTATTAACTGAAATTAACTCACAGAAATATTAACATCTACATTCAGAGAAAAGGATGATCTCAAACACACAACCTAACTCTGCCCCTCAAAGACCTAGAGAGCCCTGGCTGGTGTAGCTCAGTGGGTTGAGCGCGGGCCTGCAAACCACACAATCGCGGTTTGATTCCCAGTCAGGGCACATGCCTGGGTTGCAGGCCAGTTCCCAGCAGGGGACTCATGAGAGGCAACCATACATTGATCTTTCTCTCCTTCTCTCCTTCCCTTCCCGTCTAAAGATAAATAAATAAAATATTTTTAAAAAAGACGTAGAGAAAGAACAGGTGAAACCAAAAGACAGCATAACGAAGGAAATAATAGAGGTGAGAGCAGGAATTAATAATACACAGACAACAAGGACAACAAAAAAGATCAAGAAAACTAAGTTAGTTTTTTGAAAAGATACGCAAAATTGACAAACCAACCAAGAGAAGAAGAGAGATGACCCAAATAAATAAAATTATGAACAGAAAAGGGGACATCACAACGAGTATCAGAAATACAAAGGATCCTGAGAGACCACTGTGAACAACCACACACCAATCACCAGGCAACCTGGAAGAAACAGGAACATCCCTAGAAACATACAACCTTTCAAGACTGAGTCACAAAGAAACAGAAAGTCTGAACTGACCAGTCAGTGAAAGAGGAGCTTGGACCAGTGATTGAAAACCTCCCAGAAAACAAAAGCTCAGGACCAGATTCTACCAAACATTAAAAAAAAACTGTCATGCCAAACCTTCTCGAAGTTGTCCAAAAAACTCAAGGAGAAGGGACACTTCAAAACTCCTTCTGTCACAAGGCCAGCATCACCCCGATACCTGAGCCAGACAAGGACTCTGCAAAGGAAAGAATGGTGCGGGCCAAGGCCCCTGACAAACAGCCCTCACGCACAAACCCCACGGCACAGGAGAGGGGCACAGGCCATGGTCACTGGTGCTCAGGCCCTGGATGCAGGGGCGCTTAGCACACGCAAACCCAGGGGACAAGCCGCCACCAGAACGGAGGAGTGAGATCCCATGAGCAGCGCAGCAGGTGTGGGAAACACAGGGGACAAAACGCCACATGGTTTTCTTCACAAAGATCTCAACACACTGGAAGGTGATGTGTTGTCTAAACGATCAAAGAACTGTGAAGTTATGTTTAACTTCGAGTGGCAAATACAGTTTTATTTTCACTTAAAAACTGACACAGGGAACTTCCATCAGAAGACTTGACTGCAGAGATGATTCATAAAACAACAGTGCACCACATCGGTCTCTCCAACGTGGAAAAGTGACACCCACTCAGCGGCACAGGTGAGCGTACTGAACACAAATGTCCCACCGACCAGCTGAAACCGGGATGTCATGACAGGGAACAGTTATTGTGGGGGTTGCCGGGTAGTCTAAGGGAGGAGAATCTTACTCAAAAGTTGTGCAAAGAAACAGCAAAGAAATGAAACTTTTAGATGTAGCGGTGGTTTAAAATTAGCAGAAACGAAAGGAACAGAATTTCAAGATTTCGAGAGAAAACAAGAACCCTAAGAGGAACGAGAAGTATTCCCGGACCTCGGAAGCAAGGCTGCAGGCCCTACGAGACGTGTGTGAACAGCAGCTGAGTCTGCCAGCACCCAGCCGGAGGAGCCACGCGAGTGTGAGGCTGCCGCACTCAGAGGACAGGCAGATGAGCGGGGATGTGGGGTACTGGCCCTTCTCCGGGAAGTGCCGACTGGGCCAGCACAGGACGAAGCCTGGGGCTGTGCACACGGAGCTCGAGTCAGGCGGCTCCCCGAACGCACTCACGGACAGAGGATGCACTTAGGGCCATTCTGTTTGGAGGAGGGCTGCCCTGCATGGACACCTCTGAGAGCTGGGGCCGCAGGCAGGGCGTGCGACCCAGATGACACTGGGCAGTCCCCACCCGCTCTCCAGACTCGGGGGTGATGGCTTCGAGGAAAGGCCTGACTTTCAGCTTCTGATCCTTATCAATACTCCAAAGGTTATTGAGCTTACAATTTCAATTCTTGGGTTATCTGGAGATTCTTGGACATAAAGGACCACCCCGAACCTGCCTTTGTTTGAAGTGTTTTAAGGGTTACAGCACCACCGTGAGCACACCCCAGGCCAGCTCCACCCTGACTGAGCTGGCCCTCTGCCACTGACTGCTCCCCAGGCTTCCTGTCTGGTGCCCAGGGTTGTTCTGAGGTCCCGAGTCACCCACACACAGGCAGAGTGAAAACTCTGAGCTGGGGCCACGAGTGGGGACAACACACAGAAGCACAGCCAGGAGCCACCTGAGCCGTGAGCCCCACACGGAGTGCCCCGTGGGGCTAACTCTCCCCCAAGGAAGGGAGAAGGGGTTACTTCTTTTTCTGTGCAAATGCTTCTGGGGACCCAGAGGAGATAAAGCTGGAAGGATGGCCTTTGATTGGAACTGGTGACGAGAGCTGATCCCTGGAGCCCTTCAACGTCATGTCGTCATGTCTGCTGAGACGTTGACCTGGGCAACAGCGCACAGCCCACATGGGCGAGGTCAGCACAAGGCAGGACAATGACACTCCAACTCACTGAAAACACACCTTCCCTCCAGGACAAGGGGTGGGGGGGCGGTGAGGCTGGAAGGAAAATGCTAATGGTTGACTGTTTGCAGCCATAGGGTCAGCCACAACGTCCAAAAATAAGTCAACAAACGCTTTTAAAATAGGGCATGAGGGAGAAGTCACTGAAAAGGATGTTTTTCCTTCTATGGAAAGCCAGTCCAGGTCCCAAGGCCACCCTCCCCTTCCAAGGAGCTGGCAGGTGACTGTTGTGCCACTGACGGAGGGAGACATGGGGTCCCAAGGCCCGACTCCTCATGTGTCCCCTCTACACTGTTTCTGGAGAAAGCAGAGTCTTCCCAAAGCCAAGCGAACTTGGGTGCGTGTCAGCAGGATCTCACAGCGGAGCCCCTGTCCGGTTTGGCACTGGACACGGAGTGTGTGTCGTGCAGGCACCACTCTCACTGCGGGCGAGCTGCCTCGCTCTAGAGACTTACCCGGAAGACGGTGTGTGTCTTCTCCAGGGGTCAGGCTCGTGGTGTCGGCTTCCTGTAACAAACAGACAGGAAAACCAAAGCTCAGGATGAAATCAGCCGAAACTCCGCGCAGCGGACACCGCACCTCTCTGGCTGCACAGACAACCTGCCAAGTTGTGCATCGGGTCCAGCCTCCCCCACCCCAGGGCCGCCTGGCACTGGACTCTGCCCTACAACTGTTCCAATGCAGCAGGAAGCAATTAATCGGGAGCTGAACTGGGAGTGGAAGGGGCCGAGTGAGAACTGCTCCTGACTCCAGCCCTGCTGTCTGCCAAGGACACTTGGGAACGGAGCCTCACAGGCAGATGGCCCATGGGGGACACTGTGCCAAGTATGGAAAAAGCAGCACGGGGCTCCTTCTGCAGCTGGGCCTGGGGTTCCCTGCCGCCCAGTGCAGCTGGCTGACCTCTGCCTTCCCCGGACAGGGCTGCCCTGCAAGTGAAAGAAGTGGTCAGTCTCCATGTCCAACAGTATCCGTCATGCTTCTGCCTGGGGGAGCCGCCCACCCTCTGGACTGTGGGGTCCCTGTTGCTCACACCTCTCCCAGGCCCCAGCTTGTTATCACAGGTGATCAGGGGCAGTTTTACAATAGCCCCGCTGACCCCAGCATTGCCCCAGAAGCAAAACCTGAAGAAATCACAGGCCAATTGGTGGCTGCTGACTGTGGAATTTCTCACCTCATCTCCCCCAGTGCCCTCACCCCAGCTGCAGGGCATCTCAAAGCTGGGGGAGCTGTGATGCCCGCCCCTCCCCTCCGGTCCTAGACCACTGCTCCTCAGGAGGCAGGGTGGGCCCTGGGTTGCCCAGCCCTGGGGCAGGGCTGGAGTGAGCATTCTGAGGTGCTTTAGTTGTCCTCAAACAGAGGGAATTTTGCCTGCTCCCTCTGCCCTGAAAATAGTGACTTTTTATTAGAATATTTTACTATCTCCCAAAATACTAAAATGGGCATTCAAAGGTGGACAAAACCCAAGAGAGAATATGCTGGCCCAATAAAGATGACATAATTCAACTGCAGTAATTGAGAAAGTGGGTTATCTGACCTGAAAAAACGTTCCATTTGCAATAAAAGGTTGGTGTCCGCACACAGAGCATGAGGTCAGAAAACCCATGGGAGCTGCCGGCACTTCTGTGAACACCTCCAAGGCGGCCGGGATCCCGGCAGGCCTGGCACACACTCCACCTGCACCTACATCTCCCCGACCGGATGCGAGGGACATGTGAGGGACACGTGTCTGCCAAGTGGGGATGGCATGTCCCTGGTGTGTTCTGCACAGGAGTGTGCTGGGCCCTTGGATGTGCGCATGCCCCCGGTGCAGGTAATGTGGAGACTGGGACGTGCAGGAAGTGGCAAGGGGCACTGGGAAGGAACGTGGACAGGTCCAAGCCAAGGTCCCCGTTGCCACCACCCCTAGCCAGGTTCTCCTTTCTCCGAGAAACACTTGCACCCTGGTTCACCTGGGGGAGGCGTGTCACCCTCAGAGTTAGAAATCCAGCACTGTCCCCAAGCAATTACACTGACGGCTGTGTGTCCAGGTCTGCAGAACCCTGACCCACCACTAGTCCCTGGGGGACAGGCGTTTCCAGGGCCGCACAGTGACCAGGAAGGACCCCCGCGGCACAGAGGACGTCTGCTCCCCGCCGTGCGCAGCGGTGATGTCACTGGGGGAGCGCACTGCTCCCCTCCTCACTGACAGCGTGCAGGAAGCAGTGGAAGAGGGGGCAGGCTCTTCTCACCACTCTGTGCTCGAGTGTGGGAGTACGATGACCCCGGGGCAAAGTGGAAGCCACCTCCTGCTTGCCCTGCACGGGGCTTCTGAGAGGGTGGGCGGCACTGGACACCATTAGCAAGACCCTCTGGGAGCTCCCTGTTACACTGGGAACAGCTGGTAGGTATTTCACAAATATTCAATGAACTCCCGTCTACACCAAGCCACACGGTGGACTCCCGACATCAGCTCCAAGGCTGATTCTGTGGCAGAGGAAGCAGCCAGGCGCCCCCTCGGTGCCTGCAAATGTCCCTACACCTGGACTGGGGGGCAGCCTGTGATGCTGCTCAGACGCAAAACCAGAAGTGCCCGTGAGTTGCTGTGACTTCGGTGAGACCCTCGGCTTGCAGGGTCTGCAAAAGTGAATGAAATGACGAATCATATTAAAAGTGTTTTCATACTTGAAAGGGTAAAATGGGAACTGTCAGACCACTTAAAAGCCTACAGTTTGGCCCTCAAACATGCACGGAGTGCGCGCGCGTTCATGGAGTGAGGCCAGGTGCCTGTGCACACAGGAAACAAGGCCTGGGCCGGGTCCCCTTCTGGAAGGCGCTCTGCCCAGGACCAGGTCGAGGGAAGTTCCACCGCACCCCTTCCTACAAGGACACCCCTTCTCGGGCTGTGGTTCTGAGAGAGGGAGGAGGTGGCCCTTATGAGGGCCGTGGGCCTTGAACAGATGGGTGACTGCCACTGCACAGCAGTGAGGAGCAGGGAGACGGCTGGGTTCTGCTTCACTGGCCAGATCTTGGTGCACGGGCCGGGTGTTCACATGCGGACACACCACCTGCTGCAGAGGCCAGCAGAGCTGCCGTGGTGATGGCACTTGTGGGCGGTGCCCTCTTACCTGGGCCCTGGTCTCTCCAGTGCTGTCCTTGGCTGGACCGGCTATGCCCGGAGCTCGTCCTGTGGGAGCTGGGTCCCTGTCTTCCCCATCTCCCTGTGGGGACAACATGGTCAACATGTCAGCAAGCCACTCGAGGCCTAACCCCAAGTTATGTGCCATGTGCGAGACTGTCGCGAGTGTTGGCAGTTCCAGACTCTTGGTGCCTTTGCCATCGAAGGGAAAGCCCACAGTGATGACATGCAGGGGCCTCAGGGCCAGCACCAGGCAGTGGGGAGCAGAGACCTGTGTGTGAACACGTGTCCCGGTGCTGGTAACGGGGGCAGACTGAGGACACGGGGCATGCTGGGCGTCCTTCAAAGCAGGGCTCTGTGGTCAGTCCTGGTGGGCCCGCCCCTGGGGCAGGCTTTCTGAGCAGTGCGCCTGCCAGTGGGCAGGACTCTAAGCGCCAGACCTGATTCTGCACAAATGCATCTCACATGTACTTTGAAAACCGCCCCTCAGCACTTACACCCTGACACCCCCATGACATGTCTTTGCTAGAATCTCACACGGGAGGTCTGTGTCCTACTGATGCGTGTCTTCCCAGATCTTCATGTCTCACCATGATGTGCAAAGAGAGAAGATGCCCGCTGCAGTGAGCCAGGCTCGACCCATGCAGGGAGGTTTCCCCTAGCAGTTTGTGCACTCACACCGGGCCGTGGATAGGGAGCTGCCTGCAGCGCGTGGTAGACAGGCCACAGGCACGTGGGGCTCAATTCCCATGAGGAAGAGAAGATGGCAAGACCTGGCCTGCTGGGTGCAGGTGTGCAGATGTGCAGGGTGAATGTATGCAGGTGTGTGGGCATACTGAGGGCAGGAGTGCAGGTGTATGACACCTGGTAGGACCTGGACATGTCCCAGGTGTTATCCTGCTCTCGAAACACAAAGGCTCCCGGAAGCCCCGTTTGCAAGGCTGGCACCAAGCAGAACTCGGAGGGCAGCCCAGCAGGTAAGCAGGTGGGGTGAGCTCACTCCGCCAAGAAAGAAAACAGGGCTGCACAGCTGCAGGCGTGGGTCCTAAGCACTGAGGCTGTGAAATGGCAACTGAAACAAACTCATCAACGAGAAAGCTGATTGACAACAGTCCCATGCCACTGGTACACGCAGGAGCAGTCAAACGAGCAGACAGACTCTTGGACCCATCACATCCATTGAAAACCAACGTCTCGGTGCGGTCCCAGACTCTGTGTCACGGCCAGGGGCACGTGATGTGACCCGAGCGTGTCAGAAAGCAAGCTGGCAGAACGCGTCCCAACCTGGGTCAGGGTCTGAGCCGTGGTTCTGTAAAGTAGCGCACTCTGTTTTAAGGAAACGAGGCACGTAGAAGCTATACGTGCACTGAGAAGAGAGAGCAGCCTGGAGCTCACGGTGGGGACCCTGAAGTTTCTGGAGCCAGCACGTGGGAGCTCTGTCCTGTGGCCCCGACTGGGCTGTCACTTAAGTGCAACCCAGGGCTGTACAGGGAGCAGCAACAGTGGCACCAGAGCCCAGAAAACCCTGCAAGACGCCTTATCTGTCCACGGCTATCTTCACGTTACAGAGCTAAGGGCTGTTTGTTTCCTCTTTCGTCATTTTCTCTGTACCCGCGCTATCTGAACACACACTCACTATGGGGAAAAGTGAGCCCAGATGCGTGGCGAGCGTGCGTTGCCCGGCAGCGCCTGTGCTTCGGGGACCTGGAGGGGCTCTGCCCCGAGCAGCTCTCAGTCACGAGTTACTGCGGAGCCCCCTGGGCCGTGCTGTCCTGACGGAGCCAAAATGGGCCACAGGGCAGTGGCTGGGCATCTCCACAGTGTCCCCGCCCTGGCCTCCCAGCCCCAACCCCGGTGCCCCTGCTGCTCACCTGTGTGGTGTGGCCTCCAGAGCTGCTGGCTGACAATGCGCCGGCCCTCTCCCAGGCAGGCCTTGCACACAATGGACTTCAGCTGGTGGAACCTGGTGAGCCAAGACCTCTGCAAACAGACCAGGTCAGATGCTGAGAAATGACAGCGACCACAGCCACCGACCGTCCTCTCGGACGTGGGGAGCTCAGAGCACGTCTCCCCAGCAGGCTGCGTGCCTGCTGCTCATGTCTGGGGTGACACAACTGCGCGTGTGGCAGAGACCTTGCTTGGACGCCTCCCAGGGATCTCGGGGCCACTGTGCTGAGGAAGCCGGGCAGCCACCCACGTCCCTCACCAAGCGGCCAGCCTCCAGGGGACATTTTCAACTAAGGAGCCATGGCTGTTCCCACTGAACAGGTCCAACATCTACAGAGGCACCTGAGCAGGAAGCATCTGCAATTGATTCTGAAGTGGGAGGGAGGGAGGAAAGGCACGGGGAAAACCAAAACGTGCCGGGCTTGATGGGGCTGCTGCGCCCCCCTCCCCCCGCCCAACCCGGGCAGAGGCCTGGCATCTAGAGCCCGGGGAGGCGGTGCGGCCGAAGCTAGAAGATGTGCTGACCCTGCAGCCTGGGGCCACGACCCTGGGCCTCAGGCTTCTGGAGGAACAGTCCTTTCGGAATGTGAGCAGCAGGCTCAATGCCATCTGAACTGAGTCGGTTTTCCATAGCAAAGCATCCGTGAGGAACACAGCACTTCTGGCTCATTTGACTTCCTGCCAAACACCCTGAGCCTCCACGGTGCCTCTGAGCCACTGCTGCAAGCCCGCCCTCGCTCGGGACTCGAAGCAGCTGCGAACTCACGTTCTGCTCTACCAGGGCCTCCACGGAGAAACCTTTTCCAGACTGCAGGTACTTCTCGTGAAACAGCTTCCCGTCAAACACGTTCCAGGGCATGAGCTCGCTGGTCCTCCAGGGGAAGCCGCAGGCACTGTTGACCAGCACCAGTGTGGTCAGGCCGCGGACCAGCAGGGAGCCCAGCTGCACGGCTCGGGGGTCGACATGATCGAGCTGCGGAGACCAGACACACAGAGAAGGTCAGAGGAGCCCACACCATGGGGACCAAGAGCCCTGTGCCTCTGTGCCAGCCACCTCCACCCACAGCAGACGCTCCACAGCCACTGCGGGGACAGAGGCGGCATGCGGGCCCACACCGGGCCTCCCCGGGCACTGCACACCAGGGTGGCCCCACCCCGCACCAGGCTGGGCCCTCTCGGTCTCTGAGGTGCGTGCTGTCCCCAAAGCTCCTGGTGCGAGGACGCCCAGAGAGCGGTAGTTGTACTGACGAGCTGCTGTACTGCAAGGAGCCCTGGTGAGCTGTTCGTCACTAAGAATACGACCTAAACAGACACTTGTCCTTTAAAGGTGAAATGACTTACCTGATAGGGTTAAGAGGCTGATGATTTTCAGAAATTAAGGCAGCCAATCCAATGTGCAACATTTCTGTACGTTGTGGGATCGACCCAATGTGAAATAGTCTTCCTGCTCTGCGACGGAGAAGCTGCCCGAACATGCCACAGGGGCCCTGCTTGGCAACAACCTTCCCCTCCAGTTGATGTGGACTGCACACAGTCCCTCACACCCTGTGGCACCCGCCCACCAGGTGTGGCCCATGGAGACTGTCATTCCCATTGGTCAGCAGCTACTTGAAGTGTCATCGAGTATCTCGTATAGTTCATAAAACCAAAATAAACCATGAGCGGTGACATCTTGTCTCCTTCACACCATGGGTGGGACTTAACAAGGGACCCAGCAAGCCTGCATCTCGGGACCTTCTTTCTCATGGTGGGGTGGGGTTGAGGGGCCCACTGGGGCCCTGAAGGGCACCAGAGGCTGCTCAGGTGATGCCGAAAGGGCCGTGTGGGCACAGCAGGTGGCCCATGGGCCTCCCTGTAGCAAACGAGCTTCGTCCTAGGACACTTGTACCTGCAGCCACCTGTATCCCCACCTCCAGCCCAGGAATGGCAGACTAAGTGGGGATCCACCCTAGAGTCAAAGGGACACTCGCAGAGAATGAAAGAGGCCAAGGGTGAAACAAAGTGAGAAGCTGGCAAGGATGGCCCACAGCTCAGCAGGGCACTGTGTGTAGGACCTGGGCCTCTACGGCCCCTGGTGTCACCCCCCAAGTACCTGCAGCACCCAGCGCAAAGAGGCATGCCCACACTGAGGGCCCCTGCAAACCAACACAGTCTCCACACTGCCAGAGTCAGAATGGTGTCTCAGGGCCCCGTGTGGCAGGCCTCGGTGTCTCCAGGGGGCTGCCCGCCTGTTGGCATGGCCCCCTGGGGCCCCGAGGAGGCACTCCGAACACCTGTCACTTCTAATCTGATCCTGACCTACAGCTGAGGTTCAGAGCAGATGACTACAGACAACACCCAGGAAAAAGCCTTCTGCCTGCTCTCGGACAGTTCACGGGAAGACCCACGGGCAGCGGAGAGAGTACAGCCTGGTGCAGAGGCACTAGGCACAGCCGTCTTGTTTGCAGGGTGGGCCTGTGCCCACAGGCGTCACCACCATCGCCCTGGCTCCTCTGAGTCTGCTAAGCATCTACACGTCCCTGGGCGTCCCGTCACCAGACGTCCAACATGGACTCAGGGTGACTCCTCGGTATCAAGGCAGCAGCCTGGCAGACTGCTGGGGGCCTGGAAGGCTGGGCCACTCGGAAGAGTGGGCGTCTGGGCGTCAGCGTCTCTGTCTCTCCTAGCGAACGGGAGACCAGAGATGGAGCGCAGTCTCACGTCTGTGTGGCATGTCTGTGCCCTGGAGCACAGGGGCGCATCCACACACGAACCAGGAACGCCAGGCCATGTTGGAGAACAGGGCAGTGGAGGGACTAAACCCAAGTGGGGAAATGGCTGTGGATTCCGATGCTCAGTAGCTGTGCAGACTGACCAGCACCCACCCGGGTGTGCTCCTGCCCTCCCCAAACCCATCTGTCCACCATCCTTGTGGCACCTGCCCGGGGAGAGCCGATGGCTCTAGACGGCAGGGACGGGGAGGCGGGCAGCCTGTGATCTCCCCTGAGAACTTCCCACAAGGGGTCTCCTACTGCCCAAGACCAGCCAGTCCTCCCCGAACAGCTGAGGACAGCCATGGCGCCTGCCTGCTCCCCACCTGCTTCGAGCATCTCCTCCTCAAGGGTCTCCAGGCCCAGACGCACTCCCCACCAAGATGGAGGCCGCAGGTAGGAAGCAGGAGAGGACTGCAGTGAGGTGGGCACCTGGCAGCAGGGAGGCACCAGGTGGCAGGCGGCTCCCCATCCTCACCTCCTGTGATGCTGACTCACATGCCCACCCCGACAAGCCCACCCAGCACAGAGCCTGGGCGGTCTGGGGACTGAGGGGCTCCTGGCTCGCTTCTTCCTGGTCCCACCCCAAGGCTCCACCCACAGAGTGCCTGGCCTGACAGTGCTCCTGGGCAAAGAGCTGGGAGGACTGGGGGAAGCAGGCTCCTCCCATCTGCTCCGCCACCCGTCTGACTTTCTGCTGGGGGACAGCTCACCTCTGTGCTCACGTGTCCATTTAAAAAGTCAGGGAAAACCCCCACCAGACTCTGTTCTGGCTGTGCATCCACTCACCAACTTTCTGAGTGTCTAACAAGGAGCGGGCTTCTCTTTGAACAGCTGGGTACTCAGCCTGGTGGCCACTAAAAAGCCCACCGTGTTTCTGTGGCCACTTTAGTGGTTCAGTGAGTACCATTCTGAGGGCTTCTGCTGTACGACAAAAATGTGACTCGGGCCCTGGCTGGTATAGCTCAGTGGATTGAGCGCGGGCCTGTGAACCACACGATCGCGGTTCGATTCCCAGTCAGGGCACATGCCTGGGTTGCAGGCCAGTTCCCAGCAGGGGACTCACGAGAAGCAACCATACATTGATATTTCTCTCCTTCTATCCTTCCCTTCTCCTCTAAAGATAAATAAATAAAATTTTTAAAAAATGTGACTCGGTATGTCCTCAAAGTGTTCTGAGTTTATCCACAGGCATGTCCGACGAGCATTCAAGTGAGCATTCGCCGCAGGAGCAGCAGGGCGCGACGATGTGTGGACGGAAGGCCCCTAAGTTTGCTGTCACATACGGCGCTCACTCACATGCCCTGTCAGAGGTGCCTGGCCGTTTGGAGATGACACGAAGCGATGAGAACATGCAGTGGGACTCGGAGCCCTGGCTTCCTAGAACGGCTTTGATGCCCAGGGGTGCTTGGCTGGGTTGTCCCTTAGTCCCCAGCCTCCCGTTCCACGGACACGCTGTCACCCCCAGTGAGGCCCACACAGCAGCTAGGGTCTGTACGACCTCGACATGTGACCCAAGGACATGCAGTAAATAAGCCACCACCCTGGACCCTCATACCCGAGTCCAGCTTTGCCCCACCACGTGGGGCTGCCATCTGCACCAGCTCCTCCATAGCGCCGCTGGCCTGGCAGGACTCGGCTCCGCTGCCTGAGAGCAAAGCCCTCCCACCACAGCACGAAGAAAACAACCCAGGACAGAACCAGGGCTGGCAGAGCATGGGCCCGCGGTCCCCAGAACTAGGGCGATGCAGTGTGTCAGTACCTGCAAGTCTGCAAGCTGCCCAGCCGACTTTCCTTGGAGGCACAAGGCCTGAGCAACAAAAGCATGCAGGTCCTCCAGGCACAGCGTGTCCACCTGCAGGGAGAGGGAGAGCTGGCCTTAGCCTGGCGGCCGAGGGTCACAACCACTGAAGTCAGGTGCGCAGGGTGCATCTCAAGCAGCAGAGGAGCTGACGCGGGAGGTAAGAGAAGGGCCTTTCCTTCCCAGAGAGGCCCAGAGCCGACTTGGGCCGAAGAATCTGCTTACTTTCCAGCAGGGCAAATAGTTCTCGAATGCTGGGAAGAACCAGAGTCTTAGAGAACAGTGGTTATTTTTGGCACAGATCTCAGAAGCTGACAACCCAGGGGTATGCAGGCAGAGCACCCACAGCAAAGACCCGGAGTTGCAAGCAGCACCCAGCCTCCACACCCCAGTGGGCCCTGTACCTGCATATCCCAATACAAAGGAAACCAGGGTCCCCAAATAGGAGTCCCCGCAAATTCTTGGTGGAAAAGGTCTAACCAGGGTGTGGCAGAGAAACAAGGAGAGGCAGAGACATGGAGACGGGCAAGGAGATGAGGAGGGGACCCAGGAGCCAGGGCGTCACGGCCAGCAAGCAGGGTGGACACAGATGCCTCAGGCCTCCTCGTTGCAGGGCCCCAGATGGCAAAGTGGCCACGTGGCCACCACTCTTCCTGTCCTCAAGAGGACCTGCAGGGTCTCCTTGTAGGGAAACGCATCCATTGGTGGGGACAGGCTTGGGGACACGATGTGTCTCAGCTCTGACTGTTCCGACCTAACCCACCACCATCTTCGTCCCTTTTTACCCCCAGGCAGTTGCTCTCTCTGCAGCAACAGCAGCTACAGTTGTTTCAGGGAAAACCACCACCTGCAGCCTCAGGACCGTGATCCAGAGCCCACTCTGCAGAAGCAGGTCCAAGCAGAGAAGGTCTTTTGCTAGACGCACACCCCCCACCTCTGCATTTAGACTGAGGTTTGCTGACCTGCTGGGCACTTCCAGCCACCGGTGGCTCTGAGGAAGGCTGGCTTCAAAACACGGACCCACGGGTCAGAGCCGCCATTTTCTGTCTGGGTTTGTTGCAGTCCGTGGGCTTCTGGCCACCAACTTTGCTGCTCGCAAGTCTCGGATGCCAGACTCTTCGCCACGCCGGTCTTTTAGAATTTCACATGATAGGTACTGCTTTTTAAATATCTGCTCTGCTGTGAATATGTCAAATGTGCCCTTTTGGTGATGGGGACTGGCCCTTCCAGACTTCCTTCAGAGGTGCAGGGCGAGTTTCTGGGTATGTCTGCACCCAAACAAGACATGCTTTCATCCCATGTCACACACAGAACTGTACCACGAATGCAGCAGCACGTGGGCCATCACTCCCAAGTGCCCCCCACAGCCTCATGGACCCCAAGGCAGTGACTGCCGTGGACAACAGTCGGGACCTTCCTGGTAGAAGACACCACTGCTGAGTCCCCTCGTTGCTTTTAGGTTTAAAAAGTCCCCATGCACATGTCCTTTAAAGTCAAACTGACACCAACTCTGCCTCATGCTGATATTCACTGAAGAGACTTTTATTTCAAAAGTAATTATGAGAAGAAGAAAGATCCAAGTGGCAATTTTCCTTGGGTGCCCATCTCGCTGCCCTTGAACCGCACATGTGAGTGGAACGCCACCTCCCTGCGCCAGGCCTGGCACTGCTGGGAGTGGACTCGAACACCAGGCCCTGCACAGCGGGCAGTGCAGGCGGAGCTGGGCCGCGTGCCTGCCAGAGGCTTTGGCGAGCCACCTCTGCTGCTGGAAAGACAACTCCAAGTGCACGCCCTGCAAGGGCTGCCACTGGCACCGCAGCGCTGGCAGAAAACACTCGTTTTTCTGGGCGAGGGAGCTCAGCCACCAGCCCCTGGGCACGTCCAAGTCGCCACCACACCCGGCCTGACTGAGCCACCGCAGGTTCACACACCGCACCGTTAGCTTACACAGAGTACACACATGATGCACAGAATCAAAAAAGGTATTTTCACATGTAAACATGACTGAATCCTGCCACCCTGGATTAATGTGCACTTTGCTAAGTGTGGTGCGAATAGAGAAGTGTTCTACTTGAAACAGGAATGCAAAGACTCAAGTTCACACCAGCCCTGTGCCACCAGGGACGGAGTGACACGGCCCCAGCATGACAGTCCACAGCCCAGAGGACACCGAGGGAGGAACCACCGGGCCCCCAGCTCATTGGAAAGGGGCTCAGGTCCAAGGGCAGATCCCCACAGCTTTCTCCTCCAGGCAGAAGAGAGGGAAGGTCGTGCCCCCAGGCCCAGGGTCGGGGCAGAAGATACACAGCTGGGGGTGGAGGAGGCGTGTGAGTCTGCACTGGCTTTGTGCTACTGGGCACCGACCACAGTGAGAGGGACATCATTTTAAAGTTGGCAGTCGGGGAAAAGGCTGGGGACACCCGGGTTCTCAGCTCTTCTTCTACTGGGTGTCCCAACCTTGTTGCGCATGGTGTGTGTGAGTGTGTGTGCAAACTACAAAGGCAGATCTTTTCATTGGCTTCAATACTGTCCACATATAAACTAAGTGTAAAATGAATAAAAAGAAACTGCCTTGCCTGGGGCTGGTTGAGGCAGTAGCCTTACCCCAGTGCAGGAGGCTGAGGAGGACGTTTGCCACAGTGGCCACACCTGCCCTGCAGACCACTCCCACTTCCCCTGGGCTGCCCATTAACCCGGGAGTGGCCACTGCCCGTTCCCAGACTGGAGGCCCCTGTCACAGGAACGGACGTGCATCGCTCAGCAAAGGGGATTCCTCTGCCCCCCCCCCCCCAATGCAGACTGCTGAGGGGCAGCTGGGCTGCAGCCAGGGCAGCTCAAAGGCAGCAACCAGACCCCTCACCTGCTCCCCACATCCCAGGAAGTGAGACCACCACCTAGCAGGAACATGACAGCTGGGAGGGGAACCTGTTGCCCTGTAGCTTTGGAAGCAGAGCCGCCAGGCCCGGTCCTCTTGCATGCATCGCACACCAAAGTTGGTAGCAGATGGCATCTCCTTCATGTGATACACAGAGCTGTCCTTCAGCTCACGAGCTCTGCAGAGAGCTGGTGCTCACAACCAGATGCTGGACAGAGGTGGTGCAGCACCTCGTGTACGACAAGGGCAGGAGGCAGGAGCCCCTGAGCAGAGACAGCTGGGGCCACGGTTACCTGCATGAACAGGTAGATGAGGAGGCAGCACAGCATCCGGAAGGGGCTCTCCAGGGCTTGCAGCTCTTCCCTGGAGGAGGAGAGGTCGAGGCAGGCGAGGAGCACGTCCATGCGCCGGGCTTGGGTCCCGGGGTCCTGGCTCAGCCACAGCTGCTTCAGACTAGGCGTCCCCCCTGAAGAGGAAAGCCCACGAGGCCCACCGGCATTACTCTCTGCACCAGCAAGTTATCATGTTCTTCTTCCAGAACAAAAGACATGAACCTCTGCCCCTGCTGACCTTGCTGGGCTTTACTGCTTAGAGGGACAAGAGGAAAACACCAATAGCGCTCCTGGTGTGAGGGCCAACACCCTCGCCCTTCACCGAAATACTCTGCTTTCTGTGTCCTGCAGAGAGCAAGGGCTTTCTTCCTGCCCGCACTGCACCCTGTGTTGTTAAGAATGCTTTTTGGAGGGTGTCCCCAGGTGCTGTCCTGGGGTGAGCCGGGTCCAGCCACTGTGGCGAGCTGGGCTGAGTGGCTGGCTCCCACCCCTACCTGCAGTCTCCCAACTCCCAGAGCAACAGGCTGACATGGACACCAATGCATGTGCAGGTCTGGGAAGCCTGTCTCCACGGCGCATTCCTGACTGCGCTTGGTGCGCACGAGGGCTGTCAGTACCTGGAATGCTCATCTGCAGAGGCCTGACGAGGTCCGGGTGCCTCAGGGAGTTCCCTGCGTAGACGAACCACTCCCGGACAGGGGGGCAGCTGCCAGCACCACCTGCACAGAGATAGGCCACATCAGCAGGTGCGAGTGAGGGCCACCATCGTCTCCAGGCTGATGGCATGGACCCAGCACTGTTGGGACCCCTCCAGCTGGCAACCCCGGCCTCTTTCCCTGCCCTCCAGGCCTCAGAGGCAGACAGGAGCACCAGGGCTCTGCACCCGGGCAGTGGGGACTGGTGACTTAGACCTGCAACACGCTTGCCTCCTGTCACAAAAGGGAGAAAAGATGGCACAGAGGCCAGACCACGTTGTCGATGTTCCCAGAGCACAGAAGTGGTTGGTGGCATGGGTCCTGTCCTCACCTTGACAGACAGTTGGGCAGCCCCATTTCCACTCTCAGTCCAGGCTGCCCTCCTGCGGACAGTGACAGCCGTGCCCCGCACCCCAATCTGAGCTCCCCCGAAATAGCAGTCAACCTGTTTTCCTGGAAAACCCAAGTTCGGCCTGTTCTCTGGGTGCCGCTTCAGTTCACAGGCTTTAATCTGTGCTCTCTTTGAAATATAGCAGAAATGTCTGCAATAATTTGGTTTGTCTGAATTAAGATGAAATAATCTGAACACCTATATATCAAAAAAAGAAGAACAAGAAGAAGAGGAGGAGGAGGAGGAGGAGGAGGAGGAGGAGGAGGAGGAGGAAATATAGTTGGGCAGTTCCCGAAAGAAAAGGCTGACTTTTCTCCCAGCAGCTTCAGATCAGTTGGGCTCTGCGTTCCAAGAGCGAAGTGGAAACTTAAGGCGCTCTTTGCCAGTCCTACTCTCCCACACACGGGGACGCTGCCCACGCAGACGGAAGCAGGGCCCAGACCTGCTCCTGTGATTCCAGCTCAGGTGACCACCAGCTCTCAGGGTGCCGACCCTGCTCACGACCTGGGTCTGTGGGCACGTGGGCGTGGGGCGGGGGTTGGGGAAGAGGAGAAGCAACGTGGGCTTGGACCTCCCAATTGCTAGGATTTTCCAGTTTGCAACAACCCTCCAGGCTTTTTAGAAGTGCACTCGTCCTGCTGGTTCTGTTGTGTTTTTGTAGTGCTGCTTAGTATGCCAGTGTGTGTGGTCACAGTTTAAAGAACAGGAGAACCGCCCATTCTTTTCTGTGTGCACTTCTTTAAAAAAGTCCCCTTCTGGGTCAACACTGAGGATTTTACTGTGAACAGTCTGTAGGTGCTTCGCAAAGGTGCTGCACTGACTGGACACTGACCATTTGCTGGTGGGGCTGAGTCCCCAGTGCAAGACACACAGCCTGCCCCGTACCCGGGGCCACGGGCTGGCTGAGGAGAGGGTGGCCGGGAGCGTATGGCCAGCCCCACTGCCGGAGGCAGCTATGTGCACAGAGCTCATCTCCGACACTGTCGACCCTGGAGGCGGGAAGGAGTTCCCCCGTTCCCTCACTCTCACAAGGCTTCCCGGTGACTTAAACAAAGACCATTAGGTCAGAGGAGGTGTGAGGCCAGGGATGGGCTGAGGGCTGAGTGATGTTCAGGTTTCCCCCCACTTTTGGCCACAATGCCATCCCGAGGTCCAAACACCCACATTCAACCATAAAACACCTGCAGGCATGGTCTCAGTCAAACGCCAGCACCACTGGACTCAGGGTGTCCGCAGGTCGGTCACCCACACCTTCCCCACAACAGGGGCTCTGAAGTCCTAGGTTCCTGCCCAGTGCCTGAGGCTGCGGCAGACACCCATGGCGGGCAGGGCTGTAAGGTTGAAGAACGTGCCTTACAGTGTCTGTACCGCGGAGCTAAAGGCCCCTCAGTTCCAGGTCCCGCTCGACAGCAGTGAGCGCCCACCTGCCAGCCACACTGGGACTGGGGGTTCGGCGGCTGCCACTCCTGCCCGCCGCGCAGTGCAGCCATCAGAGCTTCCCTTGTCCGTGGGGCGCCTTCCTTGAAGCAGACACTCTTGAAAAAGCAACACTGAAAGCACATGCTCAGCAAACGTGCCCCGGTCATGGGTCTGCCTCGAGACATGCCTTTGACCAGCACCTGTCAGCTCAGCAGCAGCCCAGTGGGAGGCGGGGTGGCAGACAGACACCCCCCAGGCAGGCACCCACCAGCAGGGGCCTGAGGCTGGTGATTTCAGAGAGGGCTCTGCTCCTGACAAGGGGCAGGGGAGGAACTTGGAGGCGTTTACGTGTAAGGACTTCAGGGCGCACAGAAGAGATCAGAAGAACAGCCTGAGCCAGAGAAACGGATGCCGAATGTTGTGCTTCTGACGCAGTTTTCAAAGCAAGGCAGCTGAGGCCGGTGAGGCCAGCTGGGGGTGGGGGGTGGGCACCACAGCTAGGTGCCAGCAGGAATCTGATGGGCAGGGAGGACACAGCAGAGGGGAGAGGCCGTGGGCTCACCCAGCACAAGCACAGCAGCCTTGACGGAGGGAGCAAAGGGAGAAGGGAGCTTTTCCAGAAGATCTGAGAGTGGGGAAATGTTCCTGTGGTGTAGGACACCAGGCCGGGACTTAGAAGATGAAGGAATACGGAATGCCACCCCAGGTGGGCAGACGTCCATCTGTCTGCAGCTCCTTCCACACACAGACATGGAGAAACGTGTGTGGGCATAAACAACAGAGAGAATATTCTAAAACGCTTTAAGAGAAAAGAGCCACCAAGAAAGGAAAAGCTCAGCAACTGGAACCCCAGGGACTGGGGGTGGGCTGCGGGGAGTTGGACTGCTCACCAGCCCTTCCACCACCACGGATTCTCAACCCAGACACGTTGAAACCACTGCGGCCTCACCCTGGTTTTCTGCCCCGAGCACGGTTCAGACCACCGCCCTGGGAGAAAGAGCCCTGGCAAGGGAGAGTCTGAGCCAAGGGCACGGGCCGAGACAGGGCCGAGAGAAGGCTGTCGTGGCAGCTGGACCTGCAGGGCAGCAGGCAGAAAGCAGGTACCATGAGGTGGGGCTTGGACATCTGCAGAGCTGTGCCCTTGGGCCAGAGTTGAGACTGAGCTCTCCATGTCAGGGTGAAACTTAGGGACCTGCCCCCCGACCGCAGGTGGCCTAGGGCTGCGACCACAGAGATTGCAGTGAGCGCCTTGCACTCGGGAAGCCTCAGAGTGAATGTTCCTGTTGACCCACCCTCGCAAGCCTTAGGTGGGCCCTCGAAGATTCGGATGTGAACAAAAGTTAACACTCTTCAGAGCACTCAAATCCTTCTGGCGTGTGACTACAAAATACTGGCCGTGAAAATCAGGAGACACACATGGACCCGTTACAAGGGGAGAAGTCAATAAGCAGACCCAGGCTCAGAGATGACAGCAACGATGGAACACGCAGAGAAGGACTTGAAGGAGATAATGTGAGTTTAGGGTCTAGAGGCCACAGTGAAGACAGGGAAGGGGACAAGGGAGGACTGGAAACACAGCTGAGCCCTGGCGGGGGGGGGGGGGGGTGCGGTTGGTGGCAGCACTGTCCCTGTGCAACAAGCGGTTGGGGTCTGATTCCCAGCCAAGGCACGAACCTGGGTGGGGTTCGTACGGGAGGCAGGTGATCAATGTTTCTTTCTCACATCCATGTTTCTCTCTCCCCACCCCCTGACTCTTCCTCTCTCCCTATAACCAGTAAACACATCCTCAGGTGAGGATGAAAAAGTTGCATGCCTTTAATAAAACCATTGAAAACCATGCATCTAAGATGAGTTTCACTGGGTGGGCAGCAGCAGCCCAGATGTGGTAGAGGTCGCGAGACTCGACCTCAGAGCAACAGTGATGACCGCGCTGAACCACAGAAACAGGCATGAAGGCCGGGCTGGGCAGGTACCTGAGGGACACTGAGGGGTAAACTGTGCAGGAAAGTAGCCAGAGGCCCAGAGCGACAGGTGAGAAAGATGCAGACAGAAAATAGTATCTAACAAACAACACTCGATTTTTTCCAAATTTGACAGGAAATGTAAATGCACAGATCTAAGAGGCTCAGGCATCCCTAGCACAACAGAGAAGCCACTCCAAAGCTCCAGGTGAAGCCGCTGCTGCGACCTGGCCATCAGCAGAACAGCCTAGGAGACACCTCCACTACAGGTGGGGATGTACCACGAGGACCATGTCATTGCACAGGTGACAATGTGAGCAGGCGCAGCACGATGGCTTGTTGGAAACGCCAAACAACACCTGAAATTCTGTTTCTAGCACAGTTATCCAAGCAAGCCCTCTAGATGAGCAGAGATGATGTCAAAGGCAACTTGTATCTGCACGAAGAAGCTGAGGCCACCAGAAACGGGGCACAAACATGACCTTTCCCCGGGTGCTAACTCCTTCAAGGACAAACGGCTGTTTGAAGGAAGAGAGGAAACTACACCCTATGGGCCAAACCTGGCCTGTTGGTTTCCATACAGCCTGAAAGTTCGTAATGCTTCTCACATTGTTTTAAATGACTAAAAAACCACCAAGAGAATATTCTGCAACACTGGAAGATTATATAAAGTTCAGATTTTGTGACACAGGAAAATGAGAGGAAGCTTCACTGGTGCCCAGGCACAAGCCGTCGCTGACAATGGTCATGGCTGCCATCCGTGGCCCTACATAGAGCCGCAGGGCTTGGTGCCAGTCACAGGCACATGGGGGCCTCAAAGCCAGGAATACTCATATCATGCCCTTCATAGAACAAGTCTGCCAACACCTAGTTCAAAGCAAAAATAAGACCCTGTAGTAGGGGGGTTAAAATATATGCACAATCTCATAAAGTGACATACTACATGTCTCCATGAACGTGAACACGTTCAAAATGACCAAAATAGAGATGGAGGTCAGACAAATGGCCGTCAGGGGATGGGGACAGAAGGCAGGGCTCAGAGAGACGCCCACGGGGGCTCCCCTGGGGTGATGGGCCAGCTCTGGATCTTGATGTGGGATGACAATGCCAGAGCTCAACAAGAAGGAGTGGAAAAACGGGGGGAATTAGTAAGGCCTGCCCTGGCCAGTGTGGCTCAGTGGGTGCGGCATCGCCCTGCAAAGCGAAAGGACACCAGTTGGACTCCTGGTCAGGGCACGGGCCTGGGTGGCAGGTTTGGACCCTGGTCAGGATGCCTTTGGAAGGCAACCAATCGATGTTTCTCTCTCACATTGATGTTTCTTTTCCTTTCTCCTTCCCTTCCCCTCTCTCTAAAAAAACCTACAAAATAAAATGCAACTTAAGAAATCTTTAAAAAAATGAACAATGTCTGCAGCCTAGTAAACAGTAGACTGACGTCACTGTCCTGTCTCACGCTGCACTTTATCACACAGGGACGATTGCTGGGAACTGGGCAGAGTCTGAAGGGAGGTCAATTTATTATGTTTGCAACTCCTGAGAGTGGGCCATTCTTTCAAAAGAAAAGAGTTTTAGAAACACACAGAAGACAGAAAGCAACACTAGCAAAACCAGTGGAAACAGTGAAAGGGCACCACTGGGACTTCTGCATCACACGTGACACAGGCTGGCCCTGCGCCAAGGCAGACTGTGAAAATTTAAGGAGGAATATCACAGACCCTGTAGCAACTACTACTAAAAACAACAGGTGAATCCAACAATCCTCAAGAAAATGTAAAACAGAATACTAAAAATTATTCAGTGGATTCAAGATAAGTCGGGAGATGCTGCAACAGGAAGAAGACAAGCCAAGCAGAGAGTGACACAGAAGCCTCGCACTGAACCACACTAGTGCTCACGCCGAAGGGAAGGGGCCTGCACAGCCCGGTTGGAAGACGGAGCCTGTCGGGCCACACACTGCTCCACAGAGGCCACTCTCACTACCGACGCCACCTCGGAGGTCAAAGGGCACAAAAGGAACCTGGCAAACAGGAACCACAGAAGCCTGCAGTCCCACATCAGCATCAAACAGAGACCAGGCACCAACAAAGGAAATCTCATAATGGTGCAAGATTCACTAAGAAACAGCAATCCTCAATATACGTGGACCCAACAACAGAACTTCAAAAATATCTGAAGCAAAAACCAGCAAAACTGAACATATAAAAGAAAATCCACAATAATGTCTGAAGGTTTCAACACCCTTTTCTCAAGAAGTAAGAACAAGTCAACAGAAAGTTGGTACGAGACTTGAGCGTCCGCATTCACGCCTGATACTTACGGAACGTTCAAGCACCTGTGGACTAATGCGCTGCGCCAAGAAGAGAACACGGAGCGCACTTCACTGACGTCACCACAAATAAACCGGCAACAGCAGCATTTCATTTCCACACTCCAGTAATGCCAACTAATAATGCAGAAAGCCAAGACGTTGAGAAAGAAAGGAGGAAAATGAAGGTCAACCAGGAAGACAAAGTCAACCAGACTAACCTCCTGTTATTTCGATCATCCAATGACAGGGCACTGACGAAACGCTGAGGTCAGTGAGCTTTATGCATCTAACTTCACTTAACAAAACACAGCTGGTCCCTGGACAACGGGAGTTTGAGCTGCAGCACCCACCTGCATGCAGGTTTCGGCAGGGGGACGGGCGCAGCCCAAAGCTCCACTGTGCGAGGCTTGGAGCACGCAGAGGGCTGTGTGAGGGTGTGTGTGGGTTTCAGGCCCAGTGTGGGGGTGACGCCCCGAGCCCCCGAACCCACCAGCCCCTGCGCTGGCACAAGGACTCACCTTGGCCGTCCGCCAGCAGGAGGGAGTAGACTCGCCGCCGCACCGGGCGATAGACGGAGGCCTGGCTGGGCAGGGCCTGGTCCAGCGCGTCCTCCAGGGTGTTGCTGCACTCGACCTCCCCACTGGTCACGATGCTGTACACCAGGTAGCTCTCTGCCTGCACATGACGGGCTCTGGCCACCTGTTCAGAATTTAGACACAGTGGGTTTCTCCTTGGAGTGGAGGAACAGCCTCTAAACAGAAAACGTGAGCACCTGTGCCCTGTACCAGTGCTATGAAGACTCAGCAGTGGAACAACTGTCCCCCAAACTCGAGCTGGCACCTGGGCTTCCAGGCCGGAGCTCTCCATGGCTCCCTGCCCTCCAGGCCCCAAGCACCCGCCAGACTCAACTGACTCCACAGCACGGCCCTATGTCCACCAAGGGGAGGCTGCTGGACAAGACTCGTCCCACCATGCACAGACAGAGGTCCACCCACGGCCCTCATCTATGCCTCTGAACAGCTGCCACAAATTCTCCAGCAGCCCAGGTCCCCAGATGAGGCCTCAACCCCATCCCCGCACAGCCCCCTGGGCCTCCCCGAGCCTTCCACCAGCCAGCACGTGCACTCCCGCAGCACTCCCACCTCACCCGCCCTTCTCCCTGGAGGGTCCCCCGGCTCACCCTCCCCGTAAGCCCTCTGCTCCCCTACACATGGGGCTTGACGAACAGCGAGTGACCCTGCAGAGGGTGGTTTTCTGGTCTGATCCCTCCACCGAACCGCAACCTCCTCGGGAGGAGAAACTCCCACTCACCTCTTTGCTCACTAATTTCTTACAGAGGGAAGAGCTGAGCCTGCATCAATTCCTGCCTCGCAATGCCTGGGCATGTGGGAGGTGAGCAGATGTGTGGTCCTCAAGTTCTCATTCAATGAGAACCGAACACCAGAAGGGCTACAATAACCTACATACAGGTTTTACTCTCCCACGAACAATTTTCTTTTTTAAAAAATATTTTATTTATTTATTTTTAGAGGGGAAGGGAAGGAGAGAAGGAGAGAAATATCAATGTATGGTTGCCTCTCGTGAGTCCCCTGCTGGGAACTGGCCTGCAACCCAGGCATGTGCCCTGACTGGGAATCGAACTGCGATCGTGTGGTTCGCAGGCCTGTGCTCAATCCACCGAGCTACACCAGCCAGGGCCATGAACAATGTTCTTAACACTGCAGGAATAAATTCATCTACACCACCATCCAAAATGTAAATCCAGCTTTTCACGAAGATGGCGCCCAAAGTGAAGCAGGAAGCCCCTGTCCCTCCCAAAGCCAAAGCCAAGGCAAAGGCTTTGAAGGCAAAGAAAGCAGTGCTAAAAGGCGTCAACAGCCCAAAAGAAGAACATCCACACGTCACCCACCTTCTGGAGTCCTAAGACACTGCGGCTCCGAAGGCAGCCTAAATATCCTTGGGCAAGCACTCCCAGGAGAAACAAGCTTGACCACCATGCCATCATCAAGTTCCCCCTGACTACTGAGTCGGCCGTGAAGAAGACAGAAGACAATACACTTGCGTTCATTGTGGACGTCAAGGCCAACAAGCACCAGATCAAACAGGCTGTGAAGAAGCTCTATGACATTGATGTGGCCAAGGCCAATACCCTGATCAGGCCTGATGGGGAGAAGAAGGCATCTGTTCAGCTGGCTCCAGACTACGATGCTTTGGGTGTTGCCAACAAAATTGGGATCATTTAAACTGAGTCCAGCTGGCTAACTCTAAATATAAAAATTTTATACTATAAAAAAAAGTAAATCCAAACAGCCTGCAGCTAACAGCATTTTAAATGTGATACGAGGATAACTTGGAATATCAAAAACTGTGAATCAGACCGTCTCATTATTCCTCACTTTCTTTGTAAATGAAATAGGGTTAGCGAAAAGTGCCAGCCTCACCAAGCTACGGTGAGGAATGGACACAGCAACAAGGACTCGTGCTTGGCCTGGCACTTTGCACATGCTCACGAGTGCTGACTCACCGCACGTACAGCTGGAGAGACCACTACGCCGTGTGTCTACAACACGGCGTTGCCAACATCTCTTTAGATCAAGACGGCAGACAGGCTAGCAGCTTTCAGGTCAGTAAGGGTTAAAAGAAGATTTTAAGGAGCTATTGCTGGACACTCCAACCGACTGAAGATTGTCAGAAGGGACCCATTTCTCCATGTGCTCCTTTGGATAGAAAATCTATCAGAAATGTTGGTTATGTAGTTTGTGATCCTTTAAGGCTACAGTTTCTAATTTATTTTTCTACTCTTCCACCATTTCTGATTTTTTAAATCCTAACAAACTGATATTCTGAGAAATTTTTCTAGGAAGTTATAAATCATATTTACCCTATCAAGAAATCTTAAATTTTAGCAACTATGCAGATTTCGAAATATCACATTCTTTTGTGGGTGTCCAAAGAGTTTTCAGTTACAGTCTCTGAATTATAACTTCAGTCTATCCACTAACTCAGTATCATCTAGTGAGTGGCTCTTATCTCTGCCCCTCACTGTGGACACACAGCAGTCTACTCTGGGAAAACCCTTAGCACAATCACATAGCCTAAAGTTCTAAAACTATTAACAGTTCAGTTTATCCAACATCAGGTAAACACATGGGAAGTGCACACGGAGTGCCCGGGGTGAGGAGTGTGCTTAAAATGCATGTGTGCTTGGACTATGGCTGCCTATCTGATAGGGCTGAGAGATGCCATTGAAAAAAAAACTTTAAGGTAAAATGTAAGAGGCACTTAAGAAACTTCATTTCATTTCCAAAGACATAATTAAGTCCAGCAGGTGTGTCGCGGTGTGCCCAACACACAGTGCACCGCCTAGGAGGGCACCGTGCCCTCTGCCCGTAGGCAGCAAACCAGGGTTCTCCCAGCCCTGCCGGTCGAGGCACCACCACTGCCCGCCGTCCTGCCCGCACGGGCCCGGGTCCCTGTCCTCACCCCCTCGTTCCCTCCCAAACCACTGTACTCTCACCTCCACCACAGCCCTGGGCAAGCACAGTGTGCTGAGGCCACCTAAACCTCCCCCTGCCTCTCTCAGTCCTGACCCAGCTTCCCCTCTGCAGCCTGGGACACCCTGGCCTTCTCTCCCCAAGCCTGAAACCCGCCTCCTGGATCTCACGCTGTAGTCATTCTCTGCTCCCCCACCTCCACTGCCTCTCATCTCTCAGGGCCACACTTCTTCAGGTTCCACCCTGGTCTTCTACCAGGATGGCTTCCACTCCCACAGACAAGACAACTCACTGACACCTGTCTCCTGCCCAGAAGTGGACGTTGAGGCCCCCATTTCTTTTTTTTTTTTCTGGAGTAGCAAAGTGTAATTTGTCTCGTCTCAGTTGTTGGGATGAGCTTCTTTGGGTCCAACTTTAGTCTTTTCACAGTTCCAGGTTTTCTTGTCTCACTTGTGGGAATAAAAGGAAGGAAGAAAAGGGGAATAAAAATTGGAAGGAAGGAAGATGGAATAAAAAAGGAAAGGAAGGAAAGAATGAAGAAAGAATAAAAAAAATAAAGCTAAAAAAAAAAAAAGCCTTCTACTGACTCTAAACCAGCCTAGCCAGTTCTGCTGGTCTTCCTTGCTGCAGCAGGCTGAGGAGGGATTGGTTTTGCTTTTCTCCCTTCTTGAGCCACACTCTTCACTGCTGCCCAGTGTCCAGCCCAGTTCCTCAGTTTACTGCTGGGCCCTCAGTGCCCTTCTCTGCCCAGTCTACTCCTTCAGTCCACCAGTTGCACTGTCCTTGAGGTACATCGATTAGGGGCAATTCCCACACTGCCTTCTCACTCTTTGCTGTCCTAGATGCTTGAGACTCTCAGCGCCCCTTCAAGGTGGTTCAGCCCCACCACTTAGTTAAGTCTTTCTGGGAATTGCTGATTCCCTGTGCCCTGCACCTCTCCTCTGTGGGAGTATCTCCGCCTTCCTCTTAGAGAGCCAGTCATTCCTGAGGGTCCTGGTCACAGGGACCAGGTGGGAGGTGTTGAGGCCCCCATTTCTGACTGTCACATGGCTGCCCATGGATCCTCCCCTCCTCCTGCCCTCACAGAAAGGCTGACTTTTTATCAGTTCCATTGCTGAGACCTGTCCATTTCCACCACCCTCTGCCTGGACTCTGCACCAGCCCCTGCAGTCCTGTCTCTGCAATGTAACCAGGGCTTCCAAAGACAGCATGTGATACATTGCATCCTGCTCAGATCTCCAGCACCCTCTCTGGTGAGTATAAAAATTAGGTCCTCAGTGTGCTCAGAAAACTCGGCTGCCCTCTGTGGTCTGACCTCGTCTGTCGGCACTGCACTGGCAGGAAACCGGCTGAGGAGCCAGGATGCCCACTACAGTGGCCAAGGCCGCCGGTAGGGCCTGTCACCGGGGCAGCTGCTGCCCAGGCTCACAGAGAGGGCCAAGCCCAGGGAGGACGCACACAGATGGGGACAGGAGTGTACAGGAAATGGCAGAAGCAGCAGAGAGGGCCCAGGCTGGCACTGCAAATGCTGGCAGGTGGCCAGGTAACATGCCTCAACGGCTTTGCTCGGTGGGTTCCTTGCCTCCACGCCTCTCCCCACTGTCCTTCAGGCTCTGTGGGCCACCTCAGAGGCCACCTCCACTCGCGTGCTTCCAGACTACTACCACAACAGTCTCAGCTCGCTTTCCAGGGGCCAGTGAGCCTCCAGGCCAGCAGGCAAGGAGGGTGTGATCTTGCAGAGTCAAACTTGCAGTCAAAGGCCTGGGTTCACACAGGGGTAGTCTGTGACCACACACAATGCCTGTGTGCACAGGTGAGATTGGAAACAAGTGCACCAGACACAGGGCTGTGTGAGGACTGAGGGAGGTAACACGGGGGTGACAGCCACAACCAACTGCCCACGCACCACTGTTGGAGAGTCCGCTCTGCACGGGCCAGCTGACCAGGGCTCCTCCAGCCCACCTGCAGGGCACAACTGAGAACACCCCAGCCAGGTGCAGACCGAGCTTTTCTCAGTGCGAATCCGATGTTCCTTTCCGTGTTTCCGACTCTGTGCGCTGAGCCAACACCCAACCTCCCGGCCATGCTGATCTTCTCGCTTCCTGCTGTCTGTCAGCACCAGCGAGTGGCAGTCCAAGACTCCATCCCTCCAGCTTTCAGCTCTCATTCTTTGTCCTTCATCAAACCACATAAAAAAGTGCTTCAAGATAGAATAGTTGTCTGAAATCCCTAATACTTTTCCACCTGGAACTCTCCTAGAGCATGCATTATATTCTATTTTTATTATAACTTTCGATTAATAAGTTACTTGTCTGCTAAAATGGATACAACAGAGAAGGACAGAACCTGAAGCTGGAAGATGAAGGACTAAACACCTGGTTCAAGATGTGAGGAGCAGCTGCCCCCCCAGACAGGCACAGGCACGGGGCCCGGTGGTGAGAGAAACGAGACCCTGCCCAGCCGTCACCGCCCTGGCTAGCAGGACGTGTGCCACAGGTGCAATTCCAGTGGGCGTGGGCGGCGCTGTCAGGCGCAGCACAGGCACCAGAGGGGTTCCAGGTTGTCTCTGAGGTTGTGACGGAAGAGACCAAAAGACCAGTGACAGGTAGGAAGGCAGGATGGCCGGAGATAAGAGGATGATGCAAGCCTGAGCTACCACAGGGGTGAGGGCTGGCAGGCCCCAGCCTCGTCCAGCGAGTTTCCACCCTGAGAGCGGGGCTCCACTCTGCATGCAGTGTGACAGGTGGCACTGGACGGGCAGGAGCCACCCTGGAAGAGCCCCGCCGGGACTGGAGCACGGGGGGCTTGGGGCACCACATCTGAAAAGCCGGAGCTGAGTCCTAGGTTTGGGGTGTTGGGATGAGAGACGGCAGAGCTCACCATCCAGGGCCAGGAAAGAGGTCAGTGTTGAACTCAGGTGCCTGTGGGTGGTCCTGTGGGCACGCCCCTTGTCCCTGACAGGCCTGGAGGAGAGAGCACTGCCCTGACACAGAGCCTCACACGCCGGTGCCCGACAAACAGCGGCCCTCCCACCAAAGCCCGGAGGGCTCTGCACTGCTTCCAACCTTCAGTCCAAACCCTGGTGTGGAATCTAGCAGCCTTCACAATCTGGCTGTGGTCCACCTTTTCTGGATTGTTCTCCCGACTTCTGCCCTGAATCCCCACCCTCCAGCCTGCTATTACCGCTGTCCCCAGGCGACCCGGGGTCCACACTCTACACCTCTCTGCCCACCAACCTCTGTCTTTGCCTGTTCAAAGCACACATCGGCCCCGTGAAGGTCTGGCTCCGGCTCCACCTTTCTGGGAGCTTCGCTCTGTGCCTTAACCCACAGTGCCCGGTCTCCTTCAGAGCACCAGAGCTCCCTCTGTGATACTCCTGTGACAGCACCAGACACGGTCCATGGCCCTGGACAATGTAGCTCGGTTGGTTGGGTGTCGTCCTGCAAACTGAAAGGTTGCAGGCTCGAATCCCAGCCAGGGCACATGCCTGGGTCGCAGGTTCGAGTCCCAGTCAGAGTGCATGCAAGAGACAACCAACTGATGTTGCTCTTGTGCATCAATGTTTGTCTCCCTTTCTCCCCCCCTTCCCGTCTAGAATCAATAAAAGGAAAAACATTTCTTTAAAGGATGTGGTTTACAATGTGAGTTTTCATGACTCTCATCATACTTGCTAACTAAACTCCCTGGCTCCTGCTCTGTGTCCCCACAGTGCCTTGACCGCTGTAGGGAGTCAGTACTCGTGAGTCCCCAGTGGGTATGTTTTCAATCACGACATACTAGATTTGGGTGGGCACATCTACATACCTCTAAGATTTCAGTGTCTGAAACCATGGTTACTTGCTGCTTGATTTTGGACTCCAAATTCATGGGAACTTCTTGCTTAGATTCAGGGTCTGAACTCATGGGAACTTCTTGATTGTCCAAAGCTGTTACAGCTCTGGGTGTTTGGGAAATCCATGGAGATTTCTGTCCTGGCAAAAGATATGATGCCATCGCTTTATAGAAAAGAGCTCTGTTTGGTCCCAAAGGTAACATCTCTTCTAGCTTTTTCTCACCTTGGTGTAAGCGAAGAACTTTAGATATGTGGTCTGCCACAGCAAAGACAACACTGCCTTTTTTGTCACAGTTCTCTCTCACAGAGGTATAGGAAGACAAGCACTTGTACCGGAAGGTCTCAAATGTGCCCTCCGGGACGATGTCGTTGCCCAGCAGGCAGGCCAGCAGAGGGAGGTCCGGCAGGCCGAGGTCCAGGCTCGCACAGAGCTTCTGCCTGCACAGCATGATGGTGGTGAGGCTGTCC
Organism: Sturnira hondurensis; assembly: GCF_014824575.4. NCBI lineage: Eukaryota > Metazoa > Chordata > Mammalia > Chiroptera > Phyllostomidae > Sturnira > Sturnira hondurensis. The sequence goes on along the minus strand of NW_028072798.1, from coordinate 11,720,051 downwards.
AGGCAGAGCTCACTGATCGAAAAGTAGGGACAGGTGTCGTAAATCAGGTAGTCGGTGTCTTCTCCGAGAATCCCCAGACAGTTATTCTGGAGCCCGTAAGAGGCCACCTCGTAGTCAGCCTCCTGCAAGGAGCACATTGTGTCCTGACCCAGGGTCTTCAGAGCGAAGCGCGTGAATATGGCCAGCCCCGAGGGGATGAAGAACATGTTCCTGCCAGGCTGCTCCCCGTGTGCCCTGATGTACCGGAAGATCCTCGCTATCTCCCTGTTGTTCTTGAGTCTCCGCCGCACCCACTCGTCTCGCTTGTCTTGCTCCACCATGCCGTCGAAGAAGAACACCAGCTTGATGCCTGCAGAGGTGAATGTCCGCACAAAGTCTTCCAGGACAGAGAGGTATTCTTTCCACTGGCCGCCACAGACCCAGGACTCGGGAGTGTACCAGTACCTGAGGCAGCACATGGCGTCCACGACGATGGTGGGGACGTGGCCTGGGTGCTCGCTGCGGTGCCGCTCAGCCAGCTCCCGGAAGTTCACCTCCATGCTCACATGTGGGCAGCTACTTCCCACAAACCCGTGCAAGCCTCTCACGCCCATGACCAGACTCCTGGCAGGATCTGAAAGGAAAGCGGGCAGCTGTTACAGGTGCCTGGCGTCTCCTAGAGCACACCTGCAGTGACGTGCAAAGGCCACGCCTCCAAGAGGCCTGCAGGGAGCTCCATGACCACATGGGAGGAACGTTACCCAAGTGCAGGTCACCGGAGGTGGACTTTCACAAGGACAGCACAGTGCAGCATCTTTCAAGACTTTAACTAAGACTACAAGTCAAGAGATTTCTCAACTGAACTCAAAAGACGTTAACAGTTTTCAAAGTAATATTCCCCACCTAGCAACCCCAAGAGAAATTAACTTTGAAAACCTAAAACATAAACTGATACTTCTCAAAATGATTCTTTTCTGACTGCAAGAAGCCAGACGAAAACCAAAAGTACACATGGCATGACTCCATTTACATAAAATTCTAGTTCACTGAGATGGAGGGTGGGACTTACGGAGGGGAAACTATAGGGGTGGTGGACCCAATGCTACCTTGGTTGCGGTAGGTTTACAGGTAAACACATGTTAAACCATAAACTCTAAGCATGTGCAGTTTTCTCATGTCAACTACACCTCAATAAAGAGCTAAAGAAGAAAACTAGCCCTGGCTGCTGGGGCTCAGTGGACTGAGCACAGGCCTGGGAACCAAAGGGTCGCTGGTTCGATTCCCAGTCAGGGCACAGGCCTGGGGTGTGGGCTAGGTCCCCAGTAGGGGGCATGTGAGAGGCAACCACACATTGATGGTTCACTCTCTTTCTCCCTCCCTTCCCCTCTCTAAAAATAAATAAATAAAGCCTTAAAAGAAAAAAGACAACTAGGTGACCCCAAATGAGGTATGGTTCAGAGGCGCTGACCACCCGCACAGTGGAAAACCCACATACGACCTAAGTTGGCCTTCCGCACACACAGACCCAAAGCACAGCACAAAAAAGTTCACTGCCACTGAGTTTGTGTTTGCCACATCTGAGACGGTCAACAACTCTGAACAGAAAACTGCCTTTTCTAAAATGTAGTTCAGTTAGAACTCAGAATCTGAAACAAATCTAAGCAGAGCACTTTATAAGAGGTCCTTACGTAATAAGAGCTGTAACAGAAGACATTACCGAGCAGGTAACATCATCCATCAAAGGTCAGAAATAATTCCAGGATGACATCCTTCACCTGAATGGCCTGTGCTTTTCACTTTGGTTTTCAACATTGTCAGGGCTTAGCGTCCTTTAATAAAGCGAAACAAAAAAACCCTCATTTTGCAAAAGGTGGCATAAGAACACGGAGCCTCTCCTCTCCCGGGCTGAGGACTGAGCGCAGACTCGCTGCACTCTGAGGACAAAGATCTGCGTTGCTCAGACGGTGTGGGTGGGCAAACACCTAAAAGCTGTTTCACAAGTGAAGGAACTGTGAACACAGGGCCAGGTTAAGAGGAACCGGCACAGGGTCACCATTTAAGCACTTACTGCCCGTCAGAGGACACTTGGCCCCATTAGGAGAATTTGAAGTTCCCTGTTTAAGAGCCCTTATGGGAAGAAAATACAGAAGTTGAGTGGACACAGGTCAACACTCATGTTGAAATGTAAAGTCTTGCACACTAACTGTTATGGTCTTGAAGTTCAAGTCTTGGCGTTATTAACTGTGGTGGGGTGCGTGGACGCACATGCCCCAGCCCAGTGCAGAGCTCTCCCAGTGTGGTGTTCACCGGGGGAACGTCACAGGGCCTGCGACTTCTGAGGCAGACCAGACTTTACCACACAACCATCTCAACTCTAAGGCTGTCACCTGGACCTCCAGGTGCAGACCCTGCGTTTGGGAAGGTGACATCCTATTTCTGCTGGGGGTTGAGAGGGCTCTTAGGACTGTCCAGTGGTGGGCAGGTGCAGGTCTGCAGAGGGCATCCAAGGACACAAGGGTGGTCACAATGCCTAGACTCCCCAAATCCCAGGCCATTACTTTATGCCTCGCTTTGAGAAAAGCAGGCTCTTGAGGTTTGTTGATGAGCGAAGCAAAAGCAGGAGCGCGACTCAGTGTCGTTTTCTCACTGGGCTCCAGGCGGGGTGCTGTGGGCACCTCCCAAGCTCACCAGCAGGCAGTGGGAATGCAGTCAATTCTGCCTTCACTGCCTCGCCGCCCCCACTCCCCCGCTCCCACGGCCAGGCCCCACTTCGCACAGTGGCCAGGCCACGTGCGAGGTGGCTGCCTTCCCTAGCCAACAAAAAGGGATTTTTGTGTCCAGCACTTTTCTACTGAAACTGCAAGTGACAACACCGAGTTTCCCGAAACACTCTCCTCTTTGTTGTATAAAGAGCAGGACTCGGCTCTGCTTTGATTTTGGTCATCGTATGTTGTTCCTCCTTTCTCATCCCAGTCGGGAAAAGCCCACCATTTTAACTAAACATGCTCTGGTGTTTCCTGTCTTTCACACAGCCAGTCTCTCCCAGTTCAAATCACAAACTCTCTCAGGAATGTCGCCTCACGATGTGTTCTCCCTTGGCACCTGTAGAGACAAATCCAGATGTGCGGAGGTCTGGGAACCTGATGTGAGAGGCCCTTCCATACTCTGGCTCCACACATCCCCACCCACCTGCCACCTACTGTCCGCCAACAGGGGCAGTGCAGTGGGGAGCAAAACACGTCACCATATAATTCTGTGGACATTACCTTTTTAAACAATTTTTTTTTGGTTTTTAAACCTTTGAGTCTACCTGCAAATTATAAGGAAACTTTCATTGTTTAGAAAGAAAACAGGAGTTCTGTCTCATTCGGTAGGAGTTTTATTGCCCAAGACACAGCCTGGGCATCAGCTCCACCACCGAGAGCTTTTCTGGGGCACAGGTCCCATTGTGGAGTCCCTGATACCCGGCACGTTCGCCATGCGCAGGCCCGGGGTGTGTGAGTGAACAGACCAATGGCGGTATCAGGGGGCCAGTGTGTGAACAGAGATCAGGAATCACCAAGTTCATGGGCTCCCAAATATAGGCAAGGGGAGAATCAGAAGCGGAGCCACTTCCCTGGAATGGCATCAGTGCAGGGGACTCCCGGGGGATAGCCAGCAAGCGCACAGGGAGTGGCCCACCCCCGGGCGGCCTCACGCCCCAGGATGGCTCTGTTCTCCTCACAGCCACCCAACCCCAGGTACTGGGTCACCTGTAAACAAGGAAGTGGAGAGAAGACAGACAAGTCCAGAAGCTGCTTTATTCACAGCCTGTCAACGGACAGACAGAGAAATGGAGCGCAGCATGCCTCAGCAACACACCACCATCACCTACCGCCGACAGGAGGGGGTCGGACCGCACATTCAGAGGGCGGGACCACGGACAGCCGTGGGGACACACTCCACATGCAGAGGGCACTGGAGGAGCTAGAGTTGGTTAAAGGAAGCTCTTTTAAGGTGGAGACAGGCTGGCTAGTGTCTTACAGAGCAGCGGTACCATAACCTTGAATTTACCTTTATTGATCAATTTGACCCTCCAAACAAAAATGTACAAATTAACAGGAAACAGCAGTGTCTGGGCTCAGGTCAGGAGTAGAGAGGAAAGTCAAGGGCACTCCTGTGGGAGTTGAGCAGCTCCGGGTGACCAGGACACAGGTGCAAGGCATAAAATAATGGCCTGGGATTTGGGGAGTCTAGACATTGTGACCACCCTTGTGTCCTTGGATGCCCTCTTTTCCCTGTGCACCTGAGTCTCCAACAGTCCCACACTGGCTGCCCACTCCTCAGTGGGGCCCTCCTGGCTCCCATGGAACATCTGAAGCCTGCTCTTCCTTCTCTCCTGTCCTCCTGCCTTACCCACCGAGAGCAATTTATGATGAGCCATTCCACAGAGGGGTAGGATTAGGGGCTGATGGTTCCAAGGGATTCACCCCATGGTAGCCTCTTCTGGGCCCCCGAGGCCCCGACCCTGGGTTTCCATGCTCCTCCGCCCTTGCAGAGCCCTTCCTTAGCAAGACACCTGCTGAATCAGTGTAGAGGGAATGCCAAGCTCGACATCCACTCAGACCCCTTGCTCTGCCTGTGGGCTGTGAACTCCCGGGTACCCTTGCTGTGTGTGAGGTCAAGCCCCATCCAACTCCCTTATGGCAAGTCTTGAACAAAGTCTTCCTTCCTTTTCCACAGGTCAGAAGTAGCTTATTCCAATGAGAAATGGAAGCCTGCAGCTATTGTGATGCACTTCACTGTGCCCAGGTAAACCTGCCCAGAGGCCGATGCCCTAGAGGACCCCTCCCCCGCCCACCGCCACTGGCCTTGAGTCCTGGTGCAGAAGCTCAGTTGCTGGTGGCGCCCTCTGTGCTGCGTCCTAGGGCAAAGTGGCAGAGCCAGGCAGTACTGCTGGCAAACGGGAAGGCTCCAGAACAAATCCACAGAGTCAAACTCTAATTGCCATTCCTTGCAGGGAAGTTCTGAGCAGGTTACCTTACTCTGTAAGCTTCATTTTTCTTATCTGCAAAGTGTTTATAACACTTACCTCATAAATTGTTGTGATGCAATTTCATTTAATTATAAATTTATTCATCAGTTGCCTAAAAGTTTAGTAAAATCTGCCCAACACCAGTCCAAAATTCTTAAATTATCTAAAACGAAGCCATTTAATATTGGTGAGGGTTTACTATACTAACAATTTTTATAATGGTTACTTTTTAATATTGGGAGTATATTTATAAAAATTTTTTTAAAAAGTAGCCATGTTCTTAGCAGAGCATCACAAAGAAAAAACTACTCATAACCTCACCTTTCAGAGACGAGGAGTGTAATAAACACTCGAGTATCTATTCCTAGTGCTTTTCTATAACCTACTGTGAGTCTGCATTTGCTGTGAACACATTCCCAAACCAGCATGTCCACCTCTCGCAGTGCCGTTTTCAATGGGCGCACAACGTGGGTGTCAAATGAGCTGCACAACCCCACTGCAAAGCGTGCAGGCTATTGCCAGTGCTGTAAGCCGCAGGTCATGAATCACACCCACATGTAAAAGTCTGCGGGCACATGTCGGTCACTTCCTTGGGGTGAATCTTAAACGCGAAACTGCTGAGGCAAAGTGAAGGCACCTCTTGGCCATTCTTTTCCGACAGGCTGTCCGTGTGGAGCAGCAACGCATCAGCCTTCAGCTCTTACCACCACCAGGGTAGTTTCACTGGAACAGAAACCTGGCTTAACTCGGTCAGCAGGCAGTTTGCAGCAGACACGGAGCCACGAACGAGACAGACCTCCAGCCCTGCCCTCCGGCAGGAACGTGTCCAACAGGCAACAAGCACTGGGTCATAACTGCAGGACAGAGGGGGGCAGAGACTGTGAATGTGGGGAACACACAGCTGGAAGAGCCAGCCCAGGTCTGGGACCCAGGATGGCCATCCTGAGTGGCCAGATGGAGAAGGGAGGCAAGGCAGACGGGAGGCCTGATGCAAGAGTGAAAAGGCATAAATTTAAGTCTGTGGAGATCAAGTCCATAACCCATTGTATTATTAAGTGGATGTTTCTAAGCTGCTTGACATGTCTGCTTTATCTCGTCTGACCAGCAACATGTGTACGTCTGTGCCTCAGGCGCAGAAAATGGAAAAAGAAACAGCCCCTCTGCTTCGGAAAAGAGAGTTGAGGCTGCAGCCACAGAGCCAGCCGGCAAAGGGACCTGAAAACCACACATGCGCTTACACTTCATCTGAAGGGAAGTCAGGGCACAGTGAAGGCTCCTGAGCACGTGCACTTCAGCAACACTGCCCTACCGCTGTCGTGGAGGAGGGTGAAGGCGGCAAGACCAGAGGTGAAGGGGGCCTCTGTGGACAATGGCTGTTCTGGCTGCCCAAGGGCCCGCACCCCCCCTCTGGGGCTACAGAACCCCACCTCCTACTGCAGACGACTGAGGACAGTCCAGAGACCACATCCTGGTCCCCCAGATAAACCAAAGGACCGAGAGCTACATCCCAACCTGTGCTCGGCTAAGGTTCATGTGCAGCTGACTGCACTCCAGGCCCTGTGCTGGCAGCTGCGGACACAGCAGTGGACAAGACCAAGTCCCTGTCTAAGATCTGGATCTTTGAAGAGGGAGGCAAAGGCCCAGCTGGGTCAGGAAAAAACCTGGTGCGCATATAGGTCAAAACGTGTGAAGTTGTACACTTAAACATGTCTTTGTTCTATCCATTTTCTGCAAAGACCATGGCTACGTTTTTAATCAGAGCGCCCCAGAGCAAACGTCCCTCTAGTCCAGCTGGCACTGGTCGGTTTTGCTCAGGCTCTAGTGCAACAGGCACATTGCTGGCAGAGGCAGGAAGAGCTGGGCAGCGCCAGGGGTGTGAGGTCCCAGGCGGCTGCTGAGAAGCAGGGTTTGGAAGAGCCTTCCGCCCTTTCACTGGGATACACCCCACCCAGCACTCTGCCCTTCAGTCCCAGGTCTGTCCTTCTGGAAAGCTCTCCCAGTCCCAGGGGCCCTAACAGAATGACCAGGACCCCAGGGGCAACCCAGGTGCAGGGCCCTGGGCCTCTCCCACCGCTGCAGCCGGTCAGCCCCGCAGGGACCAATGGAACACAACCTCTGTCACCCCACGGAAGAAAAACAGTGTGTGCAGACCCGTAAAACTTGAAGCCTCATTTATTCAGAACTCAGAATAAGAATCCAACACAAATTTTTAAATTCGTGAGGTAAAGCTAAAACAATCTTTCATCAGAGACTTCCTTCAGCTTCGACTTACCATCTACGGACTATTTTTTTTATTTAACTCTAACAACTAGCTCCTAAGCAGAACGGAGTATGGAAAGGGCACTGGAGGCAGGCACACCAGCGTAGGAGCGCAGAACGCTGACCTGGGGAAAGCAAAAGGATAGAAAAACTGAAAATAAATAAGGAAGTGAGTAAGAAGGAGACAGGGAAGCTGAAAGACAAAAAACTCCAGCCACACAACAGGGCCACGGCTGTGTCACCCCCTGCGGCCTTGGAGTCGCGGGCAGCAGCGGTGCGTCTCCCCCGCCAGGTCTCTCCACCACGTGACCTGACTGCCGCCCCCCCCCCCCCGGGCAGGTGACTCTAGTCCCCCCCCCCCCCCAATGGCCACACACCTAGACCCCTTCTCGGCCGGAAGGAGCGGCTCTGCCCCGCTCCCTCCCCACGCCACTATCCAAACTCGGCGCAAAGCCGTTGGTGAAGTACTGGGCCGGCGGCGAGCCCGTGTCAACCTTCTGTCCCCGAGGGCCCGGGGCTAGGGTGGCGGCTCAGGGTCAGCGCAGAGATGACGGCGGCGCGGGGTGGAGGGCGCGGCAGGCTTGGGGGATGACCTCGACAGCCCGACGGCTAAGGACAACTGAGCTGCCCGGAACCGCCTGAGGGGAGAAGGCGGGGGCACAGGGGCAGGTCCGCAGGTGACGAGACAAGCGAACGTGGGAGGGGAACTGCCGGGTCGAGGGCAGGCAGGGGACCGAGGACCGTCCCTCAGCTCACAGCCGGGCGGCCACGACGCAGACCCACGAGCGCAGCCAGCGGGGCCGAGGCCGTCGGGCAGAGACCGGCGCCAGGACAGCGCTGGCCCCACAGACCCAGCCCTACCTAGAGATGCGCCTGCACAGCCTGCGAAACGCCCGCGCAGATCTCCGTCCAGCAGCAGCCGCTAGTCCACTTCCGCTTCCGCTCAGGGAGCTTCCGCTCCAGGGACCGTCAGCGCGTGGGCGGGAACGAGGTGCGAGAGGAGCAAGGTGCGCAGGCTCCGGGAAAGCCGCCAGCTGCGCTGGCACCACAAGAACGATGTGCGCAGGCGTCGCGCCCGTTGTCTGGGAAACCGCGCCTGGCTGCTGAGGTGATGACCGAGGTCTTGGCTTTCCACAGGCGCTGGTGGGACGTTCTACTTCCCTGCTCAGTGCGCAGTCCGTGCTCCCGCGTGGAACGGCGGGCAGTCGAGTCCCCGACACTGCTTCTGCGGAAGCGTGGCCCGGCGCTGGGCTCCCCCGCGAGTCCCCGCTACTAGAGCTCCCGCGGAGGGTGGGGCTCAGTGATGAGCGCGCACCGAGGTCCTGCCGTGCGTTGTCTCGCGGGACGGAGCGTGGACTCTGAGCCACATCTCGGCCTTTTTGCGTCTCGGGGACGAGATCCCGCGCGCCCAGAGGTCGGGCAGCCCCAGCGCTCGGCACAGCGCACCTCCTCTGCCTGCGACGGCGCCCTATTCTCTAGGGCCAGGAGGACGTGCAGGTAGCAGGCATGATAGCAGGAAAAATAGCCTTGAAACCAATCTCATTTATTTAAAACAAATTACTGACAACGTTATGAACAATGTCAGGTTAGGGTGCGTCTCATTCCCACGCTACCGCACAGCGTGTCTGAGGAGCGTGAGCCCCGGGAGCGGAGGCTGCGGGGCTGCAGGAACCCTGGAAGGTGGATCCTGCAAGGACCAAAGCATTTGGCAGATCAAGCGCTCAAAAGAATAGCAAATGGAAAGGACACCATATGCACTCATTAAACAATTTGGGAAGGACTCTCTTCATTTGGCACACAAAGATTTAATTTCCTGTTGATATATATATATATATATATCATATATATATATATGTATCTATCTATCTATGTAAGAAATATATATATATTTCTTTTTTTCTAAGTAAAAGCACCTGTTCCTGGTTGTGTGCCTACGGTTACATGGAGATGTGTGTGAGATGGTTGTGCTAAGGAGTGCACGTTGTGGTTGGGGAAGCAAACACACATTATGTTTGGAAAACAAGTGAAGCCTGGGGTAAGATTTATCATGTGCAGTGGCAGGGAGGTATGGTGTAAGCTGAGCCTGGAAGGAAGGGTGAGAGCTGAGATGGGATGGGAAGAGAAGGACTTCTAGGCAGGCAGCAAATCTCGGAAAGGGATGGAAGTGGGGATTTAGTGGTGTGAGGCGGGAACCACGAACACCAGACTTCAGGAGCAGCCTGGTGCTCGCAGATGGCAGAGGCTGGCTGCCCAAAGCACTGCCCCCGCCACCACCGCTCCCCACATTGCTTTCATGAGTCCTACCACTGAGCAATCTTTATCGCTGCAGAGCTTCCAGAAAGCCTATTGCCTCCCTCCTAAATATACACAGATGACCAAGGATTAACGTATTTAAGGAAGACAAGAAAATAGTAAAAAAAAACCAACACCCCAGGAACTAGGAGAAGAAAAAAGTGTTATAAAAACTTAGTTATTGACAGTTCTGAAGATAATATTATATCCAAAACAAAAAGGTATATAAAATAGCAATCAAAATAAGGAAGCGCTCTTGAAAATTCAGAAAGTAATAAGTGTAAAATTGATAAAAGACAATAAATTTGATGATATCTATCAGATAATAAAACAAGAAGAAAAAGACATGGAAAAGGAAAGCATAAGAAAAAGAATATTAAGAAGTTCAATGTCTGAAAATAATTATAGGAAAGAACAGAGAAATGAAGAGAAAAAAATTACTCAAGAAATAATTCAAGAAAACTTCCCAAATCTAAAGACATGCTATCATATTGAAAGGGCACAACAAATCTGAAAAGATCCATACCAAGGCACATCATTACAAAATTTCAGTGGTAAGGCCTGGCTGGCATGGTTCAGTGAATTGAGCACCGGCCTGTAAGCCAAAGGGTCACCAGTTTGATTCCCAGTCAGGGCACATGCGTGGGTTGCAGGCCAGGTCCCCAGTGGTGGGCGCATGAGAGACAACCACACACTGATGTTTCTCTCCCTCTCTCCTTCCCTCCCCCCTCTCCAAAAATATATAAATAAATTCTTTTTAAAAACCCACATGTGGCCAACAAGGAGGAACCTAGCAAAATGTGCTGGTCTAACTGCCCTCCGTTCCCCATTGTTTCTGGTGGCCCCGGGAGGATTTGTTTACGGCATGTTTGTTTTTTCTCCTCCACCTGTGAATCACCTGCTTTTCCTCTGAAATTCCAGATCCTGGCCTCCTCTGTCCAAACTACTCAGTGCATCCTTTGGTCTCATCCTAAGGGGGTATTCATCCTAAGAAGTGTATTCTTAGGGTACCCCCTCATGTCATCCATGATAAATTTTGGACACTTTTTTCTGCTAACCTGTCTCATGTTGATTAGACTATTAGCCCAACTAGAAGAACTTAGGTGGGAGAAAAGTTATTTTCCTTTGACTCCCACAGTATCTAGGAAAATGGGGTGGGGGTCGGGGAAGTGGAGAGTTAAATTCACATCCTCTAGGTTAGGAAGTCCACAGAAAATGCACACAACTGAAGAAGAAAGACGTCACATCAGAAACAAGAGTTAAAGGTAAAGGAAGGAATTGGGAGTGGGAATATGTGGTGTGGGAAACTGCTATTTTTCCTTATAAATCTTGAAATTCTATTTGAGTTTTAAAACCTGTAAGTGTTACTCTGATAAAAGGAAAAGGTTTCAAATTTAAGTTTTAAAAACTGCTTAAGTAACTAGTACAAGTGTTTGTAAGTGGAACAATTGTTGCTGAAACTTAAACCCATCTAAATTTCAAAGACTTTTAAATTATTTTTATTGGCTACAATCACTACTGTGAAAGAAGGGAAAAGCTAAAGATTACTTACAGGACTTCCGCCAAGATGGAGGCATAGGTGGAAACACTGTGCCTTCTCCCACAGCCAAGTTTGAATACAACAAAGGTTTGGAGAACTAGGACACACCCAAAGACCAGAAAACGGAATTATACGGAAGTCCGACAACTATGAACCGTTCAACCGGGACGGTAAGAGGGGCGGAGCCAGCAGCGGAGCAGGGTCGGGCAGGACAGATCCCCTGACCTAGGCACGCAGGCAGCCCGGAACCAGTCAGGGTGTGGGGCAGACTGACTGCGGTCGCACATTCGCGCACAGTGAGACGGACCACACAGGCCCCAGGGGGCGAACCCAGTGGTGGAGGGCTGACGGCGGTGGCACACTCGCGTGCAGTGGAACGAAACGCGTGGGCCTGGTGACGGTGGTGGCTGCGGCGCCAGTGGGGGCCGTGGCAGCAGGCAGCAGACAGGAAGCCATTGTCCCTCTTTGACCCCGCCCACATACAACGTCACAACCCAGCGACTGAGTGGCCCTGCTCTAGTGAACACTTTAGGGCTCCGATCCTGCTATGGAACCGGCGCGAACAGCCCAAAAGATGGCGCAAGAAGAACTCAAAGTCCCAGAGCTGATAACTCTCAGTGACCGAGAAATTGCCAGCCTCTCAGAAGCACAGTTCAAGACACTGTTTATCAGGATGCTCACAGAACTGGTTGATTATAGTCACAAATTAGAGGAACATATGAAGGCTAAACTAATTGAAATGAAGGGAGATGCACAGGAAACCAATAGTGATGGAAAGGAAATTGGGACTCAAATCAATGGAATGGACCAGAAGGAAGAACGAAACATCCGACCAGAAAGGAATGAAGAAATGAGAATTCAAAAAAATGAGAGGCTTAGGAACCTCCAGGACATCTTTAAACGTTCCAACATCCGGATTATAGGGGTACCAGAAGGGGGAAAGAAACAGCCACAAGTGGAAAACGTATTTAAACAAATAATAAAGGAGAACTTCCCCAGTCTGGCAAAGGAAATAGACTTCCAGGAAATCCAGGAAGCTCAGAGAGTGCCAAAGAAGTTGGACCCAAGGAGGAACACACCAAGGCACATCATAATTACATTAGCCAAGACCAAAATGAAGGAGCGAATCCTAGAAGCATCAAGGGATAAGGGGACAGTCACCTACAAAGGAGTACCCATCAGACTGTCAGCGGAAATCCAAAGACCTACAGCCAAGATTGCTTTATCCAGCAAAACTTTCATTTAGAATGGAAGGACAGATAAAGTGCTTCTTAGATAAGGTCAAGTTCAAGGAGTTCATCATCACCAAGCCCTTTTTATATGAAATGCTAAAGGGACTTATATAAGAAAAAGAAGATGAAAAATATGAACAGTGAGAGGGCAGCAAACACACAGTTATTAACAACCACACCAAAAACAAAAGCAAACCGAGGACAGCTAGATCAGGAGTGGAACCATAGAAATGAAAAATACATGGAGGGTTAGCAACAGGGGAGTGGGAGGAGGAGAAGGCACAGAAAATAGCATAGACAGTAGGTAGAAAATAGGGGGGAGGGCAAGAATAGTGGGGGAAATACAGAATCTAAAGAACTTGAGACACATGGTTATAAACTAAGGGGAGAGAATGGGGGGGAGGGAGTGTACGGGTGGAGGGGAGTGAAGGGGGGGAATAGAACAACTGTAATGGTATAATCAATAAAATATATTAAAAAATAAAGTTAAAAAAAAAGAAAAAAAGATTACTTACAAATCTCTTTCCTGGGAGACTAAAAGTTGTATGTAAAGATCGGTGGTGTAAAAGGAGAAAAAAATTGCGGTGACTCTTCCCGTCTTACACAGAGGCACTTTGCTGTGTCCTGTTCCACACAACAGCTTAATCAGCTGGAGGGGGAGTCTACAGACAGGATGGAGAGTTCAGGTAAAAAGGAAAATAGGGGACATAGGGAAGGGGGAAAAAAAGAAAAACTGTAGGTTGAAATTCGGGAGAAGCTGGGAACTCGGGGACAGTAAAATATGGGAGAGACAGAGAAAAGAGATTTGGAGAATAGAGTGAACTGGGGAAAGGGAGGGATGCGGGACTGGTTCTCTAGGTGACAAATAGCCTTCAAGGTTCATTTGGAAATAAAAATTAATTTTATTTGAATGCTGAAGTTCTTTGAATACAAAAAACATTATTTAGGTTTTATTTAAATACAGTGTAATAGCTCACCATCCAAAAATGGGGAAAAAAGCCACAATGATAAAAAACATACTGACTTCTACATCGTTGATCCAAACTAAATATGACTGAAGTGTTTTACTGTTGACGAAAAGCATCCCGTGAAAGAACACATCTCTCTTCTCTGGCACGTCATCCTGTGTCTGCCTGTGGCTTCCGGGCCCTGCAGGCATCGTGAGTGTGAGTGAGCAAGGTCTGAACCCACAGGCCACCCAAGAGGGCTCAGAAAACTCCAGGAGGACACCCTGGAGGAACTACGGGAGGCCAAGACCCCCCTACCTCATTTCATGAATTCTAGGAGATGATGTCTTTTCATTATTTTACTTGAATGCCCAACTTAATTTCTTTATAGTTAAGAGTATTGAATTAGGGTTTTCTGTTACTTACAGCTTCTGTCCATGAAGACATAATTACTACAGAACTTGTTCTTCCACTCTAAACAACCAGAGCCCTGGCTGGTGTGGCTCAGTGAATTGAGCGCTGGCCTGCGAAGTAAAGGGTCACAGGTTCGAATCTCAGTCAGGGCACATGCCTAGGTTGTGGGCCAGGTACCCAGTGTGGAAGTGGGGGTGGGGGATGAAGGGAACCACACACTGATGTTTCTCTCCCTCTCTCCCTTCCCTAAAAATAAATAAATTAAGTCTTAAAAAATAAAACAAATAACCAGAAAACTAGACATAGTGTGTGATTTTACTGTTTTCAGACAGTGGGCAACAAGAAGTGAAGGAGAGTATCAAAAGAAGGGAAATGACACCCCGCGGCCACAGCAATTGTGGTGAAGATGCAGGGGATGCTGACCACCCACACCGACCCCGGGAGCTGGTGTCACGGTTTCACTCACGGTGAGGGTTAAAAGGGGACTATTTGACCAGCGTACGTTGAGATGAAGAAATTCCTTGACCAAATGACCAAACTCGACCAAAGAATAAATTTAAAAATCGGAGTAACCCTATATTTATTTATTATATCAAATTTGCAAGTAAACAGTTCCCAAGAAAGAAAACTCCAGACACAGTTGGACTCACAGGTGAATTCTCTCGAGAATCTAAGGAAGGCACATTAATCCTAAGCAAACTCTTCCCCAGAATCAAAGGAAGGGAGCCTCCTCTGCTCACTGTGTGAGGAGCACAGTGGCTGAGACTCACGCAGCAAGGCGGCTGGGCACAGAAGTCAGTGCTGTGAGAGGCAAAGGCTCTGCCAGCCAGTGGACTGGCCAGGAGGCCGGGAGGCTCCAATCTGACTCCCGCATCTGGGGCTGGAGGCAAGACATCGGGTTTTCAGCACCGGATCTTCCTGGACAGCGGGCCTGGCTTCGGAGGGTCCAGGTGCTCAGGGCCCCGCCTGCTCTCCCAGGTTCTGTGGGAGGGGGGAGTGAAGGCCTCACAGGTGTTGCTTGCGAGTGGGGTGAACGCCGTGCCCACGTTTCGTTGGACACAGTCAGGCAGGCCCTGTCTGAGCTGATGCTGCTGTCACCAAATGGCTCTAATTTCTTTTTGGACTCCCAGCGGGGGTGACCGGAGAGCAGATGAATGAGCAAACAAGTGCCCAAGGTGGCCTTCTCACTGAGGTCTAGCTCCAGCCCCAGCTGTGACCAGGCAGCACCACGGGCCAATCCTGGCTTCCCCACTTGCTGGACTGTGGCTGGTGCAGCGGGGGCCTGGGACTCAGTCCTAGCCACCGAGAAGCACTTTTGCAGGGCCCTCAAGAACCTGAAGACGGCCGCACTTCTTGCCTTCATTAACCTACTCCTGGTAATAGGAACAGTTCCAAGGGCCACAGAGACAAACGATGGTTTGAGATTGTTCCTAAAAAACCCAGACTCGCCAGCCATGGCCCTGTTTGCTTACCTCGCTACAGCCCAAGGCATCCATTTTGAAAGCACTTTACAATTAGTTATCAGTGGTGAGGACTCAGACACAGCCCCCAACCTGTTCCCATTTTTCTAAAAGATCATACCGTTTGGAAAACACATCTTGATGGTGAGCCAGTGGTGTTCCCACCCTGGGTCCCCTGGGGGGCGTGGAAGGGAGGGGTAAGACTTGAAATATTGAGAAGGAAGCTGTGGACAGCCAGGAATGCGGCGCCAGAAAGCAGGTTCTGCATTTTGAGATGGAGAAACTGTGTGCATCAGAAGGTGGAAAACACTTGCCTAACTAAATATGTCCCCTCTTTTTTCTCCAATACCTAGGCTGTTTATTGGGGTCCCTTTCTCTCCAGCCCATTTACTTGAGTAGGGCTTCGCAAAGCCGGTCTCCTAGCAGCGAATGCAGAAGGCCCATTCATATTACAATGGACGCAGAGGAAAGAAAGAGCAAGGCTTGTTTAAACTGCCCCCGTCTTCATTCACAGCCTGCATTGTGACACCCACAATGGCACTAAAGGACTCATTGTGGCCGAAAACAAATCAAAACAGAATACGGGCGCTAAGATAAAGGAGTCAAGCAACAAAATTGCTGAAAAAATCTTAGTCTTACATCTGAGATTTATGTTACCTTTTTACTGTGTGGCCTATTGACCGGTGTGTATAAAAACCTCCAGAGTTTAAAAAACAAAAAGATAAATGGGAACTTTGTGTACATTTTTAATGGCGCTTACACAGAGCAGATGAGTCTGCTGGTTGCTTTGGAAGCTGTTTAATAATTATCGTTTTTTGTTTGCACAACATTTGGGGAGCCACACTCCGGCACTTTGTGCGTATTTTCCCCATCAACATGCCCAGGCTCTGTCCCTGTGGCCCAACAGCGTCCCTCACACAGTCGCCCCCGCCCCCACCCCGGCCCCCAGCAACATCAGACGTGGCAGAAACCCACGCCCAGTTCAGCCGGCAACAGGTGGACGGTTGAATAGCTTCACACGTTTTTCGGGAGAGGGGGTGGGGAGGGAGAGAGAAAGAGGAGGGCGGGAGGGCAGGCTTTTGGGAGCCGATTTAAGGATTAGATCAGATGTTATTGCTAGTGAAAAATTAAACAGCCCGGTGCTCTGGGGAGCGCAGATTAATATATTTAGTGGCCGCGGACAAAGGCCGCTCATTGTGGCCGCGTCTGAATGCCTGTGAATAGGACGGAGCATATGCGGCCTGTCACCGCAGGTGCCCACATCTGTTCTCCGCGGGCAGATGCTCACAGAGCAGGGGAGGGAGGCCGGGGGAGGACAGCGTGGTCGGAAGCTCCGCCTCGCCCCTGGCTCCCCGGGTCCAGAGGGGACGCTCCGCGGGGAGGGCGGGTCCGAGCGCCGCGCGCGGGGTTAGGAATGGGGGCGCGGCGTCTCCGGGGCGACTGCGTTTCAGAGCCCGGGGCGCCGGGCATGGTGATTGACGGGCCGCCCGGGGACCCGGGGACAGGTGCCCGCGACCTCCCGGGTGGGGCGCGTCCTATAGAGCCAGGCCTCAGGGAAGGCCTGCTGCGCGTCGCCCTTCGACGCCCTTTCTCTCCTTCCTCCATTGTCTTACAAAGTCACAAGTCTACGATTTCCAGGTCTAAGCACTGAGGCAGGTGACCCGGCAGTGCGTCCCGAAGTCGGGGTCTGGGGCTTCGGGTCGCATCCTTGCGGAGTGCACAAAAGTCCCGACGCCCACTCTCAGACCACGCGATTAGTGCGCGCAGCCGGGCCCTCAAGTCACTGGGGACCCGCCCCTCCCAAGCCCAGCACAGGCGCCCCTCCGAGGGAAACCTCAGGCCCGGCGCCGCCGCCGCCTCCAGGAAGCCCTCCGCAGCGCTGCAGTCCAGGGTCCGGGGGCACAGCAGCCTCCACCTAAAGCCCCTTGCCGGCCCGGCGCGTTGGGCCGCGGAAAAGTCCCAGGGGCCCCTGGGGAGTGGGGTAGGGAGCGCGGGCGGAGCAGCTGCTTGGTCATCTGATCCGGGACAAAGGCGCGCCCGCCGGGGCCCCGGCCAGGTAAACACGTGCTTTGTCATGGAGATGGGCGCGCGGCCCCGAGCAGACGATCCGCGGTTTCGGGGAGAGGCAGCCGCAGTGGAGGAGATGGCGGGGGGTGGGGGCCGTAGCCCGGGGAGGGAGGGACACAGGCTGAGTGGGTGCTGGAGAGGTGGCGCTGGGAGCCGTGCGGGCGCGGGAGGAGGGGCCGAGCGGCCCCCGGTCCCCGCAGCGCCGGAGCCACGCGACCCGCCCTTTCTCATGCAAATTCGCGCATGCCTTTGCAAGGACCTGCAGTCATGCGGCCTCCGCTTCCGCGCAGCGGCCAAGGTGGCCGGCTCCAAAAGCCCCGCACCCTAAACAGCGAAGCAAACCACGTGGGGTTGGGGCATTCCTTCCTTCCTCTGGCCTCCGCGGCTGATCCCTGGGGAAAGTGAGCCTGCCCCGCAGGGAAGCCAGGGCCACCGCCTCATTTGCGGGGTCTCCAGCGGCCCGGCCAGCGGTTAGAGTGAAAAGGCCCCGGAGAAGCGGTCAGGGACCACTGTGCTCGCCGGGGTTTCCTTCCTGCTACCCCTCCCCCAACCCCACACAGTCCTGCGGGCCGAGGTCGCTGTCTTGGGCGTCTGCGGGGCCAGGCCTCCGTCCGGGATCTGCCGCCAGGAGGGCAGCAGAGAGCTGACCGCCGCCCGCGCTGCGTGGCGGACCCCCCTCCCCCCCGCGGGAGGGAAGCCTCGGCGTTTAAAGACGAGCGAGACCTGCCCCCGCCTCTCTCCGGTTGCGCGTGAATGAATGTCTTAGGTCAGTGATTTTCAACCTTTTTCTGGTGACACTCATAAACTACTGAAATTCTGCACCACACCAAAAACGACGCATTTTTGCCAGTATGGCCACAAAGGGCGTAATTTTGATTCGTTCACACTGGAAGGCAGTTGTTTCCGCGCTCCGCCCCCAGTACTTGACAATCTCAGGGAAAGGAGGTCAGTGCCCCCCACTCAACAGTCCGGTGTTGCATGGCGCAGCCGAGAGCGTCACTGGCCGAGGCGAGTGGGCATCGTCAGCCACAAGACTCAGACACGAACCCAGTGCACACATAGCCATGTCCACGCTCCGGCCAGTGTGTCGGGTCCATGCGCTCGCGACTCGGGGATCGGCTCCTCCAAACAGCCTGGAGAAGATGGAGGAGGTATCCTTGCTCCCCGCAGGGCACAGAGGGAGGGTTCACCCACACACATCTGCAGGAGCGCCCTGCCTTCCTGTCGTCAGAGTGCGCAGGTGGAGCCCCCGCTGCTCCAGCCGCTGGGGCCGTGGCTGAAGCCCCGTGGGCAGGGGGTGAGCTGGTGGGAGATGTGATACCAATACTAATTACCAGCCACGCTTTAGGGGCTCCCTCCTCCTCCTCCTCCTCCTTTTTTAAGTAAGCTGGCATGTTTGGTCAACACCAGATTTGCTTCCTGGAAGTTTTTTATTTTGTTGTTCTGAACAAGGACCCTAATTCTTCTTTGGAATAAGAGAACCTCTCTGTTGGGTATACAGTGTTCTGTTGGTCTGTGAAAACACAAACTCCACTCAAGTCTCCAGACTTGTTTACACAGAAAACTGAACCTATGGCTGGCTTGGAGTCTGGAGCGGATTCTGGGCATTGTTTATTGCAATCTGCCCAGAGCCACCCCCCCCCACAACCCTCCCCCACCCCTGCCTTGAGAAAAGAACCAGGCTTCTATGGGTGAAAGCCGGTTTGACACAAGTCTGGGTGACTGCGTGAGTCGGTCACACTCACTGCTGAGCACGGGCACATTTAATTTGGTTAGGGGCCTGACAGGGAGGCTGGTGAGGTAATCAGGGTCTCCAGCAAACAGAGGGTTCTGCAGTGGCTGCCACGCCCTGGTTCTGCCCTGGCCGATGGGGCCATCCAGGTCCCCTGCTCTGAGGGCCTGGCGAGAGCAACCCAGCACCAGGCGGTCCCTGCCTCTCCACTACTGCGTCTGATGTATGGGGTGCCCTCTCAGCCCTAATGAGCCTCACTTTGTCCAGCGAATTTGCTGAGACATCAAAAAGTATTTAAAAGGAAGTTTCCTGCTTCTTCCTAATGAGCAAGGTGAGGATTTATGGTGTGTGGGGAGGGGATCTGGCTGCGAGGGCCAAGGAGGAGAAAGTCCATTGAACACACTGTGGCTCCTGCTCGCTCTGCGTTTAGGGGGTCAGAGCACTGAGAGCAGGAGTATAGAGACACGCAGTTGGGGAGTGAAAAAACGCCATTTGGTTCGGAGCAGATGGCTGGCTAGGGGGCTGATGGCGTCTAAAGGCGTGTCATCCCCCTTCAGCCTGAATCCCTAAGGGCTCCCCTTGTCTTCCCAATCAATGAAAATTAAAGTGCAAAGAAAGGGTGAATAGTTGGACCTCGAGTCTCTCCTTTGTTCATCTCAGCGACTGGTGTGCAGGAGTTAACTACAACAGGCTCCCATAGAAACACTGAAGTTAAACAGTCCCCCCTCAGCTTGGCTTGGAAAGGGAGTGGGGGGAGCCCACGTGGAGTGGGAGAGAGGAGGAGGATAAGAAAGGGGGAAAGAAGGACAGGGGAGGAGGAAGGAGAAGAAAGACTCGTTCTGCTTGGTTTCCCCAATACAGAATCGCGTGGCATAAATTAAGTTGGGAAAGAATGAACGCTTTGGGCAGGATTCTGATGGATTTTACGACGCCTTTCAGTTCCGCTTTGCCGCTGTAATCGAGAAATCTGTGCCATGTCCGTTTAACAAATACTTGATGCTGGGGGTGGGGGGGGGGTTGTTGAAGACCTGGGGCAATGCTTTCCCCCCGAGGTTTAAGCCCTTGCGCGTGGAACTTTTAATTTCCAGTTTTCTAAACAGGCATTCACACGAGCCCTTTCCCATTCCCTCTTCTAATTGAAAGGTTCCTGATACTTGGTTTCCTACTGAACCTGCTCCCGGTCTCGGGCACAGAGCGCTGGAGTCCACATCCCTCTCTCCCGCCGGTCTCTCCAGCTCCTGGAAGCCTCTCCCTTCCCCGCCAACACCCACCCACCCACCCACCCACCACGCGTGCGCGGCACACACCAGTTCCCGTGCTGCGGGGGACCAGAGTTCTCAGGAACCAGCCTTCAGGGGAAACATGGATGTGATGAAAAAAGGATGCTGACACTAGGTGGCAAGATTAAATTAGGATTGGCCAGCCCGCCAGGGTAGTGCGTCCTTGCACAGCCCGCGGGCGGCCCGCTGGGAGTGCCGGCTCCGGGGCGCAGCAGCTTGGGAAGCTTCCGTTGGTTCGGAACCAAACAGCAGGGGTTCTGCTGAGTCCAAGCCTCCCTCTCTCACCGGAGCCTCACACGTTACTGCTCGTTATTTCTCTGTTTCTCCGTGAGGCCGCAATGGGGAATCTGAAGGGTCTGTATCTGCGAATCCTGAAACTCTCTGGGTGTTTGGGAGCCGCAGAACCAGGGGTCCGGTGGCCTAACTGGAGGGACTTCCGTGGACAACGACGGCAGGTGATCCTCAGATTGTTGCTCACAGTGGTTTTGGTGTTTAT
Source organism: Sturnira hondurensis (assembly GCF_014824575.4). NCBI lineage: Eukaryota > Metazoa > Chordata > Mammalia > Chiroptera > Phyllostomidae > Sturnira > Sturnira hondurensis. The sequence continues at coordinate 11,699,339 of NW_028072798.1, read as the reverse complement.
CCTATGTTGTGGTCTTGACGTCTGTCGCAGCGAAAGCCCCATTTCGCCAGGATGGTGCCCGTCCCCACCAGGAAGGCGGTGCAGCACCTACAGCGAGGCTAGTGCTGCTGTCCAGGGGACACCTTCTCCAACACTCACACCTCCCTGCCCAGGGAGCTGCGGAAGGGTGTGTGTGCGTGTATGTCCGCGGGGGTGGGGTGAAGGCGGAGCAGCGACGGAAACAGACCTCGAGTGCGCCCAGCACAAAACTGGATGCTGGAGTAGGAGTCCACGCCCCACCTGATTCTGCCTTGTGCCCGCGAGCATGAGAGCAATTTCGATCATTCATTGTGTGATATGTGTGTTCTTGGCCCTCCCAATAAACTCATTCCCCTTAAAAAAAAAGAAAACAAAAGTTCTAGTGTCTGATGGACGTGTAAAAACCTAATAAGGTGATGGTTGTGTAAAGGTTGCGGCTGGGGGGGGGGGGGGCGNGGAGCGGGGGGGGGGGGGGGGGGGGGGGCGGCGAGGTCTCCGGAGCATGTGCCGGACATTGTTGCAGAGGCCGCGGCGCGCGCGGAGGGGAGCTCTTTCTCTCTGCATTGTGCGGGGAGCAGGTGCGGTCTGCATTACCATACAGCTGAGCGCACAAAGAGCCACTGATTCAGGCTCGCACAATAACAGACTGCCTTAATGACAGCCACGCGAACGACGCACACCAAACTCACTTTTTACTAAGCGGAGGGAGGACGAGGGGGGAATGCCCGGGAGAGAGGGGCCGGAGACCCAGGAAAGGTGGCGCTGGACGAGAATCGCGCCGGGAAGGGCGTGCGTGTGTGCCGGGGGAAGGAGGGGCTATAGGTTCAGGCATCAGGATCTCCCGGCTGGGGGGCGGAGGAACGCACTACCCGGACCCCGCCCCCCCAGGGGCCGCGGGGACACCGGGTCCCCGGGGGCGCAGTGCTCGTCCCCGGCCCCGCCCTGCGCGCGGGCTCTGCGTTCCCAGACGCAGAGCCGCCATCCTCGGCCGGGAGGTGGGTGGGTGTCAGACCTTCCCAAACTTCTCGAAACTGCCGCTACGATCTCGCCACCCTCTGCCCACCGCCCGTGCCCGGGTCCTACCGCGCCCCCGGGCCCCCGCTCCCGGAGACTCCTGTTTCGGAAGAGGCCGCCCCGGAGAAGGCGGGCCGCCGAGAATCGGGCCTCTAACTTCATCCGCCTCCCGTTCCCGAAGCCCCGGGACGCGGCCGCGCGAGGAGACAGTGGGAGGGCGTCGCAGCCGGGACAGTCGCCGGGGCCGTGTCCGGCGCACCAGTCCGGCTGCGATCGGTGGGCGGGCGGGCGGGAGGCGCGGCGCCGCCTCGCGTGTCCCCGTGGGCCTCCGAGAGCCTGTGGCCGGGGAGGCAGCCGAGGAGGCCGGGGGTGGCGGCACCAGTGTGGGGATCGGAGGGGATTCTTGCGGGGAACATTTTGCAGGAATGTAAATGAGTGCGTTTTGTGCCGAGAGGGGGAAGGGGGGCTGGGGGCGGGCGCAGGGGAGGGCCGGAGGCGGGGAGCGGTGGGGGCGGGGAAGAGGGTTGCACATTTTACAGCTCACTGACCATTTGGCGATCCATTGAGAGGAGGGTTTGGAAAAGTGGCTTCTTTGTGACAGCTCTCGCCAGATTGGGGGGCTGCTCATTTGCATCTCATTAGCCATGCGGGCGGCCTGCGGAATATAAGGGCGCGGCGCTGGCGAGAGCCAGACCCTCGGCGCGCACCCGCGGGACCCGGCGGCCAGGGCGGATCGTCGCGGAGGACGGGCCGCGGCGCGCAGAGCCTCCTCCCACGACTCGCCTCGGCTCCGCGCGTGTTTACTCGGATGTCACTGGCTGGGCTCCTCAGAACGACGCGAATCTCCGTGGCGGCACAGGAGGTACCAGGGGCCCAGGCTGCTTCCGGAGCGCCCGTCGCCGCCGCGCAGTGACCCGGCCCGGCCTGGCCCGCGCTCCGCCGTTCCCGGATGATCGCCGCTCCCGTGGATTTCCAGACTGCGCCTCTAACCGGACTCGGAGGGGCCCCTGCAGCTCCTTGGGAACTATCTGGACGCTTTCTCTATCCCTCCCTCCCTCTCTCTCTCTTTTCTTCCTGCGAAGACGCGTAAGAAAAGAACCAGGAAGCAGACGACCCTGACCCACTCGTGGATTGAAAGAAAAGAGGGGGAAACCGAAAGTTGCCCCTCCAGGAGCAATCTCTCCGAGCGAGCACTGCTCCTCGCACAGCCCCAGCTGCCTCAGTCGCCGAGCGCGATCCAAGAAGCCTCGGCCTGGACCGAGCCGGGCCGGACCCCAGGAGAAGGGAGACCTGGTCGTCCCGGCCCGGCGGAGCCGGACTCGCTGCCCACGCTGCTCGGAGCGCACTCTGTCCCTCGTATCCCCGGGCTGCTGCTTTTCCTGGAGGAGAACGACTGGGCCGCCGGAGAGGGAGCGTGTCGGGAGGTGCACCATGGGCCGCCGGTGCGCCCTGGCCCTCGCCCTGGTCTCGGCCCTGCTGTGCCAGGTGAGTTGTCAGGAGCCCTGTGGGGTCAGGTAGCAGGACGCGAGGTACAGACTGTGGAGCGCAAGTGAACGCGGCGGCGACGACTTCGCGCCGCCGCGCGCTCACGCCGCGTCCTCCCCGCAGGTCTGGAGCTCGGGGGTGTTCGAGCTGAAGTTACAGGAGTTCGTCAACAAGAAGGGGCTGCTGGGCAACAGCAACTGCTGCCGCGGGGGCGCGGGGCCCCCGCCGTGCGCCTGCAGGACCTTCTTCCGCGTCTGCCTCAAGCACTACCAGGCCAACGTGTCCCCCGAGCCGCCCTGCACCTATGGCAGCGCCGTCACGCCGGTGCTGGGCGTCGACTCCTTCAGCCTGCCCGAGGGCGCGGGCGCCGACCCCGCCTTCAGCAACCCCATCCGCTTCCCGTTGGGCTTCACCTGGCCGGTGAGCGCCGCACCTGCGCGCGGGGCGGGGCGCGCGGGGGCCGGAGCCGGCGGCAGGGTGACAGCCCGGGCAGGGAGAGGCAGAGAGGCGGGGACTGGGACGTTTCCGCGTCCAGACTGTACCCAGCCCCCAAGCCGAAGGAGCCCGTTTGCGGGAAGGCCCGAGGCCCCCTGCTCTCGGACGGGTCGGTCGTATGGTCATCCTCGCAGCGTGGCAGCGCCACGGCCCCTCCACATGGGCCCACCCCTGGAGCTCGGGGCACAGTCTCCAGCCTGGCCTGCTTCTGCGCAGCCCCTTATTTTTTTTTAGCGTGATATCCTGTACTAACAGGCTAAAAACACACACCCGGAAACCACTCTTTAAAAAGTTCTCCCATTTCCTTGAGGAAAGTGAAAACAGGCGGCAGATGCAGTGGGACCCTCCCCAGGACACACTGTGTGTGCTGGTCTGCGCCCCAGGCCGCCCCTGACTCGTCCCCAAGGCTCACAGTGTCTGAGAGCAGGTGCCAGTTCTCCTTGTCTCCTCCCTGTCCCCAGGGCACCTTCTCTCTGATCATCGAAGCCCTACACACAGATTCTCCCGACGACCTTGCAACAGGTAAACAGCCCCAGAAGCTCTCACACTTAGGCATCCGCCTCCCTGGTACCTCTGAGCACTTGAGTCCTGGCTTCCCCACCACCAGCGCCTGCGTCCTCACTCAGCCTGTTGCTCCAGGAGCTTAGGGAGAGGCCTCTGGCCCCCTCCTCTTGCAGCGGGCCTGGTGCCCCAGCCCCCGGGCCTCTAGGCTCCGAGTCCGAACCCACAGGAGCCTCCTCTGCCCTCACAGAAAACCCCGAGAGGCTCATCAGCCGCCTGGCCACGCAGAGGCACCTGACGGTGGGCGAGCAGTGGTCCCAGGACCTGCACAGCAGCGGCCGCACCGACCTCAAGTACTCCTACCGCTTCGTGTGTGACGAGCACTACTACGGGGAGGGCTGCTCCGTCTTCTGCCGCCCCCGGGACGATGCCTTTGGCCACTTCACCTGTGGGGAGAGAGGGGAAAAAGCCTGTAACCCTGGCTGGAGAGGCCAGTACTGCACTGAAGGTGGGTCCCCGCAGGCAGGAAGCCTCTCTCTCTCTCAGTGGATGGGTTGTGGGGGCTGGGGGGCATTCTGTGAGCATTCTGTGAGCTGGGCCCCAGGCTGTTAGCACTAGAGAGGCGTTCTGGAGGGGAAACCGAGGCTGGGGAGCTGCAGAGACTTGCCAAGACTTCAGTCAGCAAGTGGAGGTGTTGGAGTCAACTCAGACATTCTGACTTCCGCTATGGGAAGCTGCCCTTCTTAATCACGGCAGATTTTGGAGACGGGGCCAGGGTCAGGAAGTCAGTGAGGGAGAGGGAGGGGAGGAAGGAAGGGAGGAACAGAGGGCAGCGTTTGTGTGTTGGGGCTGCGTTACACCAAGTTCTCTGCTGGGGCAGCATGTCACTGGAAGTGCTGAGTTCTCTTTCTGTGCTGTTCCCAGAGCCCCCTCGTTGCAGATACCCCGTGTGATGCGCACACACTTGAGGACGTTGTCGCTCGTGGGGGCTGGAGGGTGTCTGTGCAGGCTGAATGTGTGTGGGGGTAGGCCCACAGCACCTTGTGTGCAAGAGCTGCACCTTCCCAAGTGACCTAGGCCCCTTGCCTGCCATCCAGTACTGCCCTGGCAGCCGACAGACGGGCAGCTGCTCTGTGGTAGCAGGGAACCAGAGCAGGGGAGTGGGGGCTGCTGAGGACCCTGTTGGCTCCCGTGCCCAGTCAGCTGGATCCCAGCTGGCATCTCCCAAGCCTGCCAGGTCTCCACTGCCGTCCGCACACCCAGGGCCCAGATGTCCCTGCAGTCTAGGTGGGTCCTGGAGCTCCCCGGTCCCCCCTGCACATCTCTTGCCCCAGAGCACTGCTGCTCCCTGGAGGTGCCCTCTTTCGGGGCCGGGGGTCTGTGGGGGTCTGTGCCTGGGGTGAGAGTGGCTCCTCACTTCTAGCTCTGCGCTGGCTCAGTGAGCACTTGGCGCTGCCCCTTGGCGGGTCGGCTCTGTTGTCTCAAAAACTTGGGGAGCGGCTTGTCAATGAGTTTCACAACCAGGCGGGAAGCCAGCCAGCCCAGGCCCAGCCAGGCCCCTGGGGCCAGGCCTGCTGTGCCTGCCCTCCCGTCCTCGCCCTGCTCCTCTGCACGGTGGGGTGGCTGGGCAGCCGGTGAACTCAAACTTTTTTCTTCTTATTCAAACACTGGAGTCTCTCCCCGCCCCCAGAGCGCGCGTGCCGTCCATTAGATCTCCGCGGGGATAGGCGCAGGGACGCACGCCCGTGCCCATTGGCGGAAAGGGCGCGCGTGCATGTGTGTGTGTGGTGTGTACACGCTGGGGTGTGTGCGGGGTGGGGGCCGGGGTGAGGGGCCCGTATTGTTGCACAGGGCAGCTGCTGGGAGAGAGCAGACAATGGAGCAGCTGTCTTGCCCTGGTGCTGTGCAGACCAGCTGTCCACCCTTATCTGCACACACACTTTCTGGGTATTAAGAGGTGGAGCTTTGTGCATAGAATTGGGAAGTGGGGGAGGAGGAGGGGGAAGGACTTCTGACCCTCTCTCAGAAGAAAAGGGGATGGGGAGGGGGGTGGGGGCTTCCGTGGTCTTTTGTCCTGGAGCGGCTGTGTTAAGAAGAATGCTCACCCTGACTGAGTAAAGTCCACAGTTACTAGGCAGGATGGAGATTAGCTCAGCTGGGCTTGGAGGGAGCTGGGCCGGTTGCAGGGAGGCCCTGGGCTTGACCCCGCGCTTTCTCTTTGCCGTAGCAATCTGCTTGCCCGGATGCGACGAGCAGCATGGGTATTGTGAGAAGCCCGGGGAGTGCAAGTAAGTCTGCAAAAGTCATTTTCCTCCTTCTCGGTATCCTTTCATGGCGGGCATGTCTGTGAAGCACCCGTGGGTGACCACGCGCTGGCTGGGGCTGTTCCTGGGTGTTCCCACTGGGGAGTGTGGGGAAGTGTGCCAGGTCATAGGCCGTCGGCCGCCTCAGCTCACTGGTGGTAGGCACTGACAGACAGCAGTTTGCACGTGACAGGGTCCAGCTCTGTGGCTCTCAGGCTCGGGGTGCATCCCAGTTACCTGGGGAGCCTCAAGAGCTGCTGCCTGGCAGCCCCGAGGAGTCCAGCCCTCGGGGCCCTGAGGAGACGACTGCCCTGCCTGAGTGAGAGCCAGAGGTGTTGGTGCTGCTGGGAGGCAGCATTCAGTGGGCGGGAAATGCCGTATCGTCACCCAGGGGTGTCAGCGACCCCTGACCCTGTGCTCACTCCCTCAGGTGCAGAGTGGGCTGGCAGGGCCGGTACTGCGACCAGTGCATCCGGTACCCAGGCTGTCTCCATGGCACCTGCCAGCAGCCCTGGCAGTGCACCTGTCAGGAAGGCTGGGGGGGCCTTTTCTGCAACCAGGGTAAGCCTCCTGACCCCTGACCCCTGACCAACCAGGGTAAGCCTCCTTCCTGACCCCTGCAGGAAGCCCAGTCTGACTTGGGGCTTCCCTCCACTCCTCTTCCTGTGCCTGCTTCTCCCAGACCTCAACTACTGCACACACCATCGGCCTTGCAAGAACGGGGCCACCTGCACCAACACGGGCCAGGGAAGCTACACCTGCTCCTGCCGGCCCGGGTACACGGGAGCCACCTGTGAGGCGGAGGTGGATGAGTGTGCCGCAGGTCCCTGCAGGAACGGGGGCAGCTGCACGGTGAGTGTGGGCACATCCGGCTCTGTGGCCGCCTGGGTCCTGGCTGGACGCGGAACCCATGGGTCTCCCGGAGCCACTCAGGACACCTTCTCGCCCTCCCCATCACGCAGGATCTGGAGAACAGCTACTCCTGCACCTGCCCGCCTGGCTTCTACGGCAGGGTGTGTGAGCTGAGCGCCATGGTGTGTGCGGACGGCCCGTGCTTCAACGGAGGCCGGTGCTCCGACAACCCTGAGGGAGGCTACACCTGCCGCTGCCCCGCGGGCTTCTCCGGCTTCAACTGCGAGAAGAAGATGGACTCCTGCAGTTCCTCTCCTTGTGCTAACGGTAAGGGGCAGCCCCACGGAGGCTGTGCCACATGTTGGTGCCGATGAGGACTTGTCAGGAACATGAGTTCATTTTGGCCTGGGTCTGTGGCTTTGCCAGCTGCCTTGAGTTCACGGAGCCCTTTAACCCAAACACAGAAACACTTTGTGGGAATTTTGTCCTCGAGTCTGGGAAATGCCCTGGGAACAAGAAGGGCCGGCTGCGCCTTTGGCTCGGGTTCTGTGGGGAAAGCCAGTGGCGGAGGGAGGGGCTGCAGGATTGCTTCAGGTCACGCAGCCGCGCCCCCCCCCCNGCCCCCCCCCCCCCCCCCCCCCCCCCCCCCCCCGCCCGGTGCCAGACGGTGGTGCTCCAGCCGCCGTCCAACCTGACAGCAGTCCTGCATGTCTGTGTGCAGACGTGTGGGGAGGACGCCCTGAACAAACGCACAGAGAGCACAGTAGGGCCCCAGATAGGCCGGATCTTCTGGAAGCTTCTGGAGCTTCGTCATTAGACTGGGAGGTCAAGGGAAGCTTCCACCGGAGGAGGGTCATTTCAGCCTCACTCTTCTGTGGGACAGAGGGTGTGGCCACCCCGTGAACCCTCAGAGGCACTGCTGCCTCATTCTTAGCGAAGCAGCTAGCGGCGGGCTCAGCAGGAGGGCTCCATAAGGCCAGGCCCCCTTCTTTCTCTGCCTCGCCTCTGCCCTTGCTCAGGCTCTCTGAACTGGGCCCCTCTATGGTGGGCTGTGAGGACATGGGGCGTCGGCCATGCGCCGTGCGCCAGCCCAGGAAGGCATAACTGCTCAGGCGACGGGAGCGGCGCCGACGTCGTGCAGGGACCTAGGCTGGGCACCCCGCATGCGCAGAAGGCGGTGGGGCGGGGCGAGGACACGGGTGTTCCACCCTGCCCGGAGCAGGGGTGTCTTTCTGGCCGCAGCCTCTCTGGGCCGTCCTGGTCCCTCTCCTGGGCAGCGCGGTGGCAGACACACAGCAACACATTGGGATGTTTGCTGGGTGACGAGCGACTGCTGCTGCCCCGCCTTCCAGGTGCACAGTGTGTGGACCTGGGCGACGCCTACCTGTGCCGCTGCCGGGCTGGCTTCTCTGGGCGGCGCTGTGAGGACAATGTGGACGACTGTGCCTCCTCCCCGTGCGCCAATGGGGGCACCTGCCGGGACGGCGTGGATGCTTTCTCCTGCACCTGCCCCCCCGGGTACACGGGCAAGAACTGCAGCGCCCCGGTCAGCAGGTGCGAGCACGCGCCCTGCCACAACGGGGCCACCTGCCATGAGAGGGCCCACCGCTACCTGTGCGAGTGCGCCCGGGGCTACGGGGGCCCCAACTGCCAGTTCCTGCTGCCTGAGCCGCCCCGAGTGCCCCTGCTGAACTTTTCCGAGAAGTACGTGGAGGGCCAGCCCGGGCCGTTCCCCTGGGTGGCGGTCTGTGCAGGCGTGGTCCTCGTCCTCGTGCTGCTGCTGGGCTGTGCCGCGGGGGTGGTCTGCGTGCGGCTGAGGCTGCAGAAGGGCCGGCCCCCCGCTGACCCCTGCCGTGGGGAGACGGAGACCATGAACAACCTGGCCAACTGCCAGCGCGAGAAGGACATCTCTGTCAGTGTCATTGGGGCCACGCAGATCAAGAACACCAACAAGAAGGTAGACTTCCATGGGGACCGAGGTGCTGACAAGAACGGCAAGAATGGCCTCAAGGCCCGCTACCCTGGTGTGGACGCGAACCTGGTGCAGGAGCTCCAGGGCGACGATGCTGCCGCCAGGGACTCCCACAGCCAGCGTGACACCAAGTGCCAGCCGCAGGGCTCTGCAGGGGAGAAGGGCGCCCCGACACTCAGGGGGTGCGTGCTGTGGGCTAGGAGGGAGCCCAAGGGAAGCCAGCTGGGGAGGGCATCCCGGAGCTCGGGGGGTGTTGGGGGCTGGGCCGGGCAGGAGGGCCAGCTGGGGAGGGCACCCCAACGTTCAGGGGGTGCTCTGAGCCAGGCCCAGTAGGGCAGGACTGTGTCCTCCGAGCCCTGATCATTTTCTTTAATGTTTTCACGTGTTCACTGTGGTTCTGCTTTTGCTGCTCCTCAGTGGAGACCATTCTGAACGAAAGAGGAGGGACTCGGTGTATTCCACTTCGAAAGACACGAAATACCAGTCGGTGTACGTCATATCGGAGAAGGACGAGTGCGTCATTGCCACCGAGGTGGGCCCAGGCACCGCCCTGCGGGTGGTGGTCACCGGACCGGCCTTGACGTTGAACTAACTTCCCGTCCTGTCTTGTTGGTCCCTGCAGGTGTGAAAGTGTGGGGACACGGCAAAGCCCCCATTTCTCTGAAACTGAACAGAATTCCAAGGATCTGTGCCCCAACGGATGCTGCTGCGAGGGGAAAAGAGACCTCCATGGCCGGCCGGCCACAGGACTCACCTCCCGGAGGCCGGCCGGCGGCGCCGCGAGCGGGCTGCGGCTCGGGCTGTCCCGGGACGCCCACTGCACTCCGCCTCTCCACGGCGTCAACATTGCACTATGGACAGTTGCTTTTAAAGATATATATTTAAGGGAATGGGCTGAATCACGACGTGAGACGCATGCACTGCCTGACGTGCGTATTTTGGATTCTTATGAGCCAGTCTTTCTTGAATTAGAATCACAAACACTGCCTTTATTTTCCTTTTTGATACTAAAATGAGGTTTTTTCTAGGTGGAAAAAGATGTGTGTTATTTTCTGGACTTGTAAAAATATTTTTCATGATATCTGTAAAGCTTGAGTATTTTGCGATGTTCATTTTTTATAATTTAAATTTTTGGTAAATATGTACAAAGGCACTTCGGGTCTATGTGACTATATTTTTTGTATATAAATGTATTTATGGAATATTGTGCAAATGTTATTTGAGTTTTTTACTGTTTTGTTAATGAAGAAATTCCTTTTTAAAATATTTTTCCAAAATAAATATTATGAATGACAGCCAGAGGTGTGCTGCTTGCCCCGGAGTGCCTGCTCGCGGGGCCCTGATTTTCTCCCTTTCACGCCTCTGCCTGGTTTTACTGGGTTGATTCAAAGCAACCTTCCTGGCTCCCGTGTGGGTCAGGCAGCCTTGCAATGGTCCCTCTCGGACGGCTTCTGCAGCGGCCCCTGGGCACGGGGAACAGCTCAGCGGCACTGGGGCCCCCGCCCCCGAGCCTGCCTTGTTTGAAGGGCTGGAACTGAGAAGCCTCGTTTGGATGGAGTGTCCACAAGGAGCTTTCCCATCACCTTGGCAGAGACTTCCCCCGCCGGGTAACACTGAGGCATCAATTGCTCTGTGATTCCACAGACACCCACACGCCAGGCCTGTGGGAGCTGCCTCCGGGGCCCCCCTTCATCCTGCTGGTGCTGGGAGTGTGTCCCTCCCACGCCACAGCACAGGAAATGGGCTTGGAGGGTGGAGTTCGTGGCTCAGGGTCTGAAAGTGGCAGAGTCGACATTCAGTAGGGCCGTGTGGCTCCGGACCCCAGATTGCTCACTGCCTAGCAGCCACTCGTCCTCGGGGAACACGATCCCACCCCAGTGGGGGCATCTGCTCCTCAAGGACAGGTTCCTTCCCGGGGTGGGAGGGGCACACCGGCAGGAGGCGGTCGCACTTGGTCTCAACCGTACAGTCAGCAGTTTTGACGTCTTGCTGGGGAGGAGAAGCAGGGTGTGCGTGTGTTCACTGGGGCACACGCCCACTCTCACATGTGTGAATGAGGGAGACAGACTGATACCCACAAACCCACGTCCCATGAGGCTCAGAGGCCCGTGTCTGCTGCAGCTTCTATGCCTGAAACACAGGCCCGCCCGTCCGGACCCCTGGCCACCCGGGCCGTGACTTTGAATCAGCTCCTGAAGGCCAGGCGTCCGGCGGAGTGAAGGAGCCACGGGAAGGGAGAGGCAGTGGCAGGGCTCCTGAGCCCCCTCCACCCCCAGCCTGCCCTCCGCTGACTTGGCGTGACAGCACATTCCAGAATATTCCAGAATAACCGTGGGAGTCGCTACTGTATCTCTCAGTAGTCCACGGGCTCTGGCGAAGGGGTGGGGTGTGCTTGTGCCCATTTATGCTCGTTAACCTGGAGCAGTTGTGAGCTGCTTCCTTCACTCAGAGGTGACCTCAGAGGTGGGTCACACATTACACGGCTCATCTAGTTTCAAGACCGTGGGAGATGCAGGGATTCTTGTCTGGTCCATTCCGTGAAAGAGGAAGAACCTCAGAGTTCTGACAGGTAACCTCCTCTTCCTCCTTCCACGGCTCCTGAAAACCGGGGACAATGTCCGTCTTTCCGGGGTGAGCAAGTGACCTGCTGGGGCAGAGGCAGACCCACGCCAGCAGCTGGGAGTTCCCACGTTCGCTCTGCTGGCCAAGTCCCTTCCGGCAAAGGAAACTGAACTTGACTCTGCCCGGATGTGTCGATCTAGTTACCAGCTTACAGACATACCGAGGACGACGGACACGGTCAGGATACCACTGGATCCTTCGGCTGGAACCCGGGAGCCTGGGGTGAGGAAAAGGGAGGGCACGGGTGTGTCGATTGGAGCAGACTTGGCAGCGGGACACAGGCGAAGAAATTTCTCGAGTCTGTGGAGGAGTGAAAGTGCTGACGTGAATTCCCACGGCGTGGAAGTGTACAGAGTTCTTAGACATGAGAGGGTATTACTTCGAGTTTTAGAAAAAACCCCTTAGCTTTTAGAGGGTATTTCTGACACAACCCCAGGTCTGGGAGTTGCTTCAGAATAACCGAGGATGGGGTTTGGGGGCTGGTGGGCCTCTGGGGAAGCAGGGAGCTCAGTGCACGCCAGAGTCAAAGCCGTCCCTCTCCCCTCTGCCATGCGCGTGACACCTGCTACCAGCAGAAGCATTGAGAGAATGACACCCTGGACAGACATGCAGACAGACATGCAGACAGACAGGTGTTGGTCAGGTGGCATCTAACAGCAGTGATTTGGGGAGGTTTTCCGTCCTTGCACATGCAGACTCAGATCAGAAATCTGGGGAGACCCAAACCCAACAAATCCAATGGGCTGAGGTGCAGCGTGGTGCCCATCCAGGTTCTGTTTGTGCTGGCCAGGCACCTGGTTGGTGACCGTGGGTCGTGCCGAGCCCACGAAAGGAGGATCACAGGGGTCTCTCAGGTACAGTGTTGTGAGGGTCCCATTGTCCTCGCTGCCACCAAGGCCTTCCAAAGCACAAACCCGAGGGAGCCACCTCTGATCCAACCAGCTAACAGCTTCTGACCACCTTTAGCGTCAAGTCCCAAATGCTTAGCTCAGTCTGTCGGGCCTTCGCCTGGTCTGGCTTCTGGCTGTCTCTCTGCTTCCACTGTCTCTTCAGCTGCCAGCTGCGGCCACATGGCTGCTGGCACGTGGTCCCCCTCCCAACTCTGAGACTCCCCACGTGACTCTCCATCTGCTGGATGCTCTGTCTTCTGTGAGCTCCTCAGAAATGCAGCTGGCGGGGGGGGGGGGGGCCTCCCGGGCCAGGGTCCCTGCCCCGCGTGCCGACGGCCTCGCGGCTGGATTAGCTTGTGTCCTCCGGGAGACGGCAGCGGTCCAGAGGGCGGAGCCAGCCACCTTTTGTCCTTGCTGCGCCCAGTCCCGCCTCTGTGCCTGAGCTGGAGAGGGTCTTAACCAACGTGAGCATGTGCACACCCACACACAGGAGTGTGTGAAGGTGAGCAAGGGCACTGGTTGGGAGAGGTTTCTGCTGGTCGTCTGGACCCTGACGAGAGCGGCGTGTCGGTGTTTTCTGCGTGCAGAGCCACCCTGTTCTGTCCTTACTCTAGTTAATGAATGGCTGGTTGCCTGCACAGAGTGTGCCGAGAGCATGTGCCTTCTGGGCGTCCCGCCGACAAAGCAGGTAGTGTTTTCTCAGCTTGTGAATTTTCTGGAAAAGCTACAAGGAGCCTACACGGTTTTTCTAGAGAGCAGCTGAGTGTCTGCAGAAGGTCAAGGCCCGCGTTTTGATGGACTTGAGGAGAAGGGTGGCGGCGGTGCAGACCGTGCTGCTGTGAACGGAGCACCCCACGTCCTGGGTGTGGGCGCCAGGAACACCGGGAGGGTCCCAGACGCTGGTGCTTTGGAAGCGACTCGGAGATAATCTTTTTAAAGATGACGTGTGTTCACGCACAGTATGAACGTTTCCCCCCCCCCCCAAACCAACTTGAACTCCATTCATTTGCACAAAGAAAGGACTGGTTCCGTGTTCGAGAAACCTAGAAAGAAAGCAGGCGTGGCAGGGCATGTTTGGCCTCTCTCGCCCGCCCTGGGTGGGAGGTGGGCTTCGGTCCCACGGGTCTGTCCCCAGCAGGGGGGTCTCAGTGCTCAGACCCATCAGCAGACATCCCCTCACTGATGGCACGCACCAGCCTCCTGTGGCCGAGGCAGCTGAGGACCCTGCCAACGTGCTCACAGCTCTTCCAAGTCACTAGTCTGGCGCCAGGCCCAGTCGGCCCCTGGCCCAGGACACTTCCTCCTGAAGGGCTGGTGTCCCCTCAGGTGTATTTACAGCCATCACCTCCACAGCACTGGGCTTTCTTCTTGGGTAGGTGTGCTTTTGTGTTCATTTTTACACGGCCTTGTCTGCAGTGCCATGCACGGAGGGGAGGGTGCACACCTGTGAAGCAATAGTTAGGTGAGCGTTGAGTATGTGGACAATCATGGGACCGACCCCACAGTAAGACGGACACTACCCGTCTCCAGGGCACATAGGGACCCTCTGCACAGTCCCGTCTCCCTGGCTGTGTGGCTGCCCAGGGCCTCGGAGACTTCTCACTGTGTTCTCCGCCTGACCTCTGCCCTCACAGGTGTTGGGCCTGCTCTTTTGCCTGGTGTAGCAATCTGGCACAAATGGCTCAGTGCAGGGCATCGGGGTGAAGAGGGCAGGTGAGGGACAGCATCCTTTATCCTGAAGGCTGTGTCCGGCTGGGTTCAGGGAGACTGGCCCTGCAGGTGCCCCGGCTCTGTGGGCTTCCTGCTCCTCCTGCCCCCGTGTGCTTGGCTTCTGCTGGGGGTCGGGGCTGGGCGGACATACAGGCTCTGGCCCCAGCGGCGGAACAAAGTCAGGGCTGCTGGGCAGCGGCCTCTCCCGAATGAAGGCCTTTACGGAGCAGTCCCGGAGGGAGCTGTCCCCTGCTGTCCTGCTGTCCCTGGTGCCACCCTGACCCCTGGAACAGGGTCTGGTGAGGTTGGTTAGGGAGGGAAGGGTGCCAGGGCAGCAGTGTGGGAGGCCTTTTTGGTGGAATAAGAGAGATTCTCGCCATTACAGCTGCAAAGGGCTGAGTCCTCCTCACCTGCTCTTCCACTGCCTTCCTTGTCCTCCCAGAAACATAGGCTCTGGGCAAAAATACAGGGTTTTTGACTTCAACTCAAACGGGCAGGAAGTTCCAGGTAAGAATTCTCTAATTTTTCTCTCGTGAGGCTGCCCCATGCTGCCTGGCCTGCTCCTGGCTCTTCATACCCGTGTGGCTTGGAGAAAGCATTTTTGAGGCATAAATGATGCCTGTTTAGAAAGACCGCCCGCCTGAAGGAATGTTTGTGTTCACCTTAATTCAACCGAAGGTGGAGCCCCCTGCCCCCTGCCTGCAGGTCCCTCCTCCTATGGGTGGCCGTCCTTTCCCAGCGGGGGAGGTGACACTGCTCTGCTGTCCTCACTGCAGCCCCCACGATGGTGCCCTCCGGCCCCCGGCCCCCGGCCACCGGGACGGCAGTGGATGTTGGCCCGAAGCTCCGTGGAGCTGGAAGGGTGGGTCAAGGTGGGTGTGGGTGCCCAGGCAGACTTGGCCACCGTCGCCAGAGGCCGGCTTGAGTTGGGGGAGCCGGTCCCTGTGGCCTCACCCCAAAATGATCACCTGCTCTCAAGCCACTTCCACATGACCGAGGTGAGATGAAGCTAGAGCAATGAGCCGATGGATCAGAAATATTTTAAAGTAATTCAGAACCTAAACGCAATATCATGGCTCACGCGATTAGATCGCATTGATTAAGTTGACCTTCTATAGAAACTACCTTTTCTGTTGTGAGGTCGACATCCAAAGTAAGCGAAGACAGCAGTATGCCATAAATAGAAGATTCAGGACTGAGAAGCCGAAAACTGTGCTGCCTGCCAGGTGCAGGCTGACAGACGCCCGCAGGCAGAGGGAAGCTGGCCCAGAACCCCAGTGACTGTTGGTTTGCTTCCACCATAACTGGGTCGGCACGAGGCAGGAGTCAGCCCACAGCTGCTGCAGAGGCGGGTTTCTCTCTGTCCTTCCAGAGCCCAGTGGTGGCCCCGCTGTGCCCAGGTGTCCCAGAGGCCTGGTCCCTGCCTTTGAGATGCAGCCACACTCTGCTCTCCTCGCAGGAGAGCTCGTGCGTCGCCCCATTTGCGGGAGCCTACTCTGCACAGAGGCCTCACTGCATGTGGCTCCTTTACACTCGTTCTCGGCTGAGCCCAAGGTCGCACCGCCCGCCCACACTTCAGCGAGTGCTGATGTCCCCCGTGCCCCCCCCCCCGCCTGCAGGGCTTCACTTCCACACCTTTTCATGACATCCCGTGTTGCTGTAGATCCGCCGCCTCTGTGCTTGTGAGGATCTCCGGTTCCAGGGGGAAGATACGATTTCCGTTCTGTCAGCAGGGAAACTGAGACTGGAGTGGAGCAGGTCTGTGTGTGGCTCCCACGCCCCTGCTTGCCCACCCTCTGGAGTCTTCCTGGCGCCTTCACGGGGCAGCTACGTCATGTTATAACGTCCCACGGGGCCTTGCTTCCAGACTGGAGCTCCTCACAGAGCTCTCGGTGCCTTCTCCAGTGGGTCCCGACCACAGGGCACAGAGGACGGAGAGCACAGGAAATAGGACAAAGGTGTGGGTCACGAGGGACAGCTGGGCGCCGATGCCTCTGGTCTCCTGAGGTCACCTGGGACCGTCAGTGCCGGGGATCCCCGCACCCGCCCTCTGCGTGCCCATCAGCCAGGTGTGCTGAGCATGTTCGGGCAAATCTTCTCGGTCAGGTCTTGCCTCCAGCATCCGAACACCTTATGTCCTGGGACGAGGCCCCCTGGAAGTGACTCAGAGTTCACCCATGAGGTTCACGTCCTGAACCAGAGCTTGCCGACGCCTGGCATGGGTTGAGGACTTGACAGGTTGGGAAACTGAGGCACATAGACATCAGTCCCCTGCCCTGTGCCCGCAGCTCATGTAGGGAGAGGCCAGGCCTCAGAAGGCAGCCTGGCTGCTCCCGGGGGTGCTGTTCCTGCTCAGGGCGCGGGTCTGAGCGTCGACCACCCATCTCTTCCGCAGGGAGTCCACCTGGCTCCAGAGATCTGTGAAGTCCTGGGAAGTGGGTTCTCTCCCACTTCCGGTTTCTCACTTTGGCCTAAATTCCAGAAGAGCATGTGGGCTGCGTCTGGACCTGCATGGTCTGTGTTCACTCGCGTCCCCCATGGCTGGGCCACCGGGCAGAGCACAGGTCTCTCCCCGTGGTCTCTGCTCCATCCCGAAAGTTTGCTTCTGGATGAATGGGGGAGAAGACGGCAGGTGCCCCAGAACATCCACTCTCTGTGGCTGCACTTCAGCCTCTGTGTCACTAGCCGTCCTCTCCGGGGCCACTCAGGGCTGTGGCTGGCAGCCCCAGGGCCTGAGCAGCGCTGGGCGCTTAGCAGTTCTCCGAAGCCAGCGGTTGGCAGAGAGCGTGGGTGAAAGGGCCCGCTTGCTGGCGTCCTCTCTGTCCCTGAGTCCTCAAGGAGACAAGAGCCAGGTCAACGGTGGGGACTAGTCATGTGCCAGACAGCAAGGGCCCGGAAGCCGTGTCCTCCCCTGGTCCTGGGCCTGAGGCTGTGCCATGAAGTGGTATCAGGGTTTCAGAGATGGGTCGAGTTAAGGATGTCAGGATGGGACACTGTCCTTGGGAGAGTGGTAGCCCACCTGGCGAAGGCCAGCCAGGAGGACAACAGGTGAGGATGGGCGAGGAGCGAGGGGGAGACGCGGGAAGGGGCTGCGCAGACGGAGGTGGGGAGGTCAGGCACCAGGACGGGGCTCCTGGAGAAGCAGGAGAGGCAGGAAATGGGCTCTCGCTGGAGCCGCCAACCCTGTGGACAGCCGGGCTTTGACCAGTGAGGTCGTGCCCCACTCCTGCCCTTCACGACTGTAGGATGAGAAAGCTGTTTGAGCCACCAAACTTGAGTGAGGCCGTTTGTTAGAGCAGCCAGAGGCGGCCATACCTGGGAGGGAGGGCAGTGGACAGTGAGAGCGCTGGGTGTGGCCCTGACCCGTGCGAGCCTCTGGGCTGGACCCTGGGGGCCTGTCCCTGTGTCTGCAGGCTCACGGAGACTAGTCCGTGAGACTGAGGAGTTGCAGCCAGCACCTTTGTCCTGGCAGGAGCGTTGCCCTGTGGGGCGAGGGGGCAGAATCAGGGTGAGGAAGCAAGACAGGAGTGTGATGGGGTGGCTGCCAGGACAGGGCTGGCTCTGCTCCCCATCTCCTGATGTTTTATTGGGGGGCTGGCTCTGCTCCTGTCCCCAGGCAGAGTGGGGGTCCTGGCTCTGCCTGCCACACCCCTCACAGGCCCATTGTTTTGGCCGACAGTTGGGCGCCGTCACCTGTGTTGCCCAGAACCCCGGGAGCCGCTGCAGGGACAGCGCCCAGTACTGGCCACGGCACCGCGGGCACCTCAGTGGTGGGAACAAGTAACAGGTGTGGGGCAGCTGCTCCTGACTCACGGCTGCTCTTTAAGTGAGTTTTCCGGGAGGAACCCAGGGCTCCCAGAGCATTTCGCTCTGAAATATTCAAACACCCCTTGCTTTTCCCTGTGGTGGTCTCAGCACCTCTCACAGGTACTGAATCTTGGCACCTGCAGCAGAACCGAGAGGGGCCGGGCTTGAGGGACAAAGCCTGAGTTACTGACCCCCACGGCTGCTTCCAGACAGCCTCTGGTTCTCCCTGGAATTTTTTTCAGGTGAACTGCTGACTCCTTGAGGAACCAAGGCCAAACGTCACCAGAGACGGTGTAAACAGTGGGTGGGGGGCAGGCCGCCTCCCCGAGGGGCTGCCCTCCCTCGTGACAACGTTTCTTTGTGCTGGGCCCGCTCTCGGCAGGCAGAACAAACAGGATTCTGGACTCCGGGTCCAGCTTTTACGGCCATGAGACAGATGGGAAATGTGTTACCTGGGCAGGAGATAACGTAGGGTCACGGCGTCTGCCCAGCTGCCTCCCCTGCTCCCACAACTGCACTTTGACTTGGAGCTGCACAAACACTAAGAATTTCTACTCGACTTTTGCTCCTTTTTAGCACGTCCTGAGAAGTGTGGCTAAGTCCCTTAAGCTGTCTCTTTAGTTGCTGGCACATGGCTGGATTCGGGGACAGAGGCAAACACCCTCGCTGGCAAAGGCTGGGCCTGCACGGAGGCGTTTGCCAGGCACACCCTGGCGCGGTGTGTTCTGACCTGTGGGAGGGACGCCTGTTCCATGCTGGGAGGCGAGACACGTTTGGGGTTCAGAGCCAGGAGCACGCTCACCCCACTGGCATAAAGCACTGGCCTGGGCGCCCTCCAGCCTCCCCTCCCCTCAGGGGGTGCTCTCAGCGGTCTGTTCAGAGCAAGCCTGCGGGTCGGTTGGTCTCCGCAGCCTACAGACAGTAAGTTCTAGCCAACTCTGACTTGGAGAAGAATCTCCAGGCTTCTGGCTGCAGGAGAATGAGAGGCTGGTCTCTTGCCCTTTTTTATTTGCTGCATATGAACTCACAGAGAAATGGGAGACTCCAGCAGCTGGAGCTTCAGGCTCCTGGGCTGTTTTGAGGACACCTCCTTTTCGGGCAGGAGGTAGTCGCGTGCCTGCACCTCCCTGAGCCATGGGCAAGCAAGGTCACCCCTGGGGCCTGGGCACAGGCGCTGCTTTTCTGGGGTGGGGCGTGTGTGCACAGAGGGTGCGGCTGAGGCTGTGGTGCTGCTCACCTGTGCTCCTCCGCAGGCCTGTGGGAGGCGGGGGGGTTGCCCCTGGGGCTGGAAGCAAGCCTTCTAGCTACCAGACTAGGGGTGCCCAGGGTTCCCACGGACCATGGTTTTGCAGGCTCTTACCTTGGGTGTGGCCGCTTTCTTGGAGCTAACTAGAACTTTCTGTTTGTCACGTGCCTCGTTCCTTTTCTGGGACTGCCGTAACAAACGACCTCACACTGGGTGGGTTTCGACAGCAGGAATTTACTGTCTCATGGTTCTAGAGGCTGGAAGTCCAATCCTAAGGTGTGGGCAGGGCGAGTCTCTCCTGCAGGCTCCAAGGGGCTTCCCGTGCCTGCCTCTCTCCTGGCTGCTGGAGGTAGTGACTGTCCTCGGTGATCTTTGGCTTGTGGCTGCATCACCACCTTTGTCTCGATGTCCTCGTGTGTGTCTCTTACTATTAAAAGGACACTAGTCATTGGTTTAGGACTCATCTACCCCAGTGCTCTTATCTCTATTCTTAATTATCCACGAAGACCCAATTTCCAAACAAGGTTACTTTCTGAGGTTCTGGGTTTGGAGGGACACCATGCAACCTACTATAGACATTTTCATTGCTATTACTCAAGTGACTTTTAAGAGCATGACTATTATCAATTTTTCCTCCATGAGTAGTGCCCAGGGAATCTAAACAAAGCATGGAATAGCACTCCTGAAAGGCAAGGGGTGGCAATGTCACGGAACCAGCAGACCCGAAACAGTCCATGCATGTGGATTTGGGGCGGGACATCCTGGAGGAGACACTTGCTACCAAGTGCTCTGGGATATAGCAGGGACAGTGGGGTGGGTAGGGTACCCATGAAAACAAGACTGAGGGAATGGTGACAAGAGTCCTGTTTCCTGGACAGATGACAAGCTGAGGTCTGTGGGGACCTGCCCACAAGCACGCTGGCTCAGGGCAGTGACCAGGACCCGGGCGGGCTGCCAGAGCTCTGCTGAATCTTGGAGTCCCCCTGCCTCAGTGCCCTGTCCAGGCAGTGAGCAAGAAGGGAAGTCACCTTTCTCTGGTCTAGAAAAATCCATTCCACAGTTTTTACCACCCCTGCTTACTGATGAATAGCATTTTAAATCCCTTTATCTGGAGACAAACAGAAAGTGTGTTGTGGTGAATAATTTGAGCTGATATTCTTGCCAGCTGTTAAGGGACACATGCAAAAAAGAAAAGGAAAAAAAAAGCCAGTGACATCTGGTCTGCATTGATATTTTGTGACAGAAGCGTTTTTTTTCCTGGGGGGTGTTTTGCAAGCGCATTACAGAATCCCTGGTCTCTTCACCTGGCAGCCCCTTCAGCCTCCAGCCCCCACAACCTTTGACCTCTTTGAGAAACAAAACAGATAGTGATGATATTGACCAAAGCAACTGTAACCCAAACTGCAACCACCTAACCGGGCAGTGACACACATTAGCTCAGATCAAGCAACCGCTGAGCAGTCACTCTAACACTCTAGAGGCTTCAACTGGAACTTTTCGGAGCCGTGTAGTGGAGGGGTTGACGCGGAGACTTTCAGGTGTCAGGGCAGTCCTCCTCCCCGGGTGTGTCAGCTGGCCCTGGGCCTCACAAGCATCCTTGGGCTGTCGGGGTCGCAGCCTTGGGCTGTGAGGTCATTCCATGTGGAAGGGGAGGCCCTTGTGCTCAGAGAGTGGCACACCCAGCTCACAAGCACTGGGGGTCCCTGGCGGAGGGACCACCTACCCGAGTCTCTCATTTTGCAGACCAGAAACCAGGACGAGAGCTGCTGTTTTCTGAAGTTCCCGACCTTCCCAGTTCACGCGCTGCTGTCCAGGCTCCATCTGCACCAGGGCTGTCCCTGAGCACACCAGCCGGCTGCCCCTGGCTCTCCAGACTGCAAGAAGGGCAGGTCGGCCATGGGCTCCTTGGAGCAGTGCGCACCAGGCTTGTCCCCGTGGGCGAGCGGCTACGCCGCCTGCTCCCCTCTCTCTGCGGCAGCACGCACGGCAGACTCCCAGACGACAGAAGTCTCAGAGTGGAAACGTGCGGAAAAAGTTCTTTCCTGGTGTCAGCCCAGGACAGGAAAAGAGTCAGCAGTTACTTCAATGAACGCTTCAACAAACACAAATTTCCACACAAACCTTTTCAAAGTCCCGATTTTAACGGCGGGGGGAGGGGGGGAAGGGGGCACTGGGGGCAGGCAGACATCGTTTTTTTAAAAAAACCAACCCGACACTTTCCACCTTTGGAACCTGGGGATTCCCTGGCAACTGCCGGGCTGCTGTTGGCAGGAGGTTGCTCAGAACACTGGCAGCGCCGCCGCCGCTGCAATTGGGGTTGTAAGGACGTTATCTCCCACTCCGTCCCTGAGACCAGTGGGCGACCCTCCACCCACGCCTCTGCATTCTGCACACGGCTGTGCAGGCTCCGTCTGTGGATGTGAGCGCCTCCCTTTGAAACTGCAGAGGCCTCTAAGGCATCCTGATTAAGCAGAGAAGGGCTCAGGGTCATTCTGGGGTCTGTGTGTGGGAGAATTACTATCGCCCGGTTTGGCTCAGACCACTGAAAAAACCTGAGTTCTCCATCATATTCAGTCCAGAGAACAGAGATGACCCTGGAGCCTCACAGCAGGAAGAACCTTTGAGAGGAGCGTAGGCCCAAAGCCACTAAGTCCTGGGCTGTGTTCAAAATCAGGTCTTACAACTGTCCATCCAACACACAGTTTCTGCTTTTAACAGGTATCAACAAACAGTGACAGACACAAACAAGAACGAAAGTTTCCACAGCTGCTGAGTGTTCGCGCTGGTCCTCACTCGATACAACTGCCCTATGGCTGTGTTAGGAGGTCGGCAGCGACTGCTGGTGCGAGCAGCGGGCACACATGTGCCAGGCGAGCATTTGGCCTTGTCAACTGATAGTCACTGTTGCCGGCACCAGTCTAACAGGAGCCACCAGTGTGGTGTGATGAAGAAAACTATTCAGAGCAAACGGTGCAACAGTGACACAGACCGGCTGCAAAAACAGAACTGTGGCGGGTCAGCTCAACAGCCAGGGCGCTCACTAGCAGAAGCGGCTCAGCTCCCTGCTTTGGGGTTTCAGCTGCAGGAGAGACCGGACCTTCCTAGGTGGAAAGGGGCCCCTGGAGCCCCCCGGAGCAGGTTCAGATGCACAGAAGTTCCTGCCCTTGGTCCCTGGTTGGTCCAACCTCGAGCACCTTGAGGATTTCAAAGCCTCAGTTCGATTGGTCCAAAGGCACTGTCCTGATTGGTCAGAAGAGGCTCTAACTGGTTGGAGCTGTGTGATTGGATGGGGAAAGCCCCAGTCCTATTGGCTGGCACGAGATCCCGGGTCCTCTCTAAGGTCTCCGCTGGCAGGAACAGTGCAGGCGGCTGGCTCAGTGCTGGCTGCTCCCTGAGTGTAGGTTGCCGCAGCGGCCCCTGCATAGAAATGACTGCGAGGCTCTGCTTTTTCACATTTGAGCCTAGTGGGCCACTAGGATCCCTTCTTGGGTGTTTTAGTTTCTCTAGGTTCACAGCTTGTCCTCACACAGGCCAGGAAGCTTTGCCAGCATTAAGGCCGAAACTTCTGACGCTGGGATGCGCTGTTGCAGTCAAGCTCTGCGGAGACACGGCTTCCTGGCGGGGATTGGGTGCTGGTAGGCTGCAGGCTGGGACAGGTGGAGGCGGGGATGAAAGTTCAGCTCTCGCTCAGGGTCTCAGGTGATGGGCGGGGCCTCTGCTGAGACATGGGTGAGTTCTTTCTGGCAGGATTCTCATCCTACCCCCATAGCTCCTGTTCCACTGAACACGTGTGCACGTGGGTGCTTGGTGCACAGCGGAAGAGAAGGTTCTGGATTCCACCCACGTTCTCCCTGCCAAGAAGCTGAGTGTGAGGCTCTTCAAGTGTCGCGGTAGGGTCTGCAGGGAGTGGGTTCAGTGTGGGGTCCCTGAGCCTCTCGCATTTCTGTGTACATTTTGACTCCAATTACACATTTCTGTGTAATTTTGANCTCATCCTACCCCCATAGCTCCTGTTCCACTGAACACGTGTGCACGTGGGTGCTTGGTGCACAGCGGAAGAGAAGGTTCTGGATTCCACCCACGTTCTCCCTGCCAAGAAGCTGAGTGTGAGGCTCTTCAAGTGTCGCGGTAGGGTCTGCAGGGAGTGGGTTCAGTGTGGGGTCCCTGAGCCTCTCGCATTTCTGTGTACATGTAATTTTGACTCCAAATGTCTTGCGCTTGAGAGATGAGCACCTCAAGTTGACTAAAACATTGGCTTAGGAGAATCGCTCCCACTTTTCTGATTCAGACACCGTGCATGTGGAATTCTGGGCTGCCTTTGCGGCCGAGCCCAAGACTGAGGGGACCCCTCCTGTTCTGGGGCATCTGAGGGATGATGAACTGAGCTGAGAGTCCCGCAGGCGCCTGGGCAGGGGGTGCTGCCTCTGTCCACGCCCCGCCCCACGGGTTAACAGGGTTCCTGGGGCAGGAGCAGCGCCCCGCTCCGCCCTCCCATCTCCCACTGACACGACTGACCAGCTTGCGGAGCCCCCACCCTGCTCAGCCCGAAGTTCCCTGGGACCCTGCTGGGTTCGGGGGCCGTTTCTGTGGGACTCAGGGTGGCTCTGGGCAGTTAGGACTTGCCTCCCTGATGGGGACGGTACACACGATGACAGCGGCCACCGTTTTGTCCCTCTGTTCCTTTTCCTAGTTACTCATGCATATTTGGCCTCGGCAGTAAAACGAGGGTCTTTGGGTTCTGAAAGCCACAGAAGGGAGACGGTAGGGGAGGTAAGGGTCTGTCTTCCGGAAGGCTGACTCAGTGAATGGATTTTTGGGAAAAAAGTACAGGAAAAGTTTTTATTTTATGTGTGTAATTGTCACCATGAAAGAATTGCTGTTTCATGGAGTGAAACAAAATGTGAAATAATGGTTGTATTGAAGAAGGTACATTCAGCTCTCATCATACATCAAATGTCATTCAAATTGCTGGAAGTGGGCAGTTTTCCAACAAGGTAATCACACGCTATGAAGCAGGTCAAGATGAATCCCGTTCATACAGGCTTTAGCTAGGTGTTATGTTTGTATTATGCAACATTTATTTTCTGTCGTAAAGTTTTTTTTAAAGTCTTGATTGTCTTTGGTCCTCAACCAGGAGAGAAACTCCTGGCATCTCTGAAGCCACAAGTCGGGTGGGGGCCGCATGCCTGCCAGCGGCCCTCAGCTGGGAGCTCCCCCAGAGCTCCTGCCGGTGCTGGCCTGGTGGCGAGTCTGCACTCTGAGGGCCCCCAGCCCCAGCTGGGGCCCTGTTTTGGCCCGAAGCCATCTCTTGACACTCCCGAGAGGGGAAAAAACCCAAACCTTCTTTGCTTTGAAAAGTAATTTTAAATTATAAATTGGAAAAGCCACGTTACAGAAGGTTTGGGGAACAGACATTCTCAGCGCTCGAGGTGCCACCTCATGTCTCTTTTTCCCACGTGGACTTTTCACAAAGTCTGAGAGCAGTTTTACATCCTGCTATTTTTTTTTACCAACATGACATTATTAGCAGTTTCTGCGATGCAATTTCTCTTCGAGACTTATTTTTGAAAGGCTGCTTAGCACTTCGTACAGCATTTGATTTACTTAAAAAATTCCCACTGCTCTAATGACACCGTGGCCAACGTCCCCCCACCAGATTTTCTCACGAGTTACAACTTATATTTTACCTGTGTCAGCAGAACACCCAGTGGCTGGTTATCAGCTTGGCTGATCTCATCACCAGGGGCAGTCCCCTCGGTGCGGCCGTGTGTCCTGGGACCCCTCTAGGGCTCTCGGGACACGGCAAGAGCAGGGTGTTGTCCATCTTCTCACCATCAGAGACCCTTTCTAGTGTCCTCCCCAGTGAGCCTGTGCTCATTTTTACTTTGATTGGTTTTGCCACTTTGTCAATGGAAGGCACATTTAATCACCAACCAGCACCCCCGTTGGGTGTGGGGTGGTCAGTGCACCAACCTGATTTGATGTAATTCCAGCCGATCTGCACAGGTTCCCAAGGCAAACTCCCCTCCTCTTGAGTTTCCTTGGGGGCGCAGCTCGGGGACCCAGACTCCTCGGGGTGCAACACCTTCCCAGGCGATGGGGCAGCGGACCCCAGGGCACCTGTCTGACTGGCGGTTCACGCTGCTCCCTGGCAGGAGTCCAAGGCTCTCAGCCAAGTTTGGGCTTCACATGGTTCAGACAAGAGGCCCAAAGATTAATTTTTTCTTCCTGCTTTTTCCCTGTAATTAAAAGGTTTTCGACTACAACTGTGTATCAGAAAATGCGATAAATGCCTCCAACATTTTTATGAAGCGCTCACTTGTTCACAAAGGCTGCAGGGCACGCAGCAGAAGAAATGGCTTTTCCACTCGGGTTTTCCTGTCTTTCCCTGGCGGCTCACCGAGGAAGCCACTAATGACGAGATGGGATGGAATTATGGGCCATTTCCCTTGGGTGGCGGCCAGCTTTCCACAGCAGGGCAAGGTGCCTGGGGAGCGAGAAGCCGCCTTGGCCGTGTGACACTCACGGTGCCGAAGTGCTTCATTCTCTCAGGTCCCAGGCCTGGACCCACCAGGACCCGGACCTGAAGCACAGTGGTGGCGGAGGGGCTGTGATCTGAGCAGGCCCTTCCCCCGGGGGCTCCTCCATGAGGTTCTTTAAAAGCTCTGAGCTTCAGTTTCCCCATCTGAAGCAGCTCTTGGTCTGCAGGGACGCTGCGAAGTTTACATGAAGCAAACACACGGCACGCACTCAGCAGGAACAGGCAATTCTGATTCTCGGTCACTTCATTTCTACCATCCAGAAAAAAGTGCTCTCTACCAAGTCAAATTTACCTGTTTTCAGGGGTCAGACCTAAACCCCCGCAGTAGGAGCATGGACGTGCAGACAGGCCCCTCTTCGTGGGCTGGACTCTTGGCGGCTCCAGGCCTTTCCAAGCAGTGAGGTGGCCGCAGACTGGGTGGGCCTGTGTCGCCAGGTGCTGGCCTCTCGGAACATCTCGCAGTGTTTACTGAAGTGGCCCCTCCTCACGTGGACACTTGTGTGTCTCCTCATCCCAGTGAGCCTGTCGTGACAACAGCAAGTGCCTGGGGGAATGAAGGGCACCAAAGGTTAGGCCTTAGAGATAGCGATTTTGAACTGGTAATTAACCAAAGACTCAGAAAGAAACTTTGACCCCCTCCTTTGCAGCCTGAGATTCGGAGGGAAGACCCGCCCAGGAAGACCCGCTCATGACTTCCCAGCCACCTCCATCCAGTTGAGTGTGGTGGGGGGCTGCCTTGGACGGGGGTCAGTTTCCTAGGTACCTGGTGTTGCATTGTTTCTGAGTCAACCACCTGTGAGTCACCTGTTCTCACCCATGGAGTTTAAGACCCTGCCCCCTCCCCTTTCTCCATTGTCCAGAATGTCTCCCAGGGCTACCTGACTGTCTTCGGAATTCTCATGCTTGCGTGAATTCCCTGAGCACGTGGATTCAAATGAGATTCTCTCCTGCTAACCGGCCTCTGTCAGTGTGATCATGAGCCCCGGAGAAGAACGGAGAAGCTGGGAGGAGACGTGTCACTTTCTAGCTGCCCCAGGAAGGTGGTGCGGTCACATGTTGGAACTGCTGGGCAGCATTTTGATTTTCCTAAACCCCAGGGGCTCCGTGAGGGGGGTGTGAGGAGTTCTGGGCACGAGTCTCAGCAGATTCTGAAGATAGGTCTCTGTGTGGCAGCAAAGAACCCAAAAAAGATGTTCTATTTTGGTTTGGTCTCACGTTGGCCAGAGGTCTTATTTTTGTCGTGTCCAGCTCGCCGCGCCCGGGACGCCAACTCCCCTGGAGCCTCGATGGCTCGGAGCCGGACTTCCGTGGCCGTCAGGTGAAGCCACCACAAATGTGCATGTCACAGTCTGCTGTCTGCCACGAACGTCATTATGACGTCACATGTGAGTTTAGGGAAGATTGTGGCAGCAGCGGGGGCCCTGGGTGAAGGGCGTGGGCCCATCGTGTGCACCTGTTTCCACAAAGAGAAAGGGGGGAGCGAGGGCGAGACGCGGCAGGGGCGGGCGGGCTGTTGCTCCCAAACCGCTCTCACCCTTGAAGCCCGTGTCCCCGGGCTGGCGGGCCTCGGGTGCCAGAACTGTGGCGAATGAGACTTGCAATTCTAGAATAGAATAGATTCCACGACTGTAAATTCCACTTTGCCTTTCTTCCAATGTATTTCAAGTATCTATAAGACTATATCATGTCAGTCCTCAAATTCAGGCGTCGAGGCGGGTGACTGGTGTCATTATTCTGCTCCGTTTATCTGAGGGGTGAGCATGCAATTCCGTGGCTCTCGAGTGGCCTTGGCACGACCTGGGTGCTTGCCCCTCTGTGTGTGAACTGCATCGTGTCCTGGGCTGGGGACAGGTTAGGGCCAGGCTACCTGTCACCACCGACTGGCTAGACACAGGCTTGTTTTTCCCCAGGACGTCCACAGCAGCCTGTGAGGGTGCAGACTTCAGGTGGGTCATGGTCCACGCCACAGGTGGGATCCCACTCGAGGTTCGAGGGTCCACTCTGGGTAGTTTATCTCCTGGCGGCTCAGCTGCCCAGAAGTCCTTGCTCTGTTGGGGCAGCCGCCACGTCCCCACCATCTTCAGGGCCTCGCCGCCTGCTGTCCCCCACTCACTGCGCACGTGACCGATGAGAGCCCGTGATGCAGACAAAGTTGGACCCAGACCCAGATGCCCTCGCGGCCAAGCAGGAGGCAGGCTGAGCAGCTGCCCCAACACTAGGCAGCAGGCTCGGGTGTCCGCCCCCCCCCCCCCCCCCCCCCCCCCCCCCNGGGGCCCCCCCCCCCCCCCCCCCCGCCACCCTGTGTGGAAGCCAGCCCGGGTGTGGCTCCCTGGTGGGCTGTGGTGTGCTCAGGAAGTGACAGCCTCTCTGTCTAAACGACCTGCTTCCTCTCCTTGCTCCAGAGACGGACAGGGAAAGTGAAAGGAAGGGACGGCAGGTCCTCGTGCAAACTGGACTCAGGAAGGGAAATCCATTTTGGTGGTTGTTACTCTGAGTGAGTTTCCAAGCCTCACGGAGCTCGGTTTGCCGGTGGAAGGAGAAGTTTGTCGACTCCAGTATTTACCTGCATTTGGGTGAGGGCACCTGTTCACGGAGCTCGGGCCTGGGCACCTTGTTCTCAGCACTGGCACCAGGTGCCCCGGAGGGCACATGCAGCCCTGGGGAGCAGGAAAGGGCCTCTGCCGACACCTCCCCCGCGTGAAGGGGCTCCTGCTGGGTGGGCAGGAAGGACGATAGCACCCTGCAGGTGGCACATGGCGTCCTCTGGGTCTAAGTTGTGTCCCAAAGCCTGGGACACCCTCCCTCGCCCTGGTCCGCCACCCAGCTCCACGGCTGGGAGTGAGGTGAGGCCCGCAGGGCTGGCCTGGGGAGCTGGATGGTGAGTGCTGGGGCCGCTCAGCCCGAGGACAGGCTGCGTTCACTGCACTCGGGAGGAAAGCTGGCAGGCAGCCAGGGCCCATGCAGTCCACAGTGGAATGGGCTCCCTGCTCAGCACTCCACCGCTCCCGGCATGGAGGCAGGACCCTGCGACCCAGAAACCTCGGGAGAGACAGGATGGGGGTGGAGGGTGCCTGACCACGTCTGGGAGTGGCTTTGCAGACAGCGTCTCTGTCTCCGATTCCTGCAGACAGCATCTCTAATTTGGGAAGAGCAAGGTGAGTGGCCTTTGCTTGACTGGCTGACCCGAAAGAAAGCGGGCCTGTTTAAATGACCCCCGGTGACCCCGCATCCCACTCCGTCCTTGGGACTGTCCAGCTCCTGGGCTTCTGCTTTGGCCTGTGCTGCTCCGGTTTGGATGGCCGGCCTCCTCGGTGTGGACTGCGTAATGCTCATGTCTGCTGAGGGCGAGTGAGTGTCTTAGGGACATGGCCCCTGTGACATCATCACACTCCCAAACCCCACTGGGCAGGGTGCTGTTTACCCCGCATCTGCAAGATGCCATGTCCAGAGGCCTCCAGGGCAGACAGAAACAGGATGCTCAGTTAAACTTGAATTTCAGATGAACCACAAATAATTTCTTCGCTTTAAGTGTGTCACAAAGTTATGCTAAAAAATTCCTTGTTTATCCTAAATTCGAATCTGATTGGATGTCTTACATTTTTGTTTGCTAAATCTGGCCACGCTCCGAGGACGCTTTCCAGAGGAGATGGCTGACAGAAGCCTGACACCGACCCCCCAGGGCGAAGGGGAGGGTTGGGGTGGGTGTGGCCAAGGGTGACAGGTGACAGAAGTGATGGGTGCAGCTTGAGGGAGGCTGAGGGCTCTGATTTATAGCAACACAAGGTGAGATATTTTAGGCGTCGGCCACTGGCCCAGGCTTAGTTCAAGCTTCAGAAGCTGCCTCTCTCTGAAACAGCTGATCTATTTCTGGGGAGGGACAGTCCCTGTCCGCAGTCCGTCCATTGCTTTTTGCAGGACATTTTGCAGACCAAGAGCCCAGGCTGTGGCCAGAAGTCACTTCTGGCAAGTAAGTGGGAAGCTCTGAGACAGAGCTGGGCAGATTCTCGGCCTCTGCTGGGGACGTGGACTCGGGCCCGTCTCTTCTTGAGGGGACGGAGCCCTGCTCTCTGTTCTGGGGAACTTGACTCTTACCTTAGTTCGTAAAGGGTGGCGTCAAAAAGACGTCAACGGTAATTGCGGCCGTGCTGTCGCCCATGCTGCACTCCCCGCGCAAAGCACTTTCAATGTGCAAAGGCGCCCGGTCCCCAGGAGACACAAGGGAGGGGCACCCAGACAGGAACTGGGGCTCCAGGGGGAGGGGTCTGACCGGTCGCGCCTTGGGTCTGCCATAACAACTCCAGTTTCAGTCTTGCGATGTCTTCCTGCTCCAGAACCCGAGGGGCTGGGGACAGAGGGACAGAGACGGACAGAGAGAGACACACAGAGAGAGCGAGAGAGAGAGAACTGAAAGTCAAGAGGCAGCCCTGCCCAAGGCCCTGAAGTGCCGGCAGCTGTCCCTCCTCGGGAGCAGGGTCCCCTGTGGTTGGTGGAAACCTGGGGCCAGGGTCACAGCGGGGCCTCTGAAGCGACCAGCTCCACCTTCAGCTGCGGGGGCCCTGGTCCTGGAGCCCAGCCCAGCTGCTTTCTCAGCAGGAGAAGAGCTCCCTGGGGCCAGAGCCCCAGCCCTGCTGCTCCCTCCCTGGAGGGGTGTTGCAAGCACCCTTGGTACAACCTCTGCAGGCTGGACAGTCTCCCCTACAGGTCAGCGTGCACCTCCAGCTGTGGGGAGGGGTGGGGCGGGGGCAGTGGGTCGCCGGGCTGCATCTCCACTCGGCAGTGGCAAGGACCGAGGCGAGAGGCCCAGCGCCGTTGCTCACTCTCAGCTTTTACTAAATGCCCTTTGACACGAGAGAACACCAACCTCGCATGGCCGCCCCGCCCTCTGTGACACTGCCAACACACAGCAGCCCTTGGGGGCCAGCGGCCTGAGTCCCAGAGTCGCAGGCCCAGGCCCCGAGACAGCATGGGCGAGCGGGGGTCTCCGTCCCACTGGAGCAGGGGTCTCAGGAGGCGTGGCAGTCCCAGAGCTCAGTCGGGCAGAGGCTCTGGCGGGCTCACCCAGGGTAGCAGGGAGTGAGGGTTCGCCCTGGAGACTTGTTTTAGGGGGTGGCTCTGAAATCCGCCTCAATCCTGCCCACATCATTCAAACTCACTGGGGCTGGTGCTCGGATCCAGGAGCCCCTGGCACCCTGTTGGTAGGCATGCCCTCCCTGCAGACCCGTCTGTGTGCCGATGTCATGGGTGTGCCACCCTGGCAGGCCTTTGGCGGGGCGTCTGGCATAGCTTAGGCCATTTCCTTCTCAAACCAAAGTGCCGTGGCTAACCAGCAGCCTTCTTGGTTGACGTGGGTGACACCATCTTGTTTTACGTGCTTTATCCTGTCCTGCCCTAACCAACCCCGTCTCCACAGGAGACCCTCCCCTCTCAGCTCACAGTGGCACCCACGCGGCTGGAGGTCCCCAGCCTGCAGCATCCCGTGCTCACCTGATGCCTTCGATGCCATTTACTGAGGCTTCAGACCCCACGCTGCCTGAGGGGTCTGTGGAGAAGCCCTGAGACCACTTCTCTGAGGTCCAGTGTCTGCAGGAGCCACGACCCACCAAGACCCACCAAACCCACCAAGACCTTCTGTGCCTTCGCTGGCCCCTGAGGTCCCAGGCGACGGGCCGGTTCACAGCTACGCAGGCTCCTGCAAGCACAAATTTGGCAGGTAGCCGGCAGCACACGGCCCCATCGCTGGGAGGTGGCCTGCCAGGTGTGGCCTCCCAGTGGGATGAGGACTCCTTGGTGGGGACTTGTTTAGCTCGGTTTTTACACGTAAGCTGCAGCGTCCACTCCGATGCTGCCAGGTGTGAGGCATGAGTATGCGCTGGTGGACCCCATGAAGGAGGCCCTATGCCACGCGGTGTCGATGTGCAGCTGTGGCGTGCGGGCCGCTTCCCTGCGCTGCCAAGACATTATCACTCCTGATGCCCTGGGAAGGCAGTAGTTCTCGCCCTCTAGGCTCCCGCAGATGCCCTCAGGGCTCGGGGAGGGGCCTGGGGCAGATTTCCACAGGGCTGCCCCTTGGAATGGAGGGGGGTCCCGGGAGAAGGGGGCTGGTCCCCACGGCCTTTCCTGAATGCTGGGGCGTCGTTGGCTCCCAGTGCAACCGTGTGCAGGGCAGGAGCCCTGTCTGGTGTCTGGGCGCCTGAATGAGCCAGGCAACCCCGAGGTGCCCTTGTCCGTCCACGGGGCCTGAAAGGTTCGTTTGAAAGAGTGAGTCTGCCCAAACCACCGCGTTTCTGATCGTCGGGGGCAGCTGTGGCAAAGCAGTAAAAAGCTAAAAAGCTTGACATACAGTATCTTCAAAGAAATGCAGTCTTGCTACCTTTCGTGTAGAAGAATAAGCCAGAGGGGAAGTTGAGAAAACGGACGAGGTTTCAGAAGTGTGTGCTTCGGTGAACACCCTGCAACACATTTAGAATATTCGTCATCTGCACACGGGGGCTGGGAGCCCTAGGATCCGCCTGGGGAACCGTCCTGCTTTGCTTTTGCTCTTCTCCAGGGGAAACATGCAAGGAAGAGGCAGCCCGCGGGCCGGGCTGCCAGCCTCACTCCCCTTCTCCCGTGGTTTAGTGTCTCCTGTGAATCCACTTCCACCGGCCCCTGTGCCGACCCCGGTGCCACCCCCTCCTGCTTTGTTCTCTGCAACGTCCTCGCCTGCTCTGGGCACGGCACACTCCACAGGGGAGCTCCACTCCTCCTGCAGGGCCCACCCCAGTCGCCCCCGCCCCGCCTCCTGGGACTGGCTCCTCCTGTGTGGCCACCACCTTACGGGGCCTGAGGACAGCCGTTCTGGGTGGCAGGTCTGTCTCCTCTGCGGCCGGCTGGCTCCTCCAGAGTCTCGGGTCTTTTCATCTGTCCCCTCTGCCTCTGGCTCAGTGGCTGGCCCAGGTGCGGTGCTCACCAAACACGTGCCGAAAAGCTGAGAGAGGAAAGGACTGAATGGGCTGACGGCTCCATGCCCTCTGTTGTGCTCACCAGAACAGGGCCGCACTGCGAGAGGTGCCCATCCTCCCGCACGTGCTGCCTCACCCCCACGGGGCAGGCTTTCCCAGCAACTTCTCAACTGCGCTTCCTTCCCAGAGCACTGGGTGGCCCTGAGGCCGCCATGAGGGTCTCTCCTCTTGGGGAGCTGAAAGGCTGATACCCACGGCTCTCAGGACCATCGCCGAGCGCCCAGCTGGCTCGCACTTGGGCTCATGGCTGGGCCCCCAGGGCCGGTGGGAGGCTGCAGGCTGTACAGGTCCCTTGGGTAATCATTCAATGCAGCAAACAGAGAGGTGAGATTGAGCTTTGAGTCTCTCCGAAACATCACCTAAGAATCAGGGAGGGTTTCACAAGGGCAGGCTGGGCAGGACGTTCGGCCCCTGTGTGGGCAGAACGGCCTCCCTGAGGGTCAGGCTGAGGACCTGAGCCTCTGGTTCCTGATGGCGTTCCCAGGGCCCTGCACGTGGGTTTGACCTTCACCTTGGCAGTGCCCACCCAGCCTTCAGAAGGGCAGGCTGTAGGGAGGGGTGGTACTCTCCATGGGTTCCCTGGTTTACCTTGGGGAACAATGTTCGCACCCTGACAGGTCCCTTCCTGTTGCCGGGCCCTGGCTCACTGCGGCTGCCCATCCACTCGGTTGGAGCAGCTCCATCAGCGTCACACCTGGCTGGAGGGCACCTGGGCATCTCAACCACTGTCTCAACAACTGGGGTCTAAGCCAGGATGACTCGCCAGGCCTTGGGGATTGAGGGCTGAGTGTCCCCTGGAGGACTCCGGGCTGACCTAAGGCCTCGCTGCCCAGAGAAGCTGGACTCTGCACCCCCGGAGCCTGGCACAAGAGCCTGGCCAGACTGTGGAAGTCAGTCCGAGGCCTCAGCCTCCTGTGGAAACAGGCCTGTGGGCTCCGCTGAGCTGCCGTCCTGATCTGACCACGGATGGGCAGACTGTGTCTTGTCCCTCTCCACTGGTCTGATCCGTCTTTCAGTACAGCTCGAACTCCTTGCTGGCCTGCAGGGCACCTGGGCCAGCACCTCCCGGCTTCAGGTAAGTTGGTTTAGGGCCCAGGGGTGATTTGACAGGGAGTGCTGACGCACCTGCTAATCTGGTGGAGGCAGCTGATCAGTGACGAAGGTGCCGGAGTTACGGTGACCCACAGGTCAGAGAAAGATCACCCTAAAGAGGGTTTGTCCAGCTGCCTTTGTCCCCCGGAGGACGAGGCCAGCTCTGCAGAGCCGGTGTGGCCTGGCCGCTCTGAAGCGTGGGAAGCAGCGTCACCTTCCTGACCCAACACGGGGGGTAAGCGCCTGCTGGCACCAGTGGTGAGGGAGGAGCAGCCAGGTGGGTGCTTGGGGGTGGGCTTGGCTCTGGGCCTCGGCAGTTGCCGCTGCCGACCACCTTCGAAGGGTGAAGTGTGCCCAACAGGAACTTTAAAGAGTCAAATAAATAGGATGTGTTTTTTTTGGATAAGTTTTAACACCCCTCAGGGAAGCTGAAAGTGCTTTGGGGTGTCCCGGCCGGGCCTGGGGCGAGTGGTCCTGCAGGTCAGGGAGGCCCATAGCTGGTGTGGCAGCGCTCGCTGGGGACCGGGCCCCCTCTTGCCCTGGGGGCTACACAGCCACGTGGGTGGGAAGACGGGCAGAGCCGCTGGCTCATGGGCAGCCCCGTCTGGAGGAGAGTCCTGGATACACCAAGGGGAGCGGCCACCTCGATAGACCGCTCCTGGCGACTCCTCTGAGGAAACGGGGCGCGGAGGGCAACTCGTGGTCACAGAGCTGAGACCGAGCTCCCGTCTCCCCAGAGGACGGGCGTTTCAGAGGCGACAGGCGGCCACACGCTCACACACTTCGACCACCACCGCTCCTGCCCAGGGGCTTCACCTCCAGGACAAGTGGGGGACACCCTGTAGGACCCATGTCAGGGTGCCTCTGGACGGTGTGGAGGTTGCACTGGTGGACCATTCGTTCACTCCCTCACGCGTCCACATGAGCCAGGGCTGAGGCGTCACCACCCCCCGATGCTGGGATCGAGCTCTGGCCTCTGGGCGGCAAAGCGACCTCAGGCAGCACAGGGTCGGGGCCAGAGGCCCCTGTCGCCCACCTGTCTGTGCACCTGGAGTGTCTGGGCCCAGGCACAAGGCCCAGCCAACCCCTCAGGGGCCTAATCTGTCACTATTTCTGCTTCAGACCACAGACTTAGTGATGGCTGATCAGGAACCACTGTGTGGCTGTGACTCTGTGTCCCCTCATGGACACAGGGACACGTGGGCATTGGGGAGGGACCGCAGCCATTGCTCAGCGCTTGGGGCAGAGGGAGTCCCAGGCCCGTGGCAGCTGGTGGGCCCACTGCCGAAGTGGCCTGTGCGTCCCTGAGACCGAGCTCCTCTGTGGCATCTCCTGTCCAGGACGACGAGGTGCGGGTCTCCCGGAGGAGCACAGGCGCCCGTGAGCACGTGTGACCTGGTGCTGTCAAGACCACGCTGTGGCCACCGCACCGATTTCTGCACACCACGCTCACGGCCAACTCCGTGATCTAGGGAGGCCCCCGTGAGGGCGGCGGTGAGGTCTTGAGGAACCTTGGTGTTTGCCCATCCTGGATTCCAGCAGGCTCTGGAATGCCCAGTGGGCAGGTGCGTGGTCCTCCACCACCCACGGGGGCCGTGCCACCCACCTGCACAGCACCGGTTCTGCTGACCCACCCGGGGCCCTGACGACCCTTCTACCACACTCTTTCTGGCCCCTGAGAGCACGGGCCGAGGGGACCGAAACCTCCCGGCCAGCAGCTGTGAGTTGTCAGAGAGCCGGGCCCCGATCTTGAGGTCTGTGTGGCAATGAAATGTTCATTGGGGCTCGTTGTAATGGACATGGTGACGGATAATCACAGAAGTCAGTTTGCGAGGCAAACAGCAAAACTTGTAAAGTTGGGTTTCCCACGCTCTCACCTGGGGAAGGGACAGACACACCCACCGTGAAAACCACCTCCTTTCACACCTGCTGGGCCCCCAGGGCACAGGAGGAGGGGGGTGGCTCCCACGCAGCCAAGGCGCTGGGACCGGCTGAGCTGCTCCTGAAGGAGGGGAGACCCAGACCCTCGGCTGCACCTTCTCCCTGACACCAGGAGAAAGTGCGAGTCCCTCCACCTTCACACCCTCTTCGTGGGGTCCGGCCTCATGTCCTGACTGGGGTCGACTCCGTCACCCACATCCTGCAACAACAGAGGCCGACATCCCCTCCGGCCCCTCCAGGGCATCTCTCACCTGTCTGTCATGTACTGCCAGGCACATAGTAGGCACACAGTAGATGTCCTCCTGGCTGTAAAAACTTACAGTTATTTTCAAAGTCAGAATATCCCGTCACTGAGCTGTTACTCAATACTCTGTTACTCAGGAACTTAAAAAATGCTTTAATTCAATAAAAATCTTTTGCTCAGTACTTATTTTTCCAAATGCAGCTGTTACTCTGACATTGTCCACACAGTGACCATGTGGCCTTGGGGTCTTGCCGTCTGGAAACAAAGCCGCCGCAGGGCCAGGGCAGTAGCCAGTCTCTCCCGCTGCCCAGTGTCCTGCAGAGGGGATGGGGCCCAGAGCCCCCACCCACGCAGGGGTGCACTGGCGGGAGGTGTCGGGTGGAACCTCAGGGCCCTGGGACTCGGGGAAGGGCTGCTGCTTGAGGAGTGAGGGTGGTGTCACCGTTTGAAGCGGCTTCCAGGAGGAAACTCGTGTCTCTGGAAGTTCCAACAGCCCCTGCCGTGCTGGGGGTGTGACGGAAGGTCCAGGGAAGGTGCCAGCCGGGAACACTCGGTGCCTTGGCCTCCAGGCTGCGCCCCCGGGGAGCAGAGGGCGTTCTGGGGCCAGGCACGTCAAGGCCGGCGCTCAAACGCGGCATCCCGGCTCCACGGCTGCGCCTGGGGGCAGGAGGAAGCCAGGCTCCTGGTGCAGCCAAGGGCAGGACGCTGCCCTGTCCAAAAGCATGTCTGTCTCTCAGAAATCAAGTGCTATTTTGACATCGTCCTCGTAAACCTTCCCTAGGAGTGGCTGTCCCTCCCTCGCAATCTGCTTCCCCTGCCGGTGCCATTGAATGCCCTGACGTGCAGGCAAAGGGTTAATGACAGAACCCAACCGCACAGTCTCTGGGGGTGCAGCCAGCCAGCCAGCACAGCGCGGGCCGCAGCGTGGGAACCGGCGGGGCGGACAATGGCGGGATTGACAGCGAGCAGGGAAAGGCCACCTTTGGGAGAAACCGTACCCCACGGCGTGCGGGGAAGTGAGAAATAGTAGCAGATGCTGCAGGACCAGAAGGACGCCTTCTGGCCGGGGCGCCGCCCGCCAACCAGTGCGCCCTCCCCGCTCGGGCCGCTCCGCTGCCTTTGTGCAGGGGGCCGCAGACACAAACACTGCGGAGGAATTAAACACAGCAGATGGTGGCAGCATGATTTGATGAGATCAGGGTCAGGCACGGGCATACATGTGGTGGCCGCATTAATCGCCCCTTCCTGTGGGACCGAGAGCTCGGGCCTCTCCCGCAGGCTCGGCCGACCACCGCGGGCGGTTCTCGCGCTTGGCCGCCCTGGCGTCTGGCCCCTCGACCCGACAGCAGCTTTCAGAAGTCTCCTCAGACCCAGCAGAGTTTGGGAAGAACGTATGTTGGGTGTTTTGTTAATTCAGCTTGTGCTTCAATAACTGACCCCGACCAGTTCCGAGAAGGACGTTTCAAAAGCCTCGCGTGTCTGTGAGGGGTGCTGCCCGCCCCCTGGCTGTGTGAAGCCTGCTGTTTCCGCAGGGAGCTGCGTGTTCGCCCCCTTTGGTTAGGGGCTCAGGTGGGCCTGGCCACCTTTTCTCTCCTGGGCCTGCAATGGGTGTGCAGCTTCAGTTTCCATGGTTACCTCATCCTGGGAATTCAGAGGGAAATTTGTGGGGACTGTGGGTTTGTAACGGAAAGGTTGGCGGCAAAGGGGAGAGCATAGCTCTCCGTGACCCCCGGGGGTGGGAATTCCACTCCGGCGGCGGCTCTCTCAGGGCGCCTCCTGCTTCCTTCAGACGGCGTCTCCTGGGAGGGCCTGGCCCCAGGAGGAGGGAGCACGTGGCCAGGCGTGGCTGGGCGCGTCTGTGTCCTGTGTGCTGTATGTGTCTGCCTGTGCCTCCTCTGCATGTGACCTTGTGAGGAACACAACCTGGGCCTTAAAATGCTTTCAGAAATGAGTAGGATTTGTTATGTTGTATGTTTTAAATATGATCTTAGTCCACACCTGCTTCTTTTCCGGGCTCAGAAGCCGCTTCTTGCCACCCTGTGGGGACCTGGATGGCAGAGCATGGGCGACAGGGAAGAATTTGACATCTTTGATCTTAAAGAAAAAGTTTTGCTGGTGTGGCTCAGTGCACTGAGCACTGGCCTGTGAACCAAAGAGTCGCCAGTTCAAGTCCCGGTCAGGGCACATGCCTGGGTTCTCAACTGGGTCCCTGGTGGGGGGATGTATGGGAGGCAACCATACATGGATGTTTCTCTCCCTCTATTTCTCTCTCCTTTCCCTTCTCTAAAACCAAATAAATGAAGTCTTAAAAAAGAAATAAAAACTGTTTCTCCTTGAGGAAGAAAATCTAGGTATAATTTTTATACTTAAGAATAAAAGGCCTTGGTTGTCCAACAAAGTTGCTAATTTCTAGAAAGTCTGGAAAAAGCAGGAGCGTAAATCCGAGCAGCACGTGGCTGCAGCGGTAGCAGCCCTGCCTGGGCCGTGTCGCTTGGGCCCTTTCTGGGCACAGCACACAGTTTGTCCCGGGTCTTAGGCTGCGCGTCCCACGGCCCCATGCCCTTGGGTTCGTTCTGCGTGACAGCGTGCGCACCGCTGCCCTCTCCAAGCAGAGTCTTGTCTGTGTGGGCCTCCTCTGGCTCAGCAAATGGTTTTTGAACCTTTTCTTCTTTTTCATCTTTATGTGAATATTTGAAACAACAAAATTATTTACTCCTGTTAATACTAGTGGCATAAACTCGTTTGGAAAAGGGCTTTTTCTAGAGCTCGTTCGTTTCCTCTGGTTGGTTTTGTGGCAATAGAAAGTGGGGATGGAGCAGGGGCCCGAGGAAGGGTGGACCTCACTCGCGGGGACAGACAGACGGATGGACGGACGGAGGGGAGACTGAGGGAGGCGTTAGCCGTGGTTGAGGCGAGCAGTCTCCTGAAGGGGCCCCTCCTTGAGTTTTCAGGGCATGTGTCTCCAGCACATTCGGAGGAGTTCACCTTGGTAACTGGCTTTTCTTTTAAATGTGGCAAAAATCAGCGTACACGTCACCCTCGCAACAGTTTCCAAGTTGGAGTATAATGCTGCGCACACCTGTGCGGTTGTACAAGCTTTCAATGCGTGGGGAGTGTTTCCTTAAGTCATTAAATATTTTTAAAATAGGATTTCATAATGTCTGCAGAGTGTCCTATTGTACAGATGGTCTAACATTTATTTAACTGACCCTCTCCTGTTGATTAGTAAAGTCGTATCTATTTTTATTGTAAAATAAAACTCGACGAACGACCCGGTAAAACCGGCAATTATATTTCGTGGGGGTGAATTTCCGGAACCCGAACCGCTGGTCAAACAGCACGAGCCTTTCCCAAGTCTTCCTCACTCCGCTCCACTGTCCCACAGGGACGACTTCCAGGGATCTGCTTTCTCGGTGGGTGAGAAGCGATAGTTGTAAATAAAAACGCCCAAGTGTGCGTGTCACTTAATTCTAGCAGGACAGAAGTTGTGTGTTAAGAAAACATCTGCTAGCTGGTGTGGAGGGGATGGATGTCTGAGGCGTCACTGCTGTGCTTAGTAAATATGCTTGGAACAACCAGCCTATGTCGGAGAGCCAAACCCGGACTCTCGGTCCCTTCTGTCCTCGGGTGGGCGCTGGGTCCCCCTGCCCGGTGCCTGGCATGTGGGAACAAGCTCGGTTCAGGCCTCTCCTGGGCCCGGAGGCTTGGCGGGACAGTCCCGCTGCCTGCGTGGCCACTGTCAGCTTTGTGCTTAGAAGGTGTGTCTGGAGGCCCGGGCTGACACCCAGAGCTGGAGCCCTGGAGGCCCTGGGGGTGCTTCAGTCTCTCTGCTGACACACACAGTGTGGGCAGTGCGGGGGTCCAAGGAAGGAAAGGAAGAAAGGTTGGGAGGGCTCCCGGGGGCCTGCAGCACCATCCCCACCACCATGTGTGGGCCTGGGACCTGTGGGGACAGCAGGGGAGGTGGGAGCGAGGAATCTGTTTCTGGAGAAGGAGTGTCTCGCGGTGGCCCTCCCAGGCCCAAGTCCCTGTCTCCCCGTCTCCCCCCAAACATCCAGCTTCCCCAGTGTGGGCCCAGGTGGCACCCCACACACCTCTTGTGGGGGGCAGTGCGTTATCTAGAGATGCTCCGAGGGGGGCAAACCCACTTCCCCCAGTGGGATTGTAAGGATCATCTGAGACCCGAAGACACGGCTGCATGACTATTTTCTGAGGCTGCTCATGGACCAGCAGAAGAGAAGCTCCCGCAACACCAACTATTTATGCAAATCGCTGGCCTCCCTTCCCTGCACCCAATAGGAAGTGTCTTTGTTTTAGTTTTCCCTGTCAAGGGGCCAATTAGTTCAGACTTCCCCACGAACAGGGCCCAGCTGTCCTCGGCCCCTCTGGCTGAAAGGGGTCCTTTGCATCAGCGGCCACTGTGAATGGGAAGTTAATCAGCACAATGACAGAGGACCCGCGCCGCGGCGGCCCTTTCTCTCCTGCCCCCAATTGTGGGCTACACCTTTCATGCAAAGCAGCCTCAGAGCCTTCACCTATTTAAGGAATTTTTCAATTAACATTTCTTTTCCTCCAGAGAGATCGGAGCCTTTGGAGCCCCACAAAAGGGCCCGCTGGCCTTGTCCTGGAACAAGGGTGCTCCGGCCGCCTTCGAGCTGCAGCCTATTATCTGGCATTGATGATTTAGGGCGGCGACCTCCCTAATCAATAGCTGATCAGGGCACAGCGGGAAGAATTTCTGCTTCAAATCCGCTCCTCTTCAAATGAAAATGGTCTCCTTTGAATAAAGAAATGCCTGGGTTGAATGTTAAATCTGGCTAATTGGCAGTGTCTCGAAAGGGGGGAAGAAACCGCAGCCGGACGGCCCCACGTCCAGGCGGCTGGGACGCACCTCCCGCCTCCGGCGGACTCCTGTGTTTTCTCCCAAATGCATGTTCTTAGCGCCACAGTTTTCTCCTGGGTGGCTGCACGAGCTGATTGAGCCTTTTAAAGGTGTTGTCACGGCTTCCAATGAAATCTCATCATGTTACGTTCTGTCCAGATTTCAGACTTTTGTGACATCAAAGATTTAATGACAACAGCATCTAGTTTGGGTAAGTGACGTTTGGGGGAGGATCAAATTAATTCTGCTGAAAAGTTTGTTGAATTCCTTTGAAGGGATTTTGATGTTCGGCGTCAAGCATCTTTGGTCAGGGCTAGAATCTTCAAAACCCCAGATGGAGGCAGCAGAACGGCTCTCGGGGCGGGCGTGCCGTGGACACACGGCCAGCCGCCTGCACAGTGCTCCCCCCAGTGATATGGCACCAGGGTGATGCCAGACACGCGTCCCTCCACCTTCAGCGCCCCGTGGGGTTGGCGTGCCACCTCCGTAACAGCCACAGACATAGGAGGGGACAGCCAATCACAGCACTTTGCCATCGCACCGGGATCCTGCAGACAGCCCGGTGTTTGAACTCTGCCGCCCTTGCAGGCCATGGGCTGTGCTGCCTGAGGCCTGGGAGTGCCAGTCTGTGCTTCGGAAACACGTGTCACATGCGACAGTGTGGGTGTGTCCCTGTGACCCGTGTAGAAACCACCTGTTCCAGACCCTGTGCCTCGCACTGCCTGCAGGAGCGCTGGTTTCTGAGCCCCATTGAGGCCACGGGGGCTGTGGCCCAGCCGGGAGAGCCCCGTGGAGGTGTGTCTGCGGCTGTGAGTGGGAGCCACAGAAGCTCGGCGGAGCCCGGCTCAGTGAGTCCGCTTTTCCCAGGTGCTGGGTCTGTGTGTACGGCTGCCCACCAGGTCCCTAAAGCCCAAGAGGCCCTGTGGTCTAGTGGGCAGGGGCCTGCTCCCATCAGGGCTGAGAAGGAGCCGGCACCGGAAGCACCTGCCCTCGGGCCCAGCATACTCACGTGCTGCCAGCAGCCCCCAGGTTTGGGTGTAGCCCCCCCGGGACCTTCCACTACAGAGCTCACATCATAGCCTGCACCGGTGGCTGCTTCCTGTCGGTGTCCCCAGGCTCCCTGGTGGCTCCTGTGGCCTCGGGCTCTGTCCTACTGAGGCCCTGCAGCCCTCCGGCCCTCCAGTCTGGGCACAGCCAGGGCAGAGCCCCAGCGACCTGGCCCGGGCAGCCTTGCTCCTGCAGGGCCGTGGTGGCGGGTGGACGAGGCAGGTCTCCCCTGAGCTGCGGTCGCGAGAGGCAGGCGGCTGCTGGCTCCAGGCCCGGACAGCCTCTGGGGCAGCCGGTCTGAGCGGCAGGGCCTGTGCTCAGGCAGCTCCTGAATAGAAGTCACTGTGAATGAGCGAGAAGGGGCCGAAACGGCCTCTGTGTCCGGAAGCAGGTGCTTGTCCCTGGTTGCAGGATGGGAGGTGCTGCCGTGAACCAGGAAGCACCAGGTGGCTGACG
This sequence comes from Sturnira hondurensis, assembly GCF_014824575.4. NCBI lineage: Eukaryota > Metazoa > Chordata > Mammalia > Chiroptera > Phyllostomidae > Sturnira > Sturnira hondurensis. Next base: position 11,657,220 of record NW_028072798.1, on the reverse strand, counting down.
GCTTCCCAGCATCCCAGCAAGGCGAGAAACTGCGGGGAAGGGAGTGCATAGTTTTTCCTTTTTCTGGGTCCCTCTGGACCAGAAGGAGGGACCCAGAAAAGCTCCAAGGCCCCAGTCTCATGGGGTGCTGGCCTCCTGGCTGCGAGAATTCCCGAGGCTGTGCCTGCCAGGCCAGGCTGAACCCCAGGGCTTGTCCGCTTCTCTGCCATCCAGCTGTTTGGAAGGGGCAGTGGGAAAATTCTGGTGACAAGGAGGGTCTCCAGAAGGATGATATAAATGTTAGAGGCGATCGAATGATTTCCCGGGGAATTACAAGCCCCGCCTCCTCATGGCCACTGAGCCCAACCAAGCCCCCTTCCTGGGGTGAGTCAGGGCCCAGGAGGAATCGCCAGGTGTCTTCAAGGTCAGAGTGTCTGGCATTCCCATCAGGTGCAGGGCAGAAAGGAAGGATACGGGCGGCAGGACTCGGGCTCTGCACTTGGACACAGGACAGGGCAGCGGCTCACGCTGGGCTGGGGAGGACGCCCAGAGTTACAAGACCCTCCCCAGCATGTTGCCGCAGTTTCTTTCTCTATTTCAGCCCTCAGCTTTTCCTGACCACAAGAGTTCACTTGCTTTAAAGTTTTTCTGAAAAAGCTTGGCCACACGTATTTTTAACAAATTCCCTTCTTCCTTTTCGGGGAACAGATTTTCCAAATGGAGAGTGCTGTTTCTTTATGTTTTTTCCCCTGTGTGGATGGGCATTTCACTCATTTCTGCAGTGCGGGGGTACAAATCCCATCTGCGTGGGGTGGCGGGGGTGGCAGCTGGCCCCACCTGACGTGCCCCGGTGGAGGCCCCCCTGGGGCTGAAGCTTAGGTGACAGCTTGGCTCGGAGGATGCAGTCAGTTTCCTGGTTGGGGGTCCCCTCAGTGGGCAGAGTCGCGAATTGGGTGGGAGGGCAGGTCCTAGGCTGCGGTGTGCGTCTCCCTGGGAGTCCCAGCCAAGGGCAGCCCACGCCGTTTGGCCCTTTTGGAAAAAGTAAACTTTCTCTCTATGGTGTAAGCCTCCTGCTCTTGGAAGTGTGTGGGTCTTGGACGCTCCGAGTGTTCTTGGTAAACACATGAAGTGGATGGGTTGGAAATGAGCCAGAAAGTGCCGCAGACACGTGGGCACCGCGAGGGGTGCGGGCGCCAGGGCTGGGTGGGGCTCACGGGTGGTTCTGCACTGGCTGCCGTTGAGCTGGGGCAGACGTTGAGCACCTCTGCACCCATTTCCAGCTTTTCTTGGGGGAGCTCTCATCGTCCCCCTCTCCTTTTGTCTACTCTGAGGGGCCACCCCTGGTTCCTCCCTTTCTCTTGAATAACGTTTTCTTGTCCTTCTTCCTAAGCTCAAGGTGACCATCAGCTGCCTCTCTTTTGATTCTTTCCCTCCCTCACAAGCTCCATGCTGTTTCCACATGTGTGTGCAAATGCACGTGTGTGCACACCTGCACTTGTGTGCGCTTGTGTACATCTCCCAGGCCTTTCCGCTGCTTCCCTCTGTGTAAGCCTGGAGTAGATGTGGGGGTGAGTTTACGCCACACCGTCGCTGGGACTTCACACGGAGAGGGGAAGGGAGGGCTCTGCTGGCAGCAGCTCGAGCCGTCAGCCAGATGGCCATGGCGCCCCGCAGCAGCGGGCACTGCTGAGGTCCTGCCCTGGAAGCTGCCCGAGTGGCCCCTCTCTGCTCCTGAGAATGTGCCAGCCGGCGTCCTCTGGGAAGCAGCACAGCCACCCTAGGGGCCCCGGCCCCGTACAGGGGCCTTGCTTCCTGGAGGCTGCGGGCGCTCCCGAGTGCCGCCTGAGAGCTGGCGGTAAGAAGCAGTCCCGGCAGCTCTGAGAGGAGGGCAGATGTCTGAGGCGGGTCCCCATCCCACCCGCGGGGGATGGCAGCGCAGAGACTGTTAGTGGCCATGTTTATGCATGAGCGGGCGCGGGCCCCACATCCTCTCAGCCGTGACCGCCTTCCAGATTACCCCTGCTGGTGACATCATAGGAATGTGAGATGCAGAAACCTGTGGAGCATCCTCGCTGCGCCCCCGAGGGATGGGGACCAATGCCACGTAGCCCAGCCTGGTGAGGCTCCCCTGAGAGGCGGGGGGGAGGGGGCCCTCCTCGCCCCAAACGCACAGCCCAGAGCCCCGCACACGCTTCGGTGGCGTCACCCGTCCCGACCGAACACCACAGACTGCGCTTGATGCCCTGGTGGCGAGAGCCCGGGGCCGTAGGGGCTGCTGTGGAGGGAGCTGTTCTCCCGGATTCCTCTGCACAGGGCGTGTGAGCCGGTCTCCGATGCCCCCGCCCACTCACGAAAGGGCTGCGGCAATGTCAGCGCCAGGGCAGAGGCCTCCGGCAAGTGTGAGCTTGTGGGGACAGGGGCGCACACACTGCACTGGAGCCCAGTCTTTGCCGTGGTGATGCATCACTGGCATGGCCACCGAGGGGCTGCCTCTGCTCCCAAGGGTCCAGCAGCGGGTCCAGGGGGCGGGGTGGCCAGCACCCCATAGACCGAAGGGACCTGGGGGCCGGGCAGGCCGGGCAGAGCAGGGCTGTCCTGGGTGGCCATGGAGGCACCGCCCAGCTCTCAACACCCCCAGGTCCCAGGACCACATGATGGCAGCCACCAGTGATGCTGCACCTCGTGGCGGGGCTTGGGCCTGACTTTCTGGTTGGTGGCGGCTGGTCCGGAGACACGGCATCCAGGCCGATTCTAGGACACATGCCCTCTATTTGTAAAAACATGATAAAGACTAAGTTAAAAAAAAACCTATGTTTACAAAGTCCGTTCATCAAGGAGACAAGAAGCTGCACGTCACATGCATTTAACCTTGGCGACGTCCTGGTGGGGTGAGCAGGCAGAGCAGAGATGGGCGGTCGAGGGCCCTCCTCCCGGCCGCTGTGGGCAGGCTCTCAGAGGCTGCGGCAGGAAGATGGGGGAGGTGGGGGGGTAGCTGCTGGGGAGCTCGCCAAGAGTAGAGAGTGAACCTGGCACATTTTGGACCAGGTGAGCGTCCCTGTGCACCTGGAGCTAGGGGGCAGGGCACAGCTTTGAGAAGCTGTCTTTCTCCAGGGCCGGTTCCTTCTGAGCTTGTTGACTTTGGAGCCTGGGCGTCCTGGGGCGCCCTGCTGTGTGTCACGGCCACCCCTCCCAGCGGACAACATTCCTGTGGGCTGACAGCGTTCCTGGGCTTGAGTGGCAGCTGCAGCCAGAGCCCTGGGCACACACACCTGGAGACCAGGAGTCTCGACAGATGCAGCAAGTCACCCTTGGGGCGTCCACGTCCCCCTAGCACCTGGGCACAGTTGCTTCTCCAGAGCCTGGTGTGTGAAGACTGCATTGCCCCTTATTTGATGTTGGACGTAGGGGCAGCACCAGCCTGGGCTGGGGCTTGGCTCTGCAGCCTAGGTCCTCCCTGCCTGAGTCACGGCCTCGACTGTCTGCCCGGTGAGCAGACGGGGCGGTGAGCAGCCCTGCGGGCTGTGGGCTCCGCCGTGACAGGCAGCATGGATTCCTGAGCTGCGCACCTTCCCGGAGGAGAGGCCGCCTCCAGTGCAGCAGGAGTCTGGGGCTGAAGGCCAGGGCCAGGAATGCAGGGCAGAGGGAAGGGGGTGATCCCCGCAAGGCCGGACGCCTACCCAGGAGCAGGCACGGGCGTGCATCCACCCTGACCCCGGCGCCCAGAGCCACCAGTGACCCGAGACAAGCAGCAGCCTGCCTGTCCTCACTCGGCTGCAGCTTCCAGACCCTGTGTCTCCCGTGGGGGCGGAGCCAGATCAGAGTCAGCACCAGGCCCTCTGGGGAGAAGGGCAGTTCAGAGGGGCTGTGGGCGCGGGAGGGGGAGGCAGCAGCAGCGCAGAGGTCAGCCCTGGACCAGCACAGCCCCAGCCTGGAGCTGCCTGGCCCTTGGGCCCTCCCGCCCATCAGAAGTGTTAGAAATCCCACAGCAGCTGTGGGACGGTCCGTGTGGGGCGCCGCACAGGCTCCACCCGTGGACCCGACCCCCAGCGACCTTGCATTTGTGGCAGCAAATGAGGGCCTGACTGGGTCCGGGGCAGGGCCAGGCCTGCCCTTTGTGCAGGGTTGGGGAGGGGAGGGTGAGTGGGGCTCCAGGCGGTGGGGGCATGCGGTGCCCCCACCGGCGTTACCTGCCTGGTGCAGCAGGGGCAGGGACAGGGCACGGCTTCCCTGCGGGGGCTGGTGAACATCTGTCGGCCCACAGCCCGGCCCCGCCCACCAGGCCCGGCAGGGCTCATTAAGCGGAGTTTCTGCTTCAGACCATTAATCCGTTTTAATTAGTGGTCCACGTCCGAAGGGTTGGCTCAGCAGGTTCCGAGTGGACGGGGTGCAGGCTGCAGCCGGTGGCGGGGCCACGCTGTGGGAGGGACGGCGGAGGAAGGGGCCGCTGCACTAGGGGATGAGGCCCCACTCGGGTGGCGGTGCCTGGGCCTTGGGGTGTGGCCCCCAGCTCACTCATCCTGAGCCTCAGGCGGCATCATTCTGCACGTGTTGGCCGAGTCTGTACCTTGGCAAGTCGCTGTGCACCAAGGGGAGCACACCCACGGTCAGTGCCGAGTGGAGTGCAGGGTCTGCTGGGAGAGACAGTCACATAGTGCAAATATGCCGTGCAACCCGGAAACCTCTGGAAAGAGGGGATCGTGCAGCTCTGGCCCCGTCGGGAGGCCAGAGGCTTGCCCTGTGGGGCATGCAGGTCACCCCGGCCAGGGGAAGAGCCAGCAGCTCTCTGAGCAGAGGGGCAGAATGTGCAAAGGCCTTGGGGCAGGGAGGAACCCCGGGAAGGGAGGCCGAGGGTGCACTGGGCGGCTTGGGCCCCGGCACCTGTGGCCGGTAGTGCCACGGGGACACGGTGGGGGCAGCTCGCCTCCCTTCTCTCAAGTGGCTGTTATCGTCGGTCTCACCCTTTCCTCAGTCAGGGTGCTGCCCGCACAGGTCGCTCGCTTTCTCCCGCAGAGCCTCGCGTCAGAACCACGGCCTGGGCGGAATCTCCCATGGTGTGTTGATCGGGCACCACAGTCTGGGCAGGAGATGGCAGGAGGTCGACTGGGGTTCGTCACTCCTGGGGGGCAGAGCTGACACGCCGAGTGGCAACGACAGGCCAGACGCCTGCCTGGCGGGGGTGGGGTTCGTTTGTGAAGCGAGGTCTCTGTTGGGCTTCGTCTGGGCCTTGCAGGCAGATTCCAACTCCGCGAGAAAGGCTTGCCCTGCGTGAACTCTCCCCCATGGGCAGGTGCTGGGTCCTACTCCTGGGGCCCTGCTGATGCCTTGCACAGAGCCGGGCAGGGGGGGAGCGCGTCACACGCGTTTGGCTTGGGAAAAGCCGGAGGTCCCGTCTGAGAACCGGTTCCCGATGCCCCAGGCCACCCATCGCTCCACAGGCACCCATTCCTGGGGCCCATCTTGCTCCCGTTGCCCCGACATCCTGTGGGCGGCCTACTGGGGAGCCTGCTCTCGGGGAGCAGGTGCATCCAAAGGCTCACGCGCGGCTCCTCAACCTGACGCGCGAGACCCCGACCTGCGCGCGCAACCCCCACGCCCCTGTCCCTCTGCTGGGCTCCTGACCCTTCTGCCTTCCTGCTCCAATCAGGCCGGGGGCGGGGGGCTTCCTGCTTCAGTGACGTGTCTGCAGCCGCAAGTCCAGGACTTTGTTCAAGGAGCCTCGAGACCGGCTGCGCCAGCGGGGACAGTCTCCCCGTCTCGAACCTGCACGTCACGCAGGCCAGACACCAGTCCAGAGCCCCTGTGCCCCCGGTCTGACAGCTGGACTCTGCAGACAGGTGGCACGGAGTTCGGGGACCCAAACTGGCTCGGGCACACTCTCCGGTCTCCCTGGCGGGGTGTTTAGGGAGTAGCTTGCTCCCCGTGGTGCTTGTACCCTGGACAGGAAAGAAAGGTCCTGGTGAAGACAGGGGGCCCCTGAGACGATCCTGGGGGCGGGGAGGAGCTTCGGGGTGGACGGTCCCAGTCCGGCCCCGAGGACCGGCAAGGGCCGCAGGCAGCCTGGTGTCGGGAGCTCTCCTGGCTAAGCCGTGGCAGTGGGAGCGCGTGGCCTCGCAGCCAGAGCTGGGACTTCGAGGCCAGGATAAAGCGCTGTAATGTGGCACTTGGTGTCGGGTCTCCGTTGAGAAGGATCGTGTGGCCTGTGGTAAGGAGCTACGTCAGCTTGTAAGCAATACTGTTGAAAGTTCGAGCTTCTCTGACACCTGTGTTTCCTGTCTTCCACATCTGATCAGCGGGACATGACCCAGGCTCAGAGGCCACCAGAGTTCATGACTGAGGTTCAGAAGTGGCCCTGGGACGCCAGCTCGGAGCGGCCGAGCTGGGTGTTCCTGACAGCACCAGGCCTGTGCTCCGGACGCGCACCTGCCACCGTCCCCATGGTCCTGCATCTGTTCTCAATGCCGCACCTGTGACCACAGGCGTGGAGACCAGCAGAGGGGAGGATGTTCAGCCAGAACCACTTTCTCGACTCTGCAGAGAATAAAGGCACTCACAAGCCTGGAACAAAGCCATGGCAGGGCAGGTGCCTGTGCTGGGGAGCGTCCGAGGCTCCATGTCTGTCCTCCTGCAGCCCCCGGAGCCCCCGTGTCCTCCCTGGCAGGGCGCACATCCCACGGTCCCCAGCTTGGGGCCGCATGCTCACAGCGGCTCCGATGCTGTTTCTGCAGGCTGGTGAAAGCCGGCGCAGACGCGCGCAGTGGGCACCCCCTGAAGACAGGGCACAGCAGACCCTCACCGAGGACGGCCGCCCACGAAGGATTGGCAGTGTGTGGCCCGCCTATAGTGGCTCATCTCTGCGTCTGTCACAAGTCCGCTGTCAGGCGCTCCCCCACAGTGCCTGCAAGCTGGCACCCTGTGAGGTGTGTGTGTGGACATCGGGGCCCCTTTCTCCTGTCAAAGGACCAGGGACCCGTGTCCCGGGGACCAGCCCTTACCCAGGTGCAGACGGCTGCCGCTGGGCCTTTCATTCAGTAGCAGGCAGGGGCCGGGGCTGTGGGCCTTCCTGATCACTGGAGATCAGATGACTGGCGTGGTGACATTGCTGCCCCACTCTTGGTCTCAGTTTGTCCCAAACATTAACAAAATCCATGTCTCCGGGGGAGAGGCCGGGTTTCAGTGTTTCCACATTCCTGTTGAGAACAAAAGCCAACGGAAACACAAGTGGAGCGGACGCGTCCCATGGGTGGGTGCCGGACTGTGGGTTTCTCTTGCTTTGTTCTCAGCGTGGCCCAGTGTTCTCTGAAAAGGTGGCCTGTGGGGTTGCTGTTACAAAGTGGAGAATCCGATATGTCACCAGGGACTGGCATGTGGGTTGGACGTCCACTTGGGAATGGAATGCAGGGGGAAAGTCGAGCTGCTGCCCAGCACGGCCCAGAAAGGGAGGCTGCGGGCGGCGAAATCGGAGAACAGGGCCTGGGAGGGACCCTGGAGGTACCTCTGCCATCTGAACCCGGTGCTGCCTGGAAACCTGTAGGTTGCAGGTCAGCAACAGTGGCCTCCTGTCCCCAGGGGGGATGCAGAGGGAGGGGCCCCAGAACCCGCCACCTGCCCCGGACTGTCCTGGAATGGCCGCTGTCCCGAGAAGGGTGTCTGTGGCAACCTGTCTCGAGTGTGAGGTAGTGGTCCCGTCAGTCCCAGGTGAGTGTGCGGCGTGTGTCTCAGAGCAGCTAGCCCCGCGGTTCTGCTGCTGGGTGTACACAGCCCAGAGGGTCTTCCCGTCACCGTGCCTCCCCGCCCTGCTTAGAAACAGGTTGCTGCCACCAGGGGTGGGTCTCGGAGCCAGGCACAAGGCCCTGCGGTGAGCGTCTGGCAGGGTACGGGGACCCCAGGACCCGCCCCAAGGATGCGCTCCGACTGTTCCCCCAGCCTCCCTGGGCGGGTGGCTTCGCCAACTTCCTCAGTCACCATCCCCACAAACCCAGACCCGAGCATCCCTGTGGCCACCCTCTGCACAACTGCAGGGTGCCCCGCTCAGGTCGCAGCTCCGGGGTGGCAGCAGGGGTCCCTCTGACTGGACGGGGGGTTGGAGGACAGAAGGCAGGGGGAAGCCACTGCTGCTCTGGCTCCGGGCCCAGCGGCTTATCTGCACAGTTAAAAGCCCACAACAAGGGCATCTGCTGGTGGTGCAGGGTGCGAGTCCCCTCCATGCAGGCTTTCCTCCCCTACTGGCCCGCCGCTGGCCGTTAGCAGGGACAATGCCAATGCTGGGGACAGACGCCCCGAGCAAGAGGAGGGAGGTCTGTCTGGGCAGCAGCAGGGGGAGGGCGAGAGCGTGAAGGCACAGCTCAATTTCCAATAGACACGTGCACGCAGCCACACACGGCCCACACACAGTCCACCCATGCACACACGTGCTCACACAAGGCTCACACAAGGTCACACACACTCACACATGTGCAACCACGTGGAGACCCCACGTGACTTCAGGGCTGACTCTTCACATCACACAGGCGGGCTGCCCCATGTGACCGCTGGGTCTGAGTCGTGAGCTCTGACAGCTGCGCCAGAGGTGAGTCCTTAGAAGCCAGAGGGGCAGAGACGGCTTCTTCTCTTGCTGCCTGGCTGGCGTTTAGGGAGAGCTCTGCCCATGGAAAGGTGGTCATTGTTTACAATGCTGGCGTGGTTTACCTGAAACATCGCATGAAGGGTGCGACCTCCGGTGGCATGCACGCCTCTCATCCAGGTCCTGGCTATGTGTGGACGGGCTCTGAGTTGAAACGGCCCACAGCTGCTGGCTGACCGGCCTGTGCCGCCCCCTGGGGCTGGCACCCTTGGAGATGCCTGTCCATCTGTGACAGTCCCCTGCCCACTCCGGCCTGTGCCCATAGGTGAGGGGCCGTGCTCGCCTGAGGGCCACCCAAGTCATGGTTTCTGGGGGACCCACCCACACTGTGGTTTTCCAGCTGTTCAGGGGTTAAAGGTGAGGAAGAGGTGTGTGCTTCTATATGTGCACGTGTGTGTTTGTGTGTACACAGGTGTGATTGTGTCTGTGCACACACACGTGTGGGGGTCGTCCAAAGTTCCGAGAGGTGGTGTGCACGTGTGCTTGTGTACACGCACACAATCGTGCAATCGTGTGCAGTGTGTGTGCACCATGTGTAAGAGGCTCATGAGGTAGCGGTCTCCCTGACTTGAGGTCAGCCTTGCCCCTGGGGCCAGGTTCGTCCAGTAGAACTTTCCGGGCTGTCCGGCACTGCAGCCACGAGCCATGAGTGACAGGGAATGCCTGAATGGGGCTGCTGAGGATGTGAAACTGCTTATCAGTCAATCTATTTTTTAATTTATTCAAATGTAAATAGTCACCTGTGGCTATCGGCCACCACCTGGGGTGACCTGTCTCCTTAGCGGAGCCAGATCAACTGAGGCCAATCTTACCTTGCCTCTAGGCGATGCCCCGAGCTGGTGGGAAGAACGGCCATGTTTCTGTCTGGAGGCTGTCTGAGAGCAGGTCTCAGCTGCTGCGTCTGAGGCCGGGGTGCCGGCTCCTGTCTCTCCTAGGGAAGGACATGGGTCTGCTGAGCTGCGGTCTCAGGTCCACAGCCCTGTTGCCCACACCTTCTCTGGGAGCTGATGCCGGTCCACGCTCTGACCTGATCTGGAAAGCTAGGTGGTTACCACGGCAACACCCCCATCTGCTGGGCAGAAGTACAGCCCTGCCACCCCCAGGGGCCTGTCCCTGTGAACGTGTCCCCAGGAAAACATGACAGTGGTGAGCAGGAGGGTCCCCGCACTCTGGTCTTGTGTGTGGGTGACCCCGCAGGACGGTTCCTTGGAGATCTGAGCTGCAGATCTGTCCGCCCACGCTAGCGGTGCTGGAGGCGCTGGTGCCGGGGCTTCTCGGCAAACGATGGCGCCCTCCCCCGCGTGTCCACGTTTCTCGTTGAAAATGGGAATTCTGCAGGTCTCGGAACTTTGGATGACTGCGCAGTTCCGGCTGGAACTTGACCTAGATGGGCTGGTCACACAGCTGCACTTAGTTTTCTCCTTTATCTTGGTTCCATTTTTATGCTGCTAAATATTCTATCAGTTTTGTTGAAGCTTTTATATTTATCCACGCACAGCTGTTAAGAGTAGCCCCTTGCAATGAAAAAATGTCTTCTGAACGGTAACGTTTTTCCCCTTCTCACTCCAAACCTGGAAGTGGCTGGCACCCTTCCTTCTCCTTGGTCAGGTCTTGCTGGGCTCGGCTCCTACCTACAGTTCTGTTACAAAATCCTTAGTGTCTTGTTTCATCGATTAGTTGTTTTCCATCTTATCACTTCATGTTCTTTAATCTTTTTTCCTTCTCCTTTCCATAGGTTTACTTTGTTCTCTCGCTTTTTAAACAAAAAAGTGACTGATTCTTTCCAGCCTTGTTTTCCTCTAGTGCATTTGCTTGCAGCTCCGGACACGCCCCCGGGGCTGCCTCCGCCCCGCCCCACAGACTGCGGGCATCTCGCTGCCGTGCTCTGTGAGGGTCGCACCTCGAGGGGTGTGCGGCCTGTTTGTGGCCTCGTACCTGGCCATTTTCTGTGAAGTCTTCTACTTAATGGAAAAGCATACATCATCATCTGTCTGTGGGTTCAGATTTCCGTACACGATTTGATCAAATTGGTTAATCACATTTGAAAGCGTGCATCGTGCCGTCTGCTTTGATCTGTTGGTCTCTGAAAGAGGCAAAGTTCTGCCAAACAGGTGCATTTGTCTCCTTTTAGTTCGGCGCCTTTTGCTTCACTTATATTGGGTCCGTGTTGCTAGACGCCTGCTCATGTTTGCTCTGTTTTTTTTTTTAAATTGTATTCTTGAGCTATTTATGCTGACTTGTTCCTTGTTTGGCTCAATTTTGCCACTGGGTAGATGGTTCAGTCCACTTAAAAACTCCCAAAGGCCCCAAATTAACAGCCTGGAGACAAGGATGGTGCTGAAGCTCCGCCCACAGGCCTCAGCTCACTCTTCACTTCCCAAGGGGTTTCCAGACCGCAGTCCGGTGAGTGTTGTGTTGCGTTGCTTCTCCTCATCACCCTTTCTAGGTAGTTAGATTTTGATTGTGAAATATAGGTCATATAAGGACGTTTCTCAGCTTTACTGAGGCATCGTGGGCACACGAAAACTGCATGTATTTAATATCTGCGTCGCGAAGTGTCTGGACACACGAACACACCGGTGACTCCCCCACCACCGTCGGGCCCCTCGCTCCCTTGGTGCCGCCGTGGCTGCGACGTAGGCATGGGGAGGACACCGAACGTGGAGTCTGCCCACCCGTTTTGAAGTGTGGGGTGTGGAGCCTCTCGAGAGCTCGAAACTTCCCGGGAAATGTGGGCAGTCAGTTGCGGTCCATTCTGGTCGACTTCAGCTCCTAACCCCACAGCAGCCCCCAACCCTGAACCCCACCCAGAGGACAGAGGCGCATGTTCCGGGGGGACCTGGGCACAGTGTGGGAGCCGGGCGGGCGAAAGGGGCCCTTCCGACCACCGAGGTGCGGACCAAGAGCCGTGGCCTTGGGCACTCCCTCCCGAGAGTGCCAGCCTGTCCCCTCCGGCTGACGGGACTTCCAGGGGAATTAGAGGGCCAGTTCCGATTTCCCCTTTACGTTCTGTTGTTGCTCCTTTTGGGAGCCGGATGTGAGGGGTCAGAACCCTGAAAAGCAACCGCACGCATGGGGAGAAGTGGTCAGTGCCCACGCAGGCCCGGGACCCAGCTCAGAAAAGGCCCGGAGGGACTTGAGGTGTACACTCGGGCCAGCCCTTGGCACAGACAAAGCCCACAGCAACTGAAAATAAAATACAAAATAGGATAATGTAAACAGCAGACTCTGGGGAGGCTGGGGGACCGAATTCCCCGACTCCCCACCACTTCAAATCCGGATGCCCAGAGAAGCAGGGACGTGCAGCCCAGTTACAGGAAAGGAAAACTCGCCGGCAGGAGCTGTGGCTGCACAAGACCCGGTGACAGGCACGGTGGGCCAAGACTTGGAGACGAGCGTCTGCGATGGGCCGGAGAACTCAAGGAACGTGTGGGCAGTGTTGCAAAAACAATGTGTCAAGAAAATGAAAACATCAATAAAGAGGTAGAAACCTCGACAAGAAAGACAAAAGAAATTCTGGAGCTGAAAAGTCCAATAAGAAAGCAGAAAATTTTACTAGGTGGATTCAAAGACACCCTTGAGAAAAGAAAAAGTCGGCAAACTTGAAGATGGACAGTGGAAGTGACCGGGTCTGAGGAGAAGACACAGAGGGAAGCAAAGCGAATGGCTCAGAGGCCCTGGGGCACCATCAGGAGCCCCAGAAGGAGGGGAGAGAGGAAGGGTGGGAGGTCTCCCAGCCTCCATGGGGGTGGCAGAGACACCCAGGAGGCCTGCTACGCTGTAACTATAGACGGGCTCCAAGAGACCCACACTTAGGCCCGTGAAAATTAAGCTTCTGAAAGACAAAGACAAGAGGCAGATTGTAAAAACTCCCCTCCCCCACGCAGCCCGGCCCTGCTGGTGGTCCCTGGGCAGCCATGGTCACCCCACGGCCCCTCCATGTCACCCAGCATCTAGAACCAGGCTGCACCAGTTCTTTGCAGGGAGGTCGAACGGCCCTTACAGGACACGGTCTCTGAGCAGAGCTGCCCTCTGGTCTGACCGGCGAGCCGGCGGGAGTGGGGTCGACAGGCAGGCAGACCTCGGCGGCCGGGTCCCTGGAGGTGGCCTTTGAGGGGAAGCTGTCGCCACCCCGCTGGGAAGGGCTGTGGCAATCTGGGGGTTTACGGGGCTGCTTCACTGCCCCCGAGCGTGCTGACCCTGGTCTCCCAGAGATGCTGCGTGGAGTCGAAGTTCACCTGCCAGTGTTGTTCACCCTCCCTGGTAAAACCGCACTCCCACCTTTGTCTGGCCGGTGACCTTACCAAGTCTCAGATTCTTCCTGGGTAAAACAGGGCATCCCCCCAACCCCCACCCATGGTCGGGACCCAGCCAATCCCAGCCAAGCAGAAGGGAAGCGTTCACTGCCCGCAGTGCCGTGCTCTGGCTGGGCCAGCGTGCGTGGGCAGGGCGCCTTCGTTGGAGCCCAGGGGCCTCCGAAGTCCATGTCCGGACCCCAGGGACCGGTGAGCAGCACACCCGTGTATGGGGGGCTGGGGTGCAGCAGCCATGGGGGCGGGTGGGGGGCGGCAGGAGGAAGGCGGGGCGCCCTCGGGGAAGCCGGGACACAGGTGGGCACCGGGGGGCCTGTGAAAGTTGTGTGGAGATCTGGTGTGCACTGAGGTTTGTGCTTTTTGTTTGTTCTTTGTTATTTTTTGAAAACACAGACAGGACAAGATTGTGTTTTCTTCTTGACTCACAGGCTCATCCAAAATACACCGTCACTGACCAGAGACAGCCCTGCTGCCCTGGCCGGGCTGGGCAGCGAGCTCTCCGGCAGATCATGCAGCCTCACTGCAGGGTGGACAGAACGGTGGGCGCTGGCCCCCCTTTCTGCGGCTCCTCCCCTGGCAGCCCCCAGGACCGCCCCTGGCCCCTGTGGCTCCCCCTGGGGGGTCTCCCTGTGGGGGCATCACTGGCGCACCCTGCTTACCTGCTCCTGCTGTGGAGTCAGCACCCAGAACCTGTCTGGACACGGTGTCGTGGATCCGGTGGGAGATGGCTGTGAGCCAGGGGTCCTGCGGCTGGGCTGGTAGGGGCTCGGGGCACTTCTCACTCGCCCCACCGAGGTGGGCTCACTGTTCCCAGGTGGGCACGGGGGTCTCTGCTGGCTGGGAGGAGCTCAGATCACCTGCCGCCCACGCCCCGGCATCCTTTGTCAGGGCAGCTGCCTGCCCCAAACTGCCCGCGGGCAGCATGGCAGCTGCCTTGCCCGGTGTGGGGCGCACGGCATGTTCAGTGCTGGCCAGGCTCCCAGAGCTGGTTTTGTTTTTCCTCAGAATGAACTCAGGAGAGATTTTCCAGTGGGCTGGGCAGCTTAACAGATAAAGCTTGGTCTTTCCCATCTGGGCACGTGGCCGGGTTCAGTGCGAGGTCCTGAGTGCCGAGCGGTGCCGGCTGCAGTCTAGGCAGGCCCGGCTGCTGTGGCCCTGCTGGGGCTGCAGGGTCCTCCCCCCGCCTCCCGGGCCCCCAAGAGGTCCTCACCCAGCACCCTCTACACCACCGCCACCATCTCTGCACTGCGCTGCTCCCTCGTGGGCACCTGGGGGCTCTGTCAGGGGGCTTCCATCCCTGCGGGGTGGCGTGGGCATGGTGGAGGAGGGGCCCTGTGTGGCCTGGGGCCCCCTGGCTGCGGAGGGCAGAGCAGCCCACGTGGACACACTTGCTTGCATGGGGAGCGGGAAGGTAGTGTCTGCCTGGGCATCGGGCTCGATGACGCTGTGGGCACAGATGTCACTGTCCCCAGGGCTGTGGCCTGGCAGGGCTGACAGCAGGCAGGGGCCACACCACCACGCCCCCCCCCCCCACGGGCGCATGTCCCTGAATGCAGCGTCTCTCCCAGGAGCAGGGTCTGCACCTCTGAGCAGCCACACCAAGCTCCCAGCACAGATCTGCTCGGTGGGGCTTGCCCCCACTGCAGGGCGGGGGCAGGGCCTCAGAGACGGCCATCCCACCAGTGGGTCTGTGGGAGGCAGCTGATGGTGTGGGGCCTCTGGGAGTCATACGGCTGCGGCCTGCGCCAACATGCGGACTCCTCAGCAAACATCTCCCCGAGGCCGAGTCCTGTGCAGGAAGGAGGCCCTGAGGGAGGGAGGAGAGAGGCAGGGCGTCTGCAGGACAGAGGGGGGTGACGCAGAGAGTGAGCGGGAGATGGAAGTGCAGCTGCGTCTGGTCACGTGGGGAAGCTCTTAGTCATGGATGGAGGGGAGTAGTGAGCTGGTCATTACACCGCAGGGGCGGCAAGGCCATGGTCACTCCGTCCCCCAGCCTCCCTGGCAGCTCTGAGGATGGGCGTCTCTGCTGACATCTGAGGAACGAAGTGCCCCAGCCTCTGCCCAGGACAGCTCCCAGCACCGCCAGTCCAGACCGCGCCTTGCCCAATGGGCTGGGGCGGCGCCACCCACTGAGCCCGGAGGGTGGTCACTCCCTGCGTGAGGATGTGAGACCTGCAGGAAGCGGGCGGCCCAGCCACAGGGGGGCCCAGCCCGGCTGGCTCCTAAGGAAGCAGGAGGGAGTGGCGTGGAGGACCTTTGCCGCAGAGTGCGGTTGCATCCAGCGCGTGCTCCGGGTCCCCATCCATCCCCTCCGCTCTGTCCTCCATCACTCTCACTCCTGTGCGCCAAGGGCTGTGGGACCGGCCCCAGCAAAGGAGGTAAGACACAGGGGACAAGGACGGTGTGGGGACCCGAGTGAGCCAGGGAGAGGCCCTTCTTCCTCATGTCCTGGGAGTGACCCAGGTTCTGCAGGACTAATGCCGAGGGGTTGTCCTCAGACACATGGCTGGTAGGGAGGGTCAAGTGCAGCCCTTGCTTCCCAGAGGGGCGGCGGCCATTTGGTCAACTCCACCCATCTCCTTGATCTGTGACAAGTGGCAAGTGGCCCAGAATGACAGAGCACCCCTGTGCACGCACCCTCTGGGCATGATGAGGGGTCCGCTGTGGCCCAGGCCTTGGGGTTCTGAGCAGCTCAGTAGGGTCTCGAGTGCTGCGGGGTCCCTTCCAACACTTCCAATGTGTCACTGGTGCTGCCGTTTCTTGTGAAGAGTCACAGGGCCTCGAACATGTCTCAGTGTGTGGCATGGCCCTTCTCCAGGCTGAGCGCGGCCGCCCGGAGGCCTGGAGGAGGTGGCGTGCTGGAAAACCACCCTGGGTTCCGACATAACAGTGAGTCGGCCACCTGTGGGCTCCTAGCTCCGGGTGTCCCTGTGCCCCATCTCCCCAGGGGCTCCATGGCTGCTGCCATTTCCCCAAGGAATGAAGAATGCACCTTGGGCCCAGGAGGCTGAGGGCGAGGTGGGAGTCCCAGGCTCCGAGGGGTCCTGGTCTGCGGTGGCACGGAAAGAAGACAGAGCAGGGGCTTCATCTAAGTGGGAACAAAACTCGTTGGATCTGGAAGGGTAGGCCACTGGTCTTGGTGCTCAGTCCTGCCAACCGGTGACCTGTGAGCTGCTTGACACGGTCCTTGGGCTTCACTGGGGCACCGTCCGGTCTGAGCCCTGCATGCGTGGACTGGGGTTTCTGTGGCCCTGAGATTGCTGGTGTCATCGCTTATGTCAAAGAGGGCACCAAAGATGTTTGAATGCACCACCATCGGGAAAACAGGATGCAGCGCCACCTCTGCCCTGTCCCGGTGCAGCGCCCAGTGCAGAGGCGCCGAGCCGACGGGTGCGTGGGCAACTGGGCAGAGAGCGTGGTGAGCACGGTGATGTTCACTCAGCACCCCTCTGAGCCTGCGGGGAGGGGGGACGGGGCATGGGCTTCCTGCCTCTTCCAAAGGGCGATACCCTCACGCCCCCCCACCCCCCTTCATCTGCTGAGACCAGGATGGTGGTGACGCCCGCACTTCTGAACATTTGCAGACGTGTCACGAACATCCCTCAGATAATCTGTGATTACTGGAGAGAACCCGTTAAATACTTCACTTTTGTTAGTTGACAGATGAAGACAAAGCCCTGACAGAGCAGGTGCCTACCCACGGCCCCAGCGGCAGTGTGTTCCAGGAGCCAGAATCAGCCTCTTCCCCTCTGTTTCGTGCTGTAGCTTTTGGGGACACCTGTGCCACAGACAAAGATGCTAAGGGAAAAGGTCCACACAGAGTCATGAAAACTGCCCATCCCTCAGGGTGGTGGTGGCCAGGCGGCTGCATCCTGACTCAGCAGCTCCTCGCCTGGCTCCGGCGGGTGGCGGCTGCAGCTGCGGCCCCGGCGTTGTGTCTGGCTCCGATTGCTCCTCTCTGTCTGCCGCAGACAAACCTGGCCGTGCCTCCCGCGGACGGAACCGGGAACCCAAGGCAGCCAGTCGGGAGGGGGGTGGCTCTGCGACTCGTCCCTTCTTCCCCAGACCTCCGGACGACCAAGTGGGAGGTGGAGGGGGGGCGCCCTTGGCTGCAGAAGTGGGTGTCCGTCTGTCCGAATGTGACCGTGACACCCACAGGGAGAGCTCTCGTGGACTTACTACCGCAGGGCGACGCAGGTGCGGCAGCACCGAGCTCCCCAGGCTTTGGCGCGAGCCCGCAGAGGACGGGGCTGGCCTCCGGAGGAGGGGGCGCGGTGGCTTGCGGTCAGCAGCTGGCTGGTGGTGTGCCCTTCCTGAAGGCCGTGGCTCAGAATCCCCCTGCGGCTGCCAACCTGATGTGGAGGCGTGTTCTGCACTTCCATCGTATCTTTCGTCTAATAAGTTTTGATTAGTTTTTGTCACGTGCTCTGAGACGAATATCATCACCACCACCACCGTCACCTTCATCACCACCACCACCACCATCACCATCGTCACCCCAGCACCCCACTGCGGCCCAGCCCATCACACGGGTCGGGACTGTCCGAGACGTCCGGCTTGCCCCAGGGCCAGTCTGCCCCACCAGCACGGGGCCTTCCTGGGGGCCCTGAAGACACAGCTCCCACCTCAGGTGGGGCCAGCCCCTGGGCAGCTGGGGCCTGGTGGACTGGGCTCTGGACACATCACCGCTGACCCCCTGAGCCATCTCATCCCTGCAGATGCCTTCTGGAGAACCCAGCCTGCCATCCATGCCCTGCAAATACTGACCCTCTCACCACGGAGTCCACGCTGTTCCACGGCCCGACATCTCTAGGTGAGCCGCACACAACCCCCCCTCCCCGTGATTGGTTTTCATGAGTGGAGGCCAGAGAAGGCGGCATCTGACGTGGACCAACAGACAGGGGTCCCGGGCCCTCTGCGACGGTGCAGGCCCACTCTGCGGGTGCGGTGCATGTGCTGGGCGGGGGAGCGATTCTCACCGCCCGCGTCCTCGGGCACCGTGCTTGGTGTCTCTGCAGGTGCACATTTCTATGTCGAGCTGATCGATCGCATTATCCAAACCGCTCACCTCTCCACCTGCTTCAGGGCACAGCTTGCCCTGAGGCACCAAGAAGAAATGCCCAGCGGGTGGTCTGACCAGGGGGCAGGGCCTCTGGAGGAGGAGCAGGGTGGTGAGTGTGGGTGCCCAGGGCAGGGGGGGGGAGGGGAGGCTGGTCCTGCAGGAGGATGTGGTCCTCGTGGCTGCCTGCTGTGGAGCTGGGACGTGGCACAGGGCCAGGGGACCGTGGGCGGGGAACTCCGCAGCAGCACCAGGCCCCGGAGGCTCAGCAGGCACCCGTGCGGCTTTGGAAGGATCATCCCGGGTTTTTGTCAGTAGGAAAGCCCCTCGGGCCTCCTGCTCGGTCTGGGTTTCTCTGGAGATGTAGCTCAGCGGTGAAACGGGTCCTGGTGGGTGGGTGTCAGAGATGGGGACCTGCCAGGGGCCCCCGCCCACCCCTGGGGCGGAGGCTGTGTCGGAGCCGTGGCTGGACACCTGGCAAGATGCAGGGCTGAAACCCAGGTGTCCTGGTTTCCAGAGCACTGTGCTCTTTCCCAGTGTCCATGACGAGAGGCCCCGGGATGGCTGGCCCCTTCTTCTCAGAACAGCACAGGGACGCAGCTGCCACCAGAGGCTGAAGCCAAGTGGAGTGTGTTCTCGGCCCCCAGAGGGACTGCACGGGAGCTGCCAACTCCGGGGCAGGCCTCTGGCCATGCCAGCTGCCTGTCTGCACCAGGGACTTGATGCTCCAGAGATCAGTGTTTGTGTTCACCTGGTCAGGCATGGCAGCCGGTGTTTGGTCAAAGACCAGTCTCCATGCTGTGAAGGTATTTTTAGGTGAGATGGCATTCTGGCCCTGTCCCCTTTGGGTGAAGCGCCTGACCACCCTAGGTGGGTGGGCCGAGTCCCAGCAGTCACAGTCTGGAGGGAAAGAACAACAAGACTTCGGGAAACGAGCAGCTGCACCTCCACGCTGCCCCGTGGACCTCTGGCCGGACTTGTCGGCGTGAGGGGTGCTCCTCGTGCTCCCAGAGCCATGTGTGTGCCGTGCTGTCTCTGTCTCTCCAGGGGTCTGTGCCGACCCGTCTCTGGGGCCTGACGCCAGGGCTGTGGTCACCTTCCGGGTTGGCTGCCAGGTCCAGCGGCAAGGACAGGGCCCTGCGCAGGCTGCAGGGGTAGTGGCAGGGGAGCGAGAGGCAGAGGGGCCACCACAGCAGCCGGCCAGGGGCGGATGCACACAGATCTGCAGGCCGATGGCCATGGAGGACGGAGTCAGGGACAGGGAGGGGGCAGGGGCGCAGGCCTGAGCCCATCGAGGGACAAGGGCTGGGCAGGGTGACCTCAGACTGTGGCTCCAGAGTTTTGGCCAGTGGACAGGGTGACCCTCGGGGTGGACACATTGTCTCCATGCTGGTGGACTCTGGGCGGCAGCACTGGGCCCCCATCCACCCTCTGAACAGGACATCTGGGCACCTCAAGAGCCCAGCGAGTCCAGGACAAGGCGCATTCTCCCCAGCCCCTCGGCGTTCCTCGGGAGCCGGGCACGGGGCAGGGTGACGCTGCTGTCCGAATGGTGGCATCTTCCTCCGTCCAGGTCTGGGCTCACTCCTCTTGCCCGAGCCTGGGGGTCTCTCCTAGCATCGGAAGAGTGTTGTGCGGGGCGATGCTAGGTGGTCTGAGGCTGGATGGCCAGTGGCCAGCGTCCTCTGAAAGGGAGGTCCAGGAGCTGGCCTCAGAGAGAGCCCCCGCGTGGTCCCAGCGACCCAGATCCACAGCCCGCACTCACCCACCGTAGGCAGCGCTGGCCCCGCCTCCCTAGGGAAGCTCTGTCATGAGGTCTGAGCGGCAACTTCGATCAGCGACCAGCGTAGGCACTGCGGCCCCCCCTGCTCCCCTGCTGCCCAGCAGGAGAGGAGCCCAGTTCCACTAGAGCGTGTGTGTTCCTGAAGTCGGTGCTCTGGGGGGCACCCTGCAGGGACCCTCAGCGGGCCGGGGTCCCCGCCAGCGTGAACACCATGAGCCATCGACCTGGGTTCTTGTCCTTCCGTTTGCAGAGCAGGCAGTCTCCAGGTGACGAGGACACCAACAGGCGGAGAGCACGCAGCTCTCCTGAGAACTTCTGTCTCCAGGAAGAACTGAATTCTTGACAAGCTTGTTCCTTCGGAGTCAGTCCCACGGACTCTGGACACGGGGCCAGGGGCCAGGGGCCGGGGGCTGGGGGCTGGGAGCGCCTGGAGCTGAGGTGCCTAAATGGCAGAGGAGGCGAAGGGTGCTCCTCTCTCTCTCTCTCTCTCTCTCTCTCATGAACATTTGTTTCTGAAGTGTTTTCGAGTCGACTCTCCTGGGCTCACAGGAGGAGATCTGGCCACTTGCTTCCATTTCTCCAACCTGGTCCAGCTCCTGGGCCTGGTGCCTGGCGCGCACCCCACTGCCCCCCTTTCCCCAGCACAGCTGGCAGCTGCCCTCCCCTGGGTTCCCGGAAGCAATTGTGCTGAAGGCGTGCATTGCATCACAGTGGCCACCCATTTCGAAACCCCCCAAACCTCCTTAAAATAGGCGCAGTGACCGTGACTCATCTGGCTGCCTGTGCGCACAGGGCCGCTGGGGAGCCTGGTGCAGGCATGGCCCCACGCAGGGACAAGGCTCCAGCCCCAAACAGCAGGCCGACCCCTCCCCCTCAGATGCCCTGCCTGGAGGTCCCCTGCGAAGGGCAGGCTTCCAGGAGATGAATGTTTCATAGGACGGGAGCCTTGCCAGTAAAGAATCGAGGAGCTTGGAGTCACGAGAGTGGGAGGGGCTGCTGCCGCCTCTCGTGTGCTTCTCAGGGAGGCAGCACAGGCTGGGAGCCGGCGCTGGGGGACTCGTCGCGGGGAGACGGGGCGACGGTTAGCACAGGACGGTGCTCCCGTGGCCTGGACCTGGGAGGGCTCATGTGTGGAGCCCTCCTCCTGCACGTGTGTAGCTCCTGGCCTGCACCAGGGCCTTGGCACGCGCCACTGGAAGGGAGAGGGAAGAGGCAGTCGAGGCGGAGCTGGCGGCCTTCCCACCGTCCTAGGCCCCGGAGTGGAAGGGCTGGGGATCAGTCCGTCCTCCTCTGGCACACCGCAATCGCTCACTTGCATCCAGTTTGCTACTTGCAATTTTTTCCCCGGGAGAAACTAACAGAATATAATAAATGAGTGCTTCATTTTTAGTGTTTTGAGCAAAAGTGGAAATCTGCAGTGAATGCATGGGGGAAAGCACTCAAGGATGAAGCACTTCCCGCGAGGGAGTGGGATCCAGGCCAGGACCCAACGGGCCACCAGCTGGGCCTGGGGGCGTCCCCTCCTGGGACCAGAGGCTGGAGGGACTTGACGCTTGGGGTTGGGACATACTTGCTTCATCCCCCCACCCCCGCTTGTCTTACGTGCACAGGCCGGGGCTGTCCCCACGTTGTGGCCTCACTGACTCAGATCCCCGTGTCTGTGAGATCTCAGACAGAGGAGGGGAGAGGCAGCAGAGAGAAGACAGAGATCCTGGTGCCCGGAGGAGCTGGGCCAGGCCTGGCCTCACGGGGGCAGGGAATGGGGGACGGCCCAGGGTTCCCACTCTGTCCCCAGCAGCCCCTCCCATCAGGATGACCTAGCAATGACCAGAGAGCAGACTGAAATCTCCTTTATGCCAGCTCTTCAGCTGGACAGAGAAATTACATTTGGAGCATGTGGGCCGGGAGGCCTCGCTGTACCAACTGGACGTGAACTCTGCCTCCACAGGATGCTGTCCCAAGAAGCCTCCACACCTGACGCCCCATGGGCCTCGCAGGCCCTGCAGTGGCCATGGTGGGGACAGGCCCCCTTCCCAGCCCCTCCAGTCCTGGATCCGAGGGGCCGGCAGGCACAGAAGCACGGACACGAGGGAGCAGGGCAGACAGAAGACCACGGGAGGCCGCTGGCCTGGACCTGGCACAGGCCCGAGCTGCTCTGCTGAGGCTGTCCGGGGCCTGGGGGCGACCCCTCAGCGGCGCCCACCTGTCTCAGCGCAGGACCCTGGAGAGGACACATCGGCAAGTTTAGCGGCTGTCATCTTGGTGTGCCCTGTCTGGACGAAGGGCTGTGTCGGTTTCACACACCGTCCACGGGGGACCCAGCGGCCTGGCACCGTCACCGGAGGCTCCAGGCATTTCAGGATTTCTCCCTTTGCCTTAAAGCTGTCATGCAACTGTCACCCCCAAAAGAAATATTGAAAAAAATATATAAAACAACAACAAAAGAAATACCAACATTTGGAGACGGGTTGAGAATAAAGATAAAGGATCTGTGACTTATCTCGGATTTTACTCGCCTGCCTCTCCGCCTCGGGCACTGACTGGTCCACCCTTGAGCCTCTCGCTCACAGAGCACGGCTGCGCACCCCCCCCTCCGCCCCTGTCCCTCAGCAACGTGGGGTTTGCCCCGACCTGAGGCTGCTGCTCTGGGAAACCAAGCCCTCTCCTCTTGCCCGAGGGGGTTGTTTCATAGATAATTAACATTCAGCTCACAGCTGTGCTTCCATGCCCTTCGGGCCTGTGCCGCCGCAAACCTTAATTTTAGGGCCCAGGCAGGCTATGTTTGGAAGTTCTGGCTGTCTGAGTCCTGGACTGAGGGAGACGAGGAGAGCTCTCTGTCAGGCGGGGGATTCCGGCGGGAGCCGGGCGTCTGCAGCGTGTCTCCGAGAGCCTCGCATGTGGCCAGTCTGTGTGGTTTCAGGTGAGAGCAGTGAGTGGACAGGACCCCCCAGCACAGTTGAGTCTTCCGTTTTCTTCCCTGGGGGGAGCCCCGTAGCGCGGAACTGGCTGGGGGGCCTGGGCACCGGCTCCCCGCTGCAGGGTGGCGGGGACAGAACACCTGCCCCCCTGCCCCCCAATGCAGAAAGAGAGGCCGCAGAAAGGGCAGCGGGAACTCGGCCCTGTGCCTCCGTCACGTGTGGGGGCAGCCAGCCCAGCTGCCAGGTGTGCAGGCCAGGTGCGGAAGCAGCTGCTCCCCAGGAGAGGCTCATGGAGGCTGGTCGGGGCATGAGCCTGCACGCAGCATGGCAGTGCAGCGAGGTGTCGCTCCCCAGATGCAGCGACAGAGAGCGCAGTGACAGAAAGCGCAGCGCCGTGGCTGGTTCAGGGTCGCTGCTGCAGCTCCCAAGACACGGAACACAGCAGCGGAAACTGGGCTGGCGGAGGGAGGGTGTCCCATCAGCCCTCCAGCAGATTCACTGGGTCCCTGGTGAGAAGCGGAAGACCAGGGCAGCCAGGTGCCTGCAGGAGGCTGGTGTCCCTGTGGGGAGACCGAGGCAGGACCACCAGCTTCCGAGACTGCCCCATGGGGAGGGCAGGCGAGTCACTGTCCTCGCGGGGACGGAGGCTATGGGGAGACAGAGGTGAGTGTCCAGGAAGAGTCGGGAGTCCTCCACGACCCTCTGTTGTCCAGTCAGCAGGACCGAGGGTGGACAGGAGGGGCGGCCCAGAGTCCCTCGGTGGGCAGATGGACAAACCTCGTTATCTCCACTCGGTTCAGCAGCTGTTGTGGTGAGGACACTGCACTGTGTCTGCAGAACCCGCACTCAGAACCTGCGCCCTCCCCAGCGCCCACCCTGGGAGAGCCCAGCACTGTGCCCCCTGATGCCCACCTGTCTCCTCTGGTCTCTGGTTCCCAGGAGGGGTTCCGGAATTCTCCGTAGGGCCGGGCTGGGGCAGAGGGCAGCATGTGCGGGGTGAGTGCTTGCCCAGCCTCCAGGGCCACCTTCCTGGCTGGTGGCCCCCCTGCTCCTCAAAGTGACAGTGCAGGCTGTACCCCCTCACGCTGACGCCCTCTGGCCACCTTGGCTCAGCCGACCTGCAACCCGCATCTCTGCTTCCCGGGCGACAGCGCAGGACACAGCCCAGGCTTGGGGCCACCTGGGGGGGGGGTGGTCATCCTGCCCCCGGAGCCGATGTGCAGTGGTGGCGTGCAGCTCTGCGTGTCACCGTGCAGGTCCGTGTCCCTGTGTCCTCATCGCTCCTTCCTTCATGTGCCTGCTGTAGCTTCAAGCCCCGGGGACGCCACAACGGAAGGGGGACGTGCAAGACAGGGCGACATGGAACGCCACGCTTGCTGGAGAGCAGGCCTTGCTGAGACGGCGGGTACCAGGGTGCTGGGGAGCCCCCTCTGCGCCGCCCAGGAGTCCCAGCGGGTGTCGGGGCAGCGGGATCGGCGGGGGTCTCGGAGAGGACACTGGACGCTCTCGTGCTGCTGCCCCCACCTCCGAGGTGCCCGGGGAGGACGTCTTATCAGCTACCAAGCCGGAAAGACACGTGAATACGTACATGTGTACCGATGTATGTGCATGATGTGTGTACATGCAAACACACAAGCGGCACCCAGGGAACACGGTTACAAGTGTTCAGGTGACAGGAAAAGCAGACCTTGAGGTCAGGCAGACACAGGCACCTGCGGACCAGAACTAGCGAAGGGGGAAGGGACAGCGAGGTCCGTGAGGAGCGGGGTCAGCCCTCAGTTCCCTGGGGAGACGCTGCAGCCCCAGGGGAGGGATGGGGCTGTGTGGCCTGGAGGGAGCAACCCCACCCTGGACCTGGCACTGACCGGTGACGGCTGTGGTTGGGGACAGTCGTGCCGTCGGGCTGCCGGGAGGGTGACATGAAATGTTGGAAACGCTCGATGTGGGGTCTGGTGCACAGATGCCCAGGAACCTACAGTCATTGCCCCTAACGGGTGTGGGTCACGGGCCCCGCCCCGGGGAGCTGCACCTGAGCCTCACTGGTAGCTCAGAGCCCCCAGCCTCGGCCCGCCAGGCGGCCCCGCCCCACACACGAGGCGGGACCGGGTGGCCGCTCCACCAGACACAGGAGTGAACATGGGTGAAGGGCGCAGCTGCCGCCGCCCCCGCCCCCAGAGGCCTGGCTTGTGGCCTGGCTCGTTCACGGTGGTCTCTCCCCTGCGAGCTGCTGTGGAGCGACGTCCGTTCTCCACGGCCACCTCCACACCCAGACAGGTTTGCAGGGCCTTCCTGGAACTCCCGCCCACAGGGCCCTGCCCTCCTGGGGCCCTGAGGCTGTCCCTGCGCCTGCTCTGGCCCCACCCCTCTGGGGACGCTGTGATTTGGGGGGGTTTGCAGCTCCTGTCGCAGTTCAAGGGGGCCCCGCCCTGCTTTCTCTCTCGCACATCAGCCAGCACAGTTCTTCGTACAGGAGGCTCAAAGTCCAGAGTGGATCTGCTCTTCTTACCCAGTTGGCACGTCCCTCTTTCAGCCCCAGACCCTCGGCCCTCGGCAAGCCCCGCGGGGCTGCTCCCGGGCGCTGCCGTTTCATTGGTTGGGAGCACTGTCCTGGCACCGCCCTTGCTCTGGGCGTAGCCCACACCTGCTGTGTGTTTGAGCTCCTGCTCCCTCACCCCAACCCCAACGGGGGGAAGCCCTGGTTGACACTGACCAGAACCCAGTGTGACAGGGTGACCCCGGGCACACTGGGCACTGGAATTTGTCAATTTGGGGGATTAGTCTGTGGAAGACTGGGCCAGGGGCAGGGCTGGGGCAGAGGGAGGCTGACTTACTGCTGGGCTGGCTCTCGGCGGGGGGCTAATGAGGTCCCCTGGGGACACAGTCCCTGCCCCTTTCCTAGAGGCCCAGGGCCTCCTGCTCTTGGGGAGGCCATCCCCCACTGGGAGGGGGATGGCGTGGCTGCACATGCCCCTGGGAGCGGGCCCCGGAAGGCACCAGGGTCTTCCCAGTGCAACACGTGTCTCCCACCTGAGCCAAGGGGTGCTGGCCGGGGTGGGGGGTGCCGGCATAGCGGTTCCCTCAGAACCCCCCAATTTCAGACCCAAATGATGTCCTGGAGGAGAGGCATGTGGACCTGACTCTCATCCTCAGTGTCTCAGGAGAGCAGGTTCCAGGGCTCTGCCCCCCATGTGGCCAGTCCTGCGGTGGCCTGGCAGGGACACACTGTCTGTCTCTGGAATGTGGCCTCCACCTCGGGGCCAGGGTGCCACCGGGACCGTGGAAAGTGCTCGGGGGAGGCAGTGGTGTGTGCTTCTGCCAGACGCTCAGCTGCAGAGGGTGACCGAGCTCTACTCGGCACCGGGGACAGGACGGGCTGTGTGGTGAAGACTTCAGAAGCTGGCTGGTTCTGGGAGCTGTCCCTCATGCCCTGGAGTGGCAGGGGAGGTGGGGGCGCCCTGCTCCTGCCTGGCGGGACCCCGTGTCTCGTCTTCTTGGTGAGGACGAGCAGAGGGGAAACGGCCTGGCTGTCGCACCGGAGTGATCCGCAGCGAGGCTGGTGGAGCCCATGCCTGCGTGAGAGTTGATTGTGGACGGTTCACCATCCGAGCCTCTGCTACACAGAATAACGTGCAGTGTCTACATTACATATACACACAATATTTCCGAAGTTAAAAACGTTTTCTGTGTAAAAAAATTCCCCCAATAAAGTAAATGTCAAAAACGTGAATTCTCTGGAAGGATTTCAGAAGCTTCCGGCTTATTTTCCACTTTCAGGGAAGCCCCAAAGTCTCCGGACCATTACTCACCGCCTGGCGAGTGCCAGCACGCCCGTCTGTGCCCGAGGTGGAGTTTTTGTCCAGCGGACAGCAGGTATTTCCCGGACGCTCACGATGCTGGGGGAAGACTTCAGTGTGCCAAGGGCATTGAGCATGACCAGGAGAGGCCTGGCCCACGACTCTGGCCACCGCACAAGCCTCGCTGCCTCCAGTGGCCCTCAGAGCTGACCACATGTCGCAGGTCCTGCCACCCGTCTGCGAATGGAGCTACAGCCCCCTTGAAATGTGACCAGTGGGCTCCCAGGGAAGGCTGCCCATGGACACTCGTTATCTGAATGTTCACCAGAACCGACTGGACCAGGACTGAATGCTTTTGCATCTCGGGATGTGCTTCTTTGCCTGGGAAGATGCTCCCAGTATCTGGGAGCTGTCCGCCTTCTGACTGCTGTCCACGCCATTGGTCTTGGCCCCGTCCTGGGTCCAGCTGTCTGGGGGGACAGCAAGCCTTCAGTGAGGCCCTGGCACCGAGGCCCTGGCACCGAGGCCCCCAGACGGCTGCCCCGTGGCGGCTGCTTACCCAGCCGATCTGTGTGCAAACAAACAGTGTGCCGGGTCCCACCCCCGGAGTGGCTGTTGTCATCCTACTGTGTAATGACTTATTCAGGTGTCATGCCCACAGCGCCGTCTGACCAAAGACAGACAGAGCTGATATTTCTACCAAAACCGAGTTTCGGAAAGACTTGATAAAGTCGTTAAAAATATTGCTGTTAGACGTGCTGTAGGTGAGACAGCTATGAGGAGGTAGAGGAGGTAATTATACAGTGTGGACACTTCCAAACTCGGGCTGCTCCCCTTGCCTTTCAATCACGGCTTCGCTGTAAAGAAACACAAGCGGGAAATCAGTGGGCGAAGCCAGAGGTGCCAGCAACGTCCGACAGGGGCCCACCCGCGGGACTCGGACACCGAGACCGCGGAGCTGAGGGAGGGCGCGTGCCTGCTGGGGAGCAGAGACAGTTGTGGCGCAGGCGCCCGCAGCGGTCCCCACCCCACGCCTGGCCGCAGGGTGACGAGGGAGGCCTGGGCACTGCTAACGAAGGTCAAGTCTCACTCACTGTTCCAAGCAAACCGGGATCTGGAAAACAGATGCCTGGGGCCTGACACTCACTCATCTGCTTAGTCGGCTACGAGCACTTGGCAGTGGGGGCCGGTGGGAAGGGGGCACTGCCACAGGCCCCAGACGCCTGCCTTTCTGGGTAGAGAGCAGGTGGCAGCAGCGCCGGTGCACGGGGCGCGCCGCCCAGCACGGCCAGGCCTTCCCGCTGTGGGGAGGATGGGCAGGCCACCCGCGGGCCTTCCCACCCAGTGAGCCCGACTGGGGCAGGTGAGAGGAGGGCGCCCAGCGGAACGACGTCCCAGCGCAGCCCCACTCACCCCCCGAGATTTCTGGTCCACATCCCTAACCTTCCTGACGGGGTTCTCTGCACAGGGTCTCCGGGTGTCCACTCGGGGAAAACACTGTGAAATAGTTCTGGGAGCTGCTTCATCCCTAATGCTTTTCCCCTAAGTTTTGGAGAGTGAACTGCATTTAATTTTGGAAACAATCCCTGCGTTTTCCAAAATCAAAGACAACTCTGTGTGTTGCAAGGCCGGGAGCCGCCTTGGGTCTCCGCAGCGTTGCGAGCGGCAGGCGGCCCTGGGCAGGCACCTTGACCTTGCTCGGCCGCAGTCCCGCCGAGGGCTCTACCTCACTCACGCCCGGTTTGTCCTCAAGGCCCCAATGCGTGCTGCTGTGCTTTATAAACTCTAAATCTGGATACAAATGTGAATTATTGTTACTGACAATCAGTCCTTTTCATGTTTGACACAATGTACATGCACTTTTAATTCACAAAGAAAAGACCCCTTTGCAGGCTCTGATCTGTTTCTCTCTCCGTTTGGTCTGTGTGGAGTCTTCTTCTGAAGCTCGCCCTTCCTCCCTGGGTGGCCCCACGCTGCTCCCGGGGCGCCGGCCCCATTCTGGGGGCCGCAGGGCAGAGTCCTCACAGCTGTCGGCCTTTCCCACGTGTGCCGCCTGGCTCACGGCCCTTTCGTCGCCTCCAGAGCCAGCACCAGCAGACGAGTCCCCACCCACCTCCCCCTGCCCCTCCCCCCCTTCTATCGACCCTGTGGTCCCCCTGGGCCCACCTGGATAACCCAGGACCCTTCCCACCGTGGGGCCAGTGGACTAGTCATCTGATTGTCCTCGCCGGGCAGCCCACCAGGGCCCCATGGACGTCTAGGGCCGTTCATCTGCTGGCCGGAGGAGGGCCTGAACCACACCTATAGCCCCCAGCAGGCCGCGCAGGGCCGGGGCTCCTGGGTCCCTGCCTGTGTGCTTCTGCCGGGACCCGGGAGGCCTGCCCCGGGCGAGGTGGGAGGAGCCTGCCTGTGGGCCGTTCCAGCTGCTGGGCTCTGCTGCTGGGCTCTGCTGCTGGTAGAACTCGGTCTGCTTTGGGTCTCAGTGCGAAAGGGACTTTCTGTGCCGCTCCCTGACCTCGGGCCGACCTGGGAGGCCTTAGGGAGGCTGAGGCGATTCCCCAGGTACTGCTGAGGGGATGGGACCATGAGGTGTGGCGACAGCCCTCCATCCAGCCCAGGGCAGGTGCCAGCGCTGTGTGACATGCAGCCTCCTCCCGGGAAGGCTGACACGGCCAAGGGTGTCTTCCAGGGCTTTCCTCAGCCGCCCCGGGCCCCTCGGTCCAGAGCAGCCGCCCATTGTCCCGGTGGACGCCTGGACTTTCTACAGAAACGTTGGTGGGAAATTCTGTTTCCCAAATAAGACCCAAGTCCTTAAAATTAGGAACAAAATGAGCCCTTGCTTTATCATGGCGACAAGTTGGTTTCTCATTCTTTGGGCTAAGATTCCGTCCCAAGCATGTAATTACTTCCCCGAAGTACGTGTTTATCCCCCAGACGGCCAGACGCCCTGCCCCCACTCCCTTACCTTGATTAGCGGTGAATCCCATAGTTTGGTGAGTTTGCCGCCAGCCCTGCCCCCTGAACCCCTGAATCTGGCGGTCGTGGCTGCAGCCCTGTGGTTCCCGAAACAGCGCCACCTTTCCTCTGTGGCGTCCATCTTGGCGGGGCCGTGCAAAGCTGCTGGGCTGAGCTGCTGAGCTGAGCTGCTGAGCTGAGCAGGGAGATCCCTGCTCGTCCGACAGCTTCCCTCTGCGGACCCGTGAGCACAGCCTGGGGCCCTGCGATCTCTCCGGGCCACTGGTTTGCTGGGGACATTCAGAGGCTGCAGCCCGATGGCCAGCAGGAGCAAGGCCCACAGAGGCCTAGGGGCGAACGTGGCGGAGGGAAGGAACGCCTGCTCCCACACAGCCCTGCCGTGGCCACACCTCGCCCAGACCTGCCTCTAGGAAGGAGCAGGGGTCGGCCTGCTGTGCTTCACTTTGAAGGAAGCAAGACACATGAGGCCCGTGCCCAGAGGCAAAGCTGCCTTCCCCAGACAGGCAACATGTCGCCACAGCCGGGAAGGTGCCCGGTGGGAAACAGGGTGCTCCGGGACTCACCGAGGCCCCGACCCGTCTCCCCAGGGGGTCTTACAGCTGTTCTGTAGGGCGTCTCTCCCTGGGCACCATCTGGGAAATGCCTACTGAGCAACAGTGAGTGGGTTCATTTTATTGGTTTCCGATACTGGGTTCCAGAATAGGGTGTGGACGAAAAAGTAAAAATCCCGGTGACTGAAAACTTGGGGAAATGGCGGGCTGGTCCAGCTCTTTCATCTGCAAGAAGGACTGTGGACCCACAGAGGCTCCATGGCTTCCCGAGAGCCCCTCATCCAGTTTGTGGGGCCAGGGGCTTGGTGGTTTTCACGCTTGCAGGCAGCTTGCCCTTCTGAACGCCCAGGCCCTCTGCTCCGTGCTGGAGATGGGAGGTCGGAGGCTGCAGCCGGGGGCTCAGGCCGCTCTGAGCACTGGGCTCTGAGGGTGGTGCTGGTGTGCCTGTCGTGAGAGGCCCGAGTAGGGACTCTCAAGGGTCCCAGAGGCCGGGGAGGACAGGCCCGTTTCTCCTCCGCGTCCCAGGACAATGCAGGCTGTATGAGGGACGTTTCTGGCTTGGCAGGAAGCTGTACGTGGCCCCAGGAGGAGGTGCGGCCCCGGGACTGAAGGAGGAGGAAGGGGACCCTCACCAGCAGGGCCTGGCTGAGGCGCCCTGCGAACCTTGTGCCCTCACCACAAGGGACGGAGGCCGGGAGGAGGACTGGGCAGCTGGCGCTGCTGGTGGGGTCCCCCCACTCCCATAGGAGCCTGAGACAGCGGTGGGCACCTTCTCATGTCCAGATGGTCTGCTGGCGGGCAAGGAAGAAAGCTGGCGGGAAGAGGGAGCCAGTAGGAGTGCCGATGTGACGGCCCATGTCACTGGCCAGAGACTTGAGTTGTACCCTGGGAGCCGGGCCCCCACCTCATGCCAACATCGCCCTGGGGGGCCAGCACGGTTACTTCGGTCGTCGTTGCCCTTCCCGACTCTCCCGTTTCTGCGCCCTCCTCTCTCGGCCGGCTCACCCGAGGTTTGGCCCCGAAAAGTGGGCCAGAGACAGAAGCAAAGCCACCCCAGAGAGCAGCAGGGCTGGGTGTGGCGGTGGGGACTCGGCAGGGTGGTGCTGACGGGGACTGTCCCACAGGAAGGACTTCCTGAGGGAGCCTGGTGGCCAGGCTTCGTCTCCTCCTGCTCTCTCCCTGGTGCCCCCTCTTCGGTTCCCGAGAGGTCCTCACACCAAACCCCTGTGCTTCACACCTTTCTCTGCGCGCAGATCACAGCTGAGCGAGCGGTGAGCCCTGGGCATTGCACTGTTTGACAGAAAGGACCTTAGATGAAAGGGCTCGGTGGGCACCCTGTCCCTGCCTCCTGGCCCAGCTGCACCCGGGGGTTTTGGGACCACTGCCACCTGAGAGCCGCCGGCCTGGGTGCTTCTGCTCCAAAGGTGCAGTAGGTCTCGCCGACATACCACTACCCCGACAGCCCGGTGCCAGGTAGATGAAGGGTGTCTGGCGTGTCCATCGGCAACCAGAGGGCTGACCTCGCTGTTGCTTTATTTTTTACGTTCTCATCTAAGTAATTCAGGTGAGTGAAACAAAGTCCCTATTCCCCACCTGGAAAATGACACTCTTGCAGGGTCGCCTTGCCAAGCAAGGGGAAGGAGGTGACTTCCATCTGGGCGCAGCTGAAAGGCGGGCCCTTGGGAGCAGGGTGGACCCAGGGTGGCCGGGTCAGGCTGAGCACAGGGCACAGAGGGGTGGGGACAGACCAGCCAGCCCCTTGTCTTTCTTGCCCAGGGACAGAAGCCACAGACACAAAAACCACACAAGGGCCCCTCTGCACCGCTGGGACCCCCCACCCCAGTATCACCCAGGGCATGCCCAGGTGGGCCGTGATGCTGGGCGGGGTGTCTCCTCTCTGGGCAGATGGTCTCCAAGCTCCTGAAACTACAGTAACCAAACTGCCCATCGTCACTTTTCCCCGGGCTCCCCGTGAATCTTGCCCATTGGAACCCTCCAGCCGCCACAGAGCTTCAGGGTAATTTGTCAGTCAGAAGTTTTCAAGACAACCACACAGACATCAGGCTTCTCCTCACTTCGCAGTCTGGGCCCCATCGGAAAAGAGCCGGGTCGTCGAAAGGCAACCTCACAGGAGCCCCCAAGAAGCCTGGAGCCGAGGGGCCGCTGTGCCTCGGGGCCCCAGGCAGAGGTGGCTCCGGACTAGTGGGGCTGTTGGACAGAAAGGACGCGCGGGGCCCGGGCACCTGCCGCCGGGAGCCTGCATCTCTCTGTCCCACTTTCCATCTGCGCAGCTCACTCAACAGGACTGGCCAGCAGCCGCAGACCCGGCGATGACGCAGCCCAGGAAGGGACAGGGGCTGGCCCACTGGGCCGGAGGTCCCTGGGGCTCCTCCCCCAGGGGACACACTGTCGCCGCCCACCCAGCTCCGGGTCACGGACAGCCACGCACAGCGGGCTTCCCTGCACACGGGGGATTACGGGGACGACGTCACGGAACATTCTGGAGCTCTGTGGTGTATTTATTGCAGTGTTTCCTCCTCCCCCGACAGCTGCTCCCTTGGCCCCCTGCCCCCCACGCCTGCCCTTGTGTGGTGGCTCCCTGCTGGAGCCGAGACTCCGTGTGCAGGCCCGGCTGATGGGCGCCACCCTCCGAGGCCCAGGGAGCGAGAACCGGCCCCGTGTGACGTCCAGCCAGGGTCTGGAAGGGTGGCCCCCCGCCCCCGCAGGCCAGTGCTCCCCCAGGCTTGACTCTAGTGAGAGGCAGGTAGGAGCACAGGCACCAACCTCACGACCTCAGTCCGGGTTTCCTCCAGTGTGTGGGGGGTGGTCCCTTCCCACGTCCCCTCAGGTGCACTCACCTGGGGGCTCCCCTGACCTCTGCAAGACGGTCCAGCACCCCTGAGGCCCAGCCCGACTCACCCCCAGGGAAGCGCAAGAGGGAGCCTGTTTCACAAGGAGGCCGAGTGAGGAGGACACTTGGTCCCCTCGGCCGGTCTCTGGAGGACCAGGGAGGGCGGTCGGGCTGTGACAAGGGCCCTGTTACTCTCTGACGTCACCCTTCCTTTGCCGTGGTGTTTTGTTCCGCTCTGTGTTGAGGGAAGGGGTCTGGCCCCCCCCCCCGCCTGTGATGAATGTTATTAGTGAGGCACACGTGGTCTGTGAACAGAAGCCCCTGCTGCCTCCAGCCCCTGGGTGACCTCAGTCTCACGATCACGCGGGGGCCTCGCCGTCTACGTGCACAGACCTCCAGGGGCCACGGGCCAGCCTCCCCAGGGTTCGCCCCCCCACCCGGCCCCGCCACAGCGGAAAAGGGAACTCGCTGTGAGGAAGGGGAGGCTGGGGGTTTCCAGGGACCCTAAACCCCGCGGCAAGAGCAAACGGTATGCAGACCAGCGCTGGTGACCTCGGCCGCATGGGGACCGCGCAGAGTGGCAGAGGATGTGGTTTCCGAGGGCGGGGCTGGGGACTGCGCCTGGGGTCACCGGAAGAGGCCAGTGTCCTTGGCGGCAGTGCACTGTTTCCAGTGACTCCACAGAGGATGTTTCTCTTGAGTGGACCCAATGGTTCCTCCTCTTAACAGCCCGGAGGGAGGTGCCCTCACCCTGCCGGAGCCCTGTTCCCAAGACACAGGCTCGGGGGTTTCCAGGGTCCAGATCTGGCAGCAGCCGGGGTGGGCCTGCCCCCAGCCTCCCTCCCAGGGACGGGGGCAGCTGCCTCCTGTCACCCAGAGTGGGGTCAGGGAGGGCCGGAGCCAGTCGCCCTAGCAGGCGGGGACCCTGGGGCGGACATCCGGGAGCCAGGCCCGCGGGCCCATGCTCAGCTCTGCCCTCGGCCCCACGAAACCCACCCCACAGTGCACCCCAGTCTGGGCCCTTGTGCTCGGCCCACCTGGGCCTTCGCAGGCAGCACAGTGCGGGCGTGGGGTCATTGTAGGTCATTTAGGTAACAGGTGATACCGTAGTTTAGAACTGCACACCGCCTCTGGATGGTGCGCCGTTCTGTGAACTTCAACACGTGTGTAGATTTGAGCAGAAACTGCCCCAGTCGGGACACAGCACCCCACCCCGGATGCCGTGGCCGGGACCCCTGTTGCCGCACCCACCGTCTGCCCAGTAGTTTCTTTTAAATTTATTTACCTATTTTTAGAGAGAGGGGAAAAGAGGGAGAGAGAGAAAGAGAAACATCAATGTGTGGTTGCCTGTCACATGTCCCCTACTGGGGACCTGGCCCGCAACCCGGCCACGTGCCTTAACCAGGTGCCCTGACTGGGAACTGAGCGGGAGACCCTTTGGCTCCCAGGCCTGCACTCAATCCACTGAGCCGCACCCGCCAGGGCCTTTCCCTCTAGTTCCGTCTTGTGTCACCGTTTTTCCTAACCCATCTGGCTGCTTTCACTCAGCAAACGCCCTGCTGAGGCCTTTCCCCTTGCTGCCTGGGGCATCCGCATAGGGACAGACCACGGGGGTCTCCCCAGCCTTGGAGCTGTTTCCAGTCTTCTCCAATTATGACCACAAGAGCTGCCAATGTCCACCTGCAGGGGCTTGGGAGGACGAAGGTTTTCTTTTCTCCACAGTCAAAGCTGAGGCGTGGAATTGCTGGGCCGTGTGGACAGGTGCGCTGAGCCCGGTGAGACACCGCCACCTTCCAGGGCGCCGCTGCTCGGCACGTCCCTCCGGGAGCACGCCCGGTGTTTTTTGTTTGGTCATTTGAACAGGTGTGTGATCGGATCCCAACAGGCTTCAGTCTGCCCTTCCCCCAGGGCCGGAGACGTAGGAATCTTTCATGTACTCGCTGTCCGTCTGCACGTCCTCCTGCTGAGGTGTCCGCGCGTGAATTCTGCCCATTTTCCAAACAGGCTATTTGTCTTCTCACGGTTGAGTTCTGAGTGTTCTTCATGTATCGATACAAACTCTCTGTTGCACAGATAGATAAATATTTTCTGCCATTCTGTACTTGTGTCTTCTCATCGCCTTAACAGTGTTTTTGACAAAACAAATGTTTTTTGTTTCAATGAAGCCTGATTTGCCAATTTTCCGTGGACTGAGCTTTCGGTGCCAGGAGATCCCTTCTCTGTCGAGGTGCCTTTAAACCCGACTCGGGCCGGTCGGCCCGCCTGTGCAAGGTTCCTCGGCTGCTCAGGCTGCTGCCTCCTGCACGATGGGTGCTGCCTTTTTCCGGACCACTTGGCTGTCCTGTTTCGATGTTTTCCGTAAGTTTAGCATCAGCTTTGGTAACTACATGTGAGAAATCCGTCCTCTCGTGTCACTAACACTGCCTCCCGTGTGTCGCGATCCGGCGAGAGCCGACGGGCTCACCACGGCGGGCGTCCCAGCGGATGGATACGGTGACCCTGCCTGACCCTGACCCTCCAGGGCTTCCCTCTGGGCGCTGCAGTTTTTAGCCGATAGATCCTCACACGTGTTGGTGGATTTGCAGCTGAACGTTTCGTGTGCCGGCGCCCTTGTAAGGGGCATTCTGTCTGCGTGTCGCGGCTCTGATAGGTCAGGACCGATTCTTCCACGTTGAACGTTATCAGCTTGCTGAACTCACGTATTTGTTCTAGATATTTTGTGTGCATTTCTGGAAGTTTTATATGTAGACAATGATGTCATCTATGACAAGAGACAGTTTTAGTTCTTTTCCGTCTTCGTGCCTGCGCTGCCCGACCAGAGCTTCTAGCGCAATGCTGACTGGGGTCGGGGCCAAGGCCTCAGTGTTGTCGTAAAAGAATCCGGCGCTCCTCACAGCGGTGGGCACACACACGAACGAGCAACACCGTAATCAGTCCACGGGGACACCGGGTGCGCAGCTGGGAGCCTCCTCGTGGCCACCCTGCCCCCGCCGGACTCCGGCACTGTCTGTGGAGGGTTGGGGCTGGTTCCCAGGGACCGGGCCCTAGGTTCCTCGGACTTCGTGGGTTTCAGTGTTGGTGTCGGTGTGATGTTGGCCTCTTGAAAGGCGTTGAATACTTTTCCTCCTTCTATTTTCTGGAAGATGTTTTGTAGAAACGATGTTTTTGAACCAACATATTTAATAGAGCTGGCCAGTGGAATTTCCCGGGTCCAGCGTTGCTAGGCTGGCCTCCTCCCCCCCAACTTGGCACCTGCAGGTTCTGGGCTAACACCACCCCTTTGGTTCCAGACACTGGTTTTCTGTCTTGTTCTTGTGTTTTCCACTGATTTCTGCTCTTGTACAAACTCCTGGGGGTTATTTTGCTCTTATTTTTCTAATGTTAGATTTAAAACTTACATTACTGTTTAGAATTTTTTCTTTCATGATGTTTAATTATATACTTTCACTTCTGGCAAATTTTGATATACTCTATTTTCACTGTCATACATTTTCTAGTATTTTCTAATTTCTCTTGAGACTTCGTCTTTGACCCAAGGGTTATGTGGAAGGGTTTTTTTGGTTACGAGACATTTGGAGACTTTCACGTTTTGGCCTTGCTGAGTTCCAGTTCAGTACCTGGTGGTGGAGGACACACTTGGTCAGTCTGAATCCTGTTTAATGTCTTGACATGTGTTTTTGACCCAGGATGTGGTCTGTCTTGGTTAACGTTCCGTGTTTTCTGTGGGTAGACGTGGCTGCTCAGTTCTCCCGTGTCCTTGCAGGCTTCTGCCCATTTGTCTGTCACCGAAAGGGAGCTGAGTCACAACTGCCACTCTGTGCACTTCTGTTCGAGTCTTGACCCTCTCTACTCCGTGTGTTTGGAGACCCTGTAGGGAGGTGCACACGCACCAGGCTTGTCGTGTCTTCCTGGTAAACGGGCCCTTTAATGATCATGTCACAGTGTTTTGTTTCTGAGAATTTTCTTTTCTCTGAAGTCTACTCAGTCATATTAGTAAAGCCAACTTTAATTTTTTATTTTTAAAAAGATTTTATTTATTTATCTTTAGAGGGGAAGGGAAGGAGAGAGGGAAAGAAATATCAATGTGTGGTTGCCTCTTGCACATCCCCCACTGGGAACTGGCCTGCAACCCAGGCATGTGCCCTGACTGGGAACCGAACTGCGATCCTTTGGTTTGCAGGCCTGTGCTCAATCCACTGAGCTATACCAGCCAGGGCAAGTCAACTTTATTTTAATTAATATTTGTGTTGTGTATGTTCCAATCCTTTTATGGAACATAAAAGGATTTACCTATATCATTATATTTAAAGGGCATTTCTTATAGACATCATATAACTGGGTCATGTTTTTCATTCTTTTTAACAGTCTCTGTCTTTTAACTGAGGTGTTTAGGTTATTAACATTTAGTGTGATTTTTTATATGTTGGGATCTAGATTCACCGGTTTACAATTTGTCTTCTGTTTTTACCCTTCTTCTGCGTTATTGGAACTTTTTGTAGCTTCCATTGCGGCAGGACTTAGACTTCTGGGCCGATGGTTCTTTTCCTTCAGCTCCCGAAAAAGGTCGTGCTGCCTCCTTTTGGACCCACAGTTTCTGGTAAGACTCGTTTTCACTGCTGGTACACTGACTGCACTTCCCCTGCAGGTATCACTCCTCTGCCCGCTCTGGCTGCTGTGAAGAGTTTTTCTTGGTCTTCAGCTTTTAGCAGATTGATTTTGATGTGTGTGGCATGGATTTCTTTGAGTTCGTCCCGCCTGGAGTTCATTCTCCTTGGCTGTGTGCAGCAACATCTCTTGCCAAATTTGGGGTGTTTTCGGTCATTGTTGTGGTCGCTAGGATTCTCCCATGCCTCCCTGGTGTACACCCCCTCCCAGTTACTCAAACGTTAATGTAGGTGCTGCCGAGAAGCGGTTTGGAGAGGTAGTTAAGGCCGGAACCAATTGACTTTGAGAGCAGATGACTGCCCTGGGTAGCCCAGCTCCACCAGTCACCCCTTAAAAAGGTGCCGGGCCCTTCCCGGACACACAGGGGCGCGGCGGGTGGGGCTCTGACACAGGGCAGGTCTTCATTGCTGACGTTCAGGTTGGGGGTGGGAACGCAGGAGCCTCCAGTGCTGGGTGCAGACTCCAGTGACACCCCACAGGGAAAAGGGACGTCGGTCTCACAGCTGCGGAGGCACTGCCACCACCCCCACAGGGACCAGGAGGGGGCCCGAGCATCCAGTGACAGCACACGGCCCCGCTCTGTGGTTTTGGCTGGGAAGGCCAGACTCCCTCCGTCCCCTCTGGGCTGAGCCCAACTTCCCACCTACAGGGGATGGAGAGTCCAGGGCGCTGCCTCCAGCCGTCAGGCCTGTGGTCACCTGTCCTGTGTTCCCCACGCGGCCTTCCTCTCCTGCTGGGATCCAGGGCCTTCTGGTCTTGGAGGCCCACTCTGGTTTCATGTCCCATCCTCCTCCTCTCTGTTGTTCTGGCTGGGTGACTGGAGTTCAAGTTCACCGACTCTCCTCTGTTGTCTCTGTTACCGAGTTGGAGGCTGTTTTTGTCTTAGTTTTGTTTTGTTTTGTTCAGTTAACATGCTGTTCAGGCCTGTGTGTGTGGTTCTCCTTCCTGTGTTTGCTTGCTTCTCTGTCCAGGGGCCATCCGCACATGCTGGGTGTCCGCACGAGAGTATTCCTCAGACCGCACATCGGCCTTGTCCTCGCAGCCGATGGGTGCTGTGTTTTTCCTGGTTCTTCATGTGCCAAGCGACTTTTTGATCACATCAAGTCACGAGACTCTGCACCATCTTTAAGTCCCCTGGAAAACGTTGTTTTTGAGTGGGCAGGAGATCACTTCGGCTGGGCGGACCTGCCAGTTCCCACCTGCCTTCTGTGGGTCGTGGTCCTCACGGTTCCCAGACTTCTGAGATGCCTGGGACCCCAGCCTGGAGGCGCAAAGGAAGGTCCTGCTCCCCAGACCTCTGAGCCCTGGGGACGCCTCCTGCCATGGGGGCCTCCCTGGGACAGCTTGGGGCAGAGGCACAGAGAACAGAAAAACGAGGGAGAATGGGGTTCTCCCACCTTCTGGGCGTTAGGAGCCCCCTCTCCTGCTCCATGAGCCGGGGCTGGGGGCTTCTCTTGGGTTCTCTCCACGCATCCCACATCCTGTCTTGGGCACGAGGCTACGTTAAGTGAAGCTGGGGACACTGGAGATGAAGAAGGTAATGTCCCTGCATTTGGGGGACGTTGCTCCACGCCCCCGCCAAGCTTGGCAGCTGCAGGCAGCCACAGGGTGCAATTACTCCGTCTTACCCAGAGCCAGACCCCCAGATGCAGTTTTGAAAATTGGATTTTGGTGGAATTGAGTTATTTTCTCATTGACTTGCGTTGAAACAGTGTCTATTTTCGGTGCTGATTGGCCTGTGAGGGGCGCGGTGCCTAAGGTTCAGACCTGATTTCCCAGTCTCCTGGGCCAACTGTGAGGCGGCAAATGCTTGCCCGTGTTGGAAGAACATGCCGTTTCTTGAGCAAAACCCTGACAGATACATTTTGCAAAGCAAAAAATCTACTTACTGGGAATCATCACAGCCTAATCCATTTTTCTCATTTAGGTTCTTAAATACAGTGAAGCGGAGAAGGATGAGTTTCTCTGGAATACAAGTCAGGCTTTCTGGTGGAGACGAGGTCGACACTGTGCACATTTTTGCTTTGTGCGTGGATATTCTCCTGGGAAGGGGCCGTCCCACAGTGTAAGACAACAGCGTGTGAGCCGACGGTCCAGCAGCCTGGTGTCATGAACAAATGTCACGAACGCACGTTATGGTCCGCACGATCTCACCTATAGCTGCAGAGCTGAGTGGAGACTGGCTGGCTTTTGAAACCTGAAATGTTTCCCCTCTGACCCTTTACAGATAAAAACTCGCCAGCACTTCTCCTGTAGGACGTTATGAAGGTAAACAGACCCCCGCCTGGGTGCAGACACCTGCCTCCTGTCCCCAAGGCAGACACAGCACCTCTGTCCCAGGCTCTGGTTTGGAGCAGGAGCCCAGGCAGCCTCATGAAAACCTGGAGACAGTTTTCTCACCTGAGGGGCTGGGCCGACCAAGATTCTGAAGTGCCTGAAAGTTACACAACTTGAAAGCCTCCTTGTTACCAACATTTCAAATCACGAATATAAAATCACTGCAACTCTAGAAGTGCCTTGTACCAGGAAGGCGTGGGAAGTTTAGACTCATTGGTTCCAGGTGATTCTGCCTCACCTGCCCAGCACTCTGCCCGAAACAGCAGACCTGGCTTTGGGGGGGTCTGCCCCCCACTTGTGCTGCAGTAAGACTTTCACAGTTGGTCCTCGGTAATGTCTACGGGGCGGGGACCTCTGGTCTGACACCAGCCACAGTGACACGGCCTGGTCGGTGTGGAACGTAGCACCAGATGCCACCTTAGCACAGTCTTCTAGCTAAGACGTGCGTGTGTGAGCGTGAGCGGGGGTGAGACGTGTATGAGCATGAGTGTGTTTGGGGGCCCTGGACCACAGCATGTGAACCAGCGTTCCCAGGTGGCTGAGCTCTCGTTGCACAGAGACCCCCGTGGCGCTGTGGTGATGCCCGCAGAGCCCGACTGTGTAGCCCTGGGTCAGACTCTCTGCTCTCTTGAAAGTGGGACTGAGCTCTGAGAAGCAGATTGTAACCGAATGTTTCACAGGATGCCACTTCTGTAAGACAAATAAGTGTTTGTTATGCAGAGAAAGGCCTGAAAGAGCACACACCAAAGTCCTAACAGTGATTGTCTTGTAGGGATGGGACTATATTATTGCTTTCAGACTATTTTAAAATGTTTACAATATTTCCATAGTCAGAAAAACAAAAAGCAAGCTATTATTGAACAGATTTAATGATGTCACTATAGTAAACATAGGGTACGATCCTGTGCCTCCAGAGGCGGCAGACAGTCCCCGGGCCTCTTCCTGCCACAGGGAATGAGGGCGGGGATGATGACATGCCCCTGCCAGGAGCCCTGCACACCAGGGCGGCCTTCTAGCTAAGTCCTGATGTGCCAGAGCGGGCTGATCAGTGATGCGTGTGTCGACTGCTCAGAGCCCCTGAGGCTGTGTGTATGTGTGTGTGTGGGGGGGTGCTGAGGGCTGCCCAGGGTGTACCTCACGGCTGCGCAGGCGGGACCCATACATGGAGAACCCCCTTCGCTCTCGGTTCCCACTGGGACGAGTGGGAGCAAAACCGGCGTGTTCCGGAAGGTGAGACCATGCTCTCTCTAGGTGAACGTGCCTGTAGATGACAGGTGGACATGTGAACCCGTGCAGAGCCGGGGCCAGGCCGGTGCCTGTGATGCTCCTGGAAACGCCAGAGTGGCCCTCAGCACCCCCGTGTGTGCCTGGCATTGTCCCTGGGGCTCGTCCTCTCTTTAGGGACCGGTTTTGGCACCAGCTCACTGCATTTGGGGGACGGGAGTCACACCTGCGGTGTTCTCAAAATTGTTCTGAGATCAAGCAGGGGGAGGGGGACATGTCCCCTGCCCGCCTCGTCCATCCTCGCCATCCTACTCCCGCCCAGCAGCTAGAAGCGAGAACAGAACGTCCTGTCTGTGTCAGGGGCTGCAATGCAAATGCAGCTTCTAGAGTCAGACGACGCGGTCCCGCCATGTGCCGGCTGCACGCCACACAGGCCTCAGCACCTGAGATCCCAGTTTCCTCGTCTGCAAAGTCCCCACTCTCACAGGGACTCGGGACCCCCAGTGACCCTTCCCTACCTGCACCCGTGGCTGCTCCGAGCATCACCGTGCATCTGCAGGCCAGGGCCCAGCTGCGGGGCGGGCACCCGGAGGGAGCCAGCCAGCTGGCAGGTGTCCAGTGGCTCTGGTGCGAAGGCCTGGCGGCCTGCCCGAAGCCTGGAGCAGCAAGCAGGGGCTCGCAAGGAGGGAGGCAAACCTTCCCTTCACTCCTGGTCTGTCCCCACCGAGGGCTGGGCTGGGAGGCAGGCACATGTGCACACCAGGCCACATGCGACACTCGTGCTTGGTGACACTCTGGCTCTCTGTGAGTAAATCAGGCACATGAACCTCGAGGGAATAAGAGACACTGACTAAGAAGGGCTCCTGGTGGCCCATGGGGCTCACACATGAGAAAGCAGAGCTTCTCTGTCATTTCTGCGCAGGGCTCCTCACACAACCCACACTGACTGAGCAGCCAGCACTAGGCCACCAGCCCGCCTGCACTGTTCCTGCCCCTGAAGCCCTTAGAGAGGAGGCCCTGGGATCTTGTTCTAGCCAATAGGATTGAAGCTTCCCCCATCCAATCAGAGCTCCCCAGCTACATCACCATTAGCATCATCACTGACCAATCAGAGTGGCTCCATTCTGACCAATGAGGACAGTGCCCTTTGGGTCGACCAATCAAACTGCAAGGATTTGGAGTTCTCCTTTGCATGAGGATGGACCAATCAGGGACCAGGGGTGGGGACTTCTGTCATCAGATCCCTTCCCTAGAACTTCCAAGGCTTACCTTTCATTTCACTGTGGTTCCGGGTGCTTGGGGAGAAAGGGGCGGGGCCCAAGACTGCCTCCCTCCACTCCCTCCCCCTCCCCGACCCTGCAGACCCTGCATGTGGTTTCTGTAGTTGCTGTGTACGGGGTCGCGCTGCACTGAGATCTTTTCTGTACTGCTTTCCAAGTTGTGGGTTTCCTGTTAGCGCAA
Source organism: Sturnira hondurensis (assembly GCF_014824575.4). Classification (NCBI taxonomy): domain Eukaryota; kingdom Metazoa; phylum Chordata; class Mammalia; order Chiroptera; family Phyllostomidae; genus Sturnira; species Sturnira hondurensis. The sequence goes on along the minus strand of NW_028072798.1, from coordinate 11,614,689 downwards.
GGCTGGTGCAGACAACCTGCTGGTGCAGGCGCCTGGAGGCTCTGGGACACACACCGGTGGCAGGTGCATGTGTGTCGGGTACCAGTTACAGTGTCCTTTTTTCGAGCACCCAGGTCCCGGTGTTTCACAGCTGCTCTTGGTGGCCCTTCCTCTGGCACTTGAGGGATGGACTAAGTGGTTTTTGAGGGTTTGGAAGGTTTGGCACAATATTATGAAATGCAGGGTATGCTCGAGTACTTACTGCTTTTGTTATTGAAATCCTACCAGATATTGCTGGATACTCACTCCGTGTGTGTAGTCTGTTCACTCCAAGTAACACGGACTCACTGTCACCTTCGTCTTGGCGTCACACACAATGGAGCCTGGGCCCTTCCCTTCCAGGGCCTGGTCCTTGTTTCTCAGCAGTTCAGCTGTGATGCATGGCGGGCACTCCCCCAACTGTCCTTGGTTCTGCTGGGCCAGGGTGGGCAAGGCATGGGGAGACAGGGCTCAAAGGGTGTGGGAGCCCGAGGGGCGTCACAAGTCAGCACCCACTTCCTCTCGGAGGAGCCCTGAGTGTGCCTGCCTCCCTGGTCACCGGCGCCCACATCCTCCTTGGCTGGGTTCCTGAGGCCGCGCGAGGCCCTCCCAGGCCAGCAGGCCTGGCGCCTGCATTCCTCCCCTTCCGCTCCCCCACCCCAGAGCGAAGGGGCCAGAGGACCTAGATTTTTGTGGCTCAGGCTCTTGTTTGTTGAACAGCAAACGAAGGCAAAGGGCGGGAATGGGCACCCGGGGCCTGGACGGTCCGGTACTGACCACGCTCCCGCGTCCTCTCCGCCCCAGGCACCCTCCTCGAAGATTCTGGTGGGAAGTCGTGCTGTTCCCTCCAGGACGCCCTCATCCCCAGCACTGCCTGTTCTCCGCGCAGTGTGCGCACAGATGGCAGCTGCTGTGTTATCTGGACGTTTGCTCCTCGGCGTGGCTGGCTCATGAGCACACTTGCAGCTCCTGAGCAGCAGGGGTCACATCTTAGACTTTGCTGCATTTGCGGTCGCTTCCCAGGCCTGGCATCTCCACCCCAACGCACAGGTGTTCCTTGAGATTTCCTGTCCACGTGTCCTTCCCCTGACCACTTGCAATCCAAATGGGGAGTGAAGGCACTTGTGGAGTGAGAGGCCGCCCACAGGATTTGGAGCTGAATTCAGGGATCTCTGACTCCCAGGGCGGCAGGGCCGGTGGAGCAGCCCTGGGAGTCCAGGTCGAGAAGCTGCCCCGAAGTGGCGGGAGCATCGGCAGACCGGTGGAAGGTGCTCCCGGGTCCCTCAGGAAAGGAGTGGCATGTTTGGGGCAAACACGGGCAAACACAGGCAAAGCCTCTGTCACGGGAAATGGGGAGGCTCTGGAGGTCTTTGAGAAGATGAGCACCAGGACGCAGCGGTGTCAAGTGTGTGGAAGAGCCACCTGCCCAGGGCACGTGGGCCGGGCCGGGGGAGGAGGGGGAAGGGGGGGATCTCAGCGTCCCTGTGTGGTCAGCGGGGGTCTGAGTCTCCCTCCTCTCTCCTTTCCTTCCTCTCTTTTACCAAACGTTTCACAGGAATACCATGGCAGTGATGGGTTATCTTGGTTAAATTCTGGCTGCGATTTCCACCACCTGTTAACATTCTTAGGGTTTCCCACTTCTATTTTGAGGGCAATTTCTTCCAAATTCCGGACCTATGATGTTGGAAACGGCTGGTGGAAACGGTCATTACCAATCGGATGGCGAACAATGGGGAATGAAAGAACGATCTATGAGACTGTCGCTGTATCTGTTCCTGTTCTCCGGGAAGGTGGGTGCCCGCAAGGCCACGCCATGGGGACCCCACTGGGTTCCGAGATCAAAATCCCTGGGTGGGAACTGTCTCAGTGACCATAGAAAAGGTGAAAAACGCAGGATTTTTCGGAGTGCCAATGGCATGTGGATAACTGCAGTCATCTCTTTGTGAAGCTAGTTCTTCAGACTTGACCTTGGTGGGGGTCTGCCCATGGGCCACACCCAAAGTCCCCGTGCCCCCAGCAGTCAGCTCCATCCTGCATGAGAACCAGCCTTCCGTGCCACAGACTTCTGTTTACTTACCTAGTTTTTCCAATAGTAACGCAGTTCATTGTACTGTATTAGCATATAAAGTAGAGATAAGCAAAAGGAGAATGACAGACATCACTCAGAAACCCTTTACCCAAAGTAACTGCTGCCCTTTTGTTTCATTTTCTACCTTTTCTTCTTCCAAAGTGGAAATCTGTCGTATCGATCCGTAGCCTGTGTTTTCACGTCAGAGAATGATTTGATCACTTCTCTAGGTCACTAATCACATTCACAACCTGACTTTTCATGGCCGCGCGTTGTGGGCAGACTGCCCGTGTTCGACTGGCTCCTTGTGGAGCGTCCGGGCTATTCTCCACGTCGCAGCACCACAGTGAGGAGCGGGTCTGACGGGCCTTCGGGTGCTGGGGGCCATTCCTCGCACCTCTGTTTCTGCGCGTTTCCCCAGCAGAAGCACTGCCTGCCCTTCTGTTCTGGGAGGTGGCCGAGTGGGAGGGGCACATGTCCCTGGGGAGCCAAGGACAGGGTGTGTCTGAGGGACCTGTGTCTGAGGTTCCAGGGTCTGCACCTGTGACATTTATTGCCAGCACACGTGTGCTGGTGGTGCCTGGCACTCTGTGTGGCCTGTGGGGCAGGCTGGGGACTTGGCTCAGAAAGTGCCGGCAGCTTCCGGGCGAGCGGCTCTTGCTGTTGTCGGATGCCTTGTCTCTGACCCAGGGGTCTCGTGTCTCCTGAGACTTGCGGCCTCTCTGCTCAGCCGGCATGTGGGGACAGGCCTCCATAGCCCGGCATGCAGCTGCCTAGGGGTCCAAGGGGGAGAGGGCCACTCAGTGCATGGCCTGCCACTCGTGTGTGAAGAGGCTCTCATCCTGGCCAGGCCCTGACGTCGGCCTAATTCACACTGGGGCCCTGGTTCTCGGCCCTCCTGGTCAGGCGTTCCTGGTTAGTCATGGTGAGCTGGGGGGATGGCCACCTTCCAGAGACTCCCGGGAAGCCCGCTGCAGGGGAGGAAACACGTCAGCTCCCAGGCCACCTCCGCCCTCCCCGCCCTTTCCTGCCCCGCCTCCCTTGGGCTCTGCCAATGCCCGGCTTCCTCCGACGCAGGAAGGTGAAGGGCTGAGTCACGCACTCTGAGTCAGTGCTTGCTGTTCCTTGGAAAGGGAGCTGCTTGACCCCCACACCTCCAGGAGGAGGAAGACCTCGTACGGCACATGTGTCCTCTCCCCTTGGGGCTTCTGAGGACAACTGTGCGGGGCCTCACCAACCCCCACCACAGAGGGGAGGGGTCTTTGTGTTGGGGGTCCCTCCCAGGGGGGCAGGACGACAATGAGCCAGGTGTAGCTCAGTAACCGAGAGCCTCGTGCTGCATGGGGGGAACCGAGGCCCAGAAAGGCCCAGTGACCTGCTGTCTCGAGGGAGCTGGCCCTCAGCCTCCACCGGAGGTGGCCGTCGTCTCCTGTGTCTGGCTGTCCATTCCCCGAGGTGCACATGGAGGGGCTGAGAGGCTAGGTCCGGCCAGGCAGGGGTTAAGGGGACCCGAGACTCTGGCAAGCGAGGCTCCCACAGCAGCATTCCAAGCGCAGCGCTTTCTGTTCTAAATTCGGACCAGGGAGACAGTTATTTTTAGGAAGCAAATGGTGATGATTAGGGTTTGGAGGTTTAAGTAGTCATTTAGCCATAAAAGCTGAATTCACATGCTGCAGAAAACTAGCGTTTTCCTCGAGCTGATGATAGGGCTCCGTCAAGTGCGCCCATTGTTCCGGCGGCGAGTGCTGACACAGGAGGGCCTGTGATTAGTCCCCGCCCGGTTCCCGGGCTCGGCGGGCAGGCCCAGGGGCTGTTTGCCGGGAGGGAGGGGCCCGTCTGCACCATCAGCCCCTGCCGGGCCGCGGTGGTTACGGTTGTTACCGGGAACCCTGTCGGGGTGACTGCCTTTCCCCTGTTCTGCAAAGGAGCCACGTCCTGGTGGCTCTCACAGGACAGGGACATGGAGTCCCTGAGTGTGACACTGCCAACTTGGGCAAAGCTGTGTGCTGAGCCCCAGGTGACAGCCCAGGGCTGAGGCTCCAGGGGGACCTGGGTGTCTGCCAAGAAGTCTGAGCACAGGCCTCCCACGGGTGCCCGGGAGGAGCTCCTTGGCTCACAGCGGGGTTGAGTCCAGAGGAGAGTCTGGGAGGGGGATTTGCGGGCAGAGGAAACTGCACGGGTTCCTGGGAGCAGCAGAGCCTCGGCCGGGGTTCTGGGGACAGGCTGTGAGTGACCTCGGCCTCCGACCTGCCCCGGGGGGACCAGGGCAAGTGAGCAGGTCTGCAGGCAGTCAGGCGTGAAGCCCCACAGCACCGAGCTTGTTCGTGGCTTTTTAGGCCTCCCACCTGCCCACCTCACTCTGGATGGAATTTAATTCCCCGTGCACGCTGCCCACCAGACAGGCTGCCCATCCTGGGAAGGCGCGGTTCTGCAGGCGGCACGCCGGCAGTCACGTACCTCGGCAGAATGGCAGAGCAGTGGCAGCCTTTGCCTTCGAAGGGGGTCACTGGGTCAGACCAGGTCAGACCGGGTCAGACCGGGTCAGACCGGTGCCGGGCGAGGGTGTCCTCCCGAAGGGAAACTTCAGTTGGTTTAGGGCACCAAACAGGGGCCCGGAGAGGGGGCCTCGTTCACAGGGGTCTGCGTGTCCCGTCATCAGCCAGCACCAGCCCGGGCCCTCTGAGTGCTGCCTCCTCGGGGCCTGTGGCCACAAGGCCGAGGGGGACCCCGCCTGGCCCAGGCCGTGCTGTTGGCCGAGCGCTGGTCTGCCTGGGCAGGTGGCAGCTCCGAGGGGCTCGGGGAGGCAGAGAGGACGTGGGGAGCTTTGACCGCGGGCGAGCATGGTGCAGGGTGCCGGCCCGCCGAGGGCTGGGGGAGGTGCCGCAGTGTGCACGGACAGTTCTCCCACTTCCAGCATTTCCGGGCCTGATGGTCAAGCCCTAGGTGGGCAGCAGAGCCCCAGGCATTCAGCCAGGTGCTGCCCGCTCTGACTGCCTGGCTGGCCTGGGCTCTGCAGGCCACACGCTCAGCGTCTGTCCCCTGGGACACCAGTGCTGCCCAAGGATCCACTGCTGGCCCTCGGTCCGCAGATCGGCTGTGAGTGACGTGTACTTGTGACAGGGACCCACCAGCGGTCTCCTCGCGGCACAGTCAGGTGACGAGGCAGTGAAGTCACGGTCCCGCTCCCTGTGTGATGTTTCTGAAGTGGACCGTCTGAAGGGAGGTCGCCCATTGAGGAACACAGGGGTGAAAATCAGAAGTGAGACCGAAATGGTGAGGAGGCTCGGAAGGCTAAGGGCATGGGGCGCTGCCTCAGGGAAGCCTGGGGCGCAGCCGTGGTGGCTGCAGTGGGTGGCACAGAAGGAGCCACCGGGGTCCTTGTTTAGTGATGAGGAACCTGTTGTTGGCGCTGTGAGCCGCCTTTCCCTGCCCGAGGGCTGGACTTGAGCCTGGCCCCCAAGACCCCTTGCCGCTGTCCTCGTGGAGAAAAGCCACCAGCCTCGCACAGGCACCCTCGGGACAGGCCCCCTGGGCAGGGCACCCCCAGCACGGGTCACATGGCAGGAGGAGTGGGCTGTTCTCTGCGGCCCACACCCAGGGGGTTCAGACACGAACATCAAACCACTGGGGTCCCTGGGCCGGCCCTGCAAGCGCCCCCACCCCGGGACCCCTGTGGGCTGCCACTCCCACCGGGCCCGCAGGCCTGCGCCACGGCTGCCTCTGGGTGCACTGGCATGACCCCCGCGGGGCAGGAGGGTGTTTATTTGATGGCAGGTGGGAGGGCGACACAGGAGGTGTGGAGCGGGCTGGGGGCTTCCCCACCAGGCCCTGGAAGAGCTGCGCCCCGTTCACAAGGCCGAGGAGGCAGGCGGCACTCCGCCCCCCTTTCACAGAGTGCGGACCAGGCGGGATGGAAAATGGGGCCGTGTGTTTTCTCAGACTGTTTGATGTGAAAGGTTGCAATTAGCTCTGCAAGGGCAGGAGGGCGGGGGCCTCGGGGGAGGCGGCAGAGAGTGCTTAGAGCAGGAAGGAGAGGCGGGCAGCGTCCGGGCGATAGTGGGTCAGCGAGCACGTCTCCTTCCTGTCCAGGGCCATCCTCGGGGGCGGGGCCGGGGGCTGGGAAACCCACAGGCACCGGCAGGAAGTCACCACACGACCAGGGGCAGAGTCCAGGTCCGAGCTCAAAGACCGTATGCAAGGCAGTGGTGACGGTGGGGAGGCGGTGCAGGGGGGGGGGGGCGACCCCCTGCTGGGGGGACATCACGGAGACGACCGGGGAGCATGAGCCTCGTGGAGACTCGGGGTTCCCTCCACAGTGTCTGCTCAGGATGAAGAAGGAAAGGTTCAGAGCAAAAGCCATGGCCTTGAGGGCGGCTGCGCATGGCTACCTAGGGTTCAGTCAGTGGTGTCCCCAAAACAGCAGGTTGCCCTGGGGAAGCCCTCGCCCGTCTGCCTGCCCACTGCCTGTCCACTGCAGGCCTGATTTTTCACTGAAGCCAGGGTCTCCCCTGCTTGGGGCCCATGGAGTGGCCTCCAGCTCCAGCCAGCAAGTAGCCAGGCCCCTCTGGCCTGTGGGGCTGGGAAGGTGCGGTGTGTCCCTTGGTGGGTGACAACAGTCTGAACCTGTCCACCCTGAGGCCGGGTGACTGGGGGTCTGCCCCTGAAGCAGCAAGTCCTGAGGCAGCCCCAGCTCACTGCTCAGTGAGCAGGGTTCAGAGCCCCGGGCACCAGGCACCGAGTGCTGGGCACGGAGCTGCAGCCCTGGGGAGAGGCTGGGACATGGGGACAGAACGGCCCTCCGTGGCCCTGTCCGCCCAGGGTCAGGAAGGTGCTGTGGGTGGGGCCGGCAGCAGATTGGGAGCCCCCGCCCTCCAGCAGCGTGCAGACAAATAAGCCGATGGCAGGTGTTGGCAGGACAAAGAGCCGTCTGTGCGGCGAGGCCGACCCCCACTCACACGGCAACCCCACAGCAGCCACGCCCAGGGCAGCGCTGCTCTCGGCTGGAAGGCCCTTCTGGGCCTCTGACTGTGGAGTCACGGTGCCTGTCCTGTCCCCATGCCTGTCCCCGGTGCCTGTCCTGTGCTGGAGGGGCCTGGGAGGAGGGGTCTGCTGGAATTTGTCCCGAGGGGCACCCAGCCCGACTCCTTCCTCCCTCATTCCCTCTGTGAGCGTGCCCGTCGGTCCTTGCCCTTGCACTGGCTGCGCCACCGCCTGCGTGCATTTCTGGGGAAGGCAGCCCCCACTGCAGAGCCCTGGCCCCCCACCCTTGGCTGCTGGGGCGCAGGCCTCAGCGGGCGGGTGTTTCCCCAGAGGGAACGGGGTTGTGTCCAGGGCCAGGCCGCCCCCAAAGGAGCCTCTGGCGAGGGGGCTGCAGCACCCTGGAAGTTCGGTGTGGGGCTGGCCCCGTGGGACTGGCCACCTGCCCGTGTGGCTGCTGGCCCCCACCACGGGTGAGGGGAGGTGGCCTCCAGGCCTCTCCTTGGCCAGAGGGTCTGTCACCACTCACAGAGGAGGGCGAGGAGGGCGTGGCCTGCTCTGGAGACTCCTCGGTGGCCTGGCCTCGCTCCTGGGCCTCAGGTCCCAGAGCCAACAGGTCCCCGCAGCTGCGCGACGCCCCCAGGCCCCTGAGCTTCCTCCAGCCTGCGGCCCCGGGTCCCTAGACTTGGGCCTGTGACCGAGCATGTCAAGCTCCCGTCGGCCAATGCTTGTGTCAATCGTGACAAAGACGAGTTACCACAGAAACACGTACATACAAAGACATTACAAACAGGCCCCAACTTTATATTTAACAGATGTGAAGTTATTTCAAAGAGTAAAATCAGAGAGAGGTAGAACAGGAAAGTAGGAAGCGATTTACACAAACTCCACGCATCGTTCACGGAGGGAGCTGTCGCAGTTCGGGGGGTGTGCGGCCCGGGCGTACCGTCGCAGCCTGCGGGGACACTGCGCTCACAGTGGGCGCTTTCTGTGACTCGGGCCCCCTCCCTGCCGTTGGGTCGGACTGAGGGATGTGGGTGGCTTCTGGGTTACGCTTCAGTGGTACAGTTGTCGTCCTCCCAGAGAAAACAGCCTCATAAGTGAGCTGAGGGGTGGACGCAGGGGGGTTGCGAAAGAATGCCAGGCAGCTCACGACGTTCACGGTAACTTCGATCTAAAATGTGGCAACAGATGTTCTGTTTTTGAGTCGATCTCAAGCCCTCACTGTTTACAGTTGCAGTTCAGTGTCACGGTTCCGTCTAAACAGACTGGCAGCAAAAGGCACCGGGCATGGGCTCCAGGCTTCACCCGCTGTGGACCAGAGCTGCCGGTGGAGCCGTGTCCCCGTGAGGGTCCTGCTGAGCGAGGGGACTGCCCCGGGGGTGAGCTGCAGCGACGGAGGTGGCAGTCTGGCCCTGGGTGCCCACTGCTGCCTGGGCCACTCCAAGGAGCAGAGAGAGGGACAGGGCCTCCCCCCATAAGGCCATTGTCCCCTGCCAGTTGTCAGCAGTGAGCCTGTGAGGGTCACAGCTCCAGGTCCACCCTCCAGATGCTTCAGCAGGGTGGCCCTGGTGTGAACGTCCCTTGGAGGACCAGCCTTTGTGCCTCGGTGTCCCCCTGCCCCCAGTGCCTGGACATCAGGGCCCGCCAGCCTCCCCGCCGACCCCCACAGGGGGAGCAGGCTGGGCCAGGGAGCACAGCGGGCCCTCCGAGCCGGGGACATGCCTCGGTGCTGGGCATCCACGGCCAGAGGTCAGGTCAGGGACTGGGAGACAGCGGGAGCAGGGCCTGTGCGCAGCGCCCTGATGGAGGGAAGAAGAAACAAGAAAGGAAAGGAGAAACTGTTTGGAGACAAAGGCCCAAAGCGAACTGGGGTAGAAGAGAATTGCTACTTTTGTTTCTAGTCCTCAAAAAATAGGAACTCCTGGGAGTAATTATAGTGGTTGATTAATTTCCAAGCCCATTGTCTTTGTTAAAAGAAAAGTTGGTTTTCCAATAGACCATGTACAATGGCACAAATAGTGCCTGGTGTGCTGGTGGTTACAAACCGACTCCCCACCCCTGGCCATAACGAAGCAGAAACTAGATGATGGGCGGGTAGGCGGACGCCAGCCCCCCTGTGTGGAGGCCGGTGCTCCGGTCCGGGGGCAGAACTGCAGGGCTCTGCAGGGCACGAGGCCGCCCTCGAGCCCAGAGGGTTCCAGCTCAGACGCAGCGGCACCGGGAGGGAAGACTCTGAGCTCCATGGGCCCGGTGCTTCCCAAGTCTGACTGTGTCCTGCGTGGCCTTGGAGCAGCAGAGGCGGTGGCTTCCTCTGAGGTGCTCAGTCACAGGACCTGCGGCCACCGTCTGCACTCTGTGACCAGGCTACCTTTAGGTCCAGACACCTGGGCCGGATAAGCAGGACCACGGCCAAGGGTCCTTGCACTCAGACGCTGCCTGCACCGCTGTGCGCACCAGGGTCCAAAGCATAAATGCTGGTGTCTTCCTGGAACTCATTCCAGGGGACGGACCCTGTCCTGGTGGGCACAGAGGAAAATTGTTGACTGAGTCCCCATGGCCCCTGCACTTCGTCTGTGACTGTCCCCCGGGGCTTCGTGACTGTGGCCCAGAGTTATGGGGCCCACGCCGCCCACGGGCAGCCCATGAAGGAGCAACCTGCACCCGGCCCAGGGCGTCCTGGATGGCTTGACCGGGGCTGTGGGCTGAGAGGTGCCGAGACAGGACCCGCCCCTCAAGGCACTCAGCCTCCGGGCAGCCGTGCTTCACCCCGGGGTGTGTGAGGGTCCAGGGGGCCTGAGCAGAGGGGACGTGAGGGCGAAGGGTGGGTACAGCAGGCCCGTGGGCTCTGTCCCGTACCTTGCTTGCTCTCTACCGCTCCGAAACACCTGAAGGGCCGGACTGCAGGCTGCCTGGGGCTTCACTGTACTGGTTCCAGGCCGTTTCTCAGAACTCAGCGTCAGCGCAGGCCGCCTGCCCCGCACGCTTGTGCTTCCTGGTGGGGTTGCTGGGACCTGGGACTGAAGCCGTGGGAAGACTTCTGTCTTTCTCTCAAGTGGCCTACTTTCAGGACCCGAATGAGCACGCGAGTGAGGAGCGTGACCCCTCCAAGTGTGTGGGCCACACCTGTTCATTCCCCCAGCCTGCCCAGGGAGGGCCCCCTGTGTCCCCGCAGAGGGTGGGGGTCCAGTCACCCAGCTCTGACGGCAGAAGGGCCACCTTGTCACCCACGGGCCAAAGGAGCCCAACCGTCCCAGAGCCAGACAGGGCAGTTGGCAATGAGCCAGACAGGACAGCCCCGTGTCACCCTGGCTCACCCAGAGGCACCAAGCCGAGCTCAGTGGCTTCTTTCGAATGAGCTGTCCTGGAAGGAAGAAGGCANGAAGCCGTGGGAAGACTTCTGTCTTTCTCTCAAGTGGCCTACTTTCAGGACCCGAATGAGCACGCGAGTGAGGAGCGTGACCCCTCCAAGTGTGTGGGCCACACCTGTTCATTCCCCCAGCCTGCCCAGGGAGGGCCCCCTGTGTCCCCGCAGAGGGTGGGGGTCCAGTCACCCAGCTCTGACGGCAGAAGGACCACCTTGTCACCCACGGGCCAAAGGAGCCCAACCGTCCCAGAGCCAGACAGGGCAGCCCCGTGTCACCCTGGCTCACCCAGAGGCACCAAGCCGAGCTCAGTGGCTTCTTTCGAATGACCTGTCCTGGAAGGAAGAAGGCAGTGAACAGCAGACGTGAGGCCTTTCACCTCTCTGGTCTCTCGTCCTCCGGTTTCCGGGCCCCATCGCACGCAGAGGCCCCCAGGGCCAGGCAGCCCTGTCTGAACACAGGAGCGGCCCATGGAGGGTCCAGGGGTGGCTGCTTCCTCAGAGGCGCCGCAGACACGGCCACAGTGTGGTCAGGGCCGTGTGGACCGGGCCGTGTGGTGGGTGCAGGTGCACAGGTGCCGGTGCTCCCGGGCTGTGCAGAGAGGAGGTGAAGCCTGAACACAGCCTGCACCCGAACTCACAGACCAGGGCTTCCTGTGTGGGGACCCTCTCCGGGAGGGGCTGTGCCCAGACTCTGGAGCCGGGTGCGCCAAGCTGTGTGGGGTGCTGGCCAGCCTGCGTGCCCATCAGGAGGGTGTCCCCAGGACAGCTCGGGGTCCGAGGGCAGAGTCCCTGGGGCAGGGCTGGGTGGGCCTGGCTGGGTCAGCGGCAGCCTTTGGTTTGGTGGATTGTTCCTGGGATGCACAGTGAGCGCACAGTGGGCCTGCGGGGTGCGGTGCTGGGGGCAGTCTGCCCTGTCTCCCTGGGGCTGGCAGGTCCATGTCTTGGGCCCACACTGAGCCTGCGGGATGGCCAGGACACCTTTGTTTCAGCCAGACAGTTCTGGGAATTGGGCAAGTTTGGAAACTGTGGTCCACATCAGGAGCCCCTTGGTTCAGTTAAGCAAGGGGGCGGGGGGGGGGCAGCTCCACCTTCCCGGATGTCGGCTAGAGTCATGCATGCACACGAAATGAGTTCTGTGCAAACACGTGGCCCAGCCAGCAGCTGCAACCCTAACACCTTCCAGATGCACAGAGCAGTCACTGATGTCCACCACCCAGAGCCCGGCCCTACCCAGGGACGGGGGCCGAGGGGCCCAGAGCTCTCCTTCTCTTTGGGGTTGGAGGGGCAGAAGTTATTGGGCCTCCCAGGGCCCAGGAAAATGCCCCCCCCATATTACCACTTTCTGCACATCTGAGGGTCTGCGTGTCCACTCCCATCTGTGACTCCAGACTGGCCCCTCTGCACCCCCGTGCATCTCGGGGACAAGCAGATGCCCCCATAAATGAATGTGCGGAGAAGGCGGAAGAGGCCGTGGACAGCCAGGAGCATGGCTTTGGTCCCGCCCACTCCTGCCGCCCTTGGGCCCAGAAATGAGGGACCGGTGAGGCAGTGCTCAGGGCCCAGGGGAGACAGGCTGCCCCAGGAGCCACATACCTGGGCTGCGTGTACTCACCTCATGAAGAAACACGCCATCCGTACGGCGTAGGAAGCACCCTGGGGCACCAGGCCCTGGATTAACCTCTGTGTGCTGTCCCCTTGTCCCATCTCGGCCCTGTGCCCCACCTCTGGGTTGGGGGTCCCCGGTTTCCGCTTATCCCGGCTGCTGAGCTCTCAGCCTGAGCAGAACAGAGCAGCGCACCCAGGCCCACATGGGGCTCCCGGAGAGATAAACAGTTTCTCCCCGATGTTTACCCAATCGGCGCAGCCCCAGCTGCGTCCCAGTGGCAGATGAGCCTTGAGGTTTCTCCATCTCCAGGGCCACAGCGGGTGGTGGGGCCTCAAGGCGGGGGTGGGGGCCTCATGGGGTCATTGCTTCCTCCTGGCCTTTGCCACAGCTCCCTGTCATCTCAGGGGGTCCCCACGCTGCCATGACTGGGCTACAGCAGCCCCTCAGCAGTCCTGCTCGCAGTGGCTCCACGCCTCAGGGTGTGTGAGGGCCCATCTCCTCCCTAGGGCCTCTAGTGAGGGCCCGCTCCCGAGACCAAGCCCAGCAGCGGTGCCTGTGAAGCCACATACACTGTCACACTCCCTCCTGGCTGCCACCAGGCACACAATGCCGTTACTTGGCTGGAGAGACCACAGGTCCCGCAGCCAAGTTGGCAAGGCGAGGTGCTAAGTTGCAGGACCAGGTCACGAGCAGACACTCAGAGGGACGCTGAGTCCATCTTTGGGCTGGCCGCACGGAGGGCCGGTCACTGCAGGCTGGACAGGTGCCTGTGTCCCTCTGAGGCTGGAGGTCCCCAGGCCAACGGTGGAGGTGGGCGGCTGCACCCGCTGCTGGGGCTGGAGCTGGCGGAGCGCCATGCTGGACGTGTCCCCACACTCGGAGGCACAGGGCCCTGGCCCCTGCACTGCTTGAACTGGGGGTCTCATGGGGTGTGAGGAAATCACTAGGTCTATAAACACAAACTCACTGTAAGAGGTTCATCGCAACGTACTTCGTCACAGGGAAAAGGGCGGAGTGAGAAAACGCTTAAATCCACCGAGGCTTGTGGGCAGGAAATTCTGGAGTCGGCGAGGCCGGGAAGGCAGCTGAGGAAGGGCTGGACCCGGAGGTGGGGCTCCAGGGCCCGCCCGTCCACCCCCTGTGTGACCCTGGCAGGTCCCACGCCCTCTCTGTGTTGAGCCCCTTGCAGCCTGTGCGACGGTGAAGGCACCCAGCATGGTCTCGATTGTCCATCGAGCTGGAAGCCCCTGGCCCCCACTGGGCGGCTGCCTGTGAGTGACACTCAGCTCGTGATGCCGTGTTTCTGCTTTGAAGTCACACACGGGTTAGAGGTCACGGATGTGAGGTCGCACCCGCACTGAGAAACAGATCACAGAGGGACAGGCAGATGTGTTGTCTGGTGTGGGGAAGGCCCAGGGCAGAGGGCGGCCCGGGAGGGTCAGGCCGTGTCGTCTACTCTGCCCCACTGGTTTGTGTCTCTGCTCCGGGCAGCACACAGGTGCTTCTGTGATGATGAAAACCAGTGCCGTGGCCGGGAAACCTGCAGACCATGAGCAGACGACCTCCTGGCCACTCGGCCGTCCCTGCAGGACTCCCTGCCCCGCATCCGGGTCCTCGCCGGCCGGCACAGCCCTCCCTCGGTGGCCGGGCTGACGCCTGCCGCCTTCGTCGTCTGTTTCAGGGTTTCCTGCTGAGTCACGCCACGCAGTTTTAAGCAAACTCAGCAGAAGTGCTGTCTCCTCTCTTCCTTTGCCTCCTGCCTCCCTTCCATTCAACTTTGCACAATGACTTTGTCCTGGAACTCTGATGGGAGGTGGGTGCCTGTGACGGCCGCTGTCTCTGGTCCGGCCCCGAGAGGTGGGGACGTCGGGGGACACAAGCAGCCTGGGCTGTGTTTCCACCTCAGACCGTTGGGTCAGACACATACACACACTTCTGCGAGACCTCAGGTGGGAAACGGCCGCGGTTTCTACAGTTTGGGTTGTCTGTGGCTGTGTACCTGGGCTCTCCGCCCTCGACTGTGGTACAGAGTGGGCCCTCGTTCCCAGCCTTTCCCAGAGTCCTCTGCTCCGTGGCCCCGCCCACTGGGGTGCAGGGCCTCTGGGGGAGCACCTCTGTCATGGGCCCTGTGAAGGGACAAGGCCCAGGCAGGTCCCTGACCCCTTCCTCTTCCGCGTCGGGCTGGGCCAGGCCCCTCCTGGGTCCTCACAGACAGGGACAGTGTCCCCTCGGTTCCTGGCCTCTGCGATGCCACCAGCCCACGAGCACATTCGACCCCTGATTTCTCGCTGCTCTGCTCCCTCTGCCTTGGTCCAGGCTGCTGGGCTGACCACTTGCCCTCATGTTCTTCCTCATTTTCCAACACTGGGGTCCCCCCAAAGACCCAAGGTCCATTTTTTGTTAAGCCACCACCACCACACCCTCCCAGGGTGGCCCTGAGGGGAATGGACCAGCTGGGCATGAGTGGATCCCAAAGTGTTTCTTCAGCCGACACATTCCACCCTGAGGCACAGGCCGGCCTCTCTGGGCACCACTGGAAGGACACAGACCCCGGGCCCATTACAAACCCAGTTCCCACCGTGGGGATGGCCACCAGCCATGGCAAGGGCACTTTTGTGCATTTTTTGGTGGTCCGTTACCACCCCCATCAGCCACATTCTCATGTGAAGGTCGCACTCCAGCCTTACAGGCCCCCTTATGCCTCAGCCCCCCGTCCACGCTGCATTCTTCCCGAAGCGCCCACCCTTCCCCGTGGCCCCTGCCGTGGTGCAGGGCAGAGAGCAATGTTCTTCCTTCCCGAAGACGTCACCTCTCCCCATCTGACAGACTGGCTGATGCCACCCCTGGCGGCTGGTGGCACTTGGGTCCCGTCTGCCGCAAGGTCAGGAGCTGTGGGCCAGAACCGGCTCCTGTGTCCCTGTCCCTTTGTGCCTGCTCAGGGGTTGGAAGTACGCTGCTGTGAGCTGACTGCGCCCCCAGACTCGTGCTCAAGTCCTGACTCTTCCGGGTCTCAGAGTGGGGACATGGTCACGCTTGGTCGTCAGGGTGTGAGGGGGTCCGTTGTGTTCCTCTCTTACTCTCCTTATCACGCAGGCAGAGGGAGCAGAGGCAGCTGGGAAGCGACTGGGACCAGAGCCCCGGGGGACGTCAGGTCTTTCCCTCAGGGCCTTGTCAACCTTCCGGGCAGGGGCGCACACCTGGTGGTGGATGCAGGCCTCCGACTTGCCCGTGGTTAGGACCACAGGTACTTTCGAACCAGTTGTGCAATGAATTTTCTCACCTGAATCCCCTGGCAAGAGGCTGCCAGGGCCTTCCCTGAGCTTTGCCCTGAGCCCCAGCCATGCGGCGGGCACCCCAACTCTGCGAGCTCTGGTGCAAACGAACGGCGTTGCGGCACAGAGCCCCTCCCCCTCTGTGAGACCTGAGCCTGGGGCTGCAGGAAGCTTCCTCCTCCCGAGAGGAGGGCAGTGCTGCGTGATTCATCACTGTCTTCTGCAGACATACTCGCTGGCGGTCCTCGATCTTCTTAGATTCCAGCGATAGTGCTCAGCAGTCCGCGGCTTGCGCACCCCCGTGTGGAGGGCCCGTCATTTGCATTTTCTTTGGGAGATGCAGGTGTTGGAATGGGTCCCTGGGAGCCCATGCTCCTGGCCCTTTGCTGCAAGTCCTGGCCGGCTCCCTTCCCTCCCATCCAGCATGTTCTTATCAACCTGGAAGGCGGCCAACCAGGTTCAAACGAGCGTTTAGACACAAAGGAGGCTGGCGAGGCTGGGCGGGCGGGAGCTGGAGACCAGACGCTCTAGAGCCAGACGCTGTGAGGACCACCCCTGCCCCCAGCCCCGCCCGTGAGGCTTCTCCTGGAGGGTCCTCCCCACCCCATTTCTGCCCGATGCCAGCACCTCCCACGGGCTGACAAGTCAGCCCTGGGGCCAGCGAGCGCGGTTGCATAAGGCGGGAGACGCTCCTTAGAGGCAGCGCTGTCCCGACACGCGCAGCTGTGGTTGGGGAAAGGTGAGCAGTGCAGGGGTGAGGACGCCCGAGGAAGCGGGCGCCATTCTGGAGGTCTGCCACATGGGTGTGTGGGGCCCGGCACGCTCTTCCCCAGAGGGCACCTGGCGCTGGCTCTGGGCCATCTCCACGTGGCGGCCACGGGCCGAGAGACGCCTGCGGCCCAGCTCGACCTTGGGCGTCTGTCGGTGCCTCTCTGCTCCATGTCACCTTTCCAGAGAGCGGGCCGGTCGGACACGTGTGAAGGACACAGCACGCACCTCCTGGAAAAGGTCCCGGTGCTTCCTGTGCTGTCCCAGCACCGGGGACAGAGGGTCCTTCGGACCAGACCCAGGGTTCCAGTCCACCGAGGTCACTGCATCAGAAAGCTGCCCACGAGGGCTCGTGAACACATCTCACTGTCTGGAGACTGGAAGTGCAATGTCAAGGTGCTGCAGACACGGGTCAGTCCTCGGGGTGGGGAGCTTTGTGGGGCCCCCGGTTCAAGGGCACTGACCCCATTCAGGGGGCTCTGCCCTCCCACCCTCATCACCTTCCAAACACTCCACCTGCTAACCCCTCTTCACTGTGGGGTGAGCATTTCACTGTGTGAGTTTTGGGGGCACATCCCAGGCGCCCACCTGAATCCCTGGCTGCTAAGGAGTGGAGATGACATTCTGCACACAGTAAATTAGACTGAACTGAACCAAATCCTTTAAAAATTTTTATTGTATTGTTTCCATTGCCATTTCCCCTCCTGTGCCCCTCCCAGCTGTAATCACCACACCGTGTCCACAGTTCCTTTTCCTTTTTGCTCGACTGAACCAAATCTTTTTGTGAATTTCAAGTAAGTTTTCTTCTTTGGTAGAAATCTCAGATTTTTATTTCTATCCAGCAGCAAAGCCTACAGTCCACAGACTGAAAAGGAAGAACGAGTTGTGAGTGAGGCTGAGAGTGTCGTGTCCAGGGCCAGGCGGCCGTGTGCATTGCCTGCCGGGCCGTTAGCAGCGCCGTCCTCGGTCCAGATCCAGCTCTGCCGACAAGAACGCACGTGGATTTGGGCAGGTAACTGAATTTCGCAAGCCTGTTTTGTTGGAGAAGTAACATGGAGACAGTGCCGCTGTTTCCCGGGTTGTGGCGCAGAGGAAACGGGGGCGGGTGTCTGGAGACCTGGCCCCTTGAGCTCAGTCCCGAGGTCCCAGGGCAGGGGAACCAGCGCCCAAGGATCAAACGCCCTGGTGCACTTCAGCCCCCGGGGCATTCTGTCCACTGAGCCTGCGCCTTGCCCCTCACACCTATAGGCAGCCAGAGGGGTCCGGGCAGGGCTGGCTGTGCAGGCCCCGCCCACCGCCCTTGTGAGTAAAGTGCAGGCCCCGCCCACTGCCCTTTGTGGATAAAGTTTTACCGAACAGGCCGTGAGCACCGCCTTGCCTACTGCCCTTGCCTGCTTCTGTGCTGCAGTGGCAGCCTGACCCCGTGACCCGTTCTCGTTCCCTGGCCCCGACGGCACGCTGCCCCAGCCAAGGACTCCATGTCTCCCCGCAGGATATTGGGTGTCCCCCAATCCACACCTCTGTCTACGTTCAGTGTCTCTGGTGGTGAGAGAGGACCGGCGGTGATTACTCAGAGCAGAGACGGAATCGCCCCTCTCTGTTGCCGCCTGCCCCCAAAGCCACACTCTGCTCGGCCGTGTGCCCACAGGGCTGGTAAACTGAGGCAGAGGAGTGCCTGTCTGGTAGCTGCCCCTCTTCCTCCTGCCACTGAAGCTGCCCCTTGCTGGGGCTCGAGTCCTCCCAGGCAACTTCCCCTGGCCAAGGGCTCTCAGGCACCTGCCAAGATGGAGATTTGGGTGGTATTTTAACTTCCACTCTTATTTCCAGGGTCCTGACTTGATAAAGAGCAAATCAGCCTTCCTGACCCTCAGGCCATCACTTCTGCCTGCCCCCTGGGAGCAAACCCAACGCTGCGGGTGTCTGGCCCCCACCCTCCCCTCTCTCCCTGAATCAGTTTTCCGACGAAACCATCTACTCGCAGGGTGGGAGTGTGTGGGGCTTGTTTCTTACCTGGGAAGACAGTGATGTTCAGCTTTCAAATTCTGAGTGTGGGTACGTGTGGCAGGCAGCTGGCGCAAAGGACACACATAGGGGGCCCTGCTGGAACCTCGTCACGGGAAAGCCCAGCAAGAGGGTGTGCACAGTTGCACGTGGGGACGCAACAGCGGACGGCCCCACCTCACGGGACATTCCACAAAGTCCCTGATCCACACTCTTCGCCATGTTGAGGTGGTGACAGGGGGTGACACTGAAGGACCATCTCAGACAGAAGGAGGCCACACGCGATGTGGACAAGGGCCTCGGTGGAGAGGGGCGCAGGTCCCCTCAGAGGTACCGGTCCGGTCCCAGGGCTGCCTCGCTCCTGCCCACACCCAGCACTGGGGACGCCGGCGGTGGGGTATGGACACGCGGCTGCATTGCTCTTCTCCAAGACGACACGAGTGCCACACAGCGAGTTAAGGAACAGAGATGGTCCGGCCTCACTCCAAGTCTCCTTCTCGTCCAAGGGAACCGGACACGGGCGACGGGGGTGAGCTCCCGCACCTTCTGTGCGTTCACCTTGGTCGGGAAAATCCAAAGGGACCACTCGCATTTGCTCCTGCTTTGACTTCATTCTGGTGGAGCTCAGGTGCACAGTCACCTGCGTCTCCGAGATGGGACCCGGGTGGGGACCCCAGAGGGCACGGGGCACCCACATTTCTGTAAAACTCCCCAGGGCCCCCGGGAAGCAGAGGGCCGGTCCTGCAAAACGTACCCGAGCCTTCGGGGAAATTCCCTGAAGACTTGAAATGTGACCGATGTCAAGGTGATGGCCTGCGCATGGTGCCTAGGGGTGGGGAGGCCGTGGAAGCCCGGCCGCCGCGTGCGGTGGAGCGAGCGGAGCTGGAAAGGGCCAGCGTGGTCCCGTCACACTTGCTTGGTGGCCCTGGACCCCTGGAGCTCAGACAGGGGCCAGGCAGGCCCGGTGGTGCTTCTTCAGTCTTCGTCTCGTTCCAGGGTCACCCGCAAACGTGTCCTTTGCAGCTCGTTCCTGAAGCGGCGACTGTCCAACCCGACACTCGGTGCCCTCCTGCCGTGAGGGGCTTCCCCAGCAGGAGACACACCTGCCCCTCCTCCCGGGAGGCCCTGTGCCTTAGGCTCCTGAGGGGCCCACTCTCTTAGTCTCTGCCCCCTCAGACTTCTGGGTTCCCTCCTCATCGACACCCTGGGGCCCTAGTCCTGTCCCCTCGTCTCTCGCTGAGCACAGTCCCTGCCACGCCCTGTGTCCAGCGGTGACTCCATCCTCATCCAGATGGTGACGAGTCATGTCTGCCCACTAGGGCCATGTCTGCCCATAGACCAGGAGCTCCGTGATGGTGACCTGCCTGTCATAAGCAGAGCCCCCCCCGGCCCCCCCCCCCCAGTTTGCCTGTACCTCTGCCTGCCTGCTCACCCAAGACCCAGGTCACCTGGGCTGTGTTCTCACTCCCGGCCTCGCCCAGGGCAGGGGCCACACTCTGTCCTCCATGCTGGGTGAGCGATCGCGCCGCAGCCCCGCCGCAGGGCCTCTGCTGTGGGCTGAGCGGGACAACTCACTCTCCTGCCTTCTCCTCCCCCGCAGCTGCAGCCCCTCTCGCTCTGTCTCTGCCAGGGCCTTCCAGGCCCCTCACAGGTCTGCCCAGAAGTACCACCTGTGCCCCCTCTAGGCAGGGTCCCCCCAGCTGTGGCACTGGGACAGGCCAGTTGGCTAGAGCACCTGCCCGGGCAGACGGGGACGGGGCTGGGGCTGAGGATGGTGACGGTGCCTCCCTGCTGCCGGGGCTCCCACACCGCTCCCATGGGCGGTGTGGCCGGTCATCCAGGGCTGTCCCCGGCTGCACAGGATGCTGGAGGGCAGGAGGCGGTCTGCGGGTCAGCCACCCGATGCCCGAGGGCAGTCCTCAGCCCTCAGCTCACACGGAACATCGTCGACCCTCTGCCCCCGGGACAGTGACCAAGTGGCAGGAAGCAGCTTCTTGGGGGTTGTTGATGAACACCAGCTGTTCCTACGACCATGGAGGTGCCAGACTCTGGGTCATGCTTGTGGAATGGAATGTTTTAATTGAGATATTTATCTGAAATAAACAAGACTTTTCATAACATCTTACTTGCTGGAAAGTGAGGGTCCTGGAAAGCTTCGCAGGGTCAGGCACCGAGAAAATTCTCAGAACACCACAGTGTTCAGCCGGGAATGGGCAGTGGGGTGGGGGTGGGGGGGTAGGGCGAGCTCGGTGAGCCCCAGGCTGATGTCCTGGGGCGGGGCCTCCTGCTGAGACGGGTGCGTCCTGGGATGGGTGCTGAGCCCCCAGCCTCTGCCCACCCTCACCCTGGGCAGGTGCCGCAGGCCAGGCCCTGTCACTGGAGGCAACGAGAGGAGCTGAGGGTTCGAGCCATTACTCTCACCTGGGCTTGACACGCTGGGCAGGCTGGGCTGGAGGCTGCCGGTGGAAGTCGGCACCCCGAGAAGGCGCCCACGCCGCCTCGCTCCCGTTGCGAGCTCCCCCGGTCCCTAACTCAAACACAGCCAAGTGCTTAGGGTTATTGACACATAGTGGGTTTTCTCACGTTATTAGTGAAAAGCAAAGGAAACTTTGTATTGCTTGCTTAATGAGGAGCTATGACTTTGAGTAAAGGTCAGGTTTCAATGAGCTTCATGCTGTTTCTTCAACAAGAAATCAATAGAAAGAGACTGTTTGCCACCCGTGACTTGCTTTGAGCCACCTCGCAGAGCTGGTGGGGTTTTGTGGTCCACCCCAGGGAGCTGCGTGCTGACGAGAGGTGGGGCCGTGAGCTCTGCACTGGACATCAGGAGCGCTGGCAGCAAGGCCTTTGGCGGAGGGTGCTTGAGATACCCCCGACTGGGCGTTGTGTGGCGTCGGCTCTGAGGGACCTGTCTTCCTGGCACTGACTCTGCCCCAGGGACCGGAGGGTGTCGAAGGCAGGCCTGGCCGTGAGCCCACCCGATGGGCTCCTTCAGCTCCTGCAAGGGTCTGGTCTCCCTCGAGCCCTGGACACACCAGCCATGCTCCTCAGCCTAGGCTGTGGGTGTGGCTGGGCAGACACACAAACCTTGCCTGCCAATGACACCCAGCTCCCGGGTGACTTGCTTCCTCACCTGTGGAGCAGGGATGGCCTTTCCCTGGGTGACACAGAGGTTACTTCCTTCCGGGCTGACCCATACCCACGGCAATGGGTCCCACATACCACATCTGCCCTCAGGTTCTGGGAGCCCCGAGGACCTCATGTCCTGTGCCTCGGACTCTGAGGTGGGCTCAGAGCGGCTGTGGTGTGGGAGCTCACACATGCACACAGACCAGGGACCACTGGGCGGGTGGCTGGGGGCTTAGTTAATGGTGCAAAAATAAAATGCGTTTGAGACCGGGAGCTATGACTGGCAGTCTGTGGCAGGAGAGATGATGGGGTTCGGCACCCCTCAGTTTACTGACGGTGCTCGAGAACAAAGGGGGTGCTGGTTGTTGGGGTGACGCAATCTTTATTGTTTAGGGGAGCGGATCAGGGATGCTCCCAGCACCTGCCCTCGACTCCCAGCCTCTGGGCCCTGAGACGCTGCTGAGCAGGGTAGGGGGCTGGGGCGGGGGCAGGGGTCCTAGTTCCTCGGACCGAGTGTGCGGCTGGGCTCTGGCTCCTGAGATGCTGCCTTGCCCCCACCCAGCAGGCAGGACCAGCTGCACAGGGACGGCTCTGGCAGCCGGGCTCTGTAAATATTTAGGGGACATTGGGGCTGTCCGATGTGGGGCTGTTGCAACATCGCAAAATAAGCTAGAAATCGACCTGGTAAGTTCCCGAAAATCAGATGGCAGTGGCAGTGTGGGTGTGTGGGTGTGCGCGTGTGTGCACGCACAAAAATGCACACACATGTATCTGTGCATAAATGTGTGCATGTGTGCACATGTGTACACCCACATGCTTGCATGTGGACGCACTGGTGTGTTCTGCCACATACGTCTGTCATGAGGATCATCACTACCGCAGGGGCCTGGCATGGTGTACAGCAGAGAGCTATAGTGGGGGGCGTGGTGTGCAGGGGTGATGTGGGGCACTGCCCGCCTGAGCCATCACGGAAGTGCTTCGAGGCATGGAGATTGGGTGGGCTCAGGGATGAGTTTGTAAATCCCAGGGCACAATCCCATGTACTGATGTGTTAAGTCTCACACGCGCTCACAGCTGCATGGAGGCGCCATCTCCTGCCCACACTAAGCATGCGTGCACACATGCACGTCCCCACCCAAGCAGCTGGGTCCGGGGCCAGGTGTTGGGCGGCGGGCGCCATTGCTGTGGAGTTGGGCTCCGTGGAGGTGACTCAGCATCCAGGCGCTGGTGGAGGTGGGGCTGAGCCCCAGGCCTCCAGGCAGGTGGGTCGTCCCAAGACACACAGGAATGCTGCTTGTGGCTTCTAGAGGTTTCTAGACAAGGGGCAGGTCTCTCACTGTAATGCAGACCTTCCAGGAAGCCCAAGCCAGGCCTCCCTGCTCCCTGGCCGCTGTGAGGGGGTGCCTTGCCCACCTCCCCACCCACCCTGCTGGGGTGGGTGTGCAGCCTGGAAGGACAAAAGTGAGAGAAGCAAAACTGAAAGCCAGTCTGACCACCATGAACAACCAGAACTGAAGGGAAGCCCCTCCCTACAGCGCTGGGGTGGGGGGGCGGCCCCTGCCGTGGGCGCGTGCTGTGCTCATGCCCTCTTCTCTGGTGGTGGCGTAGTCACTAACTGACCTGCTGACCAGGACCCTGTGTGCACACACTTGCGTGGGCTTACGAGGTCAGAGGGCACAGCAGCCATGGCTCACCGCCTGGAGGATGAAAGTTAAGGTTCTCGCAGCCTCATCCTGCTCAGGGCTCTCAGCTCCTCCGGGGCTTTGGGGAGGTCCCAGACCTGCGGCCCCACCAGGCTATGTGGCCGGCTCTCTGCCCAGGCCTCCCTCAGCTCCCTCGGCCACGCTCTGTGCTCTGCTCCGTCCCCTGGGCAACCAGGGCACCAGGCGGGGTGGGCATCGCGGGGCAGTGGGTGGCAGCTGCTGGGGGCCTTGGCCTCTTCAGAGACCATCTGCTCCCCGTGCTCGCTGGCTCAGCTGGGCCTTCACCCAGACACGGGACGTGAGGCTTCAGGTCAGTCAGGGAGGCTGTGTGCACAGAACTCTACGTGGGGAACCGAGATCAAATAGGAACCGAGACCCTTCTCATACAACAACATTGCAGACCAGAGATCCAATCCTGTATTGACACACACACCACCCGGGGCCCCACACGTGGACTGTGGTTCCACACGTGACCTGCGGTCCCACACATGAACCACAGTATCACATGACCAGTGGCCCCACACGAACCATGGTCCCACACAGGACCCATGGTCCCACATGACCCGTGGCTCCACATGTGACCTGTAGTCTCATACGTGACCTGTGGTCCTATGTGACCTTCGGTCCCACACATAAGCTGTGGTATCACATGTGACCAGTGGTCCTACATGACCCATGGCCCCACACATAACCCATAGCGCCACATGTAAACTGTGGCATCGCACGTGAACTGTGATATCACGTGTGACCAGCAGTCCCACACGGCCTGTGGTCCCACGTGACCTGTGGTCTGCATGGGACACAGATGCTGGTCTTGGGCTGAACCTGGGTCAGGTCAGTGCTGCTGTCACCAGGGCTCGGCTTGTCCCAGAGGGGGGTGGGGCCACCAGGCAGCAGGCTGCTCTTTAGTAACTAAGTTACTGATGAAACTTTGAGTGACAGTAACCAGTAACTGATTAAAATACTATTCACGGTTACCAAAGCGGTTTCATACCCAGCTCCTCATCATCTGTCCCTACGTCCCGGCGAACTACGGTATTTTTATCCCCATGACACAGTGGAAGAAGAGGCTCAAAGTCACCCATAATCACACAGATGACTGAGGCCTTGTCTTTTGGTCACAGCCCTGAAGTGACATCCGTCATGACAGGCTGACAAGCAGAACAGTCACCCACGGGCTCAGCCAGAACACTTGGGAGGCCGGCGTCTCCTTCTCCGCCCCAACCTGTGAATGTAAACTGTGCTGCCTGAGCCGTCCCAAGTGCCTGGCCCACGTCATCAGGCAGCCCCACACCCAGCCCAGAGCACGGGTCGGCTGCTTTGTGGGGACACGGCAGGTAAACTGAGGTGGTGCCAAGGCGGGTCCCCCACTTCGGGGGACCCCAGGCGGAGGAGGACCTGAGCCCTGCAGGTTCACGGAGGGGAGGGGCTGTGACCGTTCCTGATGGTGCTGTGGGCAGGGCAGGGTGCACCACCAGCTCTGCTGTCCTGCCCAGACCCTCTGAGCCTACGGCAGCCACCCCCACATCCAGACAGAACCCCAGAGCTGAACTGCAGGAACACTGAACACGGTCTCCAAAGGGCCCTCAGCCCCCAGCACCGTCTGCGGGGGGCTTGGCCTCCTGCGTCATGCTGGTGGGTGGGCTTGAACCCATGGATGGAGCCTCTCCTGGCGCCCCTCCCCAAGGCTGCTCCCCAAGACCCACTTGTGGCCCCCTGTCTGCTCACACCCCTGTCTGCTTGTCCTCAGAGACAGGAGCTACCTTCTGGTTCCTGGCAGGCCTGTGTGCCCCCAGGACCCACCTGTGTCCCTGAACACCCTAGCCCTGAAGCCCTTCCTTTGGCTCGTCCGTGTCCCAGGTGGCACAGGAGCGGCTGGAGTGCTGCCGGCTGGAGCCTGCAGACCTCAAGTTGGGGCGAGTCAGTGAGATGTTGACTCTGAGTTAAACACTCAGCCTCAGGGAAGGTGGAGATGGCAGCCACGTCACCTGCAGCTGCCGCAGAGCCCGGGGAGGGGCTGGGAGAGGGTGGGGCGCGGGTGGCATCCAGGAGGGGCTGGCCCTGCCAGGGGACCCACCTGCCCCTCAAAAGGACAGAGCTAGGAAGTGCCAGCAAGCCCCTGGGTGGAGCCCGGCCATGAGCGTGCGGCCAGCACGGGCTGGGTTCCGGGGCGTCGGGGCAGAGCTGATCGGGTCCCAGGAGTCCGGTTGGTGGGCTGACCTGAGAGCTGCGGCTGCCGGAGCCTGGGTTTCCGGGCGAGCCGGCTGCTCAGAGCCCAGAAGCTGCACATCTCGGAGTTAAGAGGGAGACTCTGCTGGTGTGGTCTTGCCACGCGCCAGCCTCGTGTCTCTGACGTGGGAAGAAAAGCCCCCGCCCTGATTAGACCCTCACTGGGTTCGAGGGCCAAGCCTCTGCTGTGTAGACACCGTCCCAGGGAAGCCCCTCCTGAGCTGGCCCCCGCCCTGGTGAAACAGCTCGACCGTGCCAGTCTGTCAGGGTCCGGCTGCGTGGCCCTGCCACGTGGCCATGTTCCAGGTGGAGTGTTGCCAGTACCCTTTGTAACGTGTAAAGGGAAGGGGGCACCAGAGGCCGTGGGTGTCTGCCTGCAGGTGCCACTGGAGTCTGCCTTCCACGCAGCTGCTGGGCCAGGGCAGGTCCCTGCGGGGGCGTCTGTGTGACTGGCCCGCCTGCACGCAGTGTCCACGGCGAGTGCAGACGGCTACAGCTTGCATGGGGGCCAGAGTTGAGGCTTCCAGACGCAGTCCCGTAAGCTTCCTGTGGCCACCGCGAACCTTCGCTCTGCCCCTGGAGAAGGTGGTGGGGTGGAGGGACTGGGCAGAGCAGAAGGGAGGTGGGCAGGTGGGCACTCAGCAGCCAGACGACCGGCCACCTGCTCTTGCGCCTGAGTCTTGGAGCCACCTGGAGGGACCACCCACTCATCTTTTCTGTTTGTCCTGCAAGTCACATCCGTGTTGCGTGCATTCCAGAAAAAACCCTCTTCCCTCCTCAGGGCATCACGGTGCCTGGACACCCCTGTCAGAGTGGACCAGACGTGGCGCAGAGGGCAGAGGGGGTCTCTACTGCATTCTCAGCAGCCGGCGCGGCTCACCGCAGTGCTCCGTGGGTGTGTGCTGGATGGATCAAGGGACTTAAAGAAGGAGGGGGGGACGGGTGGACGTATGGTTGGATGGGTGGACACAGGGGTGGACGGGTAGACGTATGGATAGATGGGCGGATGTATGGACAGGCGGGTAGATGTGTGGACATTTGGGCAGCTTCACAGACACGGGGACTGGTGGGTGAGTGTGTGGGCCGTTGGTGGTGGGGCAACGGGTGTGGGGAGCTCATTCGTGCTGACCCTGAGGCGGCTCAGTCGGCTGAGGGACTCACGGCGGATCCTCACAGGCAGAGGTCCTGTCCCCCCACACACACGTGGCCACAATTCCCCTGCAGTTTGTCAGGCCCCTGCCCAGTGGCACGCGGGTGAGGAAGACTAAAGGGATCGGAAAAGGACAGACGGCGTAGAATCAGAGGCCATGAATGTGGTCCCACGGAGCCTGGCAGCGCTGCCGTTGGCCGTCCGAAGCCTGAGCTCCAGACCCAGTGAAGCTCCTTCCCACACGGGGGGCCCGGGAGCCTCCCGCTGGGACAGACATTCCACTGCCTCCCGTGGGACCCGCGGCCCTGGTGCTGGGTGCAGGGCCCAGTACCCATGAACTGATCAGGAATGAAGCCGCTTGCCAGGTCCTGCCGTGCAAGGTCCTTGGGGTGGCCACCCACGCCCTTGTCCGGGTCACCTGCACCCAGCACGACGCCTGAGCTCTGAGGGGGTCTCGGGAGGGGGTAGGGGGTGACTCTCTGCTCCTGCTGCTTTTCTAGGGAAGCCGGAGGCATCTCTGAGTCACAGCGCCACAGATCAGCGGTGCTGATTCCTGCACGGGCTGGAAGCCGAGTGTCGGGAAGTGAGGAAATAAGGCCACTGGGTCTCCGAGGGGATTTCCAAACACCCCAGAATTAGGAACTGCGTGCCATTTCAAGGAATGGTGGAGTTTTGCCTTGGCAGCGGTGGTCTCCCAGACGGTCATGCGCAGCAGCGCCCGCGGCAGAGCAGCCTGGAGCGGCTTCTGGCAGCCAGCTCCCGGCTCTTAGCGAGGAGGAGGCCCGTTCCTGGGTTCGCTGTGCTCCACCCACTGTGTTTACAGGACGGGCCCTTTAGTGTCGCCAGTCCCTAAGGCACGCTCGCCATCCTGCGTGCACGGTCGGCCTGTGGCGTGGGTCCTTCTGGCGTCCCAGTTTCACCGACGAGAAGACGGGCACCACCACGAGAAGCTGGCTAACTGCCAAGTCCCAGAGGAGGGGGTGTGCCGGGGTTTAACCCCCCCCCCCCCGCCCCCTGCCACGAGGTTTCCTGCAGGCCCCTGTCGAGGCGATTTCCAACCAAGGTCATCATGCTTTTGTAAAAGTGGGGCCTGCAGTTTCCCTCCAGGACACCTGGGGGTTAGTGCCCTCGGGAGGGAGACGGGGCTCCTGCTCCTCCCCCCCTTTACCTGCAGCTCTCTGTTCTGTCACCCTACTAACACAGGCCCCGGCACTCACAACACCCTTTTGTATCACGCAGTCACAAGCGCGTTGTTCTGTGACATGACACTCCTCACACTCGGGCACACCACGGGACATTCCAGGGGGCACCTTCGCACGTCTGTCCATCTCGTGTGAGGCATTTGATGGCGTCACTCGATGGTGGCACTCCTGCCGGATACTGTGTTCGGGTGTCTGCTCTCCTGTGCTCCTGGAGATGCGCTCGCACCCCCAACACCTGTCGGGCCCTCCCTGACCTCTGGCCACACCTGGGACCCTCCTGCTCAGCCCCTGAGGGGGAGAGTCCGTCTGTCTCCATGGTGCTGAGGAAAGAGGACCCTTCCTGCTCCTGCTGACCCAGGTGGGGGCCACCCCCCCCAGCACGGTGGCTGAAATACACGAGTGTCCTTCCTGGCCCGGGGAGGGCTCCCCAGGTGGCCTTGTCAGCTGGTCACAGTGTCATCTGTGGCCCAGGCAGGCTGTGTACCAGGGTGTGTCCCTCTGACCTGCAAGGGCCAGCGGACGCGCCAGCCCTGTCCCTGTGGACACAGGTGACGTCCCAGCACGGGTCACGCAGGTTGCTGACTCAGGCGGGGCGGGCCCTCTAGGTCCTCACTTACTGTCGTTTTCTGGTGGTAATAATGTGCTGTCATGCTCAGTGTGCACTGTCCTTTCCTGTCCCCATCAGGCAACAAGCTCCTGCTGCAGCGAGCCCCGTCAGGGACACGAAAGCCTCACCTCCTTCCTCTCCCCCCGAGGTCGCCCCCGGTCACCACGGCGTGCCCTGCACTCTTCCCTGTTGGCAGCGCCCGTGTGTTGCTTGTCTCCCTGCCAGCTGTAAGTCGGGACTGTCCTTCGGGGAGGAACTCCTGGGGGAGGGAGCAGCTTCCTCCCCCCCGGGACCCCCCTGTGCAGCCCCAGCCCTCACTGGTGTGAGCGGCTGCGTGACCTCCCGCCCATGGCTGGCCCTCCTGGTGTGAGCTGTGGTCTCTGAGAGCAGGTCCCGAGTGGCCTGGGGCAGGTGGGCAGGACGCTCCCTTCCCGAGACGGCACAGGCCGGCAGGTGGCCTCAGCGGGTGGGGCAGGGAGGTGGGGGAGGAAGCCAGGGGTGCTCTTCCTCTGTCTGAGAGGCTCCTGAGGGCAAACACAGTCAGGCCCTGTGAGCCCTTGAGGCCTCGGGCAGAGGCCCCTGCGGGCCCAGCTTGGCCTGTGGTTGGCACCTGCTCACCCACTGAGTCCGTCCATCCGTCCGTCTGTGTCTCCCTTGGTGCTGGGTTCCCGGGCCGGGCGGTTCTCTGCCTGCCCCTCCCTCCTCCTCTTCCTCCTTGTCCCTCACTCCTGTCTCCTGTCCCCCTCCCTCTAGGGCCTGTCCTCGTCACTAAAGAGCAGACAAGGACTGACCCTGTGTGAGCAGAGGCTCCCAGAGGCCACGGTGGGGCATCATGGCAGCTTGGTGGTGGCAAGGGGTTCGAGGAGGCGGCCTGGACCACCCCTGAGGAGGAACCAGACCTCAGAGGGGCACCGCCCAGCCTCCGCCCATGAGCCAGTCCCAGGTGCGTGTGTGTGCATGTTGGGGTGGGGGGTCTGCACCCCGAAGAGAAGATGTGGAAGAGTGGAGCCAGCGGCGGGGGGGGGGGGCCTCCGACAGGAGGAAGGAGCGTCAGCGATTCCTGGCCTTTTCTTCCTTGCAATCCAACAGCTTCCTAATGCAAAGCCCACACACACGCAAGATGAAGAAATCAGGCTATGTGCACACAAAGCGTCACGGAGGAAAACGGCTAAACACACTGGGTCGATTTGGGCACTTCCTGCAGGGTGGGGGCGGGGTCTGTCTGTCTGTCCATGTGTCTGTCCACCACAGAGCGCTGCACCCTCTATCCCACCGTGTGAGAGGGCTTTTTCACTTGGCACAGATCATAAACGGCTTTATAGCTTCCTCTGTTTTAGAGTAAAGTTGCGAAAGAACCACTTACATTTCACAAAAACCCACACAAAATGGGAGGAGCGGGTCGCATTCCTCAGCGGCAGAGCCTGTGAGAGGGAAGTCCCGCTCCCAGCGAGTGCGTGCGTGTGCGTGTGCGTGTGCGTGTGCAGTCTGGGCGTGCACTGGTGGTATCGAGTACACGTGGGAGCCAGCGCTGTGCTCCAGGACCTGAGAATACATCTGAACAAGAATGAAATTCCCGTTCCTGAGTGTCCGTGTGGCCATTTTTTGGACAGAGAATGCAGATTACAAGGAAAAACACATCTATTTGGTGCAAAAGTATTTTTGCGTACAGACAACTTTTGAAACATCAGTGAAGAAAATCAGTGCCTTCTGTTGTACCTGAGCCTTCAGGTGCTATGCTCTGACTTACCTGCTCTTTACCCATTCACTCAAGATTTCCCTGAATTGCTCTGTGTTACCTCAAAGAAAGTGGCACGTGAATCCAACATACAAGAACTTCTTCTTACAGCCTGAATTCCATGCATGAACAGACTTCATCTTTAAGACTTTAAATCTGTATCTAACACAAGATTCAGGGACCGAAGCGATGAGTGAGGAAGCTCAGCGGATGCTGGTTTTCGCTGAACCCCGAGGCCCAGGGAGCCCTCTGAGGAGGCCCCACCCCTCGGGAGGGGACGTTCTGCACCACTCCCCCCGCCCAGGCTGACCCCTGGAATCCCAGGATTCCAGAATTTTGTTTCATTTTACCAGAAACTTAGCAAATGCAGAAACGTCCGTTATCTGAAACCTCCGGAGGTCAGTTACTATCTTCCTGTTGACCAACCAGCTGCGAGTGTCCTCTTTAAAGCCTTCCTGACTCAGCTCAGGGCGCCCTTGGACTTCCCAGGACTTGGAAGTGTGGGCCACACATCCCCCTCCGAGGGGGGCACCGGGCATGCTCGGGTCCGCCTTCGCAGTGGGCGCATGCAGGGCTCGGCTCCCTTCTCGGGGGCTCTCACAGTGACCCTGAGAGTCTGAAGCCCTTGTACTCTTTGCCGTGAGACCCTTGGACACATAGGTCCAAGGCCAACCCATCCGGCGCTGGTGTGGGCAGAGGAGCCCTGCCGGTCTGCACCCAGGCTGAGGACAGGGGCGTCTGTGCTTTGAGCAGATCCAGGCCCTGGGGCCGCTCCCTGTGGTTTGCACACACCAGCCTCGCTCGTGTCCAGAAACACACCTTCTCCGTGGCTCGCATCACTCCTAGATCCTAGCACAGAGCTGCCTTGTGGCCCTGCCCACCCACCTGCTGCCCGCCTGGCCCCCTCCTGCTCTCCCCGGGGTCTCGGAGACCCCACACCCACTTGCTCACCAGACAGGGTCCCAGCAGGTCTCTGCCTGGGGCAGCTGGGCTGTGCACTGAAAATTAGCCTGTCCCTGTACGGGGCTCTCACACACTGGGAGATAAAAGGCTCGGGGCAAATACCGGCTTCACTTAATAAGCAGTGATCAGGGAGAAGGAGGGGGGAACGACCCAGCTCATTGTCCCCTTAAGGAGCAGGGCTGCGGGGCCTGATGGGTGAGGAGTCTGCTGGTATCCAGAGCCCTTTGGAGACACGTCTGGGGTGACTGGGGTGACTGGGGTGACTGGGGTGACAGTCACAAACCACACCTATTTTGAGCACGAACTCTTGCTGCTTCTTTCAGGGCGGGAGCCAAGGCCTGCAGGTCCTCCCTAGAACAAAACAAACAAACAGCCCCCTGAGTTGGGGGCGGAGCGGCCCCAGGTGGCAGCCCTTTGTCATGCTAATGTCCAGGCAGATTTCCAGGGTTTCCACCTGAGGCCCCCCCAGGGCTGGGGGGCAGGGGGCTGTTAGAGCCGCCACCCTGGAGCTCCCAGGAGACCGTCCTGACAAGGGGACCGGCTCATTAAAGCACCTGGTACATCTGCCGGTGTGACCATCTGCTTGTCACTCGTGAAGAACTGTGATTTCTGAAATCTTCCCTCAGTGTCCGAGTCCAGGAGGGACACTGAGAAGCTCCCCTGTCAGGTCCCCGGTGGTTACCCGTGTTGACGCCCCCACCTCACGTCCCAGGGCCACGTTTTTCATTTTCAGTTAAATAAATAACAAAAACACAGCCCCGACCCCTCAGTTCACGGGGTGCTGATCAGCGTTTCGTTCCGAGGAGGCTGCCCAGGTGTCAGCTCAGAGGTTGCACCGGATCTCGGAGAAGTGAACCCTGTCGGGGGCGGGGCATCGGGGCGTCCAGCGAACACAGAGCTTCCAGCACTTCGGAAACACGCGTGGCCCACTGTTCCTTGTCCCGCATTGTCCCGCCTCCCCTCACAGCCTGCCCTTAGGTCAGGGCCCGAGTCTGGGGCTCCGGGAGGGCCTCCTGCTCCGGCGCCTTCAGCTGAGCTGGTTCTGCAGCCCTGCTCCTTCTCCCTGCGCCGTCTGTCTGTCCATCTGTCCAGCCGCCGAGGAGGGAAAGGCCCCGGCAGCTGCACCCCGCGTGCCCCAACACAGGACAAGTGTCTGGCTGTAAATTAGTCCTGGGAAAGCATTTGATCAACGAGTGAATCAATGAAGTGAAGGTTCCAAATAAAATTTTATACCAATAAGACAAAATATTTCCCCCCGAGTTCACCCGCAGTGATGGGAAGTGACTCAGAACCCCATCCCTCACGACCTGACCCCATGTGCACCCCTGCCATCTGCTGCCGCCCTGCCGAGCTGGTGCCGTGTCCGTGGTCCGGGCGTGAGGCGGGGCCCCGCTGGGCTCTCCACGCGCCCCTCCCTGGCCGTCTGTGGGTGGGGCGCCTTTCACGTGCTGGCGGGGGATCCGCACTGCGCTTTTGGGAGGTCTCTGTTCAGGTGTTCGCTCTCTAAAAATCAAGTGTTTGTTGGGTCACAAACGCCCTTTGCGGGTCTAGACGTCAGCCCTTCGTTACATACGTGACTCCAAGTGTTTCCGCTGGTCCCACAGGCCCTTTGTTCGGCCGGCAGGGCCCTGTGGCGCGCAGTTCTCGCCTCGGCCAGTCGGACATTCCCGTTCCCAGCTCCGCTTCTCTGGTCCTCCGTCTCTGTGTTTTTCTGTGGTACTTTTGCAGTTTCGGTCTCACGTCTGGTCTCTAACTCATTAGTTTTTGCGTGTGCTGTGACTCGAGAGCCCCTTTGCCCCCTTCGTCTGCGTGTGGCTGTCCCTTCCCCCAGCACCGCCTGTTAAAGAGACTGTCCTTTCTCTCTGAGCGGACTTGACCCCTGTCAGAGGTCGTGGGGCCACATGCCCCAGGGTTTGTTTCTGGGGTTTCTGTGCCCATCCCGGGGGCTACAGGCCCGTCTCTGCATCGGCACCATGCTGTTTGGACGGCTGCAGCTTCGTGGTTGGCAGTGAAATCGGAAAGCGTGGGGCCTCCACCTTCGTTCTGCTTTGTCAGGTTGTTTTGGAGGTTCCTTGAGGCCCCCGTGACTTTTAGGGTGGATTTTCCTGTTTTTTGGAAAGCTGCCACTGGGATTTGGAAAGCCGGCCTCATGTGCGGGAGGCTCACGGAGCGGGTGCCCGGGGTTGGGGGGCTGTGCCCCAATCCCCGCCCGCGGACGGCCATGCCCTCCCCGTCAGAGGCCCCTGGACACGCGGACCCCGACCCGCACTCACCCATGTGTTTCTTTTGTTGTCGTCGCTTTTGTTTTTGTTGTTGCTCCGTTTGATTTATGCAGAGTCCCTTCAACCACCATCTGGAACTGCAGTTAAAAGACATTTAAAAAGGTCTTTCAAATTATTGTGTCTGAAACCCCCCAAGAGCATCCTGGGGGATCAAGGGCGTTTCATCTGGTTTTAATACCCCAACACAAATAGAAGTGAACACCCGTTAGCACAGCACTCAAGAGAAATTGCTCACAGGCCGTGTAAACCAGCAGGAGCCCCCCTTCGCCCAGCAGGACCCACGCTCAGGGTCGAGGCTCGGTGGGCCCCGGGGCCGTGGGAAGACCGGCCCCTGGGTCCCAGGGGAGGCTGTGGCCACGGGAGGTCCTGGGGAACCGTTGGCGCTGCCTGCACAGGAGAACTAGGGTGGCACTTGGGACCCCGCCAGCCACGGGGGCTTCTGCCACAGAGCAGGCAGCCCTGGCTCTCAGGGCCTCAGTTCCCAGTGGCTCTCAGGGACTGAGGACTGGCTCCCTCCAGCTTCTCGGGACACAAGTCCGCCATGGGCAGGCTGGCTGGGCTCCCCGTCCTCCGTGTGGGCTGCATGTGGCCCTGGCCGGGCCTGGGAGTCCCCCTCCGTCAGGGCACCAGCCAGGGCCAACAGGGTGGCGGGGGACCGCCCAGAGGCTTATGCCCCGTGGGCGAAAGCAGCTGCTCTCTGGCACTTGTGGGGACAGAGAGGCAGGCAGAGGACGGGAGCACGGCTGCTCACCGAGTTCTCACCACGTTGTTAGCAGCCCAGCCAGCTGGCCGTGGGTCTGGAGCAGACACAGGGTGGGGTGCCCTGGGGCCGTGGGGTCAGCACTGACCTGCACAGCTCGGGGCAGGGGGCATGATGAGAGCCACTGTGAGAGGCTCTGGTCCTCGGCCCATGCGGCTGAGAGCCTCTCTGCGGAAAGTGGACACGGGGCAAGAGGTCACTCTCTGAGGATGTGTGGGCCCAGGGTTTGCAGACTCACACCTCTGAGCCCACCTGCTGGCCCCTCCAGACACAGGCAAAGTGGGCTCTGAAGACACAGAAACAGCCGAGATGTGCAGGGAAGGAGGAGCCAGGACGGACGGTCTTCCTACACTGTATGCAGGGCCTAGGGCAGCTCCGTGAGCGGGTAAACCGAGGCTTGGGCCCACACCTCAGACGGGGCCTCTGCAGACACAGCAGGGTCAGGCTGCACAGGAGGGCCCTGGGGGGGAGAGGGTACTTCTGGGGTTTGTGACGGGGACTCTGCAGCAGCCACCCTGTGGCCGCCCCAACGGCCCCTCGGTTTCGATTTCGGGGTGTCTGCGCCTGGTGCCCAGCGTTCCCTGCCTTGAGGCCCAGGGAGGGTGCTCGCCGTGGGGACTTTCTTTGGGGTCTGATCCACTCAGAAGTCACTGCCAAGCACAGAGATCCTCCACGGGCCTGCATTTGGAACTGCACACCCAGGTCTGAGAAGGGGAGGTACAGGGTGATGGAATTCATTACTTTATTTTGAAGAAGTCCTCCTGGAGGGCCTGCGGTCTCAGGCAAGGGTGGTCGAGGCCAGGCCAGCCCCCTCTGTCCACCCAAGGCTGCCCCAGGGGCCCAGAGGTGTCCCTCCGAACACCCTCACGGGGGCATGACTAGATAACCGCTCTTGGTTTTTTTATTGAAATGCCTGAACCAAACCTACAGCCCCAATTTCTGTCTGTATCCCCTTGCCAGGCTGCCCGAGACAGCGGCGAGGGTCCCTCCCTCTCAGAGTGGCAGCCCGCTTCTGCGAGGCAGCCCATGGCCAGGGAGGAGGCAGGCGGACCCTGACCAGCAAGGCCGGCCCCCGGCCCCCAGCTCTCTGTCTGTGACGGGGCCTGAGGCCTGCTCGGCAGAGGCTTTGCCGAAGCCTCTAGTCTCTCAGTCCCTGGTTCCCTGGCCTTGTCTGGGGACCACTGGCCCAGAAGCCTGTAAGAGCCCCCATGCCAAGACCGACTCCGCCCTGTTGCCTGGAGCCCCTGACGCCCTCTGACTGACAGGTCCCTGGTCACTCTCAAACCTCTGAGGGCCCCTCCCTGCCTGGGGCAGGTACTGGACTTGGACACAGGTGAGGCCCCTGTCCAGCAGCCCCCCTGCCCTGTGGGCCCAGCCAGGACGCCAGCCTCCGCTGCTGCTCCGTCGGGGCTCCGCAGCCCGGGGCCCATTCGTGCTGCGCTTGGACATGCGACCCCACAGGACCCTCACTCCCAGGCGCCAAAAGACACAGGGACTCGGGACTTGCGGCCTCATTCGGCGTCAGAACCGACAGAGGGCCCAGCTGCCTCGCTTTGAATCCACGATGCTGTTTCGGCCTCCGCTGTCCGGGGCCCCACCCTGGGTGGCCCTGCACCGCCCCTGGCCTGGCCCTCTGCTCCGGGGGACAGAGGCGGTCACTCGATACTTCTCGATTAGCGGATTTCACAGAGGCCGGAACCAAGTCCTGAAGGAGGTGACTTATGTTCTCCAGCCTGGACGCTCCCTGGACAAGGCGCTGGGCCGGCCGGCAGCCCCCACGGCCCCCACAGCCCCCACGCCTGACGCCAGGCGGGCCTCCCTCCCCCTCCAGTGAGCTTGCAGGTTCCCGGTTCTCCGTCGGGGAGAGCGTGGTCTTGCCATCTGTGGGGACGTCCTGGGACCCGCTCGTGGCTGTCGGGCGGGTGGGCCCGGCTCAGCTGCTGCCAGGGCGCGCCCTCCACCCCGCACAGCTGCAGGCCTTTGATCTAAATCCTTCCTGGACGCAGCCGCCACTTGCAACAGCTTCTGACCGGTGTCGTGTTCCCTGGCGGTCAGTCACTGTGTCCTCGCTCCCACCAGGGCGCCGGGGGCCCCATGAGTGACGACAACACGTGGGCGTTTGCCTGTCCTCCCCACCCCCTGTGCTGAGTGCTGATGGGTTCCCCAGTGGTGGCCACAACTCATCGCTGTCAGCCTGGCCCTGCCTGCCCCCGGCCACTCTGTGTCTCCTGGGCGGAGCAGGGACCCTCGCCGCTGTCTCGGGCAGCCTGGGCCACCGGCCCCACGGGGGTGCAGACTGACGGGGAGGCGGGCGAGCTGGGGTCGGGGTCGGGGCTGCCTGGGCCCGGCTGCCAGCCCAGGCTCCACCTCAGCGCTTCCCTCTGGAACTTTCTGTGGTCCCTCTCAGCACTCAGTCCACTCCTGTTGCCCCGGAAACTGCACAGGCAAAGGGGCGAAGGCAGCTTTGGATGCCGCCTGGAAACAGCAGGACTGGCCCGCTGCCCCTGGACGGACCACAGGACAGGTCCACACATCGGTCCGTCTCTCCGTCTCCCTTCCTCCTTGGAGTCGCAGGCCCAGCCACACTGCGCTGGCCGGTTCTGCTGGGACACAGTGCAGAACGTGGACAGGCCAGGGGCCAGGTCTGGGAGCCTGCCCGTCCTGGGTTGTGTGAGCAGCCACGGCCGTGAGCTGGGAGCAGGCGTGGGCGTGGGGGCTGCTCCTTCCCGTTCGGGCCACATTCCCATCCCCTCCCTGAGCCCCACTCGGGCCTTCCTCGCCCCAGCCCCCAGGTCGTCTGTGGGCGACAGATGGCAGCTGCCTGCTGCCTTCCTCAGGAGTACGTCTCCATCAGCTTGTTCAGGGTGGACGAGTGACCGATTGTTCCCGCGCAGATGGCCCTGGAATGTGGGCTGGAGGGATGAGGGGCGTGACGTTCACAGGCACCTGTGTTGCAGGTGCCTGTGTTTGCTGTGAGGCCAACGCTGGCCATGACCCCCCTCCAGTGGCTGTCCCGACACAGAAGGCCTGAGTGCCTGGCGAGGTGGCACTCCCAGAGACATGCAGCCAGGTCACCATGTCTCCCTGTGGCTCCCTGTTGGTCATCTGCCTGAGCCCAGGCTGGCTTTTGGGAGCAGCCCCGGCCACCTTCCCACAGGGGCTGCATCGGGACCCTGCACCACCCCTCAGCCGGAGGAACAGGCCCCTGACCTCAAGGTGGGGCTGGCTCTCCCGGCCACAGAGCTGCATCCAGGCGGGGACTCCTGTGCAAAGGGCCCGAGGAAGGGCCGGCTGTGGCTGCCCCACCTCAGTTCTCCTCAGAACGCGAGAATGCTCTGCCTCCATTTCTTCTCCCAAGTGCATTCTCTTATTGTCTCCTAATTAAAAACATCTATTTCTTTTCAGAAGGCAAAGACACCCAGACTTTTGTTTTTCTTCTTAAAACACCCTGTCAAGGTGGGGAGGCGGCCCCCTCCTGGATCTCCTGACTAGACAGCGGGCTGCCTCCCCGCAGGGTCACCCTCAGCTTACTGGGCTGCACTTTCCTGCAACACGGCGTGGACGGCAAAACAAAAACGGGGTGAAATGGCCGAGTAGCCCATCGTGGGCGCAGGCTCCGGGTGGGAGGCAGGGGGGGCCATGGGGGAGCCCAGGGCACAGGCTGTTCATGGGCCCAATGGCCTGGGCGGCCCCGTGTAACACTGTGCCGAGTGCCTGGGACCAAGGGTGTGGCCCTGAGGTGTGGCTGTGGGTGCGGACACAGAGACGGACAGCCCAGAGCGTGGGGGACGCAGATGAGAGGGAGAGGCGGGTCCGTGCCACGTTCCAGGACTGAGTGAGGTGAGAGCCGAGAGCCCAGCGTGAGGCCTGGTGTTCGCCTCGCACGGTGCTGGGCTCTCGTTAATCCACCGCCCATACCGTATCTGACCATCACGTGACGCTGGGTTCTGATGAAAACTTACAGTAGATTGAAATTATGAGCCAGGCAGGGAGTCGAAACGAAACTCACACTGATAACAACTTGAACCTGACAGCCCATTGCTCCTGCCCCGAGGGCACTGTGGTTGCCGTGGGATGTGTCTTGGTGGGGACTGGGGACGGAGGCTCTGGGAGGGGACAGAAACCCTCTGCAGCCTACAGGCCGACGGACGCCCCCCAGCAGGGCTGGCTCAGACCTGCCCTCAGAGGGTTCTCTGCCACTTGCCACTGGCCCCTGTGCGGCCAGTCCTGAGCTGTCTGCCAGGGAGTCTGCTGGGCAGTCCCAGAGCCCCCGCCCCCAGCATGGCCTCTTAGAAACCTGGCTGTTGACCTGCCTCTCCGGGGCCGGGGGCCCGGGCCTCAGAGACGGGAAGGGGGGCCGGCCTCCCTGGACAGTGCATGGGTTTGCCCGGGGGCCGCACTGGCCCCTTTGTTGCACTTGGCATCACTGACCCTATTCTGTGCGACTCTGTTAATCAGAGAGACAATGGCTTCAGGAAGGAGGGAGGGCGGGGGCTGAGGCCAGGCCAGGGCAGGGGACACGGAAAGCGACGTGGGGGCCGGTAGACGGCTGCCACGCACAGGGGCGAGCGAGCCCCATGCCTCTTCAAGTTGAAGACGTCTCCGTCTCAGCCTCGTCCTGCCACTCTGGGGGACACCCCCAGGCCTCCAGCAGGAGGGGACCGGAGGAAACTGAACCCTCATAGGACATCGGTTCCCACTAAAAACAAGGCTGTGGAACTGGATGGTCTTATGCGTTGAGCTCATGGATGGAATGGTGTTGCTACGTGTCTGCTGTGCCCAGGTCTGCCAGCAGGCAGGCACGCCGGCCTTGGCCGGCCTTGCTGGGAAGGTTTCCCTCCCTGCACCACGCCGGAGATGGGCAGGTGCCGGGGCGTTAGGACTACGAGCATGGATGCTCCCTGCCTCAGAGAGTGCTTGGCGGGAGAGCCCAAGATGGCCTGGACCCAGGAAGGGGGCCAGGGACACTCTGGGAGCCATGAATGCCATGGACCACACGAGACAAGCACAGGGGGGAAGCCCTGTGNCCTGCACAGTGCATGGGTTTGCCCGGGGGCCGCACTGGCCCCTTTGTTGCACTTGGCATCACTGACCCTATTCTGTGCTACTCTGTTAATCAGAGAGACAATGGCTTCAGGAAGGAGGGAGGGCGGGGGCTGAGGCCAGGCCAGGGCAGGGGACACGGAAAGCGACGTGGGGGCCGGTAGACGGCTGCCACGCACAGGGG
Source organism: Sturnira hondurensis (assembly GCF_014824575.4). Taxonomy (NCBI): domain Eukaryota; kingdom Metazoa; phylum Chordata; class Mammalia; order Chiroptera; family Phyllostomidae; genus Sturnira; species Sturnira hondurensis. Next base: position 11,575,625 of record NW_028072798.1, on the reverse strand, counting down.
CGAGCGAGCCCCATGCCTCTTCAAGTTGAAGACGTCTCCGTCTCAGCCTCGTCCTGCCACTCTGGGGGACACCCCCAGGCCTCCAGCAGGAGGGGACCGGAGGAAACTGAACCCTCATAGGACATCGGTTCCCACTAAAAACAAGGCTGTGGAACTGGATGGTCTTATGCGTTGAGCTCATGGATGGAATGGTGTTGCTACGTGTCTGCTGTGCTCAGGTCTGCCAGCAGGCAGGCACGCCGGCCTTGGCCGGCCTTGCTGGGAAGGTTTCCCTCCCTGCACCACGCCGGAGATGGGCAGGTGCCGGGGCGTTAGGAATACGAGCATGGATGCTCCCTGCCTCAGAGAGTGCTTGGTGGGAGAGCCCAAGATGGCCTGGACCCAGGAAGGGGGCCAGGGACACTCTGGGAGCCATGAATGCCATGGACCAGACACGAGACAAGCACAGGGGGGAAGCCCTGTGGCTGCACAGGTCCGAGGGGCACAGGCCCAGGACGACGGATGCGGCGGGTCACAGCCTATTTTGTGTGTCACGCGTGGTGGGCACCTGGGCCCACACGTTCTCTCTGCAGCTGCGTCTGGGGACAGCACAGTTGGAGCCACGACACTGACAGATGGCCCAAAGCCCAGGTGTTTGCTGCTGGGCCCTAGAGAGCGAGCGTCTGTGACCCCGGAGAAGACCAGGGGACCCAGGTTCTGGGCCAGGAGAGGGTGTGAGCTCTGCTCGGCGGCTGGGCTGCCTCGGCCGCACCTGTGGTCTGGAGAGAGCCCTGAGATTCCGTTCACTCACCAACAGCGAATAAAACACTTGGAGTCAGAATGGCGACCGCTGCGGAGACGGAGACGCCGCGTCCAGTGAGTCTCTGGCTGGTCCTGCGTCTCAGGGTCAAGTGTGCTGACTCTTTACAGGGACCTGCGGGGAGCGAAGCGCGTGGCCTCCAGGGGCACAGGAGGCGAGAAGGAGGGTCTGGCCCCCCATCCCTGGCCTAACAACAGCCAGAGAGGTGGATGGGGCTCAGAACCTGCCTCTCGGCTCCCACTGCCCAGGGAGGTGAGGTCAGGGTTCAGAGGGGAGAGTGGGAGCTCGTCTGTGAGGGAGGGGGCAGCCCTGCAGAGAGAAGTTGCTGGAAGGAGCTTGGGGGCCTGGTGACACCTGCGATAGTGGGACACGCTCCTCGTCCATGCAGACGCCCCAGAGACCTCGGCGTGCATAGGCTGAGCGGGTCCCGGGACTCAGGCTCCCAGACTGGCTTGCGCTCCAGGAGGGGCGCGGGGCCCTGTGCTACCCAGGCCCAGTGCCTCCCCGAGCCGCCCCAGGGCCCCGGTGAGCAGGGGCTGCCGGAGGAGCCTGTCCGCACCCAGCCAGGCCACCCTCCGGGAGCTCGCCGGACACTCCCAGGTCAGGACAGCATGTTGGGGAAGTCGCAGGTGTCCAGTGACCAGCAGCCTGAGAAGTCAGAGTAGGGGCTTTCATGTTTGTCCTCCGGGAACCCGCTGATAATGACACCAGCGCAGTGAGACCAGGGCCTCTCTGGGGACAGGACAGGGCAGTGGAGGAACAGGTGGCTTTCTGCCCAGGGTCAGAAGCTCCTGGGCCGAGAGGAAGCTCATTGTCGGAGCCGGGCTGCGGGTCAGGATTCCAGGGAAGCTCCGAGCTGCTGCACGTCGACAGCTTCCAGTCGATGCTGAGATAGATTGGACCTTGAGGTCTGCTGGGCGCTGGGGACCTCAGGGAGGGGAGAGAGCCTAGGCCCCGGCCGACTGGCCTCACAGGGCAGTTTGCAGGCAGGAGGGGCCCAGGGCCCGGCAGAGGTGAGGAGGCAGTGCGGGGTGACCAGCCCCACCTCCCTGCAGGCACCCCAGGGCCAGCTGGGAGTGAGGGGCCCTGTGGGAGGAGGAACATGCAGACCGGGCTCCTGCCCTTGTGTGGCCGAGATGGAGACTCCTCGCTGGCTCGGGGACCGAGGGGATGGCCGGGCATCTGCAGGCAAGGATGCACGCTGGGAGCCAGCCTCCCCCAGGGGAAGCTTCTCGGCCCCCAGCCCCCAGCCCCCAGCCCCTGGACTGCCCCCTCCCTCCGTCCTAAGGAAACTCTGAAGGATGTCTGGTCAGCAGGGCTGTGTGACTGCAGGGCCGAGTCCTGTCCCTGTCACTTGTGTAGGGGCAGCAGTGGCCTGTCCTGACCTTGCCACACCCGAGAACTCCCCAGGCCACATGGTCGCTGCCGGTGTCCTGGCAGGTGAAACACGAGGCTGGTGTGAGTGGGCTCTGTCAGTCATGCTGCCTCCACCCCCTCCGTCCTCGGGGCCCACGGCAGGTGGGCGGTGGGACCCCCAGCACCCAGACTTCAGGCGGAGCTGGGAGCTGCCCCCATCGCCTGGGCTCTGCGGACCAGGGACTTCTCCGCTCTGTCCCCGGCTGCTCCCCAGCACTCCCTGGAGCACTGACCACCCAGGCTGAGACAAAAAGGGACAGCCCTGGGCTATGTCACCATCCCCTACAGACGCCGGGCTCCAGGCCTCCGTGGGGGGCCCACATGGCCGGGAGGCTTCACAGGCCGCCCTCGGACACACCCCTCGCCCTCCATTCCCTGTGCCTTGTCCAAGTGGCCCTGGCCGGGTGCACGCCCAGTGTACTGGGGGATCCGACAGTACGGCATTTTGCTGGGGTCCAGCTTCTGGTCCGGGCCACCCTCTCAGGTGACAAACCCCAAGTGCACGCCTCCCAGGCCCGTGTCTGTCCCCAGACTCCGACTCCACACCACTGTCAGCGTCCAGAGCCCATCGGGCATCCTTGGGGCAGGTATCACGGTGCACGCCCAGCCTCAGTGCCGGCTGCACTGCGGGGCCTCAGTTTTGGCAAGGAGGTGCTTCCATGCCGTAGTCTCCCAGGACCGAGTTGCCCCCCTCTTCCTGGACAGGGCCTCAGGGTCAAATGAAAGTCAGACCGGGCCTTTGTGACCTGCCTTCCCTTCCACAGCAGCCCGCCCTCTGTCCCCAGTGCTCCTGAGTCCCAGAGGCTCCGTCCTGATGGCTGAGGGAGGTGGCAGCTCCTAGTGTGGCACCGGATGCCAGGTGCCAGCAGGGGCGTCACCAGAGAGGGTCCATCTCACAGCAGAGTGGGAACCGCTCGCCAACCCAGACAAGTCCTGGCCACCCACTCAGCTGGGGCTGCTGGGCCAGCCCAGGTCAGCGTGCAGAGCTGGCACAGAGGGTCCTTGCTGAGCCAAGCAGGGCGCTCTCCTGACGGTGCCACCATGCTGCCAGGGAGGGTGGCGAGCTGGTGGCCTGGAATCATGTTGGGGCCTGATGCCCCCAGTGCAGAGGCAGGCCTTGGGAGCCCCAGGCCGAGGGGCCGCAGGGGTGCCTGGCCACACGTCAACTCAGCCTCTGTCCCGGGGGAGCCCCCAGGGCTCGGGTGCAGCGGGGCGCGGGCGCAGAGTGCGAGAGGCCCATTAATCACACGTTGCCGCCCCGCGAGAACAGGCAGATGGCTTCGAAGAACAAAACCTCATTAACCAGAGAGAATCCACATTCCCACAGAGGAGGGGCTCCCTCAGTCGGCCGAGCTCACAGGGGATGGCGAGGTGAGGAGGCTGCGTCCAGACAAAGCCCTGCAGCCGAGTGTCGGGGAATCTCGGGGTCTGTTGTCAAACCTGAAAAATGGCAGAAACACGGAGCCAGGCGAAGTGAGGCTGCTCTTGGGGCCGAGGGCCCAACGACCTGGGTTTCCCCTTCCCAGTCCCTCAAAGGTCCCTGCAGGGTGCGGCCCGACCTTGCCACTGGCCTGGCCTCCGTGTCCCAGCAGCAAGCACTGGCTGGGCAGCTGGCCCATCCTGGCCCACACGGCCAGGTGCTGGGGCCCCTGAGCCCAGCCGGCCGTCTGACAGGCAGGTCCGCAGGTGGTGCAGACCAGCAGCTTTCCGTCACCCGTTGGGAACATCCCGCCCAGCGCCCGAAAGGGGGGGAGGGTGCAGGTACTGGGAGACCCTGTTCCACCCGCACCTTGTTTGTCACCGATCCCGGCAGGGCATGCTGCCGGGTCCTAACTGCAGACACCATGGGGCACTGCGGAGAGGGCAGGCCGGTGACCGGCAGACGGTGATGACTTAGACACGCAAAGGTCCTGTCCCTGTTCAGGTTCATGGCGGGGCTGTCACCGTTCCTGCATCACCCTCCCAAGTGCACAAGTCCCCGGGTGTCCATGCTTCCGTCACGCCACCAGGAAAACAGCCCTCCATCTGCACAGGTGGGCCGGCTGCGGCTTGTGTGGAAAAGGACAGGAGAACAGGCTCCGCGTCCCACGCTCTCCTGCTCACAACCGCAAGCCCCCATTCGCCCCACCCTGGGTCGACACGCCGTGGAATTTATCTCCGAAGGTCCATTTTCATGTAGTTCAGCTCCCGCTCCAACTCCCCCAGTAAAGGGGTGGCACACTCACCACACGGCACGGCCGCAGGAGGAGCACCGACCGGGTCCCACTGGAAATCCCGCCTGCGCCCCGGACGCTAGACAGCCTACAACCGCTCGGGAGTCTCCCCCTCACCGGGCCCTGTGGGTGAGGTCGGCAGGAACCCCACGACCTCTCCCCTCCAGGGCGCAGACAGGGAGCGTGGCTGTCGTGGCCCCGGCGATGTAGGCGGGGTTGGATTGGAGACTTTGTGTAATTTAATGTGTAGCCTCAGCCGGTTCGTCACATCTTTAAAAAGTCGAGGTGTGTCCTTCTGTTCTTGGGCTGACAACACGCTGGGAAAGCCGCTGAAATGCCCGTGAGGCTCGCCCTGGTGGACTTACTGCACCGCCCGGGGAATGGCCAGGAAGATGCCAGGCCGGGCGGGGGGGAGCCCATCTAGGTTCCTGAGCCGCACCTGGAGTTCTCATCCCACCCCCCAGCTCCCGGCCCCGTCAGGGCATAACTGAGGGCTGACAGGTGTGGGCAGCGAAGGGCAGCATCTGACCAGTGTCACCGGTGGCCAGTGGCAGTGACCACCCAGAACCGCCACCCACACCGCAGACACTTGCACCCCTTTGGCTCTTGTGGGGTGAAAATCCAGTCTGGGCTGTGCAAGGCCACTGCTGGGTCCTCATAAGGTGGCATCTGGGGACTGGAGGGAGATGGGGATGGGGGCCCAGCAGAGCTGCACCTGGTCCTCCGAGGGGGCCGCCAACCAGCAGCCCGGGCTCAGCCTCCCGAGCAGATTTCTCTTATCGGGCGGCCACTGGCTGAAGTCACAGGTCCTGGAGCCCAGGGTTGTGAGGGGCAGGAGGCCTGGCCGGGAGTCACACCCCTGGGCAAAACCTCCGTTCTGCCAGTGGGCTTGCGGGGCAGTCCGACGGGACGTGGATGGTGGATGCTGAACGGGGCTGTCCAGCCCCCTGGCAATCATCACCACAGAATAGGCAGAAAAACCCCACGGGGGCCTTGGGGTCCAGGGTCTGCGCCCCCAGCAAGGACAGGCCAGTGCCAGGGCAGCAGGGCTGTGCCAGCCCCCCAGTGGGCGCTGTGCCCGGGAACCGACCCCGGGGACTCCTGGTGTCCGAGTTGCAGCCCTACTGAGAGACGGCTGAGGCCTCGGGCTCCCCCGAGTTGGCCACCCTTATGGACACGCAGTCTCCCCTCACCTGCCAGAGAACAGGCACACCTGAGGGCCCAATGCTTCCACCTCCTGTGGTTCCGGGCGGGGGAAACACATAGGGCTTAACCACTAACACGGACAGCGGGGGCATTTTTATTCAAACTGACCTTTTCTAAACAAATGTCGGAAAAGTGTGGGGAGTGAACCTCCACATGGTCACAAACGGAGGGCCTCCATCGCTCCTCCTGGAGGTGGTCGAGGCCCTGCAGCCACGGCACCCCTGCCCGCCTCCCCTGGACTCTGAAAGCCACGCCCCTCTGGGGAAGACGCCCAGCACACCGAACGCCACTTTGGGGACACGCAGGACGGCGCGCTTCTCACTGGCGGCCGTCTGGGACTCCTGAGCCCCCAGGTCCAGCTGTGACTCCCTCTTCTTCTTTTCTAAGCAAGTTAAACGCAACTGCGTTTCTTGTCCTGGTTAATTATTTCTCCTCGTTTCCTGCTCATCAATCTGCTCTGTTTGCCACCAGATCCGGCATTAATTCTGACGATCTGGATGGATGATAACAGGGTTCCTGTCGCTCTTCACACCAAACCGATCACTTGAAGTTCAAAAGCACCCTCGCTGCGCAAAGAGCCCTTTGTCTCAGCCTTTTCAGAGCTGCAGTTGGAGTGGGCACTCAATAAATTTTTGCCAAATTGATTTAAATTGAATTCCTTTTAATTGAACCCCGTTAATGGTCTTCAGGACACACACAAGACGTGTCCAATTAAGCTGCTCAGAAACCCACCCCCCGCCCTGCACTTGGCAGATGTCTGGGGCCCGGAGCCCTGAGGGTTCGCAGACGCACCCTGGCGGGCCCACGTGAGTGGGCTCCTTTGTTCCGAGCCTCCGTTGCAGCCCGGCCGCGTGGGTGTCCGGCGAGGGCCCGGTCCTGGGCTAATGATTCCAGCAGCCTCGGTGATTGGCGCAGAACCGTGGAAGGGCTGACATGCGAGGCAGCATCTTGAATTTTCCCCCAAGGCAGAAAGGTCGGCGATTAGGCTTGAAGATTAATTACTTGTCACTCCCTCCAAGTCCCCGGCCCAGGACACTCAGTCGCCTGGTCTGCAGGGTGCAGAGGCGCGTGGCCCTGGCTTGTCTGCACTCGGGGATGCTCGGGCCCGAGCCCCAGGGGCCCGACACACCCGTGTCCGCTTTCTGCCACACACAGCCTGACTGGCTCGGCTTTTCTTCTGTATTTACGCCTTTCCCAGAAACGCCTTTTCTGAGAGGACTCTGTGCCTGCCCCCCCTTCCTCCTGGAGTGTTTGCCAGCGTGGACTGTTCAAACAGCCCGGGGGTCTAATGGGCTTAGCAGCTGAGGCTGCCCGAGGGGTGAGGGGTGCATGGTCCTCGCTGTCCTGTCACACCGTGTCAGGTGGTGCGACCCAGCCCTGCACACGTGCAGCCCAGCAGCTCTGAGGGGAGGGATACAGGGGGTGGCAGCGGGGGTGTCCTCTGAATTCCTGTGGAGCTCAGGGCCCGGGCGGGGGCTGGGGATCAAGGGCAGGGAGGGATTCACCCTCCCGTGTGAAGTTGGCACCAGAAAGGCCCTCGGCCGCAAGGCGAGCCACAGAACTGTCCCCTGCACCAGGATGGGGGGATGCCCCTTCGAGACCTGCCTTCAAAGGGGGTCAGTCTTCATGGCTGCCGATCTCTTTACGAGATGGAATCTTAGAAACTGACCACAGGGAGACTCTTCTTCAGTGGGCCTGTCCCGGTGACTCGGAGACTGGAGGGTATTTCTGACAGCCTTCCTCCCAGGGGGCTTTCACGCTCTGGCTGGGTCTCCCAAACCACCTTTAGGCCAGGAGTTTCCCTCCTGGGCGCCGGTGGTGGGGGCAGCCCAAAGCCACGGCCCGGGGCAGCAGGTCTGAGGCTGGGCTCGGGCCCCTCAGAACATTTGTAAATACCTAACTGAGGGGAGTCCACAGAACAGAAAATCAGCTGTGCTCCAGGGAACGGTTTGGGGGCATTCCCCTTGTCCCCAGCACCGGGCAGTCGTCACCTTGGCCCAGTTCCGAGGCCTTTTCCCCGCCCAGAGGCCCCCCTGCCGCCCCCTCCCCCCCGCAGCTCTTCCCCGGCCTAGCCGCCCAGCTGCCCAGCCGCCCAGGGCTGGTTCCGAGGGCCCTGCAGAGAGTGAGTGTGAAGGTCCTGGTGCTCAGAGCACAAGTTCAAAGAACAAATTGCCTACGGTATCTTTTCTTTCTAAAAAAATGTCCACCTGACCTAATAATTCCAGATCTCCACTGGCCCGACTCCCACTGAACACAGGAGGTGGGAGGGTGAACAGAAGGAAGGTTTAAGAAGGTTCAGAGGACACCTGGAAGGAGGAGCCATCCGACCACAGGGGGCTGGACGGGCGCTGAGTCCGGGGGCGCTCAGGCGAGGCCCGGGGCCCGGGAGCCCTGCAGGACAGTGGGGCCGGTCCCACTGATGACCGACAGCAGCCACCACGGGACCTGGCGAGCCGGTTCCTCCTCACGGCCACCCAGCGAGACAGCAGGTACTGCTGTCACCAGCCTGTCCCCGGGGCACTTTTCTGAGAAGCAGCAGCAGTGGCTCTGGACCTGGCTCCGCTGCTCAGGATGCTGGATGGAGATGGAGGGGCTGCAGGTGCCTCAGGCTGGTCCAGCAGCCGTGTGGGGAGTGGGCGTGGGACCAGCTAAGAGGTGTGGCGGCTGCCCATGAGGAAGGCGTCCGGGCGCCCGGCAGGTTCAGGCCCTGCCAGGAGACGCACCGAGCCCTCCAGAGCTGCCCATGGCCGCCCCACGCCCCTCGTTCTCCCTGCTGCCCTTCGGAAGCTGACCGACCCCATCCACGAGAATTCCAGGGAACATTTCACTAAAACGGACCAAGGGAGATGTCATGTGATACAATGGATCCGGCCTCCCGGGTTGTGGCGGGTTGTGGTGGGTGAGCCCAGACTCTCACGCAGATGTTCCGTTCTCTCAAACTGGGACACGCTTGGGTTCCACTGCCTCTGGGCCTCAGACCCGGAAACTGGGCCATGCCCACATGCCCACGGGTCTTCTGCGTGTGAACCCCACAGCACCACCCACAGAAGCGCCCTGGCATCAGCCCCCCTACCCGCCACCAGAAGCCCCTGGTTAGGGGGAGGGGCTCAGTTACAAACTAGAAGAGTCAGCTTGTAACCAAGGGAGACAGGAGTCTCCGGTTCACTCCCCCTGAGTTTTGGGAGCGATCTTTCTGAAATGCGGGCGCTGTGCCCCGGGTGCTGCTATGGACGCTTCCCAGAGGCCCGGGGGCCACCGCAGAGTGGGGTCTGGACTGCCAGGGACCGGCAGAACAGCAGGAGCCTGGCTCCGTCCTGCACCCGCTGGGCTCCCCTCGAGCCTGTTCTTGTCCTGCACCCCCTGCCACCACCCACTCGGCCCAGGGGAGGGCTGCATGAGCCCCTCCTGCCCGGGGGCCTTCGGGGAGCGCGCTATTAGCAGCTTGCAGCCCCCTCACCACCCACAGCCTGTGCTTGCCCGTGGGACAGGATCTGCTCTCCCCAGAGCCACAAGCTGCCCTCCTGGGGAACCCCCAAGTCTGGTCCAGGGTTGGGGGGAAAGCCAGCAGCTGCCCTGCTCCCCCAGGGTCCCCACCAGAGAGAACTTGCCTCTCAACAGCCCCGCCCACCGCCGGACACCTTTAACCAGCCCTCCTGGAACTCACCTCTCGCTTTGCAAGACACACGTTAACATTTGGCGAAACACTCGTGTTCTTTTAAAAACAGTTGTAAAGACTCCTGCCTATAAATATTTTTGAATTTAACAAGTACTATTCAGTGAGTTTTTTAACAGCTTTATTGAGATGTAATTTACATGCTGTAACATTCACCCACTTAAGATGCACAGTTCAGTGGCTTTTGCAATGAGATGTGTGCCGCCGTCATGAGCTAACTGAGAATTTCCAAACCTCCTGGGAAGAAATCCTGCCCCATGAGCCCCCGCCACCTGCCCCTGGCAACCACCCAGCCCCTCTGGGTCTCTGCACGTCAGCCCCTCTGAACACCAGGCACCGGCGGAACAACCTACTACGCGGCCTTCGAGACTTGTTACTCGACATTTCTGAGGTCTGCCCTGCTGCGGCCAGCCTCGGCGCTTCCCACCTTTTTCGTGCAGGACAGTGTCCTTCAGGGAGTGTGAGCCCTGTTTGTTTCCAGCCCCCCAGCAGGTGACAGCAGGGAGCCATACACTCGACGACTTGAGGAGAGCCGTGAGGCAGGTGAGCCGGGACCGCAGTGATGGGTCCGGCTCGGCGCAGGGGGCAGGAGCTGAACGCCCAGCAGTGCAGACGGGGGTGAGGAGTCCTGCTGAGGAGCAGAATGGTGAAGCGTCTGGCCCAGACAAGGCCCCCAGGAGGTCTCTGAAAATCCAAACAGTTCCCTTCCACGTGGCCGCCGAGGCCTGGAACGGCAACACAGACACCCAGCGACGATGACGGGACCACAGACAGAACTTGCAGAGTTGGGGTTTGGTCACTTTGCATCAGACACCCCAGAGTGACACACTCATGGGAGACACCCAGCGGGAAAAGCTGTGTTCCTGGGCCACGCGCGGACGGATGAACACACGGCTTCACGAGACCATGGGGTGCTGTGGGCCTTGCAGGTGAGTGGTGGGGACGACACTCACTTTCGAGACCTCCCCAGCTGCTCAGGCCCCTCACGCCGCGTGGCCACCCCAGCACGCGGTGGCTCCGAACAGCAGGGTGGCTGTGTCTCGCAGACGTGGGGGCTCCATGTCGCGGGGGGGACGGCGTACCTCTCGCCTTGGCTGGCACCGCTCAGAGCCTGGAGCCGAAGCCGCCTGCAGGCTCCCTTGGGGGGCTGGTGTGGAGGTTTCCAGGCGTCTCTCTCTTCACAAGATTTTTCCGCGGATGAGCCTCTGGACGCGAGAGCTCCTGGACTTGTCACGCACCAGGCAGAGAGCTTGCCGGGAGAGCGCTGCGTCCTGCGGGAGCATGGGGTCGGCTCTGCCCGGTTCTGTCTGCTAGGACGCAGCCTCTGGGGCAGGGCAGGCGTCAGGCTCTGAGTCGGGCCCTGGGGGCATCTCAGGAGCTGTGGATGTGCTTTAGAGCCCCTGCCAGCTCTGTGTACTGTACTTCCTGAGTGCACTTCGGGACGGGGCAGCTGGAATAAAAAGAGGGTGGATTGGCGACAGGGGCGTGCACACCAGGAGAAACCTGGACTCACCAGATCGGGATGACCGTGAAGGTCCGAGGTCGTTCTGGACCCCGAGGGGAGGACATAGGGAGTCGTAGGGGGGTGGAGCCAGTGCGGCTGGGGCTCCTGGGGAAGGCGCGCAGGCTGCCTTCCCACCTGCAGCAGGGCACGGTCCCTGTCACGGCTGGATGTTTTCACGCTGGCTGGGACGAGAGGGCAGCACTCCCTGTGGGCCCCTGGAAGCAGCACTGGACACAGGGGATGGGGACGCCGCATCTGGGGACACTGCGTCTGGGGACGGTGTCAGCAGCACGAAGAGAGGGCAGCACACCCTGCAGCTGCCGGAAGACGTTGGGTTCTCGGTGTAAAAGTGGCCTCTTCCCTCTCTTCCCTCTCGGCGTTTCTCTCCTACGGGCTTATTTGTGTCTGCTGTTCGCTTCTGAGCCGCCACGTCTGTGTTTCACCATTGGAGGTGGCTCTGAGGGTCCCCGTGCTCGCCCTCCGCGTGTCCCAGCCGTCCAGGCAGGGGTAGCGTGGGGGTCACAAGGGAGGAAGAGCGTGTGGCCCGATGGCCTCCCTCCTGCTGTGCCCAACCATCCTCACACGTCTCGCCTGGACCTGGGTGGTTGGCCAAAGAGCAGCATGTCATTGTCCTGGGCTTGGTTTCATTGCAGACACACTGCAGACAGGGCTGCACACAGGCACACACATGTTGGCAGAGATGCACACACGCACACAGGGACACGGACACCCACCCACATATGTGCACACGTGTGCACACACGTGTGCACACACTGAGGTGCACACACATGTGTGTGCGCACACACAGACACACATCTGTGGGATCCTGGGTGGGACCCTAACTAATACGGGGCCAGAAAAAATACTTTTCGTTACCTAACCTCCTGTACCTTTACAATTCCTTTAAGACTAAATTAACATTGAATTGCTTTTAAATTTGTTTTAAATTTAATTTTACATTTCCCTTTAGACCGTACATTGAGCCCTGGCCTGTGTGGCTCAGTTGGTTGGGCTGACCTACAAACTGGAGCTCCTGACCGGCTCGAACCCAGTCAGACCCGGACGGGTGGTGGTTTGGCATTGGCCGGTCATGCGGACGCAGCTGACCAACGTCTCCCTCTCTCTCCCTTCCCTTCCCTCTCAAAAACCCACAAATAAATGAAAAATAAAAACAAAGTGCATAAAATGCAAATTAAATTATGTTCTACAGCTGAAACTAATATTATTTTATATGTCAATTATGTCTCAATTAAACATGCAAAGCAAATTCTTTTTTATGCTTACTTTTAAACTGCACACAGCTGTAAAACTGTGGCTCGCTCTCCCCGAGGAGTGGCCGAGCCCACCCGACTGCGGCAGAGGGTCCTGAGGGGCGGGCGCCCAGCCCAGGCCTTTGGAGAGAAGTGCAGGGCAGAGGCATTTGGTGGCTCCGGTGATGCAGTGACCGGACCAGGCAGCAGGCAGCCGAGGGCAAAGTGCCAGGACCCCTCTAATTTCTTCTCCCAGATTCACTTGCTGATCCCCTGACCTCCTGTGCGAGCCGCGGAGGTGTGGAACATGCAGCACTCTCCCGCCTCGCCTGACACCTTTTTCTCTGGACACCCGTGGACATCTCCGAGGCCACCAGCACCCGGGGGGCAGGGTCTGGGATGCAGCTCAGAGGCCTTTCCTGGAGACCAGAGCTGCAGAATCACAGCAACGGCCCCCAGGGGCTGTGGGGGCCGCTACTGTTTCTGAGAGCTTGTCTCTTCCACAGAGAAGCAACCTATACCCAGACTTCTCGAGGTTTCACCCCCACCTGAGTTCCCACCAGGAGGGCACGGCCAGAAAGGGGTGGTGCAGGTCGGGTCAGAGCCGGTGCCCCGGGACCCCGAGACCACACTAGAGGCCTGGGCGGGAGGTGGCTCTCTTGGCAGGCCCTTGTTCCGAGATCAGAGAGACATGGGGAGACGAACAGGAAAGGGCCGCCTTTCTTCTGGGCAGGGCCGTGGGGAGGAGGCTGCCCCCAGCACTCGCCGCACTTCCCTTCTCTCTTGTCTGGGAGGCCGCGCCCGGCTCCCTGGACCTTCCCGGGAAGGTGCTCAGAGCCCCATAAACGTGGCTCCGCAGAGACCCCACGGTGGGCCGGCCGGCTCCGCCCTGTCTCAGCGCAGTACCCCATCCTGAAAGAAGAGGGGTGTGTCGTCTAGGCCCTGCTGAGCCCCGTGTCTCACGACACCCACACAACCACGGCCCCCTGGGTTTGCGTGGGCGGGTCCCCTGCCGGTCATCCAGGGTGGAGGCTCCTCCCACTGTTTCCGACGTCAAGCACCAGACACGCCGCAGTGAACTGGCCTTGGTTGGGGTGCCGGGCCACGGCCCTGTGACCCCAAGACATGGGGGGACCATGCCAGGCCAGGGGCTGTGTGCTGGCCGGGCCCACAGAGAGCGAGCGTGGAATGGACTGCGCGTGGCTGCAGTCTGAGGCCTGGCCAGGACGCAGAGGGGGCGGCGAGAGCCCTCGAGTTCCTCGCAGGCCCCGGGGGTGCGCACAGACCTGCTGTGTCCCCAGCGGCCAAGGGGACTTGCCCAGCTCTTACGTCCCCCGTGACGGCTTCCAGAAAAGACACAACTGCCTCGGGGGCTGCTCAGACGGGAGGTGAGGTGGGGTCAAACCGGTGGTGGGGGCTGCGCCTCCTGGCAGCTCCCACTTGGCCTCTTACCTGCTCATGCCCTGGCTCCCAGGCCACGAGGCACCAGAGCTGCCCACCCACTGCCTGGTGCTTCACTTGGAGAGCCCCTGGTTGTCACGGGCTTGTGTCTGCAGTGACTCCCTGGGGAGAGCCCTAAGACGCCCTGGTCGTGGGCGCTCAGTCTTGGCCCTCCCTGCACGTGGGGGCCGGGTCTGGAGGTCCACTGCCCTGCCTTCACCCTGCCTGCCCGACGTGGGTGCCTCGGGCTGTCCCCACACACCAGCCGTCCTGTGTCTGGCACCCCGACACACGATGTGGGGGGCCCGTGAGACCTGCCTTATGGTCTGCAAAACACCCAGCCTCAGGTCCTGCTTCCTGGTCCCGAGAGCACGTCCAGGCAGGTCCCACGTCCCTGTGCAGGTGAACAGACACTGTCTAGCCCAGAGGGCGGTTCACGTCCTGGCTGGCAGTGACCCACAGCTCGGGGCCTCAGAGCGGAGTCTGTCACTCCATCCCCCAGAAGTGAGGGCTGTGGGTGCCAGCCCTTCCCTAAGGTGCCCCCTCTCCCGGCCCCCACCTCCCCCGTCCCCCACCCCATGAGTGGGGGTGGGAGGTGCAGGGTCACCAGAGGGAGCCGAAGAGGCTCAGGACACAGGGACCCCAGAAAGTGCAGAGATGCTCTCTCTGCTGGTCCTGGGCCACAGGGACACCTTCCCACGGAGCAGGGCAAGGAGGGCAGCATGTGGCCTGGACACACCTCACTTCCTGCCTGGGTTTCCCCATCTGTATCGTGTGGAGAGTGAATGAAGACAGAGCCTGGGTGCAGCGCCACCTGTCCACCCAGGGGACATGTGTCTAGGATGTGCCTGCGGCTGTGACGCAGGCCAGGAAGGCACGGGGAGCCCGCACTGGGAGCCAGGGAGGCAGAGGCCAGGGTGAGAGAACAGGTCCCTGTGGGAGCCGTGGCAGGTTCTCAGGGTCAAGTATTGGGGGCTGTGGGTGTTTTACAAATGAGGATAAATTTGCAGGACAGGACGGGGGTGGGTGACCCACCCAGGGCAGATGGTACCTGCTCGTTCATCTGAGTCCAGCTCTGCTTGCAGCTGGCCAGGTGCAGCCACGGCACTGTCCCTGCCCCAGTGAGGCCCTCTGTCCACCCCCTGCCAGTCCTCGCGTCCTATCTGTTTAGCCCAGCTCTGGTGAGGGGGACACTCCGTGCTTCCACAAGGAATCCCAGGGAGCTTGTCACCTCCTGAGTGACGGACACACTCCCGAGCTGGCTGGGGCGGCTGCCTGGGGCTGCTGAGAAGCTGCAGCTTCCTGTGCAGTCCTTCCTGTCCCTCCTCCCCGTCTCCGGGTGGTCCTCGCTCGTGCCCACGCCCGGGCACTGCCTCACTCCTGAGGGCAGGCCGGGCGGGACACACTTGCAGGGCCCGTGGGGGTGGCCTCTGTGTCCAAGGGGCGGCCGGGGGTCCTGTAACTCCAGCTCAGATGAGACATTTCTGGGCATTCAGGCTGCTCCCTCCCTGGCTGGCTGACCAGCACTTACCCAGAAAGCAGCTGTGGGGGGTGGGCGTGAGTGCTCAGCAGGGCTGCTCGGCAACCCCCCGCCCCTGTGCTCAGGCACCCGGAGGCTGGTCTGGGAGGGCCGGGGTCCAGGAAGGCAGCCCCCTGGCTGGGCGTTCAGAACGTCCCACATCCTGCCCTCCCTTCCCGCTCCATAAACTCCCTGCTCTCGTCCTCGGGCAGATCCGCTGCCCCCACCACCCCCTCTGCCTGGGTGATGGCGGGCGCTCCAGAGACTGCAGGGCACGAGCCAGAGACCCGTCAGCCCAGTGAGGCCGCGGACACGCCCCTCACTCTGTCTGCGTGGCGCCCAGCGGCCTGCCGGGCCCCCGAGCTTGGCCAGGCCCCTCTGCCTTGCAGTGTCGACGGGGCTCTGCTCCCATTCACCAAATAGTAGCTCCGACGAGAAAAACCAGGACGAGGTGCTGGCTGCCGGCTGGACATCCCCGCGGCTGGACGTCCCCGTGGCCTGACCTGAGGACGGTCCCTGCACCCTCCTCACGTCCTTGAGGCCTATGACCCCTCCAGGCGTCACCCATGAAAATCATGGCCTCGCGAAGCCCCTCTGGGTCTCCACGCTTCAGGAACAAGGAGAAAACTGCCTTCGCAATGTCCCTTCTGAGGTTCAGACGTGTCGGGAATTTATGGTTGTGGTCTCCAGGTCCAGGGTCGCCATGTCACACGCAGCATGACTGACGGTGTTCGAGAATGACACGGTGAGGCTCTCAGGTTGCCGCCTTAAGAGGGGGCCACGCCCGTCAGGATTTGAGAGGACGACAGCCTGGGGTCCCCGTGCCCAGCAGACTTTCCTTCAGCAGGAAGTGAGCTTTTCTTCCCGTCGGAGCTGTGGGGCGTCTGTGTCTCTGCCACGTGTAGAGTTGACAGCGCCCTCCGTGGATGGGAGGGGGCCTCCCACGCCCAAAGCACCGAGCAGCCGCCAAAGGGAAAGTGCTGGCCAAGGGGACCCTTGCCAGGGTTCTCGGACCTTTGCTCCAGGGCACAGCCCGATCACAGGAGGGGGCACCGGGAAGCGGCCCTACCCCCCAATCCCCCCAGGGCCCAGTGGGGTCCCCCTCGGCAGACTTGCCCTCCCCAACCCCTCATTAGCAGGAACACGCCTCTCTCACCCGTGGAAGCACGTGGCCATTTACCAGGGCAGAGGATGGCCTTCCACACCCCTGAGTAAGAGAAGCAAAGGGCCGAGGGGTGCAGGTCAGAAAGCCACTGTCACACACACATGCACACTAGTCACACACCAACGTGTGCACACACGGACACATGGACACACACATGCAGCCACTGGAGCTTGCTCTCTGAGGCCCTTCACAGCCGGTCCTCTGGGGGGACCCCGCTTCCCTCCAGGCGGGTGAGCGGCCTCGCCCCGCCAGCCGACCAGACGACTCCTGTGGACCCCAGACAGAGCCTGCGGGATTCTGCCGGCTGGCCGGAGGCGCACACCCCGCCAGTCGCTGCCCCGCGGCCCCGTCTCCCAGCGCCACCGCGTCAGGCTTCCACCCGCGGATCTCGTGCCCTGACCTGGCTCCCGTTCCCGTTCACCGTCTCGGCCAGTGGCACTCACCGCCCTGTGCCCCGTCCCCACTGAGAACCATCCCCCCCACTCAGGACACCACTGCCAGGAGAGGCTGGACGGGCCAGGGACGGTGCCCGAAGACCCCGGATGGCGGAAAGAGACACACAGCTCTCAGGCATGAAGCAAGTGCGAAGCTGGAAGCTCCTCCCTGCGCTTCGAGCTGCACCCATTTTTCTGACCTGTTACCAATGGGACGTGAGAACCAAGGACTTGCTGGAGAATCGCTTCTCCTCCCGCCCATGCACGGCCGAGGATTCCCTCGTGACCACAGCCCACTGGGCTAGTAAATTAGTCAGGAGGGCCCCTCGCTGGCGGCGTTATTTATTAACACCGTTTTCCGGGAAGGCGTGGAGGAGGGTGAGGACCGCTAAGTGGGGGGAGCCGGGGACGGGCAGGCCCTGCTGCTCCATCAGCCACCATCAATCATTACCAGGGACACTCGAACAGGAGGCTCAGTGTGGGACCCGAGGGACGAGCCCAAATAAATAAACAAGGTGTCAGAACGTGTCCTGGAAGCCTGCAGTGGTGGCCGGCAAGCCCACCCCCTTGTGGCCCTGGAGCGGCAGGAGGGAGCCCCTGGCTCCTCTCCCAAAGGTCACGCGAGAACCGGGGACCGCTGCCCTGCGAGGTGGCAGGAAGGTCTCCGTTGCCTACAGGTGACAGAAGACCTGAGAGGTGGCCCCCGCTTGCTCCACATCCACTCTCCCGTCGCTTCCTAGAGTTGTGTCGGCCGTCCCACCCCTGTTCCGGCGTGAGGACAGCCACGCGGCCACACACTGCAAAGTGAGGACGAGAAGATGCCCCTCCCGTCCCTCTCAGGCACTTGCACCCCGGAGTGGGGGGCTCACCTGTGACTCGCCCCCGCCCCGTAGAATCTGGCAGAGGGATGGAGGCGCCTCTGCAGGCACATCGTGCAAAGTTCTGCTGTGCTGAGATATTCTCCCAGTTGCTGGTTCTGACCCTCCTGCCCGTGACCCAGCTGGGCCGTGGCCTGACCCCACGCCCGGACCCTGGGAGGCGGGGGCACCAGCTGCTTCAGGCCCCACACCTGTGACCCCGTTGCACGGTGCAGGTGACCCACGCCCTCACTGTGTGGCCGCGCAGAGGGGCTGTGTCCGCCGCCCGCGGACTCGGCTCCAGGCCCTACACATGATTCCCTCACACCTCCCCCCACCTCGGAGCCTGAGCTTCGCTGCACTCGGCTCCCTCCAGCCACGGAGAGCCGGACGCCACGAGGGAGGGTCACGCTCTGAGTGGGCACGCCGAGCTCTGCATCTCTGAGGCGCCGTGTGGCGGCTGGGGGGCTGCGACCCAGGGCAGGGCTGTCTCGGACGCATCCCTGCCACCACAGACTTGACTCCCTCAAACCAGGTCCGAGCACAGGGGACAGATACGTGGCTGTCAGGGCCCGGGAGGGGGCACGAGGCTCATACTCTGGCTCCGAGCGTGTGGTGACGGCCCAGCAGGGGCCCCAAGTGCCCTCCTCAGTCTGACAACTGAGGTCCCCCAGTGTTGCTGGACCCAACAGACGGGTTTCCCAAAACAGAACCTGAAAGACGCTCACTCACACACCTCCCTGCGTGACGGTGTCTGTGGGACGAGCCCAGGTCTGTACTCCGCCAGCTGAACACCCGTGAAACCGGCTGAAACCCAGGATAAACCCGCTGCTGGGGCAGCTGAGGGCTCTGGAGGAGGGGCATGCAGGTGTGTGCACACATGTGCATGTGTGGATGAGTGTGTGTTAACATGAGTGTGTGTGTGCACGTGTGCATGGTGTGCACACGCTGGTGAGTGTGGCTCTGTGTGTGTGTGTGTGAAAGCGAGTGTGTGCCAGTGGGAGTCAGCTGGGACCCGGTGGGACCAGGTCGGGGGCCCTGTGCCCTGGACGGCCGCGCGCGTCAGAGCCACACGCGTTTGTCCCCAGCCGCCCGCCCGCACTTTGAAATTAAAGTGCACGAGATGTTGCTGTGTGAGTGTAAAGAGGAAGAAGCATTGTTCCTTTGAGACTAGGCTGGCTCTCTGAACGATCTTTCAGAAGTGAGTGTGGGCCCTGGCTGTTGTTGCTCAGTGGACTGAGCACAGGCCTGGGAACCAAAGGACTGAGGTTCGATTCCCAGTCAGGGCACACGCACAAGAGGCAACCAGACATTGAGGTTTCTCTCCCTCTCTCCTTCCCCTCTAAAGATAAATAAATAAATAAAACGTTAAAAAAATAAGTGAGTGTGTAAAAAACCCGTGAAACCAGACGCTGGCGCAGCGCCGTAAGCCGGAGGGGCCACCCCCACTTCAGTGCCAGTGAGGCTGGAGCCCTGGGGACGCGGTCAGTGCTGAGACTGCGCCGTGAGGCCCCACAGGACTGGGGAGGGTTTGAGCTCCTCTGAAAAGATTTGGCAGTAAGTATGGATGTTTTCAGAGAAGTTAAAATGTTACAGGAAGTCAGAGTTTGACTCCCCGCCCTCGTACTAACCAGCCAGAATCAAACCCCAGTGCGCGTGTGGCTGCCCAGGGGGCGGGGCCCAGGGACCGGCCACCGGCCACCGAGCAGAAGAGCAGCCTGGGACCCCAGTGATTCCCTGGCCCTGACACTGCAGGGCGACCGCTTGGGTCCTGGGAGCGCTTCCTGTTTGCTGAGCCCTGGAAAGGCCTTTCTTCCCCCTTCCCAGGCGGCCGTGGCTGGGAACGGGCAGGGCAGGAGAGAAGCAGCAGCCTGACCGGTGACCCTTGGTGACAGATTAAACAGGCGTGTAAAAATTAGCCGTAAGATAAACTTCCTGGGCCCCGGTGAGGCTCCCCCGACGCTGCCTGCCCTGACCCCCCGCCGCAGCCCCTGTTCCCATCACTGTCCCCGGAGCTGCCTCCTTGCCAGGGCAGCAGTGCCCAGGGTACCTGTGGGCGTGTGGCAGTGGGCGCAGGGAGCCCTGGGGCCCATCACCTCCCTCCAACCTGCTTCTTCACCTCCTGCGTATGACACTGGCCCAGCTGGACTTTCTGAGCCTCAGTGTCCCCTCTACGAAAGGGCTTCTGCCTTCCTGCCCCGCGTGCCCCCTGGGCAGGCAGTGGGGGTTGGGTGCTGGCTGCCTGGCTCCCCGTGTGCATCCCTTGGTTTTGGCTGCCCTCACAGAATGGCACGGACAAAGCCTGCAGTGGTACGAGGGCCTGGGGCCACCCCTGTGCCTGCCTGTCCCGCCTCCCTGTGTCCCTCAGGCAGGACTGCCTGGTGCCGCCTCCCCCCTGGTGCCTCACACGCACCTGGCGCTCTGCTGGCACCTCGGGTGCAGCCTGGGCTCACTCCCGCTCAGGCCTCCAGGGGCCCCTCACCCGTTCCCCCGCCCCCTGCCCACACGGGGGTCTCGTGGGACCTGCTGCCTGCACCTGCTCTCAGCACCAGTGACCGCGAGCTGAGGAAGAGCCTGTCTTGTTGTTTGCGTTTACTTGTTATTTCTAACTGGGGCGTCACTGACCTGGAACATCGTCCCCAGTGTGACCGGACAATTTTGGGAATGGTTGCCGCCTGCGTCCGGGTAACTCGATGTCTCATCTCTAAGGTGTGACGAGTTTACCAGTCAAGGTCCTGCTGACATCGCGTAGCCTCGTGGGTGCAGCCCTCCCAGCGTCCGTGGGCTGCTCCGTTGGAGGCTCCAGCTGCCTCACCAGGAGCTGCTCAGCCGATGGTGGGGGCAGCGTCGGCCGTGCTGGGCCAGTCCCCGCGCCCAGGCCCTTCCGGACACGCACGGGCCATTGGTCCCGTTTCCTCTGAGACTCAGGGACAGTTCCCAGGAGCGGGAGCCTTTCCCGGGGCCATAAATTTGGCGCTGCGGCACAGTGCCGGCTGGAAGGGCGAGCCGTGAAATCAGAGGCTCCGCGGAGAGGCCGGCTCCTGACCTCGCTTGGCCCCTCTTCCTGGTGTTGGGAGGAGGGGTGGGCAGCAGACACCTGGCGCTTCCCTTCGCTGTCCTCACCAGACCCTTTCCTGCTGGGATCGTGAGATGGACATCTGCACACATGTGTGGGGGAGGCGGCCACGCGGGTCACAGGCACACGCACACTCTGAGCACGCTGTCTGACCCTGAAGCTCGGGCCCACACCGGAGCCCCTGGGCGAGCTAGTTCGCTGAATCCCTCACGGGGCGCGGTGACCGGGACCTGGTGGGCCACGAGTGAGGCGCATCCCTGCCCGGCTGGCTCCAGCCGGCAGCGGACCCTGCAAAGTGCAGCTCACAGTGGTGAGCAGGTGTCCTGCCAAGCATGAGGGCTGCCACGGAGCACACGGAAGGAGCTGATTAGAAGACACGGACACGTGAGAGCCAGCTCTGGCACACGACGCCTGGCTTCAAGATCCGTGAGCTCGCACGAGGCGGGCGCGGCTTGTCCGTGGTCTCCGAGTTGTGACCTGGGGGCCAGGGCAAAGGTCAGGATGACAACTACCAACTCCAACAATGAGGTGGGAACTGAGAGCCGGACGGAGAAACGGCCGCGGGGCCCCGGCTGCCCCCGTTTCCAGCCGGACCCGACTTCCCGCCTGCCCCCACGTGGCGGCTCTGGCGTCTTTCTGCCAGAACCTCCCCTTTTGGGTCTTGCAGTGACTTTAACCATGTTTTCTGGGCAGAGCTCTCCTCCTGGCCATCGGGGAATTCCAACAGTAACAACAAATGTTTACCTTGTATTCAGTGTTTGGTGGCCAAAGCCAAACTTACCATTTTAAAATTCCAAATCCATTCTCCTCTTCAACCAGGAGATGAGGCAGTTCAGGCTAGAGCAGTGCACAGCGTCTGGGCGCTGTGGGGCGAGGGGCAAGAAGCCAGGCCCCGGCTCCATGAGTCTGCCCCCGACCTCGGCCGGGAGGTGAGCAGGACGGGCGGGCACTGTCCACGTGCAAACAGCCACCCTTGCCGAGCAGGGGCCATGAGCGGGATGGCGGCAAAGCAACGCCCCATGGCAGTGCCCGGAAAACTGCCCTGGGCTGGTTCCCGCTGCCCGGCCCTCTGCTCCCTCACAGGGAGAGGCCCCGGTCGCCGGAGTGGAGGACAGTGACCCACACTCAGGAGCACATTCGAGAAACAGCCCTTCCTTCCAGAACGTACACGTGTGCACACGCACCAGGTGGTGTCCGGAACCTTCTCCAGCCCGCAGCGTTTCTCTGGCTGGTAACTCCTCTTTGTCCTCAGCTCTCGGCTCCACAGCCTCCCAGGGAGCCCATGTCAGGTCAGGTGCCCATGGGCTCTGCCAGCTTGCAAGGCGACAGCTGCCCACAGTTCTCATGGCAGGCACACAACATGCTTGTGCACACATGTCCGCAGCATGCACATGTGTGGAGGCACACGGACACACACATGTGTGCACACATGCACCACACGTGTACACATGTGCACAAATGCACACACACAACTCTCTCTCACTCCTATCCGTCTTTGGCCTCTCTCTCCTTTGAGCTTGTCTTAGGACTCAGGGTTCTCAGGCGCTCCCACCGCCCTCGTGAGGGTCTCACACAGCGCGGCTTGCTGAGACCCGCGGGGGTGCGAGGTTGGGGGGTGTCACCTGCAGGGCGTGGCTGCCCACAGAACGGGAGTGGATCAGGTCCCCCCATGACTGGCAATGTCCACAGAGATGTAAGTTAAACTCTGGGTTTTGGTTATTTGTGTTTTGAAAGTTTTTTCCTGTTCATTCTGAGGAGTAGAAAAAGGTGATTTTCGTGAGTTACGACCGGCTGCTGTTACCATTAAAAGCAGCCCACACCCGTGCTTCCCACTTGGCTAGGGGAGCCGCCGGCACCCGGCTCCCTCCTGGTCAGTGGCACCTGTGCGCCCGTCGGTGCTGCGGCTTGCGCATGGCTGAGTGCAGGCGGACCTCAGCTGTCCCGTGGGGTCCCACGGTCCCTCACCTTGTCCACTTACGATGCCAGTGGGGCCGGAACCCTGCCTGTCCTGAGAGTGACATCAGCCCCGAATTCTCGGGCCTGGAGTGAGTGTGAAGCAGAGACACTGCCCACAGGTGGGTGACCGAACACCGGGGTTGCCCGACGAGTCACCTTCCACGCTTCTCTATCATCACCAGGGTCGGTTAACGTCGCTGGGCACTCAGCGGTTGTTTCTAGTGTCAGCGAGTGGAGGCAGTGAGACTGCACATCACGCCTCCCTAGACCCCACCAGGGCACAGAGCAGCCCTGTTTGGGTACAAGAAGTGCTCGAGGGAATATTTCGGATGTTGAAGGGAGGCGGCAAGTGGAACCCTCCCCTGCACATGGGCAGGTGGAGGCCCAGGCCACTTCCCACCGGGCAGCCAATGCTCCCCAGGGCCAGGCAGGCTGGGAAGACCTCGGGCAGGCTGCCGGGGGGCCAGGGCGTCACATCCCCACAGGAAAGAGGGGCTGTGACTTGTCCTGCCTCACGTTCGCTCCGAAATGACTCAGGACAACTCCCTGAGAGGTTGCAGCCGACCGCAAGCCGAGTCGGCACCTGGCCCGCCTGCCACCCGCCTGTGAGGCTGAGCTGGTGGTGGGGGTCACGCCGTCCCTTCCCCTGTAGGTTCTGGTGTGGCTGCTCGGCAGCAGCAGGAACCCAGCCATGGCCGACCACGAGGGCGCCTCCAGGACAGGCTGGCCTGGCCAACCCCGTGCTGCGGGCTGCTGTGCCCAGTCAGAGCCTCGTTCTGACCACCGACCGACAAGTGACCCTCAGACTCGGGTTTGTGTTGAGAAGCTAACAAGCCGTCAGGCATGGAATAGGAAGGAAAAATCACCCGAAGCCAGCCCCGCGGCAGCCCAGTCACGGCGGTGGTGGCCACCAGGTACGGTCCGTCCCCACCCATATGGCTCTGGGGGGCAGGAGTGCCCTGCCAGCCACACGTGGTCACGGCCGCAGTCTGGCTCCACCCGGCTCCCCGCCCCGCCCCCGCTCCAGACTCCCACCCATCCCTGATGCTCCCTCGTGCCGAGGAGCCACACGCTGTCCCACATGTGCACACGCATGCGTGTGCATAAATGGCGTGGACAGGGAGCATGCGCCAGGGTTTACAATGCAGAGTTGTAAACACGATGTTCACGTCTCCCACACGGAAGGCCCGGCTCCAGGTCTGCGGGCCTGTGGCCACTGGCCTCTGTCCTGGGCCCTCCTGGCCAGGAGGTGTGCCACCGCAGGCCGCCCCTGTGTCCATGGGGGCCCTGTCTCTTCCTCGGAGCAGGTCAGGAAGCAAGTGTCAAGGAGCCAGAAGATCCCTGTTTGCAACTCTCATGGAACCGTGGGCCCAGAGGGCCACGGCGGAGGGTGACACAGCCACAGAAAGAGGAACTGGCCTGCACATGCACATCCCATGGGTGTGCGAGGTCCCCCTGGGCCAGCGCTGTGGAGCCCACTTGAGTGTCATGGATCCCGCGGTCGGCTTCAGGGCCGCACCGGCACGGATGCCCCGTGGGACTGAGGCCGAACTTCCCCACTGGCGTGCGGCCAAGGCCTGTCGCCGGTTTCCTCGGCCCAGGACCCACTGCACGGGGCCTGAGTCGTCCTCTGATCACGTCTCAGAGTGTCTTGGTTTGCAGCCCGTTTGGGTGGCAACCAAGATGAGTTGCAACTTGGCTGGCACAGCTGCGAGCACACGCACTTCCAGGCATTTCTGCTGAGGGTTGGACCGTGGGTCCAGGGCCCAGCACCGCGCCCCGTCCTCACTCAGCGAAGTGCAGACAGGAAGCACGCGGGCCGCGGGGTGTGGCCGCTGGAGCTGGGCGCTGGTCCCGTGGCCCGGCTCTCCCAGAGGTGCTCGGCGTGCCAGGCGGCGTCTTCCACTCCCGCTCTGGATGAGGGTGCCGACAGGCAAAGAGGGAGGCCCTCCTGTCACGAGCTGCCGTGGGACATGCAGATCTGCACAGACGCAGTCACCAAAGCCAGCTGCCCCTCGCAGTGGGTGCGGCCAGGCTCCCCTGGGACTCACGCTGCTCCTGGGGTCCCGGGCCCGCAGGGCTCCCTGTTGTCAGCAAAACTTATGTCCTCGAGGTTGTGGGACTGAGGGTCCCATCCTTTGTCCTGCCGCCAGAGCACGCTGCCCAGTGCCCCGAGGCCCCCGCTGCTCCTGGCCAGCAGGAGTGCTGTCCGTCACCAGGCCAGCGGGTCTCAGACTGACCCTCAGCTGCAGGCCAGAGGGACTCTGCTCTGGGCGGCGGGGGCGGGGGGGCGGGGGGGGCAGCGATTAGGTCAGGCCTCAGGGATCACGTCCCTGTTCCTGGCTCAGCAGCTGGTTTGGACAGAAACTCCAAGCGGAGCCCTGCCAGCAGCAGGCGCGCTCTCACCGACCGGGGGATGGGCTGCAGAGTGCTGTCTCCCACGGTGAAGGGGCACTTTCACAAGCTCACGCGCCTCAGGTGGGACCCGGGGACGGGGGCTGGGGTCCCTGGGCCCCAGGAGGCACTGCTGCTCGGCGTGACTGTGCTTCTCCGCCACCCCCACGGCCAGGCCAGGGGTGTCGCTGCAGAAACTGATTCTCAGAATCCACAGCTTCGGAAACCCACTGCGGCTCAGCTGGGACGCCCACACAAGGGCGCCCCTGCCCCCTGAGCACTCTCACCCCACAGTGACCCCCAGAACTTGGCAGGTCACGGCAGGGACGGGGCTGTTCCCGCCTGTGGTTCTGACAGATCATTGCCTTGCGTGATGATGCTGAGGCCACCTGTGTGAGGAGCAGCCGGAGCTGCCACGGGACACGTCCGGGTCAGAGCCCTGAGCAGAGGTCCCGGAGGAGGAGGGGCCCAGGTTCCCCTACGAGGCCAGGGACACAGAGGCCAGCATGGGGGTCCTCTGTCCAGGGGCTGAGGAGGGGAAAAGACCGTGGTCAAGGAAGTCCCGAGGAAGGCCATCAGGGCAGGCCATCAGGGTGTGGGACGCGACACCGCGAATACTGACGAGAAGCCAAGAGTTACTGAGAGGACAGGGCGCCACTCGCCCCGCTGACCCTCCGTGCGCGCGCCCGGCCCCGGCAGCCCTGAGACTGGCAGGCGCAGCTGCGGGCGCCCCCGGCTGTCCTGGCAGATGTTTTAATCTGCTGTTCGAGGAGCAACTGCTGCTGGAACATCTGTTTCTGTTCAGCCGGCGGAGGCGGTTCGCTCGGCGCTGCTCCCCCCGCCCCCCGCCCCCCGGGGCTGCCTGCACCATGCTGGTCCCTCGGCTGGGGAAGGATTCACGGCAGGAGGCGGGACACACTCGCTGCAGCAGCGAGGGGCGCAGCTCCCTGAGTGTGTCCCTTCCGAATGGGGCGTTCACCGTCTTCACCCAGGAAACGTCGGGGAAGCACGGAGTTTCCGGAGGTGCTCGGTTCGCCCCTTCGCCCCAGGTGTGGGAGTGGTTCTCCAGCTCCACCCCCCGCTGCTTCCCAGCCCTCCTGCGCTGCCTCAGGTTCCGCCACGCAGTGGCCTGTGCCCCAGGAACACGATCTGGCCTCAGGGTGGCGTGGAGGCGGCCGTACCCCACAAGGCCAACCCCGAGGGGGACTCAGGCTGCTCCCCTCCCCGGCAGAGGCCTCATTCTGGCCCCAACCCACTCACCGCCTCAGCGTGTGAGGACGTACTTGAGTGCTGGGCTCGGGATTCACTCAGAGGGGCCTTTTCCTATTTGTCTCCATGTCCCCCGAATCTGGCACCTGCGAGGCAGGTGACAAATGGCTGCTGAAATAACGAGAGCTGTCCACACACGCCTGGGGGTGGAGGCACCAGGAGGTACTTGTAGGTTAGAAACAATTAGAGCTTATTGTTGAGAGCGACATTCCCACCTGGGAACTGGGCACCGGAGGAGAGAAAGGCACCGAAGGAACGCGTGCTGGGTGCCGGCCTCCCGCTGCCACACAGGGGTGATGGCCCGGGCCGGAGCCCCCTCCCCAACGCCCCGGAGTCACCTCCACTCCACACCGAAACGCTGGGGCTCAGAGTACAAAGCCACCAGGTGCCAAGGGGCATCGCGATGAGATTCCTCGGGTGAAGGGAAACGACCCAGGGCCGGGGGGGGGGGACACAGGCCACATTCCCCGGGAAGGGACGGTCCAGCCAGAAAGGGAAGTAGCCTGTCCACTAGCAAGGTGGCTCTGAGAGCGACTCTCGTGGACTTGAGCACTGGAGACTTGAGACCCGACTCAAGGGTCTGCCTCGAGATCCTGGCCCTGGTCTGCAGCCAGCCGAGGGCCGGCCAGCCCGGCCGGCATCCCCAGACCCCCGCTGTGGGGCTCGTTTTCCGTCCGGCTCTGTGTGTTGTTGTTCTTCAGTGACAAGCAACTCACTCTATCAGAAAATGAGCTTTTTAGGAACAGAGGGAAGGACAGCGGAGAGGCTCGGAGAGGGGCGGCGGCACCCCAGGCCAAGGGCACAGCCATCCCTGTGAGGGACAGCTCAGGACATCTTGTCACAGAGGGGCTGGGCCGGGTCACGGGCCCCGGATGACCCAGGCCAGCCCCTGCCCCAGCAGGCGTGCCCCTGGCCAGACACTGTCCCCTGGGCCACGACAGACGAGCACAGGAGTGGAGGCAGCCACTGAATGGGGACTTGTCTTTGGTGTGTCTGTGGGTTTCATTTTTCCTAGTGGCCCACCTTCACCGGCCTCTTCAGAAGTGCACGACATGTTGAAGATGCGATTTTGAAAAGCACTCCATCTTCGCCACAGTTGTTAGGGGGCTTGACCGAAGCAGCAGGAAGTCTTGGCAGAAAGCGAAGCCTGGCCCCCGGGTCTGGCTGGTCTCCCGGGGGGTCCTGAAGCGCTGACTGCACCGGAACCTGCCTCCTCGTCCTCGGGGCTCGTTCTCCGCTCCCCAGTGGCCTGCCCAGCAGTCGACCGAGTGGGTGGCACCCCCAGCCGTGAGGGAGGCGGATGGCGTGAGCAGCTGGCACCCTGATCTCTGTTTCCAGGAGCAACTCAGATGAGGACCCGACCTTGGCCTCGGCCGCTGTGTGGGCAGCTCCAGGGGATTACAAGTTTTGTTTGTTATAAAGTATTTAATCTGGTTAAATGAAAACAAATTTAAAATGCAGTTTTACTTAAATAGGTTTGAATAAAAATTGGATATTAAATGTAAGTAACTGATTTGCATTTCTTCTTTTTTATATCACTTCGAACGCTGAAAAGAAATGCATACTTTAAAACACAGTATATTTGAAGCTTTGTTTCTTTATGTTTATTTTTTGAAGTTTACTCAAACTTGGACTTTATAAATACAATTACATTTTGTGTCCTAACTAGATCATTCACGTCAGCAGAACGTAAATGACGTGAAAACGTTGATTTTTAAACAACAGACACTGCACAGGGCAGCAGAATGGGGGGCTCCTGCCCGGAGGTGTGCACGACCGGGACTCGGGTCTGCTGTCTCCGACGTCTTCTGGACTCTCACCGCAGGGCAACCCTGACCTTGGCCATTTCTCATCATCTCTGTGAGTGAGCGGCGTCCAGTGAGGAGGGGCAGGGGTGCTGACTTCGTGGTGCGTTCGCTCAGCTCCTGACCCCGCAATGTTCGGAGGGGCTCCTCGGTGGTCTCTGTGCGGCAGGGCGAGCGCATGAGGCGTGGCCTGGCGAGTAGGCGTGGCCAGCGCAGCGCCGCTGGTCACGTGCGCGATGGAAGCAGACACGGGGCGGGTGCTCCTGGGCAGCAGTTGCTGGCTGCTCTGGGGCCACAGGAAGGGACAGGAGGGCTGCAGGCCGTGGCCACCACTGTCTGGGCAGCGGCGCCCCTCCCAGTGGGAACGTGGCTGGGTTTCGTGGGCCATAGTCTCGGGGCTCAGTGTGCAGGACCCGATGGGGGCCCCGTCACACACGTGGGCACGTCTCCTCCCGCCCTCTTACTCACCAAGGCGGTTCACCACCGCCAGCTCACGGTCTTCCAGAGCCTGCTGTGAGATGGCACAGGCCGGCCTTGCTCTGAGAACTCACCAAGTCTGGGGGTGCGCCTCCCTGAGTCCAAGATGCTGGGTGCGCGGTGCCAACCTGGCCTCTGGTGGTGTGTCTGAGAGCTGGATGGTGTGGGTTTCCCCTGGGCGTATTGGTGGCTATTTTTTTCCCCGGGGGTAAATGATGTTAAGATGAAACGCATGCTTCAGAAATGTCCAGACTATTCTGTAGGAAGAAGCTAAGCTCGCTTTCTTTTCATGCTTAAACCAGTGGGACTTGAGAGCAGACTGGCACAGAGGGCACAGTGCTGGCCCCACGTGGCAGGGCAGAGTGGATGGTGGGGAAGCGGGAAACTCACGAGGGTCACCAAGGGGGCGCAGGCAGACGGTGATGCACGGTGGGGCTTCTGGGCCCCCTTGGCCCCGGCCTGTGAGATGCGTCAGCTGCCGCGGTCACAGAGCAGGCTGCACCCTCCACCTTGAGAGGCAGAGGGCTGTGTGTCCAGCTGCACAGGGCCCCTCGGTCCCCCAAGCCTGCGCCTCGGGGGCGTGCGAGATGAACGGCATGACGCACTGGCCCCGGGGCTTACCGGGCAGAACGTTGTATACAGAAGTCTCGCTCCTGCAGCCTTGGCCTCCGGGGTTTGCTCTGCGGGGTCATTAACTTGTCACATGTCACCCAGACAAATGCTGCAAAGTGGCCCCGTGTTTATGAAGTTGATACGTGGCTTGTAGGGAATTCCTCGGCGTTGTTTGCACGTGGTGTAAATATTTTAAGATTGCACCAGTCACAGGAGTCTCTGTGTATGTGACCCAGAGCTCTCTTTTATCCGGTTGGAAGGAGCAGCATGAGGCAGCGGATGTAAACTGTCCAAACAAACATTTGTTTCCTCCTCCAGCTGGGTGGACGGCACTACTCCCTCCCAGGCTGGGGTTGGGGTTGGGGCTGCGTGGGGCTGTTCTGCTGTGTGCCACGGCGTGGGGTGCAGCGTGGCCACGTGTGGTGTCGTGCGGTGTGGGGAGAGGTGTGTGGGGAGCGGCTCCTGGCTGCCTCCCCCGTGGAGCCGTGAGGATGCCAAGGGTCCATGTGGAGCCCTGGAAAGCTGGGAGGCCCCTCAGCAGAGGGGGCACAGAGCTTGGGAGGAGGCTGGGTCGCCTGGGGCTGGGGACACGCGCACTCTGGTGCTGAGTGGCCGGCCTTCACCTCTGTCCTCGGGTTTCCTCATCTCTGTGTCCCCTGAACCCAGAGTATGCCAGTTCTGTCACGGGTATTCTGGAGCAGCAGGCCGGGCCAGGACGCGGGGTGGAGGGGTGCGTGAGCCTCGTGGTCTCACGTCGGCGCCCGGTGTGGCCCATGCATCACGAAGCTCTTCACCACCGTGACAGGGGCTCGCTACGCAGGGGAGTCAGCGCACCAGGGTCGGCGAGGCATGCGCAGCACACAGAGGGAGGCCGTTGGGGGGGGAAGGCCCCACCTGAAGCACCCAGACATGAGAGGGCCGGGTGTGGGCTTGCGGAGGGCCGGCCGCTGGCCCCCTTCTGTCCCGGGGCTCCGACTAGCGAAGCTGAGACGCGCAGCATCTGGTGCTCCTGAGCTCGCCCACGGAGATCAGCTCCGAGGCTTCAGCAGCTGCAAAGGCTCCCTGGGAGGAGGAGGGCGGGCTGGGGGCACAGTGCCAGCCAGAGCGCGGAACGGAAACATCTGGAAGGCGGGCTCACGGCAGCATCTGGGCACTTTGCAGCAAGAGAAGCCGGTGGCCAGGAGCTGGGAGGGCGGTAGGGCAGGTGAGCTCCCACCATTGCATCCACCTGTGACGTCCTTACACATGCAGACCAAGGGGACGACCTCGGCCGACTGAGTCACAAGAAGAGTTGACCGGTCTTGTGCCACAACCTCCTCATCTCCCTTCTGTTCTCCCAACTGAGACGGCGCCACACCCAGTGGTTGGAGTGGTCATGGCCTGTGCTTGGCCGCAGGTGCAACCAGGCTGGCGGCAGCTCTCCGAGCACGTCCAGCAGGGGCAAGAGGAGCCCTGCTGCCCATCCCTGGAGCTTTTGTGCTCAGAGAACACAGCGGAAGCACTCAGCTGTCCACCCTGCCCTTACAGGCTGTCCCGGGCGGGACCTGGCACCCCCAAGGTCACATTCTCCCAGGGTTTGGTCACACACTTCACTCCTTCACCCATTTGTCAGGTTCTAACATGCAAGACCGTGTCCCAGCTTCCCTGTGACCAAGAGACAGTCATCTGCTTCCACCTCGAGGACAAACCTGTGTCGTCTTCCCCGGCAGCTCACACGTGGAGTCAGCAGGTCTGACCAGGGGCCGCTGGGATGCAGCCAGTATTCCAGCCTCACTCGGCCTGCAGGTGATGCAGCTTCCCAGTGCCTCAGGTTCCTCATCTGCTAAGTGGGCACACAGCAGCCGGCTGTGCGCTGGTGTCCTGAGTCCGCCTACATGAGGTACCACTGGTGTCCCTGCCCAAGGGCACCGTCCTCAGGCTGAGCACCTGCCAAGCCCCATGAACAGCCGTCTGTTCCCAGGTGGCAGTGACGTGGCTGTGCAGGCGCCTGTGAGATGGAGGGAGAGCACGGGGAGGGGACGGAGAGACACCTGTGAGTGGAATTTTGATTCACCATGAGGGCACTGAGTACGTCCACAAAGCCCAGCCCCCCCCCGGGAGCCCTGTGCGGGGGATGTCAGCCAGCCTCCTNCTGCCAAGCCCCATGAACAGCCGTCTGTTCCCAGGTGGCAGTGACGTGGCTGTGCAGGCGCCTGTGAGATGGAGGGAGAGCACGGGGAGGGGACGGAGAGACACCTGTGAGTGGAATTTTGATTCACCATGAGGGCACTGAGTACGTCCACAAAGCCCAGCCCCCCCGGGAGCCCTGTGCGGGGGATGTCAGCCAGCCTCCTCCCCTGGAAGGGGACCGTGATCTCCGAGGAAAGCCCCCCAGGGCCAGAGGGACAGTCAGGTTCTTTCCGCAGGAGAAAAGTGACTTGAAGAGGGTCAGGACACACTGTGGGCCTGTGCGCCCAGCGGCCACCAGGGGAGCTGCTGAGCGGGCCCACTTCCGAGGGCGCTTCGGGGTCCTGTCTTCTCAGCACCCAGGGCGCGAGGGTGGACCCACGCCCAGGGAAAGGCTAGTGACAAAGCTAAGCGGCCACTCGGAGTTGAAAACGAGGCCTGACTGCCCAGGACTGGACACGGCGGTCCGTGAACCGAGGCTCCAAAACGCCCGCGCTCGCTGCGGGGCCGCCTGCGTAGCCCTGTCAAAGGCGCGGTGCCCAGGGTGCCGCCAGGCTCGGGCACGTCTCTTCACACCGGCCTGGTCGCTCCCGTCTGGTCTTGTTCGGCGCCGTCTGCCCGCGGGTGAGGGATGTTTGGGCTGGAAACAGCAGCGTGTGTAAGCTGCCACTCCCGGGAGGCGCGCGCTTGCCACGCGCGCTCAGCCCGCCGCGCCCGCGCGCGGCCCTAGGTGACCAATGCGGCTCTCCCCCGGGCGGCCCGCGTCTCCTCTCACTGCGGGGTGGGGGCAGCAGAAGCACCTCACTGGTTGCTCCTGGGGGAGAAGCTGGAGTAACCCCCACCTGAGGGACGGAGGGACGCGGGGAAGACAGGCCAGGCTCAGGGAGGCTCTGAGGGCGAGACCCACCAGAAGTTCCCCTGTGAGCGCCGAGTGACCCTTTCTGCCGGGAGAGCAACGCTGTGTCGCCTCCCAGAACGGTGCGGGGGTGGGGCGGGGGGAGGCTCACTCTCCACCCATTCTCCCGCCGCAGGGAGCTCAGGCCGGGCAGCTGGACACGCAGGGCCTGGGGCAGCCCTGTGGGCAAATGCAGCCACCTTCTCCCCAGCACGGAGCAGGTGCCCCGGCAGAGCCGCGCTGTGGGTCTGCAGGCCCGCAGGCTCCCTGCCACTGGGCAGCAGGCTGGGGGACCCGCAGAGCCAGAAAGGCCTGCTCCCTGGCCCCCACGGAAACCCTGAGCTCCACCGTTTGGAGTGCCCCCGAGTCACGCAGGCATCGCGAGCTCACCCGGCCAGGTCGCCCTGGTGCTGCGCGGGCTCAGGGAAGCTGCTGGGGCCCTGAGGGTGGGGAGGCTGGGCTGTGGCTGCCACCTCTGGTCCCTGGACATGTCTGCCCGTGGATGCCATCAGGCGTCTCCAGGTGACCCTGCAGGATGGGACATCCCCTCGTGTCCCTGAAACTCAACCGCGAGGACTAGCACCAAGCAGTGGGCTGGTCTGCACCCTTCTGCCGCCACCTGGCTTCACCTGCGGGTCTGTGCCTGGGTGGCTGAGCGCTTGTGGGGCGGGGCCTGAGACCTGGGGCGGGGCCTGGAGTGCAGGGCGGGGCCAGTTAGACTCCCCAGCAAAGGTCGGGAAGGACTGCTGCCTGAAGGGCCCTTCTCTGGAGCCGGAGGTGGGCCGGGCGCCTTCCTCCAGGTGGCAAGTGCCCGCTTGTGCCCACAGCTCCTGTCAGCTCACACAGTCAGTAGGCACCTGGCTCGCAGGTTCCAGGAGAGAGTCAGGAGAGGTCGGGCAACCGTGCCCGACCGGGCTCATGTCCCCGCGGGACCGAGAGGGGCCAAGAGAGCAGAGCCGATGACCCACATGGACGTCCGGGCGTCCGGGCGTCCCCCCAGCCACCTAAACCCTGCGTTCACTGGCTTCCCGTGGTGTGCCCACAGGTCTGCGGGCCCCACCCCCGGGCACGCCCTGGGGCCGTCTCCAGGAGACGCCAATCTGACCTGGAAAGGTGACCTTGGGACCCAGGGACTGTGGGTGCCAGCCCCCTCCCCACCTTCTTTCTGTCCCCGAGACAAGCTCGAGGTCCGGCCATCAGGAGCCACCTGGGCATTTCTGGGACGGCTGCTCCACTCCTGTCCTCTGCAGGGGTGGGGGGCAGAGCCTGCGCCTGGGGGTATGTGCCCATCAGACATTCACCCTGCACCTCCCGGGGACAGCTGGGCCACCGGGGTGCACCTGCCGGGGCAGGCGCTGACCCAGCGTATGGGATGGAAGGAGACCCGTGAACATGGCAGCCGGTTCTCAGGCATGCGCTGCTTGTGGAGCCAGCGATGCCCAGAGGGTGTGGCCAGAAGCCGGACCCGCCTGCTGGCCGCCAGCACCCTGTGCCGCCCCGTGTTCCGAAGCTGCCCGGTGTTCACCCTCCGACTGGTGCCCTGGCTCGGGATCAGGGCAGACGAGACAGTGACTATTTCCTTGGTTTCCGCTGGTCCCTGAGCAATGGCAGCCCATCAGGCACAGAAAACCAGAACCGTGGTAGTGACCACATATCATACAGCCAACAGGGACTTGTCCTTGTCACTTGGGTTTTTGCTATTGCCCAAAACAGGGGAAAGAGATTGAACGTGGAGGCATGACTGTTTCCTCAGACCAAGCGGCCAGGTGTGGGGCTCGGGTCCCGGAATGTCGCCCTCTCCTTGTCACACCTGTAATGGGGACAGGAGACACGCGGAGCCGGGTCTGAGGGCTGTGCAGGCGCGTGGGTGTGACATGGGGCCGGGCCACACTGCCAGCATCCACGGTGGGGCCCAGACTGGAACCCACCCCAGGACACAGGGGGCACTGCCCGTGGCATTTCTGCCCACTCCCATGGTGCCAGCCCTGCTGTGGGCACGGGGACCTGTGAGGGCGTGGTCCCGGGGCCTCGCCCCCCCTGCAGCCTGGACCAGAGCAGACCAGAATCCTGTGCTCCACGATCGCCGGGCAGTGAGGCCTCCACACCCAGACTCATCACCGTCAGCCCCGGGGGCCACACTCGCCCTCCCTGTGAGCAGAGGAACCACTCTGGCTCCCCGGGTTCAGGGGGAGGGGACTGGGCAAGGAGTCCCTCGCAAGGCCCATGCCCTGTCGGGTAGCTTCACCCTGCTGGGTGGGGGAAGGGGGCAGCCCTGGCTGTGGTTGCAGTGGCCGTGCACCAGAGGGGCCAGCAGAGCCTACTCCCCGGGCCTCTGGGAAAACCCCGATGGTGTGCATGTGGGTGTCCACGTGTATGATGCATGTGTGTGCATGTGGGTTAGGAGAGGTGAGGGTGAAGGTGCGGGCCAGGGCAATCCTGGAGGCCGGCAGGTGCGATGCCGGTGGCTCGGGCAGGAGGCTGCAGTCCAGAGAGAGCAGGCCGGTCCCTCAGCTGGCGTCGGAGGCCGTCCGGAGGGGGTTCCCTCCCCCCACCCCCAGGGGGCGCTGTTGTCCACCAACGGGAGTCGGCCCACCACGCCCCAGGAGGGGAGACTTGCTGCCTATCGCGTCTTGGAGGCGAGACTCGGGCGGAAACACAGACTGGAGCCACGGGCCACGGCTCTGCGCTGATATTCTGGGGGCCAAAGGGGCGCCCCGAAAGGATGTGCCGACACCGGAGAGGGGTCTTCAGGGGCATCTGGGGAAACACAACATGAGGTGCGTGCAGCAGGCAGTGCCGGGACCAGCAGAGCAGAGGGCCCCGGAAGCTGGAAAAGGGGCGTCGTCCCTGAGAGCGAAGACCTGTCAAAGCCACGGCCGCTGAGACGCCCTGGGTCCTGGCAGGGGAGGGTCAGGGTGGCCTTGGGGGCAGCAGCGCGGCTGGTCCCCGGGGGGAGGAGGCGGGGGCAGAAGGCGCCAACACAGGCCCTGCGGTGAGAGGGGGTCCCCGCCCGTCTGCGCAGGGAGAGGAAAGGCCGCAGGCGAGGACGGGACCCACTCAGGAAGGGGATGCGTCTTCCTGGGAGGAGTAGGCGGCCCGCATTCCCTTAGCAACCGCCTTCCGTGTGGCGGCTGCGTCCATGTTACGAGAAAAACAACCCGGTTTCTTCAATAAAGGGACAGAAACTGCCGAGGATGGAGGGACGTGTCCCCCGAACACAGTGCGTAGCAGGTGTTCAGGGTCCGGTCGCACCTGCCCACGAGGGAAGGGCTGTGCAGGATCGTGGGGGCTGCAGACTCGGTCCCTCGATTGGTCATTCGCTCCGGCGACACGAGGTGAAGAACAGTGCGTGAACAGGACACGTGGGTGAGGTCCCACCCCTGTATCCTCGGGATTGATTGGCTGTGAGTCCTGCCCCTCCCCCAGCGTGGGGGCGGGAGCTGAAGCAGGCCCCAGGGCGAAGTCTGGGTGGCGGGCCCACTGAGTCTCTCCCTGCGCTTGAGGGCACGTGTGACCCAGTTCGGACAATGGGCCTACAAGGAGAGGGCTGACCGCTGCCTCCCCACCTGGCCTCTGTGTGGTCTTGGTGCCCAGGGCCCAGGCTCGCTGGTTCTTCCTCTTCACTGATCGGCCCCCACAACCCTCAACCCCCCTCCAAGGCCCTGGGGGTAGACCTGGCTGCGGAGGGGTGGGGGAGGGGGGTGCAGCAGGCGCTCTCACAGCAGGAGGCCTCCCATCCCAGACCCTGGTCCCTCCCCCACTTGGAGATGCAGCCCGGAAGGTGGGGGTACAGCCCTGGGGGCATTTGTCACCCCCACAGGGCTGGCTGGGCGTGGAGGGTGGTCGTCACAGCCGGAGGCCTGCGATCCGACAGGAGCGTGATTGGAGATGTGGGGGAGGGGAGAGGGGAGGGGAGGGGGCAGCGTGGGAGCCGAGGCGCCAGGACAGACATATTTTAATGAGCTCAGCTGTGTTCTTTGTGCCCGAGATCAATAGGCAGCAGTGTGAATGGCCATTGACGAGCAAAGGTAACAGCTGTTGAATGCGGTGGCCTGAGTGCGCCTGCCGCATTGGGCGCGGCTTGCTGCTGTTGGAGAGATTTGTCACACATGACAAAGTGACATCACAAGGCCCAGCCTGCAGGGAGACTGGCCTGCTCCGAGGCCACAGCCCAGAGCTGTGGGCGGCCCGGTCCGGAAACCAGATGAGGGTCTTTAAATCCCGCCCGTGGATGGTGGGAAGCAGGCATGCGGCCCAGCCACGCTCAGAGCCTGCAGAGGAGGGAGTCACCAGCCTCAAGGACGGGGCTCGGGCCCAGCCTGCTGTGTGGAGAAAGCAATTCCCTGTGAAACCCGGGTGGAGGTGGTTTGACTCTGAATGATAGCTGCTCCACCTCCAGCTCGGTGCCCCTCTGTGCTGCCGTCCCTCCGGGCGAACACCATCCTCTCTCTGCCCTTGAAAATGTGGAGGAAAGAATGGCAACCCTGCACAGACTGGCTTTGGGTCAGAGCCGCAGGGGAGGAGGGGCGGCGGCTCAGACCCGTGGCCGCACCTGGCACCAAGCTCCAGCCCGGCAGGTGTTCCTGCTCCTCGGTGAGCAGGTGCAGCGGGGGGCTGGGGGCCAGGCAGCGGTCAGAGCTGTCGTCCAGTGGGGGACGCAGTGCTGGGAGGTGGGGCCGACTGAGGATGGACCTGGGGCGCGGTGGGAGGCCCAGGAAGGGACAGACTTCAGCTAGGAGGTCTCGTTTCCGAACTCCTTACAGAGGCAGCGGGACCCTGTGTGTGTGCGCCAAACACCGAGGGAACGCCAGCCAGAAGGGGCGGGTGGATGGGCCGGGAGGGTCCTCCTCTCTCATTCGGGTTCCCTTCTGTCAGCTCTGGTGTGTTTACCATGGACTCGGTTTCCGGGAGGGAGATGGAGCCACACCAGCCACCTACGGAGACGCAGCCACAGCTGGGCTCCCTGCGGGAGGCATGTGGGAACCGCAGACGGGGGCACGTGAGCTGCCGAGGTCTCTGTCGGCCCCGCAGCCCTGCCTGCCCCCTACGCGATGCCTTCTCTGCCCCCATCCACTCCTGGCAGGGCTTCAGCCTCCGAAAGGTCCGGCCCCTGCCCAGTCTCTCCGTGCCTCCTTTTCATCTCTGCGGTTTTAGACACTTGATCCCGCGGGTACTGCTCCCAGGCCTCCGGGGTCTGTCCAGGAAATGTGTCCTGTGGGCTGGGTGTGGGCTCCCGGTGCCCACAGGGTCCCAGCTGTTCCTGCTCCGGTGTCCGAGGCAGCCTGAGATGCAGCAGCCCTTGGCATTTAGTGATCTAACTGCACCTGGCTCACAGATGCGCAGACTTCGGGGTCAGCAGGGCGGTCCCCCCCGTCCACTTCAGGCAGCATCGGACAGGCTCTCCCTGGGGACTGGTGGCAACATCCCCTCCCCTCTGCCAGTGAGAGGCTGGAGGTGGGGACGCAGGAGCTGGCAGAGCACCGGGGACTCAGGTGGGACCCGGAGGTGTCGGGGACATGGGAGCCGTCCTTGGGGACCCACCCAGCGCAACGATCAGTGAGGTGGGAAAGCCTGTCACAGGCAGGTCAGCCTTGTGGTGACGGGTGACCGACAGCATGTGAGCGAACCGGCTGCGGACAACTCAGAGCACCTGGGCCTGGGGCCGGGGAGGCTGGTGCCCGCGTCGTCACAGGGAGACGGACACGCCTGGCCAGGTGTTTCAGCCCCCTGCCCGGGGCAGCCCCAGCATGCCGAAGTGGGCTGTCAGACTGCCGGGTGTGGGGTAGAGCCCAGGGCAGTGGCCACCCTGTCTCTGGGCCATAAGTCTGGACAAGCCGGGGGCCTGGCGTCCCCGACCGCGGAAGGGCTCCAGAGCTGATGGCTACGGCCACTGGGGAGAAACTGCCGAGAGCCAGTAGACGAGACTCTCACTGTCAGCAGCTGAGACTGGTGCCAAGCACTTGTCTCGCTGTCCAACAGGCCAGGAGTTGTGACGGTCGCTCGCTGAGCTCAGAACTCAGTGTGAGCAGTGCTGTGTGCCCGGGAGCTTCTCAGCCTGCAGCCCTGGGCGCATGCCCCTTCCCCCCCTCCAAAGCTAGAGGCGGCCAGTCGGTGGTGCTGTCTCAGGTGGCATCTCTCTTACCCCCTCTCCTGCCACCCACCCCTCGCGGGGCCCCTCGTGACCACAGGAGGTCACCCCCACAATCCAGGGGCACCTCCCTAGTTTGGGGCCAACTGACAGCAGGGCGTCCTGTCGGGACTCTGTCTCCTTTGCCAGTAAATCGACGCCTCCCAGGGTCTGGGGGTTAGAATGTGAAAGTGTTTGGGGCCATTATTCTTCCACCCACACATCCTAGAATTTTTTTTTTGAGGTGAGATCTCTTAAAACCTCAGAAGGAAAACTGTCTGTGACGGCAAAACCAGCATCCGAGAGCCCCGAGCCTTGCGCCCGCAGACGCCCCACGGCTCCCCGGCACAGGAAAAACTGCAGGCACCCCCCATACGGGAAGACGCATCTCAGCTCAGTGCGTGACAAAGAGTAAGTCGGAGCCTAAGTTTTTAGGCTTAAAAAGTAGATTTTTCCCAATTTGCTGTGTGCTTATTTTTATAAGCCCACAAATTTTTACTTACACACAGTAAAACACACTTCTTTTGCACAATTTTAGTTTAAGTTGACGAAGGTTTTTACACTCAACGGGGTTTCTTGGGCTGGCTTTGTGGTGGGCACCGAGCTCAGGGGGTCCACATGTAGGTCCACACGAAGTCTCTTCTCAGAGCAGGGCACACTCAGGAGGCGCCACACGGAGGGTCCATAATGGCACCTGGAGGTCTGCCCCCACCTGAGTCCCTGCGCAGAGCCCGTGACCAGGGGCATGCATGCCTGGAAGGGGCTGCCACCAGGGGCTTTTAGGTCTCCCAGGCATCTTGCCACCGCTTCCCCATCTCGCATGTCCACGCTGCACAGCGGCTTCTCTCCTTGAGCCTCCAGGTCCAGCCCCCGCCCGCCCCACCCCCTCCCCCTGCAGCCCCCTCGCCGCACTCAGCCTTCACAGAGTGCAGAGAGCGAGGGCCCGGCTCACGGTGTCGGGAGTTGGCGTGAGGGAGTGTGGTGGCCACTGTGACCCCTGATCCAGGCCACAGGCACTTTTGACACATCACCCACACGGCCATCCCGCTCTCGTGTCCCCCAGGGGCGGCTCCCCAGGACGAGAGGCGGCTCCCTGAGACGAGGGGCCTCGCTTCAGCCTGCCCGCCTGGCCGAGCGCGACGCTCCTGGTGTCTGGGTTAAAGTGGGAGACGTGCGGTTCTTTCTCTCGCTTGAACTCGCAGAAGCTGTGGCCGGGTGACTGCTGACCGGCCGGATGCCAGTCCCCTCGGGTCTCCGGGACCAGGGAGGCCCAAAGGAGGGAGGGAGAGGGGTGGCTGGTCCGTGGGGCGGTGGGCAGGCACTCAGCACTTACGGATTGATGTGAATGGGGGAGGGGAGCGACATTCAGAGGCCCTCGGAGCAGTGAAGTCCAAGATCGCTGACCACAGACAACCTGGACAAAAAGGCAATCAAAATGTCTGAAATGCTGAGGAATTCCCACCATGTGGCAGAGCCATGTGTGAGACAGACCTGCTGGACATGGGGTCGCTGTGACCACCAGTTTATAAAAGTGCAGGGGAGCAAGGTGGGCACTAGGTTACGGACCCCGCAGACATGACCCCTCTGGGCCTGGGGGACTCTCTGCAGTCCTCAGGGCTGGGGGGTGCCACAGACCATTTCCACACGGGGGAGGCAGCCACACGGGGCAGCTGAGGGGATCAGGCAGCAGCTCTGAGTCCCTGGTGGGAGTGCTGGGGGCGGGCTCCAACCTTAGCCGGACCTTAGCAGAGCCAACGCACGAGAAAGGCAACAAGAACAAAAAAAGATGGAGAAAAGTTCCATTTGGACAAGCTCACCAAGAACGCTGCAACTGGAAATTCTAGGGGACTTTCTAAAATGCTGTCATAATTTAAAGCTCATCTTGTTCCAGAACATGTTTGCATTTGAGTTACGTGTGGGACGGGCCTCATGTCTGTCCCAGGACATCCACTCCGGCCTGCTCACTGAGACAGAGGCCTGTGGGCACCTCATCTGCCAGACGGGCGGTCACCCCTCCCTGGTGGCTCTCCGGCCTGGAGCTGGTTGCCAGGGGAGGTGCCGTCCTCTGCCCTCAGGTCCTGCGGCTCCCGAAGCCTTTCCTGTCGGGCACCTGGGTCCAAACCTGCCTGACTTTTCACTTTGATCGCTTTGTTCTCATCCCACCGCACACTCCACCAGCCCTCTCTCAAGTTCACTGCTGAACCAGCAGCCCTCCACCGTCTACACCACGACTCTGGCCAAGCCACCAGAGCTGCGGCAGGGATGGGGGTGGGGTGCTGGCTGCTCCTTCCATGG
Source organism: Sturnira hondurensis (assembly GCF_014824575.4). NCBI lineage: Eukaryota > Metazoa > Chordata > Mammalia > Chiroptera > Phyllostomidae > Sturnira > Sturnira hondurensis. The sequence continues at coordinate 11,535,077 of NW_028072798.1, read as the reverse complement.
TCCTATCGTTCCTGGGCACCTGTCCCTCCCACCCCCACCTCCAGGGGCCTGGGCCTGCCTTCCCTCCTCTCCCTCGGATTTCTGGAAATCTTCCATGTCTTACCCATGGCGGAGATGGAGACACCAACTGAGAGCGGCTCCAAATGAGGGGAGAGCCAGCCTCCTGTCTGCACCCGTCTGTCCTCACCGGTGCACTGGGGACCCCCTGGTGGAGTCTGACGTTGGGCATGGAGGACCATTTGCGGAGCCTGGGCTGATGGGAAAACAGGATGGGGAGTCTGGGCGTCAGCAGGCTCACGCCCTGGGGCCAGAGCGGCCAGAGCCCTGTGTCCGGAGCTGAGGGACAGAAGTAGGATGTGGAGGACACTGCCCTGCAGGGACAGGCGGGTGGGCTGGTGGGGCTGGGAGGGTCTGGAGCCCGTGAACACGAACGCCAGGATAGACGGAGCCGCGGCAGGCGGGGACACAGGGTCAGGACAGGTGTGTGATGCATGATGATTCCAGGCGGCGTGGCTGCGGCAGGGACGCCGTGCACACAGTGAGTGGAGCAGAAGCTGTCACCGCAGGACCAGAGCTGGGCCAGGCACTCTGCTGCTCTGGGGGCCACTCACCTTTCCAACAGCCCTGAGCTCCCGGGGTGCCGTGTCGGGAGGTCAGACGGTAGGCTTCTCTGCAGGGAGCTGAGGGCGGTGGGGGCGGGGGGGGGGGTCTGGTTGAGGCTTCAGCAGCCCTGCGTGGGCCTGGTGGCCCGGTCAGAGACCCTGTGGGCCTGGCTCTGCCAGGGAGATGGGTCCGTTTGCCACCAGGGTTTTCAAACTCCGTCTTCACACACGGCCGCAGCGAGTCTACTCCCTGCCGTGCCTCGTGCGGGCGAGCTGCTCCGGGTGGCAGGTGCCTCTGGTGGCACGCGCCTTCCTGTCCAGGCAGCGTCTGTCCTTGTCCCCCTGTCCTTGGAGAAGCCAGGCCAGACTTGACACCTCGACCTCCAACTGTGTGTGGGTGTCGTCACGGAAGCCGAACTTCCAGCCTCAGGAGAGTGGTGCACTGTTTCCGTGTGTCGAATGCGTGGCCACGTGTCTGCAAGCGTGGAGACTGAGGGGACAAGCGGACAGTACCCGTCTGGGGCCCCGTCTGTGCTGTTGTGTCGGCACCTCGTGTCTTCCAAGGGCGCAGGGTGGTCACACCTTGCGAGATCCCGGGACACAGCCGAGCGAGCACAGACTTGGGGCAGACGCAGCCCTGCCGGCTTCCTGGTGGTGCCGGCTCTCAGGAAGCCATTTCCTGTCCCTGCCTCCCACCTCCGCCCGGCTGCCCTGCCCTGGGATACCCAGTTCAGTCGCCTGGGCTGCTCTCGCCCCACAGTTCCCGCAGACACTCGACCTTCCTGGGAGGATGTCACTGTCCTGATGCCACTCCCTGGGGTGGGGGCAGCGACCTGGTCCGGCACCGCTGTCCCTGTCCCTCCAGTTCAGTGCTCTCTCCGGTTGCTCAAGGGCCAGCTTTCTGCTCCTCGCCCTGTTCAGAGCTACCAGGGCACCGCAGTAGACGTGACACAGTGAGGGACCTTGCACAGGGCTCTGTTGGTAGCTTCTGTCACCGCGGGCAGTGCTGGCTTGACTCTTTGGCAGAGGGCAGTGCAAGGCTTTGAAGTGCACGCCACCCTACGCAAGTGCTGGGGGCTTCACAGAAGACGGTGAACGTTGGGCGCCTGTTGCTGACCCCGGGCGAGCTCCGTGCCCCCTGTGAGACTGGCACCACTTCCGACCCCGCTGGGGGCACCGCCCTGTCCAGCCACTTTGGGCTTGGGAGCTCCGGGGAGGGGAATGCCCTGTTTAACAGGCCTCGGTGCGGCAGCTGCCCCCACCTCCCTGGTGAGGGGTTCAGTGCCGCTGCTCTGCAGACGGACAAATGCCCCAACTGTCAGCGTCCTCAGGCCGCTCACAGGCCCCTCCGTCCCTGACACACGCTGCATCTTGGGATCTGGGTGCTGGACGTGGGGCGGTGAATGGATAGGTTCCAGCACAGCGTGGGCTTTGGTACCTGCAGAGGCAGAGAGGAATTCGTGGGGCGGAACGCCCGTAGACTGCTCCCGTGAAGGAATGCGCCTGGAGGTGGAGCTCCCGGCCGCCACTGAGTCATCACTGAGCCATCATCTGCGTCTGCAGGACTGACAGGTGACAGTGGCCCCAGGGGTGACACGTTTCAGGAAACAAAATGGGCTCGGCTTCGGCTCAGCCCTGCTTGGGCACTCTGTCACCATGGAGACCGGCGAGGGCAGGTTGGGCCGGAAAGCGGGCATCTGTGAGTGTGGGTGGCCTACCTGCTCACCTTCCTGTTTATTTTGTTTTGGGGAGGATTTGAACAGTGTGCACCTCGTCCATTTAAATTTACTGGCAATTTTTATCCATTCTGCCCACCTGCCTGCACACCAGCCTGCACCCACACCCACACACCTGTCTTTGTTGGGAAGGATGTGATGCTGTGCTTGTGCTTCCTGCATTTAAAAAACACATTCTCTTTCAGATTCAGGGAAAACCATAGCTTTTCAACAACGGCACAGCCGCACCAGCAGCTCTGCTTTTCTGATGTAGTTTTTTGTTCAGCCAGTTCGAGGCACCGCTTCGGGGCGCCAGGCTCGGCCACAGGGAAGGTCCCTATGCAGCCAGGGCCTTGAGCCCCGCCCCCGCCCCGCCCCCGCCACGCCCCCACGCCCCGCCCCCACGCCGGCACAGGGTGGGTACGCGCTGAACTCCACAGGGGCTGGTCCAGAAGCTGCTGTTGGCATTTGTTGTTTGTTTTATCTTTCAGCGGATCAGCAAAAGTAGAACCATTTTTTTTTATAGAGGCTGAGAAAGATAAAACTCAGCAGTATAAACTTAAGTAAAATAAGGTTAGATAAGTATTTCCTCACCATGGTAAAATACGGCCCCAAAGGGAATAACTGCAAAAATAAAAGAATTGAATAAGATATCAGGGTATGAAATTTACACTGAGAAACCAATAGCTTTAGAAACTCTAACACAAACAACTGCCCCCATTTAATGGGCCAAAAACTCCAGATAAACTAAAGTTAGGACCTGTAGGGGAAGCATTTTTAAATGCCCTTAAACGTTCATATAAAAAATCATACCAGGGGAGACACACTATGCGGCTCATTAGGAAGAGTCGACGTCTAGAACACTGACTTCTCCAACTTCTCTGGTAAGTCAATGCCGTCTCCATGGAGGGAACAGAAACCCAGGCTTTGCCGCACCTGTGTTTTCATGTCTGCTGAGGGGCGAGGACTGGGCGGTCTGACCCTGGGGTTCAGACGGACGAGGAAACAGACAGGAGCAGACGGAAGACCCTGCGATGGCCGAGTTGTGGGAGGAAGGCCCCTGCCAGCTCCCAAACTGCACGTGAGTCCAGACCGAGACATGGCCATGCCAGCTCCCGGGCAGACGCACAGACGATGGTGGGCAGCACAGAGGGCGGCAGCGGACCCCAGAGTCCCGGGAATCGGCGTCGAGTGAAGGCGCCTCTTGGAGATGCAGTCAAACTTGGCCGGGGTTTGGGGGCCTGGGCTCTTGGTTCCTCCCACTGGAGTCGAGTCCCTGAGGAAAACCCCCTGGTCAGCTCCAGGTCAGTGACCGCCGAAGCCCTGAGCGCTCCAAGGTTAGGGCTTTGAGCTAAGTGACAGCTACAACGCACTGGAGCAGACAGAGACCCTGTGTCTACGCCATGCCTTCTGCCGGGTGGGTCGCCTGCAGTGGCTGCCGTCCGTGCCCCTTACTATGGAAGCCAGCCCGGTCCTGGGCTGCCAGCCAAGCTCTGTGCACCGTCATTTCCCCTCTGCTGCCTGCTGGCTCTGCTGCTCGTCTCCTGACCACGGTGACTTCTGCATCCCGAATGAAACCGGGCCTGCCCTCCGGTAAGTTCTAGAACAGGTGGGGGTGGGGAGAGAGCTCTGAGGGCCACATGGAAGATGCCCAGGGGATGGGGGGCAGTCAGCTGTTGCCTCCCTGGCTCTGGGTGGCACCGTGTCCACTTGGACCCCCAGGGGGTGCGGATGGCTAGTACCTGCCAGGTGATGCTGAGGAGCAGGGCCTGGAAATGCCAGGTCCTAGGTGCCTAGGCTGGGGGGTTGGCCTTTGCTCGCAGGACAAGGCACAAAGCAGGGCACCCAAGGGGATTCCTGCCAGGCAGGGGGAGGAAGGCCAGGGGAGGGACGCAGTAAGGCCCCCAGGACATGTGAACAGTGATGTGGCTGGTGTCCTGGGGGCCATCTGGATACAATGGACTTTAAAGGAGGCCACCGTTTGTCCCTGTCTGCTGGACACTGCACCTCCAGGCCCCGGCCCAAGTCCCTGCGACTTACACCTTCCTGTTTGTCCCCAGTGGGTAAACATGACAAGGCAAATGGGCTGCCGCCCCCCCGCCCCAGCCTGACAGCCTCGTTCCGGAGTGCGTGGGGCCCTGCTAAAGAAAGCCCGCCACGCCCTGCCACCTCCAGCACCTCTCCATCTGTGGGTGAGCGAGTGTCATCTTAGAGACACTCAGGCCCAGGGCCAGCGGATGGATCCCTTCCTGTGGGGAGATGGAGGGACAGACACACGCAGAGCAGCCCACACCCCAGGCCAAGGTCTGGTTCTCCCCCCACTGAACCCTCGCCTGGTCCCTCTACTCCTTCAAAACCAACTCTCCCGCTTTGTCAGTTCAGCCCCTTGACACGTGCTCCTCCTACTCCCCACTGATGGGCCCTGCCGAGGTCGGCCCCGGCACATACAGCACTCTCTCCTGTTGCCTGGCCCAGGACATCGGCTCTCCGGCTGCACTTTCTCCCGAGGGGAGCCCCCACTGCCTCTCGCAGCGCTGCGCTCTGTCCCCTGGGGCAGAGGGGCCGTGAGCAGGCCGTCCACATTCCCGGCCCCTCTCGCTCAGTGTGCCCTCTGACTGCGGAGCCCACGGGGCCCAGGGCTTGCTCAGGCCCTGTCCCGTCCCACTCCCAGGGCCTGCCTGTGGCTCGTCCTTCCCAGGCTCCCATCCTCGTCCCTCTTCTCCGGTGCAGATCTGTGGGGTCTCCTCTGGGATGACACCAGGTGCCTGGTCCTGGCCGCAGTGGAGGGAAGGGGAGCCAGGAGCAGCCGCGGTGGCTCCCAGGCTCCCCAGTGTGGCCTGCCGCTCCCCACGGACTCACGGACGCCATCTGCCTCAGGGGTGCTCCCTGACGGGAACAGTTCACGAGGGCCGTGAACCTGGGGCACAGGTGACCTTGCGGGGGATGCTCGTGACGGCGGGTCTGGGCCCACCGGCCTCATAGACTGGAACCGTCGGTGCAGCTTGGCTCAGTGGCCGGCTTCTCTGACCTCGCCCTGAAACACCCTTGTTTTGGAGTGAGCACCGGACACGTCAGGGGGCTGCCCACCTCCGCCCCGGGTGTGATCTGGTCGGGCGGCCTTCTGTTCACGCCTGCCACCCTGGCCCCAAACTGGTTCACCCGGGTGATGCCCCCTCCCCTGAGGTCCCTACTGACTTCAGAGGCACCGGCTGCCGGACGTGGCCTCAGCTGACGTGCAGTGACTTCATTGTATCAGAATCGCTCGCAGTGGCCACGGACCAAGCAGAGCTCGCCCTGCCCCCATGGGGTGGCACTCACACCCCGAGTGGGTTCATGGGGGTCCCGGCTCTGCAGTTGGTAAGGGGGACAGCGGCTTGAAGACAACTTCCACAGTGAGTCTGTGCCCGGACGCTCTCCCCCCAGAAACCCCTCGTGTTCCTTCAGACAGACAGCCTCCCCGTGCGTCCTGTCCTCTGAGCCGCGTCATGAGCTGACTGCCCAGCACAGCAACCTGGCGGCAGGGGCCCCACGGGCCCTGCAGGGCCCCACCTCACGCACCCACAACTGGCCCGCCCTCCGAGCCGGGTGGAGCTGGACAGTTGTCGCCTCTCGCTGACAGCGAACCAACCAGCGGGCAGTCTCCACTGCAGCGAGGCCTATCTGGCAGCAGTGGAGCGGGAAGGAGCGCATCTTCCAGGCTTCCTCCAGCAGGCTGGTATCGGTCGGTGCCTTGCCAAAGGGCGCCCCCCGGCGGCCGGCAGAGAAAACGCAAGCACGGAGTCCCCGCAGCTCCTGCGGAAGGTATACAGGTCCCAGGGCATCGCTGGGAAACCACAGGAGCCTCGAGTCACCGTGGGTTTCACCATGGGCGGTATGGAGCCTGTGACCCGGGGGGCTCTCCTTACACACCCTGCCCTGCGTGCGGCGGCAGGCACCGGATGCCCATGGTGAGGAGCGCAGTACCATCCGGATCCCACTTCTCAGGGGGACCTCGGGTCCTCTCAGCTCTAACTGGACAGACAGCTCTAACTGTGGGGCGGAGTCGCCCAGGAAGGCCAAGGGCCCAGGGGCTGCGGGAGCAGCTGGCTCCTCCGGCCTTCACGGCCTGGGTCTCCCCTGGCCTCCCAGCACTGCGTTCTCCCCAACGCTGGTGCTGACCGCGCCCAGCACAGCCCTCCTGGCCACGAGTTGTCCTCTCCTTCCGGCTGCAGCTGCTCCTGCTTTTAGAACCTGTTCTGCGCCCCAGATGGACCCCCGCTGCCTGGCTCACCGTTTCTAGAACTCTCTCCCACATGGCTGCTGGGCTCGCCCCACAGGTGTCCGGTGGGGGCAGAGACAGGCTGGGATCCCAGGGCTCACCGTCCACTGGGAGCAGACCCGCACGCCAGGGCGCAGGCTGTCGGGTTAGGGTGTGTCTTTGGGGACTGAGCAGGGCAGCCCGGTGCTTGGTCCCGAAAGACAGCCTCCTGTTCTTTGCCCACTTCCTGCATCTCTTGCAGGACGGGCCAGACGCTGCTCCCAACGGAGACGTGGAGCCGGCCTGGTCCACGCTGCCAGTGAGCTGGGGCGGGCCAGAACGTGTCCCACCCCCCACGGCAGCCCATCAGGAAGTGACTGTCCCCCCTGACCCGCCTCACCCACGCATGTGCCGAACGGCAGGGCCTTTCTATCACCTCAAATGCCCCTTCTAACACGCTCAGCATGGCCAGAGGGAATATGTCTTCACAGAAAAACGGTAATAAAGACAGAAGACAGGGCAAAAATCGTATCGTTTTATACAGACCAATGCTGGTTCAGTGGGACTCATTGATTGGAGCTGAAGGGCAGGAGGAAGTGTCCGTGGGCACGGTCACTGCTCACCACAGACCAGCATCCTGAGTGGTGAAGTCCAGGCCGCCCGCCTCGCCCATGAAGCCGGGCCTCCCGGCACCCGAAAGGCGACAAGCTGACAGAACGTGGCCCCTGGTGCGCGGATCGTGGGGGACATGGCCTCATGCAGGGGGACCGAGTGTCCCAGGAACTGCCACTCTGCATTTCCAGTCGGCCCGCCGCGGAGGTCTGGTCCAGGCGGGGCCCTGACTTCCTGGGACCCTTCACTTGGGTTTCCCAGCTGAGTGGACCAGCATCCGCTTCGTCTCACTGAAAGCCTGGACCTTCAGCAGCGCTGCATGCGTGAGCGCCACCACCCTGCCCCACTGGTTCCTCCCGCCGCTGCTCTGCACCTCCAGGTTCTCCATGTACTGCAGCAGCGCCTTCAGGAACCTGCTCAGAAAAACATTCAGCGCTGTAGTCCTCGACGACGTGGAAACAACCGCACGCTCTCTCTTCCTCTGTGTCTGCGAATCCGAGAAGAAAGCATGCACACGAGCGGACAGAGGACACAAGTCACGTGGCGGCGGCCCCTGCAGAGGCTGTCACTGGCAAGGCGGGTGGGGCCCAGGAGTCCCACGCTCCCCGCCTTTTCAGACGTGCTCTCAGGTCTGGGCCGGGCCTGTGTGCACGCTAGGCCTTAACGTCCCACGTGGTGGTGAACCGCCCTCCAGGTACCGAGAGGCCCGTGTCCGCCCTGCCCATCAGCTCTCACCCTCCAGGAGGGGGGGTGCCCTGGGAGACCCCTACTTGGAGACAGCTTGTGGTCTGTGTGTCCTTAAAGGTCCCACCAACCGCCCACAGAGGGCGCTCTCTGATGGGGGCGGGGCTCCTGCGTTTTCTGAGCTCTGCTCACAGCCCCCAAGTAGTTAGTCCCCTGAAGTTCACACGGACTTCTGAAGCCTTGGACGCGCTCTGAGAAGTTGGAAGAAGAATGGACGACTGCCCAGACTTTCCTGTCACGTGAGCACTTCCCACCTGAGAGGGATTTTCAGTCAAGGGGACAGTGCATCACCTAAGCCACCCTGTCGTCACACTGGGGGAGCTGGCGGCACCTGGGCATCCTGCTATGCACACGACGGCCCGAGAGCTGCCTGCTGCCCTCAAGGCTCAGAGCCAGGGAAACACAGGGGCCCATGGGAGCAAGAGGCGGCTGCCCCTGGACACCGACCCGTGGCCACATCACGGGGCTGCCTCTGCGCTGGCATCGCTGCCTGTGAAACCTGTCACACGAGGGGTGTCCTGCTCTCAGACCCAGACCTGGGCCCCTGCCGAGTGGGTTCTCCACAGTGGGGGGTATTCCCCGTGAAGAGCAGACTTGGTTTTGAGCCCTGACCCTGACCCTGACCCTGACTTGGGGTGTCTGCACGGTGTTCAAAACAGTGGCGGCGTTGGCTCCCCTTGGGGAAAGATGGCTGGACGCTGCCAGGGCCGCCCAGTGTGTTCTCCGGTAGGTCGCCGAAACTTTTGGACGAACAGCGCACAGGGGAGGCTCTTGACGGCTCTCGGGCTCCATGAAACCCGTGAAGACGAGGGCAGGGCCAGGCAGGCGATGGGTCTTTCCCTTCACCCTCACCGCGGGGGGGTCTTCTGTTGTTTTAGGGAGAGAGGCAGGGAGGCAGGGAGACAGCGGTGCGAGAAGCATCGCCCGGTCGCCTCCCGTGTGCGGCTGGGCCAGGGGTTGGATCTGCAGCCCGGGCGTGCGCCCTGACTGGGACTCGAGCCCACAGCCCTTGGGTTACAGGACGCACCAACTGAGCCACAGCAGCCCGGGCAGGCAGTGGGGTTTTTAGAAAATCGCCAGAGAAGAAAACCAAGGGGAGCACCGACTGTGCAGTTCCCAACACTGGGCGCTTGCCCGGTGGGCAGGACGCACGCACCTGAGGTACTGCTGGTGCTCCCGGGCCGTCTTCCCGAGCACCTCCCGGACGCTGAGCAGCTCCAGAGCGACCAGCAACAGCACCAGGGACAGCACGGGAGACAGCAGCTTGGTGCTGGAAGTGCACAAAAGAAGCCGCGGTTGGTCAAGTGCAATGGTTTTCAGTCTCACAGAGGAAACGGTGCTGCACCAGCTGGCCCTTGTGTCGAGAGTCTGGAAATGCAAGCTTTTCCAAAGAGCCCTCCACGCCTGCCGCCGTCTCCCCAGGCGGCACGGCAGGAATGCCCGTGGTGTGCGGGGAAGCCCCGCTGCCCACACCTCTGCCCCAGTCTGAGCCAGAGGCCCCTGCCTCCGCCCTCCTCGACATAACGCTGGGACCCCAGACCCCCGCACGCCCCCTTTTCTCTGCACCTGTCAGCGTCTTTCTCGCAACCTGATGGGCAGTGGCGCACACGGGAAGAGCCGGAGGCGGCTTCCGTGTGGAATGGGCCCCATGCCTCTGTGGCCCCGAGCAGCCCTAGTGGACGTGAGATGCCACCTTCCCCGTAGCACTGGCAGAGGCTTAACACCAGGCTGCCAGGGGAGGAAGTGCCGTCAGGAGCACCCTCTGCAAACTGCCGGGCGGAGCGCGACCCGGGAGCAGAAACTCCGCAGACACCGGCCAACTCAAAGCCATGGGCATCTGTCCAAAGCGGCCATGTCCTGAGGGGGCCGTGCCTTCTCGGGCCGCTGGCACGCCCCGGGTGACCTGCTGTGACGTTTGCGCTCCAAGTACTGGTTCGGGCCGAAACGATGGCTGCGTTAAACTACGCCCCGTAACTTTCTCTAAAAGAGGCACTTCTTCTGAAGGGAGAACCCAACCTGCATCCGAAGGCGACCCCTGCCCCGGCGTGAGCCTCCCACCTGCTCAGCATGCGCAGGAAGTTCCGCCTCTGCCGGGAGCGCAGCGCCTTCTCCGCCCACTGCCGCTGTCTCTGCTCCAGGGAGGTGGCCACCTGCAGGGCCACGCAGGCGCAGTGGGAGCTGATGCCTCTGAGCAGGGTTAGCACCTCCAGGGCCGCTCTGGGCCAGAACAGGGTTGGGACGCGGATGCTGCAGAGCCCAGGGAGCAGCTGGGGCCACCTGCGGGTCAGAACCTGTGGCTGCTGGTCGCACCACAGCCACCGCCTGGGGCCGCCACGCCTGCACCTGCAGCTAGACTGGATCCGGGGAGCGGGGCCAGCTCACGCCTCCTCTCGGTCACTAGTGCCCCGGTAATCACAGCTCAGGCACAGCCTGCGCAGGCGTGACCGTGGCTAGCAGTCGCCAGGCAGACGGGTGCGGGCACAGAGACCCCACACAGGCTCCCCTGTGGCTCCTCTTGGGGAGCAGCCATGAACACCGATGCCACTGACACGCCCGTCAAACGTGCCGAGGAGAAAGCAGCTAAGCTTTGGACCCTGGCCTGCTCACCCACTTTCCAGCGGTTTCTGGGGTGGCACTTACCTCTCGACAGGAATGTCTTCCAAGTCACCGAAGACACGGTGGTTCTCAGGGATGTGGCCATACAGTTCACCCATGATTTTTATAATTAAAGAGTTGCAGGCGCTTATTTCAGAATTCTCTTCTAACCTGAAAAATAGAAAATATTTAAGTTACACGACAGTAACGAAGATGACCAATTAGTGCCCATGCAAATTAATACAGGGTCCGGCACAAGTAACGCCCCTCTCTTAGCCCCAAACCTTTTATTCCAAAGTCACAAGCACGTCATTCTGTAACTAAGCAGTATCCCGCGTGAGCACACCCTGTGACATTTCAGGTGACACATCCGGACCACAGCTGTGAGTCATGACACCCCTGTGCTCACCCGACCAACCACGCTCCAGCAGGCCCTGCCCCTCCAGTCCCTGGGTCCACGTGACTGGGTTCTGGGCAAAGCACTTCACCTGCCACTTGGTTCTCCTAAGTGTGAGCTGAGGAGCCGCTGCTGCAAGCGGTGGGGGCAACAGAGCACTGCGTGCTGGAGGTAGTGCGCTCTGCCGCCGGCTCTGCGACCTGAGTTTCTCCCCAGCCCCACGACTCTCCTATGAGCCAGACCCCGTGGCCCCACGGCCTCCCTGTCCCTGCGGGGCGTTCCCCCACCTGGGGCCTCAAGTGCGGCCACTGACGACCTCGAGGTCTGCACCTCGTCGGGGGCGGCTCACCTGGCTGCTTCCCCCCCGGCTCCGTTGGGCAGAGGCGGCAGGGACCAGCACCGGATACACTTCTCACAGCCCAGCACCTGAGAGCAAAAGGTCTCTGTGCTTGTAAAGGTTTAGGGTGGAGTTCCAGAAAACACTTTCACGTTGTCACAGGCGCTGCAGTCACTCTGGAAGCGTGTCTGTGACACTGTAACAGGCCCTACACTTGAAAACAAGGCCGCGGTGTCGGTTACCCACTGTCTCCAGGTAGGAAGGGCAGGGTGGGTAACGTCCAGAAGTTCTCCCAACGGCCCTGCGGCCAGGCTGCGAGGCGAGTCCCACCGCGGCCAGGGCTGGGTTTAGTGGGCAGCCAGTCCCCAGCGGCCGACAGAGGGTGCCAGGCCGTTGGGGGGGAGCTCTCCCTGGGGAAGCCGTGGAGGCCGCGGCCAGCACTAGCTTCTGCCATGAGGTGGGACAGCAGCATCCACAGCCCACCCCAAACACTGGATGCACGGAGGGCAGGGAAGTTAGGTGGCTGCTGTCGGCACCACTGAACGTAGTGACTCGTGAGGCAGCCGTACACACCCGAGCCATCGCCTCGGAGAGGAGAGGGTGCGAGAGCTTCTGCTAAACAAGCAGCAGGTACCAGGTGCAGTGAGAGCCACAGGAGAACTCGGTGGCCTGAGATGTCCCCATGGGGAAGGGGAGGGGTGGGGCAGGGGGCGGGAGGCAGCAGCTGCAGCAACAGAGCCTGGTGGGGCTGAGGGACGGACCCTCCCTCCCGAAGCTCCTCTCCCTCCCGGTCGCTCTGACCCAGGAGCCCTCGGGCAGGCGCACGTGTCCTCCCCGGGGTCAGGGGCGGGCTGGAGGTCTCGGGAAGCTCAGACTCTGCCAGGCCAAGTGCAACAACCGGTGCGTCGCCCCAAGAACCCGACATGGCCCACGGCCGAACCCCTCACACCACCTGGGCGCGGTGCCCGCAGTGTGCCCGTCTCTGCGTGTCCACCGAGGAGAGGCCCTTCTCCCTGGTGTCCCTGCTTGTCAGTGGTTGCTAGGCCAGGGCTTCACAAGGCGCCTTTCCCCTCGTCACCTTGGCAGACGACCCCGGGCCTCTGTGCCGACCCCACAGCGTCTGGCACAGCACGGTTTCCCCGGTGAACTTCCGAGCCAGCGTGGGCCCAGCCTGCCTTGGCCCAGGGGCCACCTGCACGCTTTGCACTGCGCAGAGTGAAGCATGACCTAAGCCAACGTCCAAACTGGAGCTGCCTGGCAGGAGCGGGTCACGTTTTTCTGTTTGCTTGTGAGTAAACAGGGAACGTACAAGGCAGCAAAAGCTGGTAAGAAAATTTGACGTTCTTCGTCACAGACGAGCAGCCGGTCCGGGCTGATGATAACAATCGGAACAGCCCGCCAGGCACTGTCCGCAGTCGCCCACTTAGTGTGAGAGCCACCCGACCACACATATGCCACTGTCATTTCAGCTGCGGCACGCGGAGCCCACAGCTCAGAAGGACCGGAATGCTTGTGGCCGACGCCACGCAGCTGAGCCAACACATGAGGCCAGGGACCGAGTGACACGCCCCGGTTAGGAAGCCAGATCTGCTGCCCCCAGAGCTGCCGTGACAGGGCAGCCTGCCCCTTCAGCCTGTGCAGCAGGGGACGGGCACAGGCCCCCTGCCGAGTGGCCGCTGCGCAGCAGGGCTGGGTCCTTACCTGCTTCCGGAGCAGGGCCGCGGGGTGGAAGCGGGCGCTGTAGGCTGCCGCCGTGCGGACCAGTGGCTGCACCGCCGCTCTTTCCTGGTTGAGAGGAAACAGACAGGAGTTACTGCAGCTTTGGGTCTGGCTTCCTGTTCTGTCTCGTCCTGAGTGTTTCCAGCCTCGTGGGAGCCCGATCTCCCATCATTTCCCTTCATGTGACCCCACTGTTCTTTAGAGAAGGGGTAAGGCGGTAGTCCCGTCACAACCAATAAAATGGCTTTAAACGAAGCCACAAACAGCGACAAAAGGCCACGCCCACTCTCGTCCACAGTGCAAGATGACCAGAAATAAACGACAAAGAGACCCTAAACATTTGGAAAATTGAACAGATCCTCCTAAAGACAGCATTAAACATTAAAAAATCAATACAGCCCTGGCTGGTGTAGCTCAGCGGATTGAGCACAGGCCTGTGAAGCAAAGGGTCACCAGTTCGATTCCCAGTCAGGGCACATGCCTGGGTTTTGGGCCAGGTCCTCAGTAGGGGGCACACAGGAGGCAACAGCACACTGATGTTTCTCTCCCACTCTTTCTCCTTCCCTTCCCCTCTCTCTAAATATAAGTAAATATATTATTTAAAAAACCCAATACAACTGAGAGAATTACGTGGCTCTGAACGTGTAACTGCTAAACACACAAACCCTGGAAAGAGTGAAAACGCCATCGAGTGCAGCCGGCACCCCCGGGAGCGGAAGGCCCAAGTCAGCTGAGTGGAGACCAGGGGAACGAGGGGACGGCGGAGGGGGGCGGGGTCAGCGGCCGTCCTGCGTGTGAGCGGGGAGTGCCTAAGTGGCCGCCAGTTCACCCCAAGTCCCTGAGGCCGCACAGCGGTGGGAGCAGGGCGTCCTGAGACAAGGTCACAACATGCAGAAGGCGCCCTTGGGGTCCCCATGTGGGGGGCAGCCAGGACCCATGGCAGGAAGGTCCAGGACGGTGCAGAGAGCCAGGCACCGCTCTGCCAGGGGTGACACCCGGTGGCTCCCGAGCAGAGAGGCCCCGTCTGCCCGCTGCACAGAGGGCACGGTGAGTGGGCGGCCTGTGGCAGCCACTGGTGCTCCAGGGCCCGTCAGAGTGGTCTTCCGGGGGCAGGCGCAGGCTGGGACGTCTCCCTCCAGTGGAGGGCGGGACGTGGGAGGCGGAGGAGTGGGGAGAGGAGGACCCCGGGCCTAGCGCCCCGGTGGGCAGTGGCGGAGGAGCCTGCGGGGAGCGCGCTGTCCGCGCCCACAGCGAGCCGGCCGGCGCTCCTTCCGGCCTGTCCTCCCCGCCCCCTGCCCACCCCCACCTCCCCTTCCACCAGAGGATTGTTTCTGCCTTGCTGGAGTGGCGAAGCGGCTTTAACGATACCCACGGCACCGAGCATCTGAAAAGCTGAAAGTATCAGTAGCACTGTAACCTAAATTATTTACGTTACTTCCGGAAAGAATTAGTTTCCTGATGGACACCAATACTGCACCCCACCAATACAACAGACGTCGGTAAAAACTTCCATTCTGAATACTCAGTGAGTCCTGTTCCCTAGTCTGGTTCTTCAGTTTGCAGCTTCCCATACGAGCGTGTTCTTGAGAAATGGGGTAAGTTATTCCAGACCAGGTCAGCCGACTTACTTGCTGCAGAGGGCAGGGGTCCCATGCACATCTCTAACCAGTTCACACCCATCTGTCCCCAGGGAGGCACGCTGCCAGCCACAGAAATTAGGGTGGCGAACAGTCAATCCCATTAAAAATGAGCTCTCCCTCTCCGAGCTGAGCGACAGCCATCAGCTTTCTCCCTGGCACGGTACCTTCAACTCTGACGCAACATCCTCACCCAGGAACCTCAGCAGAAGCACGATGGAGAATGACAGCGGCTGAGCAGCTACCCCCTTGGGGAAGCTGGGGAAGCTGACCTCACCGTGGCTCAGGTGGTCTCTGAGGCGAGGGCCCTCCTGGTGGTTCAGGAAGTCCCAGAGAAACTCCTTCCAGAAAGCAGATGGAGAAAACCGGCTGTTAGTGGTCTCAGCAGAGGGGAAGGAGGCAGCAGGGCCCCACCCAACTCGGTTAAGGAGCAGAGTGCAGACAGGAGCCAGCCTCAGAGAGGTGCAGCTCCCAGCCACCGGGCTGCAAAGAGCCAGCTGAACTCTCCTCGGGACCCTGTCCCCGCTGCACCCCACTGTCTCGGGCAGGGCTCTCCCGGGAACCCCTCTCCTCGCCGCACCCCGCCACCAGGGGCCAGGCTGGAAAGGAGACTGAGGAGCCTGGTGCCCAAGCCCTAGCACAGAGCTGCGTGGGCGCGTCCAGTGCTAAGTGAAACTCACCCTTTCTTTTCCTTTTTAATTTTTACTTATTGATTTGAGAGAGAGTGGAAGGGGGTGGGGAGGAAGAAAGGGGCGGGAAGAGAAGAGGCACCGGTTGGTTGCTCAACACGCCCATGCGCTCATTGGTTGATTCTCACCCGTGCCCTCACCGGGATTGAACCTGAAACCGTGGTAACCAACTGAGCTACGGGAGGTGGGAGCAACGCACCCTTTCCCATCGTCACCTCCTGCGAGGGAGAGAGAGCTGCTGTGCCTGCGTCTGGGAGCCAGGCCTCCGAGGCAACAGAGGACCCCCCCCTGCCCCGGAGCTAATACAGCCCTTGTTTCTGCCCCCCACACCCCCCTCAGGCACCCTCCTTTCATCTGCTTCTCTCTGAACAGCCCAGTCCTGGGCCTGTCCTGCAGGTCTGAGGGGAAAGCGGCTGACCCAGGCAAACTGCAGAGCACGGAGGCGTCCCAGGTTCAAGATGGAGAAGGTGCTGGCTAGGAGCCTGCCACCCTGATTTCCCGAGAGCGGGAGCGGGCACCCAGCCCGCGTGCGGGTCTGCGCGACACGGCAGCGTCACGGCCCGCCAGCCCGGTTTGGAGGAGCGAGCACAGAACTACTGACGGTCCAAGGAGTTGCCCCAGCACCTTCGTGAAACACGAAACAGCGATGCCACGGCTCTGAACGGTCAAGGACCCCCCTCCACCCAGCACTCTCGCCTGACTGACGCCGCTGCCTCCCAGAGCACAGTCCACGCCACCAGCCGGGCCACACGTTGCCCGGGCGGGGGCCGCTCGGCCATGGCGCCCAGGAGCCGGGCCTGAGCCGCCAGCACCCCTGCTGGTGCCTGCTGCAGACACGGCGTGGCGATGTGGACTGGGACCGTGCGGCAGCTCAGCAACTCTGTGAGCCTGGCACGAGCCACGGAGCCTAGGCCGGGGTGCAGGCTGCGTTGGGGACCGCTCATCACCGCACACAGACGAGAGCAGTGGACGGAGGAGTCTGACACTTTACCATCGCAGGCTCTCCGAGGAGCAGAGGGAGCTGGTTGAGCTTGCCGTCACTCAGGTGCTTTGCCAAGATCTGAAACAGCACAAACAAATTCCGAATGGCCCCACGAGCCCCACGAGGGCCGGATGAAACAAGGTCGCACAGGCCGCCAGGACGCTCAGGGGGCTTCTCTCCACCTGCTCGGCGGCCTTAAGTGCATGCAGGTCCTTAATTGTGTGGGCATGTCTGTGTACGTGTGTTCAGGCATGTGTGTGTACATGTATCCACACGCACACACCTCTATACTGCACGTGCACATTTCCAGACACACACACGTGTTCTCACGTACTTGTGTGTGCCTGTACACATGTTCGCTTGTATGTTGGTGGATATAAATGTGTTTGTGCGTATGTGTGCACGTGTGTTTACATGTTCTTGTACCTGTGTGTACTGGTGTACGTGTGTTTGCATGTATACGTGTGTAAGTGTGCCTAGTATCTTCCAGCCACTTCCTGAGCCACACAACACTGGGACGGTGGAACCGCGGCCCGGTCCGACCCTACACCCGCACTCCCACAAAGGCCTGGCTGTGCTGCCTGGTCTAACCCCACAGCACCAAATGTGCACTTACGAGTGGTGAACCGTTCACCTGATAGAGCAGACTGCAGGTAAGCACGTGACCTCCTTATCCCTGCCACCTCTTCACTGAGGACCCAATAACTACCCGGAGGCAGCAAGGCCTAGATGCCTGCACCCCCAGAGACCCCCCCTGCTTCCTCCGCAGGCTAAGTCCAAGGTGCATGGGAATTACCACCCAGGACGGAACAAACAAAAGCCTTTACACTCTAGGAGTGAGAAAAAATGTTTCCAATGGCAATGTTACCTTCTGAGTCCCACCCCCAAAGCACGCAGACCGAGTGCGTCCATGCGCAGTACAGTCTTGCAACAGCGGCTGGTGTGCAGTTCATGTACAAAACCAGGAAGCAAAGCCCTCCCACCCGACTGGCGCGTCTCTGCACGGCCATCGCAGCTCACAGCATTCGCCCTGTGCCTGCTGGTGCCCTCTGATGTCAGAGCACTGGCCTCTGATAACTGCAGAACCTGGTGAACAACATCGGGCCTTGATTAGCCCGAAAACTACATTGAACCTCCCACAAGGATTTCGGTCTATATGACTGTCAGTGCGCCCCTGCAAGCCCGGGCGTTAGGGCCGATCTCGAATTTTGTTTTTGTCTGAAGATACCTTATAACTTACAAGTTTACTTACTTCGTCAAAGGTGGTGTAAAGAGCTGTTGACTTCAGAAAAGGAAAGAAAAGAAAAGAAACAATTAAAGCAAAATACAAGCACAATGGTACTTTTCAAACCAAGGAAAACACTACTACATGGCAACAGATACGAAACCCTTTGGAAAACAAGGCGTCACTTTGGGAAGAATGTCTGGACAAAGCACGCGGCATGTAAGGACAGGAGAACGCAGTGGGCCTGGCGCTGCCTGGCTCAGACGCCCTCGCAGCTGTGGCCCCACAGCCTCGCAGACCACCGCACACACAGACAGAGCCCCTGCAGGGGGCCAGGCCGCGCAGGGAGCCGGGACACCAGGGTGCCTCCTCCAGCCCTTCCG
Organism: Sturnira hondurensis; assembly: GCF_014824575.4. NCBI lineage: Eukaryota > Metazoa > Chordata > Mammalia > Chiroptera > Phyllostomidae > Sturnira > Sturnira hondurensis. The sequence continues at coordinate 11,517,203 of NW_028072798.1, read as the reverse complement.
GGTGCTGTCAGTGGGGAGTTCAGACGCAGGCTCTGGCACCCTCTGCACCCCAGGGCGTGACGCGGCGACCCGGGGGCTCAGGAAGACTGCACGCATCACGGGAGAAGTTGGCACTTTGCGGGGGCCGGCTATCACGAAGCGTTCTTACTTACTAAGGCTTCATAGTGCGTTTTCAACCACACGTCATCAAGTGCTCTTCAGGACCCCCGACTGTGCCGGTGACTCTGGAGCCTGTGCCTTTGGCTCCCAAACCCGGTCAGTTCTACACGTCCGGGGGCCGGCCGAGCACACCGAGCACGCCCGCACAGAGGCGGAGCTTCTCGTCTGCCCCCGTCGGCTGCGTGCAGGGGCTTCTCTCTTCCGCTCCTGAGTGGCAGGAGCGCCTTCGCTCTCACCCCTGAGACCTAAAGCTCCCAGGAGCTGAAGTCTCGCGACCTTCAGGCCTCCCGTGGAGCTCACACGGACCCACTGCCGTGACGAGCTCTCAGTGAGAACAGCAGCGACCGCCTGGCACTTCCCAGTTTTACACAGTGTGTTCACATGCGCATCGCCTCGCAGATAAACCGACGCTGAGCTCTCTCTAGAGAGAAGCCTCGGTGGACATCTGAGATATTCCTCGGAAGTCACATGGTCTGCAGGCACAGTCCCACACTTGTGCAGTCAAATGGCACGCAACCCGACGGACTCACACTGCACAGCCATGCTCCCCTGGCGTCAGTCCCCAGTGGCTGTGCTCCCCACCCAGGGTGCCAGCTCCTTCTGCTGCAGCTTTGCCACACTGACTCAGCACAGCCTGCGTGACAGGCTCTGGGCATCAGCCCCGGGGGACAATGTGAATGCCCCCCTCTCAAGGAACCTGCACCAGAGAGCTCCACAGAGCACACAGGAGGCCACGCCAAAGTGCGTCCACATAAAGCAGCAGGAGGACCTAGACAGACAGCACTCCCGGTGGCCATGGTCACGGTCTCACAAGGTCGGGCAGGGGCGGGGGGTAACCAATGAGGAGAGCCATGTGGCTCAGGAACTGAATAGTGGGGAGCCAACGCACCAGGGAAATCAGGGGGAAGAGGCTGGAGAGAGCCTGGGCTGGACGCTGAGACCCTCCCACACTGTGTTGAAAGCGTGAACCTTGTGTGTGAGGCCCTGGGGTGCCGTCGAGGCTCCCGAGCAGGCGGGACACAGATGACACAGGCACACTCATTAGTTGGGAGACAGGCAGTGGCAACGTGAGAATGGGCACAGGAGGGAGGGGGCCGTGAAGACTGGCTGGCAGGCCAGCCCAGGTGAGCGTGAGGAGCAGCCAGGGGAGGCTTCAGCATCGAGGAGAAAAGGCACAAAGTCTGACATGAGCAGCGTCAACGGGCAAAGCTGATGGGCAGCGTGGAAGACCCAGCAGCCGGCCACAGGGAGCAAAGTGTAGGCAAAAGCACAGGAAGCACCAACGTGTGGGGCCAGAGTGACAGGGAAGGTTGAGGACAAGAGGGAAATTGCGGGAGACAAACAAGTTTCTTTGAAATAAAGCCAGTTTGAGACGCTGGGCGAAACCCACACGAAGATTCTCAGGACACCCCAGGGGCTGAGAGGCAGAGCCTGGGGACACGGGGCCCGAGTGCTGTCCAACTGCTGCTCCCACCGCGGCGACATTCTGAGCGTGCCCACTGCGGCGACATTCTGAGCGTGGCTGTGGGGGCTCCATGGGCAAGTGCAAAGACGGCACAGGACTGGGGACGGGACTTGGAGGGACATCAATGTAAAGGGGCTCCAAGAGGAAGACCAGCTGGGCAAAGAAATGAGGAAAGGGGGAGGGGCTGGTGCTGCTGTTTGTCCTGTGCCCAGGGGCCCCCTTTTCTCGCCTGTGGGCTCCCTGATGGCTACCCAGAAACAGGGTGCAGCTAGGTTTTGGCCACAAGGAAGCCATGTCCTTAACAAGGACCACCCCATGGGGTGGCAGCGAGGTGCCAACAGCTACAGCTACGGAGAGAGAACACGAGTTGTGAGTTTTCCGACACGACTGAGTTTGGGAGACGATTTGGGAATATTGCGGAACTACCGAAAACAGCCGGAAATACGACAAACACAAACCGTGAACAACCAAGAGGAAGAGGAAGCGACCCAAACACGGGAGCTTGTGGCTAAGAAGCTCATCTGACGCCGACACGGACGTGCCTCTGGGAGCCGGCGGCCAGGCCCGGAGAACGCCACGCTGCCATCGCTGCCAGTCCCCACTGGCGTGCACGCACCTCGGCCGTCAGGAGTCTCTTCGGGCACTTGTTGACGGCGGCAAACACGTTCCGGAGGCCGGCCTCCAGCTGTGTCAGCAGCAACACGGTGCAGTCAGCAAACCTGCGAGACGGCAGGACATGCGCGCCCTGGCCCCTCCACCTCGGTTTGGCGTTCTGCAGACACACGGCCGCGTGTCCCACACAAGGCCGGGAGGGGTGTCCCTCGCTCCGATGACACAGAAGGAGCATCAGAGTGGCTCCAGACCAGCAACTGTAAAGCTTCCCAGGGTCTCAGTGTGAGATGGGCCTTTTTAGGGGCCTCAGTAGGAAAAGCGTCACCAAAATCTGCTTGATTCGTTCCCGTCTAAACGCCCCCGCACCCCAGGGCTTCGGCGGTCCTCAAGGTCGACACGTGGCTCCATCAGCAGACGTGACAGGAGGGACCGAAGACCTATGACCTCCCGAGGGACATGCATGCTCGCCCGCCAGGGCCCACGAAGGCAGCAGCCCTGGCCCCCTCCCGGCTCCCTGGTGCGCTGACACCGGACACAGAAGAACTGGGTGCGCTTCACAAAGTTGGTTCTAGAAAATGGTCGCCCCCAACTGCTCACAGCACTGGCCACAGGATGCCAAGACCTTCCCCTCGCCGCACCGGGTGTGTGCCTGGTGAGTGGCCCTGCTCTCCAGTCAGCCTGCGCCGACTAGCTAGATGCCAACAGCAACAAGGGGCGGGGGCGGGGTTTGGGGAAGGACCCGCCCCCAAAGTTTGGTCCCCACCCTGTAACACCACCTTTCCTTTACCTGTGGGACTTGAACTTCATCAATGCGACTTCCCAATACGGCAACATGATTTTTAATATGAAAGGGGACTTCTTCATCGCTTCTTCCAACACCAAAAGTGTCTCATCAGTAGCCTCTGCAGAACAACAGTGACTCAGCGCACAGCCTCTCCGACCCACCAAGTCCTACCCACTGCGGGAGTGAGGCCGGGGAGCCCCTCTCCTGTGGAGGTGAACTGCCGCCCCCAGGACCCTGTGCCGGCCGAAGGCAAAGAAGACCACCCTGAACCAAGCCCCGCTGCAGGTGACTGCAGAGGCTGGAAGGCAGCAGACGTGGGCGGCCGCACCTCCCCAGGGATCTGGGCTAAAACATCCTGCAGAGGAGTCCAGGGTTGACCAGCTGAGCACACGGACCAAGAAAATGTAACTTCAGAAGGTGCAGGAACCGGGAGTGAATGCTAAGACAAACTACAAACTTTGGGAGCCTGTGACATGTCAAGGCAGGTTCATCCTTGGTGACTAACATCCCAGCGGGGGGGGAGGTTGAAAATACAGCAGCTGGGGAGGCCGTCCTGCCAGGGGTGAATGGGAAATCTCTGTACCTGTCCCTCACTTTTGCTATAAACTTAAAACTTTAAAAAAAGTCTTAAAAATAAATACGTTACTGGCAGTCCAGACCATGAGAAGGGCCCACAGCACACGCAGGCCAAGACTGCGAGGGCAGCAGGAGCCACTCTGTTCCTTCCCCAGGCCTCACGGGCAGACATGGCCCTCACAGCACGGCCACCAACACGGAAAAGACGAGCTTGGGGCAAACACAGAGTCAAACTGCTCTTTCAGAGTTCTGGCCGCCCACCCACACAGTTTGGTGAGCTGCTGGGTCGAGGGACAGAAGGAGAAGGGGCGGCAGACCACAACGTTACTGGCACCATCGGCACGGCACCACGAGAGTAAGTGGTGAAGAACAAGTACGCGGCACAGTGGTCCGAAGCCACATGTATGTGAGTCCATGTGGGGGACAACCTGAATCCACCACTCACACGGACCCACAGATGCCCCCCGACAACCTGGGTCACAGCACGGAGAGGGCGGGCCGTATGCCACCTACGGAGTTCGAGTCTGGGTGCCACCTGTGGCTTAGACACGTGTATGGAGATGCACTCGGGACGGTGCCAACTGCGGTACTTGCCAGGGAAAACCAGTAAATCCTCGGACTCCGTAAGAGTGAGGAGGGGCCGAGGGGCCAGCGTGCATCCAGTCCGCTGAAGGTACGCCTGCAGCAGCTGACCCAGTCCAACCGTCAGCAGCACCATCGTTGAACAGTACCTGGTGGGAAATGCCAGAAACCTGCTAAGAAGAACTCAGTCCTGAGTACAGAAAGCACCACTTTTAGGAGAAGTTCAAACTTAAGAAAGCGAAGTGAAGTGGTGCCGTGTCGGTCGGTCAGAAGAGACTCTCAGATGCCCGTGAGCTGAAACTGTGGTGATGTCCCCCCGCCAGGCAGCTGGTGTGTGTGCACGTCCCCCGGTCCCCCGCTGAGCCGCCCTCAGGGTGCCCATCAGCCTGGCAGGACTGTCGCCGCTGCAGGGGCCCTGCCCCCACTTCCTTAAGATACAGGAGTCTGGGTGGTGAGAGCGCAGACCGACAGAGTCTGGGTGAGAGACGCACTTCGGCAGCAACCTACTTGGCAGGCACCTCCCCCGGCGACGCGAAGCCGTGCCACAGGACGTTGCGCAGGTTGAGCCCACTCGGCGAGCCCACGAGGACGGTCAGCACCTGCATCTGGGCAGGGGAGGGACGCCGGGGTCAGTCAGGTGAGTCGTCATTCAGATGCTGAATAAGAAAAATGTTCTCCTTCTTCCTCGGAAGGAGCAGCACCAGGAGCAGCTTGGTTAGTGTGGCGCCCCCGTCACTGCTGCCGCCGAAGTAACGGGCACCACCACCGTTCGCTGAGCGGTCGGCATGCACCTGTCACCCTCTCGCCCTCAGAACAGCCCCTGTGAAGCGCCAGGGTGGCACTGTGCAGATGGGAGGGGCTCAGAGAAGCAACCTGGAGGGCAGGCTGAGGTCTGTCCCGGGGGTGCTGGGCATTGTGGAGCCTCGCGTCTCCAGAAAATGACACCAACCACCACTCAGCACAGAAATACCACTGGGGGGCACGGGCACTTGTGCGGTGGGACAGGAAGGGCCCATTGGAGAGGCTGAGCCACTGAGACACTGGCTGGCCTCCCACACTTGAAGCTCCCGGGTCACCTCCCCTGTCAAGTGAGAACACACCCATGACAGGGACCCTGCACAGGCACAGTTACGAACATGCATTTGTGCTCGCGGGGGCCTCCGGGTGTGCAGCATGCACTTCCAAAGGGACTGAGGAGACGGCAGGGCCCCGACTCAGAGAGCACAGCGCCAGGTCTAAGAGCCACGCCCGTGGGAACCCGTGAAGGAAGGAAAGCCCTCTCCGTGCCCCTGACGGGGGCCCTCCAGTCCCGCCCCCAGGTGGAACCCCATAGAGATGCTTCTGTGCCACTGGAGGACCTCACAGCAGCTCCCCATGCTGCTTCAGGGCTGCTCGCACGGGAGACCTGGACCCTTCAACATCAATCGTCAGTGACTCTGACAATAGAGGTAATTTAATGTTGCTGATTTTAACTGAACGTTAAGTTTATTTAACTGTTCACACCGCCCGAGCAAGCAGAGACTGGTCATCTGGGGGAAGCTGTTGCAGGCCGACAAGAGGGGGGGCACGAAGGATGGGTGGGGCCGAGGCACTCAGTGCTCGTTTGCCATGTCCATGTGGTGGCCAGACATTTGTACCCTACCTTCCTCCGTCCCACACTCTCCACAAAAAAATTAAAAAGTAGAAAAACACAGAAAGCGGTCCTCAAGATGACAAGGGGTGAGGAAGCCCTGAAAAGACTGGGAAGCTTTCCTGAACCCTGGAATAACTCAACAAGCCTGCAAGGTGTTATTCAATTGTTGCAAACATCTTCTGGCTGAGCAGGCTCCCTTTCCAGGCGTGCTGGCGCCTGGTCTTCCTTCCCCTTGACCCTGCCTCTTCCTGGGGCCTAACGGTCAGCCTCGAACCGTGCTGGCCGTGGGCCAGCCGGAAGGTTCTGGCACAGTACGGAGCTCTGCAGGTGTCCTAACTGACCTTTACACTCTGTCCACCACAAATCTGTAGGGTTGCAAAGGGCATAATCTCATGTTAAAAATACTGACGTTTCAGAATAAAATTGTAACGTCCGTGAAGAGGGAGAATATTGTTCCAGAACAAGTCAGTGTTACAGTCATCACACTAAAGTAACGAAAGCAGTGGACATAAATGTAAAGCGGCCCAGCCGACTGGCCGAGGCCGTCACACCACTCGGCTGAGCGTCCAGGCTCGGGAAGGGCAGGGGCGTGTCTTCTGGCTTCCGGAGCAGCAATTTTCAAAGGAGAGGTGGGAACAACTGTGCTGAAAACACTGGTATACCTCACTTCCTCCCATAATCGGCAGCTGTTTCCGAGGAACAAAAAGGCAGCTACCTGAACCGCCGCATCTGCCCTATGAGCGCGGCCCGCGAGCTTACCACAGGCTTCCCAAAGACGTCGGCCAGCTCCTCCGAGGCCAGCAGGTCCCGCAGGAGAAAGGGGCACTCTTTCCCAACCAGCAAGAACACCTGGAACCCAAACAAAAACCGCGTAACGGCTGCATCGCAAGGAGCCGAGTGACGCTCAGAAAAAAGCGACTCACGCTGCACGTTTCCACAGACGTGGGGAGGGTGACAAGTACTGGGGACACCCGTGTGCTCACTTCACAGTCATCCAAAAGACAGTAAAACCTGTGCCAGGTGAGTGCCCGTTATGGGGGAATGGCAATTAAAACCAGGGGGTCTGAGGGCGAGAATGGAACAGGCGACTTTCACCCGGACACTCTGAAGGCCTGAGGACGCAGAGTTCTTGCACGTACGTCACCCAAGGCCCGCTCCAGACAGGATGTCAGCTTCATTAAGCTCAGAGAAATGGCAGGAGCATGCCGACTCGCCAAGGCATCACAGATTTCTGGAAATAACTGTTCAGGATAAGAGGCATGTTAGAATTTATTGGCTGAATAAGAAATGTTTCTCAAAGTAACAAGACTATTCATAAAATTCAAAGCTCTAAAGATTTGATTGTCATAATTTGTACTTAGAATATTTGACTTTCTTGGAATCGGTAAACATTTTCTGCATAAGTATGACAATATCTAAATAATGAAAATGTACTATCTAAGGAGTTCTTTGACAGTCCTTTATTTAAATGTTTACTGAAAGCAATAAATGTGGCCTAATTGTGAACTGAAACGCCAAATACTCTGACCTACATCTCATTTCCCGTTTTGATTAGTTCCTAAGGACAGTGCCACTGCAGAGGGGGAGGCAGTGACCCTTCCACACCGAGTCACAGGTCGGAAGGTTTGTGACCGGACATGTTAGGGTTTCTGCCGCACTGTGGGGGTTTGATGTGCCAAGTGTGACGGCGGGTTTGCGTCAACCAACCAACCAAAACAAGGTGCGGGCCCCGAACAACCACTCTGTCCATGACACCTTGCACCAGGCCCAGGCCCCTCTGCTCTGTCCAGGCCTTTCTTCTCTCTGCAAAGGCCCACCGGACTTCTGTCCCAGAACCAGCACCCACAGACCAAGCCTGTCCTGACACTGCGCCCCGCACCACCCTCGGCCACAGGGCTTGCTTCTCAGCTCAGGCTCGGAGACACTGAAGGGCAGCCCTGGTTCCCCCCACAGGCCTCTCGGCTTCTTCACGGTTAGAGGAGGCACCTTGAGGAGACCCCTTTAGAACTAGAAAGTAATAAAGGTTTCTAAGAGGGACTGCAAAGGCGGACCTCCGGGGAGTGTGTCCACTGGAGCCAGGGTGTGTACTGAGTCCCAAACTGCTCCTCGGTCAGGGACAACAGGTGTGAGTGGATGGCTTCACAGACAGGCCCCAGCAGCCGCACGCTTTCCCGGAAATCCAGACCCTGGGCTTCAAGGGGTGAGAAAGCCAGTCAGTGTCACAGCCCAAGGCACGGGAGGCGCGTGTCAGAGTCATCAACGAAACAGTGCTCTAATTACAGAATTTCCACAAAATCAATACCTGTCTAGAAGGGAACAACAACAAAGATACACCTACGTTGGAAATAAGTGCTTAACTGATGAGAGAAGAAAAATATGCTACCAACAGAGACTTTGGAAATACAGAACAGTTCACACAAGAGAAAAAATATTTTTTTCAGTTCCTTTACCTGTATATAAGTTTTTACAAAATCAGATTCATTCTGTATATGTAATATTTTAACTTGAATTTTACTTAACATTGTTAGACTGGGAAATTTCCAATGACCTCAGTTACTTTAGAACATATTTACATTACGAACTTCTTAAATATGCTTGGGGCTGAGTATCCAGATGGTTCATGATCAGAAAATGGAAAAGGGTAGGTCCCCTCCTGGCCACTGAACTCTCTCCTTCCTGGAGCTGCTGCTGTTACTAATCCCTTGCATATTTAGAAATATTTACACATATGAAAGCAAATACAAGTATATGATCCTCCTTTTTTCTCTTAGCAATGTGGCTCGGAGATGCTGATACCAGAAAGCTGGGCTCTCATCCTTCTTCTCTGCTGCCTAATATTCCTCTGAAATGGTCATGGTTTTCCTCACTGATCCCTGCTGCCTGACACATGGCTGTCTCAAGTGCTTCGGTCTTCCTAGTGGTTACAAACGACATGGCGAGGAGACCTGCACGCCCACGCTTTCCTGTCTGTAAGTGTGCCAGTCTTATAAACTCCTGTAACAGACCTGCTGGGCTAAGCACATTTGCCTGTCATTTTTAAAACTATTGTTAAAAATCCAGGGCAACCCCCTGCTCCAAAGCATGCACGCAAATGGGTGGAAGAGATGTAAAACAACTGTGCAGTGTGTCACTGGTCATTCATCCCTAACCCACGACTGGTATTTTCTCCCCTTTTTGGCCTGGACTGAGGGCCTGGAGCTGAGACCCGAGCCACCTGCAGCCCGCTGACCCTCGCTGCCTCCTGACCTCTCACTGCCACAGGAGGTCTTCTCAGCCTGGTGTGCCCGAAACTCTCCTGTGCCTCTGCAGCCTCATTCCCTCTCTTCTCACCCAATGCCTTCCCTCTCTTGAGTCAGACCAGTTTAATAACATCCTCTGACCAAACAGTGTAATCGTCAGAAGGGGCGTCTCGCACGTCAAGCCATTTCAAACGGAAAGCACGACAGAGGCCTGAGGGGCGGAGCAGGGGCAGACCTGGTCCTGCGTCAGTCACACACTCTGTGATTGTCCGCCAGCACACTTCCCCATCCCGAGTGACAATGCTATCGATGTCTCGGTTTTCTCTGAGTTCAAAGCCGAGTGTGCAGATCATATCATAGACTGAGGGCGAGAGACAGGTGGTGAGAGAATCTTCTAGTGCAATCTGAAACAGAGAACGTCAAAGATGCTGTTTCACAGAAGCAAAACCAGAGGAGCACTAATTATCCATTTAACATGAGAATATTCTAAGTACAGAATATACTCAGGTATAACTACTGTTAACACTGGATTTTACAAGAACTGTACGATCAAAACATTGTGATTAACCTGGCTGGTGCAGCTCAGTGGATTGAGCGCAGGCCTGCGAACCAGAGGATCGCAGTTCGATTTCCAGTCAGGGCACATGCCTGGGGTGCAGGACAGTTCCCAGCAGGAGATACACGAGAGGCAACCGTACATTGATGTTTCTCTCCCTCTCTCGTTCCCTTCCCCTCTAAAGATCAAGGAATAAAACCTAAAAAACAAAAAAGCCATTGTGATTAGATAGTAATTAAAGATCCCTGGCTGGTGTGGCTCAGTGGATTGAGTGCTGGCCTTTGAACCAAAGGGTCGTGGATTCAATTCCCAGTCAGGGCACACGCCTGGGTTGTGGACCGGGTCCCCAGTAGGGGGCGTGTGAGAGGCAACCACACATTGATGTTTCTCTCCCCCCCTTCCTCCCTCCTTTCTCCTCTCTCTAAAAAGAAACAAAGTCTTTAAAAAATAAATAGTAATTAAAGATAACTTATGTAAATATTTTCAAATAAATGATGAAACATTTAAATTTTATTTAATCATATTTGCTAAGCATGAGTTTACAAACACTCAAGTGTTTTAGGGATAGTGCACTATTTTCTTCCTTTCTGCCCCAAAGTTACCAAAATAAGCAACTTTTTAAAATGGGGAAAGGAAAAGCAGGAAATCAAGCATAATGAACCAACATGGAAAAAGCAGCAACCCACACTGCTTCTCCATGAAAGGTCCCCATAACCATCCCACATTACACCAAGGTCACCTGGGCCTTCCACATGCTGGCTCAGGTTTCGAGGTGTCACCTCTAACATTGGTAACAAAGCCCTGGGGAGCTCCCTAAGCTGGCAGCTGGCCAGTTTAAGTTCCCACCCTGCTCAGTATCTCCCTGCCATGCTTCCTGTCCTCCAGGGGGTTCACTTCTCTTGGCGCTGGTGCAGTGCCTGCAGGCCCAGCAGCTGGGGAGCTACCCCAGACAGCTGCACGAGTCACTCCAGGTTCTCTCTGGCTCAGCGGAGCACTGCAGGTAAGATGGCAGGGAACATGGGACTTGCTTCTGCAGCCTGGGGACTTCCTGTCCACTTTCTGGTCTCTGCTGTCACCCCCCTGCACCAGCAGCTAAGTGGTCTGCAGGTTCCCAACCTGTTCAGGCCTGGTGTCACCCTGACCCCACCAAACCCTAGAGTCCAGTGTGTCCCCTCAACAGTTGCTTCCAGATGGCCAAGCAACTCCACCTCCTCCTCAGAGACCTGAGCTTCAGCTGTGAGGGACCCTCCTCTTCAGTTCTAAGTTGTAAAACCCCACCCCTCTTCCGTGGCCCCCTGGTGCTGGGGGAAGGAAGTACTGCTTTCTGCGGTGTCACCACCTGGTTTGGAGAGATCTTATCCTTATCCAGTTAACTTTATTATTACTTTTTAAAATTTTTGGACAGAGGGGAAGGGAGGGAGAAAGAGAGGAAGAGATACATTAATGTGTGGTTGCCTCTCACGTGTCCCTCACCAGGGACCTGGCCTGCAACTGAGGCATGTGCCCCGACTGGGAATTGAACCAGTGACCCCTTGGTTTGCAGGCCAACGCTCAATCCAGAGCCACACCAGCCAGGGCCAGTTAACTTCTTGGTCCAAAAACGAGTGTGGTTTGTCTCCTGACTGACACAGAAACATAATACTCTAGGGCTATGTTCACATCAAAAGGGACTCTGCAGTCTTAAAAAGCATCCAAACTCTAAAGGAATGAGTTGCACCCCTTTGAATCAACAAATATTAGGTGCTGCAATACTTAAAACTGTCCGTTGTGACAGATGCCGTCCTGTGCAAGTTACAAGCCCGCCTCTTTCCCACTGGACATGGAGCCCCCATGACCACATACATGTGTACAGGTGCCTGCACCAGCTTTGCCCTGTACTCCTTTGGGACTTCAAAGTCTCGATCAGGGCAGCATGGGGTTGTGCAGACACACCCTATTTCGGACCAGAAAGGCTTAAATTTAATTCATTCTCAGAAATTTTGTACCTCTTGCCTTGAAACGGCTATCTCTTGCTCAGAACGTGTCTGAGCCTCAATTTAATTGCAAAGTGGTGCAAAAATAGTATCCCCTTCCAGCACAGCAGGCATTAGAGATAATATTTGAAGAGCATCCGGCACGCAGTGCTAACTAGTAGACACATCTGAAGCTGATGATAGATGTCTGACAAGTAACTGCGTGAAGGGAAATGAATAAAATCCTTATTTCGTGGCAACAGCATAGAATCCAACAGCATAGGACCTACAGCCAGCAAGGTCCTTGTGACTAAGTATTTTGTGGCCAAATTGGCCTAAAAAGGTCAAAGATGACTTTAGTGTGCAAGTGTGAGCCACAGAGGCCGTTGCACGACGCAGGACTGCCCACATTACATTGCTTGGTGTACGACACAGATGGCCGCTGTGGGAACAAGCAGCAGGTGACCTGGCTCTCGGCGAACAGCTCCAGGTCCCCGTAGCCACCAGGCTCTGCCCGCGTCCGAGCACCGGCGCCCCGCCCTTGCATGGCCTTTACACCAGGAGCGCAGAGGGGAGTCGATCCGGGCCCAGGACAGACCCGGATCGACTGGTTGGGTCTGCGCTCTGGGGTCGAGGCAGGCGCCCGCCCTCAGGCTAGTTGCCGACGAAGAGCCGGCGTGGCCGACCAGACTATGCCCCAGCTCCTGAGGGCGTCGCCTACGGCTGGGATCTGGGCGGTCACTGCCGCGCGCCCCGCCGAGGGGACCTCTAACGGAACGCGAAGGAACAGCCCCCAACCCACTCTACCTCCATGACTTCCGGCTCCCAGCCGCCGGCGCCGCGAGATGACGTTACTCGGCCCCGCCTCCTCCGGGCCGCACTCTCGGCTGGAGCGGCGCAGGCGCGAGCCTTGAGTTCTCGCGGGAGGCGGCCTCGTCGTTTGTGGGCGGTGGAGACGCGCTGCTGGGCGTGTCGCCGAGGAGGGAGGGATGGAGAAGCGGGGCCGAGGGGGGAAGGTTCCTTCGAACCAGCCCGCTCCGCAGCCCGCGACGACGCCTCGGAAAGACAGGCGGCTTAGCATGTTCGAGAAGGAGTCTGTGAGTGCGCGGGCGACGGTCTGCCCTACCGGGAGGCAGGCGTCCCCGGTGGGGAGCGAATGCCCGCGCTGGAGCGGCGCGGCCGTGGCTGGCGGGGCCGCGGTTCCGTAGCTTAGAGCGGGCGGTCCCACGGAACCTTAGCGAGAGCCTCTCCGGGCTTCCTCGGGTCTCCCCAGCCTCCCCAGAAGGCACGTTTCCTCGTCACCGGAGCGGCCGGAGTTCTGCCCAGACACACACGACGGCGGTGCGACGAGTGCGCCCCCGCCCGGACACCGTGCGCAGGCCGCAGGCGAGGGCGCGCTGCGTGTAGGGAGAAAACCGCCGATTTACTGAGCGGAACAAGGAGATGCTCTGAGGTTAAAGACAGCCGTAGACTCAGTGGTTGAAAAATGTGTCCCTTAACGTATTGTCTAAAACGGATGGAAAATGCCATTCGGTTCTGCCTGGCGGTGTAATGCCAGGACTTCTCTATGACCGTAGTTTGAAAACCTGTGTTGTAATCCAGACTTTATTTTTCATTGACACTTTAACAGAAAAGTAATTTTTCCAAGGACACAGATACATATGACCCAAGGATAAAGCTGAGACTAGGAACTGCCCCGTTCCCTCGTCCGTAATGGTTTCTTCTGAAACTGCTAGAGGACGCGCAAGTGACAGGAAGGGGGGAGAGCGCGCAGAACGCTGACTGAAGGCGCTGAAACAGGGCAGACGAGAGGAAAGGACGAACTAAGGGAGGAAACGAGGCCACATCTGCACAGCTAGGGAGGCCCAGCAGAGCGAGGCCGCAGACCTTGGCCGGTCGTGTAGTGCCTTATCGTTCATGCCCCCAAAACTGCTGCATTGCCCGCGCGTAATGGCAATGTCTGAGTGTTGAGGCAGCGGAGGTTCCTTTCATGCACTTCACGCCGGGTGGTGAGAAGGACCTTGAGGAGGGAGTGGGCCCCACTCCCAGAGGAGGAGGTGCCCAGCTGCACGGCGTGTTTAGGCCGAAATCTGGAACCAAGGGGACGTGGACCAAGGCAGTTCTGAGTTATGTGATGTGGCTGTGATTATTAACAGCTGTCTTTAAAATCCAGCTTTCAGGGGTAAGACGTTGGAAAGGGCCCGTAATTAGGGAGAGACTAAGAAAAGTAACACGACTGCTCACCAGCCACAACTGAGGACAGTGAGTGCACCAATGCCTTGGTTCTAACTTGCTGGCCGCTGAGGATTCCCCTGTTGCAAGCATAGGAAAAATTCGGACCCACAATTTAATCCGTGTAGAAATATTTTGATATTGTATGTCCTGCATCCTTTTTCCCTCCTTGTAGTCGCACCTCAGTTTTCACTTGTAGAGTTAACTCATGCTCCCCTGGATGGGGGTTTGGTGGGGCTGTCAGTCACTGCTTTAATATTGTGAAGATGAGACCAAAACACGGTTCAGTGGATGCCTTGTTCTGTAGTTCAAGGAGATGGTGGAGAATAATTCAGAATGAGGGGGACAGACTGGAATGCCTCATGTGCTGCCTGGTCCTTTAGCCTTTCATTCTGTGGGACTCCTTCCACTTCATTAAGTTTTTGCTTAACAAGAAATCAGTTCCTATAGCTTGCAACCAGAGATTCCAAAACCTTAGATTACCAAAAATTGGAAACTTATAACCCTTGTGTACATACATTTGAAAACCTTACATTCTAGCAGGTAGCAGTTAGAAATGCATTGACGGCATGGCCAGGCTCACGTTTGTGCTGGGATTGTAACTGGGCTCAGTGTGGGCAAATGCTGTACAATAGGTTAAGTAGACCAGGTTTTATTTGAACAGTGGTCATATGTAAAGCCTGTTCTGACTTTCAGAAGTGATCACAAAGATCCTTAATAAAGGTAAGGCGTTCCTGAGGAGGACACAAGGAGGAAATGGCAGAGACGTGAGTTTCCAGCAAGCCAGCATCTCCTGAGGTGTGCCCTGCAAACTACACCTGCGTGTCCTGTCCTCAAGGGAGGCTGTACTTGGGAGCGACTGTCACTTACACAGTGTGGCTGTGTCCCTGAAGGATATTGTGTGTGGGGGGGAGATAGTGATTACCCTGGGAAGAAGCATTCCCTCAATGAAAATGGTAACGGCTTTGTTTTTTAAGTGGTTTAGGTAGCTAATAATGCCTCTTCCTCAGCCCAAAACAAAGCAGTTTGACAGAAGATGGAAACAGATTTATTTCTGATGAAGTACTTCTAGCAGCCAGCATGGAAAAACGAACTCCTATGAAAAGCTACTGAAAATAATGCAGAATTTAGGAAGCAACTGCTTCCATTGGTTGGCTGTAAGGCAAGGCAGGACAGAGCCCTCTGAGGGAGGAGAAGCAGGGAACGTGAGCCAGGGCAGGGCAAGGGGCACGACTCAGCAGAGCACAGGGTTGGAAGAGAGCTCAGCTGCCAGTGCCTATGGAGGGCTTTCCTCGGGTCTCCTGTCTCAGGGCCTCTGGACAGGAGACTGCCCAAAGGGGCAGAAAAAGAAACCCTTTGTGGCACCCAAACTAACTTGTGTTTCCACTAGCAAGAGTGGAAACCCATGTAATCAGAGGGCACTGGTTAGTGTGCTGGGTATGTCATCTCAGGAGTGGGGGGTGAGAATAGCCTGATCGTGGATTCTTCTGGTCCGGCCTGTCAAAGCCGAGAAGCAGGCCTCAAGAAGATGAAACTTTCCAAGTTACTGTGTTCTAAACAAAGGCTCGGGAATGCAGAGGGGACTGCCAAATGTGCAGCAAAGAAGGTAGAATTTCTGCTTGCTGTCACAACTCAATATTAGCAGACCTACCACAAAGCAGGAAAATAAAATCCAAAATGAGGACAAGAAACGGTAAATGCACCCAGAAAAAAAAAGATAGAATTACTATTGGAGGACACCAAAGTAGTTACTATAAAACAGTTGTATTACATAAGTTTTATTAAATTAAAGCACCTACATAATTATTAAACATCATTACAACCTGTATGTTCAAGTCTGTAGAGAAAAGATTGAGCATATTAAATCCAAATCAAACTGCTGCAGATGAAAATAGGATGTCAAGGGATGTAAAGTAACAATTAGCAGATCTGACACTGCTAAGGATTAGTGAATTTAGAGACAGCAGTGATAAAATCTAAAAAAATTAGGATATATCAATGAGATGGGGAAAACCTCAGGCACAAATTTTATTCTTATATTTTGAGATGAGAGAGGAAAGACAAAAAAATACTTGAAGAATTAATGATGTGCAATTGCCAAATTTGTTGAAAGCTGTAACCCCACAAATCCAAGAAGCTCACTGAAGTTCTAGTAAAAGAAACAAAATTCTGCCCAAAACCAGTGATTCAAAAGTTTAAAAGCAAATAGAAAACATTTAAAGTACACCTGAGCCCAGATGAAATGGCAAGACTTCTCACTAGAAAAAATACAAGGCAGAAGACATCGAGTTACCTTTCCAGTTTTGAAGATGCTGTAAAGTACATTTAAAGGGACAAACACCACCAGCCCAACCCTGACCTGTGGGGCTCCACTGGGTGGGCTTTGTCCTGCACAGTGAAAGGTGGCCAGCTTCGAGACGAGGCGTGGGCCTGGGTGTCAGGTTTGGTCCCCATGTATGAGAGGCACCCGATCCATGTTTCTCTCTCACGTCAACTTTCCTCTTCCTCCTGCTCATCTGCTCTCTGAAAATAAGTAAATAAAGTCTTTTAAAAATACCAACCTAGAATTCCATACCTAGCGAACATATCTTCCAAAAATAAAAAATACTGAGTTTAATTCATCAACAGACCTACACTGTCAGAAATGTTAAAGGAAGTCCTTTCAACAAAAGGAATATATGAGATACAAATTTAGGAAGGAACAGAAAGCACTAGGAGTTGTAAGTTGAAAAATGTATAGATTTTTATTATTTTTAAATTTATTAAAGATGATTGAGTAAATCAAAAGTGATAACATCATTGATTTTAAACGACATAAGCCAGAGAGAGGTGGAGGAGAGGAAGGACGTACCCTGTTGTATAAGGACTTGAAGGGAGCTTGTGGTGAGGTAAAGACACACTACAGGCCTTGAACCACCACAGGGAAAGGGTAAAGCTGGTG
Organism: Sturnira hondurensis; assembly: GCF_014824575.4. Classification (NCBI taxonomy): domain Eukaryota; kingdom Metazoa; phylum Chordata; class Mammalia; order Chiroptera; family Phyllostomidae; genus Sturnira; species Sturnira hondurensis. The sequence goes on along the minus strand of NW_028072798.1, from coordinate 11,500,472 downwards.
GTTTAACAAGTGACAAATGGAATCCTTAAAAATAATTCAAAAGAAAGCAGAAAAAGTACAGGGAACAAAAACAGACGGGACAGATAGGAAACAAATATTTCTAGAAATGTTTTCTAGAAATCATGGTAACCTCATTAAATATAAAGAGCCAAATTAGAATTCAGAGATTGTTGGATTGGTTATAAAAGCAAGATGAAATTATATACTGTCTGCAAGAAACACCTTAAACACAAAGGCACAAATAGGTTAAGGAACGAAGAGGATGGAGAAAGGTGTACTGTGTGAACACTAATCGAAAGGAGGCTGGAGTGTATATATTAATACCAGAGAAGGTGCAGTTTTAAACAAAATTATAACATAAATAGGGCATTTTATAATCAGGGCAGTTCATCAGAAGGACATAATCCTAAATGTTTATGTACCTAAGCTTAGAGCTTTGAAATACAGAAGGCAAAAGTGTATTTCTTGCACAGACATCCATGATTACAGTTGTAAATTTTAACATGTCTCAGTAATTAATAGAATAAGCAGACAAGAAGCTACTAAGTACTGTAATCCAAGTACAACTATGGGTGCTCAGCAGAACACTGCAACTGCAGTGGAATGAGTATTGTTGGAAGTACACATGAAACGTTACTGAGATACACCATGTCTTGGGACATGAGATAAATTCCAAGGACTTTAAGTGGGTTCAGATAATGTAAAGCATATTCTCTAGTCACAACGGAATAAGGAATCAGTACCAGGAAAACATGGAAACTCATAAACCATCTGAAAAGTCAATGATGTGCTTTTAATATAACCCATGGGTAAAAAGAAAAAAATACCCTAAACTGAATGAAAATAAAAAATGTTTGAAAAACTGTTGGGCCCTGGCTGGTGTAGCTCAGTGGATTGAGTGTGGGCCTGTGAACCACATGATCGCGGTTCGATTCCCAGTCAGGGCACATGCCTGGGTTGCAGGCCAGTTCCCGGCAGGGGACACATCGGGGGCAACCATACATTGATGTTTCTCTCCCTCTCTCCTTCCCTTCCCCTCTAAAGATAAATAAATAAAATCTTTAAAAAAAAGAAAGAAAGAAAAACTGTTGGATGTAGCTAAAGCAATACCTGAGAAAATGTATTGTTCAAAATACCTTTATTAGAAGGATTTTAAATCAGTATTTCAACCATCAGCTGGAATTAGTAGGGGAAAAATGCAAACTAAAAGCAAAAGGAAGGAGGTAATAAAAACAGGTGGAAATTAATAGTGAACAAAAACATTAGAGAAAGCGAAACCAGTGATATTTTGGAGAGAATAAAGTTGGTAAACTTCTAGCCCAGAGGTTGGCGAACCCAACTGGTGGGTCAGATCTAGCTCACAGCTGGTTAGTACAGCCCATAAGCTAAGAAAGGTGTGTGCATTTTTATAGGGTTATTTAAAAAGAGGGAGGGCGACGGGGGAGGAAGAGAAGAGGGCTGGGGGAGGGGAATTGACAGAGACCATATTTAGCCCACAAGGCCTGAAATACTAAAAAAGAGGAAAAGTTTGTCAACCCTTGCTCAAGCTAGGCTAATCAGGAAAAAGTAAAGACAACTCAGTACCAAGAGTGACAAGGGGGAAATCACTACAGACCCAATAAATGTATAAAAGATCAGAAGAAAGTACTAGAAATAACAGGGTCATATGTTCATCAACTTGGATGAAGTGCACAAATTACTTGAAAGACCCATTGGGTGGATTTGGGTGCCCCTGGTTTTTGTATGGTGACTTTACCCCGCACCTCAGTGTGAGTGTGTGTGGAGACAGGGTCTTTAATGACATGATGGGGTTAAATGAGTGTTAGTATGTGCCCTCCAACTCTGTCGGTCTCATGTCCTTGTGAGAAAAGATGAGGACAGACCAGGGCTGAGAGCTCAGCGTAGGGCTTTCCCGTGAAAAGGCCGCATGCACTAACAGGCACTGCGAGGAGCCAGTGTGCAGGGGGAAAGGGCTTGTCGGCCAGCTCAGTGGTACTGGAAGCCCCACACAGTGAGGCAGGAAAAAGAAAGACGTGGAATCCAGATTTGGTAGGAAACAGTGGAACTACCATTATTTGCGTGTGACATGTTATACAGAGAAAACCCTAAAGACTCCACCAAAAAGCTGTTGTACCTAACAAAGCCAGCAAATCCAAAGCCAATCTACAAAAATCTGGTGTGTTTCTGTGCTCTAGAAGTGCACTTTAAGAAGAAGGAATTAATTCCACTTCAAATTGCATCAAAAAAGGATAAATATCTAAGAATAATTGAGAAGACGGACAACCCATTCACTAAAAACTGACATTGATGAAAGAAATGGAAGACGGGTGTTGGGCTGGCCAAATAGTTCCTTTGTTTCCCATATGATGGCGGTGGCGCTAGTCCCCTTAGTTGTCTTTTGTTTGGTTTTGTTTTTTATTTTAATTGTTCAAGTAAAACGCTTAGTTGTCTTTAACTGGAAACAATTTTGTTAGATTGTATTGTGACAACTTCAAGAAACACTAAATATTAAGTGCATTTAAGAAAGACATCAAAATTGGTGAATTTTTGTGCAGCCACTTTAATACTGAAGATGAAAAAAGATATGGAACATTTTCAGTGTATTTTACTTTACTAAGAAAGGTAAAAATGCAACTGAAATGCAAAAAAAGATCTGTTCAGTGTATAGAGAAGATGCTGTGACTGATGGAACATGTCAAAAGTGGTTTGCAAAGTTTCTTGGTACAACTGACATTCTGACCAAACAACCCTTTGCTGTGGGGCTGTCTGATGCATTGGAAGGTGTGCAGCAGCACCCCGGCCTCTACCCATAGGCAACATACTCAAAATATCCAAATCAATAAAGTTATTGGTGAAAATTTAAAAATGTGTGTTTTATAGAAAAAACCGTAATGGACTCTGGCCAACCCAGTATATGGAACTATTTTTAGAAAAATCAAGAGGTAATAAACATTAAAATGAACAAACTTTTAACATCTGGTGCAACAGTATTGCACAGTAAACTCCTAGAAACAAAATGTGCCTTTACGTCATCAAAAGGGAGCATCAAAATGACACGTAGAAAACAGAGTAGTGTGTGACATAAAGAATCGCTTGGAAAGAAAAAATTCTTATATAAAGTCAGAAGTAAAGCGTATTCTGGTTAGAAAAACTATTAAAAGGTTATGAGGTTAAGTCTAGTTAACACTGTTTGTAAAAGGCATCACAAAGCTACTACCTTCTGGCCCTGACTGCCCTTTAATGGGTCCACCACCCAGCCGCCAGCACGACCTTTGAAAAGAATTTGTAACATCAGTCACCTGCTTGGGCCTTCCAATGGCTCCCCACTGTCCTGGGAACAAAGTCCAAGCTCCCTCCCAGGTGTTCTGCACAGTCCCCGCAACCCCCTTGGTCGCCTTCCCTGCCTCCTCAGGCTCGTCTCACGCCACACACAGGCGCGTGCACCGAGCTCAGCCCTCTCTCTGGGCCCTGCCTCAGAGGGCCGTCTCCGACCATTCCGTTCAGGTGGTCCCTCACAGCCAGGTTCTGTTAAGTCACGTGACTTATTTGGGGAGCAACCGCCACTACTCACACTAGGTTAATCGTCCCCTGTGCTTGTTCCTGCCATCCCTCAGCGCCCCCCACTAGCACTGCTGCTCCCCGCTGGGTTTCTGAGACGGGGTGAATGCAAGGGCGATGGCTGACACCTGGCCACAACGATGGAGCTCACAGCCGTCATTCAGGGCCCAGAGCCTTTGTCTGGACAGGGTCAGGCACTAAAGGATTTCCTTAAAGCATGTTGCCTGTCACAGAACGCACGAATGTCAGGAAGCACAGAATGATGTGTGCACCAATGTAGTGCACTTACTGCTCAACTTTACACTTAGGAAAGGATTCTCTTGGTGACTCTGTCATTTATTCAAAGATGAAGTGAAATGATTAAAGTTACAAGGAGACAATGAAGAATACTGTTTCATAACCTCAGGGCACAGAACAGGAAAGGTGCCCCGTGTACACGCGTCTCCGAGCCACCTGGCCACTGCCTCTGGAGGACACTGTCACCTCTGGTTCATTTGCACCTTCTGTGGATATTCTGAATGTGTTTGCAAACTTGTGTTCATGTGTATTTGTGTTTACAGACTGTACATGACAGCTAGCTAGGTACTCTTTTCTTACCAAATTGGTAGCAAGGGGTGAGTCAGTCCACCTGGGATTTGATAACGACATTGTCATACAAGCGGGTTATGATGCGTTTCCCATGCTGAGTCAGCCTCTGCCGTCCCACCGGGGTGGTGAGTCTAAACTCCACCTTACTGTTTGAAAAGCGACCTGCCCACCTGTCTCCCAGTACGCGCAGATTTTGAAAGAGAGGCTGAGAGATTCGCTGCATGAGGTTCAGTACGTGGAGCCCCCGCTGGACGACTCCGCCGCTGACCTGGGCAAGGAGTGGAAGAGCGCCTTGGCCAGGCTGAAGTTCGCCAACACGTACCGGATGGAGCCGCCGAAGAAGTTCCGGGCCCATTCCGTGGAAACCAAAGTCCAGCGGATACTGACGGTAGGCGGGCAGACACACCCATGGAGCGTATCCCAGCTTCGGGGGGGTGACGTGCCGTGCTCTCGTGCATGGCAGTGTCACCTTCCTGATTGGTCTTTCCGTGGCCCTTGCCTCTGAAAATGCAGAAGAACTTTGTAGTTGGTGATCTCCACGTCGGTGCCATGAGCTACCCCACATGGGGCCGCGTGGTGGTGTTTCATTTAGCTCTGAATTACCCATAATTATTTATCCCTGTGGTTCTACATGTCTCCCATGGGTGCAGGGATGAGTGACCAAGGACACACGGAACCTGCCTGTGTGTGCATGTGTGCGAAAACGGGTTCCTGGCTGTGCCCAGCCATCCTCAGACGGGCCCCCCTCCCCCACCTGGATCAGCTGGCCACCATCGGGATTTTCCTTCTTCACACCAGCTGGGGTGTGGAGTTCATCCAAAACAGTTCTTTGAAATCAGGCACATGACTCCAGGCTCATTCGCAAGGCTTCCCCACCCCACCACACTGGCAGCAGCCCTAACATTAATGCCAACACAAATTTTACGGCGTGGGGGCCTGGAGGCTGCATGTTCAGACGGAGAGAATCCCCTTCACCACCTTTCCTGACATAGGACCAAATCACGGGTTTTCAGTCACAGGAATCAGCTTGAGGACCACCTGTTCTGCACCCCCTTTCTGTCTTTGGTCTCTATTGGGGGCTGGGGGAGGCACCTGGCAGCCAGAGTTTCTGATGCCCAGACCCTGCTGGCGCTGCACCCAGCCTGGCCCCACAGTGGAAGTGGCCATGTTGGAAAATGACCCCTCCAGTCTGTAAGACTCACTCCTTCAGTGACGGCTGGTGTGAGCCCGTCGCTGGGGACAGCGTAGGTTGAGTTCGGTTTGTATAAGTGAGGACTGCCTCTTTAACTCTCAGTGGATGACCTCTCATCGATGCTGAGGAACGCTGAGGCGACTCGCTCTCACTTCCCCTAGCATCACAGACGCAGCTGCGTCTCTGCACTGGGCTAGTGGCCGTAGGTCACATTTGGTGAGGGTGTCAGCTCCCAGCTTTAGGAAATGAAGAAATTTCACTCAACCTAGTAATACAGTAAAACACTCGCTGATTACCTTCTTCTCTGACCTAAACCCTGACTGTGAGCCTGTGTGGTGCAAGACGCTACGTTTCGGTGTGTCTCGCCCACAGCCCTGCCACCGGGCCTGAGTTCAGACCCACCTAATGTGGTAGGGGTTCACGTCATATTTACGTGTGACGACTCAGAGACTCTCATGGCGTGATGGGGCCGAAAGCAGCTTGCTGGATGTCAGGTGGATGGCAAGGGTCTCAGGGCAGGGGTCTTCCCCTTGAGTTGCGGGAAGACTGAACATCGTTCCAGACATGGAAAGAGTGTATCTTTTTAAAAAGATTTATTTATTAATTTTTAGAGAGGAAGGGAGGGAGAAAGAGAGGGAGGGAAACATCAGTGTGTGGGTGTCTCTCATGTGCCCTCACTGGGGACCTGGCCTGCAACCCACGCATGTTCCCTGACTGGGAATCAAACTGGTGACCCTTTGGTTCACAGCCCACGCTCAGTCCACTGAGGCACACCAACCAGGGGGGAAATAGTGTATCTTCATAGAGCTGTGGGTGTCTTCCTATAGGATGTGCCATCATTCATTGGAAATAGAGCCCTTAAGGCCCTGGCCAGTGTGGCACTGTGGGAGCGTCGCCCTGTGTACCAAAAGGGGTGGGGGTTTGATTCCTGGTTGGGGCACGTACCTAGGTTGTGGGCTCAATCCCCTGATGGGGTGCCTGTGGGAAGCAACCAATTAATTGGTGTTTCTCTCTCACATCAGTGTTTCCCTCTCTAAAATCAATAAACATATTTCAAAAATGTTTAAAGCGCCCTTAGGGAGATAAAATGTTAGGCAGAGTCAGAAGAGAGGGGATGTTGCCAAGTGTCCAGAGGCTAGAGCCACAGCCAAACGCTGGAGAGAAACAGATGCTCCCAGACCCAGTGTTAGACCCGGGAGCACTTGGGACGGGAACTCAAACAAAAGGGCCACCTCCTTGGTGTTACCTGAGTGTCGAATTAGCTAGGAGCCCGTGTGTTGTCACTCAGAGCCCAGGACGTGGGTTAATTTATCCCTGGTGCAAGTCAATTATTCTGGATCATGTGCATCTGCTCGCCAGCTGGCCGGTGTGGCACTCCGTGGCCACACGTGTGTCCCGGCTGCACACCAGCCATCAACACCCAGGATGAAAAACCCTGGTTTCCTTGGCGTTCACCCATCAGCCACAGGAGGCTGCAGGAATGAGCGCTGAGTGGGCAGCCACAGCGAGGAACTGCAGAGTGGCAGACTGATGGCAGGGGGCCGGGGGAGGTGGGCAGGACCAGTGCTACGCTGGGGCGACGGAGTCTGGGCCCTGGCAAGCCCTGAATCTGGGTTTTAGCAAATAGGTCATTTTTAAAAGATCTATTTCCTCTACCTGAGAATTCCCAGGGTGTTCTGTTAAAATTCCTCTTGCGTCTCCTTGGTTGTTTGATAAGAAGAACTTACAGCTTAATGAAGAATAAGTGAACATAATTAAAAAAACCAAAAGGAGTTTTCTTCAAAATTCTTACTGAAATAAATGGGTAAGCAAAACATGCATTTTATATTATTTGGTGAAAAAGTTATATGTATTACTTAGACAAATGCTTTTTACTGGAATCTTTCGAAAAGATTTGGTTAGAAAATTAATTTCTACAAATTTTTTAAAGGAAAGTCTTAAAGATGTCAAGTATGATGATAAAGTCTTCTCTCGTCTGTCGCTTGAATTAGCAGACTGCATGTTGTTAGCGGTCAAAGAATTTGGGTACCAGCGCTATAAGTTCATTATAAAGGTGTTATTTATTCAAAAGACCGGCCAGGCAATAAACGTAAGTAAGTAACCCGCCGATCCCTGTCTGTGGCTTAGCGCCTCTCTGGCCTCTCTGGTGGCTGGGGCGTCTCTCCCTCAGCCTTGTCACACGGGCTGTGACGTCCCCACAGTGTGGCAAGGCCTGGTGGTGCTGCGGAGTGATGAGATCACTGTGCCCCATTTCTGTGCTTTTCCTGTAAATTATTTGAAAAATACTAACCTAGAAACGACAGCTTCCTATTACTGGTTTATTAGGTTGTACAGATAGCCAGTTTCTCAATGGTACTTGTTTCGTACCATTTAGCAAGTAAGCAGTGACTTTGTTTTAGGTAGGAAAGGGTGTTAGGCATCACTGAAGAAGTGACAGAGTGACAAGGCTTGGGCTTGCTCCCCAGCGGTGCTGGCCCCAGTCAAGGGGGCAAAGCGACGCGGCTCACAGTCTGAGGAGGTGAAGGGAGACGGCGGGACAGCTGGGCCCATGTCTCTGTGGTGCGGCCTTTGCTGGGTTCCCACCCAGATCGGGGGTGGCGAGACCTGCCTGTCAGGGCGGCTGGGAGGGCCCAGTGGGACTGGTGGCGTTGAAATCCTCCCCGTCTTCTCCAGCACAGAGTCCCCGGTACGCAGCAATGGTTATTGTTATTTACAAGTAAGAATGCAGGCCCACAAGGCGGGCAGGGTGCCATCTGCAGGAGCTTGTCTGGACTGTGTCCAGGAGAAGAGTCCCCACCTAAGGGATCGGAGGCTCCTCAAGGGCGATTAGTGCTCCAGAGAGGACGTCCAGGCTGGCAATGTGAGCGAGCGACTGAGTGACTTGCTGGGGTTGCAGGGACAGGGAAGACCCCTGATAGCCGAAGGGTGAGGAGAACCCGGCTGTGCTGGGGATCTGGCAGAACTCCCACGGAGAGGAAACTGGGGGTGTCCACATGTGAGGGCAGGGGTGCATGAGTGTCCCCCAGGGAGGCCACGGTGCCTGCCAGCAGTTGGGGGTGGGATGCTGTGTTTGCAGTAATGTCACCAGCACTACAAGCCCCCCCTTCCAGCCCCCCCGCCCTGACCCTGGATTCGGGAGCACGTCCTTTGTTCTTTGTCTTTTCCGTTGTTCTCACCAAGGTGCTCGCAGCCACCTGGCCACTCACTCAGCTGGGTCTGGGCATCCCAGGGGATGCCTTGGCCCCGTGTCTGACGAGTGGTGCTGGTGGCTGGTGGGGCCCTGGGCTCTCCACACAGGAGCCGTCACCCCCAGGGACTGAGGGCCTCCTGCACACCAGGTCTCCTCCCAGTGTTCCTGGAAGGTGCGGGCAGACAGCCTCAAAGGCCTGGCTTGGGACATGTGCAATGCCACATTCTTTTGCTCAAAGCAAGTCCCGATGCCATCTAATATCCAGAGCAGGGAACAGCCTCAGCCTCTTGATGGGAGAAGCCAGAAATGGTCTGCAGCCGTCTTAGATGCTGCACAGAAAGGTGGGCCCTACTCAGACCACAGAGGGCTTTGTCAGCAAAGCCCAGCAGTGAGGACCGACTCTGGCTGCCTGCTTGTATGGTCAGTGCCCTTCCTCCATTTCCAGACAAGGCCCTGACACATTTCCAGTTGAGATCGTCCGTGGGTGGGGAGAGGAGCTCCTCAGGATGGACTGCAACACTGCAGGCCGCCCTGTGCACAGGGCTACTTGACCCCACCTATGACGGCCGTCTGCTGCCGCAACCAGCTGTGGTGAAGGAGAAGCTGGGCAGGGACATCACTTCCGGGTCTCCTCGGGACAGGGCACTTGCTAAATGCAGCTTTCCAACGTGCGGGTGCATCTTTAAGAAACCAAACTTGTGCAGACTTGAAAGTCACTTCTTCACATGCTTAATCTAAAGTTAAGTTTTAAAAATGCCTCCAGGTCGCCAGCCAGTGGATCTGGGACGTCGCGTGGGACAGCTGGGTCGCCGTGAAGCACGAGACGGAAACCTACATAGCATTGGCCTTGGTATTTGCTCTTTACTGTGAATGACTCGTCCCGGACAAGGCTTGCTGCTCCGCTTCTCAAACACGGAGTCCACAGACTTGTGCGTCTCTGCAGTGTTGATAGGCTGTGTTTTTATCTCCAGCTGACCTGTCTTGGTTGTATTCTTTTAACGAGTAAAAGCCGCATTTTTACCTTCATACTTCCAGTTATATTTATTAATACTCCATTACCTGACAATATTAAAAGATATATTCACATGTGAATACACGAGTGATTATAGTAAATTATAGTATGGGAAAATTATCATTCTTGGATTCAAGATAATTGTAATTGACTATAGGAAATTATGACACAACCCTGTAAAGTATCAAATTAAGTAAATGTTCACATAAATTTTGGAAAATGTGTAAAGGCAGAGGTCTTCTGAGTGGCATTTTAATACATTACATGCATTCTTTTGAAAGGAGTGAATGACCAAGTTTTAAAGAAAAATGTGAATATATTTAATTCTGCCCTAACTAGTGCCCCACACCCCAGTCAAAATGCTCATGGATGTGTGGTCTTTCTATTTGTCAGTCAGTTAGGCTCTTTTTAGATGCCAGATCCAAAGACCTAATATAATTGGGTTTTTCTAAAGAGGAAAATTGTGTTTCCCAGCATTTGATCAAGGACCCAGATTCTTTCTGTCTTCTCGCTCTCCCCACAGACTTCTGTGTGCCTCAGTGTGAGTTGGTAGGATTAGTCACGTCCCTGTAGCTATACTGGTTGTCCACTCCCCGGGGGAGGCTGGGGCTGGTCTTCCTTGAACACTGGCCATGAGAAGACAGTGGGTGCACTGTGATTGGCGCTCTTCTGGCAAGGAGGCTGGGCTTGGGGGAGGCGCCGCCGCCGCCTGTGACGATCCATGCGATTTTCCTCGCGATACAGTCACGTGCTGCATGCAAAGTGGTGCTGTGAAATGGCTCCGTGGGATTAAACACAGTGAACACTTCCCGTCACCCCAGGACGTGCTGCGGCGCATTATAGCCGCCCACAGCACCCAGCACGGTGACGTGCCGCGCAGGCTTGTGGACCAGGAGTGCTGGGCTGTACCACGTAGCCCAAGTGTGCGGTGGGCCCTGCACGTAGCCCAAGTGTGCGGTGGGCCCTGCACGTAGCCCAAGTGTGCGGTGGGCCCTGTATGTGCATGCTGGTGTCTGCACAATAAAATCGCCTAATGACGCATTTCTCGGAGCGCAACCGGTCTGCCAGCAGCACGTGTTTGCAGAGGCAGCGGGTGGAGATGCTGCGGGTCTGGCTCCAGACCAGGGTGATGAAGCAAGTCCCATGTCTGGTTTCCCAGTGCCTACAAAAGTTATATTTACACTATACTCCACTAAGTGTGCAGTAGCATAACGTCAAAACAAAACAAAACGACGTAGTTAGTTAAAAAACACTTATTGGTAAAAAATTGCTGACCTTCAGCATGTGAGCCTTCAGCAACTCGTGATCTTTTTGCTAATTTGGAGGGTCTTGCTTTGATGTTGATGAAGACACAGCTTCTGCAAAGCACAATAAAGCAAAATGCAACGAAGGGAGGCGTGCCTGCACTCAGAACTTGAAACACCATGTCAAACTTCATGCTCAGTAAAAATACCCATGACTGGAATAATCTAGAAACGGGAAGATGGGAAGGGAAGGGGGAGGAGAGTGTTCACTGAGGTGTCGTAATGACTGGATGATCCAGGCGACACAGCAGAGACTCCATAGTCGCAGTCCCAGAAGTCTTCGCAAAGGGAGTGAGCAGTTGCTACTCTGCTGTAGAAAACATAGCAAAGTGTTTTTTTTTAAATTTACTTCAGATGGAAAGGGAAGGAGAGAGAGAAATATCAATGTATGGTTGCCTTTCCTGCATCCCTTGCTGGGAACTGGCTTGCAACCCAGGCATGTGCCCTGACTGGGAATTGAACCACGTTCCTCTAGTTGCAGGCCAGCACTCAGTCCACTGAGCTACACCAGCCAGGGTACATAGCGAAGCTTTATAATGAGGATGAGCCAATCCACAGGGATGATTTGGAGCCCTCATTTGCATGAGGACAGACCAATCAGGGCCCGGGGTGGAGACCTGTTTCTATAAGCCTGTTCCCTCTGGCACTGGGCAGTGGGTTTCCATTGACTACAGGGGTTTCTGAGCACAGACTGAACACCCGAGAAGATGCTGCATCCTCCTGAGGCTGCGCATTTCACAGCAGGGCCACTGCTCCATCGGTGGTGACACTGCCAAGCCACCCCCAGCAGCTTGTGCTGTGACTGGACTATTTGCACTGTGCCTGGAATTGGGGTCTCTGTGGGTGTTGAGTGGGCAGGTTCTTGGCAGGGAAATGGGGTCTTGGTGGAACCGAGAGCCCAAAGTCTAAACTGGGTGCATTCGCAGGTGGTGCCACTTTGGGACTGACCCTAGTGGGAGGTTAGGAGAGGGCCAGCCGGCCTGTCTAGGTGGCCATTTGCATTGATGGCCCTGCCCGAAGTCATCCTCTGTTTCCCAACTTGTTTCTGCAGAGCATAAGCAAAAATAACGAGTGAAAGGGAAGCGTACTGGCCCCTCAATGCAGAACGTTCCCCAGTGCCCCCAAAGGAGTCGAGTTCTGACATGTAAAGTTTGTGCCTCTAGGTCACCCTGAACGAGTTCCTGGCACCTTGTCATCACAGCTGTGTGCCATGCGTTAAGGTTCAGTTCCTGAGTGGGTTTTTTTTTTTTTTTAAGATTTTATTTATTACAGAGAGGGGAAGGGAGAGAGGGACCACGTGTGGTTGCCTTTTGCGCGCCCCCTAGTGGGGACCTGACCCACAACCCAGACATGCGCCCTGACTGGGCTCAAACTGGAGGTCTTTCCGTTCACAGGCCGGTGCTCAATCCACTGAGCCACACCAGCCAAGGCTGTTTTTGCTTGTTTGTAAATGAAGTCCCAGAAGTGACTAAATGCAGCCTAAAAAGTTGGATTAATAATAAATTCCGTTCCAAAGAAACAGCTCCCATTCTCTGGATGCCTTCGAGGAGCCCACCATACACAGTGCCCTCTACAGGAATCCTGGAGTTTCAGAATTTCTCCCCACTTTACAGATAAGAAAAGAGGTTAAGAGATTGTCAAGACTGTAGCGAGTATGGAGCCAGAACCCAAACAACAACGTGGTCCCCAAAGTCCTGTGGCCGCTGCGGTGTCCCCCCGTCGGACCCGCGTGAGGAAGCCTCCTGCAGGCCCTCGGTGGGAGCTGAAACTCCAGCTACTGCATAAACCACACCCCAGCACAGACTCCCAGATGCAGGCGGAATTTCAGCTGCCTTGACGCTTTACGATTTGCGCACCCGTCGCTGTGTCTGTGGCGAGTCCACATGTTAGGGCAGGTGGCTCACTAGCAGAGCCAGCGGAGAACAAAGGCGGGCGGGGGGCGGCAGTAAGGGCTGGAGCCACGAGGGACAGGGCGGGAGCCTCCCGGGCCGGCGGGCGCGNCTTCTACAAAAAAAACACGCTCCATTCATTTTTCTTCAAACAAGTAGACATCCCTTTTACTCAGGACAGAAATCTGGGCGCAAACAACAACAATAACAACAATTCCACCGCCACCTTACCTGTCATATGAGAAACATCTGCCCAGGAACAAAGCCACACTGGCGCGCCAGAAGGGGACGCTGGACTGCCGCTTATTCTTCCGGGCTGGCGACGACCACTTCCGGGGCGACCGCTAGCGAGGCGGAAGTGCGGTTTCCTGGAGGCGGCTGTCTCCGGACCGGCAGAAAGAGGTTCCCGTGGCGCGGGCCGGGCCACGATGGCGGCGGCGGCAGCCGGGACCAGGCGACGGCGGCGGCGGAGGCGGCGGCGCGGGGCGCTCGGGCTGATGGCGGCGGCGGCCGGCCCCGGGACGGCGCTGTCCCCGCGGCCGTGCGACAGCGACCCGGCCACTCCCGGAGCGCAGTCCCCGAAGGTGAGGAGGCGGCCAACGGCGGCGGGCGGGGGCTCGGGCGGGGCCGCGCTCTGGGCGGGCGGGCGGCCGGCGCGGAGGGCGGGAGCGGACCGTGGGGACCCCGGCCCCGCTACCTGCCGCCTGCCTGTCGCCGGGTGCGGACAGCAGACCCGCGTCGCGGGCCACCGTTTTCCGGCGCTGTGTGCGTCGGAGCAGATTCGGAGCTCACTTCCGGAGGCCGCGGACGCACCGACAGCGGGACGTGCGGGCTCGGGACGAGTCTGCGGGTCCGCGCGGGCTCCTCGCGCCTGCTCGGAAACGTCCTGAGGGTCAGGACTTGTGTACTAGTATGGAAAGACGGGGTCCGAGGAGGAGCTTAACCCCTAAATTCGCGCACAGCCATCCTGATATGTTCGGTGAAGCTGCTTAAGTGTAGTTTGTACTGTTTTCAGGAGGTAAAATGGTGTAGTGTCTTTAAAGCCAAAGACGAGTGGAGAAAAATGAAGACGAGCAGAATGTGCTGCGTTAAGCATTCTGCTTTTAAAGTGTGTTTGGTGTGACGGAAGGTGGGGATGCAGGAATTTCAGCTGAAGGAAGAGTTGTGCACCGGGAAGGCGGCGGGGCCGGCGCACTTAGGGTCCGCTCTTCCCGGAAGTCTGGCGTCCGCGGGGTCGGGGGGGGGGGCAGTGCTCGCTGCCGTGGAGCCAGGCGCTCCCCCGGGGACTCCGGCGCCCCGGGCTGCGGGTGGGACCGGTCTCTGAAGGGCTCCCAAGTGCCCGGCCCCACGCGTGGCTGTGAGCGAGTTGCTCGGCGCGCCGCCCCGCCCCGCGGGGCGTGACGCTGGCCCGGCTCACGGTGCGCACGCGCGGGCGGAGGGCTCGTCTGCTCGCCGGAGCCTCAGCTTCTGCCTTCGGGACGGGCCGGGACACTGCGTCCCAAGCGGGAGCAACCGGACTCGGGGCTGATACGTGCAGCGGCCTTAACACATGCACTTTCGGTCCATGCAAATTGTTTTAATTGAATTGTGTCCCTTCAAATATTAGGAAAAATTGGTAAAGCTGACTAATGTTCTTTTTAGCGAAATGATGCGTTTGCCTAGAATCTGTAGTAGTTCAAACACTAGGTACAAAATTGTGGTTTCAGCTTTTTTAGGACATTGCATTGTTAACTTTTGTCTCTTTGAGTATCTCCATTTTTTAGTCAATGAGAATGTAAACAAATTGACAGAAATCCTTAAAACCTCAGAAACAAGTAAAATAGAAAGAAATGACACTTGAATGCTTAAAAGGAGTTATACTTCAAGTAGTGAATATGAAATATTTCCGTTGTGACACGGTTAAATGCAAATCTTTGAAGAATAGATTCAGCCTGTTCTCCATCGCCTACCTGGTTGCTCGTCCTAATAGGAGCATTCAGAGCTCTTTAATTGAGTGCTCATTGTATAGGAACTGAAAAGGAAAATGAATATTCCGTGTATTTTACTGTTTGGGAAAATCTGAGTAAATTCCTAAGGGTTGGAGCCGTTTGAGGCTTTCCGATTATCACCATAATCATATTAACTGACTTCTAACGGGCACTGACTATTTGTTAGACCTTGCTTTTAAGTGATTGCTCTGCATTGACTGCTTTAACCCTTGCCTTGGCCAAGGTCTGGAGGAGCCATTATTGTCTCAGTTCTACAGAGCAGGAGCAGCTCACTGAGGATACCCGCTCAGCCAGTGAAGGGCAGTGCCCGGAAAGACCCGAGGCCCCAGCTCCGGCTGCCTGTCCAAAATACCGTACGAGCTCTCCGTGCTCTCCTGCAGGGTTGTTTCCCCTTTAATATGTAGCAAGAGGGCCATGGTATTTAACAAAATATTAGTCTTAGCAAGCTACGTTACCTTGAGTTTTGTTTCTTCTTAGAACTATTTTTAAGCCTTTTACTCATTAAGCCTTAGCTAATATGTGAATAGACCAATTTCCTAACACTTTATCCTTCATTTATCTTCTTAACATAACGGTCCATCTTTCAGCCAGGATAATCATTGTTACAATGGATAATGTGAGTTCAGTTTTTTTTTAAGCCTCTCTTTCTAGTTAAACACTAAAAGATCTATGTACATTTTTTGTAGCTGAGGAGGAGGGTTTGCTTTAACTTTAGAGTGTTACAGCAGTTTTATGTGTTTGTTTGAACAAGGAGGCATTTAACCGGGTTGTTGTGTTGGTTGGTAAGGAAGTAAAAGTAGATTTAGAGTTAGAGGTTAATTGAAAGGTTTTTTTAACTTTAATTGTGTTGAGAATCAGTGTTTAGCTCTTCCTGGGTTTCACCCATGCCACATTCTTGGCCCTTTTTAAAATTATCGGACAAAGCTAACACTATCTAACCAGGTGTCCTTAGAAACTCTTGGTGTTGAGCCTTTTGACAAGTTGGGGAGATACCTTCTTTCCTTATTATTCCCATTATTTTAAAAAATCTTTCACATATTCAGGATGATAATGAAGATAACTCCAATGACGGGACCCAGCCGCACAAAAGGAGGCGAACGGGCTCAGGAGACAGTTCCAGGAGCTGCGAGACCTCAAGTCAGGACCTCAGGTACCGGGACCCCTGCTCCGTGACGCCCCGCATCAGCGCCCTCCTCTATTCCCCTTGGCCCAGGTGCAGGCAGTCCCAAGCGGCTGCAGGCTATTTCTTGTCATGTTTTATGGTGTGACACTACAGTGGCTTTTGCTCCCAGTGCAATTCAATTTTGTAAAGATTTTGGTAAAAGACAGGTAAAGTGACCATCTTCCTTGTAGTTCAGTGGCATTAACTGCATTCGCAGTGTGGTGTGGCTGTCACCACCGTCCATTTCCAAAACTCTTTTCCTACTGGGAACAGAAACGCCGTGACCGTCCAGCACTAGAAGTTTCCATGTCCCCCTGTCTCCAGCCCCTGGCAACCTCCACTCTACCTTCCGTCATTGTGACTGTGCCTTTTTCAGGCATCTCCTATGAGTAGCGTTTTCATTTTTCTCCAAGGCTGAATCACATCCCATTGTATGGCTATACCATCTCTGCTGGTGCGTTCGTCTGCTGACGGCACCTGGCTTGTTTGCACCTTTGGGCCATGACTCAGCCGGGTTTGTCGGCCAAAAGTCGTGGCATCAATTCACCAGCAGGAACCCCGGGTTCCAGGGTCAGTGAAAGGGGAAGCTATCCAGTGCGGGGCACACGCGGTGTTTTTGTTCTGGGTCACTGTTTCCGCGTAGTGGCCGCTCTGGAAGGTGTGAGGTGCTGTTGCCGTGACTCTGATTTGAACTTCGTCAGGCCTAACAACGTTGAGCATCTCATCATGTGCTTCTTGGCCTCTTGTGTATCTTCTTCTGACAAATGTCTCCTCGCGGTTTTTGTCCATTTTTAAATTGGGTTGCTTATTTTTGATTTTGTTTTTGAGTTGTAGGAGTTTTTAAAAACGTATTCTGGATGTTAAGCCCTTATTAGATACATGATTTGCCAGTATTTTCTCTTGTTCTGTGGGTTTGTTGTTTCATTCTGTTGATGGTGCCCTTTCATGCACAGGTGTTAGATTTTGCTGAGTCCCTTGGTCTCCGTTTCCTTTCTGTTGCTCGTGTTTTAGTGTCAGTTGAAACCCATTGCCTGTTTGAGACCAGGAAGATGTACCTCCTGTGTGGACTTCTAAGAGTTTGCCAGTTTTAGTTCTTATATTTAGGTTTTTTGGTCTGTTTTAGAGTTAACTTTTGTGTGTGACATGAGGTAAAGGTCCGGTTTCATAGTTTTGCATTTGAATATCCAATTTTGATACTCATCTTTGAGAAAACTGTTTTTTGTTCTTTACTTTTCACTGGGTAGTTTCATGAAATAGTGTCCCTGTCATCCTGCCACTGTCATCCATCGATGACAGTCAGAGGTTGGACCCCCCTAGCCCTGGAAGCCATGGTCTGTTTGCCACTCAGGCCTGGCATCGGTGGGCAGCGCTCTGCCACCATCGGACAGCTCCACCCCGGGGACAGCGACCAGGTGGGGTGCACGGCCCTGTTCACTGAGAGACGGGACTTTCGAATCCTGCCTTCGCAGCCTCCTGGGGCTCACTGGGCTCCTTGGGACGGTGCAGCCGTGGCATCAGGCCTGTGAGGAAGAATTCAGAACCAGCGCCTCCGGCCTGTTGCGGCCTGACTGGCCTCTTAAGCTCAGAAATGCCTTTGGTTCCAACACTTGTGAGCGTTGGTTCTTTACGTTACGTGGAAGGTGGTGTTGCCCTCGTCCCTTTTGTTGGGAACGTTCAGCTGGTTGTCTCTTCCACCCGGCTGCCCTGTGCTTCCCTTGGGTGGCACAGGAGACCCTGGCAACTTCTTTGTGTTGCTACATCACACAACACTGACCGAGGACTTACAGAAGTAAAATGGTTTTTCAAAATCCTTGAAAATAAAAATGCTTACCACGCCGTAGAAGGAAGCCACGTGGAAGACCTAACACGCACCTCTGTGTCTAGCTTCAGCTACTACCCGGCAGAAAACCTGATCGAGTACAAGTGGCCCCCGGACGAGACCGGAGAGTACTACATGCTCCAGGAACAAGTCAGCGAGTACTTGGGCGTGACCTCCTTTAAACGGAAGTATCCAGGTACCCACCCAGTCGTGCTCTGTGGGACAGATTAGATCTCCCTGTTAACCAGTAGCATCTGTGTCGTAGCTCGTTACCTTGTGAATGTTGAGTGTGGATGACTGACAAGTCACCCTCCTCTGCTGGCAGGCTTCTGTCACCCAGCGCCTCTCTCTGCGTCAGCTTGTCCTTTCGCTTTGTGAACCGATTTAAAAGCAAAACGAGGAAGATTAATTTCCTGGGAAAAGTTTTAGAAAAAAATCCATTTGCACCAATATGAGCTGAGGATTCTTCCGATTCTTCCCGTTGCTCCTTGCCCCGAAGCGCGGAGACGGCTGTGCGAGCCGTGGCCACCCTGAGAGTGGCCGTCCTTCCCAGTGTGGGCATCGTGGCTATGTCTCTTTCTGACTTTGAATTACCCGGTTTTCAGTTTCATTCTAACTTTTGTTTCTTGAATTTGTCAGATTTTTTGTGTATTCTCTTTAACAGTACTTGGCGTATGTAATGTGAAGTCCTTTATAAAATCCACGAAGGTGCTATCTTTTTAATAATTTTTAAAAAGTAACTTTAGCTTTTAAAAGTTTTACAAACGCATGATGTTACAAACGCCAAGACCATTTTTAACAGTCCTTGCTCTTGTTTTCTTTGGAGACCTAGAGCGACGGGACCTGTCCCACAAGGAGAAGCTCTACCTGAGGGAGCTGAACGTCATCACAGAGACCCAGTGCACACTCGGTAAGGCGGCCGGGGGCGCGGGCTCTGCCAGCTGCGTGGCTGTGAGGGCACGAGTGTTCCTCTTTGTTGAACATTCGTGAAGCAGATGGACTGATGTTATGTGTGGTTGCTGTGAGCCTGCAAAGGAGACGGATGCACAGAAATGCCGTGTTTCTAGTGACGTTCACAGCAGAACTGTCAGTGTGTGTGTGTGTGTGTGTGTGTGCGCGCGCAAAGCCTGTCTGGTGCTTCTGGCAAGTATTGATCCTTGCCTCTTAAAAGGCAGATTTTGTTCAATTTTTGGTTTTGAGTGGTTGTGTCCACGTTCTGTTTGTAACTTCACAAACATTTAATGCAACGCGGCTACTTCTTAACGTGAGGTGAGGGCAGGGGTCTCAGCCGTGCTCGCTCTGCCGCTCGAGGGTCCCAGGTTGCCCGTGCGGCCGTTGTTTGCGGTTGACGCTCCCGGTGGAGTTGAGATGATCAGATTTGAGGATGAGGACTGGAATGTATTTGGACTTCTTTGTTTTTTTCGCCCGCTATTCTGTGGTGTTCCCAGAGCTAGTGAGCGTTATCAGTTGTTTCTGGTAACGGGATGTGTGTTTGTAGCACACAGAGTCTCAGGAGAGAAACATTCGGTGAGTTGATTTCTTAGCCTTTGGAAGTCTGATAATTTTTTAAATTGACTTCACTATGAATTTCTTTTTATTATTTTCAAATGCATCAAAACATTTTGCTTTGATTGATGGGAAACATTTGAAGGGCAGCGTAGTTTGAAGGAAAGGCAGGTTTTAGGAAGTGGCTCTGTTTACTGAGCCTCCGCCGGCTGCCGCCCCCCCCCCCCCGTGGCCCGCACCAGGGCTGACCCCCCCCGTGGCCCGCACCAGGGCTGACCGCGCTGCGCAGCGACGAAGTCATCGACCTGATGATCAAGGAGTACCCGGCCAAGCACGCGGAGTACTCGGTGGTTCTGCAGGAGCGGGAGCGCCAGCGGGTCGCAGACCACTACAAGGAATACTCGGTGGGTGTCTCGGGGCCGGCGCCTGGGGCCTGGGGCCTGGTTTGGGGGCGGCAACGCCGTGTGGAGGCGCATGTGACTCCCGACCGTGGGGTGTCTGTTCCAGCAAATGCAGCAGCAGAGCACACAGAGGGTTGAGGCCGGCAAAGTGCCCGAGTACATCAAGAAAGCTGCCAGGAAAGCCGCCGAGTTTAACAGCAGCCTGAACCGGGAGCGCATGGAGGAGAGGAGGGCCTACTTCGACTTGCAGACCCACGTGAGGACCGCCGGCCCCGGTCCCCCGCCTGGCCGGCTGCCGAGCAGCGGGGCCCTTCCCCCAGAGCTGGAGACACCGTGTCCGGTGGCCTGCCAGCGCTCAGTTTGCCTGAGCGTGTGCATGTGTGGGGGGCGTCTCTTGCTGTCTGGGGTACGCTGATTCCTGCTGTGTGCCCCGAGGGTCGTTGTCCGAGATTGCCACGTCAGCTCCCTTAGTTCTCTCGGCTCTGTGAGGCTGAGACCAGCGGTGTCCCCGTGCCACAGACAGGCAAGTCGAGCAGCAGAGGCTGGACTGCAGCTGGGGTCACAGTGGTCTCAGTGTGAGAACACTGTCCTTCCTCCGGGCAATAATGGCCGTGGGGAGAGTCAAGCAAACCCCACCTGCAGGATGGAAGTCACCACTGTTCTCTTGGGTGGCCGGCTGATCCTGACGTCTCCTGGGTTTGGCTCTTTGCAGGGTGGGGTGGCCGTGTGGTGAGATTATTTTCCTAAAGCCTCGATTCCCGGCACGGGGTCAGCCTGTGTTTCTCCGCGTGCTCGCCAGGTTATTCAGGTGCCCCAAGGGAAGTACCGAGTGCTGCCGACCGAGCGCACCAAGGTCAGCTCCTACCCAGTGGCGCTCATCCCCGGTCAGTTCCAGGAGTATTACAAGAGGTAGGCGGCCCTTCCGCTCATGTTCGTCCCTGTTGGCTGCGACTGAGGGAGTGTCCTGTGTGGGGGCCTCCTGGAAGGCCAGCTCTGTCAGTTCCTCCTGGAGGTGCCTGTGGTCTGCGCCCAAGTCCTCAGTCCCTGGGCTCTGGTGAAGGGCGCCCTTCAGCCGAGATGTGGACGTATCTGGCGGAGCTTGGCTGGCTGCACCCCAACCGCCCACTCCCCGCCTAGCCTCTGTGTGTCTGGGGCAGGTGCCGAGGCTTCTGGCTCCTTGTGCCCCAGGGCGTGGTCCCAGCAATGGCCCTGATGTCCCATGTGCAGCCCCAGCCCTGCAGGCTGCAGTCTGTCCCCACTCGAGGCTCCTGACCGCACGGCAGGGGAAGCAGGGCCTGCGGGGAGTGGCGGAGTGCTTNCAGCCGAGATGTGGACGTATCTGGCGGAGCTTGGCTGGCTGCACCCCAACCGCCCACTCCCCGCCTAGCCTCTGTGTGTCTGGGGCAGGTGCCAAGGCTTCTGGCTCCTTGTGCCCCAGGGCGTGGTCCCAGCAATGGCCCTGATGTCCCATGTGCAGCCCCAGCCCTGCAGGCTGCAGTCTGTCCCCACTCGAGGCTCCTGACCACATGGCAGGGGAAGCAGGGCCTGCGGGGAGTGGCGGAGTGCTTCTTCCGCAACTGTGGCCTGCGGAACTGGAGTCGGTGCCATCGGGGTCCCTCTGTGCCCGGGTCTCTGCCTCTCCTGCCGCCGTAACCCTGGTGCTCCTCGGGACGGAGACCAGCCTTTCCAGACTAGCACTGAAAGCAGAGCACGGGAAAATACTATTCGAAGGTTCAGCTTAAGTCGTGGGTCAGCACGTTTTAATTTTCTAAGTTCCTGGGTCAGCAGATTACTAAACGCAAGGGGCCAGGGTCCCGAGCCCTGTGGTTTCGGGTGCGACATCTGGGTGGAGGGAGCGGCAGGTCCGGCACCGGCTCCTGAGCGGGGTCCCAGGGTGCACTGCAGGGAGGGCGGTCGGCAGGGCACAGGCCGGCACACCCTACACATACTGCACAGGTCGGTTTACGTAACTTGTTCCCGAAAGTTCGTTCCTAACTGACGTCGAGGCCCAGGCTGCTGTGGCTCGTGTGTGTCCGCTGGCTGATCACGTCCTCACGCTGCCGCTGCGTCACGTGGGCAGCAGTGAGCTCACGTGGGCCATGGCCGTGGTCCCCGGGGCGTCTGTCTAGGATTCTGTCTTGCTGCAGTTTTGCCGGTGTCTGCCGACATTTTCATTTTGGTTATTTCCTTGGGTTTAGGGTAAAGGAGAGAGGCAGCATTTTTGGATGATTAATAATCAAATGGATGTTTTACACTTCCAGTCTTGGGAACAAACATTTAGGCTTTTTGCTTATTGCCCCTCCTCGACCTTCACAAGGAAATGTTGTTTTCTGCCTCTGGTCCTTCCTCACAAGTACTTGGGGTCGACTGGGAAGCTTTCCAGGCTGCTCCCGTCGTCGGGGAGGAGTTGCCGTGTTTGGCGATGAGGGAAAGCCGAGCCCCGCTCTGAACCGCAGGTACTCCCCGGATGAGCTGCGCTACCTGCCGTTGAACACGGCGCTCTACGAGCCGCCCCTGGACCCTGAGCTCCCTGCCCTCGACAGTGACGGTGACTCCGACGATGCTGAGGACGGTCGGGGCGAAGAGAAGAGGAGAAATAAAGGCGCCTCGGTGAGGACCTTCACCCCTCCCCTGGCATTTTTGCTGATTGCTTTCCTGGGATGTTATGTTCAACCTGTGTCACCGTCCTCTTTTGGGGACAGGACAGTTGCAGAAGATGTCCAGAAAACGTGCCCCGAGAGCAGTTACTCACTGTGGCCATCGGTGCAGATGAGCTGGGCATGTTTGTATTTGCACTTGCCTGTCAGCACAAGTGGCCAGGTCACAGCCTGACACTGATCTTCTCGGTGTGGGGGAGCACCTTCACTGGGGTTCCTCTTGCTTAAGGAATAATTTTGGGCTTCCTGCAGGACAGTGTTCGGGTCACTGGTCCTCTGTTGTGCTTGCTGGCGGGTTTTCCGGATGATTTTTTTTTTGGCAGCAAACTGCAACAGCAAGTCATTGGGGGAGTGAGTACGGCCAGGACGGGAGGGGGCAGACCTGGGGTGGTACCGGGCTCTGATTTGGTTCAGCTTGGTGGCGGGCCCTTTGTCCACTTTGCTCCTTGACCAGCCTGAACCTGACAGTTTGCTGCTGTCATGTGGCAGGGCATCGCTTGGTCGCCGGAAGCTTCTGAAACACAGTTCGTGACTGTGCGTGTTTTATCAAACGAGATGCTGTCACATGGGTGAAGGGGCGTGTTGTCTGGTGAGGGGGTGAGGCTGGCGACCTCGGCCCCCCACGCTGCCAGGCACGATGGAAAGTGATCCTGCCCTTCCAGGCAGTGGCATGGTAGTCTGTGCACAGACCAACGAACGATTGCCGTAGACGGCCTCTCCGACACCCTGACGGGACTCACGCAGGACCCGACTGGGTGCCAGCACAGCTCAGTTAGAAAGCAGTGTTCCTGGGGTGCTGACCGTGCCTTTTCTGGGTGGAAATTAGAGATGCATCTGACATCCACAGTGGGGGGTAGGTTAGATTCACGTGACAGAAACTCAGTTCAAAGACCGTTTGGGATCACGTGATGGGATATGTGCAACACAAAGTACCGAGACATGTTTGCACACCTGCACCTGGAATCATCCGTTTTTGTGTTTTAACTGGTGAGGGTGTGCACGGGGCGGGAAGAGCGGGCGGCCGTGTCTGCGCGAGCCCAGGCGTGTACTGCGGGGGGGCAGGGTCATGCTGGTGGCCCCAGTGTGGATAGCCTGGTGCTTACATGAGCATAATGTTTTCATTTTAACTAGAAAACTGAAAGTTAAAAAGTGAGCTGGGTGATCAGATGCTGAACTCCTAAACTTGGAGCCTCTGAAATGTGTCTGATGTCCAGCGACCCAGGGCCACCCTGCATCGTCTGACACGGAAGCCGGAGCGTGTGCGGCCCTGTTTGTTCAGTGGCCCCTATTACTCCACCAGACCCCCGCACGGATCCCAGCCTTTGTTTTCAGACAGCCGAGGGCTCTGCCGTGCGACCTCAGCCCTAGCCGCAGCAGCCCGAGGAGGCTGCAGCCCGAGGAGACGGCCCTGCCCTGTGGCCTCGGCCGGGGGTGGAGCTTGGCTTTGACCTTCTTCCACCTCAGTCTCCACTGGAGAGCACGCTCTCCTGTTAGAATCACCTTTCTGTGTTTGAGTTGGTGGAACTGGAAGGAGTCTTGTGAATAGTGTCTGTAGTTTCAGACTCAAACCTGTGTGAATTCCAAGAACACTTGTTCCTTTGACCTGCAGGACAGCTCCTCGGGCCACGCGTCCGAGGGCGAAGGCCTCCCCGACGGCCAGGAGGAGCCGCTCCAGGGGCGACCCAGGCCCAAGGACAGAGCCGTCACTCCCAGGAAGGATGCTGCCAAACGCTCTGGACTGTCCAAGTCAGTTCCCGGGTACAAGGTAGAAGAAAAAAGCCCCTGACTCAGCTTCCTTCCTGACCAGCTCTCTCCCTGACATGTTTTACCTTTGAACCTCCGAGTGGCGGAGCCCCTGCCTGCCGCGCCTCTGGCCTCTGCCCTCTGTCGGCCCCTCCGCTGGCTCTGTCTCCTGGTGGCGCTCTCCCTGCGGCTGCGGTTCAGCTTCTCTTCCCCGTATGTGCACATTTTATCAGAGGATTTGTTTTCCTTCTAGGTAATAACCAGGCAAGTATGGGTTTTTAAAGGTTATTTTATAGGCAGAACCTTGTACTTGGTTTCCGTGGAGTGACGGTCGCCGTTGTCAGACCCCTGAAGGCCTCGGTGTGCGGGCAGACGGCACATGCTGGTTGCGCCCGGCCGGGCTGCGGTGCTGTGGTGCCTTCGCAGAGGAGGGTCTGGGTTTGATCTCGGAGTCTAGGACCGGCTTGCCCAATCCAGCTCAGTCTGACGGCCTGGATTTAGGAAGTAGTAAAAACTCTGATTTCCACAGCGAGGCTTGGTAGCCAGTCCTCGGCAGATGGGCCGCCGTATGGCACTGTTTCGCGAGGGCCTGGGCTCTGATACTCCAGGTAATTTTTTGATCTGGCTGCTCTCAGGGGACTGTCGGCCATGTTGTTGTTCGCCCCGTTTCCTGCCGGCATCGGCCCCCCTGCACGGGTCAGGAGCCTGCACGTAGGGATGTGGGAGCGTCGCGGTGGGGCGGGGGTGGCTGCGGCTTTACGTTGTGGGCAGTAACAGCAGAACAGGCAGTGTCTGGGTCTGGGATGCGATGGCGTTTTGGAGGCACGTGTAAGAGTGAGGTGCTGAGAGTTTTGTGGAGCAGAACAGCTAGTGTGGGTCGGGTGTCGGAGCTAGGACTGGGGATGGGGAGGGCCGGGCCCAGGGGGCTGCAGCCACGTGCCTTGCCACGGTGAGGGGCCCCATGTGTCCCTCCAGGGAGAAGGTGACATGGTGTGTGCACACTGGGCTAGAAAACGCCTTTACACAGTCAACCCAGAACTCGTGTTTTCCGGCCCAGGGTGGACAGTCAGGCTTCGTTCAGTGGGGCTGGCCTCCAAGGGTGTCAGCAGGCCGTAGCTACTTGATTTGGGGGCCTGTTTTCACATACATAGCTTATCTAGTTTTTTAAACTAAAGATTTAAGTCCATGCTTAATAATTAAAAGCAAATGAACTCCAAAGATAAAGTTCTAGAAAGTTCGCCTGGCCTGTGTCTCCCGGTGGCTGCGGGGTGCTGGCTGTGGCCAGGGTGAGGCTGGTGATGGATTGGGGGCTGGAAGAGGATGTGGAAGGGCTGGAAACGGAGCGCTTCAGTCCCGGTGGCGCCTCCCCACGGGGGAGACCGCAGGCCACTACGGGGCATGGCGTTTGGAGGACAGGCTCGCAGCCCATGCACCGAAGACGTGTCGGGGCTTCGCAGTGGGGACGGCCAGTGCTTAGACATCCTGCGTTAATGTGAACGTGTTTATTAAAAGCTGACCTCTACGAAAATTATTAATAAGCCGTGATGTGCCTCAATATTAGGGAACTCCAAGCTGAAGGTCGTAGATATAAATGTTCTAAAATACGGGAGTCAAGGAAAGTGATGTATCTAATGTCGTGTAGGAGAGTTTAGGTTACATTAACCTGAAGTCGACGCGCCATTGTCAGGGTCTAGCCGCGAGGTCTGTGCTGTGTCTGTGCTGCCACAGAAGCCTCACTGCTCTGTGGTTGTTCTTGAAGCAGGAAAACGAGTGTACGGGGAACCTTTCATTTCAGATGCTCAGAACCATTGGGACGAGTGCTGTTTCTCTGGCCCCAGTGAGACTGTGACATTGTGGCTTTTAAAGCAAACTTGACTGTCTCCGACAGACATGCCTAGGGCTCTGTCCGTCAATCCTTGGGGGGCTCTGCACACACTTCCTGTTCCCTTCCCCCAAGTCCGCAACCCCCTGAGACTAGCTTCCCAGCCTGCTGCGGCTGCCGTCCCCCGTGCCAGGTCCTGGTGCGGATGTGCGGCTCCCGATGGAGTGCCGTGCACCGGAAGGGGCCTTGCGTTTTTGTCCTGAGCCCTGGCAGCACCTCAGGCAGTGCTGGGACGAAGCACATCTGTCCACTCTCCCCTCTCTCCGCCTCTCTGTCCACTTCTCTCTCCCCTCCTCCCCCCTCCCCCCTTCCCCCTTTTCATCCAGATGAAGAACATTGGGTAAGGAAAATTGTAAGTGGTTTAACAAAACGTGCTTTTAAGCTTAGATGTTAAACCTGGAATTTCCTTGGCGTCACAGGTGTCTCGTGTATTTTAATGATTGTCGAACTTGAATTGATCTAGAATGTGAATGACTAGTCTTGTGTTTTATTCCTTTTGATTTTTGTAAATGATCTCCTATGAGGAGTTCTTTTTAGGACTTAATGTCGTGTGTTACTTTCCTGATCTTAGTGGGAGATGATAAGAGCACTTAGTGTGCCAGTACCTACCTTCAAGTACAAGTGTTAAGTAGGTGTCTTTCACATTCGGCACACGGACGTAGCCCATGGGTGTCTCTCATTGCGGTGGACGGAGGGGCAGCTTCCGGCTGCGCACTGTGGCAGTTGCAGACCTAGCGTGACCGAACTAGAGCTTGGACCCCAGAAGTGCACTTCCTAGCTGTCGTTACTGAGGTGGAGGAGCCAGGGGGACCTCACACTTAGCACATCCCAGGGACAGCGGAGGGGCAGCGCTCCAGGCCCGAGGGTCAGAGCGCGTGGCAGGGCCCTGCTGCGGGGGAGAGGGGGAGCACACGCAGGAGATGCACACTCGGGAGATGTAGGTTAGCTCACGTGCAGTTTTATATGTATGTCTGACTTCACGATATTTATTATTTTGTAGAGATATTTGTGACTGTTTAGAGTTACTGTTTTTATTATATTTATGTATAAGGTTGACTTTTTAAAATAAATAAGCCAAAAATTATTTTTGAACGCCTCTGTCATCTTTTGCAAAGAAAGACAATGGAACAAGTAAAAGTGCTGAAGGAATTGAGAACAAGGTTTTCAGGCCACAGGTCTTGGAGGCGGCAAGACATTGTGGAGAGGGGGCTTCGTGCAGGCCTTTCTGGGGCTCCGTCACCGAGGAAAGGGAAACGAAGGCCGCATGTGGCCAGGCTGGCGTAAGAGAGAAATTGAGTAACTCTGTTCCGACTGATTTTTCTCTCCGTCCACCTTGTGAGGCCATGGCCCGCCTCATGCTGGGCCGTGGTTCCTTTGCACTCTGCCTGTGACGTCCATGTGCACAGAGTGCAGGGGGCGTCGTTCCATCAGGGCCAAGGCCGCGCTGTGTACATGTCCCTCCCCTGGTGGTTGCAGGCGCAGCGACCCCCTTCCACTTTGTTCTACTCCATGTGTTGCCAGTGTTTTTTCAAAGCCTCCTTTGGATTGAGATGTTTTTAATATGAAAAATGAACGGTACTCCAAATGTAAGGATGTCTCTGTCTTTTTTAAGTGACACTTTTTTTGGCTGAAAACTTTGATTAGCGTCTCATACTGAATGCTGTCTCCATAAGCACGGGCTCTCAGGAAGGTGCTGGGCACACAAAGGGAATAACGCCTCGGTTCCCACTGACACAGGTGCACGTCTGCATGAGCCGTCTTTCAATTAAACATGGTAAAACCTTGGTTTTGTAACTTAGATTTTGTGGATCTGGTTTTGCAACTTTGGAAAATATCGGTGTAAACAAAACCGGTAGATAAACTGCTTAACACTCTCTCTCCTAATGAGCCTAGTTGGATTCTCTTCCGATTAATAGCATTTGGGCATCACGCTTAGTCGCCCCCTCATGACACAGCTCTCCCTACACCTGTGCACAGAGGGCACTCCCCGGGAGTCCTGACACGGGGTCCCCGTGGACGGAGTTTCAAAATGGAACCCGAGGCTTAGCAGGCCACTGTGTGTCGGGGGCAGAATCAAGTTACGTCTCTCAGAAAGGTCCTCGTTAGCCAGTTACCGAAAGTAAAGACGAGGCAGAGCAGTGAGCAAGGTCCTCTTGCCCCCGCCCTGGGTCCTTCTGGCACGAATTCATAGCCCTCTTCTGCCCTTCCAGCCCAAGGCCCCTCCCAATGCCCTCTGTGGAATCTGTCTGAAGGGTAAGGAGTCCGGCAGGAGAGGCAAGGCCGAGTCACTCATACACTGCTCCCAGTGCGGCAACAGCGGTGAGTACCACGCGCCCTCTTGCCGCCTTCACCACCCTCGGTCTGGTGCTGCGCCAGCTGGCGCTCTGCCAGACGTGCACCAGAGAATTACCGGTTGTGCAGGGCAGGCGGTGAGGTGTCGGTGAAGGCCAACGTTTTCTTCCACGGTTTCTCCCTCTGGCGGTTAACCGTTGTGGCTGCTCTTGAGAAGTCACAAAGCCACGAGCATCTCATTATGCCGTGTTAAGTTGAAAGTTCCTGTGTGAATTGGTGACTCCTACTAACACTGGTTTTGGTTTAGGCCACCCTTCTTGCCTGGACATGACCATGGAGCTTGTTTCTATGATTAAGACCTACCCCTGGCAATGCATGGAGTGTAAGACGTGCATTGTGTGTGGACAGCCCCACCACGAAGAGGAGATGATGTTCTGTGATGTGTGTGACCGAGGCTACCACACGTTCTGTGTGGGCCTCAGTGCGCTCCCGTCAGGTAAACGTGGCAGCGGCGGGCCTGCAGCTCCGCGGGGGGAAGGGAGCCCCCCAGGCGTGCTCTCTGGCCCCCCGCCTTTTTTGCCTGCATCCCCCAATTACAGGACAGAGGCCATGCCAGGGACCCAGTCTGAGTTTGGGAGTAGAGCTTGATTAAAGAATGAGCCTGTTTTTCTGCTAAAATAGCTAAAGCAACAGCATCGGTTTGATTTTATTTCTATGCTGTTGATACAGAAGCTTAACACAGTGAGTGCTGTGCCTCTGTACACACCAGACCAGGCTTCTGTGCCCTGGGGCAGCATGACAACCCTAGGGAACTAGAAGAGGAAGGAGACCCAGAAGGATCAATCTGTAGCTTAGCCAAAACATGACATGCACAATTGTGTAACATTCGCACTGACTTGCAGAGTTAACACTATGTGATGCTTTGTAAAGTAACATTAGGACTAAGTTTCTTGGGAGTCACTAGGAAGCAAGCAACTGAAACAGTGGTCTGGAGTCCTGCAGGAGCTCAGACTGAGTGCGCCAGGGCACGGCCATGTGCTGTGTCAGGCCTGGGAGCCGGCCCGATGGGTGCTGGGACACAGTTGCCAGTGAGCAGCAGAGAAAAGGGCTGAAAATAGGCGAAGCTCAGGAACAGGTTTTGTAACGATGTGTGTTGCTGACACCTGGGAGCACAGTAGTGTTGGGATTTCAGAAAGGATTCCACTTCTAATGGCCCATGTCTTTGCTCCGGGCCTTTAAAAGACACAGCATTACTGTGCTCAGCCCCCACCTGAGTGTCACGTGGCATCAATCCCGCTGATCACCTTCCCACCACAAATGCACAGGAGTGTCATTAGTGATAGCTAAGGACGGAGAGCTGAAGGGGTTTAAAACTCAGTCCTCCGTGAGTTTCACTGTGTATTAACTAACAATTTTTCTCCTAGGTCGCTGGATTTGTGACTGTTGTCAGCGAGCCCCCCCAACACCCAGGAAAGTGGGCAGAAGGGGGAAAAACAGCAAAGAGGGATAGTTTTATGGCCCCAGTATTGTGATATGCATTTAAGTGAATTACTTGGTGCCAATTTACAATTCTCATTTTTATGCCAATAAAAGATTTTTGAAGTTAACTATGTTCTTAGCATCTGCAAGTTGATTTATTTTTGTTACAAGCTACTTTTACCCTAGGAACCAGTTTCAGGGAGAGAAATAATTCAACTTAAAGGTTTTTTCTCTGTAACTCAGCTTCTATTGGCAACTTCGTTTGAAGGAATTACACCCCCTCCCCCCCCCCCATTATTTTCCTAATCTCTGTTGTTTCTGGGCCACCCTGGGGACCAGCACAAATTTATTTAGTAATGGAATAATTTCCCTAGGCAGCCAAAGTGGAAAAAACCCCAGGAGTGCCAAGACCGAGTGGCCGGGGTACAGCTGTCCTCCCCTGCGTGCGCGGGAGGCCTGGGTCGGTCCCGCAGGGGTGGAGCCAGCACCATACTCCAGACCCGGGATCCCGGCCTTCAGCATTTCTAACGAGTGGAAGGACGCTGCCACCGCCTCTCCGTCTGCTCTGTGCACCCGCAGGGAAGGTGCTCTGCTCCACTCGGATTCCTTTCCTGCAAACCTAAGCCACCGCAGTCGTCCTCTTGGCACCAGACA
This sequence comes from Sturnira hondurensis, assembly GCF_014824575.4. Classification (NCBI taxonomy): domain Eukaryota; kingdom Metazoa; phylum Chordata; class Mammalia; order Chiroptera; family Phyllostomidae; genus Sturnira; species Sturnira hondurensis. The sequence continues at coordinate 11,470,156 of NW_028072798.1, read as the reverse complement.
AGCTCATCAGAACCGAGTTCAAACGTTTTATTGTACAGACTCCTTTTACGGGAACTTTCATCTTTGAAGGAAAACAGATCTCGAACAGGCTGCTGCTCCTCCTCTGCGGTAACTGAGGTAACAACTGTATGGCTTTATTTCCCATCCCCCAACTGGAGAAAGTACGAGCTTCCAGCCAAGTACGAGGAGCCCATTTAAGGCGCAGGACGGCCACCCGCATAGGTTCAGTGTCACTATCCAGGGCGTGCTCCAACCATCAGAAAAGGATTTCAAGGACCAATTTCAAAAGACTGATGAGAACCGTCCAGAGCACGGACTCCTCCTCCCGGGGCGCGCCCTCGGGGTCCTGTGCGTGCTGGGGGCCGGTGCCCGCGCCGTCCGTGGGGGCGCCGTCCCCGAGCGGCGCCGTGGTGTCCAGGTACACCTTCATCTCAAACTCGCTGTCGCGGTGGGACGGGTGCCCGTACACGCCGATGCCCACCGGGCGCTGGAAGTGCGCGGGCACCGCCACCACGTCGCGGCCGCAGGTGGCAGCCTGCAGCTCGTAGTCGTCGAAGCTCGGGAGCAGCGTGCGGTCGGACACGTAGAGGTCCGCGTCGCCCCGCACGCTGCGCATCGCGAGCACGATCCTGCCCTCGTGGTTCAGCCGCAGGTAGCTGTAGTTGCCGGCGCCCACATGGCCAGGGAGGACGTGCAGCAGGACCCATTCCGCCGGGACGTCCTCGTCCTCCTCCTCTGAGGCGCCGCCCCAGGACGCCGCCCGCGCCGCCAGGAGCAGCAAGAGGGCGCCCTTCCAGGCGGCCGTCATGGCCGGCGGGGCAGGCGCGGGGGCCTCACCCGCTCGCCCTGCAGAGAAGCCACCGGACGCGCCGAGCGCGCTCCGGGTAGCGCGGCCACATCGGGGGCGTCCACCGCCCGTCGAAGCCTCGGTTGCGGGAGGTCGCCGGCGACCCGGGGCGGACGGAGGGGTCCGGCTGAGCAACGGTGAGACAACGAGGGGAGCGGCCGGGGAGCCGAGAGCGCGGGTGGCGGCTTGGCCCGGGACAGGCTCGGGGCAGGCGGCACGCGCGCGCGGCAGCAGGAGGGCAGCGCTGGTCTCCTGTCCCAGACGCAGCGCACCGCTCCGCACAGGGCCCACGGCGGGCGGCGCGCCGGAAGACGAGGAAGTGCGGTGGCGCCTGAGAATGAGACAAGACCCGGAAGACGGGTGAAGGCAAGGAAGTGAGGAGTAGCCGGAAGTGATGGGTATCCGGGCTCTCGCGAGAACAAGGAGAGGGACCTTGCGCTAGGCGGGGTTGTAACCACGGCGACGGGAAGGGGGCGGGGCGCAAGCACGAAACTCGGCGAGTTCCCGTGGATTGCGCTCCCACCTCAGGCTCTCCAGTTGAGAGACTCGTCTGTAGAGGGACCCTCATTCCGCGCTCCCCTAGACGGAGCTCCCCTCCGCGGGCTCTGCGCGAGCGACAGGTGCGCTGAGGGGCCCCATTACCTGCTCGCTGTTCCTCTTGAGAACGTGGCACGGGAGTCGGCGTCTTTCAACGGGTTGCAAGTTCGCCCGGAGGGGATTGTGTTTACGCGGAATTGGTGTTCGGGGACCCCTACTGAAGGGGCCACTGAAGCGGAGATCCCGACGACAGACGGTGTGCAGTCTAGGGTCGCACCGTTGTGCAGCTTTCAGGGCTTGTGCTTGCTTCGGAACCTGCGGGGTCACTTGGGCGGACACTGGTGGAGTACAGACACCTAAACACGCAGGGAGTGGCACGCGTGGGGCTGAATACAGAATTGTCACACCTGTGGTCACCAGCGGTGTGTGGCAGTAGCATGACAGCCTTAGGCTGGTTGACACTGCTCTCTGGCTGAGGATGGGGTGGCACTAGCGGGTCTCCCATTGCTCCTGCCAGAAGGATCTGGTGCCGGTTCTCGGCGCGACTGCCCTGTACTCCCCGGCTGACAGAGCGTGTCGGGCTGGAGAGCAGAGAGTGGGCCCAGCACAGGGTGGCCTCTGGGTTGGCGTTGCATCCCTGAAAGAAGAGGCGAGTTTACAGCCTCCGCGTCCTGCTGCCCGGAGCGGATGGTTTGTGCTCGCCTAACAAGCCACGGCACCAGAAAGGGTGGAAGCCACGGTTTGAGGGCTGAGTCCACGAAGTAGGGCATTCCTCAGCCAAACCGACAGAGAGAGGGGGTTGATTTTTCAGAAATTAAAGCAGCAAAATATAACAGTGCTATCTTTAAAAATATTGACTAACTTGGGCAAGAACTTGAAGGCAAAGTATAGCTGGGCACTGTTGCCACCCCTCTGCCATCAGCTGCTGCTCTGTGTCAGGAGCTCTGCCCTCCGCACTGCTGGCGTTGGGGTGTGGGGAACCCTACGTGTTCTCTCGCTGGAGAGCAGACCATGGAGGGTGTCACCTAACCTTTTACCACGGAAGTTCCGCATGTTGCAGATCAACCTTGTCCTGTTTCCTAACTCAAGAGTAAAACTGCCCAGGCCTGGCTTGCTTCGCTTCCGAGAGAAAGACTTGACCTTTCCTAATCACGTGGCGGTGATTGGCCCTTCCAGAAAACAAACACCTGTGCACACACGTGTTTTCAGGGGGAAAACCTGGAAGGCGGTGCATGGTTTTCACCAGTGGCACCGATTGAGGAGCAGAGAATGATTATGCTTTTTCCTAGTGTGGATTTTCTAATTTTGTACCATTTACAGGTGCTGCTTCTGTATCAACAAAAGGGCCTTGGACGTGCAGTCTGCAGGTACCTGGGGCTGCTGTCTGGTTGTGCTTTCTGACACAGCTTTGAAACAATGGCCTCTGTGGCACCTGCTCGTCCAGCCTTTTCCTGCCATGCGTGCACACAGCCTTGGATACACTAGCATCTCACTGGAAACCGACTCGAGTGTAACCTCTCAGACGTGCTCCTGGGCCCCTGTATGTCCGCCTGGTGCACTGGCCGGGCGTAGGAGTGCACAGCAGGGAGAGTGGCCTGAAGGCGAGTCTAAGCTTCTCCCACCTTCTTTGAGTGGCCTGAGCTGTGTTGCTTTTGTCAGTGTGGCTGACGACCCCAGCTGGTAGTGGCAGTGGCTGCTGCTTCTCGCACAAGCCCTCGGGCAGCCACGGGCAGACACGACTAGGGCATTTCCCTCCATGCCAGGGCCCGGAGGCCCCCTCCTCCTGGGGTTCCCCCTTCCTGAGTGCTGCCGGTCCCTGTGTTTAGCCAGTGAGTGGAGGAAGAGAAGAGCGGACTGTGCATGGGAGGGTTTTACGGGCTGGGTTGGTAGGCGCCCACGTTACTTAGGCCCCCAGACTCCCTGTCCCTGCTGCCCTGGCCAGCCCCTCCCTGCAGGGAAGCTGGGCCTCATGGTTTCCAGAGGCAAAAGGAAAGCTCAGTGGTCAGGGGAAGCAGTGGTCCTCTCCTGGCTCTGTCCTCACATGGGGTGGGCAGTGAACTCTCTGGGGTCTCACCCCGAGGGCCCCACCCTCCTGACCTCATCGCTTCCCAAAGGCCGCACCTCTGTGTACTCTGAAGATTGGGGAGTCGCCATATGTGTTTGGAGGGAATGGGACATTTTAGGTGGTGGTGTGTGTGAGCAGTTAATGGCAGCTCTGGGACACTTAGACACGAGTGTTTTAGCTGCTGTGTATTTTCTCGTCACTTGAGGTTATTTTCCACCTCTCTGTGCACTCTCACCCCCACCCCACTCAGGCCCCCACACCTTGTCCCAACTGAGGGATCTAGCCCCATGTCATCACAGTGGTGCCAGGCCACCCCCTGCCATGTCTGGGCACGAGCTCCTGTCCCCGTGCGTGTGTCCTGCAGGGTCCCCAGGGTGGCTGGAGCACAGTGTGCAGACCGCTGAGCCCTAGACTCTGTTATCTCCAGTTCCGTGCCGGTGGGGAGATTTTTCTCAGCTAATTATAGTGAAAATACTCCATTGCCCTGCACATTAAATTCTTAATCACGATGTTAGATAGCACATGGTTTTGGGTGAGGCCTCAAAGCAGGCCGTGGGTGACCAGGGCCTCTGCTTCTAACGTGCCAGGCTGGGCCCTCTCTTTTGCCTCCAAAAGGCACACATGCAGCTACTCGGGGGGCCAGCCTCACTGTCTTGGAAGAGCAGAGGGTTCCCGGTCTCCTCTCTCCGTCTCTGGTCTCACCCAGCCTCCTGGCGAAGGGGGATGAGGGTCCCGGGAGCCTTGCACGCAGCTCAGTGGGCCGCCATGGCGCTGCCGTTCTCTGGAAAGAGCCGCACCCAGAGGCCTGGCTTGGCACTGGGAGCCAGCAGAAAGGCAGTGTGGGAACGGGGTGCTAAGGTCCCTGGGGACCCTGCAAGGAAGGGCCAGCCTTTGACCCCGGGGACACCAGCACCGGACAGGGACACAGACATAAGCCTTGGCACCTTGGTCCAGGTGGGAAGGAGGAGAGACACTTTAAATTCCGATTTAGGTCCCACTTTAACACACCGGGAGATAAAGGGGTTTTGGCTGGGGACAGGGCACCAGGACTGGGTGGGGGGTCGTCTTCCTCTTGCCTGGGTACCATGAGTCCATGTGCTCAGCAGACCAGGGTGGCTTGGGTTCCTTCTGCAGCGCCCCTCCTGGCTGTGTGGTGATGCGGTGCCAGGTGTGGTACGTGGCCCCAGGTGGCAGGCTGGGATGCCAGTGGACTCTGCAATTGTGGCCCCACCCCAGAGGGTGCTACCTGGGAGCCAGGGAGCCAGGGACAGGCAGGGACTCCTTTCCTGTGCCACCGTGGGGTGCCCAAGGCAGGCAGGGGCAGAGACTCGAGTCTGGGTGGGGCGACCCCACTGCTGCTGCCATCTCTGAAGAATGTCTGACTTGGAAAGAAAACACCGACTTTGAAGGCCTGCTGTGAGAATTAGAGGCTGTGATACACTTGCTGATGTTCGTAAGTGTGCGTGCTGACATCTACAGAAGTGACTTGTGGACTGTGAACTGGTTCAGAGTGGCGTGCTTTCCCAGTGATTGTGCTCAGCTCTGCAGGAATCACGGGGGTGACCCAGGCAGTTGGCGTTAAAGTAAGACAGCATTTTGTCACAATTTTATGTGTGCATCCTCAAAAACCTTTTTAAAGTCATACGGTTTTGCACGTGGCCCTTGGTTCCCTGAGGTACCTGATGTTTCTGAGCAGCAGTGGGCGCAGCCAGGGGATGGCGCTCGCGCTCGGGGACCTGCCCCCGTCCGCCGGGCAGACAGGCCCCTGTGCACTTCAGCCCCTGTGAAGGGAATCATGGGAGCTTTGATGCCTTGGCCATTTTGTTTTTAGCGTAAAGCTCACTGCCTGGCCTGGGCAGCTGTAGAAAACGTCAGCAGAACCGAGCTGGAGGAGAGCTTCCCACGTCTGACACACGTGTGCTGTGTTGGTGTTCCCAGCCTGGGCCCGGGGCTGCTATCTGCTGCTGTCACCTGACTGGCCCTGCAAGCACACGGTCCTGTGCACCTTCGACTACTCAGGGGCCTGCGTCTGTGCGCCCGGCTGTCGGGGTGATGGAGTGAGGGGTGAGCCCCCGTGTGACGTGGCCTTGGGAGGGTTTGTGGACGTGGGGAGCTCCGCCAGGGTGGCCCCGGCTGCACAGGCCCCACTCCAGCGCTGCACACCAGAGGCAGGCTGCTCCCTGTGTCCCTGCAGGGCAGGTGGGGCTGAGCCTGCGAGTGGTGCGCCGCCACCCCGCCCCGGGGCATCCGGGGGCCTCCTTCCCCGGGAGCGGGGGGGGGGGGGGAGTCTGGGTGATGTGCTATGTGCTCCCATGAATAGTCATGCACACACGCCTGACGGCCCAGCGTCTGCCTGGGGCGTCACCCCCGTTTGTGTGCTGTGCTTTCAGACTGAGATGGAAGAACCACAGACTCTCTCTGAGAGGCCCCGTGGCGGCGGGGACATAGTCACCGAGACCCGCCTGGCCGAATCCTGGCCCTGTTCTTCACCAGTGCCGCTGGCCTGCCATGTGCCCCTCTGTGCCTTCCCTGTGCGTGACCGCGGCCTCTGTGTGTGGAGCAGCGTGGACCCTGTGGGCCAGGTGCGCAGCCCCAGGGACCCAGAGAACCCTGTGTCCCTCTCCGACCCGAGACGCCGGGGCCATCTGCCCTCCGTGGGTTCCGCTGACAGCCAAGGGGAAGACGTGAGCACATCTGGGGCGTTCTGTGAACTCGATTTTCATAAAATGAGCTGTCCAGATCCACCTCATTAAAGCAGTTCTTCAGAAAGAACATGAGCAAGAATAGGTTCATCGTAACACAGGCAGGACTACTCAAAATTTTATAGATTTTTACTATTAACACATTTAAGGGAATTTACTATGTTTATCGCAGGCTCTTTTCCATCAGAGGGAGAGAGTTTTGAGAACATCACCTTTTTAGAGTGGTTCGTGACTGATGTAGTGATTTGAGTACTCTTACTAAAAACAGGTTTCGTTGTGCAGAAGGGCAGGTGGATCCTACCAGCTTTGGCGGCTGAGTAACCTTTGCCTTCGCTCTGGGCTTCGGGGGCTGGAGGGCTGCGGGCGTGGCCTGTAGGAGTCCAGCTGTGTTAGCTTCGAGGCCGTCTGCCAACCTAATGGCAGTCGCTTTGCTGATGGTGGGGACTATCTGTCACTGACAAAGGACATGGGTGCTCTGGTCGTCCCCCTGAGTCTGCAGCTCTGCGTGCAGGCCCTTGGCCGGGTCTGTCCTGCTCCCGCAGGGAGCCATTACATGCTCAGAAAGCCGTGCCCCAGATGTGGAATGCACATGTGTGACGAAGCAGACACAGCTGGGCGACCGGCACCTGTCACACACTGCTCATGCCTCTCCCCCCTGAAGGGACACTTGTGACCTTGGGCCCGTGGGTGTGAGTTGTTCTGCTGGTGCTCTGTGTGCGCAGGGCACATGTTGCGTGTTCTTCCGAGCCGGGTCACTCGTTCGCTGCCATGCTCGTGAGCCACCTCCATGTCTGCTGTCCCGGCTGCCGCACGTTCCGTCGCATGCAGTGGCTGCGCTGGCCCGCCTGCTGTTGTGGGTGCTTGTGTGGACTCCACAGTGTGGCGGCCATACACAGTCTTTCCTGTTCTGTGTGTGCTTCCTGTGTCCTCGGGGGCTCCCGTCTCAGTCGGGGGGCTCCAGGCACTCTGCGGGGGGGCATGTCTGCTCTCCACATGGCGACCAAGATTTGCCACGGTCTGCATCCCCGCCCACACGTGGGCCTTTTCATTCTAGCCCTCCAGTGCGCACAGTGCTGCTTGCTTGCGATTTCTACTGTCCTGCAGATTAGTGACATTTCACGCTTCCTCCTCCGCGTACTGGCCATTTTCTGTTGGAGTATCTTTCTCCTAGTGATTTGGAGGAGTTCTTTGTGTATTCTGAATATGAGCTTATGGATTAGTTAGCATTTCCTAAAGTTTTGTGTGGGTGGCATCAGATGACATGTACTCTTGTATGGCTTCTTTCAGGCAGAACAATTTTTTGAGACATTTATATTATTGCATGTATCAATAGTTTATTTTTTGTATTACTCACTGAGTAATACAGCGATCCCTCCCCTATCGTGGGAGTTACGTTCCAGAGACCCCCGCAACAGGTGGAAATTTACAAAGTAGTGGCATTTTATTTTATTATTTATATATATTTTAAAGCTTTATAAACCCTTCCCACACTCCTGTAAACCTTTCCCACACTCTTATAAACACTTCATGTGCCCGTAAACACTTTCTACACTCTTAAACCTACGTAATTTCAACAACATACAAAATTCCGTGTGGGCACTCATCAGTGAAGTACAGTACCGCAGAATCCCACGATATAGCAAAAAGTCTGTGATACAGACTTAGATACAGATTTTTAAAGAAACCCACAACAGTGAAGCCGTGATAAGTGAGCCGCGATGTGATGGGGGACGACTCTGTCCCGCTGCACGGATGCACTTCAGCTGGCGGTTGACTTTCTGTCAGAGGACATCGGGGTCACTTTTACTCTTTTGTGGATGAGGGCGCTGCAAGTGTCTGCACATCTTTGGTCCTGGGAACGTCAGCTTGGCCAGGTGGGTGGGTGCACAGGGCTCTTTGAGGCCGGGGCGCCTGTGCCGGCCCGGCGCCTGTGTCGGGGTGGTGCCTGCCTGTCCCACGTCGCCGAGAGCGGCGTGCAGAGTTCTGTGACTGGAGCTTGTCTGCCCCTCCTCCCGCGGCGCTGCTCCGTGGGACTTGAAGCTGTTCTAATGAAGCACGTCGACATTCAGTGTTTCCATGTTCAGTGTTTCCATCTTGGTGACATGTTTTCATAGGTGCTGTGAAGTCGCATTCTTTCTACCTGGTAACAGCCCTTGCTTTGAAACGTTGGCTTCTGTTTTCTTTTTTTTGCCTACTTTTTACCGCTTTTTTTGTGTTTTATTTCTTTTTCTTTTTCTTTTTTTCAGTGTGTGGTTGCCTCTCATGTGTCCCCTACTGGGGGCCTGGCCTGCAACCTGGGCATGTGCCCTGGCTGGGAATCGAACCGGCGAGCCTTTGCTTCACAGGCCTGTGCTCAATCCATTGAGCTACCCCAGCCAGGGCTGTGTTTTATTTTTTTAAGAGCAGTTTTAGGTCAGCTGCGCAATGGAGAGGAGGTCACGGAGAGTTCTCACTACCCTCCCTCCCTCTGGGACGTCAGCTCCCACTCTCCACACTCCTTGCCAGGGGCCCATTGTCACAGTGAGGAGCCCACACTGCCGTGCTGGCGCCGCCCAGAGTCCATGGGCCCCCGCAGGCCACTCTCGGGGGTTTGGGCACGTGCGAGATGCCGTGTGCCCCATCTCAGCACCAGACAGAGTACGTTCACTGCCTGAAACCCTGCTGTGCTCTGCATGGTTGTTCCCCCGAACCCCGAAGCCCCCTAGGTCGCTGCTGGCCTCTCATTGTCTCCGTGGTTTTGCCTCTTCCAGGATGTCACGTAGTTAGAGTCTTCAATATGTCCTCTTTCCAGATGGGCTTTTCTCTTGGAAACACGCATGTCAGGTTCCTCTGTGTCTTTTCAGGGCTTGATCGTTCATTGCTTTTCAGTGCTGAATGGTGCTCCTTTTTCTGGACGTGTATGGTTTCCTCGTCCGTCCAGTGCAGAACACCTTGCTGCTGTTGAGTGCTGGCCTTTCCGAACACACCTGCCGTGAACATCGGTGTTCAGGTCTCTGCAGAAACAGGCTCTCCACTCCTTCGGGCACATGCCAAGGAGTGTAACTGCTTGGCCCCCCCAAGAGTCTGTGCAGGTGCACGAGAAACCGCAGGCGGTCCTCTGACAGGGTCATGCCAGGTGGCATTCCCAGTGGCAGTGGAGGCGGGGTCAGCCGCGCCCATCCTTGCCAGCCTTGCTGTGTCAGGGTTCAGACTCAGATCCTTCCGACAGGTGTGGGGGCGGGACCCTCCACTTCGTGTTCTTCTTCTCTGCTATCTTCTTTCTTCATGGCCTCGGACACTCTCTGGGGCCTGAATGCATGCATGCCAGGTCTGCAGTTTTTCCTGTGACTCTCCCCAGAGCTTGGCACCACGAACAGGCCTGCCGTGAGTGGAGGGGCGCTCTCCCAGGCCCGAGTTGGGTGCAGCCCTCCACTTGGTCCGCTTGCCATCTCTGTCCTGTGCACAGCAAGCCCACAGCGCCCCCTGCGCAGACCCCGTCCGCCGCCCCAACTCCCTCCCATGCCCCTGCTGCACTGCCTCCCTGGGCCGAGCCACCAGTGTCTCAGCCTGTGACATCGACTCTCTTGCTGTCATCCCTCCCTGCTGCGTGTCCACTGGCCCAAGTCTCCATCACTGCCTCTTAGCTGAGGCTGTCACAGCACCTGTCTGGGAGTGGCTTGGCCTCCCCTGTGTCCCCACCGCAGTCTCCCTCTGCACCTGCAGCAGTGTTACGCCTCTGCCACGGACGTCTGGCCACCACTCCCTCTCCCGCGCGTTTTTGGGGAGGGCTCCATGCCAGCTCCACAGAGTCGCCAGGCCACCTGTCCAGCTCCACTGTCCAGCTCCAGTCCACCACAGCGCAGGTGCAGCCCCCCAGAGCCCCCTCCTCCGGCCCGGTCCTCATTACTCTCCGTAGCCGCAGTGTTCACCCACCAGGTCCTCTCCTGGCATGTGCTCAGTTACTAAACAGTGGGCCAGTGGGGCAAAGGGGAGCCGGTCACTTCCCTAGTGCGATCATTTAGCATCGCACGGGCTTTAATGAGTGAACATGTGAAATCGGTACGTTGGGAAAACTTAGTCTATTTAATTTCTTAGCTTTGAGGTTATGCTGCTATGTTCTTTTGTTTGCTGCCTCTAATCTGTGGTTTTTGGTGGATTTTTAGCTTCTGGTCCTCAGAGGACACCGTGACCCAGTCACTGCCGTGGCGTTTGGGAACACAGGGAACCCGCTTCTGGTCTGCTCTGCGTCGCAGGACTGCGTCGTGACGTGGAGGCTGGACGAGTGCAGAGAGCAAGCCCGTCGAGGTCAGTGCAGGCTTAAAACATTTGGAAGACACTTACCCTTAAATGGACTGGGTAACACAAGGGGTTTGTGTCCCCGTTTGACCCCTGTGACCTGGAGGGGAACCCTGTGTGGGGACTGTGCAGGCCATGGACCGTGGCCACGTGAGCAGCCAAGGTCTTACGCTTCGTGGGTTTAACCGTCTGCACTTTTTCCCTTTGAAATCTGTGGTTTCTGCGGGACTGCTGACACGTGGGCGAGCTGAGGTGTTCGCTCTTTCCTTACAGGGATGGGGGGCGCAGCACAGAGCAGGACACAGGCAAGAGGCGGTTGTGCCCTGTGGGTGGTGCAGTGGAGGGCGAGCTCTTGGCAGAGGTGCTGGCAGCCGCGTGGACCGGCCCCCGGGGTGTTGCTGAGCTGGGTGACAGGAGCTCGGGGGAGGTACAGTGTAGGTGGGGGGGTGGGGGCCTGGGCATGAAGAGCGTGGCCCCGCCGTGGAGCCGGGGTGGGTGTGGGGTCAGGGTTCGGTCAGGTGGCCACTAAAGGGCAGCGGGGACCGCGTTGCGGACTGCCATTGGAGTTTGTAGGGTTACTTTAAAACCAAGTAATTTTAGGCAATGGCCCATCCCGTCTACCTCCTTCAGTTGGTAGTGTGGCCACTCTGTTACGAGTGCGTCACCACCAGTACCTGCACACACGCACGCACAGTACATGCACGCACACACGTGAACACATGTACACACACCCTAGAAGACAACACACATGCACACACATTGTGTACACCTGTAGGACACACACAGAAAGACACATATTGTGCACACACACCACACAAACACGCGCATGCAGCACACACACAATATGTGCATGTGCACACACGTGGCACAGCACCCATTCATAGCACACACAGGCACATATATAGTAACACATGTACCACATGTGTCCTGCTGCACAGCACTCACACATGGCATGCATGCATATAGTGACACCTGCATAAGCACACACACGTGTTGCATGCACAAGTGCACGTGCATGTCCAGTGAACCTTGTGTCTGGTATCTGCTCCCCACCTGGGTCTTTGTAAATAGACGGCTCTGGCCAGAAGGGGCGGTGCCCCCAAAGCCTCTCTCTGAGTCTCTGGGGGCCTCACGCGGACGCTGACATGTGGCGGCTGCTCCCAGGAGGGCGGGCGGCAGGAGCCCCAAGCCTGGCCTGGAGCTCTGGAGCGCCCTGGGTCCCTGCTGGGCGGGGGTCAGCACAGACGCGCCTGCACCCCTCTCCAGGGCTGACGGGGAGGGTGCCCTCTGTGATGGGCCCATCTGGGCCGTTCCAACCAACTCCCCACATTTCTGGAAAGATTTTTGTGTTCGCTGTTTTTACTGCTCTCAAAGAGCTGGAGTCCGGGGAAGGCCACTCATCTGCGGGTGGCTACAGAGGTCAGTGACCGCGGCTGCCCCACCTCCGATAACCAACATGATGCCTGCGCCCACAGGGGTGGATCCATGCGGCACTGTCCTGGGTGCCCCGCTGGGAAAGGTGCTGTGTGTGAAGTGCTGTCCAGATGACCGGGTGGCCGCGGTGTGCACCGGCAACCAAGTCCTCCTGCTGGACATCGAGGTGAGAGTCCCCTGGGCGGGTGGGCGGGGCTTCTGGGGCCTTGCTGTGCCAAAGTCTGCTGGAATGGTGTTCTCAGCCACTGTCAGGCAGCAGGACACAGCTTTATGCCCCCGGACTCATGGCCGGCTGGAGGCATGCTGTGGAGACAGGTCACCTGGGGCCTGGAGTCACGCGTCCCGCTCACAGCTGTTTGCCTGCGGAGGGTTTTTGGGCCGTGGCCAGGTGACAGGACACAGGTTGAGGATGTGGGGTGTGACGTGATTCTGGTGCCGCACTGCGGTGGGCTGGGTGGTGCACCTGGGAGCACTTGGGTCTCTGCAGACTGACTGGGAAACGCAGGCTCTCCCAGGGCACGGTTGACATCATGAGTGACGTCACCGGCCAACAGCAGACGAGTCCTCCGGCTCAGGGGCCCCCGAGGCTTGTCCTGCCAAGGCTTGGGGCTGGAGCTCTAAACATCAGGTGTTTCAAGGAAGATGCCAGCTCAGGCTCCGTGGAGGCTGCCCGCTTGGCTTCCCTGTTACGGCCCCTGCCCAGGGCCCCGCACGCTCGTGCGCAGCCATCTGATAGGGGGCCCTAGGTGTGTGTGCACAGAGAGTTGCATCGGGAGGAGGGTGGTGTGCATGGTGTTTGAAGGAAGCTGCCTTGGGTGAGATGCGTGGCGCTGTCCCCTGCAGCCGTGTCAGCGCATCTGCCCCCGCCCCCACAACCAGGCCCGGTCCGTGCTGGCCCAGCTGCGGGGGCACCGGGGCCCTGTGACCGCGGTGGAGTTCTGTCCCTGGCGGCCACATGTTATCATCTCTGTGTCGGAGGACAGGTGCTTCAAGGTAAGGGGGAGCTCGCACACAGGACGGGGCTTGACCAGCTGGGCGGTGGCGCAGTTGTGTGGGGCCTCGCGTTTTGGTTGCTGCCACGTCCTGCGAATGGTTGCCATCCTGACCTTCGGTCTGATGCTTTGGCTGGGGTTGCGGGTGGGCTGCGGGAAGGTGGGGCGGAGCTCCCAGCACGTCCCCACCCCCACAGGCCCTGTGGGCTCCAGTCGGCTCAGGCCCTCCTCCCCCACGCCGGGGCCCTGGGGAGGAAAATGTCAGTTTTTCTGCAACGTGGTTCCGAGGGGCAGAAACCACTTTCCAGGATCAGTTGGGCTCCAGGATCAGAAGAGAATAAATTAGAATTCGAGCTCAGGGCACCATGTGTCGGCTGCTTAGTCAGCGTCATGAGGAGCGTGGTGACAAAGGGCCACTGCGGTTGTGAGAGAAAGAAGAGTGGAGGGGATGTGCCCTGTGGTGGCCCAGTGTGGGGAACGCAGGGTCTAGGCCACCTCGTGGTCCCCTCCAGGCTGTGCTTGGGGCAGCCAGCTGGAGCAGGTCCTGGCCGGGGCTCACGCCCCTACCCCTGCTTCCCCAGCGGCCGTGCTCCGCCCGCCTTCCTGTCCAGAAGCAGCGGAAGTGAGCAGCCTGATGCTGCTGGTTGCCTCCCGGGTGTCATGAGACTCGAAGGAGTGGGTGTGGGAAAGCCCCGAGTGTGCCTGTCACAGAATGGACGGCGTGCGAAGAGGAGGCATGAGGTGTCAAGTGCAGGCCGCGGCTGGCTGCACCCCTCGTCCTCGAGAGGCAGCGAGCTGGGGAGGCTCCCCTGGGCCTTGTCTGGGTCTCCCAACCCCACAGCTTCTTACTTCTGGAAACTCCGTTTTTTTTCTGACATCTCTTGTGTCTGCAGTTTTGTCATATGTAGTCATTACAGTGAGCGCTGCTCTTCTAGAAACCTTTTACGTAGAGTGACTAGTGCCGGAAGTGGTAGCGCACGCTGCAGGGACGGCGGCAGTGTTGCGTCACTCCTGAGAAGCCCGTGTCTGTCCGAAGGTCTGGGACTGCCTCGCGGGATCCTTGCTGTACAGCTCGCCAGTGCTCACAGGTACCTCTCCCGGTGACGCCCCTTCGTGGGCAGCTCTGGGCCACCAGGCTCCCCGGCGCCCGTGGGACTGGAGACAGAAACAGCTGTTTGCCCCAACCTAGAATTCTCTTGTTTTCACGGGCAAGTGTGGGCGTTGCTTGGAGCTTTGCAAGGTGGGAGGTGAGTGGTCGGTGCTGCCCCGGGAACCGGCCCAGCACTGCACTGTGGCAGGGCTGCTGACACTGCCGGGGCCGGGGCGAGGCTGGGGGCGTGAACTGCCTCCGCCGCCCAGGCAGGAAGCACTGGTCTGGCTCCTCATCGTTCCTGGTCACCGCCTGCTCTCCTCACACTGTCCCCCCGTCACGGCTGACGTTGCCCATGGTCCCTCACGGGGCCGGAGGCTGCGAGGGGCACACGTGTGGGTCTCCCCGGGGCGGGCGCCACCGCAGGGGTGGCACAGCTCTTCTGCAGGGCACCCCCCAACACCTTCTGCGACTGGTGTCCCGGCGCCTCCCTCTCTCAGGTGCGTGTTCGTGCCCAGGACCTGGGGCGGCCGTCCTGGGCGGCGATTCGTGAACAGGGCTTTGGGAATGTGCAGGTGCCTGTCACCTGGCGGAGGGACATCCTCCCTAAGGTGGCTGATCTGCGGGAAGCATCCGACACTGTAGCGTCCTGAACACATTGCCAATCGCAGGGACAAAGCACATTTCTTGGAATGAAATTGGAGTTATCTTCCTGAAATTATGTGGAAGTATTTGGCAAGAAAACCATCACAGTCCTGATTTTGATGACATCCACAGTGTTTTAGGGTGTGGGGTGTTTTAAACTATCTGTTTATCTCGACTCTCCTTCCGAGTTCTCGGCAGTTTGGAGTCAGAATGTGTCTGAAGTGAAGGGTGTGTCAGGCGGCTGTTTCAAACAGACGTCCACTCCACCGCTGTCTTCAGCACTGGCCCCACGGTCCCCCGTCACGAGCCTCTCCGGAGCCCCTCTGCGGGGAGTGGAGAGCCTCCGGGACCTGCTCCGCACTCGCCCTGGGCTGTGACACTGTCAGGGGTCGGGGTCAGCTGGGAGTCCCCTGGACCCCGGCCGGCACCCATCCCCCATGCTCGCTGCGACCCCCTTAGGCCTCACCGGGTTCCCCCTCGCTGGGAAGCTGTCACCGGGAATGGTGGGAGCGTGGGTCGGAGTCAGTAGCACGGAGCCCTCCGCTCACACCGTGTAGGCGCCTCGGAACCTGAGCGCCATCTGTTCCCTCCGCAGCCGCCCCTCTCCTGAGCCTCTCCGTGGACGAGCAGAGCCAGCAGCTGGCTGTCGGGTGTGCCGAGGGCCAGGTGAGGGCACAGCCCCCGCCGTCCAGGCCCTGCGGCACTGGCCGGCCCCGCCGGAGCCTCTCCCGCAGCCTCCCAGTCAGCCTCGACTCTCCTGAAGGGTTTGAGGACATGCGGTCTTTTTCAAAACTTAGATTTTTAGGCGAGTGATTTAGGGTCATTTCACAGAGTCTGGGTCCTGTTCTCTTTGTCTGTTGATGGAATTTGGGAAGGGGGTCCCATCAGGAAGACCCTATGCTCCCCCCCCCCGGGACTCCCCTCTATTTCCGCCCAGAACAGTCCCTTCTGACACTCTGGTTACCAAACGGAAGGCGGTTGGTCCCATACCAAGAAGTTCTTGGTGACACCAGCTAGGTGTCCCCGACATGATCGGCCCCCACTTCAGGGCCCATCCTGGGAACCTGTCCCCCAGGTTCCCCCCACTTCTGCCCACGTGTCTGTGAATCAGAGGGTCCCCCAGCCCTCCTTGGCTTTGACTGATCCGCCGGAGAGGCTCACGGGATGCAGGGGAACATGTTCTCACGGTCGCCGGTTTGCTCTATGTGAGCTGCCATGTACCACAGAGACAACGCACCGGGTGGGGCTGGGGTTCCTGCCCAGACTCCTCTGTCCCATGGAGGAGGGTGTGTCAGCCTCACTGAGGGGTGTGCTCGCCAGCCTGGGCCCCATAATTTCGGGATTTCCTAGAGGGTTCACCACACGGGTACCTTTCAATAAATCGGTAGCCTTGGCGACTGAGCCCCAGCTCTGGCCCCTTGCCCTCGCAGGAAGTCTGCAGTGGCTCGGATGTCACCCTGGCAGCCAGCCGTCCCTCAGGTCACTGTGAGCCTCTCAAAAGGCCCCCAGGGTTCTTGGGACTCTGTGCTGGAACCAGACGTAGTGTGTGTGTCCTAGTGTGGGAGGCAGTGTCCCAGCGAGACTCTTAGCGCGAGGTGGGGGGGCTGTTTTCCTCTACGGTGATGTGGGAGGTGGGGCGGATCGAGGTATCCCAGGTCTCAGTGTCACATGTTGGGAGGCAGAGCAGGTCCTTTCAGGCCGAGCTCGGGGAGGCGGGGCCTGGGGACGTCGACACCCGCACTAGAGGAATGCTTTCGCGAGCGTGCTGGGGGTCAGGCCCTGGCCCTGGGCAGAGGCTCAGAGGGCGCCTCGGACCCCTAGGGCCTGGCCTTCTGCCGGGGCTGCTGCTGGCTCACTTGCTCGTGGGCCTTCTCTCCCCGCTGCCGGTCCAGCTCTGTGTCTGCAGTTTGGTGGAAAGCCACTGTTACCGGTGTGTGACGCGCGTCGACCTGAGGAAAAGGGTGGAGAGCTTTTGCGCCAGGACAGTCGGGCCCAGGCCGTGTGGCTGGCCAGGTAATGGGCCGAGACTCTGCCCTGGGCTCTCAGAGCAACCAGTCCAGGGTCCCACATGGTGGGTGGGGCAGGGACGGTGGGGGGGAGGGGGCTGTGTGCCAGAAGGTGGCCGTCACAGCACCAGGGGTTGGAGGTGAGCATTGGCCAGCCACTATGGCTTCTCCGTGCTCAGCACGCTGGTGCGCTTGCTCACCCTGGGCCCCACCATGGCTGGGCCGCCGCCCACCGTGTTCTCTGGGCGCTCACTGTCGGGTGGGCTCACCGGGTGGCCCTTGCTCCCGTGTCTGCCCGCCTGCCTGCAGCCGCTGCTGCCGCTGCTGGCAAGCGTCTGACTTTGCTTTGAGTCCAGCGGATGACCCTTGCAGGTGATCTGGTCCGTTGGTTTTCATTGTACAGCACAAGTATCTTTGCTGACCTTCAAGTTGCTCGTCATTGTTGTTCTCCCAGTTTAGTTGGTGTTTGCAGATGGCTTTAAGCCATTTTTAAAAAATAGGTCAGGAATCACCTTTACTCAATATGTCCATTTTCCCTACTGCTCTGCGTCTCGGCTCTCAGTAGTTCACTGTTTGTGGTGTCGGCACCATTTGTTACCGCTGTGTCCCGCCCACCCTCACGGCCGTACTGCGGGCCGTGCACCTTCACTGTGCTCTCCGTCCTGAGGAAGCTGCTCCTCCCCCGCGGCCCCTGATGTCCTGGTGGGTGGCCCATGTTTCTGGCGACACCTCTTGGGTCACCAGTGCCTCTGCTCCCAGAGGGCAGTGAGCTTCCCTCCGCAGATGCACCGGGGAGCGGGGACGTGGTCGACGCGACGCTTCCCGTGCTGGGCCTGGCGCGCTGTGACCTGGCACGCGTCCGCGGTCCTGACTGGGGCCTGTGAGTATGCCGAGGGCGGGGTCACAGGGAGGGAGCCTCTTGGGTTCGGTTCGTTTTGTGGGGCATGGGGAGTGATAATAACTGCAGCTGTTCTTAGGGTTGCATGTTTTAAGTTTTAAAGCTGGTAAATTCGATTGATCATTTTAAATGTACTTAATAAAAGAGATGGGACTATTTTAATTTCACTCATAAAATCCAGGTGGAGCTTGACCTTGGTAGTCAAGTATCTGTTGCTCTGAGTGTGGCCTCCTCTTGCTCTGTCCGCCATATGCAGAGCCACCTTCAGCGGGCGTGGTGGCACCGAGCCCCTCCCAGGGACCCAGCTGCATGCAGTCCTGCAGAGGCTGTGGCACTGGCCTCTTGTGACCTCAGAAGCAATAAAAAGGTCGCAGATCTGAGTTGAGCTGGGACCAGGTTATGGCGTTTCCAGTTACTTGCGTTCACTGGAGACTAGGTTCCCATGAAATCCCAAATGATGTTATTTTATTTTTTTATTCTTATATCTTTAAAACACTTTATTTATTTTTAAAGAGAGGGGAAGGGAAGGAGGAAGAGAGAAAAACATCCATGTGTGGTTGCCTGTTGTAAGCTCCCTACTGGGGACCTGGCCTCCAACACAGGCATGTGCCCTGCCTGGGAATCGAACTGGCAACCTTTGGGTTTTCAGGCCAGCACTTAACCACTGATCCACACCAGCCGGGGCCCCAAACGGGTTTAGCAGCAGCCTGGTTGTGGGAGTTACAGGTCGCAGGTGACAGGAGCCAGCCACCTTCCACGGCACTTACAGCCCCGTTGGGCCCGCGCGGTGTGCTCTGCGCACGGCGCACTGCGGGGAGGCTCAGAGGCCCCGCAGCACTGAAGCTGCAGTGAGGCTGGTGCGTGTTTCTGTCTCTCTCCTACGAACAGCCCCTCTGCTGAGAACGCCAGCTGCCTGTGGATTGGGAGCTCCACGGGCTCCTTTGTGCTGAACTTGGCGAACTTTGAACTGGAGGCCGCCTTGCGTTATGAGGGTGAGATCCAGGTTCTAACTCCCTTCGGTGCACCTCTCCGGTCCCGTCAGGGTTTTTCTGACTGTTCTGGGGGAGCCGGTTTTAGGGTTAAAAGGCTGTCACTTGGGCGTGAGGGCCAGGTGGGCGTTGTACTCTCAAAAGTCTGCCCCTCTTGGACAGTGCTGGTGTGGTCTGCGGAGGTCCAGGGACGCGAGTCTGGTTCTGCTGGTCCACTGAGCCCTCTCCCCAGGGTCATGGCTGTGTGGGACGGCCCTGGCCCTTGGCGATCATCTGTCTGTCTGTCCCAAGGCTCCTCCCTAGGACGTCAGTGCCTGCTGTGCCCAGACAACTCACAGTTGGTCCAACTGGAGCTGTGCCGGCTGGGTCCACGTACCCTCCTTTCCAGTCCTGCCCCGCCCCCACCATCTGCCCACCCAGCAGGAGGGATCAGGATGCTCCCTCCTCCCTGTCAGCAAGGCCCCCTGTTGGGAAGGCACGTGCCCGGGCCTTCCCTCTGCCCCGCCTCTCCACTGCACCCCCTGCTGGAGTTCCGTGTCCCCCTTCTCCATCAGGCTCTCCAGAGACAGGCCCTGCTGCCTCGGGGCCGTGGGGCTGGGACAAGTCAGATGGGGAGCGTGGCCCAGGCCCACAGCCCCTGCTCACGGGACGTCACTCCTCCCTCGTCTCACTGTTGTGCTTCCCGGGCCTCTGCCAGCCTGGGTCTGGGCCCCGCCTCCTCCTCCCGCTCCTGCCCGCCCCGCTCACCTGTGTGTGTGTGTGTGTGTGTGTGGTGGGGACACTGTTCTGTCCCCGCGGCGGCAGCAGGAGCAGCTGGGTGGACGTGTCACTGGGTGGTCAGCTCCCCTTCTAACCCCCTAAACATTGCTGCTTTGTGTCTCTTGCTGAAAATCAAGATTTTAGGAACCTCAGCATTCACGTTGCTGGATCCTGTGCGGTGACAAGCAGCGATGATAAGGTTAATCCTCCCCACTTAGCCCCTGGGAGTCTGTGGGTGTGTCTGTACGTCCATCCGTCCGTCACGTGAACCGTGCTCATGTCTCCCCATGAGCGACGTGGGCTTGGTGCCGAGGTCTGTGTGAGGAAGGTGTGGAGGGTCTCAGGGCCGTGCAGACCGCCCTGATCGTCCAGCCCTCAAGCCATCGGTGCTGGGCACAGGTTTGCCGCTGACAGAGCTGCGTGCGTGCGTGTGGGGTTGGATCTGAGCCTCCGTGACCAGGTCGCAGCCACCCCCTTGTCCCGCTCCTCGCAGGCCTTCTGCTTACTCGCCCCCATGTTCGGGGGGGCGACCACGCTGTTGGAGGTCGACCTGGCCGCTCTCGTGAGGTCTCAGCGGCAACCCCTCCCGGGAAGGCCTCTCTCGGTGCTGCCCAGGTGGGTCTGTCCCGGGGCTCTGCTCGGGTAGGGGCTGCATGCGGGGCTGCCGGAACTTAGTGCAGTGTGACCTCCCCACTGCACCAGCTTGTTTGGAAGGACTTGCTGCTGTGTCCATCTTGTTCACGCGAGGTGGCTCAGGTTATGTCCGTGTGAAACACTGCCCTGCTCCAGGAGAGGGTGTAGGTGCCGTGCGGCACTGTCACCAAAACGCACATTTGTGTCTTGGAAAGATAGGAGTGAGCTCGGCAGGTGTCCTCCAGGTGTTGCACGCTCATCCCCACATGGACTCGCTGCTGAGCTGTGCTCACGGCGCGTGTGTCCTGGAGACGGCTCCGGCAGGTGCGCCTGCTGCCAGTGCAGTTTCCTGTTTCATTTCAGCTCCTGTGTCTCACCAACCTCTCCTCTGTGTTCCGGGACTGCTGCGGAGAGACGAGCCAAGCCGGGCGGCCACAAACGCGCCGGTCAGTATGGCGCTCTCCGAGATGTGGGAGCACAGACATTTCATGCTCCGTGTCCAGGCGTTGGAGGCGTCGCGTTGGTCTGGGTTCGCGTGTGTCCTGCCCTTTCATGACCTCAGGTCAGGGAAGGTGCTCGATGCGCTTCTCCCAGGCCGGGTGCGCCTCCAGGGGGCTCAGTGACTGTTCAGAGCACCAGGGGCTGTCGTTCCAGGGGCCGGCCCAGCGGTGGCCCATGGTGGCCACTCAGTGACGATTTATCGTGACATTGTTTCTCGTGTTCTTGCCTGAAGAATTTAAAGCGAGTCCTGTTGACGTCACATTGCCTCACAGACTCGGGTGCCTTTCCAGACACATAGACAGTCCTTCCCAGGCACGGCACACAGCCCCAGCTGGCAGCGCCCTGGGCGTCCGGGACCCCGGAACACTCTTCTCGCACACCTGTTCCCACTGTCTGCTCTGAGAGGCGTCGCACAGGCCTGCACGTTGCTCTCTACACGGGAGCACTTGGCAACGTTAACTCATGTTGTAAGATGGTCTTCATTCCAGGAAGCGTCAACACGGACATCTTTATTCCCTCCAGCGGCCCACCCAGAGTCTGGTCCGCCTCGAGAAGCCTCGTACCGACCTGGCCAGGGAACACCAAAGGTGCCCTTCGGCCTTTGTCCTCCCTGCCCCTCACGTCATGCCACACCATACCGTACCATGCCATCTGTGCCAGCACCTCACCTCATACCTTGTCATTGTCATGTCCCTTCAGAGGCCATGTCATCCTGTCACATCCCCCATCACACCTGCCACGTCACCACACACGTGAAGCACCGTGTCACACACACTGCATGGACCCCTTTGCCGCTGGCGTGCTGACCTTCAGAGCGCTCTATGGTGGCCGGCATGCGTGGCAGCCTTTCCGGGGGAGGCGGGTGCAGACCGCTGGCGTGTGGGCGCTGAGCCCTCCTCCGCTGGGGGTGTCGCAGGGGCCGTGGGGCTGGTGTGAGGAAGGCTCTCGGCCTCGTGTGTGTGTGGAGCGGTGCCAACGCCCCCAAGGCCTGGAACCTGCGGGCTTCTGTTTGGAGAAGACACCGCCCCCACCTGGGCTGGCCGTCGCCTTCTCCGGACATCGGCCCACGGGTTTCTCGGGAAGGTGCCACCGCTGTGCTCGTTTCCAGCTGCCCCCTCGTGGGCCGGTGCGGGCCACGCCCACGTCCACGTGGTCTCTGCTGGGGATGTTGTTCAGGCACCAGGTTTGAAACGACCGAATTCCTTTGTTTTAGTTTTTAAAGCAGAGCTGTTTTTAGAATTATTCTCCATGGCGCCGTCATCCACTCTCCCAGGTTATTTTATGATACAGGACGGAGCATGCCTACCGAATACCAAGTGTCCAACCCATGTCCCCACAGCTGCTCGAGGTGCCGTGCGGGACCAGCCCCTGGTGCTCCACAGCTCCGTCCGGTCCTCGGGCTACACAGCCGCCCCGCAGTGAGTGTCCCTCGGGCTGTGCGCGCGTGGGACACGTGCCCCTGTGGCTGTCGGGGCTCAAACGCCCGGGTGTGCCCTGCGGGTGCCCCCCCTGGGACAGGAGGCCGGCACAGGCAGCAGGTGGAGGGGGGCCCGGCGGGGGGTCCCAGCCTCACAGTGGCAGCAGCTGCCTAGGAAGCGTTTACCGGGAGGGTCCCAGGTCCCAGCCTGCCGTCGGCCCTCCGGCCGTGACCTCGCAAGGAGCATGTCACTCCCGACCACAGTCCCGCTCTGTTGCTCTGTTACCCGGCCGTGGAGCCCCTGCAGGGCCTCCTGCTGCAAGATGCAACACACTGCCTCCCCGCTGCTACTGCAGACTCGAGTCTGTGTCTGCTCCCCACGTGTTGCCGGGAAGCCGGGGGGTCACGCAGTCGGGGGCAGGTTGGGAGCTGGGCAGGCTCCCCAGGGCTCCCCGCTGCCGACAGTCCCCACTGACCTCATGCCTTCCATGCACCTCCAAGTGTCCCTGGCCTCCCTGTCACCCCTCCTGCCCCGGACGCACCCCGGAGGCCATGGGGTGGGGCTAGCACAGAGCCCTGGCCCCCCTTCCCCATCCCCCCAGCTTTGCTCCTGCTCTGTGGCTGGACCACTGGCTGTGTGGCCAGCATTTCGTGTGTGGGTGAACAGCACAAGGTTTACCCTCCAGGGTTTCCAGACCCCAGTCCCCTTCCCTTCCCTTCCCAGCCCGACCTGACCAGTGTCAGTGAGTGACCGGAAACGGGTTTGTCATGGACGTGGGGCGCCAGTGGCGTTTTTGCACGTATGTGCTTTTCCCTGGATCTTCTAAGAAGCTCCGAGCTTGTCAGAGCCTGACATGCAGTTTTCCCACAGTGCCGCTGCGTTCTCACGGAAGACTGCTGTCAAGGGCGACCGGGACAGGTCTTCAGGGCACAGGACCACGCACAGGCGGTACGGAACCCCATGGCCCCCCCGTGCAGGCCCAGGTGACTTGACATAGTCCACCGAGCTGTTTTGGACAGTGGGGGCCTTATGTACATACTCATGCTTACACGGACACACGTGCACACCCACACATGTGTGAAGACCCTTCAGTCAAATTTAATTCTGTCGTATTTGTCATGCTCAGACATGCCGCTGCGTTACCTGCCCCCAGCAGCTTTGGGACACTGAACTTTTGTTACAGTCGGCCTTTAGGATGCTCTGCAGAGGACGCTTGTCCATGGTGGGGTCCTTAGGGGGCCACTGGATGGGGGTGCCGGCGTCGGGGGCGGCCCAGACCTGGTCTCGAGGGGCCAGCGACATGCTCACGGATGCTGGCACGCCCTTCTGCCCTCAGCCCTGCCCGGGCGCGACCGGCTCCGGCTCCACGCCCGACCCCGACAGGGCCAGCCCAGCAGTCCCAGCCATTGGGTGGATAGCAGGTTGTGCGTGGGGGGACTTCACCCCACATCAGGTGGGCGAGGTCTGGGCTGCAGGATCTGAAAGGTCACTCACCCCGGCCTTCGTCGGTCGGCCGGCCCCCGGAGCCCCGTTCTGCCTGCAGGTGTGAGCAGGCACCAGTGCCGCCCCGCCCCCCAGCTGTGCTCCTCGGGGGTCGTGGCCGTCAGGCTGCCCCCTGGAGCGTGGGCCCTGCTCTGAGACACAGCCCCATGGCCAGGCCCCAGCTGCTCTCCTGGAGACTGGGGTACAGGGCCTGGCCCTCCAGACCCAGCCACCCCGGGTGACATGGTGACTCTTGGGGGCCTTTTGTAGAGAGGGTGCAGGCATCTGGACACCTGAGCGTGAGGCTGGAGGGATGGCCCTGTGTGCTGTAAGGCAGGTGTGTGGACACGTGTGGGGATGCATATGGGAATGTGTTCCTGAATAAGTGTGGATATGTGTGCAGTTATGCATGTGGACACGTGTGGGCAGGCACAGGCGTGTGTGGATACTTGTTTGAACAAGTGCGAGCACAGGTGTGAACGCATGTGGGCGGGGTGCACGTGACTGACACATGTGGATACACATGCATGTATACATGTAGATAGGCACACAGATGTGGTTGGACAAGTGCAGGCATGTGCGTGGGTCTGCGTGTGGGTGTGTGTATAAATGTGTAGATAAGCGTGTGACACATGTGGGTGAGTACGTGTGCTTCCTGACCGCAGCTGCCCTTCCTCTGGCTTCCTGCTGTGCTCTGACCATCACCGTGTTTCTGGGACCCGTGGTGGCACCATGTGATCATGTGGTCTGCAGTCTGTGTGTGGGTCTGGGGCCCAGAGTGGGGAGGGCGTGCGAGGCCCCCCCAGCCCGCTGCCCTGGCCTGGCCTGGCCGCCGCCCCGAGGCTGCCCAGCAGGCTCCTGCCCTGAGTAGCGGGCAGGGAGACTGTGTGGAGAGGCTGCAGGGCCTGCTGCCCTTGCTCCCAACCCTGGGAGTGCGGTGACGTTCAGGGGCAGGGGCCGTTTGCTCCTCTGTGTGTGGTCCATGTCACGTGGCCCCTGGGCAGGGTCTGAGCTGGGCAGTGAGACGCTTCCCCTGGGGACCCCCCTAGCTCTCAGGTCTCCGGGTTGGTTGGTGGTGAATACGATACATTCTGGATAATTTGTGCTGAAAGCACCAGCATCTGGGGCACTGGGAGACCCAAGACTACTTTAAAGAGCTGTCCCATCACTTTGAGAGCGACTGTGTGCGGGCGTTCGCGTGTGACGGAGTGAAACCAGGCAGAGGTGGGGAAACCCTACCATGTTGATTTTGTTTCCCACCTGACCTTGGACCCTCTCTTGGCCTCTGTGTTCGCTTATCTTCCTTCAAGCGAGGAGTACCCTTCGGAGAAGTCCGTGCCGACCGCACTCCGCAGGCAGCTTGCTGTCCCCCAGGGCCCGGCCGCCGTGTGCTGCATTCAGTTCTCAGGTACTGAGAACACACTCAGGTATCCAGGGAGGCTCCGCTGCAACTGGGCTTCACCGACTCCCGGTGGCCTGAGGCTGTGCAGCAGGGCCTGTGCCTCGATGGACTAGGTGGGGGTCTGAACTCTCTCCCCACCCCCTGAGTTAGTGGGGCTGGGGCAGAGCCAGGCCTGCCCCGGGGGCTCAGGTGCAGGCTCCCAGGTCTGTACCCCTCGTCCCTGCGTCCACTCTCCTCACCTGGCATGTGGGCAGGCCTGGCAGGACAGCCTGGCAGGATGGCTCCCGGGGAGGAAGGGCCGGCTGAACAGACAGCACCCCACCCTGGACACCGGTCACCAGGTCCCAGGGTGGGCGAAGGAGAGCACGTAGGAGATGACGCCGCTGTCCCATCTGCACTGCTGCTGCTCCCGCAGCCGTCTGTCCTCGGGGCACTGAGACCCCTGTGTCAGAGGCCCCTTCTGGCAGCCAGCTCTGTTCTGCATGAGGTGGGGGAGGTGAGGAGGCAGCTGCACCCTCAAGGGCGTGATCAGCCTTGGGCCTGAGGGGTCTAGTGCATTCCTGAAGGTTTTCAGGATTGGCAGCTGTGCTAAATTCCCTCTGTTCTTCATGCAATTCCAGCCGAAGGCATTTTAAAGTGATTTCAGGAAACTAGATCTGTAGTCTTTCCAGTGCACTAACACCCTCGTGACATTTGACATGCTTGTTGCTCAGCGTGTGATTGTGCGTCGAGGGTCCTCCGGTTTGAAGGTTTATTTCTGTCTCCTCTCAGGGAAAGGTTTAGACGGAACTGCTTAGCCAGAGGTGTCACTGAAAGGTCTGCCGGCGGGTGGCTGGGTGGCACGGGGTTACGTGGGCGCCCAGGGTTCAGGGTACGGCCACCTTGCTGTGCATCCTGGCTCCTAGAAGGAAGCCACGCAGCCTGCTGTGCCAGGGCTGGGCCGGCAAGGAAAGGTGGGCCTGCTCCTCTCGGGAGCTGTCGCGTCCTGAGGCAGCGCCAGGTGGTGCCCCCCGAGTTCTCTGCCTCTCCTCCTGCAGGCCCGCCTCCTGGGGGCTATGGTCCTAAGGGCCTCTCTTGTTTTCTCGAGCAGGAGATGGGCGGCGGCTGGCCTGTGGCCTAGCCAACCTCTTGTTGCTGGTCTCTGATGCCGACCTCACTGGGACACCTGCTGTTTTCTCAGGTAAACCGTGTCCAGACTTCAGTGAGTGAGGATTTGCTGGCCAATCTCTTTGGTTGTTAATGGCTGCAGGCCAGTTTTGTTTCCTTAAAGACAAGCACAGAGCAGAACTGGGGATGAGGCAGGGATTTTAAAAGCTGCATTCTGTGGAGCCCTGCTGCCAGGAGAGGGTGTCCCCTGGGAGCTGGGAGCTGTGGCCAGTGCCCTGATGGGGCCTGCAGTGTTGGGTTGGGAGTGAGGCTAAGTTGGGCTGCACCACCATTGGCACACTGCGGAAGGCGGGGGGGCGGGGGGGGTTGCGCACAGACACTGCTGTGAGTGCAGAAAGGTGCGGCACCTTTCAGCGAGCCGGTGTCAGACCAGCACAGCCCTGTCCAGTCTGTTGCCGTGAAACTTCCTGACCCCACTGTGGGCTCCACCCCCACCCTCTGCCCTCTGCCCCCTGCCCCCAGTGCCGCTTGCTCCTGAATCTGTGTGGCAGACACAGCGACCCCAGCAACCATAGCCCAGGGAAGCCCCCGTGTGTCTGGACTAGAGAGGTGGGGCTGGGGCAAGAGCAGACGACCACGCCTGCGGGGACAGGTGGCCCCGGAGTGTCCCAGGCCCGTGGCTCCCTGTCCAGGGCCATGTCCTTGGAGGGGTGGCCCAGCACTGGGCGTCTGGACAGTGTGTAGCACCCCAGCTCAGAGCTGCTGGGGTGGGCGCCCCAGGGGACCCCGTGGATGCCAGGGACTCCAAGTGTGTGTCACTCAGTTGCTCAGCAGTTGACATAGGTGGCAGGCAGTCGTGTCCTCTGGAGGTGGCTTGAGGTGTTTCGTAGCTGGGAAAAGCGGCCTGCTGACTTCAGGAAACGCAGTGATATTTCAACCCTCGTTAAAACAAGGGCTTGGTTTCTATTTTGGGGAAGGGCCCTCATGCCCCAGCCCTGGCAGCAAATCACAGCCGTGAGTCAGCCTGCGAAGGAGGGCTGGCCTCTCAGCTCCCAGAAGGCAGCAGTGGCAGACCGGTGAGGGGCCCAGCCCCAGGGGCCCACCCAGGACCGGCCCTGGGTGGGGGGCTCAGGGCAGGCCCGGGGCCCGTGTACCCTGTCTGTAGGGCTGATCGCTTGTCAGGGGCAGCAGGGAGGGAGGGGAGGGCCAGGGTGGGACTTGGGGCTGCAGCGGACCTGGACGAATCGGGCCGTTACGTGCCGTGACTTCCCTGGGTGTCCCTGGATGTCCCTGGGCCACGTGGCCTCGCCCACTCTGTGCTGGTGGCGGGGGCTCACAGTGGCCTGACCCAGTGGCCCGTCCGATTTCTTGAGCAACCGCCATGTCAGCACAGGCAGGTCCTGCAGCCCAGCAGCCGGGCCTTCGCTCCCTGGGCCGAGAGGGCGGCTGCACTGGGGCCTCCAGGCCCCTCGGCAGTGGTGGCAGTGGTCGCGGAGCCCCGAACCCAAGGTCCAGAGCAAAGTCAGGCTGCCCTTCCTGGCGTCTTACCAGCTAAGCCCCAGAGGTGATGGCACTCCCAGAAGTGCCCACCAGATGGCGGCAAAGCCACTCCGATGGCAGCTGGTTCCCAGCCTGTCCCAGAACTGCCACGGAGCCCTCTGGGATCTGCTGGCTCTGTGTGGTTCTTCCTGTTCCCTGACTCTTGTGGCTGGGAGACATGGAGGCTCATGGAGTCCTCAGGAAATGATCGGGTGTGATTCCCACATGGCAGCAGCCGGGGCCAGGGCTCGGGTGGAGGCCCTGGGGGCGGCAGGGGGCCCGCAGCCATGGTGGCTTATTCTCTGTGGCTTCCCTCACGGAGTCCGAGTTGTGGGCACTGCAGGTGGTGCTGCCCACGTGTCCGTCACCTGGCTGTGCAGTCTGCAGGGCGCCCGCCGCCCCGTGGGCTGTAGTTGGTTTCTCTGTGATGGTCAGGGTGGGGGGCTGCACTGAGGGTATCTGGGCCTGGCCTCCCAGCCGCCCGGCCCTCAGATATGACTGGCTGGCATGGTGGCCGCGGACGTAAGGGCCACGGTGTCTGAGGGACCCACTGCCTGGTCCTGGAGCCTCCTTTGGCTCCACTTCCGATGAGATGGGGAGCCAGCGGTGAAAGGGGAGCCTGTTTCCCGTCCTCCCCTCCAGACCCATGGTCTGCTCTGCGTTCCTGTGCATTTGAGGAGCTGGGTGGTGGGGGCCGTGAGATCAACCATCTGGGGGTGTGAGAGTCCCCCAGGGCAGCGCCATGAGACCGGCCGCTTGGCCAAAGCTCCTCAGGTTCTTCCCGACAGTCAGGTTGCGTGTGAGCACGCTCAGCAGCCCCCGTGACGCTTTCCTTCTGCAGCAAACGAAAGCAGTTTTTCAGAGCGCACTCTCAGGACCCCGCAGGCTTCTGTGTGCTGTATGAGGCTCTTCTGCGGTTTTCATCTTTTTGTTGTTCTGCTGCAGTGTCCCCATTTCCCCTGTTACTCTGCCCTGCCTCACCCACCCCGCCTCCCACATCCAGTCCCCACCCTCCCACGTTGTCCTTGTCCCCGGGCCCTTTACCATGTGCCTGGACTCCACCCTTCCCCTTCTTTGCCCTGTCACCCCCACCCCTCCCCTCTTGTCGCTGTCGGTCTTTCCCTGTTTCCGTGCCTCTGGTTCTGTTTTGCAAGCTTATTCATTTTGTCGACTAGGTTCCACTTACAGGTCAGATCGTATGGTATTTGTCCCCTTCTGCCCGGCTCATTTCACTCAGCATAATACTCTCCAGTTCCATCCATGCTGTTTTAAAGGGTAGGAGCTCCTTCCTTCTTTCTGCTGAATAGGATTCCACTGTGTAAATGCACCATACTTTTTTTGATTCACTCCTTTTCTGACGGGCACCTAGGTTGCTTCCAGCACTAGGCTATTGTAAATTGTGCTGCTATGAACATTGGGTGCATGGGTTCTTTTGAATTGGTGTTTCAGGGTTCTTAGGATATAATCCCAGCAGTGGAATCACTGGGTCAAAAGGCAGTTCCATTTTTTAGTTTTCTGAGGAAATTCCATACTGTTTTCCACAGTGGCTGCACCAATCTGTGTTCCCAGCAACAATGCACTAAGGTTCCCTTTTCTCCACATCCTCCCCAACACTTGTTTGTTGATTTGTTTATGTTGGCTATTCTGACCAGTGTGAGGTGGTATCTCATTGTGGTTTTAATTTGCATCTTTCTGATGGCTAGTGACGCTGAGCATCCTTCCGTGTGTCTCTGGGCCTCTGTATGTCCTTCTTGGAGAGGTGTCTGTTCAGGTCCTTTGCCTATTTTTTAATTGGGTTGTTTGTCTCCCTAGAGTGGAGTTGTGTGAATTCTTTATATAGTTTGGAGATCAAACCTTTGTCCAAAGTTTTATTGGCAAATATGTTTTCCCAAACGGTTGGCTCTCTTTTAATTTTAATGCTGTTTTCTTTAGCCATGCAGAAGCTTTTTATTTGATGAGGTCCTACTTCTTTATTCTTCCTTAACCAAGAAATGACTTGACCTAATGAATGAGTAGAAGATTCTTTTAAAACCTGGTCTCAGAAGCACATGACTTTGAACTTCGTATTTTTAAAAAAAGTGCATTTTGGGAACATGTTCTTCAGAGACCACCAGAAGCCTTACAATGAAGTCACCGCCTCTGTGGGCTTTGGTTCCATGGGTGTCACCTCGCCTTGACCCCAGTCCTTCCCTCCCATCTGTCCCCCGCCAGGTCACGATGGGGCCGTGAGCACACTGGGCTGGAGCCACAATGGCCGGTGGCTGCTGTCTGCCTCCCAGGACGGGACGCTGAGGTTGTGGTCTGCGCGCAGCAGGGAGGCTGTCCTGTGTCTGGTAATTGTGCCTCTGGGGCCCCGCCCTGTGCCCCAGAGGTGGTTGGGTTGTCACAGCCGCAAGGGCCGACCTTGACCCTCGGTGAGGAGGCTGGGAAACGGGGCCAACCAGCCGGGTGCTTCAGGGCACTGACAGTGACGGAGCGTTGTGGAGGGAACTGTTGGAAACCTGCTCAAGATTCTGGCTTTGACAGAATCCTCGATAGTAACTGTCTTTGCTGCCGAGTTTTAAGTCTTTCCTTCTGGTTTGTGATGGCTGCCCCCCCCACGCTGGTGACAGGAAGGACTGGGGGAGCAGGCTGAGCCGAGACTGGCAGCATCTGTGCTCGGGGCATGGGCAGACGCTGCCCGCCGAGAGCAACGGCTTTTCCGAGGCGCCGTGTGCTCTGCAGGGCAAGGACGTGCTGGCGCGGCCCGTGCGTGCCGCCCAGTTTTACCACCTCGACGCCTTCCTGCTGCTGTCCGCGGGCCCCGAGCTGCTGCTTCTCAAGTACCACGTGGACACTCCCCAGGATGAGAGGAGGAGGTTGGTGGCCGGCCCTCCTGGGCCTTCTTCTGTAGTGGAGGAAGCTGGGCTTCGTTTGTGCGTCTCGGGCACGAACGTGGCCGCGTGGCACCGGGGGCGCAGAGAGCTCAGCCAGACTCCTCTCCCAGCAGGTGGCTGTACCTGCGTTCCCAACTGTGCTCGCTGGGCAGTGCTGGGCACAGCGTCCCCCGGCCTATCACTCTCAGACCTTCACCCCCGAGCACCGGCCTCGGCTGGAAGTGGCCACTAATCCCCCAAGCCCTAGGGCTCCAAGTACAGGACCTTTCCGTGTGTGGCCACAGGCCATGACACCTCTCACCAGGCTGCTGTTCCCCCAGGTGGTGGTGGGACTGGTGGCTTCGGTCTGCACCTGCCACTCCCTGGGCCATTTTACTGAGGGGGCCACGCCACCAGCACCTCCACACTTCTGGCCCTCGGCAGACCCTCCCAGGGCCGCACTCCTGGCCCCCAGCCCTGGGGCACTCTTGCTGTTGGGTTGAAATGAGTGCTGACTGACAGCGTGACTTAAACCGGTGTCCCCTCCCCGCCCCTGGCCCTCAGAGCTGTTTTATCTTCACCGCTGCAGCCCCTCGAGGGTCCCGCCCACTGTCCAGTGTTTCAGCCCCGAGGCCTCCCACATCCTGTCCCCTCTCACAGGACCCGCTCTCTCTCCGATGTGCCTTCCCTCCCCTCTGTGGTCCACCAGACTCCGCAGCCCCCCTTCACCAACTGCTCTCTGTGTTGGTGGCTGTCCTGCTCTCCCTGGGCTCCATCCCCACACCTGCAGCGTCACCCACTTTGTCCCTGGTGTCCCCAGGGGGCCAGTGCTCTCTGAGCTGCCCCTCTGGTCCCCTGTATGTGGGAGTCCTGTCCTGCACCCGCATCACCCCAGGAGCACCCATCGGTGGGCCCAGACCCCATGGGGCACCGTCCTGCCTGTGGAAGGCGTGGTCAGCGGCCTGGTTCATCCTCACGGAGCCCCTAGCAGCTCAGCAGCTCAGCCCCTCACCTGCCTGTGCCCAGACGCCAGCCCCGTGCTTCCCCACCCCCACCCCCGCTCTCCGGGCACTGCTGACCGGCATTGTCAGGGTTCAGACCGCAGCTTACCAAGCCTTTAGGAAACATCAGGAGAGCATGTGTGAATGGAAATACAAACCCCTTTATCAGCGATGGGATGTCTCATTACATACACAGAATGACTTCAGAATCAGGAGAAAGGCCTGCTGTCTCATGGACAGCGGTGAGTTATTGGGGCTGCATGTAACACAAGTTTTTTCATGACGTTTTGCAAAGTGAGGTCAAGGTAGCTCACGTTCGCTCAGAGCTGTGAAACATGATTATTAGGTGACGTGAAAACTTGGTTTGGTTTGGCTGGTTTACGGGTAGGATGCTTGGTGGCAGTGAGGTGAGCAAGGCTGCTGACGGTCTCCCCTTCTCTCCAGGTACAAGCAGAGGAGCAGATGCAGCCCCGTCTGCAGGCTTCCCATGGCGGGTGCTGCTGAGATCACCTGCCTGTCCGCTGTCAACGAGTTCTACTCCTGTAGGCTTTCTCCCCGAGCTCCGGGCTGTGCGCCGGTCCCAGGGGTGGGCGGGGGCACGCAGACTCCGAGGGATCGAGTCTAGGTTACGTCACAGGTGCGTCCCCACGGGGAAGAGCCCTGCACAGGGAAGAGCGGCACGGCAGAGTGTCTCAGCTGCGGTTTCTCCCGGCAGCGGGCGGAGCAGAAACGCCCTGTGGCGAAGTTAACGCCACACCCACACGCGGGCTGGGAGCTGCTGCCCTTCAGTGGGACGTCAGGTTGGGCCCAAACCCGTGCTGTTCTGAGGTTTTGTGGACGGCAGCACCCCTTTTAATTAAAAAGCTTTGATTTAAATTTACTTAAAAGCAAAAATCATAACCTTTAGGAATTTATTTTGTAGCATTTTAATTTTTCAAAGCCCCGATTTAGAGTCTTTTGAAGAGTTCTGTTGCTGAAATTTCATAAGGACTGGCGTTAGGGGTTAAAAGTTCTATTCTAGTCTTTAGATGTTGCTGTCTAATAGAATACATCTATTACGTATGTTCTGTTAGATAGTGTTATCTTTGTTCTAGAACCTGTGCTAAACACCGCACGCCACCACCGCCAGGTGGGACGTGTCGCTCTGTCCCTGCAGCCGTGGCGACAGCGACTCAGCATCACGCCTGGCACTCGTCTGCGGCGCACACTTTTTGGTGTTTTTGTGCATTTTTTCTGCTGTGTATACTGTTCAGCATTCTCAGCTAAACACAGGCAGTTGGGTAGTTCTGGGGGTGACGTGACCCTAAGTTTGTGCACTGTCCTCACATACTAGTTCCCTGCAGTTGGTCACACCCCCAGTGACGTGTCCCCTGCTCAGTTGGGCAGCCTGGGCCCCGTCAGCCGCCCTGCCAGCTGGCCCTGCAGGCTCTGCGACGACCCTTTCAGTGCCGTCTCCTGAGCCCACTACCTGCGTGTCCGCCAGCCATGCTGCCCGCCGCCCCCCTCGGCCCTCGATCAGCTGTTAGGGGAGTTCGTGGACTTCCACCTCCAGAGCTGCTCTACCCCCAGGGCCTCCCCCTTGTCCTCAGCAGTCCCCCAGGCTCCACGGGCACCTGGAGATGCGGGGCCAGCTTGGGGCGTGGGGCTGGGTCTTGTTCCACACCAGCCCCTCGACCCCCGGGGCAGCGTCCCCTCACTGAGTAAACAGGACCTGAGAGCACCCCTAACGTGCCCTCACAGACCTCGTGCTGGCCGCCGGCCGGAACCGGGCCCTGGAAGTCTTTGACCTCAACGCCGGCTGCAGCGCGGCCGTGCTCGCGGGAGTCCACACGCGGCCTGTGCACCAGATCTGCCAGAACAAGGTGAGTGTGTCGCTCGTGAGACGTCACGCTCTCGTGTGGAGCCGGAGCAGCTCCGCTGCGCTGGAGGCGAACGGCTGCCCATCCTCGCTCGTTCCAAGCCTCGGCGTCTGACACGAGCAGGTCTTCGGGTCGCGTGGGACGCTAAGGCTTGTGTGTGGGTCTCGGGCTGTTTTAAGGGCCCCTTTTGGCCTCACTAGTGACACGAGCTTGCTTAAATCTCACTGAGGGCGTGGGTGTGCCCGCACCCAGGGCCTGAGGGACGGTCACACGGGGTCTCGACAGCCAGGCAGCCTTCCTGCGCCCACATCTTCCGGGTTTCGCGTGTAGCTGCTCCGCGTGGACAGAGAAATGGCTCCAAAACACCCGCCACGGAGGGTCCAGGCTCAGGGATGGAGGGGAGCATGCGGATGAATTCGCGTCTTGCAGTACAGCCCGGAGCAGCGGCCCCGAAACCTCCGAGCAAACGCGCTCGGAGGCGCAGCTGCAGTTTTGACTTTGGCGTGTTCGGAATGGCTCGCCACATTGAGGGCCGGCCTCCCAGTGCCGCCTGAGGTCGCGTCGCCCTGCAAGGGCATAGGTTTTTAAAGTGAAGTCTCGCTGAGCGGGCGCAGAGACTCATCCGCAGTCCCTGGTTCCCTGCGTGCTCCGCTGGGTAACTGCGGGAGAGAGAGCGCCCTCCCGGGCCTGCAGTTCGCGCTGCCCTTTGGATGCGCGGGCCTGGGGGGCGGGGCCCGCATGGGGCTTTGGGGGGGCACCTGCAGGGTGGGTCGTTTGCTCCCCGTCTGGGCCTCTGTCTCCTTGGATGGGGGTCTCCCAAGGCATCTAGCTTGACTGCTTTTCCCGTCTGTGTCCCCTCAGACTGATTAATTAGGACATTTCAAATTATGGTACGGGAAGGTTTTCCTGGTTTATATGCAGAAAACACCAGCTTAGGGAGTGGTGGAGAGAAGATCCCGTTGCTTTCCATACTCGTGCAGAATCGCCGGCACGGACACGGACGGAAGGATCGGAAACACGGCATGGCAGGGCCTCAGGCGCCCCCGTGGGGCGCGTTGCGACTATTTACTGGGTGGGCTTCAGGGGCCCAGTTCTGTATGTCAGGGGCTGTGTGTCCGCCGCCGGAGACCCAGTGTCCTCCCGTCTCCCTGCACCTGACCCCTACACCCTCCCCACTGTGGGGACGCTCGATGTGGGACGCTGCAGGGCTCGCTGGGCCGGCAGACACCAGTGCACTGGGTGTTCCAGCACCTCTGAGGGCCCAGAGTAGCGTCCGTGCCGGGAATCCGCTTGCCCGGTGTTTGCTGGCTGGAGTGACAGCTGCCTGTTGCCACCGGGAGAAGCAGGTGTTCGTGTTTGTGTAGGAGTCAGGTGCACCTGCACAGTTTCTGGAGGAGACCAGCTAGCGCACGGGTCTCGGGGTCGAGGTCTGACCGGCAGCACCTGGAGGTGTGCAGTGTGCTCTCAAGGTGCAGTGTGTGGTTTGTGCAAAGCTGAAGCTCTGACAGGTGCTGTCTGAAACGTGCTGGTGGAGTTGAGCCCCGGCCAGGTTTTCTAGGCTCCTCTGGGCCCTCAGCTGCTGCAGCTCAGGGAGAGTTTGTTGGAAACGCCCACTGTCACTGGGCTTGAGGGGAACCGGCCAGCCTGAAGGTCGGCGGGAGCCGTGTGCCGTGGCGGCCCCTTCACACGCGTGTCCTGCCGACTGCTGGCACGTGCTGCCTGCATCTCTGATGCGCTGTGGCCAGTAAGGTCACGGCTCCCTCGTCCACCTGGTCTCTGAGTTGTGGCCTTCGTCTCCCTCAAATCTGCCTTAAATCTGCTGGTGACGTCGGCTCATAAAACCACGCTGGTGTCAGGTGTCCAGCTTGCCAAACATCACCTGCATGTCATCCTGCACCCATCACCCCAAGTGACGCCTCTTTCTGCCTCATTTCCTCCCTTTTCCCGCCTCCACCTGCCCCCTCTTTCCCTCAGGCCGTCCCCACGTCGGGCCTGTGTCCGTGTGTCACAAACACATTTGGGGGCTTTCTGCTTTGATCCCTTCACCTTTCTCATTGCTTTCCTGTGTGGACACTGGTCTGCTACCATCTCTGTATAAATTCCTGTTTTATTTTTCTTTTGCTTGTCCTCTTCTTTCCGTCCTTCTGGGGTTTACTGGGAAGCCACGAGAACTTGGTCTGCATGGAAGCCTCTGACCGTGTGCGCTGCCACCCTCTGGTGGTGGTCAGCCCTCCGGCACCACTGGGAGGCGTGGGCACCGCACGGACCCCACTTCCCTGCTTGTCCGTCAAACCAGAGTTGAGTTTGTTCCTTTTGTGCTCAGCCTCGCACATTCCCTGTGGCTAGGAGACCACCTCTGGGGGGTTGCTAACTCTGTGCGCTTGCTGGTGTGCGGCCTCAGGGGCCACCGGCTGGCCCAGCTTTGGAGCAGGAGGCCCTGTTGTGTGCAAAGCAGCTCACCTGGAGGTGGGCGTGAAGTGGTCTGCGCTGCACAGGTGTGACAGAGGGACGGGAAGGGGGGCTGTCTGACGCAGAGCTGGGACTCGACGTGTGTTGGTTTGCTATTGGGTTTGTCTGAGTCTGTGTCTCCGGTCGTGGGGAAGCTTCCCTGCTGGCTGGGGTGCAGCATAGGCACAAATGCCCTGAACAGACGTTGTTACGTCTGCGCTGATGATGCGGGATTCTCAACGGAGAAGGAAGGAGATTGTCGCGAACCGTAAGATAGTTCCGTTCTGGAGCAAATGGCCGTGTAGACAGAGTGCAGTCAGCTCTCTCACGAGATGTAAGTCTCACTGTTCATTGGTGGCAGCAGCCTGGGGGGCGGTGAGCCTGCCGCAGCTGGGGCAGTCGGGGCACACGCTGCCTCTCACCTGGCTTGTCACAAGGGTCTCGGGGCGCGATCGTTGACAGATTGCCAGCTGGAGTGGGACCCGTCTTTGACAGCCAGTGGTGGAGACTGCCGTCTTGGCGGTCTTTCCCGTGTGTGTCTTTACGGGGTCCTGAGGCTCTGCAGGGCGGAGGGCATCAGTGAGCTCGGGGTGGGGCGCACCGCCGGCAGCTGTCCGCGTGGAGGGGTTTGGGAGTCCAGTTACGAAACTGGTACAGAGAAGAAACAAGTTTCCCCTGACGTCTCACTTCAGGCTCAGCTGTGCAGCAGAAGCACGTGGTGAGCGTGAGTCCAGCCTTCAGGACACGTACCGCCATCTCGTCCTTTGCTTTGCAGGGGTCGTCCTTCGCAACCCAACAGCCTCAGGCGTACAATCTCTTCGCCACGACAGCCGTGGGTGACGGGATCCGACTCTGGGACTTGAGGACCCTGAGGTGAGGCCCGTCCTGTGCGGCCGGTGGCAGCCAGGATGGGGGTGGGGCACACGCCGCCATCGTCCGCACAGAGCACTGCATGCTCACGGTGGCAGGCGCATCTGGTGTCCTTTTTCCGATGTGACGAGGCTCCTTTTCCAGACTTTTCTTTACCGAAGAAAAGACTGCACGCTCAGCGGGGCCCACACTTGCCGGGGAGGGAAACGCAGCCTGTGCGCTGCCCTGCCTGGGCCATGGCCCGCGCGTCGAGAGGCCTAGGGCAGCCATC
This sequence comes from Sturnira hondurensis, assembly GCF_014824575.4. Taxonomy (NCBI): domain Eukaryota; kingdom Metazoa; phylum Chordata; class Mammalia; order Chiroptera; family Phyllostomidae; genus Sturnira; species Sturnira hondurensis. The sequence goes on along the minus strand of NW_028072798.1, from coordinate 11,433,531 downwards.
GGGTGCCGTCACCCGGCAGTGGCACCTGCTCAGATTTTGCCCTGTCCTGGAAGAGACGTTCTGGCGGCCAGGTTAGGCCAGACGACCAAAACATATTCTTTGTGTAACAGGCGGAGTAAATACTTTCCCCTGCTTACATGCGAGGTGGGCAAGGTGGGCTTACAGTTTATTCTCGTATTGTCATTTGTTGGTCGTTGTGTCATTTACTTGTATCGTTCATCTTTCCCCTACGGACAGGTGCAGCCCTACTCTGCCTGCCCTGCATGTGGGGACAGGCACCCACAGGAGCACAGGCAGCCGAGTGTCCATGCCCTCCCGTGGAATGGGACGGGCAGCAGCCCTGCGGCTGCGGCTGCGGCTGCGTGGAGGGGGCAGCCGCCGAGGGCGCCTGGGTGGGGTCATTGGCTGAGGAGCCCAGCGGGTGTCGGCACGTGCGGCAAAGGCGTTCTTCACGCAGCCCTGGCCGTCCCCAGAGGTGACGGCAGTTTTTTCGATAAAGCTGGCATCGATTTCCTGACAGCTTTTTTACCAACAAACAGATCTTACACAGCACTTTCTGTATAGTTGGCTGTAAGGCTTAACCTGCCTTGATAGAATGTTGCACCTCCCAGAAGTTTTTGAATCATTGACTTAAATAATTTATAATTTTAAAAAGTTATTTTATGTTTTTAGCAATATGTTTATCACTTAATAGTCTTCACATATAAAGCGTTTCATTAGTGTTAGCTCGGACCTCTGAGGAATTATGATTCTGGAAAGTCCTGTGATTACTTTAGAAGACCCTTGCCAAGGGCTTAATATCCTCACATATAAAAATGATCGATCTCACTGGTTTGTCCATTTTTCTGAAGGAAAGGACAAGATTTCTTTGTCCCAATTTGTGTTAAAGATGAAAAATGGTTTTCTCCTGGTGTTTCCTTTATTTCCCCACAGGTGTGAGCGCCGATTCGAAGGCCACCCCAGCCGCTGCTACCCCTGTGGCATGGCCTTCAGCCCGTGTGGGCGGTTCCTGGCCAGTGGGGCCGAGGACAGACACGTAGGTGCTGGTCACTGCCTGCAGGAGCTGGCCTCGATGCGGGGGGCAGGGGGTTGGTGCACGTTGGTTGAGATGGGAGTGGGAGTCACAAGAGTCTCACACGTGAGCGGTGTCTTACCGACAGCGACGGGAGGCAATGAGAGGCCAACGGGGTGTGTTTAGCAAAGGGCAGAACTTTAAGTCCTGTCCCTGCTTCATTCCTCACTCGTGCATTTATTGTTGTGAGAACTGCTTGCTGAGTGTTAAATACTTTCTTTGAATTACCAGAAAGCAGCACTCATAATGAAATACTGCATATCTTACGATAGATTTGGAACATGTACTGACTTGTAGAGCGGTTTGTCCTTCACGTGTTTGAAAGGCCCGGTGCTAGTGCCTGTGGCCACCATGGTGAGTGACTGCAAACTCGGCAGCCCAGGTGGCTGGGGGCTCCGAGGGGACCAGCCCTCCCTGCTGCCACTCCAGCTGCTGGCGGCCAGTCCGTGGGGTTCTCAGGCTTGGGGCTTCCTCTGCCCTCACAGGGCTGCCTTCCCTCCTACGGCCCGAGCCTCCCTCTCCTCTCGCAGAAGTGGACCCTGGTCCCCGGACTCCCTGGGTCCTCCACTCTCCTTGGTCCTCAGCTTCCAAAACCGGCAGAGATCCTGCTTCCAAATGGGGTCCACAGGCAGGCGCTGGGGTCGGGACTTGGACAAACCATTTTGGAGGGCATTATGCAAGTCATTCCCAGTCTACGAGGGTTGTAGAAACCAGAATGACTCCCAGAAATTTCCAAAAATTCAAGGAAATCATAACGTTTATTTGGAAATATTCACCTTACAATTTGAGTCACATTTGCTTTCTGAAATATCTTATTCAGTTTAACTGGTGAGAATCAACTTTAAGAACATCGAAACTGTTTTATGAAACTCTTAAATAGGAACAGTCATTCAAAATTTTACCAGCTCGTAACCAGTGGGGCTCCGTCGCCATCTTTGCCACCTGTTGGGTCATCGCTGGAGTGGGGCCTTGGGTGGGCGCTGCAGGTGCTTTCAGAGACAGCCATGTGTTCTCAAACTTGAGTGCCATGCTGCTCATTCATGATTTGCCAATTTATTGAAGCAACCTAAAACATTAAAATGAGTAACATTTCCTTTCTTTCTTTCTTTCTTTCTTCCTTTCTTATCTTTAGAGGGGAAGGAGAGAGGAAGATAAACATCAATGTATGGTTGCCTTTTTGTGCATCCCCTGCTGGGAGTTGGCCCGCATGCAACCCAGGCATGTGCCCTGACTGGGAATCGAACCGCGATCTTCTGGTTCGCAGGCCTGTGCTCAATCCACTGAGCTACACCAGCCAGGGCTACATTTCTTTGACAATATGAACTATTTGCCACTATCTTAGATATACTTTTTAAAAAGTATATTTTACTATTATTATTTTTGCAATTTTGAATAAAAACTGTGCCAACACCACCACCACCATGAACAGCAACAAAATTGTGGAAGTTTTGGTTTTTCCTCTAAATTGTTTCTCTGCATCCAGTCACATACCCATCCATGTATTTTAGTCAATCCACCCATGTATTCAATTAAATTGTTTTTTGTAATATCTTATTACATACAATAACTTCCTGGTTTTCAGGTAGGATATAAAACCCTCAGTTGCTCAAACACACCAGTGTGTTGCCCAGGAAACCCCGAGACGGCCTGAGTGTGGGCTTGTTCTGTCAGAAGCCAAGCGTAAGCCAGCGTGCCCACTGGTTTCCTTGAAATTGTGGATCCCTGTGTTTTAATTCATCATATGTGAGTGCAGCTTGGCAGTATAATGACTGAGATCAAGAGTGTAAAGGTACACAGACACTGGAAGCAGGAAGCCGGGAAATGGAGCCGGCATGAGAAGACGTAGGTGTGAGGCGGACTTGAAGGCCTGAGGCGTTGCCAGTGGTCACGAAAGGCATCTGATGACTGCGGCGTCAGCCTGCGCGGAAGGCGTCCTCCTCTGAACCCGGGTGCCCCTCCTAACGGAGTTTCAGAGGGTGTGAAGCAGAAGAATTGCACTGTGGTCTCAGACGAGAGAAATGCCCTCGGTCACAGCAGAAGGTTTCACCAACGGCTGGGAGGCCGGTCCCGGCCGGCCACGCCGCGCAGCACGGCCCGCTGGCTCTGCAGCGTGGTGACGAGACCACTCCAGAGAAGCGTGCCTACTATTCGGATGAGGCCCCACAGTGTGGTTGCATATGAGCTGAACTAAATTGGGAAAACACAGACTTTAACAGAGGAGCCGAAGCAGAAACACGAGCGCTCAGAAGTGAAATTGCTGTACAACAGGAGTGTGTGAGGCAACCACACACTGATGTTTTTCTCCCTCTCTCTCCATCCCTTCCCCTCTCTCTAAAAATAAATAAATAAAATCTCTAAAAAATAACCAAAACACAGAGCCTAGCAACTGTTGGTGCACTGGGTCCCTTACACAACCCACATTCTGGGAGCAGATGGCACTGAGCCCTTAGAGAGCAGCCCTGGGACCCTGCTTCAGACAGTAGGGCTAGGGCTTTCCCATCCGATTGGAGCTCTGCACCTCTGACCAATCCCAGTGGCTCTATTAGGACCAATGAGGGCAGTGCCTTTTGGGCCAAACTGTGAGGATTTGCAATCCTCATTTGCATGAGGACAGACCAATCAGGGACCAGGGGCAGGACTCCTGTGCACATACACAGGGGAGTGGTCCCCTGGGTTTTGGGAACTCACTTTAGACCTTAGACCGGGGTTTGTGTTTTCCTGGCTGAGCTGAAAAGCCCAAGCAGAGTGGAGCTGTGTAGCCAGGGGGGCGCTAAGCTGCAGCTCGTGGGCTCCGGCAGGACCGTGCCGCCTGGCAACTGAGCTGTTGGCACTGAGTCAAGCTTCCTCCTTCACCGCACCCCAAGCTGGGGAATCCTGTTGGGGGTAAATTGGCACCAATGACCAGCAATTGAGAGGCTGGGATATAAGATTTTATTCCTTTCTTAAAATTAATCATGAGATGTAAGCAAGTGTTTAAGACTGTTCACAGTGTGGTGGAGTCTTGTGACAGGGGAATGAGCATAATGATTCATCAATGTAGGAACTCTGAGAGGGAAAAGAAATTCATTGTTCTCATAAACTCACTCTTGTGACTTTCGTGTTCTGTCCATTATGTGAGGCCCGCTGCGGCAGTCACCCAGCAGACTTCATCTCTAACAGTGGGCTGTCGACTGTCCCAACACAGAGAACCTGCTGGTTCTGTCTTCCAGGCCTACGTGTACGAAATGGGCTCCAGCACCTTCTCCCACAGACTGTCAGGACACACGGACGCCGTCACTGTGGTGGCCTTCAGCCCGTCCGTGCCCCAGGTATGGTCCTCCTGCCTGCCCACAGGTGTTCCGTTGTATCTGCCAGTCTTGGTTCCGGGGGGCCATTACAGTATTTAAGATTCACGCCAGTTTTCCTTGCGTGCATGGACACGGATGTAGGAGGTAGGCCTTGGGGAGAAAGAAAAGTCTCGAAGGCTTTCTTCGACAGAGAAAGTGTTTGTCACTCCATGCTGGCGCACATCTCAACCGAAGTCCAGGGAGCTGTGGAAAAGCCTGTGCACAGACAGGTAGCACTGGGCGCCAACACTCCTTAGCGCCGAGGGCCGAGAGCAGGACAAGTACAGAGTGAGTCAGGGAAGGACTTGGATAAAGAAGGACCGTGAGTTCAGAGACTTACACTTCAGAGTGGGGTGTGAATCGGTCCTGCAGAAGGTGAGTGGTCTCGTGTTCAAGTGCAGAGGAAGACTTTGTGCGGAAGATGTAGGAAGTGTTAAACAGTGAGGATCTGGGAATCTCGATTCTGTTTTGTCCCTGTGAGTCCGAAGCTGCGACCCGGAGAATGTCGTCATCGGGTGTCTGTCTGCTGCTGCCACGGCACGTGTAGAGTTGCTCGGGGAAACTGGGACGCTGATGTGCTGAGTGCCTCTTTCTCGCGAAGACTGGGTTGCGGCTCGCAGGGTGTGTGCTGGTGCCCGGCCCAAAATGTCTCTTCCTCTTACCGTGAACGTGGGAAAACATCTCTTCCTCCCTTGTGGACTGGGAGTGACGCACAAAGCTGCTCCTGCCCTGGGCCTCAGGGCCCTGGCCGGCACTGCCCACGTTGGTCCCTGGCCCCCTGCCGACCAGCAATTGGGCGACCCCTCCCTGGGCCCTTTGGGCAGCATACTGTTCAGGACAGAGGTGTGACAGCAAGCTGCCCCCATGCTGGCTGTCCAGGAGTTTTGTCTGATCATGGTTATCAATGATCTGTGGGAAAGAGCAACGGTTCCTCTGTGAGGGTTCAAGGTTGGCGAAGGTCTTTGTGTTTTAGGGCCACGTTTGTTTAACTTTGAGAAAGATGTGACCCTCTCACCAGCATTTCTGAACCCCAGGCGTGAACCCCAGAACGCATCTCTTCCTGTTTGGCCTGTGCTGTTCTGCTAGGTCAAAGGGCACCCAACACCTAGTGCTGTTGAAAATTGTGTCCGTAGAATCAGATGCCCAAGTCAAGCTTCTGTTTTAAAAAATATACATTGAGTGATGCATTAGGACAATGTGAATTTTTTTAAAAGATTTTTATTTTATTTTTAGAGAGAGGAGAAGGGAAGGAGAGAGGAAGAGAAACATTGATGTGTGGTTCCCTCTCAAGTGCCCCCTACTGGGGACCTGGTCCAAAACCCAGGCATGTGCCCTGACTGGGAATTGAACTGGCGACTCCTTGGTTTGCAGGTTGGTGCTCAATGCACTGAGCCACACCGGCCAAGGATGACATTTTTATTTGTGAAAAAGACCCTTTGAGTCCAGTGCAGGCATGTTAACATGGAAAGTGCCTCTTCAGCGCCGGGGACGGCTTTGTGTGCTCTGGAAGCACAGGGGGTGCAGGCGGGTCCCTCCAACAGCGAGGTTTCTGGGCCCAGATTGGTGCTGCTCACCTCTCGGTGGCCAGTGTGGTGGGCACCTTCTCCTGCCCTTCCTTCTGCCCCAGAGGAGCCAGCCCGGGTCCCAGCGTAGGCTTACTTCCATGATAGTCGCACCGAACAGAGACGCAGGACCATGAACTTGGGTTCCTCTGAACCTGGCAGATTGCACGCTTCCCCCTGCTCACTGTCTTTCTGTTTTCCTTTGTGTTGTGAATTTCAGGCGACTTGCAGACTTGAACGTGTGCTTGCAGAGACAGCCTGTCATCCTTAAAGTCCCTTTTTCCTGGCCATGTGCTGGCCCGGCCCTCTGTGGTAGCTAGGGGTGCTGAGTCCCCGCCTAAGGGGGCGTTGGGGGCAGGGAGCGAGTGCAGGTGGCACGCTCCTGCTGTGGGGCCCTTCCTGCCTCAGAACCCACCACCCCGCTGGAGACGGTGCTCTGGAAAGTCCAGGAGCCTGGACATGTTTAATTAATAACATGTTTAATTAATATTAAACTTCAGTCTTCTAATGATTGATTGAGGGGAAAGCTTCACTTTGGTATAAAATTTTACCAAAAAAAAGGCTTTGCGTTTAAGAACCAGCCTTTGCGCCCCGGCCCTGGGGGAGGGGCGCCACCATCTCTGCCGGTTTTGGCTGCTGCCTGGCCCCAGCCTCCGGGCAGACACGCACTGCTCAGGTGCACGGCCGTTCATTTCCCAGGCCCCGGGCCTCTGAGACATCAGATGGTGCATCAGCTCAGTGACGCTGAGCAAAACTGGCCTCGTTCTCTCTAAATACTGCAGCTCTCACGGGTGTCCTTCTTAGTGACGCAGCACCGGACAGGATGGCTTTTCCTCCTATCTAAAAATCTCTCTGCGTTGAAGCATGGTTGGCAAACAGCATCGTCCTGGCCTCAGGCGTTCACCACGACTCTCCGTCTGCACACCTGCGGTCTGGCCCCGTGATGAGCCCGTTGCCCCCGCTCGGCTGCCCAGGCTTTTGTTGCCTTCCTAGAGACTGTTTCTGGTGTCGTCTCCAAGGGCAACAAGCAATCCCTTAACACATGGGCGGAGGACCTGCATGGATGCTGCACGTGTCCCGAGCGGACACGCAGACCAGCAGATGCAGGCGGAAACGCTCACCATCACTAGTCACGGGAGAAACGAAAACCACAACCACAGCGAGGCGCCACCTCACACCGGTCAGAATGCCCGTCAGCTATGAATCAACGAACTACAGGTGCTGGCGAGGCTGTGGGGAAAGGGGACCCTCGGGCGCTGTCGGGGGGGTGCAGGCCGGTGCAGCCGCCATGGAAGGCCGTGTGGAGACACCTCAAAAAACCAAAAACAGAGTGACTCTGGGGGCCAGGATTACAGCTTCTGGGTGTGTATCCTTCTGGATTCAAACCGACAGCCATTCGGCTTGTGTCTGCGGATTTTTACGGGCCGTGCTCAGAGGGCCAGGCAGCGTGCGGAGCGTCCGTAGGTTGGCAGGAACCTGGATCTGGCACGGGAAGCCCACCACGGTGCTCCCACGCATGTGCATGAGGTGACAGGTGCCCGGGCCGGCCGGCTGAGGTCACAGGGAGACTTACACTCACCAGAAGCGTGTCAGGATCTCACAGTACTGGTCAGGGCCAGAGGACCTGGGGCGGGGGGCGCAGGCAACGTTCCAGAAACCGGGAGAGGTTGGTCAGGGCCACACCGGGATCAGCGACTCCAGCCGAGTCCTCCCTGGGAGCCCAGCGGTGTGGGACCCCCTGTCCGCGCTGGGACTCCATCGGCTGCTCGGCATCGGGCTGCTGCCTGGGCCCAATCTGTGGCGCCCTGACACCTCCCTGGGGAGGGGGACAGAGCTGCCCCCCACGGTGCCCGGCGCAGCAGGGGGACAGGTGGGCCTGGGAGCGGTAGGGCAGCAGGAGCCCAGCAGTGATCCGCAGGGCCCTGCCCCATGACCCGCCGGCAGGGCAGCCGCTCTTCTGCCGGATGCGGGAACTCGGACTCGGCCCCGTGGACCTGTCTCCCATCTGCCCACCCCCAGCTGGTGTGGAAAACTCCTTACCCCCTTCAGAGGTGCCTTCCAGAATCATAAATTAAGGCACCCCAAGAACTTGGAAAATAAGATATTCTTTTCTTCGTGGTTAGGATTTTAAACTTTAAAGGGAAAAAACTATTTTGATAAAACTTTAAGTTCTTGAAAATCAATGGGAGGAGATTTCTGCTACCACATCTGTTTGAGCAGTTTTTCCTGAGTTTCAATCTTGCCTTTTGCTCTTGAATGTGTTGTTATTCAATCACACCTGACATCGTCTGTGGAAAAGAGCCTCGGAGCCCTGGCCAGGCTTCGCCCGGTCTGGGCACTGAGCACCCGATGTGCCCACGATCACTGCTGAAGGCAGACCATCACTCCCCTCCGCCCTGCGTGCACCCACGGCTGCCCACAGGGATTTAGCTGCCCCTGTCTTGGCCGAGTTCCTCTTGTGTTTTGTGGCCTCAGTTTCCTCCACCTCTGAGTCTGCCATTCTCCCCTGGGGCTGCCTTCTGGACCCCAGGTGGCTGGGCAGCCAGCGCCCCCTCTGCGGAGACTGTGGGTGTCAACGTCTCGGTCCGGTTGTGGGCTGCTGGTGAACCACTCGTAGAAGCCCTGAGCTGCACTGAAAGGTGCCGTGGTGCCGCCAGGCCCCTCTGCAGCCTTTGCCGTGCCCTCCACGAGTTCCCTCACTTTGCATCAGTCGCCTGTGGTCTTTGGGCCGGGAGTGGCCTTGCCTGGCATCGCCTGGTGGCCCGTTGAGCAGAGATGCTCACATCACTAGATGTGAGGGGCTGCGGCCCGCCCCCCTGCATACCCCGAGGAGGCGCCATCCACGTGGTCCCGGTGATCTCCTCGAGCCTGATTCCAGCCACTGTCACTGCAAGTCCCGGCCTGTCACTCAACGCCCGAGCTTTCTGTGTGCGCTGTGGAGCTGACACACACGGTCCATTCTCACAGGATTGCTTGGAAATGGAGGGCAGTGCTGCAAAAGACGGCCGGTGTGATTCCAGTCGCCCTCGTGCGGCGTCGTTGGTGCCGGGGACACGGCTCCCACGTCCAGCGAGCTCGCCCGAGCTTCCGTGAACAAGCAGCTAAGAGAACCTACTCCACCCACTTGAACATGGTTATCATTGTGGACATTGGCGTGCGGTGCTGAAGTGTTGACAATGGTGTTAAAACATCATTTAATCAAAAACATGAGTGAAGAACAGAGAGGCCAGCTCAGGGAGGGAGCGGGTCAAACACCATCCCTCACCCCCTGGGGGTGCCTGGGCTCCTACACACTCCAGAAATTTCCAAAAGGTGCTTAATGGCGAGAAAACACGCGACTGTCCCCCGTGGAGGCTGTGGGGACAGGGACGTGGTCGGCTGTGGGGATGAGGTGGAGCAGGAGGTGGTGGCGTGCGGCGCCAGACTGGAGCTTCCTTCCCTGCCAGCGCGTGGGGACGCTGCCCCCTGTGCCCCTACACAGAGACGGTGCGGGGTGGGGGGGCGACACGGGGACCAAGGGCTGGCACTGGGGGTGGTTCTTTGCGGGCCGTCCGCCGGCTTGGCCAGGATGAGCCTTGGCCGAGCGGAGAGCTCCCCCCCCCCCCCCCCCCCCCCCCCCNCCCCCCCCGCCCCCCCCCCCCCGCTTCCACCTCGCCCACTGCACCCATGTCTGCGCTGCAGAGGGACCTGTGACCGGCCGCGGCTCGTTTCCGTTGCAGCGCCGTTTCCGTGGGCCTGCACATTGGGAAGGACGTGGACGACTGATGCTAGAAAACAAGCGAAATGAGGACAGGCCGTGTTAGGCCCTGACCGACTATGGCAGCAGGGTTGCTTTTGGAGGGAGGCCTGTGTGGGTGGCCAGGAAGTCAGAGGGCAGAGGGCGCCGCTGCTTTGTTCAGAAGCTGCGTGAGCAGCTCTCAGAAGGGCGATTGGTTCTCTGATCCCGGAGCTGGGGCCACCGGCTCAGGGCGGCGTCGGGGCGGGCCCAGGGTGGTTGGCGTGTTGTCTCCCTGTGGCTCACAGGCAGCAGGCAGCGACGGTGGGTGTGGCCAGGTGCTGGGCCCCCGTCAGGCCGGGTCGCGCCTGTGGCCCACGGGAGCCAGCTCCAGAGTGTGGGTGGGCCACGGAAGCCCCAGGCTCAGAGTCGGATGCTGCTGTCCTCACACGGCCAGGCTACTCCTGCCCTGTACAAACCGCTGTTCGTGTGTGTGGCAAGGCACACGGGAGTGCCGAGTGACATCCACAGAGACAGCAGGGCGGGCAGGGACCGGCCTGGGCCCCTGGGCTGCAGCTGCCGAGTGGCCAAGGGTCGCCGTGACAGCCCCGTGCTGCCAGTGGCAGGAGTGCAGCTGCGTGTGCTGCAGCGCTGGAGTCGCGGCCACGGAAGATGGTTTGTGTTCTCGGTAATGGCCGTTGAGCTAACTTCTGGCGTGGAAGGTATTTGTTCCTGATGGCCTGGCAGGGCCTCCAGCCGCACACACTGCGGTCATGGCAGAGGAATGTGGCGATGGGCGGCGATTTTATTCTGCTCGGTTTCTTTGTGAGTGATTTACAAGCCCAGCTTGAAAAAGCCATGTTGAAATCGGTTAGCTCTGCTCACACATGTCCCATCAGCCCAGAATTGCACAATGCTGGGAGGGCGCGCGTCGCGGACACGGCAGCTGGCTGTCGGTTCAAGGGCGAGCCGTACGCAGAGAGCAGCCGGGTAGCACGGCAGAGGGCCACATAGCACCGTCCCCGGGAGAGCCCCGGGGGTTCTGCTGCCTCTTCTCAGTGGTTGCCAAGTGGAATCTTAAAAACGGTGACTCACTCACTCAAGGAGCCTGGTCCAAAGCTCGCTTCCCTCACTGACTCCCCAGAGAGGAGCCGGAGCTGGATTAGAAAGTGGATCACACTCCTGCTTTAACGGGCGAGGAGTGGCGTGAAGAAAGGTCTCTGTGTCAGCGCAGGCCGTGGAATGCGCAGCCGCCGAACGGGAGGACTACCCTTTAACTTCAGGGATGACACTATTTCTAGACACTTTCCCACATGTTTAAAGAAACAATGTATACCATTTTATTTTATTTATTTTTTAAAGATTTTATTTATTTATTTTTAGAGAGAGGGCGGGGGGAGAAAGGGAGAGAAACGTCCATGTGTGGTTTGCCTGTCATGGGCCCCCTACTGGGGGCCTGGCCTGCAACCCAGGCATGTGCCCTGACTGGGAATGGAACCGGCGACCCTTTGGTTCTCAGGCCGCTGCTCAATCCACTGAGCCACACCAGCCAGGGCATAAAGAAACAATATGCACCATTTTAGAAGGTAGAAAAGTGCGCACAAACAAGACAAAGCAAATAAACCAAAGGAGGAAAACGCCAGCTCTTCATCCTCAGCTTCCCACGTGCAGAGGCCACTGCTGTGAGTGCGCGTGTACGAACTGGCAGGTTTCCCCCGCATGTGCCTGAGCGGACATGTGGGGCGCCCGCACACGCGTGGGGAAACAGCATGCCGTTCCGGGTGCTGTCTCACTGCTGCGCACAGGACGTGTCCGTGTTGCCAGCGCACAGGATGCTGTGATGGCCGTCCTTGTAGACACGCTTTCTGTGCCTCTGCGGTCACTTCCTGTGGTGGTTCTCAGCCTGTCATCGTGAGTGGCCTCACTTTCTAACACTTTTGCTAAGTATTGCCCAGTTGTCTCTGGAAGGTTTCGCTCAACGCGTATCGATGTGTCTTCTAACAGAAGGTGAGAAACGTCTACATCGAACAGCGAAGACTCTTACGCTAAAATAGTTGTTACCCAGACCGCAGGCCCCTCCCTTTTTTCTGTTTTTTTTTTCTCTTAATAATTTGAAATGCTGGGTCCTTCATGTAATATCTTGTGCCTGCTTCTTGACATTATTTTCCATTTGGACAGAGTCCACCAATTTCAATTATGTACCTTTATGATAACTACACCTCAACTGCCCTGTTTATGAAGGTGTACTTCGTTGTTCTTGCAAATATAATCATATGCTAACTCCCCAGTGTGTCCAGAGGCATGGGAAAGCCCTGACGCCCCTGCTGTGGCCACCAGCCCGCATGCTGCCGCCCGCCCCTCTTCCATCCGGCCCAGCCCTTACCCACAGGTCCCACCGGAGCGAATCCCAGCCAGGGTTTCATCTGCAAATGTTTCGGAACACACTTCCGTTGGGTCTGTTTGCTGAAACATCATTTACGTGACTTAAACGTCACCGTCTTTAACCGCGGTGCTTTTGGCTTGAGTGCACTTGTACGTCGTGCAGCCAAGTGCCCTGTGTGTTTCAAAAGGATGCCCCTCCCTGCCCCGGAGAAGCCCCCACCTGCTGGCAGGCAACCCCCCCACCCCCGCACTCCTGCCCCAGACAGACCAGTCCACCCCGTGTCCACAGCCTCTCCCGTTCCAACCGTTGTGTGGACGTGGCCTCTCACAACCTCTGTCTGTCGGGGCCTGGCACCTGCCGCTGAGAACAAGGGTTTTGAGGTCCGTCCTCCTTGTAGCATGGCCAGCACCTCCCTCCTGTTCCCAGCTCAGAGCTGTTTTGCCGCACGGGGAGGCCACCCTTAGCTTGCCTGTCTGCCGAAGGGCCACACTGCTGTGGGGTTTGGGGACAAGTCTCTAAACGTCTTTCCAGATCCGCTGTGCGGGCACAGACCCAGCGGCGGGTTTCCGAGCCACATAGCGATTCGGCCTCTAACTGTGGGAGGGACTGCCACACTCTTCCTCGTGCTGCGTTATTGGACACTCCACGTGCAACGCGAAGGGCCGCCACACCTCCGCACAGCCAGTGACCGCCAGCGCTGGTCATTTCCTGTTTCCCTGCAGCCGCTCTGAGGGCTGGGAAGCGGTGTCTCGGGGCTTTGGTGGGCGTTTCCCTGATGGCGGGTGACGTTGGAGATGACTGACGTGCTTCTCGGCCTTCTGTGTGTCCCTAAGTCTTCTTTGGAGAAATTCTTTTCTGGGGGAGACATTCTGTTCAAGTATTTTGTTTATTTTTAAGTTGGGTTCTTTGACACTTACTGTTCTGTTTTAATAGATCTTCACGTATTCTGAGTACTAGACGCGAACCAGACATGTAGCTGACCTCCATTTACCCCTTTGGTGGGCTGTCTTCATTTTCTTTACGGTATTCCTTGACACACAGACGTTTCCATCACGATCAGTTCAGTTTATCTGTGTTTTGGGTGCTTGTGGTATGGGTGTCATTCAAAGACGCGTTTGCCAAAGCCAAAGTTACGGAGATTTACCTCTGTGTTTTCCGGCAGGAATTTTGTAGTCTTAGCTGACACATTTAGGTTTTTGCATTAATACTAAGTTAGCCAAAATGTTCGTGTTTTTCCCATAAAATAAAAGACACATTTTTCATTTTTACCAATAACATTATTGATTTGGATATTTTGAGTGTGTCAGCTGTCTCCTGTGTGGCGTGACATTGATTGTTCTCGGTGAACGTCTCGATCTGACCGCTGTCGACTCCGCTGGTCCACCCGACCGGGGAGCACCGTCCAGCGAGGAACCTCCAGCAGGAACTGCGCAAACCACTGCCGACACGTTCAGTCGGTACCTTCTCCATGCACTACACACACCCTCATCTGTGTTTCAGTTGTGTTTTTATCTGTCTTGAAATAATAAAGTGCAACACACCAAAAATGTGTATTTTCTTCCATCTTCAATATTAAAATGACCGCAAGAAATTCATCAATTTTGATAAGTCTTTTTAAATGCGCACTGATATGACAGCTGTCACGATACAATCTAACCAAATAGTTTCAGATGCCGTTAAAGACAACCAAGTGTTGCTGGGTCCTTCTTACAGCAAAAACCAAACGAGTGCTCTGGCCACCCACGCAAAGTGAGTTAGGGGCCCGCGTCCATTGTTCCCTGTGCAAACACAGTTGTTCCATCCCATTCGTCCCAAGGACGATTCTTTGCCTCCATCGAGTGGCATTGGGACCCTTGGTAGAAGTCAGGCGACCGTCTGCTCTCCGGTTTCTGGGCTCCCAGTTCTCGTCCACGGCTTCACCCGTCTGTCTCTGGGCGCCCGCCGCCCTCAGAGTCTCGGTCGTCTGTCTCTGGGCGCCCGCCGCCCCCAGAGTCTCGGTCGTTGCCGCAAGTGCTGAAGCTGGGAGGTGTCCCCAACTTCGTTCTTTGCTGCGACTCTTCAGGGCCCTTGCATTTCCATGGGAGTTTCAGGGGCAGGTGATGTTTTTGTGCCTGAAAAATAAGTCGGGGGTTTTGACTGCACTGAATCTCTAATTCAGTTTGGGGATTTTACTGTTGTAATGATAGTGTTTTCTGTTCCATGAATACAGGGTATTTTTCCACTTATTTAGATCTTACTTCATTTTCCACAGCAACCGTTCATAGTTTTCATTGTACAGGTCATGCCCATCTTTTTAAAAAACGAATTCCTGAGTATTGTATTCTTCTACATGCTATCGTAAATTGAATTGTTTTCTCAATTTAATTTTGGAATGTGTACTGCTGGTTTGTAAACATGCAGCTAATTTCTGTTACACTGATTTTGTGTCCCGCAGTCTGGACAAGCTGTTTTACTCCCTTTGGTCACTATTTCTAATGGATGTTTGGAACTTTCAATATTAAAACCACATCGTTTGCCAATAGGTAGAGTTTGATTTCTTCTTTTTCATTCTAGATGGTTTTCATTTCTTTCTCTTGTCTGACTGCCCCGGCCACTGCGGGTCTCCTCGGCGCCTGGTCTGCTGGGCGTTTCTTCACGTTTTTCCCCTGCGTCTGTGGAGGTGATGGTGTGCTTTTAATCCGCCGACGGGTGTGTGACGGGAGTTGATTTTGTGTGTTCTACCAGCACCACACTCGGGGGGGGGGGTCCCCGCTGGACCCCCCGTGCGGCCCGTCCTCTGGGGCCGCTCTTGCCCTCCTGCACGTTGGCGGAGGACTCTCACGCCTCTGTTCCAGGGTGCGGTTCCGCTACCCGTCCCCTCCCTGTGGTCGTGGCGCCCGGCCTTCCGATGGGGGTGCTGGCCTCGCGGGAGAAGTTATGAAGTGCTTCCTCCTCTACTGTCTGGAAGAATTTGAGGAGGATTGGTGTTGATTCTCCTTTGTTTTAGCAGAATCCACCAGAAGCGGTGTCTAGTTACCGACCGTCTCTCGTGCACGGAGCTCCCGCCCGAAGAGTCGCCGCTCCTCCCGGACTGACGGAGGCAGCATCTTGTTTTCCAGGGGCGCTTGTGGGAGTGGGGTGGAGTGTGTACCGGGTTTAATTTTTACAGACATTTGGATACCTCGTTGAGAAGATTACACCTTATCTGCTGTTCTGCAGTCTCCCTCTCTCCCCGCCCCCTGGCCAGACACCTGGGTTTGTACTTCTGCCTTGAACGCTCATTGCCACTTCCATTTTCATGTGGATTTTAAATGACCTGTAACACCCTTGGGACACCTGGCTGGGATTGAACCACGTGAGCGGGGCAGTTCCGGAGGAACCTTGGCTGTGTCGATTCCTCTGGCCCACACACCTGATGTCTGTCTGTCTGTCTAGGTTTCCTGTCCCCATGACACAGTTTTTACACTCTTCCAAGTGCGAAGTCTTACACACCTTGTTAGCTCTCTCTAAGTTTTTATTTTCTATATTTCATGTGTATATGGAAATAAAATGGATGTTTCTCCATTGATTTAATGTTCAGTAATCTCGCTACACTCACATTACAGAAATACATTAGAGTCTGTTCTACAGACCACATGATCTGTGACTAACGAGAGTGTCATTTATTTTTACACATAATCTGTGGATGGCGACAGTGTGATTTCTGTCTTCGCAGTCCCTCCCGGTTCACTTCCCCTTTTCCTGCCCTGGCGGAGCCCTCCGGGGGGCGGGACGCTGCTGCAGCCTCGGGAAAGCCCTCGGCACTTCATCGGGATGTGGGATGTTTGTCGCAGGTTTCTAAAATTGGTGCTCCTTTTTAAAATCGACTCTGCAGAATAAAAAGTCCCCTTTTACTTCTTGTTTGCTAAGAATGGATGCTCAGTTTAATGCAGGCCGTGTTAAAATCAGCTATTGCAATAACCAATGTTTTCTCTTTTTTCCTGCCAGCTGGGGAGGTTCAAATGACGTTTTTAGTGTGCTGAACCTGCCTTTATTCTCAGAATTAACCCAGTTGGCAGTAACGTGTTAGCCTTTGACTATGCTAAGGGGCTTCGTGTGGCAGTGCTACTCTGCATTGAGAAAATTTGCGCTGTTGTGCTCGAGTGGGTGTGTGGACATGCAGACATACGCAGACACAGTCTTGCTAGGCTTTTGTGGCGAAGGCGTTGATTTTGTTTTCTTTTTTATTCATCCTGAAATAAAGTTGGTCTTACGTAGAACTAGAATTTGCCAGAAATCAAATGATGCGGCCTGCCTGGTGGCCTCCCTTGTCACTCATCATGCACCCCCCCACCTGACAGTGAGGAACCACTGGGAAAGGGGGCTTGGGGTCCATACCAGGGTGTGCCCAACCCCCACTGGCACACTCTGGCACGGGGGCGCTGGGCATGGTGAGAGCTGCCTCCTCACCAGGCCTGTTCCGTGCACCCAGGGGTGGACACCTGACGTGGAGCCCGCAGTCCCCAGTGCGTGGTGACAGCACCCCTCAGCCTCGAGGACGCCCCCGAGGGCCTGGCTGAGGGCCATGCGCTGCTGCTGCCAGGGCCTCCCTGGGCCCGGGCTGCCTCCTGCAGTTGTTGCCTCTGAGCAGACAGTGAGCGCACATCCCGAGTCCAGGGCGCCTTCTGGGTGCTGCGTCTCAGATGTTTAAACGTGGCTGAAAATGTTTTAATGCTTTTTCAAGAGGTGAGCACGCTGTGGCCGCCTCTCGTGAGCCCGGGAATCCGTGGGGCTCTTTGACAACTCAGTGTGGCAGAGAGGTGCCGGGCGAGTTCTGAGGCCGAGACGTTGAAGCCCAAGCAGCCCCCGCTTGGTTTGCTAGAACACCCCCTCTGGGGCCCCGAGCCCCCGTGGTCCCTGCTGGAGAGGCAGGCCCCGTGGAGCCGTCGGGGACTGTCACCGTGCTGCTGGGTGCTGCAGAGTCACGGTGAGACCTGCTTGGCTCTTGAGCCACCATCATGAAAGACAAGAAAATGGTTCACATGAAACCGCTCAGTGTCGGGCGGGGGGGGGGGGGGGGNACTGGTGTCAGCTCAGCAAAGGGCTGCGGTATGCCCACGAGGCATCCGTACTCTTTCCGCATTTCCAGGGTGCTCTCGATCTCGGGGTGGGGGGTTTGCTTTCCTTCTCAAGGCTCATGTCCTTTAGGGCTGGGGGCGATGTCACCTGCCGCTCGGCACTCCAGTCTTCGTTTCCTATGTGTCCCTTTTCTGTCCTTCGCAGTTTGTTCCAGATGAAGAGACTCCATGGGGCCCACTGGCTGGGCGCGATGCATCTACCCACTGTTTCAGAGTCTCGAGTCTGCCCTTAACGTGAGTGCAGAGGCCACTCGAGCTGCCACCTCGGGTGTCTGTGGAGGGAAGACAAAACATGGTTCTGCTGCCTCTCAGTGTTGAACATCTTGCATTTGTAGCCTTTAAACACGTTTTAAATCATGTCTTCGGCATCCGGCTTGTGAGCGCCTGCAGGGCCCGAGGCAGGGGCTGCGGAGGGTCTCTCCGGCCATTGCCGACCGGCTCCTTGCCTTGCCACCCTGAGCTGCCCCTGGAGTGAGGTGACTGAGTGGGGGGTGGACAGAAGCTCCTCTGTCCCCACGGTCATGCTGCTATTTCATAGACTTGCTCGAGTTTGAAGTTTGATTTTTTGTCATCTAGTATTCAAATTGGGAGTGGGCTTGCAAATGCTTCTCACCTTCCCGTGTTTGCCTGTTGGGGAGAGAACGGGAGCTCAGGCCTCAGGTGACGCCCGTCCTCGGCCCCACGGGACAGCGGCTGGAGTGGCTGCTGCCCACTTCACCCTCCCATGGTCATCGACTGTGGTCGTGGTCGTGGTCATTGATCACGGGCACCATGGGTCCCTCAGGTTCGGGAAGGCAGTGCAGCTGATGTACAGAGAAAGCTCCCTGGCGGGTTCCTGTGTTCCCTGTTGCTTTTTTTGTGCCAAGTGGAAAACTGGCTGTGAAGAATCTGGTGTTGGGCGTTTTTCTTTCCTCGGGGGAAAGAAGTGGCTGAAAGGAGCAAAGACTCAGTGTCGGGTACTTTCGTGATGTTTAAAGACCGCAGCTTCAGAGTGACTTGCTTTGCTAATCTGGCAGTGAAATACGGCAGCAGCTCACTTGGCACTGTGCCAGAACCTCGCCGAGGCCTTGGCGACGGACGTCCGGGTCCAGCCAGGCGTGCGTGTGGGGTCAGCGGGGTCGAGGAGAACGGCGGCCTGAGGCCCTGGACCCGGACTGAGATAGGGCTCCCTGTGGGGTGATCTGCTGTAACTTCTGAGGCTTTGCTGACGTGCGGTCTGGGAGTGCTGCACCTGGGGTGATGTGCTGTCCCCGAGCCTCTCTGAGCAGGGCCCAGTGTCATGGCGGTTCTGCGTGGATTGCCCTGCACTGCGTGTCCACAGCAGGGACACGGGCCCTCGCTCTCTGTGTCTCTGGTGTGCAGGTGCCAAGTGTGTCTGTGGTGCCGCTGGCTGGCACAGTGTGACGCCCTGGGGCGCTGCCTCTGTCCCGGTCACGGCCGCTCCCCACACCCCCACCCACCCGCCAACTTTGTGTGAGCCGGGACCGGGACGCGGCTGGGCTGCACCGTGGCTTCCCTGTGGACGTAGGTCAAGCTTTGTGTCACGTTTGGGGGCCACACAGTGTTTCCTGCTTTCACCAGGAGCTCCTGCCACTGGAGGAGGCCTGAGCGGCTGCGGCTGTGGCGGGCGGGCTCCAGAGCCCAGGTGCAGAGACCGCGGCGGGCTTTGCTCTCTGCCCACGAGGAGGACGGGGTTCCCGCCTCCGGAAGGGGTCTGGGAGCCTCCGAGGCCACCCGCACCTCTCCAGGCCTTCTCCTCCAGGATGGAGGGAGTGCGGTGGCCGCTGGGTGCAGCCTCCCGGGGGCTGGCTCCTCCCAGGGCTGGCCACGCCCCTGCTGGTGTGGTGGCAGAGGGGCGCCTCCCCCTGAGACACACCTTCCACCTCTGGCTGCCCCGCCCCCTCCCTCCTTCCAGTGATTGGCCGAGAAGGATAGGAAAGGAGGGAGCAGGGCCGCTTTGGTAGCCACCTGTGTCTGCATTAAGTTTCTTGAGGAAACAAGTCAAAGCCCAGAGTAGAGTTTGGAAAATCAAGCAGGAAATGGAGAGAGTAGTGTTCTCAGAACTCGTGCCTTAGCTTCCTTTCAAAAGCCCTGGACGGCGTAGTGTCCAGCCGGACACTGTCTTGTGTTATCAGGCCTCAGCGGTGGCCATCTGTGGACACCCCCGCACGCCAGCAGACAGGCCGCCCAGTGGCCTGCGAGCCCCTGTAAGAAAGACGCAGTGTCATCGCGCCTGTGAGCGTGGGGGGCGGTCCTACTCGCCGCAGGGCCAGAGAGCCGGGGGTCCGTGAGGCTGCGGAGCCTCAGGGCGCACGCCGGCCGCACGCACTTTGCTGGCGCCACTGCTGGGCCACCTGTGAGACTCCCACTCTGAGCACACAGGCTGCAGGTGCCTGGCCAACCCACACCCGCTGTACATTCACCTGTTTCACCTGCACTGGCTGCAGTCAGGGTCCCAGCACAGCAGGCAAGCGAAACGCAGGGTCCCCGTGAGCTTGTGTCTGGCCGCCTGCCCCGGCTGCCCAGCCTGCACCCGTGTCCTGTGGAGTGTGCCACCGTGTGGGGCTCAGGCGCGGCAGAGCCTGGAGCCGGCCGCATCACGGGCCTGTGAAGAATGCAGGTTCCGGGCTCCACCCCATCCCGCCTCATCAAGGGGGCCGGGCCCAGCGATCTGCACTGTAGCTGCCCCGAGCACTCTGACTGCAGGAGCCCCTGTGGGCAGCTCCAGGGCTGGGGCCGTCCCAGCCTCGGGCCCTGCGGACCCTGGGTGAGGGTCAGCCCAAGTCCCGCGCTGCAGCGGTGGCCAGGCCCTGGAGCTGTGGTGTCTCAGTCCCAGCTCTGCCACCACCGGGGAACCCAGGGCTCGGGCTCGGGGGTCAGGGCGCTTGTCCGTGCCCATCACGCACCCGTGGAAGGTGCTCCTGCTGCTGCCCGGTGTGCTGCGGTGGGTGCGGCAGGCAGGGCCCACGGGGAGGTCATAGCACTCACGTCTCTGTCTGTCTGTCCCTCTGTCCAGAGAGACCTCGTGAAGAGAACGTGACCCGGCGGCTGAGAACTGCGGTGTGACTGGTTGGAACACACCAGGGTGTTAGGGGTGCTCTGCAGTAGCTTAACGAGCAGCGTGGGGGGACGAGGCTCCCAGGAAAGTCTGCCGGGCCGGGAGCGGCACTGCCTCTCGGCACCTGCTCTGCGGGGAGGGGCCAGCTGGGCAGCGCCGTCCTTGACGGGATCTGTGTCCAAAGACATGAAAAGCAGAGGCAACAAAGCAGTTAAGATAATTGATTTTCATGAATGCCTTGACAGAATGGGAACAGGGGGAATGTGCCGCCGCCCCCCCAGAGGTCACCAGCGTTGTGACTCGGCGTTCCAGCGGCCGTGGGAAGTGCTACCCCGAGACGTCCCTGAGATTCCGCCGCTTCCCGCATGGGCTTGGTCACGACCTGCCCTTCCGCTCCGTCCACTCTGTCTCTCGTCAGATTTTTGACGCACGTTAAAATAAATTTCACTCCAATCTCTCTGTATCCAGCACTGGTTAACCTGTCCCCGGCATTTTAAACCCGTTTGTCAGGAAGCCCTTCCTCCCAGGGCCGGCAGCCGCGTGCGCCACCCCAGAGGCAGGGCAGGCGGCCCAGCTTTCCGCTTCACAGCTCTTGGCTGAAGCCTCGCGTAGGCCGGATGGATCCAGGTTGAAAGTAACGGGAAAAGGGTGTTTTACGACTGTGCTGGTCTTTCACTCTGTGAGGCTCCGGGGAGCCTGGGCAGGCCCAGGAAATTACAGCAGGCGTTAAAAATGCACGCGAGCCACATGGGCTGGGAAGGGGGCGCGTCTCAGTTCGCCTTCCCCCAGTCAAGCCCTCTCATCTTCCTTCCAAAAAAAGGAGCAAGGACCGGAGCAGCAGACGACAGGCGCGGTGCGTGGGAGGCCCCCGGGAGCCCCGGGAGCCCCGGGAGCCCCATGCCCTGGACTGGCCCGCTCCTGTTCCTTCCCAGGACTGTCGACACTGCGCGCCTGTGTGGCAGCGAGGCTCCACCAACCCATAGGAGCGTTGGCCGCTCACAGGTACCTTCGCAGCTTCGATCCGAGTTTGTGTTTTTCGATGAAGCTGCGCCCATTGTGGCAACTGGCTGGACAGGACAGAGGCTCCCTCAGAGCTGCTACCTGCAGCCGCAGCTCTGGGACCCTGGCTGCTGCCGCCGCCACCATCGTCATCCGAGCGTGAGCTCGCCTCTCAGGGCTGCAGACCTGTGGCCAGCAGGACAGCCCGGGTTCGGCCCATGTTCCGAGGAAGCCAGGACATGTGGGGATGGTCTGACCCCGTCCTCCGCGAGGCTGTGTGGTGTGGGGTGGTGTTTCGGGGCACCTGCCACGAGTGGCTTTGTCGTAGTTGTTGTTGCCATGGGAGAATGTTGATGGCTTGACCCCAGTCACCTCTTTCTGCGGATCCTTAGCTCCTCTCCGAGGACGGGCAGGACAGCAACCCCACCAATGTCCGTGACGCGTGACCCCACGTGACTCTGGGGAGGAGGCAGATGGGGCGAAGGTCCTCGTCACCTCATCGGCACAGAGATTACCCTGCATCGTTCGAGTGTCCTGGGGGGTCACGGGGGCTCAGGAGGAAGCCCGAGGCATTGGGAGAGAGACGTGATGTCGCTGGCTTTGAGGGTGGAGGAAGGGGCCAGGGCCCAGGGTCAAGGCCAGTCTGCTGCAGGCCGCAGCCCTGCGGACCCCATGGTCTCCGCACAGGGAGACCCATTCTGGACTCTGACCAACAGGACTGGGAAGTGATTTTTCCGAGCCACTGAGTTTGCGATCATTTGTCGTGGCGGCAGCAGGGAGCAGCCGCACGAGCACGTGCCCAGGAAGAGACGTGTGACAGGGCGGCCCCTTTCCAGAACGTGGCATGTGCCTCACGTCCGGGCAGGGCTGTCTTGGGTTAAATGCCGCCAGACGTGCACGTCTGGGGTCTTGTCCCGCCGTCTGTCTCCTCCACTTGCACAGCCAGGCCCTCGAGGGCAGCTGCTGCCACAGGCCTGCCTCCTTGGGCTCCCACCCCCTCAGGCTCCCACCCCCTCGCCCGCCAGGCGCAGGGCCCGGGGTGGCTGGGGTATGGCGGGAGCGGCCAGGTGGGTGAGGCCCTCCTCCTTGGGCAGCAGCTGCTGTGGACGTGTGGAGTCCCAGCCCACCCTGCCTGGCGCTCCGACACACCCGCACCGCCTTCACGGCATTTCACAGGGCGCTGGATGGCTGCCGTGCAGTGTGTCCCATGTCCCTGCAGCGTGCCAGAGACAAGCTCCCACGGGCAGAGTGGCCAGCTCTGGGGTTGCCAGCCGACCCCGCAGCCTCTTGGCGTGGAGGCCGTAGCCACGCTCAGGACGCAGGGAGGACGCAGTCGCCGGATTCAAAGCAACGTGTGCTCTGGACCCTCCTGTGGCTCCTGCACACGGCGCGTTCCGGGGGGACGAACGCACCCTGGTTCTGGGCCAGCCAGCTCCGAGTCACGCGGGACGTCCCCCCCGACAGCGAGGCTGCGCGGACGGGGCCTGTGACACGGAGTTACTGGAAGCCGGTGGGGAGAAGCCAGGGCACAGCCACAAAACGTTTCCACATGTTGGATCAGCAACTTTGAACGGAGTGGAAATATTTATCCTGGATTAGAGAGCTTTGAGGAGGAATGAAACTACAGAACTTAAATCTTTGGAGCGCGCAGCCTTGGCTGCACACTGGAGCCATCTGGAGAGAGTTCAGCCCTGCTGCTCAGCCCAGCCCAGGACGCCGAGCCGGCTGAGCAGGAGGGGGCCCAGGCCCGGGTCTGCGTTGGGAGGCCGGGGTCGGGGCTGCAGCTGACGGGCGCTGCAGACAGACGCCTACACGCCGAGGAGGCGCGCATTCGTCCTCGGGGCGTTTCTCTCCCGAAACCCGTGTGACCAGACGGGTGGTCGTCCAGCTGAACCTGGAAACGGCGGCGTGTTCTCCTGCCTCTGGGCTGCGTTGGCCCGCAGAGCCTTCAGATGAGAGCCAGGTTCAGGCTTTTACTCCAAAGTAAACCTTCTGCTCTCTGCCTGGGTCAGCGTGCGGCCCCGTCGGGGGGTCTCTGCAGCTGAGGGCTCCATGCAGCTTGGCTCTGGGAGGCAGCTGGGACACCCACAGGGGAGGGGGATGGGGCCCCCGGCCAGCTCTGTGCCTGTGCGGATGGCTTGACGGCTCTGCCCCCGTGTGAGGGGCAGGACCCTTGCGAGGGACACGCTTGCCCTACGAGCTGCTGCGCCGTGGTCTTCCCCTGAGCCGGCGTCCAGCCTTCAGCACGGAGGCGCCAGGCCGCCCACATGGCCACCAGCCCTACGGGTGATGCCAGCACCGAGGAGTGACAGGGAGCCCACACAGGTGACTGCCTTTCACCAATCAGCCTTCCCTGATGAGGTCCGATCAAGGCTCTGACAGCCCAGCGTCGGTGACAGCCTCTCAGAAACGGTCAGCAGTGACATCTCACGAGAGAGCTCGGGGACGACAAACCAGGGCCCAGGAGTCAGGTCAGGTCTGGGTCTGGGAGGCAGCCAGTAACGTCTTGCAAGGCAGAGTCTGCGGCGGCCTCAGAGGCAGCCAGAGCAGCGTCCTCCGGGCGTCGGCCGGCCAGCCCCACTCCTCTCCGCTGTCTCCACCGTCCGCTCGAAGGCCTTGGCTCCCGTGCTCCCGTGGGGCACGGTGCCATGTCAGCCTTGACTGACATGCCGTCCTGTGCTGCCTCCTGGAGCACCCATGGTTCATGCGGCTCGGCTGTGTGAGCCCCAACAGGTGGTGTCCCCTCCCCTGCCCCCTGCAGGCCCCAGGGTGGCGTAACCCCCAGCTGTCGCTCCCCTGCAGGAGCTCTGAGCGGGGCTGCACCCGTGGCTGGATGGGCCTCAGCTCCGCCCTGCCCTCCACAAGGCAGACCTGGCGGGGCTCACCTGAGCCCCACAGCAGCCAGGAGGGCGATGCTTTCGCCCCCAGTCCCACTGCAGCCCAGATGCGGGCTGTCCTGGTCGATGAAGGAAGGAAACAAGAGTGAAAGGCTTGGAAGAGGAAGAGACTCATTATTTGCACATGATCCAATTCATTTAACTGGAAGTTAAAATCTAGTTTCAACAGTCAACACACCAATAATAATGAACTGAAAATAAAAACGAGATTTTCTTTGTGGCAGCAAACAAGACCGAAAGCATTTGGGAGCTCAGCTGAGAAAAGCTGAGTGGGGGAGGAAACGGTAACCTTGAGTGAGCTGTGCAGACCTGGATCCGCAGTGTCCCGCGTCCTCCAGACGCACGCCACCGCTCGGCGCTGCTGGGTGACGCGTCTTCACCAGCTGCGCATTTGTCACACTCTTGATCAAATCCCAGTACGGGTCAACATGCTCACTCCAAAACACATATATTGGGAACGAATAGATTTGTAGGAGGCTGATCTAACTTCACGGTTTCTCCGTTAGGTGAGAGATACTTCAACACCCTAGAAGCCGAAACGATGTGGCGTTGAGTAAGGGTCTAAAACAGAACCAGAAGGACGGACCAGAGAACTCCGAGGTGACCAGTGTCCCTTTGGGGACAGTCCACTTAAGTATGGCACCAAAAAGCAACGGGAGAAAGGTGTATTATTTGCCACACCGTTTAGGAAGAATGGCTCTCTATGAGAAAAAGCCAACCCGTATTTCTGTTGGAGCCTGCGCGTACCTGATGACGTAACCGCAGACGCACGGTGAAGCTGGGAGCAGGCAGGGGGTTACAGGAGAACAGCTCCGTGATCTGGGCCTTGGAAAGGCCCGTGAGGCCAAACTTGAAAGTGATAAAACATGAAACAAAATGTTGGTCCGTTTGTTTCCGTCAGAACTAAAGATTTATTTTCCACGAAGGACTCCATGACAAAACTAATGGCCAGTAACTAATAGTAGAATCTAAAACTGAAAAACGAGTCTGGTACGAAAACGTGGACCTGGATTCGCAGCCCCTCAGAGTTGCCGGCGCAGCGTCCCTGTGCCCCCCCCCCCCCACGGGACCCTGTCTGTGCATGGGGCCAGCGTGGTGTCCGCTGGGGGCCCCTCCAGTGCGGCAGACATGGGAACAAGCCCAGCGAGTGGGCAGGGCTGTGCATGTGCGCTGTGTGGTACGTCTGTGTGTGCCTCCCGGACGCGCTTTGCTTTCTCAGAGACGCCTCGGTGGCCCCGGTTCCAGGTGACCCCGGCTTCGGTTCCTTGGGGTGCCTCCTCTTCTCCAGTCCCTCTGTTCTCTTCTCCTGGAACCACCAGATCCACGTCAGACCCGGTCACCCGGCCTCCTCCGTGGTTTGCAGCCCGCCAGCTCGCTGGGTTGGGGCGACTTCCCCACGCCCGAGCTCCAGGGCACCTTCTCTCCCCAGCCCTTCCCCGCCGCTCTCACCGGAGCAGCTGCCTGCCTCTGGGGTGACTCAGCTGCTGCTTCTGCGTTGGCTGTGGTTCTTGTCAGTCTTCGGTTCTTTACAGCAGCACCTTATTCTGTGTCTGTAACTGGAAATGACACGGGCATTCGGGCTGCCTGTCACTACGAAACCCAATAAGCAATGACAGTGATGGAGTCTTTTTATGGGCACTTTATTCAGACGGCCGGCGATCCGAGAAGATGGCGGGTTCCTACCCTAACAGCCCTCTTCCTCTGCCTTTCCTGGTCAGCTCTTCTCTACGGGGGGCGGGGGAGGACAAACAGGGTGCGGCCAGGGCTTTGAGATTCAGAAGCTGCAACACTCCTGTTCCTTGGGGGGGTGGTCGTCTGCTCCCCTGGAAGACAAAGGCCCGGGTGCCTCCACTTGTCCCCAGGCGGTCACCTCTAGCCAGTGCCCCAGGAGGCCAGCTGTTTTCCAAGAGCCGGGACGGGCCTTACCTGTGGTTTCTGAAACAGACGCTTTAACATACACACTACTTGCTAGACTTACAACTTTTTACCTTAAGCTGAAGCTTTCCAAGTCTCAAGTCCCCTATCATGTCATGCCTCTGCCCGTCCCCGACACGTCTCCTTCAAGGCCGTGTCTGAGGGCTCTCTCGTCTGAGGCTTGGGGAGGTGCTCCAGGCACAGCGGCAGCTGAGCCCCAGGGCTTCTCATCCGTCACGTGACTCTCCCCTTGTATCACAGGACGAACTGCAAGGCGTCGTCAACTGTCCTGCGTGACTTGGGGTCATTTCCTGCCTTAGGCTGAGAGAGCCTGGCCTCCCCTGGGCACCTAGGGTTGGGCTCGGGGCTCCCCCCGCTGCCTGCAGGCTCCTCAGGCCCAGCACCCTTCCTGGCCACCCCAACCACGGTCAGCCTCTGTGTCTGCCAGGCCATCAGAGCCCTGCCCCCGCCCGCCCTCCGTAAGGACAGAAACAGGACCCACTCCAGGCCGACGGAGGGCGGCCTCGCAGCCTTGCCTCTGGCTCCCCGTCTCCCTCCCCTCCCTTTCACACCTGCTCAGCAGTGCAGGTGGACGAGCCAAAGCCTCGGGGCCTCGTGTGTCACCGCCTGGAGTGCGCCCTAGGCCACAGTGGGCTGAGTGCCTGCTCTGGTGGGACCTGCACTTCCACTGGGATGGGGTGGCCTCCTTCTGTTTTAGGAAAGGAGCCCCTGTTCCCCACAGCGTGTTCATCAGCCGCACTCCCCTCCTGGGGACTACTGCCCATGTGGCAGGAGCCGGGAGCCTGAGCCCTCCGCCCCCTCGGACCAGAGTGTGAGCTGCAGCCCAGGGGCCGCAGCTGCTGCGGAAACCGGGCGGCCGCAGCGATCCAAGGGTGTTGGGGTTTTCTGCTGTTTACTTGTTTTGTTTTTTCTGACCGTGGGGGCCAGAGAATGAGAACCACATGGTTTCTACAGGGAATGAAGGGTGAGGACGACATACATCACAGGTGCTGACAGGCATGTTCTCGGGATGCTGTGGCTCCCAGATCCGTGTTTGTTCCTCAGCTCCTTCGGGCGTGCCAGGGACCATGTGACAAAGGGCCTGTCCTCTCTGCCCATCCAAGCTGGTCCTGGCTCCCGCCACCCGGCCATTGGCCCTGCCCTCTGAGGTCTCATGCCCCCCCATTGTCCGCCCCCCCTGCAGGAGTTGTGGGGTCCCCTCACCCCGTGCCTGCCTACCTTTGGTCCCCCGGCTCCAACAGCCTCGTGTTATGTACCTTGGCCTCTCTTAAGCCCCTCGTGGAGCTCGTTCCCTGTCTTCCTGGGGCCCGTCATCCACGCCACTCAGGCCGCCTGTCCCCCTGCCTGGTCACAAACACACACCAGGAACGAATGGGTGGAGTGGGACACCCACGCCTCTGAGGAGGCACAGAGGGAAGGCTGCTCCCTCGCGGCACTGTGGACGGAGAGGGTCCCTGCCCCATCCTCATGTTGTGGCCCTGAGCGAACCAAGGCCTAAACCAGAGGTCTCACTGGCCCCATGACCTTGGCCCTCCTGCCTTGCCCAGCTGAAGGGCTGACGGCGGGCCAGGAGCCTAGTCTGCTTAGCTGGCCCAGCAGGAGGTGGGAGGGTGGGAAGCCACCTGTGGCCGGGCGTCCTGAGCAGCAAGGATGGGTGGGCCTGGCCATGGAGGGGATGGGCCTGCAGGGGGCCCCAGTGCCAGTGAGGAGCCCGAGGGCTGGGATCTGTCCCTCTACTCCTGGGGCTGGGCATTCAGGTCCGTGAGGCTGTTCTCACACACTGTTGGGTGTTCTAGAAAGTGACTGACGAGCTTGGCCGCCAGCTCACTCAGCTGACCGGTCTCCCGGTGATGGGAGGTGGCCAAGGACTTACCGCATGCTTGTTTCCCTCACAGCTCGCCACGGCCACCTTGGACGGCAAACTTCAGCTGTTCGTAGCCGAGTGACCACTGACCTGGGTGGAGTCCGGCCCACCGATGTGAGGACGTCAGGGCTTGGACGGGCTTGGAGTCGGCCCCTGAATAGCCCAGTGCATCTCTGGGCCACACACCTCTGAAGCTCCTCCAAGGGACCCGGCAGCCTCCCTTCCGCACAGAATGTGGTGGGGTCAGAGCGGGTGTTCTTCAATAAAAACAACCTCAAGTTTGTTGCACGGACCAGACTCTGCAGAGCGGGGCATCACTTGGGGTGGTGCTGGGCCTGCCCAAGGCCCTGGTTTTGCTCAGTGAGCCGGCCTCTGCCCATGGGCTCCGTCTTTGCGTGGTGCTGGCCGGACCAGCAGGGCTGGGGCCTGCTGCCTCCTCAGACACAGCTGCCTCTGAAGGTCCCAGAACCAAGTCTTCCCAGGACCCTGGCCAACAACGTGGGTGCCATCCCGGTAGGGCCTCTGGGGGGAGACCCAGGGTCACCCATCCCACCTGGGAAACGGGTGGGGCTCCCATCTCTCCGGGCCTCACAGCTTCATCCCTGCTGCCTCCTGGGATGCCGCCTGCAGTCCCCCGACCCCCGGAGAAACGTCAGACCTGGATTCGGGGGCTTCTCCTGGGGTCTTCACATGCCACCCCTGAGTGTGCACACTTGGCCTTGCAGGGTTTCCAGAGGCAAAACTTAGAGCAGCTCGTTTTCATTTTTCTGAGATTTAGAGTTATCCAAACATCTTTATCCACTTATGTAATAGTAACTACATTGTTAATTTATTTAACACTAGTTAAAATAGGTAAATAAAGCAAGTTTTAGGGCAAGAAGCCCATACACTCTTAACAGTCTTAATTTCAGTTACATCATTTAATTTTTATTTTAAAATGTAATTCTTAATCGTGGTGAGACACATGTAACATGATCACCATCTTAATCAGTTTCACATGTGCTGTTTGGTAGCATGAACTCCGTTCACGTGTTGTGCAACTGCCCCCGCCCCTGGGAGGTCCTCGCCCCCCACCCAGCAGCCTGTCCCCACCACACCCTCACGCCTGTCCCCCGCCCGTCCCCCAGGCAGCCTCCGGGCTGTGCTGCCCCGGGACTGCCCGGGAGTGGACTCACATCTACGCCGCATGCCCGGCTCCCTGCGCCCCAAACAGTGTCCTCCTGGCTCATCCGTGTTGGAGCGTGATTTCCTTCCTCAGCCACACGCCCGTGTGGGGCCTGCCACGTTGGCCTCCACGCTCCCCCAGCAACGCCGCCGCTGTGCCCGTGGGCCCCCACGTGCCAGTCGTTGGGGGCAGAGCCGCGCGTGGCCAGCTGCTCGGACTCTTCGCGGGGCCGCACAGCCGTTCCCCCGCAGCTGCTTCCCGCCAACAGCACCCAGCACTTGGCGGCTCCTGCCAGCTTTGCGGCGACTTTCACAGGAAACGGCCGTTTCTGTCCATCTTGTCTCGATTTATTTAGGTTTTTATCTGTTTCTTGTGAATGTTTTATTTTAAAACAATTTTAAATTGTTGCCTTTATTTAAATATAAATATTTAAATATTTAAATATTTAATTTTAAATATATTGCCTTTATTTTTCTATGCATTTTCTCCAAAGCAAGTCACAATTCCAGTTATGTTAACTATGAGTTTAAGAAAAAGAAATTTAAAGTTATTTAATGTACATGATAACAGCTGACTAATAACTTAGGCGCACACACACAGTGAAGGTAAATGGTGATGGCGAAATAATATCTTTAAAGGCCTCGCCTATGTAAGGACTAGATGGCGAGGACCTGGAAGAGGCCCTGAGTTGGAGGAAAGCCCATCATCCAGTCGGCCTCCCAGGAGGCGCGGAGAGGCTGCGTGCAGGGGGTGGAGGGGCTGGGGGGGCGGTGGGACTGTGGTGGGCGGGCCGCACTCAGGGCGGGGCAGGCGGCAGGTGCTGGGCTGGGCTGGTGAAGGCCGGGGGGCGGGGGGCGGGGGGGTGCCGAGTGCGGCAGTATGTGCGCGAGGCCACCGGGGTCGGCCTTCTGAGCTGTCCGCTGTTTTGGGGCGCTGAGCCGTGTGCTGCGACAGCGAAGGAGCCGGTTCTTGTACGTCCGTCAGACGCCAGAGATGTAAATAGCGTGCTTACGGAGAACGTTCGCTTTTAACTGGCTGCACTCCGTGAGCTGGTTCGTGAGATAATCCTGTGAGTCGACAGGCGTCCCTGTTACTGGTTTTCCTGGACCACGAGTCTCTCTCCTGAGAAAGCCCGTCCAGGGCGTCCTCTCCACCTGTGACATCCGCGGACGCAGGCGGGCCCCACGTGTGTGCGAAGGAGGTGCTGCCCTGGGCTTGTAACTGCCCCCTGCCCTGCAGAGCCGCTGAGCTGCTGAGGGAGCTTGGCCACAGGCTGTGGGTCCCCCGGGGAAGCGCAGGAACTGGGAGCACTGGCAACAGTGGGGCTGCAGGGGGGACCAAGAAGATGGGAAGTGAGGTCCCAGGGTGGGGCCAGCTCGAGGGAGGGCACCCCGAGGAGGGGAAGAAGCCCTAGGGCTGCTTCTCCGGAGGCCTTTTGGAGAGGGGACAGCTGGGGGGCAGTGGGGATGGGCCGAGAGCCCAGGGGCCCTGGAGGCTACGAGAGGCCACTGTGTGGCCACAGCCAGGGAGCTCAGAGCCGTCCTGCGGTTGTGCGGGCAGGCTGACCGGCACCCCCGCCCCGATCCCCGCACAGGACGTGCGAGGTGGACGGTCTCCACCTTACAGGCTAGCACTGCTCTGTGTCGCCGGCCCAGGCTGTGCGCCTGGACGGCTGGGCGGACCCCCCTGGTGCTGGAATGGGAACGGCCCACCACGAGGCACCCGTCCTGGTATGGCACACCTCGGCCCCCCGTGCTCCAGGGGCCACGGAGCAGGAGTGTCCCACGGGGGGGCGGGTGGTCCGAACGCCCTCCGATCAGACAAGCCTCGTGGGCTCACCTGGGACTGCCGTGGGGAGGCATTCCTGGCACGCTCAGAGCTCGTTCCTCGTCATCGGCACAGCAGACTTCATGCTGCAGGTCCCGGGAGGAGGCGCCCAGCTCTTCCTGTCGGGAAGGTGCTCCCCAAAGAGCCCTGGTGAAGTGCCAGGCGGCTGACCTGTGCGAAGCGCTGCCCCCACCTGGAGGAGCAGCAGGTCGGGGTGGGACAGGCGAGCAGGGGTCTTGCTGTTGGCATTATTAGATGGAAGCATATAAAGTCGCCAATATTCAACTGTTTTTGATGTACTGAAATGGCAGAGTGGGGCTTTCCAAAGAGGGCTATAGACACAAAATTCTATCTCTCCTCCCTCCTTTTTTCCCCTTTCACGTGTTTTCGGTGCCAACTTTGCTCCATACCCTGACTAAAAACAACTCACTCCACTTGTTTCTTCCTGGCTAGATGCAGTTTTGCTGCTATTAATAGCTTTATGGTCCAGTACTTGTCCCTTACCTGTAGTTTCACATACTGTGGCTTCAGTCACTCTCTGTCAGCCGTGTTCCAAAATATTAAATGGGAAGTTCCAGAAATAGACAGCTCATACGTTTTAAATTGCACGCCATTCTGGACAGCGCGACGAAAGCCCACTGGGACATGACTCACCCCTGTGTCCAGTGCCCCCGTCTGCGGGCTCCCCCGGCCTCTTCGACCCTTGGCACCCAGCATCTGGGTTGTTGGATGGCCCGACGGAGGTGGTGGCGTCCCAGCCACCCTCGTGTCACCTGAGTGGCCCCGAAGCACAAGGGCGGCGATGCTGGCGGTGCAGGTGGCACAGAGGCGGCTGGGAGGTCGCGGCTGGGGCGTCACCCCTGGGAAGGTGAGGGTTCTGGACGTGATGAGGAAACGGGCACATGATGGGGACGCTGAGGTCTGCGGCAAGAGCAAGTCTTCCACCCGCGCAGCTCGAAGAAGAACAAGCGTTTGGTGCTGGTGTTGCCGCAGCGCCTTGCACAGCAGTGGTCTCGGCAGAGCTGGGGGGCGGGGCCCGGACTAAGGGTGCGACGCGGGGTGAGACACGGGGTGAGGGCTGTTTGACCGACCGCGGCATGTGGTGCTAAGAAGCCCTGAGCCTGGATGGTGGCTTCTGTCAGAGGGTCCCCTGAAACAAATGAGTGACAGAGTCAGGAATCATTTTGGACTGAAAAATCTAAAAGTTAGTGGAGGGGGGAGGCCACACTCACATGACTCTGATTGCAGTATATTAAATTTATGCCATTATCGGTTACCGTTGTTCATCTCCTGCTGTGCCTGACTTACAAACTGGACTTTACCACAGACATGTGCATATGGAACAGGCGTGGTACATGTGGGGCTGAGCCTCCCGTGGTTCCAAGCACCCCTAGGGGTCTCAGACATGTCCCCCGGTTGAGGGCCACCCACCCTGAGCACCGTGCAGCTGGGGACGGTCTGCGGCCGTGCCAGGAGCTGTGGTGAGCTGACCGCAGTCCGGGCTCCAGTGGGGGCTGCCTCCCTGGGCGCAGCTGACAGGTGAGGGGATCTTCGGGAGGAGGCTGTGAGTCACTTGGGGTGCAAGGCCTCAAGCTGTGACAGTGTCTCCCACGGACTGACCCCAAACTAAATCTGTGCGTTGCATGCGTGTGGTTCGGGGGAGGTTTTCAACAGGGGCCGGAAAGTGAGCCCATGCAGTTGAAGGCCCTTCCTCTTCTGGCCCGCGAGGCTGGGGAGAAGACACAGACGCCTGGGAGCGAGGGCTGGATGGACGTAGGGAGTTCATACCACGGGGAAACCACGCAAGGCTGCCCAGAAACAAGGGTCCATGATTTTGAACCTAATGGTGAAAGAATTGACGTTGGCTTTGACGGGAAGAGTGGGGAGGGCCGGGCAGGCAGAGGGGCCCCTGGGGAGGGAGCAGCACGTGCGTCCCCGACCTGGAGCGCAGGGGCAGACGCGCCCAGGGAGGTCGGGGAGACTTCCTTTCATGGCCAGCAGAGGCCTCGGGGATCCATCTGCTGCAGTCGTGTCCGGGACAAATTCACATCTTCGTGCAATTGCTCATCCCCCACTGGCCTCAGAAATGGTCGTCACTCTTTCTTCAGGGGCTCGGCGGGTGAAGCCCGGGCCTTCCTGCCCAGCCCCACCTCCGCCAACCAGGCGTGCCGGCTGCAGGGGAGACCAGCCCGGAACTGTGCGGGCACCACTGGGATGTGACCGGGGCCTCGCAGGGCAGGGTCGCTCCCTGTGTGGCTTGCAGCAGCAGCCCCTGCGGAGAGAAGCACCCCGTGGAGCCACTCGGTCCTACAGTGGCGGTTGCCCGGGTGGTCAGCAAAACTAGCTCCTGGCAGGAAGGAAGGAAGGTCGGGGCATTCGACACTGAGCGACACTGAGCGTGAGGCCACGCGGCCTCTTCCCTCCAGAATGTGAGATGATGCCCACCCAGGACCCCCGGGGTGACGCTGTCACTCCCAGCTGCCTCACTCCCTGCCCCCGGGGCCGGGACTCCTCGCCTCAGGCTCTCCGGCGTGCTCACGGGCCAGACCTTCGGGGACCCCGCCCAGTGGCCGCTGTGAGAGGGCCTCACCTCTCCCCGAGCTCCTGCCCCAGGGGCAGCTGCTGGGGTGCCTTCAGGCTGTTCTCCGGCCGCCGCCTCCTCTTTACCCATGACCTTTGCCAAACATCACAGCCTTCTGGGTCCACAAAGCACCTTTTCCGTAACTGACAAGAAAACACCGAACTTCTGGCTGAGAAGCTGAAACTCCACTCTCTAACCTGGACACCCACACGCCCGGCGCTGTGACGGAGGTGCCCAGGCATGTCAGGCCACGTTCCGTGGGCGTCGCGTCAGCCCTGGTGTGCATTTCAGATGGATGAGAGAGGCCCAAACAATGACCGTCCTAAGTGAAACCACATTGCTCTCTCTTCTACTGCGAAGTAAATAAAACACCATCTTTCTTCCAAAGATATGGACGGAATCCATGGCTTTTGCTGTGGTGGTTTAATTTTTTTAAAGGTTGACTTTTTAATTTTGTTTTACTTTTTAAGTATATTTTGTTGAAATGGGATACAGTTGCCCCATCTTCCCCTACCTTTTATTCTCCTCCTCCCTGCACCCCCTACCCACCAGCATTCACCCAAGTTCATGTCCGTGGGTCGTACATAGAAGTTCTTTGGCTTCTCCGTTTCCTATACTATTCTTACCCTCCCCTTGTCTATTTTGTACCCGCCACTTGTGCTTCTTACTCCCTGTACCTTCGCCCCCATTCTCCCTGCTCCCCACTGATGACCCTCCATGTGATCTCCATTTCTGTGATTCTGTTCCTGGTCTATTGTTTGCTTAGTTTTTTTTTAAGGTTCAGTTGTTGATAGTTGTGAGTTTATTGTCATTTTACTGTTCATAGTTTTGATCTTCTTTTACTTAGGTAAGTCCCTTTAACATTCCGTATAATAAGGGCGTGGTGATGATGAACTCCTTGAACTTGACCTTACCTGGGAAGCACTCTATCTGCCCTTCCATTCTAAGTGATAGCTTTGCTGGATGGAGTCACCTTGGATGGAGGTCCTGCCACTGGGTGGCCCCTCAGGTTCAGGGGGGTGTCCCTCAGAGGCCACAGCACACACTCCCCATCCCTGGGCCTATGGACCTGCCCTTCCCCAGTCTGTCCTGCAGTTTTCTGATATTAAAACTGTTATTTCTTAATTTGAGAGAGAGCGAGGAAGGGAGAGAGACGCTGGTTCACTGTCCCCTCATCTATCTTCCTTGGCTGTTTCTCGTTGGCGCCTGACCGGGGGTCAGCCTGCAGCCTGGGTGCATGGAGGCCGCTCCTTCCCATGGGACCGCCCAGCCAGGGCTCCCGGAAGCTTCTTGAAATGACCCAGGACCACACACAGTAGGAAGCGACTCAATGTCAGTTGCAGGGAAGTACCATCCTGAGAGGACGTCAGGCGGGAACCGGGGACATGGCGGGGGGCAGGCGGGCGCTGTGGTCATGGCAGGATCGGAGCTGGGGTCCCGAGGACAGGGCAGCCTGGCTGCTGGGCATGGCTGGGTGCCCTGCTTCCCTCCCGCTGTGGCTGGCGGGCGGGGGGTAGGTTTTAGCCACTGAAGCAACAGAGACGCGGGTTTTAAAGAAAATGTTTATGGAGAAATAAAGAGGGAGCAAAAACAGGGTTATTTGGAGCCTGTTATAAAATAGCCAATAAACATGTAAAGTATTTTTATACCTGAAATACTTAAGGCTAGAAGGACAGTATAATTTCAGTGTTCTCCAAAATATGAAAAATTATTCTCAGAAATTTCTTCACACTCTTAAGTAGAAGATACATCCACTAAAAACAAAGAAACATACTGAGATATAAATGAAGCTGAGATATAAATAAAAGGTTTGTAGTAAAACCAATATCACCGTATTTTTTAACACCAGCGGGAGGCCAGCGAACCCTGGTGACCGTGAAGCCCGTGGCCCACGGGGCGCCAGGCTCGCGCTGCTATTCAGACTGGGCGGCGGCTGGGAGGCGGGCGGGGGGATGCCTTGCCGGACATGGGCCGGGGTCAGAGAGGAGAGGTGTGCGTGTGCTGCATCTGCAAGGGTGAGTGCATGCGCGCGCACCCATGACTGTGCACCCACGTGTGAGCCCGAGTGTGTGCTCGTGAGCTTGTGTGTTAGTGCGTGTGTGTGACCACGTGTGCCTGTGTTTGTCCACGTGGGAGAGGAGAAATTCACCAAAATCAATACCGGAATACTTACAGCAAGACAGAGGCCAGTAAAACATTGCGAAGAGAGCAGCACGTTTTAACATCCCACCAGAAAGCAAACCCACTGCAACCAGGGCGCGGAGAGTGGCTGGCCTCTCCCACGACGAGCTCTGGGGGGTGCGGGGACAGCCGGGCCACCTGGCCGCGCACCCAGCCGAGGGGCTTGGGGGCACAGACGGCAGGCAGGGAGGTCCGCCCTGGTGTGCGCATCGCCAGAACAGTCTTGGGCAGAAGGCCCCAGAAGAGCTGTTCTGCACACACTGGCCCTGGCAGGTGGCTGCTGTGGCCGAGACGGGGGCTTGTTTGGGTTCAAGTCTAAAAACAGGTGCGCTCTCCTGTGCGTGGAAGACAAGTCGATGATCGAGCAGCAGTGAAGGCGCCACGGCGGCTGCGTATCCCAGACCTTAGTGCTGCTGGTGGCCACGAGAGGCGGGGGCGGGTGGCGGCAGGGTGTGGTCTGGGGGCAGCGGGTGGGAGGGGCAGCCGGAGGCCCCCCCCCGAGCGTTGCCAGCCCCTGAGCCACCTGTGGCACAACAGGACGCAGACCTGCCCCCAGTGCACAGCTCTGCTCCTGGGGCTCCGTGGATGCGTGATTTCCCCCACCTTCCTGACCTGACGGGGTTTCCCGATACGTCCTTTGCTTCCCCTCCCCCTTGACCAGGACCTCCGTCTCCAGGCTGCTCTCACTGCTGTGCAGGGTGCACCGACGTCAGGCTGCCGGAGGCTGGACTGGAGGCCACTGGACGAGTACACCTCAGTTTCTGTGGGCTCAGGCCGCCACCCTCTCGCCAGGGACATGAGTCTGCCTCCTCTGCGTTCCTGTTTCCATTCGGATCCCAGATCCCAGTGGCACATTCTAGAATCTGGTGCCCATGGGCCATGGCTGCTGCGGTGTGGGACCAAAAACTTGGGGCCCCAAACCCAGGTTCCGCCTGCCCCTTTCACCCTTGCCAAGGGCGTCCGGTCTCTCACGGCGCGGACGTCGCCTCGTTCGGAGCATCTGGACTGACGGGTGGAGGTGGGAAGTGTGTCTCAGGAACAGAGCACCCACTTCCGGAACGGCTGCTTTCAACGTTTTGGATAATGGTTCACGCACAGGCCTGTCATCAGAAGTTTCTCTGACCAATCACACTGACTTCCTAGGGGAAAGAAAACTGCTGCAAAGAAGAAAACGAAATTAAAGCAAGCACAACTGTACATTTCCCTCTGAAGCGGGACACCCCAACCCCCTGCCCTCCACGTGGAGGAGTCTGGGGCGGGGCCCCGGGGCCCTCGGCTGAGGCATCCTGGGAGCTCCCAGCTGAGCCCCGACTGTCCCTGGGCACCACAGGCAGGGTGAGCGTGAGCATCTGACCCCGGAGGCCTATTGGGTCGTTCGTCCGGGCAGGCGGGGCCTGTGGCTCCAGATTGTGGCGCGTGGTGGCCTAGCGGGGAGGGAGGGCGGGAACAGCCATGCTCAGAAAGGCCCCTGCTCTCTTGGGGGGGTCACGTGTCCCCTTTTATTCTCCCAGTGACGTTCCGTCTTTCTACATCCGCACAGTGCGCACAGTTCACGACGACAAGGCGGGCCCCCCTGGCTCACGCTTCGGTGCCTGCTGGGCCACAGCCCGGTGCCTGGGAGCAGGACTCGGGCTTCCCAGCTGACCCCAACCAAATCCCTCCTGCTCTCTGACCAGCAATCTGTGCAGTTTCTCTCCAAGAGATCTGATGCACATCTTGTAAAATTCAGGATTCAAGGTGTTTGCCTCCCAAAAGCATGACCCAGTGGGTCTCAGATGGGGCGGAAGGCGGGGCCTCTGTCCTGGGTGGGGCCGTGAGGCCAGCTTCCCCACCCGCAGCCAGGGTGGTGGCCGCTCCCTCCTGGGCCCGGGCTCCAGTCTCGGGGGTCTTGCTGGCCGACGCCAGGCCCCGGCCGACTTGTGGGTGAAGGGCCAGGGCCCTCCAGAGCTGCACGTGGACGCCCCCAAACAGAGACTCGGGAGAAGCCCGGGGGCTGCGACCTCGTGGTTCTTCAGCCGATGCTCCGAGAGCGAGCGCTGTCGCAACCGACCGGCAGTACTGACAGAACCGTCAGAATTCAAGCCAGGTTTGTTCAGTGGGAAAACAGACTGAGGCGAAAACTCTAACCCTAAATGACAGTGACATCAGTGAGAAGCAGCGCCAGGGGAGAGACAGATGAAAAACATAATTGTATCTTTGTGGTGATTTTAACATGATGTGAAAAATAATCTGGGGAATATGAGCATGTGGAGATGAACTGACTGTGTATGTTTTTAATATTTGAGGAAAGGCTTTGGGGTTATTGTGGATTCTTTGTCTGAAGTGTTTTTCTGATACACATTATTAGTGAAAAATAAGAAAAATGAAAAAAGGCCGTTTTGACGTTACGTGCCTCCCTAATTCCCGGAAGACGACATCAAAGCCGGGCCGCTCGGTCTGGCCTGTCCGGTGTCCCGCGGGCAGGGGGTCTCCACGCGGGCCCTGCCCTGGAATGTGGGTGTGGCCCGAGCAGCAACTTCCCAGGGAAGTGAACTGTCTGTTCGAATTTTCCTCACCAGAAACCCAAGCCATTCCTTTCACAACAAAGCCATCCCTAGCAGAGCACATTCTCCAGGGTTTTGGAGAGAGAGAGAAAAAATGCTTAGAGGCAAAATTTGGTACAGAATCTGAAGCCGGAGGAGGACGATGACCCTGCTGCCTTGGAATGTCACAGCCCGGCCTGGCCACGCTCTCCGGCTGCAGAGGCCGATTGAGCTCTTGTCCGGTGGCCAAGTGTTTTTTCAGTAGGAACTGCACAAGCCCTTTCTTGAGAAGTGGCAGGGGGCGCAGAGAGGGCTGCCTTCCACGGGGACCCTCGGGTGCCGGGTGCGGCTCTTCCCCGGAGGAGTGAGGCTGGGCCTGGGGCGCTGTCTCAGGGTACGGTTGTCGGTGAGACCGGGGTTGTCCCCTGGGGTGAATCAGTGGGAAAACGAGAAACTAACTGACGAGCGTGAGAACATCTCCCACGGTTCCTCGTATCTTTGCCAAGTCAAAAGCAACCACCTCCGGTCTTCCGGAACCCCGTGTGTCTTAGGGGACACAGCTGACACCACAGGAAGAGGAAGGGGTAAACTGGGACATTAGGAGCATCCATGCATCGTACTGACCGACAGTGGGAAGAAAGCAAACAGGTGAGACGCACATTTGTACCCAACAGCATCCGCCCTGCAAACCACTCAGCCAAGGGTAATGGACCCGGTTTAAACGCCGGGTGGCGGTGACGCAGGGATGTCAGGGCAGCGTGTCACGTGGAGGGTGAGGAGATGGCCCAGGCCGCTGGCCCTCCCTGGGGGCCAGAGGTGGAATCCTCGCCAAGGAGAGGCTTGTGCTCTCAGCACGAAGTCCATGACCAAAGGGATGGAAAATGCCAGTTTTGGAGAAGACCGATTTCTGCCAGAATGGCTTTTCAAGAAGAGAAACCCAATTCGGCTGGTGCCTGAGCTTCGGTGTTCAGTCAGCACCCTGGAGGCGCGGGCTGCTGGGGGCAGGAGGAGGGTGTCGGGAGCCGGCGCCTCGGCCCCTCGGGCAGGAGCCCACCGGGTTCGAAGAGACGCCTGCCGCCAGGACCAACACTCCCTCGAGGAGGAGGTGCCGCTGGGCTCCCAGCTGCGGTCTGCACGGAGGAGCCGCTCGAAGGGCAGGGCCCGTCTGCGGAGGCACCCCGTGGCGTGACCCGGGCAACCGGCTGGGGGGGGAGAGGCGTGTGTGACTCGTCTGACCCCGGCTCCCCGCGGGTTTCTGTGCAGAGAGGCAGGCGGTCGGAGCCGGGTTGCCCATGCGCTGGAGTCCGGGGCCTGGATTGGGCTGAGCAGACGCAGGGCGGGGCTCACCTGAGACCCAGCACCCTCTTGGCCCTGTCTTCCCATGGCTCCCTGCTCTGTGATTAAAATGAACTCGACAAACTCTGTGTTTTGAGCTCTGCTCGGCATGGGTTGTTCAAAAGTCTTCTTTATAGGCTTTTAGCGTCTGCAAACGTCAGCCCTGGAACGGTCACCAGCCAGCTGGCGCTGCTTCGAGGTCTCCTTCCATCGCACCGAGAAAGGGCTGCAAACACGGGTGTGGAGGGCGCGGTCAGCGGGCAGGCTGCTGACCTCCCTGGGGGTCATTCCACTGCAAGGTTAGCAAACACATTTCCCAGCTATTTTAACAAAAGTAAGGTTTTGAAAACAGAGATGCAGAAGCTCAGAACAGGAGCCCCCCTGACCCTTGGGACAGCGAGCTCCCCGTCGTGAAGGGTGGACGGACAGACAGACAGATGGAGCTGCTGGGTGGATGGTCTGCAGGCTGGGACCGCTCCCGTGTCGGCTGCAAGACGGGACGGTGTCTTCACAGCCGAGACCTGACCGCGGCCTCACTGTTACTGAGTTTCTTCACCACCGGCCTATGCCCCCGAGCCAACACACTGCCTGGTGGTGCAGCGGCTGAGGCAGGGTGTTGGGGTCCCCACACTCCTACACGGGGCTCGGGCGCGGCCCAGGGGCAGGGCGGGCAGACCCCAGATGTGTGGTCGTCACCTGGGCCCTCGGTTGCTGTGTCTCTTTTCCCCCAGAAGGTACTTGTTTGCTCACTGATGCCTCTTTTCACCAGATAGACGAGCTAACTCAGAGCTGGGAATGGTCACTCACACATCCCGTAGGTTTTCAGTGCAGTTGGGCACCTGCGTCTTTGGGCACTGACAGGCATGCGTGAGCGTTTCCTCCCCCATCCTGGGTTTATGATGCGTGAACAGGGCAGGCCAGTGTGGGGTCACAGCCACCGAGGACACGCCGCTCAGCCCGGTGGGACCCAGGAATGTCCAACACGGGAACCCAGAGTTTCTGCCGCCGAGAAGGAGATACCACTGTCTCCCACGAACA
Source organism: Sturnira hondurensis (assembly GCF_014824575.4). NCBI lineage: Eukaryota > Metazoa > Chordata > Mammalia > Chiroptera > Phyllostomidae > Sturnira > Sturnira hondurensis. Next base: position 11,392,975 of record NW_028072798.1, on the reverse strand, counting down.
TAACCCACCCATCAGGGTCCTGGTGTGGCCAGACGGCCAGGGCTGATGTGGGGGACCCAGCCCCCCAGGCCCGAGTGGAAGCTCATGCTCCCTTCCGAGCCAGACGCAAGGACCCGGAGCAACACGGTTGCTCCTTTGCGACGGCGCCATCAGGATGGAGCCTTTCGGCGCGACTCGGAGTGAAAGCCGAGAGCAGCTCTCTGCCGGGCACCCAGCTCGTGTCCCAAACAGGGAGAAGCCCCACCGGCTGCTCAGGGAGGGCCGGGCCTCCGGGGGCCCTGTGTCCTGTCAGGGACACACACCCTTCTCCTCCCACGGGTCCTGTTTGTGCTTCGGGTGCCGGGAGGTCACCCCACACAGGGGCCCTGACTCGCCTTCGGGGCAGCAGCAGCCGCTTGGAGGAGGTGAGGCCCAAGCCAAGACCTGAGGGCTGGACGGACGGGGCTCAGGGTCAGAGGGTGGGGGCCCTGCTGACCGGGTCTAGAGCCATAGAACCCCGGCTGTCACGGGTCAGGCAGGGTGTCTTGCTTGTTACACCAGAACTGGCTGAAGGGATTAGAATTAGGGATTAGGACTTCTGACCTTGCAGCTGGTCAGGTGAACACAGCCAACCCGCAGCCCTGGGATGACGTGACTCAGTCATGTGACTGTGACTCAGACCCTGGATGACAGACATGGCTCCGGACCCCGGTGCTCCTGCAAGGACGGCCACTACCAACCCTTGAAACAGGACTTCTAGCCCTGGACTCGCCATTTGGCCGGAAGACAGCGACTGAACTGGGGGTGCCGGTGTCTTGGGTGTGCGGCCGGGTCTCTGCCCACCTCCAGGCCCGGCACCTGGAGGCTCAGCCACCCGCACAGGACTCCCTCGCTGTCCTGCTCTCGGCTGCGGGGCCCCGGGCCTGGTCCGACACCGCAGGTCTGGGCAGCTCTTCTGGTCGGTGGCCCCTTTCCTCGCAGGACTTGGCCACACTCCCGTGAGGGCAGCTCCCCAGGCAACCACGGCCCCCGAGGAGGTGGTGACAGCGAGATTTGTCAGGTGGGAGGGACAGTCGCCTTGCTGTCCTCGGAGCCACTGTCCCACAGTGAGACAGGTGTGACGAGTCCCTCTGCCCGTGCCACCAGGCCACCACACCGTCCAGACAGCCTGCACCAGGGCACCCAAATGTCACGGGCGCAGCCAGCGTTGGCAAAACAAGCCTCAACTGTTTTAAATCACGTGAGGGCCGAATCGGAGTCCTAGAGGTCAAGTTCGTCAAATAAAAGTAAAAGGAACGTTTGTGGACTTGAGTGTTTGCTTTACTAAGCAATTTATCATGGAATTATTTTGATGAGTGAAACCCTTAAGTGCTCTTAAAATACTAATTAGTACTTTTAGTTTAAGACTGCATCTGGCTAACGTTCATTTCCTTATAGGTTTGCTTCCAAATTTCTGTTAAAAAAACCCAGGGAAACAGAAAAGAAAACAACAAAAGCTCAAAAATGTGCTATAAACAAAACAGCCATTGCAATTTTGTAAGATCCTGGGGCCAAGTTCCCACAATCCTGGGCCAGGAGTCGGGTTCAAGTTTTAAAAACCCAAAGGTTTCCCTGTTCTCCAGCCTCTGAAACAAACGGCAACACCCCTGAGGGGATGGGCGGGGCCCGGCCCCGTGTCCCCCTCCCTGAAGCCTGGGTCCTCGTCCCACGAAGGGGGGATTAGAATGGAGGCAGAAGACCAGCCAGAGGATGCCGTGTGTGTGTGTGTGTGTGTGTGTGTGTGTGTGTGTGTGTGTGTGTGTGTGCTCTTGAGGGGCCGGGGCCGGTGGAGTCCCAAAGGCCCACAGGCTCCTGTACTCAGGCATTTTAAAGTTACCATTATCTATGGACTCTGGCACTTGAAGCGTTTTTTTCTTTTGCCTTAAGTTTGAGAGTTGCACGCAGGACTTGGTGAAGACCCCGCCTCAGGCTGGCAGAAACACACGGAACAGCCTCTGCTCCCTGGGACTGGAAAGTTTTTCTAGCCGTTGGGCCAGAGGGAGACTTTTCTGGCTCCAGTGTGAGAGAGCGGCCAGGCTGCTGCCGCGCAGACCGGGTTTGCCGGGGCTTCTCCCGTCTGGTCTGAGTTAGAAGCCATTTCCCATGGCAACAAAGGCGCCGTGAACCGCACTTCATACGGCGTTACGAGGGGGCCTCTTTCCTTAACCTTTATAAGTTGCTTTGTTTTAGGTTATCCTCTTCGAAATGGAGCGTTGGGTCTTTTCAGCTAATTTAGACTCATATGTTAATGCAACATTTTCTAAAATAACTCCATGGCTCCATGGGTTGGGTATCATCCTGCAAAGTGAAGGTTGCTGGTTCGATTCCCAGTCAGGGCACTTGTCTGGGTTGCAGGCCGGGTCCCTGGTTGGGGGCTTGTGAGAGGCAACTGATCAGTGTTTCCCTCTCTTTCTCCCTGCTTTCCCACTCTTCATAAATAAATACATAAAATCTTAAAGAAGAAAGACACGCTGCTTTTTCCACGTGTGGTTTTACTCTAGTAAACAGCTTCTGGGTTAAATGGCCTCTAACCTCTGCTTCTCCGTATCACATCCTAAATTTCTGTCTGATTAGTTCTCCACTCATCCCAGGACAAACCCCAAACCTTTCGCTTGCTTTCTAGTCTGTGGCAGACGCTCTGTTGTGACTTCGCGGTGGCCACGTTGCTGGGGGGCGTCGCGACCCTCGGTGGTCTGAGCTTCTGCAGAGGCGAGGTGCTGGCTGTGTGGGGGAACCGGGAGGCTGGGGGCGGCGCAGAGGGCCCTGCAGGGGACCAGCTTCCCCGCCCGGCCCACCGGCCGCCCAGCTCCCGGACTCGCGACCCTGCTGGTGGGAACGGAAGTGGCCGCCCAGCCCTCGGGGCCTCTGATCCCGAGCTGCTCGCCCACACACAGCCGCAGCACCTTCTCCGTGAAAGTGTCATTTCTTCAATTCTTGGAAAAGAAACTATGGAGATGGAGAGTGGTCACTCATCGTAGCAAGTCTGCGAACAGGACGTTAAAATGCCATCCGTGTTCTGCTCACTTCCGTGTGTCCTCTTCCTTTCCCACCTCACTGAGCGTGGACTTCGGCGTCTCTCCACCGCTGGGACGGTGAGCCGGCTGCCCGTTGTCAGATGCGCCATGAAGGGGAAGGAGGAAGACACGGGGCTCCGCAGCGATCGTCACCTGTCCCCTGTCCCCGCACACGTCTCTGCCTGAGTGCCCGGCACCTGCAGCTGTGACCCAACCAGACGGTCAGAGCCGTGTGGCAGTGGAACCAGATGCAAAGGCAGGAATTCGGGTGTTTGTGGACAGCAGACACCACGAACACGGAATTCCTGCAAATCCAAGAGACATGCTCCTCCCACGACCTTGCGCCTGTGCCGATGACAAAACCGTGGAGGCCGCCCGTCCCTGGGAGGGCTGGACTCAGTGACAGCAAAAGCCATGGTTTGCAGACACTGTGGTTTAAAGTGAATTTTGTAGGCACACATACACGTTGTATGTGTGTTTTAACACGTGATAGGCACATGTGTGCATGCGTTCTCTCTGGCAGCTGACCGCAGAGTCTGAAGCCGGACAGCTGGGCTCAAGTCCCAGCCTCACTCCGCTTGCGAATGCCCTGTAAGAGGTTCGAGGTCAAACCTCTTACAAGGATTAGACGTGTAAACACTGCCCTACGAACATTTCATCTAACGCCAGAGACCTGGCCTGGCCCCCGCTGTCCGCCCGGTCGGGCTCCAGCTGCTGGAAACCGGCGCACCGAAGAGTCCTGCTCTGTGGTGCCGACCCGAGGCCAGAAGGGTCACGGGTCGGAGTCAGCAAGTCCGGCAGCTGCTCACCGAGGCTGGTTGTGAAGACCGCAGGAAAAATAAGCCTCCCGGAGAGCCGTAGAAGTGGCCTCTACGCTGTTTACATAGGACAGTAGGGGTGGTGTCCCTTGCTTTCTGTTCCTAAGCAGAGACGTCCTGCCTGTGTAAATCCTGTCTCACGAGGCCCAGGACAGAGACGTTTCTCTGTGGTTTGCTGTTCCGCGCAGAAACTTGGATTTAACAAACTGTTCTCTTTTGTCTGACGGGTTCAGAAATATGGGCTATTGATCCCATTTGTTAGGGATACTTTGGACGAGTTATCATTGATTTGTAGTGGTTACCTGAATTATAATGGCAGTTTTTTCACGTGGTCACTTCGTGCCTACGTCACACATGCGACTTTGACCAGCTGCCTGGGCGCTGGCCGAGTCGTCTGGGGGAGGGTCATGGGCTGCGTGCTGTTCATTGGGACGCTGGCGGCTCCTTTTCCGAGTCGTCCTTGGGGCGCTGTGCAGTCAGACCCGCACCCCGTGAGGAGCCACGCACCACCCCGTGGGGTCGGAGAAGAGGAGCGTGTTGTTGTCGGCACGAAAAGTCTCCACACCGGTACAGTTTGCGGGGGATCCAGCCACTGCCCTCAAGTAGACCAACGTCCGCTGAGGAGGCAGCGTGAAGACGCTGACTCTTGGGGGTCTGTGCGCTGGTCCCACGTCGTCCAGCAGGGGGTCGCACCCACTTCCAGAACCCGCGTCCATGCACAGCTCTCAGGGAGCGGACCCCCCTGGGGGGTCGTGTTTCTGCGCATGACCAGACCCATGGCCCTCAGGGTCCGAAGCCCGGCGAGGGAGAGGCACCTGCTGACGGTGCAGCGGGGCTGTGGCCCTGGTCAGAGTGGGCTTCTCTGTGGCTCCTGGTAGTTTTCTTCCTTGCGACCACCCACACCTGACCTCCCACCACAGAGGAGCTGAGTGGGCAAATCGAAGTCCTCGTCAGCATTCGGGGCCTGCGTGGGGACGCTCACACATGACATGCGCCTGCCCCCCACCATGGGCCATGGCCCCCTCGCCCACCACACGCCACTGTGCCTGCCCTCGCTGGGCCCCCTGGGGCCGCTTCCCCATTGCCTGACTGGTGCCACCTCCCTCCCGCCAGACCTCCGACTGTTCTCGCCCATGTGTCATTTCTGTCCCACCCCGTGCACAGTGGCCAGGTGCGTGGCCTGCGATGCCGCCCCTCCGCCCCTCCTGGGACGGTGTCCTGTGGCACGGAGCCCAGCCCGGGCCCAACCTGCACAGTGTGCATCTGGGTCTCTTCGACCTGCTTTGACCTCCTGGCACCTCCGACCTTCTAGGCTTTAAAGTCAAGATCAAAGAGTCAGAACACAACTGTCCCCCCAGGTGGGGGGCAGACTTCAGCGGTGGACACTCTGTTCCTGTACTGAGGAGTCACTGCTGACCTGCGATGTCGAAACGGGGAAGTGCACTCTGGGAACTCCCCAGCAGTAATGAATCGCCAGAGATAAGACCCACAAAGAAGATGCGTAAAACTCAGATGCAGCCGTTTTCATCAGCTGCCAGCACGAAAGCCCCTTTCGGTAAACAGGCAGCGTGTTCTCAGGGGAGATCGAAGCGCAGACACACCCCCTGGGCAGCCCAGGAACAGCTGTCCCCATGGAAGCACCCGGAAACCTGATGTTTGCCTCCCAGTCTCGCCTGGGCAGGGGGCTGGGAGGAGCTGAACCCAGAGCAGAGTTGGGGCTTCTGGCAGCAGCCTGACCAGGTCCTCGGATTCGAGGGTGACCGTCCCAGGACTTGCCCCAGGGCAGGGACAGAGGGCAGAGGGGATGGAAATGCAGTTATCCCTGAGTGGCTGTCATCGCCCTGTGACCAGTTCATTACATGAAGTGCGAACAGGGGACAGCAAGCAGCTTGAAGTGGCCGTTTTCCCCATGCAGGGTTCTGGGGGTTCGGACCGAGTGAACCGGTTGCTCTGGTGTTGAAAAGAGCCACATGTATTAGACTAGCCACAGTTTCACGTTGGCTTTCAATTGAGCCCCTCCAGTCTCCAAAAAGCCCACCATATGTCTTCTACTCCTCTTTCCCATCTGACTCAGAGATGCCCTGGGTTCGGCCTACCTGTGCCCCGTGGCGCGGCCACACAGAATGGAATTCGCAGCTTGGAGCGGTGGAGAACACCGAGCATGCAGGCAAGCCGTCGACCAGGGCTGGCCGACCCAAGGGCATTTCCACAAGGGCTCGATTTCAGGCTGGACCAAGACGCTGAACGCTTCCTCCTGAGCCCCCCGGGTCAGCTTGAAACGGAGGAAAATGCAATGTGCGGGTAGACAAGCCCTGCAGCTGCCGTCTCGTGCCCCCGCAGCCCAAACCCAGCGTGCAGGTGAGGGCCCCGCACCTGCGCACTGGGGCTGGAGCACGGACCTCAGGGCACACCGCACAGGGAGGGGGAGGGGGGCGCTGTGTGTGCGAGTGTGTGCACGTGTGTGCGCGCCTACGCTGCGTGTGTGTGTTCCACACACGTGTGATGTTTGCATACCGTGTGTACAAGTGTGTGTTTGTGTGCCAGTCTGGACCTGCGCATGTGTGTTGTGTGTATGTTTGTTTGCTGTGGGCTGAGTATGTGTGCCTGCATGCCTGAGTGTGTGTGCTGTGTGCACGACTATGTGTGTTTGTGGTGTGTGTTCAGTACACAGGTCTGTGTACATGTGTGTGTTCATGATTGTGTGTGCGTGTGGGTGTGCTCTGAGCGGGTGAGGGAGCCATTCCTTTCCAGCCCAGCTCCCCAGGAGGTCAGGGGCCGGGGACTCAAGTGCCACCCCATAGAAGGCTCTGTGGCTGAGGGGCTCCCCACCGGCAGCAGTCCCACACAGCTCTTCCCCACCCTTGAGCTCCCACGGGGGTGGAGACGCCCTGTCTGCAGCCCCGTTTTCTGTCTGGGAAATAGTCCTCTCACCCACCGAATCTGTGCTGAACTATGTCTGTTGTTTAAAATAACCCACAAAATTTTTTACTTAGAACATGAGAGGAGGGACCTAAGAAACCCGAATTACCTTCTGGGCGGCGGGCCCCTTGAGTACAGGCTTCCCCCACTGGGTGAGTGTTTTAGGAACACTGGGGTGAGTGCACCAGTGCACCAGCTGGCGTTGTTGTGAGAGGCTGCATTTGGCTGCACTGAATTTTTTGGAAGACTCAGCGCCTTTGCTCGCTTCCTGATGGATGATTTACAAGCGCACCTGCCCACACCGCACTGAGCGTTCCGCAGTTTCTGACCAAAAACGCCAGGACCCGGGTGCCCCACCCTCCCTATTCATCGGACCTCTCTCCAAATGACTGTATTTGTTGTTTCCCCCGATGGAAGACGCCCTCAGAGGGAATCATTTTGCCGACGTGGAAGAGGTGAAACGAAAAACGGCAGGAGCACAAAACGGCATCAAAACCAACGAGTTCAGAAACGGTTTTGAGCCGTGGGAAAAACGTCTCAATGGGAGCGTGAAATGGAGAGCGCTTTGAAGGCGACTGAAGCTTAAGTATGCGGGAATAAGCACAGAGTTTCTCGTCAGTCCGGCATTTGGGGGTCCCCCTTGCATGTCTGCATGTGTGTGCGTGTGCCAGACTCCCCGTTTTGTTTTTTTCCAAATCTGCCTGTTAATATTTGGTGGTCTCCAGTTTCTTCCTTGTATTTTTAATTTATCTTTTTATTCTTTCACATGTACTTTTATCTTCTTCATCTGATAGTCCTGCCGTCGGAAGTCCTCAGGGGTCGCATCTGTTGTTTGCTCTGCAGGCTCTTGGTTGTGGCAGCGTGTCCCTTGCGCTCGGTCACCCTAGGCTCCAGGCTCGGAAGAGCTGCTGGGCGTGGGAGTCCAATGGCCCATGCCCTGCCTGTGCTCCTACGGAGAGAGCCGGCGTCCACTGGGCCACGCCTCTGCTGTCCAGGGTGGTAGTCACGGCCAAGCGTGGCCACTGAAGCCAAAACTAATTAAAAGTAAACCAAGTAAAGTGACACCACTTTGCACAGGAAGGTCCCCAGTGCCCAGGGGGCGCAGGCGGCCGAGGGCTGTCAGTGGGAGCCCCAGGCCAGCAGGCAGCCTGCAGTGACACGTTCTTAAGTGGACAGTGTGTCTTCCGAGGAACTCATGTTTGTACAAGGGGCTGAGTGCCAAGCGGTCGGTGGAAACCAAGGCCTCAGATTTCTGGTGAGGGAGGCGTGGGCCCCAGTGCAGCTGAGGATGCGGGTCCACAGACCCTGGGAGTTTCCTGTGTAATATCTTAGAGCTTAACTGAGCATTTAAGAATGCTGGTTCTACTTCAACTAGCTTTTTGAAGTATTTTTTCAGGACAATTTTTTTGAAGAAAAACGAGTTCCCTGCCACCTCAGCTGAGCGCAGGTTTGGCATAAAACGCATCATGGCCAGAGCAATTCCTGACCTTGGGAAGGGGAGCGCACCCCCCCGCTGTCCCCCGCCGACTCCCCTCCTGCGTCCCCTCTGGTCCACAAGTGTCCCCGGAGCAGCAGCTATGTCTTCCTCAGCAGCTGGTACCCGTCCAGCCCAGAGGGGCACTGATTCACACTCTGAGTTTTAGCATTTAAGGCAAGGGGGCTCAACCTTCTGGCGTCTCTGGGCCACACTGGAAGAAGAAGAGTTGTCTTAGACCACACATTAAATACACAAACACTAACAAAAACTGATGCGCAAAAAAAATCTGGTAAACGTAAATTTACCATTTTGTGTTGGGCTGCGTTCATAGTGGTCCTGGCCTGCTGTGGCCTGCGGGTGGGCTGGACACCTCGTGAAAGCACCGTCTGCACACACTCTTCCTCTGGGGGCGCGGTCGCTTGAATGAGAGGCATCGGCGCAAGGCCTCAAACAGGCCACTGGCCCAGGGACCCTGCCGTCCCCGCAGTCTGCTTCCCGGGTGGCAGTCCATTTGCCCTGAGGTCTCTGTTGGGGAATTCGCCCCACGTTTCCAAGAGCACAGGTCACCCACCGGGGAATCAAACTTTCGTGTGCAGAGTTTGGTTTGGAGACAGTGCAGTGTCACCCAGGGCCTGTCTGCTGCTCCAGTCCAGCCCTGGCGCTCGGCGACCCTGAGGGGCGACCCTGAGGGGCACCCCTGGGAACCACCATGTTCTGTGCTCACCTCCGACTCGCTGGACAGAGACTCCTTCCACAGAAGCCACAGTGAGTGTTCTCAGCTATGCTCTGAATATCTTCAATTTTAATAAAGAATCTGTGACACGTCGGAAGATGTTTATGGCAACACCAGCAAACACACCTGGGGGGGTCCCAGGGGGCTCCGTTGTGATCCCGTTGCTGGGTGGGCTTGTCACCATTGCTATTCCAGGACTTTTGGGTGTGGCCTTGTGGGATAAGGGAGTTTAGGGATGATGTTTTATTCTGTCATTTTCAATATTATTTAGAACCGAGTTTCTTGGCATGGGGTAGAGAAAGCCCAGATGTAAGATACAAGAGGTCCAGTCCAAACCCAGAATTATAAGTGTAACTGGCTACATCAGAATAAACTCATGAATTTTATATTAAAAAAAGAGCCCTCTCACTTTTTCCACTTAAATGGCCTAAAAATAGTGCTCAGTGGCCATGAGCACCCAGACCAAGGTTCTGGTTTGTTACTCGCCCCTGGAACTCTGAGGCCCCTGGAACTGCCAGCCCCTGGAAGAAGCAGCTGGTCTGGACATGGAGTTGGAACCCTGGGCCTGGGCCCCACGGTCGACACAGCCAAGGTGCCCCGCATGGCTGGCGAGGCCGGAACCCCAAGGGCGCAGGGTCCCAAGTGGCCGGGGGCGGGAACCGGGTCCCCTGAGGGCAGTGAACTCAACGAACCTCGCCCCGGGGAGCACTTGGTTCATTTGCCCATGATATTCGTCTCAAAAACACAGCTAATTGTTCCCAGTGGGAAGAAGAAAACCCACACCGTAAATAACGTGGCAGTTCCCATTCCTTTCTCGTCCTGTTTGAGGTTGAACAACACATGTCCATGGTGCGTGTGGGTCAAGAAAAAATTACAGGGGAAATGGAGCTATTTTTAACGGAATGACACGAAAATGCCCCAGAGCAGAAACAGCCCGCCGAGCAAAGTAGCAGAGACACAAGCTGGTTCCTTGGAATAGCCAGCCATGTTGACGGTCACGTGGCCGGGCTGACAATAAAATAGTTTAAATATCAGGGGTATCGGGAACGAAAATGAGGTTATCAACAAAGACCTCACAGACTTTGAAAAAGAATATAATTGGATTTTAAGCAACTTCATTCTAAAACATTTGAAAACAGGTTATCTGGATAAATTTCTTGAAAAATATGTGCCAAAATTACAGAAAATAACCAAAAATTCTAAATAGTTCTATAGCATTTTTAAAAAGCAAACGTGCTATTTAAAACCATCCTAGCGAGAAAACTCTAGTTCCAGGTTGTTTTCCTGAAAATTCAGCCTCAGTCGTCCTCATATTTTTTCAAGGAGACAGTGAAAAACATTGTCCCTCTCATTTTCCAGCATCACTATGACCCCGAGCCAGCAGACACCGGGTCTGTCGGCGCCCCACTGGGGACACTCCACACCCCGGGACTGTGGGAGAGAAACGCCTGTGACTCAGCCACTCCGACTTCGGGGCGTTTGCTCCCACAGCCTGGGCTGGGGAAGGACACACGGTTCATTAGGGGGAAGGTGCCATGCAGTTTAATTAATCGGGATAAAACAGTCTCTTCAACAGGTAAGGGTGGAGTGACGGGGTATCCCTTTAACAAAGTGAAATTGGACCTTTTTTGGTGTCACGCCACAAAGTAAACTCAAGATGGAGCATTGACCTAAAATAGAAAACCTAAAGTTCTAAAATTTCCAGAGGAAAATGTGTCCATGACTTTACAAAAGGTGAAGATCTCACAGGAGGTCACAGAAAACACTAGCCAGAAAAATTATTAACTGGGTTCGATCAAAAGCAAAAGCTAACGGTTCCCGGTCGGAAACGGCCCTTTGAGGGAGCAAACCACGGACGAGGGCGGGACGAGGCGGGCCCACTGCGTCGAGCTGGGACAGACGCTGCCTGTCCAGACTGCGCAGAGAACTCCCGGAACTTAACGATAAAAGGACGGAACCCTCCACGCAATGCGCAAAAGCCCACACTGGTCACTGCACGGAAACGACTCGGCAGCCCCTGCCCTCAGCCTGGTGTGCACCCACGTCCGTCCCCACGCGCCTTGGCTCGCCCCGGGCAGGACGGACGTGGTTATGGAGGCTCATGGTTTTCCATGTTGCTCATGTGAGTGACACGGGTGGTGTCCCTTTGACACGTTTTCTCTGGCTCTCACAACGTGAAGCCAATGGATGCGGCACCATGTACATTCAGGATAAATGACAGCATGTGTCCACAGGACGAGCAGCACAAAGACGTTCCCCGCGGTCCCCTTTGTAACAAGAAGGACCTGACGCTGCAGCCGTCACAAGAAAACCCACAAAATACAGCAGATGTGTCATGAATTCCGCTTAGCAACAAAGAGCAACGACTACTGAATGTCAAAGCTTTGCGCAGAGGGCAGGAAGCCAGCCCAGAAGTGCGAGCCCTGTCGTTCCACTCGTGCCAGCGGCTAGAAAGGGCAAGTGTGGCCGTGGGGACACACGCGCGGTGGCTTCCTCTGAGGGGGGCTGAGTGGGTGGGGTGTGGGCCCTTCCTGGGGCGGCGACCGCACATCCCCGAATGGTGGTGTGGTGTCTGCAGGTACGTGTGTTGTTCACGACTGGACAACTGTACTTAGGACCTGTGCATCGTGCCACTTGAGAATTGCGTCCCGAAAGTTTCCGGCAGATTCCCTTTGTGTCTGCCCCGCGGTCCCCTCTGGCACAATCGAGCACAGCAGGAGCCCTCTGGGCGAGGCCAGGGGAGGACCCTTTCCTGGGTCTTCGCCACGAGAAATGGGTGATTCTGGCAGATGAGGCCTGCAGACACGGGCCCCGGCCCCTGTGCCCAGGCCCTCTCTGGTCATCGAGCTCCTGCTCCGGCCACACTCTGGCTGCACCAGGGCTCCCGGGCGCCGCTGGCACTGCAGGCCGTGGCGGGCCCTTCCTCGTGCCTCCAGGGCTCTGCTGGGCCATGAAACGTGGTGGAATTCCACTTTGTTGTGGTTTCATTGATGTCATGGTGGGAGTGGCTTCCCAGTGTGCGTCAGCTGGAAGCTGGAATTGTTGGGATGATGTATTTTATTCCAGGAGCTCTGTACAGTTTTCCGGGATTTCCTACCTTACCGAGCCCTGCTCTCGTTTCATTGACGTGGCATCTGGCAATGTTGTAGCTCCTGACGAGCGTCAAACCACCTGCTTTTCCAAGGATGCTGTCTACGGACTGAAATGGGAAGGCGTGCCTGGGGGTTCCAGGCAACCCTCGAGTGACGGAGGATGAACTGCGGGACCGCGCACACGCAGACCGTTCTCAACAAACGCCGCGAATGTGTCTTCTCCTCCTTGTGAGTCCCATTGTGACCTTGTCTTTCCTCTGGCTATTACTGTGAGAACGTTATTGTGAGAACACAGCATACAACACAAAGGACACGTGAAATACGTCATTGCTACAGCTTCTGGACACAGCGGGCTCTGAGTGGTCTTGGGGGACTTGAAAGTGATGCTCGGGTTTCCAACAGTGCGGTGGGCTGGCCGCCCTCAGCCCTGCATCGTTCGGGCTTCCCTGGGTTTGAGAACCAGGTGTCTGGTCCAAGGTTCGTATCCACACCCACAGAGCTCTATCAAAACTCGCAGTGAGAAAACAAACAGCTCGTGTAAAAAGAGGCAAAATATTAACCTGACCTTCCTCCCTCAAGCCGCACGGCCCACGTGTAAGCACCTGGGAGCGCGCCCGCAGCACTCGGCACCAGCAGCGAGCCCGGGAAAGCCCCCCTGGGGGCTTGGTCACGCAGTGCCATGCCCGGGGCGTGGTCACATTCAAGGCTGTCTGCAGCGAGTGCTGGGGACCGTGTGCAAACCAGGACACTCGAGCACTGCACTGGGAATTGGACACGGCACAGCCCGTCCGGAAGTCGGTGTGCCGTTCTCAAAAACTCCCACCCAGAGTCAGCCATTCCGCACCCTGGACTTGGGCTCTGAGACGGGGAGGCCTGTGCCTTCACAGCCACTTTAGCTCCAGTCACACGCCAGAAACAGCTCCGGGGTTTACCGGAAGGGGGAGGGCAAGCCCACCGGGGTATCCTTTTAGAGCGACCGCTTGGTGGCCAGCAGGTGGCCCGCAGCGCCCTGTGCCTCCCAGACGGTCACTGAGGGCGAGGGAAGCACAGCCTCACACATGGTAGGATGTCGTGGGTTCACAGCTGCTGGGACACAGGCCGCCTGTGGTGACAGAGAGCATGAGCGGCCCCCGAGGACGGAGCTGGTGGGCCGGGCCCCATGGGGAGGCAGCAGTGCGGGGTCTGTGGGGGGCAGGGCACATGGGCATCACCCTGATGGTGCCAGGCCAGAACTCATCGGGCTGCGCACTCCTCCTAGGTGCCCGGTCTCTGCTCTTTATCACAGCGACACACTGGTAACGGGTTTAAAATGGAAAACGGAGTTGTACAACGCCGCATGTGGAGAGTCTTTGAGACTGAGGGTCCGGATGACTTTGAATTTAGTTTTACGTCTGGCTCTAGAGATCACGTCTCCCTGTGTCTGCCCCTCGAGGCCCAGACTCCCAGGTCATCAGCAACCTTGGAGCCACAGGAGACAGCAGCCCGGACCTGCCCGATGGCCCCGGGGCCCGGCCACCGGCAAGCTGACTTGGGTATCCTGACTTAAGTTCCGTGTCAGCTCCTGAGCCCTGAGGTGGAGTGGCCCTGGCTACATTCTCACGAGACCCGACCGAGGGGCCCAGGGGCAGACCTCAGACCAGCCCTCATCCCTTGGCTCTGACCAGCCAGCTGCCAGCACCGCCCGGAGCCCCTGCCCCGGCGCCTTGTGATTGTGCCTAGTCGAACCTGTCACTTGTCCCCTACGGGGGAGTTGGTGCGTTTAGTGCAGGGGTGTCAAACGCGTTTCTCCCAGGGGCCACGTCAGCCTCGTGGTTGCCTTCAAAGGGCCAAATGTAACATCAGGACTGTGTACAGGTAATTACTCCTCAACTAGGGGCAAGGAGCTCGGCGCTGCCACCAGGTGGAACAAGGTGCTGGATAAAACCAGGTGGACGGCCGGGTTTGGTCTGCGGGCCTTGTGTTTGCCGCCTGTGGTTTAGAGCGTTGGTGCCTCGTCTCTCTATCGGCCGATCTGATATTCAACTCCTCTTTTTCTTCTTATGCTGCCAAGTCCCATTCATACCCTCCTCTGGGCCAGTGCAGGCTGGGCTTCTGGTAACATCTAGAGGAGAAGCATCTGCCCATAGGATCAGCAGCAGTCAGAGGTGGCCTGCAGCCAAGGCCACCGGCGTGTGTGTGCTGTGAGGGTCCTGCCCTCCCTCGCTGCGACAGCTTCGGCACGCCTGTTTGCCCAAACTTGTCCAACTGGACTCTGAGTGCTAGCATTCTGTGGTCTGTGGAAGACACCCCAACACCCTTTGTTACGGACAGCTAGTCTCGATCCTACCCTGGGTGCCCCGGGTCGTTGGGAGAGCTGTGGATTTAAACAGCCGCACGGAGCACCGTGCCGGGAACCTCAAAGAAAGGCGTAAATCACCTGTGTGCTGAGTCCCAGCTGCTTCTTCAGCCTGGGGTGCGCTTGTCCGTTGGGCTGTTTCAGGGGGATTCTGAGACAGATCTGTGTCATATCGATACCTATAAAAATTCTGAAATTGTGGAAGTCTCTCCCTCCCTCTCTGTCTCTCTGTTTCCATGAAGGAACCGTGCCGTAGAAATGGTGTTGATAGGCGGGCAGAAATGATTTAAACTGTGGAAAAATTAATGGGAACAAAGAGTGAATTCTGTTCCGAGATTCTGATCCAATCCACCTAACTCTAATTATCATCCTGCAACGAAGGATTAAAACCATCTGATCTAGTCATGTTTGTAAAATGCCCTTATTAGTAACCACATTGAGTGTTTTAATTGTCTTTTAATAATCATTCAGCACTAAACTCCCCCTTTGAAGAGTAAGTTTCACACTCAGATGTTGGATGTGAGTGAGCTGCGTGGGAGCAGCCATCACGTGGGACATCCGGAACATTCTGTGGGACTTTCCTCCCCGGGCACCCGCCCCAGAGGCCCAGGATGGCTTTAATTATCGAGAACACAGGCTATAAACTCTCAAACTCTGATGAAACGGGAGAACGTTCTGCGGCAGCTGCAGACGAAAGCCTGCCCGTGGAGATGAGAGGCGGCCCTGAGTCACCCAGCAGAGGGCCATCTGACCACACTTCCTGCGTGTGCACATCAGGGCTCTGGGCAACGGCCGCCCCAGGTCCCCAGAGGCCCTGGGGTGAGCACGGGGGTCAAGGCCACGGCAGAGTGGCTCCCCGGGTGTCCTGCTGGGAATGGGCTCAGTCCCTGGAAGAATCTCTAAATCCGACAACCCAGAGCACTGCAGAAGTACACTTCCCCATCCTGGCCCACGAGGCCCTTCCGGTGCTAGGGGACCCCGAAGGTGGCCTGACCGGAGAACAGGGTGCCTGTAGTGAGGCCTTGGGGGCTAATGTTTCAAATGGGGAGGTGACAGGTTATAAACAAGTCAAGGAGACTTTCGATTAGGAGGAGCCCATGAGTTCATGCTTTGAACACCTGCCCTACTTCCATGCCTCCAGGGCGTGGAAACCCTAACTGACCTGACGACCCTGTCCTGGGGTGAAGTGGATGAAAGGAAGCCTGAGGGCCAGGTCTGGAGCCCTCAGAATGACACCTGTCCCTGGGAGAGGCCCCACTGCTGGGGGAGTGGTGACCACGAGGGAACCTGGGGCCACCTCTCTGCAGGCCCGGCCTCCAGCGGGAGGGCCCCTGCAGAGCCAGTGGGCTGGTCACAGCTCCGGAGATGGCGTGAATCTTATTTCCATAAAGACTGGAAATCTTCACTGTTTTTACGTTCCTCTGGTGGACTGTAAGAAAGAAGACACTGACTAAGAAAGGCTCCCGGTTGCCCATGGGGCTCCTATGTGAGAAAGCAGGGCCTTGCCGCCATTTCTGTGCAGGGAACCCCCACACAACCTGCACTCAGGAAGCAGCCGGCACTGAGACGCCCGTCCGCACTGCTCCTGCCATAGAGTCTCTGGGATCCTGTGCCAGCCAACAGGACTAGGGCTTTCCCATCCAATCGGAGCTGCACAGCTTTAGCCTCATTAGCATCATCACTGACCAATCAGAGAAGCTCCATTCTGACCAACTGGGACGGTGTCTTTTGGAGAGATCAGATTGGGAGAATTGGAGTCCTCATTTGCATGAGGATGGACCAATCAGGCACCAGGGGCCAGGGCTTCTGTCTACATAAGCCCACGCCCCTCGCGCTCAGAGTCACACCTGAGACTGAAGAGCAGGTTTCCCTGCTCAGCTGAAACAGTGAAGCTGAGCGGAGCTGCCTGACTCCGCTCAGGGGCACAACTGGAGGGGCACAACTGGAGCTGGGTAGCCCGACGGTGGTTGAGCTGCAGCCTCTGTGCCCAGGGCTACATGGCGTCTGCTATTTTCACAGCTGTGCTGCATCGGGATTGAGCTGTTTGCGCTAAACGAAGTTCCTTCTTCA
This sequence comes from Sturnira hondurensis, assembly GCF_014824575.4. NCBI lineage: Eukaryota > Metazoa > Chordata > Mammalia > Chiroptera > Phyllostomidae > Sturnira > Sturnira hondurensis. The sequence goes on along the minus strand of NW_028072798.1, from coordinate 11,376,499 downwards.
CCACACCCAAAACTCGGGGTTTCTTTTGGTGGTGAGAGACGCCACCAGCCATCAGGTGACACTCTACTATCTCCGAAATGGGTGCTCTCCAAAGGCTGACTAAACTGCTCAGCACTATTTCCCTGCACTCAGCCTTGAACTGTCACGCAACTTGGAAAGTGTTGGCCAGACCTGGGACATCATCCTACAAGGGGCAGAAATAACCAGCTGTGACTATTGTAATTGATGGCAGCTACCGTCTAGAAGGACGGCCACGTTGCAGGTAAACAGTGGCCTGACACATCCTGAGAAAAGCCTGTGGGTTCTCAGAGTGGGGAGGGGGGGTGTGGTGGAGCATCCTATAGGTTCTGAAAGAGGATTTCGGGTGAACGGGGCGTGAGATGCTCACATGGCAGAAATGAGGGACGTCGCCACCTGCTGGCCCAGCCCTCGGTGCAGGTGAGCGGTTGGGACTGGTGGGGGTCCTGGGAGCTCAGCCGGCCTTGTCTCCCTTCCTGGGAGCAGGGGGCAGTTTTCCCAGGGGAATCTGCTTTAAGCTGAGCCTTGAAGGGTAAGGAAATGTCAGCCAGGAGCACAGACTGGGTGGGGAGGTGTGGAGCGGAAGGCCCCGGGAGAGTGTGGCCCACAGTGGCACTTGTAGCGTGCTGAAGGGGCAGCAGGAGGACCAGGAGCAGGGGTTGTTGGGAGAGCTGGGGTTCTCTAAGGAAGCTGATGCTCATCTGGTGGTCAGTGAGGAGCCACCCAGGGTGTGCAGGCACAGACGTGGTTGGGGCTGGTTTGAGCGGGATGTTTTAGGACAATAAATAACCCTGGAACCAGAGTGGGCAGAGCTCACCTGGACACAGGGACAGTCACGACGACTTAGGATGACTACTCTACCATTAGCTTCTGATCCTCTTGTCTTCACTGACTGCACAGAAGGGTCGGTCACCTGGGGGCTGACAGGTGAGCAAAGATGCCACTGAAGCCGGCAGTGCTGCCCGGCATGTTTGTGCTCAGGGCCATGATGCTTTTGGTTCAAGACTCTGGGCTCTGCCGCCAGACAGGCTACATTCCCACGTGGTGCCGCATCCTCCAGCTGTGTGGTTTGATCAGCTGGGTTAATCTCTTGGAGTCTGTTTTATTTTTAAAGACTTGATTTGTTTTTCGAGTTGAAGGGAGGAAGAAAAAGAAACAGATCACTTGCCTCTTGTATGCACCCTGACTGGGGACCAAACTTGCAACTCAGGCCTGTGTCCTGACTGGGAATCGAGCAGGCGACCTTTTGATTTGCAGGACAGCCAGCCCCCTGAGCCACACTGGCCTGGACAGAGGTTCAGTTTCCTCAGCTATTTGATTGGAGTAACAACCTTCACCAGGGCAAGCACGGATGGAGCGTGGGTACGTGGAAAGGGGTAGTGGGGGCGGGTTCTCCCCTTATGCGTGTGTGCCCTTGTCCTGCGTCTCTTTGAGGAAGGAGGCCTCCCAGGGCAGCCTGGGCACAGGGCTACAGGGTTGGGACTGGGACGCACTTCGCGTGAGGTCCATCGAGGGAAGAAGTGACATTCATGCTGCCATCGCCTGTCCCAGGACCCCCCGGGAAGGTTTCGGAGAAGACAGTGCGGTGCCTTGGTTCTCTCCACAGTGTCATTTGTGACGGGACATGGAAACAGAAGAGCTGGGGGCTGGGCAGGTGGGTCTGGAGGTGCACAGAGCAGGTTGGATGGATGCGTGGGGTCTGCACACGGGCTCGCTGGGAGGACACGAGCCAGCACACAGACCCCCGAGCTGTTGGAGATGCCTCTGGACCCGGGGGTCCTCTTTCCTCCAACTTCAATGTGATGTGGCCCGCCCTTCACGGTGGTGAGTCCACCCTTCTTGTGATTGGTCTGGAATTCAGTAGCATCCACTAGGCTGCTTGCTAAGAGCATCCTCATTTGGCCAAAAAAAGCCCAGACTAATGGTGCTGCTGAAAAACAAACTTCGCTTAGAGGACCCGGTCCTTGACTGAGGGCTCCAGGTGCTCGGCCGGGAAGGGAATCTCGGGGAGGAGGCAGAACTGCGTACAGATGGGTGCAGCCTCTGTGGGTAGGAGGGCGGGTCCCTGGGGCGCACCTCACCTCAGGCTCTGCACCTGCGGGTCAGCCGACTTGCTAGCTCTGCTTTTCTCAGGAATAGGAAGAACCCTGGCTCTTTGCCTCAAGGGAGGTCAGACATCTTGGTAGCTGAGCGTGACCTTTAGATCAGCCCTAAATAGGCTAAAGAGTTTTATGCCCCAAGACAGCAAAGCACTCAGGAAACATTCTTGGGAGCATCCCAACCATTTATTTCCAGAACTTGTCACAGGGTTGCAGACAGGCTCTCAGGTGCCCCCTGCCCACGTCCATAGGGTCGCCAGCCCCTGGGGCCACAATGCCCTTCAGGGGTGTGGGGTGCGGGGGACGCAGCTGTCACTGTCCTGGAGGAAGATGAAAGGGAAGGCCCACCCACTGGAGGTGCCTCTCCACTGGGAACATCCCTGTCACCACACTGAAACCAGAGGGAAGCCGACAGGCTCATTTTGAATTCCAGCTGCTTCTCAGGCTTCTGAGAAACAGCCTTGACCCCGTGGCTGTTTTGAATGGATGTGTAGAGGGTGGGTGGGAGGCGGCCCTGCCCTGGAGAAATGTGAATGGGGATGAGTTCCCTTCCCTTGCTTATCCCCAGGGCCTCCTCCATGCCTCTCCCTCTGGGAGAGTCGATGCTCCCTTTGAGGGAGCGGGGGCGGGGGGGGGGGCATCTGCAGCTGGGCTGGGAGGGATGCAGGTTCTCTGGGGAGACCCCGGTCCTCCAGGGTCCTTCTCTCCTTGCTCCTCAGGAATTCAGTTCCCAGATAATTTCAGTAGACATTATGGGACAAATGACAGCCCCAAAGGCAGGCAGGTCCTAACACCGGGAACCACTACCTTGCATGGCAGGTGACATGGAAATACAGCTCCCGAGATGAGGTGATTCTGGACCATCCCTCCCAGCCCTGCCGGTCATCTCAGCTCCTTGCCAGAGGGAGGCAGACACACCTGACGGGGGAGGAAGGGGTGTGTCCCCTGGAGCAAGACCCATGGGGTGGGGAAGGGGCCAGAGGACGGGCTGGAGCCCGGGGGCTTGGGAGGCTGGAGAGGGAGGGAAATAGATTCTCCATCAGGCCCATGGGGAGAGCTCCATTTTGGCCCAGGGATGCTGGTTCCAGACCGCTGGGCCTCCAGGGCTATGAGAGAACACACGGGCACAGCTTTGTGGCCCCAAGTCCAAGGTCATTCATTACAGAAACCACACAAAATGAATACGGCAGACGAATGTCTGCTGAGAAGAAAGATCACAGTTCTTGGCTCCTGCAGTGCATGTGGCCACAGCGCGGGGTTCTGCTGATGGGCTACGTGTGAAAGCATGGCTTCCTCTTCTGGAAAGGGGCCTGGCTGTTCCTCTATGCCCTTCCTGCCTGGGTGGAATCAGTGTCCTCCAGGTATCAGCCGCCATCCTGGACCTCAGGCGAACTGGGGAGTCGACTGCACACGTAGTGGGTCAGCAGGAGAGTGTGAGCCTGGAGTGGAGCCCGGGGCGGGGGGGGGCCCAGCCTAGCCCCCCACCAGGGTTGGATGTGAAGGGTGCGGAAGTGGGGCCCTGTCTCAGCCCCAGCACCGCTGGCAGCCTCCTCTGCTCTCAGCCACGACAAACAAATCACAGTCCTTCCAGAAAGCTTCCCTGCCCACCGCCTGCAAAAGGTCCTGCCAATTAGTTCATGCTTCTGTTCCTTGCTCACAAATTCTTAGCACACTATCGGTCATAAATTGATAGGAAGGAAAGAGTCTGATGAGTTGAATTTACATTAAGAACCTTCTGCCCTGGCTGGTGTGGCTCAGTGGATTGAGCACTGGCCTGGGAACCAAAGGGTCGCCAGTTTGATTCCCAGTCAGGCCACGTGCCCGGGTTGTGGGTCAGGTCCCCAGTAGGGGGCGCACGAGAGGCAACCACACATTGATGTTTCTCTCCCTCCCTCCCATCCCCTCTCTAAAAATAAATAAAATCTAAAGAAAATCTTTATGTTGGAAGAATAAACACATTTGCCATCACGGCTGCTCCTAGGTGTTACATTTCAGGCTGTAGGACGAGATCAGTGGAGTGAGAGGTGAGGCTGCTCCCCCTGACCCTGCCGAACATGCTCCGTCTTCTGTGGCTCCCAACCTTTGGCCCGAGGGGACTTGAGCAGGACAGGTTCTTGTGCCTCGTTTGTGTTTTCGGGGTTTGTGGTGGCTCCGCCTCAGGCTCACTCGAGTTTGCTTTGCTCTAAGTGGCAGGAACCAGGGCTTTCTCTGTCTACATCCAAATGCCCCAACATCATCCCTGCACAGTGTCTTACGGGGGTGAAGGCCAGGGCCTGACTGTTCTCCCGTGGGCCGTGGCGAGACGTGCCGAGCTCACGCACCCGAGTCCCGTGTTCCTCCTAGCACCCTGGCGCTCTCCGGGGCTCTAGCGTGGTTTCCCAATGCTGCACAGCGGGTGGAGCTGGGTCATGCGGGGTGGTGTGTCTGGCCAGGGACCTGGCAGCACTTGTTCTGCCCGCCTGGGGTGGAGAAGGGGAGTGGGACCTGGAGGGCGGCTCCAGGAAATGTTTTAGAGAGGGGTATGGTTTGATCGTGTACAGCTTATCAACACGTCGGCGAACACGCTGGGAAGTTGGTGCGAACAGGCTCTGTGGCCTGCTCTGTGCCGTGCTGTCCTTAATGAGCCGAAGTCAGGGCCTGTTCCTTCTCTCGGCTTCTCGCCAACATCCCTCCAGCTCCAGCCAAAGTCCGGACGTGCAGAGGGGGATTGAGAAGGGCCACGAGGACAGAAGGTGAATCCTGCACATGGGCTGGCGTGAACGTGGAAGCAGATACTCTACTCAGATCTCGTTATCAGAAGGGCTCCAGCAGGCGTGTTGGCTGCCTTCTGGAGAGGACTGGATCCTGGCCCAGCCGAGCACCCGGGGGGGGGGGGGGGGGCATTCTCGAGTGGATGTGGTCACACGGGCTGATTGACTGGATGTGACCCTGCAGAAAGATGGTGAAGGGGGCCAGTGTTTTTAAGCGCATTTGCTTTTTGCATTTTCAATGGAGTAAAGGATTTTTTTAAAGAAAACATATACCGTTCTTGCGAGACTTTATGCCTTTGAAAGAAGGTTTAAATATATCTTTAAATATCCTGCGAGGTTTATTGTTGGAAGGGTGCTTCATGAATTGGAATCCGGAGGTGCTTCAGAAGCTGGATATTTTTACTGGAAGGAGTCGGAGTTTCAGAAGTCACTTCAAGTTGTGCATTTCAAGAGGCTGAGACACATGTTGTACAAGTTTATAACCCTCAGGACACTTGGTTCGTGTGTGGGCGTGCAACAGAGGAAAAGTGTGGCGTCTCCGCAGGCCTCGGGGCAACGAGGGGGAAAGCCTGACTCTCGGCAGGTGTCCCTCCAGCAGCCACGCCTGCCTCCTGCTCCTTGGCTTTCCTGTGCTGCTTTATTGGGATGACCCACATCGTGAAAGCCCCTTGGGAGTTTCTGGGCTTGTTCATGCTGAGCAGGTGATAAGCAGGTGTGTGGCGGTGCAGTGTGGGCCATGCAGGCGGAGCCACTGTGAGGGGACAGGGCTGTCCACACCTGCCCTAACCCTGCCTCTGCAGAGGTGGCAGCAGCACTGCTCAGAGGCCCAGGGGACTGAGGACTCACGCTGAGGCTGGATGGCTCGCTGCTGTCCTCGGAGTCAGGGACAGAAACAAGTCACACGCTGTTAGAATGTCTTCCTCCTTTTGGCCTTGGGCTGGAGGGCGTGCCGGCAGATTCTGGGGCATGGCTGGGCTGCTGTGAGACCTGAACCCTGTGGCTCTCCGCCGTTTCAGAGGACACACAGTTTACAAAGGACGCGGAATGTCCGGCTGGAGGCACACTGAACACGTGTGTTGTCTCCAGCTTCTCTCCGGATCCTGCCCTCTGTGCCCAGACTCTGGGCTCTGCTGGCTCCGTTCTACAGGACACCCAGGTGTGACAGACATACCGACATTTTGCTGGAAGAGAAGAGAGAACAAGGTTAGAGGCTGTTGAGAGTGAAATGAGTGTCACAAAAGTATCCCAGGGAATGAGAGAGGAAGTCCCACACCGGGTGGGGGCCTCTCCGCCCGCCGATGGGTTGTGAGCATCAGCTGCCCGGTGGCCCAAGGCTGCCTGCCTCTCAGAGTAGGGGGAGGGACGGCCCAGGACAAGGACCCCTTCTTCCCACTGGGCAAGGCAGGGCAGGGGCATTGATGGTCTGATTTCTAACCATAGTGACACTTTTTGCTTCTCTGTCACCTGGCTCAGACCTGCTTTGTCCTAGACTTTTTTGAGTCTTACAAGATCAAAAGTGATGTTGGCTCTCTGCCTTATGTGACCCATCCATCAGAGGCCAGTGACCAAATATAAAGTGTTGATTCCAGAGACCAGTGTTCCCGACAAACTTCGGGGGAGCAGCCATTTCCTATTATTGAAAATACCGTTCTCCATGGTGGCTCAAACACAGGACGTCCACCTGACCTTATCACGCTGTCCACCTCACTGACACTGGTGGGAAGGAGTGCCAAGACTTTCTGGACCGGCTGTACAAACCCAGTCCTGCAGCCTCATGTTTAGGGACCTGGTGGAGGCTTTACACTAAACAGACACCTTACGTGTTAATTCGAAGAAACAAAAAACCAATTTCTACTCACAGACGTTCTGAACTCCCTGTGACCCTTCTCTGCTTCCATTGCTGGGGTCCCCCAAGCCAGTCCTGCCCTGGACCGGCTCTGACAGAGCCAGTTTTGGGGGGCTGGTGCCACACAGACACCTCAGAAACGCCCACTAGGCTATCACCCGTCTCCCTGGGGGGAACTTGGCATAACTATTAGCAGGAGACATTCTGGGGAGCAGTGGGGTCCTGGCAGGTGCACGTCGGGGGAGGTTCTGTGTGCTGGGCCCACCTCACTCCACGGGCCTGCACCTGCTGGTCGGACTTGGCAGAGCTCATGCCCAGGTCCCAGGCTCCTCGGCCGCTGCCCCACGGGTCATTAGTGCCATTAGATGCGCTAATTTGAGCAGTACCGTCTAGTGAAATCTTACTACGCCTGGTGGCCGGCTTCATAGGTTATTTTATAGAACCTCAGACGATGTCTGCTAGATGGGGTGGCTCACGTGCTTCGACCTACTCAGCTACACCTGGCAGTCAGTGTGGCTCGGCCCAGACCGCGCCGCTGCTCCTGGGTTCGGCCGATCCGTCCCCAGCCCACAGGTCTGGAACTCTGCAATGCTGCCTGCTGCTTATCAGTTGGGAAATGAAGACCTGGAGAGGGAAGTTGTTCCAACTTTTCCTACTCATCTGGCATGAAAAATTTATCCTGAGCATAAACAGCACGAGCCTTGCCGAGAAAAACAAGTGATGGCATTGTGGGAATTTAAACATTTGATGGAGACTCATTTCTAGACACTGGGTTTATGACAACTGGTAAAGCTGATGAGTCATTCCACTGTGTTTGGATTTAGCATCAATGTTGGGGTCATATAGGAAGTTGCAAAATTAATAAACTTAGATAAAAAATCAAACCATAATTTTTTATAGCTTCTCGATTGAGTGGGAGCCAGGATGTTTTTACAGGGCCAAGAACCAGGGTCGGGGCCAGGCACGGAAGGTGGGCTGCGATGGGCTGGCTCCAGGGCACTCCAGGAGGCAGCCACTGGTTCTCAGAGAGACTGCGACGCAAAGCCACCGAGATGGAAGTGTCTGGTGCTTGTTTTACAGGTACAGTTTCATGATCAGGCTTGGCGTTGGCACTGGTGCACATCACCAAATCCACTTGAACCACATACTGGAGCAAAAGTCCCCTCTTCGCTCTTTGCTGGGGCCTCCAGGGACCCAAGCCCAGCCGCCCTCGCAGAACCAGTCCCGGGCCTGCCCCTGTTGGCCCCAGTCCACGGCTGACAGTGTTGTCCCCACCTTTGCTGCCCGCCTTCCCATGGGGTGGGGGATGCAGAGAGGAGGGCTGTCCCAGCGTTTTGGTAGATGAGAGAGAGAGAGAGAAGAATCAAGTAAAATCAGAAATGGAAGGGGAGATACTACAATTCACGCCACAGAAAGTAAAAACGGAAGCTCATAAGGGACCATTATGAACAATTACGCCCGACTGAGCGGGATAACCCAAAGGTGGGGTAATTGATCGAACCATACAACCTTCTCAGCCTGAATGAAGAAGATGCAGATTCCTGGACGGATGGATAACAAATAAGAAGATTGAATTCATCTAAACCTTCCGACGGCAAAAGCCCTGGACCATGCGACATCACAGGCGAATTGGAGCGTTAGCTCCAATTCGTTTGCTGAGGAACTGCACCCCTACTTCGTAAACGCCCCCAGAGTGGAAGAGAAAACACTTGCAACACTGACACCAGCATCGCCCCCACAGCCAACCAGGCGGAGGCGCCACAAATGAGAACAACTTCAAACTGAGGCCCCTCCACAAAGCATCAGCAGACCGAGTTCTTGAGCATGGTGAAAGGGTCACACACCCTGACCAAGGGGCGTTTCACCCCGGGCCCAAGCATGGCTCAGCACGTGAGAATCCTACACCCATCAGCAGGATGAAGGACAAAGATCACACGAGTGTCGCATTATGTAGGAAAAGCAGGTGATAAAATGCAGTGGGTTTCCAAGTCAAGCCCCCCCATAACTTACGTATAGAAAGACTTGACCTCAACACATGGAGGTACGTGTGAGAAGCCTACGGCAACCATTTTCACGCTCTTCCCGCCTGTTTAACACAACACTTTGAAGTCACAGCCAGGGCGAGTTGTCAGGAGAAGATCACCTGAATCAGAAAGGAAGAAGTAAAATTGCCTCTGCAGATGGTATGATCTTATATGTAGAAAGCCCTAAAAACTCCACACACACACACACACACACACACACACCTGTTAGAACCCATCAGTTAAGCATAATTTCAGGATACAAAATCAACATATAAAGATCAGTTGTGTTTGGATACACTAAAGAAATTACTTGAAAAGGAAATTATGAATAAAGCCCCATTTATAATATGGAGGTGAGCTAAAGTGGATTTACAGTTGGGAGTATGTGAAACAGAGTTTATTCGTGTATTATTTATTAACTGCATTTTCTGTATGAACAACTGTAAACCTACTTTTGCTCAACCCTATAGAATAAAAAGATAAAAAAAAAATAGCCCTCACTAGTGTGGCTCAGTGGATTGAGTTCCAGCCTGTGAACCAAAGGGTTGCCGGTTTGATTCCCAGTCATGGCACTTGCCTAGATTGTGGACCAGGTCCCCAGTAGAGGGTGCAAGAGAGGCAACCACACATTGATGTTTCTCTCCCTTTCTTTCTCCCTCCCTCCCCCTCTCTCTTAAAATAAATAAAATCTTTAATAAAATTGTTAAATAAAAATTGACCAGATTTTAAGATTTCTAGAATTAGCCATAGATACATGCTAGATATTAGGAGAAATAAGAAATGTAAGCAGTGAAATTCCAGTTAAACTACCATTTTTGTAGGCTTGGTTTTAGTCCTGGACACCCTGAAATCTTTTTTTTTGACCAAGTTTTCCTTAATCTTTAGATCACTATCTTTACTTTTAAATGGATAATTTCAGTTAAGGACATGCGCATTACTACTAGCTGGTTAATACTGTGCTAGGTGCTTCATCATATAAATTAGTAAACTTTTAAAAGCTAAATTAATTAAGAACCTCTCATATAGGTTTTCTCACTGCTTTTCTGATTAACTGCACAAAAACTTTTGATCAGAGAAATTTTGTATTTTATTTTCCAATAGCTTCAAAATCTAAAGACTAAAAGGCATACGATAAGAAACACATTCGGGTCAACCGTGTACATGCTCCCTTCACCCATCAGTTCAGAGCTGCTGCCTCCCGCACTTCTAACTGGGAGTGGTGTTTACACAGCCCATACTGACCTGTGCCCCTTCAGAAACTCCGCTCCCCAGAGGGATCCTTTTCTTACTTTTTTTTTGTAAATCTTGGCTCAAGTAAGTTGGGATGGCTGGTCTTATGTCTCCACTTGACTGGGCTGCGGGGAGCGCAGGAACTGGGTGAAACGCTCCCCCGGGCGTGTCTGTGCAGGTGTTTTGAGTGGGATGAACATTCGTGTCTGTAGACCGGTGAGTGCAGTGGACGACCGTCCTAATGAGGGTGGGCCTGACCAGTCAGTTGAAGGTCTGGACAGACTGAAAACACTGACCCTCCCCTGAGTATCAGACAGGCTCCCTGCCTGACTGTCTGAACTGGGACATGCATGGGCTTTCCTCCGCCTTCCACGCTCCATATGGAACGTGGGCTCTTTGGGGACGTGGAGCTGCAGGGCTTTAGCTTGGCCCTCAAGCGTCAGGTGCGCTGCGTCTCCGGCTTGCTGGCTGGGCCTGGTCAGCCTCCGTCACGCTGGAAGCCGGTTCCCCGTGACAGAGCTGCCCCTGTGTGAACGGTGCAGGGGCGCCTCCCTTGGGAGAGCCCTAATGCAGAAGGCTTGCGCAGTACTTTCAAAAGCAATCCACGGTTAGGGAAGACGAAGGCCCTGCGCCCATCTTGTGAGGTCGTACAGCCTCGGATGTCTTGCAAAACGTGACGTTATTCGTGACCTGCAATGGCATTGGAAGGAAAAGGCATTTCCACGCTCCCGGGTGGTTGCCCTTATAGGCCTGCTCCATGTCGGGACGTGCCAGCAGGCTCGGGCACGGTTCGCCCTGCAAGGCCGCTGCCGTCTGCCCCGAGCACTGAGTTCCGCAGGAACGCGGCACACGTGTGCCCATAGAGAGGGACCCGCAGGTGGCGGGTGGGCGCGCCTCCCCGTCAGGTGTCCGCGCTCCGATTCCTGCCTAAGGACGACGGTGCTGCGTCACGTCGGGCACGTGGGTCTGCCTGTGAGGCCACGCCCCCCGTGCCCTCTCCCAGCACGCACGCCGTTCTCACCCCCGCCCCGCCCGCCAACTTCCAAAGGACCGGGCAGAGCAAAGTCCTCCTGCGTGCGGTCCAGTCCGGGGAGCGCCGCGCCGCAGGCGCTGAGCCGCCTGGTGTCCGCCTCCCTGGGGTTTGAGGCGAAGGAGAGCAGCCGTGCCCTGCGAGTCAAAGCACAGACGCCTGTGCAATGGAGTCCTCTTTAAAGGAGACGGAACGCACTCTCCGGTCTCGCGGTCCCAGGCAGCGTTTGCAGAACACAGGTGACCTCACAGGTGGACCCAGGCACAGCCGGGGTCAAGTCCCCTGCAGAGATGGCTGCAGCCACCTACCGGAGGCTGCCTCACCATACGTGTCGCGCCCCGTGCCAGGTGGGGGGTAATGCTCAGCCGGGGCCTGGGGGTGCACCAGCTTGGAGTCTCCCCAAGGACGGGCATGCCTTCTGAGGAATTCCAGGGGTACTGGCTGGCTGCCACAGGAAATGCCCCCAAACTGCCGTCTGGTGTCACTGGTGTCCATCTGTGTGCTCTCCGTATAGCCTCAGCTCCGAGAACCTTCTAGAGTCGGGGCTGCCCGAGTCTAGTCCTCCCTTCCTTGGTGGCCCACCATGTCTGGGCCCGAGGTCTTCTCTGCTACACCCCCAGAATCCCACTCACCCCCTTGCGCGTGCAGCACCCCCAGATTTTCTCTTGGACTTTTATTTCCTCATTAGGTCCAGGCCCTTCCTCGAACCGCGTCGCCTCCCAGGACCCCTGGCTCCCTGCCCTGCTCCCCCAGTCACCCCCCACAGTGCAGGACTGGACGTGCACCCTCTCTTAGTACGTGGTCCCTGTGGTCTGGCTGACTTGTCCAGCGGTGACTCCCTCCTGCCCTAACTTCCCTGCCTCAGGTCACGCTTGCTGCGCTAACCCCCATGCCGTGTGCTTGCAGGAGGGCCGTGGGGGAGGGGTGTGGGCACCTGCTGCACCCCAGCCACTGTCCACCTCGGCCTCTTCAGACCCAGCTTCCTCTTCCTCATGAAGGCTGATGGGGTCCCGCAGCCTGGCCCTGACAGGAACGCCCTCATCCTCCCAAGACATCAGACGGGTGGAAGGCACGCCTGTGGTCCCCACACTCTCAGTGGCACTGTTCCCGGGCTGAGGGTCAGCCCGAGCGACCTGCCGCCTCCCACAGCACCCTGCAGCACGCAGACAGTGTGGGGGCAGGCAGGGGCCAGCCATGGGGGCGCTGGGAGTGGGTTTACTCTCAGGACAGTGGGGGTCCCTGGGGGTCTCCAGCAGGGCTGTCCCACAGTGCCATTCATGTATAGTGACCTCTGGGCACTGTGGGGAGGGACAGGCAGCTTGTGGTGACAGGGTGCCCCCCCGTGTGGGCTGCTGGCATTCCTGAGTGCTTCCCCACACGGGCCCCATGGCTCTCCCATGTGCCAGTGAGAAGACACTCGAGTCCCCTGTCTTCCTGTGCAGGAGGGCTTGGTCAGCTCCTGGGTTCTGAGCAGGATAGGAGCCATGGGCCTAGAGCCTGCTGTCCCGGGGACTGACTGCCCCACCACAGCCCACAGAGGGACAGAGTCGGTGGTCACACTGTGTGCAGTGGTGGACGGATGTTAAGCCTACAATGGGGCTTGGTGGGGGCTGCCCCACAACGTTGGGGGACCAGGGTTCTGGGGAGACAAGTTCTGGGTTCCTGGGAGGTGGTTGGAAGCACAGAGGGCAGGCCCCGGGGTAGGGCCCCCCAGTGCCCAGAGCACTGTCCTGGGCCAGCCTCCAGGGTGGGGTTTGTGCTGATAATTACGCCCATTTCACAGGCAAGAATGAACACCAGGCCCAGAGGGGGCGGGCAGCTCTGCAGCTCTGGCTGGCAGCCGGGTTCCCGGCCCATCCCACCACGAGCATCCATCCCCTGTCTGGGGTGGGCTGTCCATCCCCACATCGCCCTCCCTGCTGGGGACCCTGTGGGCTGGTGCCTCTGCCCTCCCTGGTCCCAGCTGCCAGCCTCTGTGTGTGAGCTGAGTTCCCACCAAGTGTGGATGTACCGTGACCTCACCCACTGGCTTCCATCCCCATGGGCTCTGTTCAGGAATGTCCCCCTCCTGCTGCCACCAGCCCCAATGCGCTGGCCTGGGAGTCACACGCTGTTGTTTCTCTGTTTTCGGTTATGACCGCACGCGTTCCTGAATTCCCCCCTTCCAGAGGAGGGGCCAGAAAGCCCTTCTGCTTACTCACAGTCTCTGGGGAGGCGAAGATGGAGCAGATGCCCTGAATCAGGAAGTTGCACGTCCCTGCACCTCCAGCTCTTTGCTCCAGCCCTCGGGTCCCGGAGCCTGTCCATTGTCCCCATGGCTCCTCCTGGCCCCCGTGGAGCACAGCCACCCATCTCCAGCCTCGGGGACGTTCCTGGCCCTCCCACCCCATCTGCAGCAGTGCTGATGTGGGCACTCAGCCTGGGTGCTGACCGCAGAGCCCCCTCCCTGAGGGACCTCATGTGCAGAGTCCTGTACCCTCTGCTGTGGCATGACCAGTCTCTGGTCATGACGTCCTCTACCCCACACCGAGGGCCCCCCCCAACGTTGCACAGTGCCGAGCCAGACCAGGAACACTGTCGCTGTCCTGTGGGCCCAGCAGCTTCTGGCTCCAAGGAGCAGGCACACCAGCCCGATGGCACCTGTGGGGTGCGCAGGGTCACGCATCGGGGGTGTCATGAGGGCTATGCACGTCCTCCCAACGCCTCAGCCTGCATGACACTGCCCACCCATGGCACTCGGGAGCACCCTCCACGTCCTGCCTGCATCTGGCCCTCCCTCACTCCGCTCCCCTGGCCCCACTGGCCACTGCAGGCTCCTCCCTCTCCTCCGGCTGGGCTGCTGCTCCGGCGGAGCCTGACAAGGCGTCCTGAAGCCAGGCGCTCCTCCCTCAGCTCAGCTTGGTGCGTGCAGGTCGGAGGACCAGCAGGCGGAGACACACTCAAGTCCCTTCACTGGCCCCGAGAGAGGGGCCAGCCTCTGGCCACAGGGACAGCTGACCTGTGAGCAAGTTAAGGTGAACCGGCGAACTGCAATTATTGGCTACAAAGTCTTTTAAGGGAAACTGGGTTATACAGTCTTCTCTGGAGTGTGAGAAAACAAAACTTTAGTTGGAGTCCAGGTTTTTTCATTCAAATGACGATGTTACCACCAGCTCGCTGACCGGAGGGAAGATGCATACCCTTTGAGTCGGGTGTCTTTCTGTCATCAGAAATTGATACCATCCATGGTGCCCATGACAAAAAGGCTTCCAACACCATGAATGGGAGGCGAGGACTCTCCCCCTTGGCAGGTGCAGTCCTGGGCTGGGTGTGGGGAGTGCTAGGTCCCTCAGCGAGGTCACAGGGCCAGGTCCCAGGCTGGCTCAGAGCGAATTCCACGCACACCCTCTGACACATCCTTGACATGCAGCCTGACCTGTCTGGGGCCAGGCATGTCTGACCAGCCCCCATCCCCGTGCCCGCCCTCTGCCCGCTCTGCCCTGCGTGAGCCTGGGCGAGGGCAGGAGTCAGCTGCTGCCACTGTCTCCTCCCCCAGTGTTTGCACCACCGCACACCAGGATGCCTGCTGAGTCCGTGGTGGACGCTGATTCCCTGCTGGTGGTTCATGCCCCTGGAAAGTGGGGGTCACATGGGTCTGTTGGAGTGTGTCCCACAGGCGGGCTGTGCTGGTTGGGAAAGGCCAGCCTTGTTTCGGGCAATGGGAGGCACCGTTGAAGTGGAGAACTCGCATTCTTTCTTTGGCCGGTTTTATTTATAGCATGTATTTCCTGACAGGAGAAAAGCCATTTTCCTCTGTCTGGCTCCTCCTCTGTGGTCCTCCTGCGAGGAGGAGGGATTGAGGAGGAGGGATTATGTCATTCCTTCGAGGGAATGAATTAAGCGCGCTGGAGAGGGGATCAGCATATAAAGCCATGACTGCTGCCAGAGGCCAGTGAGCCTGCCGCCCGCCGCCTGCAGAGGGCCATCCGTGGCCCCAGCCCAGCCCAGCCCACCACCACCCCTCACTCCCTCCCAGCCCTGAGCGGCCCTCTGCAGCCTTCTCGCTTACTGGTAAGACTTTTTTTTAAAAACTTCACCAAATCGTTTCATTGTAGTTTAATTTTTGAAGACGTGTCTTCTGATTTCTGAGAAGAGAGAAGGAAATTGTGAATGCAGCTTTGCAACTGAAGGCTGCCCCATGCCTGTGACAGCCACGCAGGGCACTGTGTCTCCGCCGGGTGCTCCGTGACTGCCACGGGCAGTGGGGATGCTGAGCCCTTGCTCGGCTCCTGCAACGCACTCACGATGTGTTGCTTCACAAATGTCCCTGCCAGGGGACCAGCGCACATGCTACAGAAGTTTGCACGTTGGTGTCTGTTCTGGGAGGGGAACCACGATGAAGGAATCCGGAAAATTGCCGAGAACTTGAGAAACTAATCAGATTGTAGAGACTCCAGCGGTAAACATGACTGATAGCTGAAAATAGGTAATAAATAATAATACATGGGTTAGAAGGAGCAAGTCCTTGGAAAGTGCCCGGAATGCAGTCTTACAGGCGGTGGAATTAGCATATGGAAAGGCCAGTGGCTGTCAGGGCCAGGTTGGGGCATTAGCACGGGAAAGGTGGCCGGCAGGTGGGGCTGCCCCAGCCTGAGCGGCGCTGGCCCGGCTGCTCGGTGGGGAAGCAGTTATCTGTCTGAAAGTTGTTTTTGCTGTGGTGCCTGATACAGAAAGAATTTTAAAAGATCTTCAGGCGTTCTCAGGACACTCAGTGGCAGAAGGTCTTTGGAAAAATCTCTTCTGGCAAAGCCGGCACCATGAACACCGAGTGTGGGGCTGTGGCACCCACAATGCCAGAGCCTGTGTGCCAGTCACCGTGGCATGTGCCACTCAGTGGACCAGCCCGGCAGCCAGGCGACATGGGATGTGGCAAGGCTGTGTGGCAGGGACAGACCCTGGCACTTCTATTTTGGGAAGCCCAGGGTGGGGCTGGTCAGAGCTGCATTCATTCACTCTGCAGAAGCCCAGGCTCTGGGAGCCAGTCTCACTGGGAGGTTAAGTTTCTGGTTAAGAAACTTAACCTCCATGTCAGGCAGAGGCTGTCTTTCCCGAGGCATCCTTGCCTGCTGTCCTCAGTGCAGAGGCGCACATCCAGTGGGCGCACGAGGGCGCAGGACAGGCCCAGGGCATGGGGACCACGCTGTGGAGCCCACAGACAGAAATGTCTCCTCACGGCCCCTGGTCCTCGTGAGAACCCCACTGACATCATCTGTCACGGACGCCCATGAAGAGTCCCACTGGGAGCCTTCTGGGTGGGAGCCCCGCCAAGGCACGTGACCAAGCCTGTGTCTTCACTGTGCTGGATGAGCCCTCGCAAGTTCTGACAGTTCCATCTGCCCTCTGGTCCCGAGAGGTGGGCATAAGGGCTGCAGCTCCTGCCCCGGCTGGGGAAGCCCACAGCACACGGCAGTGTCCGGTCTGGGCGCTCGCCCCGGCCCACTGCTGCGGGGCTGTCGGCTGCAACAGCCAGTTAGTTCTGGGACTGCTTTTGTGTCAAGCAGGCGTCTGGGCTCCTGGCCCTCTGGGGGTCCCTCGGTGCAGGAGCCAGCTCTGCCACATTAGCGAACACTTCGGGAGAGGCAGCTCCCGGGGCCTCTGCAGCCCCGAGCCACTCACACACTTTCGTATCCTGAAGGGGAGAGGAACTGGGCCTTGGTGCCTGCACCCAAGGGGCCCAGGGAGCCCAGGCCCCGGCAAGGAGGCCCCACAGGGGTTAACGTGCAGCCGGCTGCCCGCCAGGCCTCCTGACTGCTGGTGCAGCCTCTGCTGAGCCAACTGAAAACCCCGAGAATGGAAAAACAGGCCTGTAGGAAGAGAGCCAGGCAGAGTAAAACTCCTGAGTGGGATGCTTTGCTTTTTGTAATTATGATTCTCCAAATTAAGTTCATTGCTAACTAAATATACGGTTAATGTTTATTCTATTTAAGTTATGCACACTATTTCTTTTCTTGGCTATTCCCCACAAAACGCCCTCAGCAATCACTCCCCCATGCCGTGTCTCCCTGACGTGGGTTCCCGGGGTTCCAGTCCCCACTGTGCTTCTCCACGTAGCCCTGCTGGGGAGGAGCCCCACTTTCCCCCCCCCCCCCGTAAGCTGGAGATACTAATGAGAACAGTGTCTACCTCTGGGGTCCTTAGGACGATGAAGTAGCCCAAGCATCCGAAGGTGGTTTGCACAGGGCGGTCGGCAGTCCTCTCAGCAACCGCGAAGGATGCCAGCTGAGAAGCACACTTCTCATCGTCAAGCCTTTAATCCCTGCAGATCCCTCCGTTCCGCCTTTTGAACACAGACTTCTGTTCAGTGGTGGCGCACAGCGAGAGTTCCTGTCTGCCCTGGAGGCTGCGTGTGCTCGGCACCACCAGGCTCTGACCGTCCGGCTGCCTGCCTGCCTGCCTGCAGGGCTGTGCCGAGGACCGGGATGCTCTGGACGCTGGTCCTGCCGGCCCTCTGGGCCTTGTGCGGTGCTCAGGGTGAGTGGGGCCCCGGCGGGGGGGAGGGTTGAGGGAGGGACGAGGGGTGCACAGCAAGAGGTTCGTGGTTGGAGTGTCTGACCTCTCAGCCCTTTTAGTAACTTCGTTTTGAATAAAGTCTTGTTTGAGTCCACACAAAGGAATGACGTATATTTGGAACATTCAGGTATTAGAGAAAAATACGTTTCCACCCAGAAGTATATTTTTTCTGGGCACATCTCAGCCCTATTTTTCTATAAGTCGTATTTCCGACACTCAAAGTGTTGGGTGTTTTGTAACTTCTTTTCATTCTGCCTTACTTCCTCCTTAAAAATGTGTTACATTTCCCTAGGTCTTTATTCTTCTATAGCATAATTTCCAATGCCTGGATAATATTCGGTCAGAAGCTAAACTAGTTTTTTTGACCAGTTGCCACCTACATGGTTACTTTATTTTTACTAGTATAAACGATGCCACAGGCAACACTTTTGTAAATAAAATCTTCACCAGGATTTCGGATTATACTGGAGGATATGTTCCAAAAGCAAAATGGAATCAGAGGTTTTAATGATTCTAAGGATTTGGGATCTACGTGCAGGTAGCCCTGCTGAAGGCGTTTGCCTCCCCCCTCTCAGCCCCATGCAGCACGCTGTTCTCATTTACCACATTAGACGTGGGGTTAGGCTTCGTTTCAACTCTCTGCTCAGTAAATTATCTTGAATTATTTGAACCGTTACAATTTTGGTAGGTCTGACAGCTTTTCTTTCCAGACAGCAAGCTAAACCTACACGTTTAGAGCTCTGAGGCCCGCTGTGGTCTCAGATTCCCGCCCGGAGTGTGCGTGACAAACACAACTGATTTTCCACAGGCCAGTGCTGTTGAACTGTCTCCACGAGAAAGAGACAGACAGGCCAGGCTTTCTGAAAACACAGGGGACAGGCTAGGGTGCATTTCGCGTCTAGGATGTTTTCTGGGCATCACTCCGTGGGGAGACAGGTGTATGATGTCCAGACCCGGGGAGCAGGAGTGGGAGTGGGGGAGCCCAAGGTCCAGCTGGGGATGAGGTCCAGACCGTGCGTCCGGCAGAGTGCAGGAGCCTGCTCTTTTCCTCGGGAAGTCCTGCTGGGGAGTGTCGGAGCAGCACAGAGTGGTGGGCGCTGGAGCGGTTGGTACTCTGGCCGGCACTCCCGACCTGTCTAACCGACCAGCCCCTGTTTCGCCGACCCTTCTCTGAGCAGCATTGGAGGGAGAGGAGAGTGGACTCACACCGAGGGTGTAGCACTGCACCTGGTGGGGTGGGAAGCCACGGTACTAGGGCACTGTGTGGCCTGGTTCACTTCCTGGCACACGAGTCCACCTCTGCTGCCCACCGGAGGGAAAGGGCGCCCCTGCGGGCCCCGTGCCCACCTCCTGTAACCCCTGCTCTGTACCCCTGTGCAGCTGGCGAGCAGGACGAGGACACAGCCTTTGACCTTTTCAGCATCAGCAACATCAACCGGAAGACCATCGGGGCCAAGCAGTTCCGGGGGCCCGACCCCCACGGGCCGGCCTACCGCTTCGTGCGGTTTGACTACATCCCGCCGGTGGGCACGGCGTACCTGGGCCAGGTCGTCCGCCTCATGCGGCAGAAGGAGGGCTTCTTCCTCACGGCCACGCTGAAGCAGGACCGCAAGTCCCGCGGCACGCTGCTGGCCCTGGAGGGCCCCGGCGCTGAGCACCGGCAGTTCGAGATCGTCTCCAACGGGCCGGCCGACACGCTGGACCTCACCTACTGGCTGGAGGGTGCCCAGCACGTCCTGTCCCTGGAGGACGTGGGCCTGGCCGACGCCCAGTGGAAGAACATCACCGTGCAGGTGACGGGCGAGACCTACAGCTTGTACGTGGGCTGCGACCTGATCGATAGCTTCGCGCTGGATGAGCCTTTCTACGAGCAGCTGAAAGCGGAGAAGAGCAGGATGTACGTGGCCAAGGGCTCTGCCCGCGAGAGTCACTTCCGGGTATGTATGCTGGGGGCGGGGCTTAGGGTGGGGCGTGGCCTGGGGCCGGGCGAGATAGGCAGTGTGGCGCACACATGTGCACACACATGTGCACATCTGCACACACATCGCATTCCCGCACACACCATGTGTGTGCTCATGCCCACGCAGTTGTACACATGTGCATACCGCAGACACCGTGCAGTGCACACACATTCACACGATGCATGATGGTGCCTACCTATGCCCACACAAGTGCTCACACCAATACCACACATGGGCACACAATGCACACACAGTGCACATGCAGAACCAGGAATAAGCAGAGCCAGTTGTTGCAGGTGCACAAATGGTCCATGAATTTTCAGAAGGAAGACGGACTTGGTGACCAAGGAACAAGGCCCAAGCACCTGCCCCTGGCAACCCCTGGTTGACTGAACCTGCTCCCGAACTCTGCTTTCTTATCGAAATGACACAAACAAAGGAACAACTGTTTATCAGGGGCAGTCACTGATCGCTTCGTGTGCATCTTTGCTGAAATAGCTTCTGGAGGAGAGTCCTTTTAAGGCTGCAGGCGCTTGGAGTCCTCAGTGGAGGGTCAGGGCATGGTTCTCGTCCAGATACCTCTGTCTTCTTTGGAAACAAGTGTGTGTTTAGACTCGGTTATTGGAGTGAAAGGCGTGCAGATGTGCCACCTGTTACTGAGTTGATCTCTGGTGGCCAGGGTTAGGGTTGAGGGCCAGGGAAGGCCCTGTGGCCCATGGGTGACCCATCCCATCGGGCAGTTGGAGACACTCTTATCTCTCATTGCCATGTCTGTGGCCGGACCAGTGGAGGTTTCCAAGACCTTTGCCAAATGCAGTAACCATGTGGGTCTCCTGCAAGGGAAGAGCAGCCAAGAACATGTTCAGGAGACACGGTTATCTGTCCGCCTGGGTCCCCCTCCCTTCCCTGCTTTTTACATCAGCCACATGGCCTGGGTCCTGCCTCTCCCAGGTGACAGGTGCAGGGTGGCACCTGCGTGGGTGGGCGCACAGAAAAAACGCTCTCCAGTTTCAAGTTTGCCTCGTGTGTTTCACTCTGTTCTCTCACCCCGGCCTCAGACCCTTGAGGTTTGCTCACGGTTGCCTCTCTCTCCTTGTTACGTCCCCAGGGCTTGCTGCAGAACGTCTACTTGGTGTTCGAAAACTCTGTGGAAGACGTTCTTAGCAGGAAAGGTTGTCAGCAAAGCCAGGGAGGTAGGTGTGTTTTGAACAACGTATTTCCCATCTCGGATGGATTTCTGCTGTGTGTGGTGTGTGTGTGTGTGTGTGTGTGTGTGTGACTGTGGGCTAGTGAGAATTTAAATGGAAACACGGGGTCTGGCAGCAGTAATGCCGCAGAGTTGGATGGGAGGGTGTGGGAGTGTCTAGCACGAGGGACAGCAATGTGAACATTTCACCTAAGATGTCATACAGTGTGCTTGAGTGTGATATGTTACAGAATTATATGCTCACAACTTTGTATAAAAGATTTTTATGTAACTACAAAGGGGCGCTATTTGTGCTGGACCCTGTATTGGAATAAATTTCGCCGGTCATCCTAGACAGGTTCCATTATAAAATCATACAGTGCTTAAAGGACTAATGTAGAATATATTTTAATCCAAAATTGTCCCTTTACAAGGGACAATTGTCCTTTTACAAGCCAAAAAACAGGTCGCTGGCATGTAACACGATTTTAAACATACATGAAGCTGCCAGCCTGGGAATGGGTGGGGATCACCCTGAGGACCGACGGATGTGGGTCCCAGGCTCTGTGGCGCGTCCTCACACGGCCACAGCGGCCCACACGGCGCTGTGCCAGCCCACTCTTCTGGCCCGCCTGCTTGTCGTGTCTCCAGTTCCCATCCAGCCACCAGCCGGCCTCTCTCCAGCACTTAATCTGCAAGGCCGACTCTGCTAGCCCTTTCCACGAAGCGTGTCCCGTTGCTCGGTCTTGCAAACTCCGCGTGAGTCAGGCGTGTACTCGCTGCTTGTCCCGGTGCATGGAGGTCCCCACCTGTGAGCAGCCAGGCTGGCCAGCACCTGGTCTGAGCGCCCCAGAGGGGAGGTTCTTCCCACCACAAGCCATCCTCACTGAGACTGTGTCCCCATCAACCCGAGATTGTGACAAACGCGCTGTGGTGTCTGTGGGTCTCCGTGCGAGACTTGGGTGCCCTGGCCCCTGAGCGTCAGCGTGCTGCGCAGGCGGCTCCAGGTCCCTGGCGGATGCTGGGGTGTTCCCGTCTGCATGTCCGTCAGCGGCTGATTAGGTGAAGCAGAAGGTGGGGCAGGGAATGAAACACTGGTTCTCGGCCAGTGAGTGGCAAGGAGGACGCCTCAGGCCTCCTGAGACTTGGGTGCTCGGTTCCCGAGTCCCCATTTCCCGGGGACACTGTAGCTTAGACTGAGTCGTCATATATCTGGCCCCGGCTGAGATGCCAGCACCCCGTCCCTGTGAATTAGGTCGTTGTCTTTTTGGGCGTGTGGCCCTGACAAAGCAAAACACTGCAAAGCTAAGACAGTGAAGTGACAGCCAGCACTGAACCCTCTGGGGCAGGCGTGGGCCCTGCTGGGGGCCCTGGGGTTGAGTGAAGCCAAAGGGCCTCAGAAATGGGCTGCCCGCCACGTGGGCACAGTGCCCTGACATGAAAGGACAGGGAGACTGCCACCCACAAGGGAAGGAGAGTGGATGTGGCCCCGACTCTGGTCCCATCCCTGCACCAGCCCAAGGCTGCCCACTGTGCCCTTCTGAGGCCCCTGGGGCGCTGTGGTAGGACCCCCAGGACCTGCATCTGGTGGCAGCGCATCGCTGTCAGTCTGATCCTACAGTGACCCCCCAGTGCGGGCCCCGTGGTTCCGGGCAGTTCTAGGATGGAGGGGGCAGCACACGCTCAGCACCAGTGTGGATCACACTGGGGAGGAACCAGTGTGATGGCCGTCCCCACAGAGTTGCGGCATTTTCCAGTCATGGCTCTGTGGCCGGGTGTGTACGATAGGGGCCAGGGGAGGGCACTGAAAACAGGGACAGTGGCTGCAGAGTGGATGTGGCAGTGGCTGAGGGGCCGTCCCGCCTGGACCCCTGGGTGGGCAGAGAGGAGAGCCCCCTGGACTGAGGTCACAGCAGAGAAACTGTGTGTTAGGGACAAGGGGACGATGTCCCAAGGAAGTCACCTCTTTAGCACAAGGACAACAGAATCCACTTAATGCAGAAAAGTAGACAAAAGAAACCAAGTTTTGGGGGACAGATGGGGTGCGTGAGGAGTCGAGGGCGGTCAGAATGTGCAGAGAAGGTGCGACTGGAAACCAGGAAGTTCGCTGGTGTCTCGCTGCCTGCGCTCAGCTTGGACGGGGGTGGGGGGTCTCCCGGGCTGGCTGCACGTGTCTGCTCAGCTGGCGGGGGGGTGGCTTCGGCGTGGGGTCAGAGTGGGGTCATGAGAGGGGCCATGAGGGGGGCAGTCCCCCTGCAAAACATCAGCTGTAACTGTGCCTGGTACGCATGGGGGGTGATGTCCCCATGGAGACGCATGCGGGTGGCCTGTGTGCAACCCAAGGCCGGTTCTGACCAGGCTCGGCTTGTGTCCCCTCAGCGGAAGCCAACGCCATCAGTGAGGACACGGAGACACTGCACCTGAGCCCCGTGGTCACCACTGAGTACGTGGGCCGGAGCGCGGAGAAGCGGCCCGGGGTGTGCGAACGGTCCTGCGAGGAGCTGGGCAGCATGGTCAGCGAGCTGTCGGGGCTGCGAACCGTGGTCAACCAGCTGCACGAGAACCTGCGGAAGGTGGTGGGTGTCGGGGGTGCGCGGGGCCCCAGGTGGCGGTCAGAGCACAATGCAGTTCTAGGACACTGGACAGGCGGCCATGGATTCTGAGTGAGATCGAGTCGTGGGCAACACGTGCTCTGAACTGGGTTTTCCGCTCGGGGACAGTTCATCTCACCAGTAAAAAAAAATAGTTTTGTTTACAAGACGATAGTTTTATTTGGAGGCTGAAGTGTGGTGGTGAGGGCCACAGACGTTTGATGGGCAGGCCTGTCTGTGTCTCGGTGTGTCAGGAAGGAGAAAGGTATCCCGAGGGCTTTAGGATCTGGGGTTTCAGGTCGAGACAGGAAGCTGGCAGTACCGAGACCTCACACTGCTGCCCACACAGCCACGACATTCAGGCTCCAGGGGACGTGAGGAAGACAGCGGGGGTGGGGGGTGGGGCCCCCTCCTGTCCTGTGCAGAGACACAGCTGGTGCCCAGCCCTGCCCCACTGCGAGGGCCAGGGTGCTGGCTGGGGAAGCACCCAAGATGAAAGGCAGGTTTGTAGTCCTCCACCATGAGCACGGATGGGGTGGGGCAGGAACATGCACGGGCAACCAGCAGTGAACACGTCGCACGGGAGCCTGTGAGTGGGTGGAGTGACTGTGGGAAGGGACGTCCATGAAGCTATGCATTTGACCTCGGGTGTGAGTTGGCCCAACGGGGCTCTGTGGGGATCTCATACCCTCTCCCTCCACGGGCTTCACATCTTGGCTCTGCTATCCTCCCCACCACTGGGTCTGTGCCTGGGTGGGGGGAGCTGTGGGTGAGGCGACGTCCTTCTGTCAAGTGTGGTGACTGAACACTGGGTGCACCGTCCATCCTTAAGCCCTGCTCTGGTTTTCCAGTCAAACGACAACCAGGTGCTCTGGGAGCTCATCGGCGGGCCCCCGAAGACCAGGAACGTATCTGCCTGCTGGCAGGACGGCCGCTTCTTTGCAGAAAATGAGACCTGGGTTGTGGACAGCTGCACCAAGTGCACCTGCAAGGTGAGGCCTCGGTGTCTGCACTCTTGGGGGGTGTGGGAACAGGCCACCCCTCCTCAGCCCCGCAGCGCTGCCAGCCTGTGGAGGTGGCCTGGAGCCAGGGCATCCTTCGCTGGCTGTAGGGATGCAGGGCAGCCAAGAGCCAGAGCCATGGAGATCCAGCTGCAGGTACGGCTGCAATCAGCCTCACTGCTTTGCACACAGAGGAATCAAGATCCAGGGAAGGGGAGTGACCAGGCCAGTGTCACCAGGCAGCTGCAAGCAGTGGGGCTGGAGCTGCCAGGTGTCCCTCTAGTTGGTGTTGAGGTCCACTCAGCTTTGTGAGGGCCACAGGGCTTGGCAGGGGCATCTGGGGATGGCCTGTCACTGTCCACTTACCGGCTGGTGGCTCACTTAGCTTCTCCCCCGTGCTTCATGTCACTCGGTCTCCAATGGTGGTGACTTCGAACCCTGCCACCCCCCCCCCCAGCTGGCCGGACCGCCCACTGCAGGGAAGGCGCAGTGCGGGGAGCAGGTGGGGGATGCAGGGGGCCGGCTCTGGGCACCAAGGACAGGGGTGATCCCAGATCTCGTGGCAGTCTGGTCCGCGGGGTGCAGGTCCCTGCGGACGCTCTCAGTCTAGCTTTGAGCCAAGGCGTGTTTTCAAGCGAGTGTCACATGAGTGACTTCCTTTATTGCAGAAATTTAAAACCGTCTGCCACCAGATCTCCTGCCCACCAGCGACCTGTGCCAACCCGTCCCTGCTGGAAGGAGACTGCTGCCCGTCCTGCTTCCCCTGTAAGTGCGGCCACCGCGGCCTCGGCCTTGGGGTCCCGGCGGCCTCCCTCCTGCTTGCTCAGCCTTTTTGTCAGGGAGGGTGAGGCTGGGCTGTGCCTGCACAGGGACGCTTTGCCCACTGTCCGCACTCGCTGCTCAGAGACAGGCACACGTCTGCGAGCCCTTGAATTGAGGACCGAGGTTCGGTCCCCTCCTGATGGAGCCCCAGGAGCCACTGGGCACAGAGAACCCGACTTGCACTTGGAGAGTAGCCGCCCAGTCAGATGCAGCCTGCTGCTCTGGGTGTGTCGCCAGGAGGATGGGCAATCTTGGCGATACACCCTTTGGAGAAAAGACAATTGGAAATAAAACAAGCAAAAGTCCAAGACCATTGCCCTAGTGACAGAAACCTTCCCATCCCATGGACACTTATATGGGATGGAAGGAACGAGCGTGCGCAGCCCCAGCATATCCGCCTCCCAGCGCTGCTGCAGTCGGGCTGCACTGTTCATGCCTCGGTGGCTCCCCAGGGCCACCCTGCTCCGTGGACACCTCAGGTCCCATTCCTCCCGTCAGCTCCAAATGTCCTGGCTTGTTGGTCACTGTTTTTCAATAGTGATCTTCACATTCCTGGTCAGGCACTTGGGGTGGGCACAGCTGCTTCCTGGGCCGTCAGGGCTCTGGGCTGGCGTCTCCAGCCCCAGGCCCTTCTGTCCCTCCACCTCTGTCCCCATGAGCCAGGCTCCTGCGCAGGGCAGCTGTGGGACCTGGTAAGGGGGATGGCCGGCCAGAGGGCCTCCCTCCCCCTGGAGGCCAGGATGTGTGTCCCGCACTGGGCGGGTGGGGATGGGGTCAGAGAGGCTCAGCTCTGTCACGTGACAGTTTGGAGCAGAGTGTCACTTTCAGGGTCTCAGGTGTGTCACCTGTAAAATCTCGAGGGATGCTCCTCGCTCAGGGACTGTGGTTGACAGGCTGTGTCACAGCTGCACAGCCCCCAGCAGGGTTGGCGGGAACCCGAGGGTCCCAGGAGACAGGGGTTGCGCGTCACTGAGGGCAGGTTGCTCAGGAAGGGCCAGGCCAGCCTGCTCCGTCCTGCCCGGTGGGACCTCTGACCTCAGCCCTTCATGGCGCCGCCCCCCCCCCCCGGGGGGGCGGTTCAGTGAACTGTGCTCCACTGTTTACTGGAAAGACCTTTGAGCTCAGTCACTGCCTTTTCTCCCATTTAGGGACTGAAACCTTATTTAAAAAATTTTTTTGCAGGAAATTGCCTTTTTATGTAACCCGTTCCAGTTGAAACTCTTTGGAACTAAATTTAGTGACCTGCAGTTCCAACTAACAATTGACAGTTTTCCCGTGTATCAACCAATAAGCAGAGGTTTTTAAGACTTTATACCTGTGACAAAGCCTGGCACAGTGTGACATGGTGCCCTGAACCCAGCACTCAGACCAAAGGTCCCTGGAGTCTGGTCCCCTCGTGTCCCCATGGAGGCTGGCCCCACACACGGCCCTTCCCGTCCTGCCCCAGCAGGCAGCCCCTGACTCTGACCTGGGACCAGACCCGGGAGCCCATGCCCATCCCCAGGGCTGCCTCCTTCCTCGGAGGTTAACGCCCCGTCCCAGGTCACGTGCCTGTTGCTCCTGTGCCTGCCTGTCACTGGGCGGGGGTGCTTGATGGGCCTGTTTCCTGCCCCGCAGTGGATGGTGAGGAGGGCTGGTCCCCGTGGGCCGAGTGGACCCAGTGCTCGGCGACCTGCGGGCCTGGCACCCAGCAGAGAGGGCGGTCCTGCGATGTCACCAGCAACACCTGCCTGGGGCCATCCATCCAGACGCGGGCGTGCAGCTTGGGCAAGTGTGACAACCGCAGTGAGTGTCAGGGTGCTGGCTGTCCCCATGTGGGTGGGTCAGCGTCCCTGGGCCCTGGGCCTTTGGGTTTTGGAGGACGGCTGCTCACGGCCCTTTGGGGTATGCAGGCCTCTCTGTCCAACTGCTCCAGCTGGGCCCCTCCCCCCAGCCTGGGCGACACTCGAACTTGGGGCTGGGTGGCCCACTGCTGATGCCGTCTCTTCCCTGTGCCAGTCCGGCAGGATGGTGGCTGGAGCCACTGGTCACCGTGGTCCTCCTGCTCCGTGACCTGTGGGCCCGGCAACATCACCCGGATAC
This sequence comes from Sturnira hondurensis, assembly GCF_014824575.4. Taxonomy (NCBI): domain Eukaryota; kingdom Metazoa; phylum Chordata; class Mammalia; order Chiroptera; family Phyllostomidae; genus Sturnira; species Sturnira hondurensis. The sequence continues at coordinate 11,349,310 of NW_028072798.1, read as the reverse complement.
GGCTCTGCAACTCTCCGGTGCCCCAGATGGGGGGCAAAGGCTGCAAGGGTGGCGGCCGAGAGACGAAAGGCTGCCAGGGCATCCCATGCCCGGGTGAGTGGGGTGAGGCGGGTGGGGGCAGGCCCGTGGAGTAGCCGGGACCAGGGGCCAGGCAGGTCCACAACCCTGTTCAATCCACAAAGGCCTGGCAGGCCCGGGCGGTGAAGGGTGTCCTGGCCCCTTGCTGGCCTGTCTAGTGCACAAAAGCCACAATTAATCTGCCACCAGGGGAAATGACCAGACCGGGAGCAGTAGGTGGCCCAGAATAAAGTGGGTCAGGACAGGGCTGGGCCCACGTCCGGACATGTGTGGGGTGAATGCTTTCACAGCTTGTCATGCATTTGTCCTGAAGTGGAAGGGGGACCATTCACAGTGAACTTCAATGTCACACACCTTGATGTCTGTGACAGAGGTCACCTACAGTCCCTGGTCAACAGTCCTCAGCTTCTAGACACCAAGGTGGTGTGACTTTTCCAGAAATAAAAACCAACCACTGGGATCCCATCCTCTCCATCACCCCCTGGCCTTGGGCCGTGAAAGGGCTTCCTGCCAGTTTCTCCTACCACGTTGGAGACCCCAAGTCACTGGGCCTCCCCTCACGCCCCCGCTGGCAGCTCCACCCTGATGCAGTCCCTGCTCTCCCCCTGCAGTCGACGGCCGGTGGAGCCCCTGGTCCCCATGGTCTGCCTGCACAGTTACCTGCGCGGGGGGTGTCCGGGAGCGGACGCGGGTCTGCAACAGCCCGGAGCCCCGGCATGGAGGCAAGGCCTGTGTCGGCGAGGTCACGGAGCTCCAGATGTGCAACAAGAGGAGCTGCCCCGTAGGTTGGTGCTAGCCCCACCCCCCGTCCCCGCCACCCCCAGACCCCGAGGCACCACCCAGTCCCTGCCCTCCATCCCTGCAGCGGCCCCTGGCCTTTCCTTCCAGGCAAAGGTAGAGGAAGATGGATTGTGGGCAGGCAGAGCCAGCCGTGCTGGGTGCCTCTGCGTTTTTACATGCAGGCTGCTGCCGTGTGGGGCACTTGGGCCCATCAGTGCAGGAAGCCCAGCCGCGCTCGTGACCCAGGCCGTCCCCCTCGGATAGGAACCCCTGGTGCCTGTATGCCGCGAGCCTGTGCCCAGGATGTCCCTCATTCCCTCAGTTTCTCTACAGCCACCCGAGGTGTCTGATGAGCCTGGAGGCCTTGGGCATAGCCAGGAGCTGTCCTGGGTCACAGGGGCGCTGAGCCTGAGGCAGTGCTGAGCCCAGGGCAGCTGTCCCACCGGCTGCCTGGCCGGCTGTGGTCCTGACCTCTCTGCCTTCCCACACAGATGGCTGCTTGTCCAACCCCTGCTTCCCAGGGGCCACGTGCAACAGCTTCCCCGATGGCTCCTGGTCCTGCGGTGCCTGCCCCGTGGGCTTCCTGGGCAACGGGACCCACTGCGAGGATCTGGACGAGGTGAGTGCCTGGCCGGCAGGGTGTATGGCAGGACCAGCAGCAGCGGGCTCACGTCTGCTCTCCCTGCAGTGTGCCCTGGTCACCGATGTCTGCTTCTCCATGGCCAGCAAGTCCCCCCGCTGCGTCAACACTGACCCCGGGTTCCACTGCCTGCCCTGCCCACCGAGGTACAAAGGGACCCAGCCTTTCGGGGTTGGCCTGGAGGCGGCTCACACAGAAAAGCAGGTGAGCAGTGGCCCTTTCCGTGATGTTCAGCTCCCATCAGCCAGAATCTGGGAATGTGGTGTGGGGGAGATGGGAGGAAAAGAGCGACGTTTTGGTGATAGCTGCTGTCTGCCAGCGGGAGCTGACCCTGGTGGCATGCCATACTCAGGGGTCATGCATAGGATCCTGAGGACCAGGTCTCAGGTTCTGATGAGTCTGCAGCTCCATGCGGTCAGCAGGGGCTCAGACGCATGCTGGCCACGCTCAGTGCAGCCACTGAGCTGCCTCCAGGTGGCTGTGGAAGGAACCAAGTCCCGAGTCTCTGGGCACGTCCCTGGTGGGGGGGGGTCCCTGCTTGGGAAAGCACTCCCCCACCCCCCACTCCCATGCTGCAGCCCTGAGTGCCCGGCCCTTCCTCCCAGGTGTGTGAGCCTGAGAACCCCTGCAAGGACAAGACGCACAGCTGCCACCGGCACGCAGAGTGCATCTACCTGGGCCACTTCAGTGACCCCATGTACAAGTGTGAGTGCCAGACGGGGTACGCAGGCGATGGGCTCGTCTGCGGGGAGGACTCGGACCTGGACGGGTGGCCCAACAAGAACCTGGTCTGCGCCACCAACACCACCCACCACTGCATCAAGGTGAGGGCACGGTCAGGCCTCCGCGGACAGGCCCCTCACCATCTCTGGCACGTGGTCGCTTTCTTGGCGGCAAGAGTGAGTGACCACAGATGGGGCCTGGCCTCGCACAGCCAGGGGCCGGGGGTCTGCGGTCATGCTGTTGGCAGTGGCTCGCTCCCACCGGAGCCGCCTCCAGCTGTGGCTTCCTTAGTGGTGGCCGCCCACCCCCCCCACCTTGCTCAGGACTCTGGGTGTTTGTCCCACTGCCTGACTTACTCCGACAAGGACACGTCTGTGTGCCCTGAGCCTGCCTGGACGCTCTGGGAAGTTCCTCCTTTTAAGACCCCGAACCCCACCCAGCTTGTGCCATCAGGGGTAACACTCACTTGTTTGCTGGACCAAGTGCCATTCACAGGTTCCAGAGATCAGGGTATGGCCTGTGGTGGGGGACCCGTTGCTTGGTCCACTGCACAACATGTCCCAAAAGGTTTTGGTGCCATTTTGTATCATACTGGCTCAACTGCGACAAAAGCATCGTTTGCAAACATCCGTTCACATGGCATCCAGGCTGGTTCATTCTCATGGCGCGAGTAGTCAGGTCTCCGCGGCGGTCTTCTCTTTTGGCCCGTCTTGGTTAGAGGTGGGAGGTGCTGACGGAAGTCCAGGCAGCTGCCTCTAAAGGGGTCACTCCCCCTGCCCCCTGCGAGCCTGGGCACCCAGCCAGACAGTCCCGCCACCAGCCAGGGAGGGGTGCTGTGCACGTGACCGCTGGCAGAGTTGCCGTTAAGGGCCAGCTGCCACCAGAGCATCGTGGCGTGGATAACGGACCGGCCCGCGATGCTAAGATGCTCACTGGACACCTTGCATTTTTTCACTTTTGTGGAATTTCAGACAGGGATTTAGTCACTTAAAAAATGGCACAGAACAATTCTCAGCTATAATGTGTTTTAAGTTTTTTTTTTTTAGAGGGAAAAGGAGGAAGAGATGGAGATAAACATCAATGTGTCATTGCCTCTCATGCCATGAGAGGACCTGGGGACCTGGCCTGAAACCCAGGCATGTGCCCTGACTGGGGATTGAACCAGTGACCCTTTGGTTCGTAGGCTAGAGCTTAATCAACTGAGCCACACCAGCCAGGCCCAACTATAAATATCTTTATGAGGGTGAACAGGTGCCAAAGCGGACTGTGAACAGAAGCCTTGTACCTGATCGAGAGGCTCCTTGCATGTCTTCCTCGGCAGTGCCCGGGCAGCCCCCTTGTACTCAGGGCTGGGGTTGAAACTGGCTCAGACGTGGGCTCGGGGCCCAGCCTCTGTGGAGACGTGGACCAGTGTGGGCTGTGCTGACCTACACGGTGGCCAGCAGTTTGCGTCACCATGATAGAGTCGTAGGCTCTACTGTCCACTCTCTGCAGGTGTTTCCCTCGGGGGCTGCTGTCTGGGCAGCTCAGTTTGACTTACAACATAGTTGGCCTTGTTCTGCACGTGCCCTGGTCCCCTGGATGAGCTGAACCAGGGGCAGTGACCTGGAGTTGGAGCCTCGGGCTCTGAGCAGTCGTCACGTCACAGGGTCCCTGGTCCAGTCCTCCTGGCTCAGGAGGGTTGATGTTGTGGGAGCTTTCCGGTGGATGGGTCGAAGATCGCCGGGAGGAGAGGGGGCGTTGAAGACTCCGTCCTGGTCCACATTTTCCGAGATGACGGTCCCTGATCAGGTGTTCGGCAGCCTCCCAGGCTCCCGGGCTCTCATCCTCATCTCGACTCCGTAGGAGTCATGACGTAACTCCCGGGCAGCCCCAGAGAGGGAGCTCTCTTGCTCTGTGCTCAGGGAGGACGGCGCATGATACCGACCTCTGCGCTGCCCCCCCCCAGCTTCAGTTGCCCGTTCGCCAGAGCACAGGGCTTCCGGGCGTGTTTCTGTAACTGCAAGCTTCCTCTGACTGCAGGACAACTGCCCCCTGCTGCCCAATTCTGGACAAGAAGATTTTGACAAGGACGGCGTTGGCGATGCCTGCGATGACGATGACGACAACGACGGTGTCAGCGACGAGAAGGTCAGTGGGTGGGGGCAGGGCTGTGTGAGCTGAGGTCCTGGGGTTCAGGAGCAGAGGGCTCCGCAGACGGGCACTGGGACTGAACAGTTGCTGCAGACTGTCATGACGGACTCTCCTGCTTGTCCTTGTCAGAGGACACTGGTCCTTCACGGGAGGAAAGGGACCAGCCGGAGCGCCGGCTGTCGGGGGCGCTCAGTGAGATCTTTTGAGCAGTTTACTTCTCACTGCCCAAAAGAGACATGCGGGCCCTCCTCCCGGCAGCTGAGGCTGTCCCTGAGACAGTGCGTGACAGATGGTGCCCCGTGGCAGGGTTCAGGTAGCACCATCTCTGGGGAAAGTGTTCGACAGGTAGATGATTTGGCTTCGGTGCCCAGGCCCTGCAGGGCCAGGCTCCCACACCGACCCCCTGGCTCTGTCCCACGCTTGCTCGTGCACCGACGTGCACAGGCCTGTCTTCTCCACCGTGAGGCACAGGGTGTATCATCTCTGCTGTGGAACTCTCACGTCCCTGCAGGGCAGGCATATACGTCGTGGCACAGGGACCTGACATCAGGAACGTGCAGGGTGGGCTCGGTTCATCTGCTCAGACTGCGTCTCTCACCAGCTGACTGGTCAGCCAGCCAGTGTCCCTGTGTCTGAAATTCTGTTCTCGCTGCTTCGCTAGGACAACTGCCAGCTGCTCTTCAACCCTCGCCAGTCTGACTATGACAAGGATGAGGTGGGAGACCGCTGTGACAACTGTCCGTACGTGCACAACCCGGCCCAGATTGACACGGATCACAATGGCGAGGGCGACGCCTGCTCCGTGGACATCGACGGGGACGGTCAGTGTGGCTCCGCCCTCAGTGGGAAGGGTCAGCGGACTTCTGTTGGGTGTGTGTTGGGCGCACTCAGCTTCACTGACACCCCAGCGGATGCCTAGATGATCCTCTGAGGGTCACCATGGAGTCCGCCTGCCTGCCTGCCTTTCTCTATGGGACGGTGAAGGGGCCGCCGGCCCCAGGGCCACCCTCAGAACATGACAGCCAGCTGTCACGCTGGCTCTGGTACCTGTCCTGGCACCTGCTCTGCAGCGCGCCCGTCTGGAGCTCCCGGAGCCCAGCTCCCCCCTCACCACCCTGCGCTGGGGCCAGAGTTGGCCTCTCTCCGGGTGCTGGACAGCCACCCGGGGAGCCGCCGGGCAGACTCGGACTCCTGCGCTCGCGTGCAGCCGCCCCTCGGAGGCCATGTCCAGAAAGCCTCCCGGGCGAGCTCTCCTGTGAACAGAGAGTTGAATGCTAACAGCAAAGCTCTGGTGTGTCCCCCACGAATCCAATCGCGCTCCCGCTGGGCCGCATCTCTAGCTCATTTCCACTGAGCGGGCGCTCGGCTGTGAGCGGCTTCCTGCCACTGGGAAGCGGGCTGCTTCGCTAACCTCTGCCGCCTCCCGTTGCCCCTCAACCCTGCAGATGTCTTCAACGAGCGAGACAACTGTCCCTACGTCTACAACACGGACCAGAGAGACACAGATGGCGATGGCGTGGGTGACCACTGCGACAACTGCCCCCTGGTGCACAACCCCGACCAGGTGAAGGGCCGGGTGTCCCTGGGTGGGTGCGGACGGGGCTTCGTCCGCCGCAGAACTGCAGGCCCCATGGGTCTCCATCAGCTCTGCCATGCCTGACGGCACTGCCTCTCCACTCATTTCAATTGAAAACATTCACTGAACTCCACACACAACTCTCGCGCCTCGGTGGCCCCTGGCTGAACTCACAGAGCCTCTGCTGTGTGGCCATCTCATCACCTCTGCATGTCCCTGCCTCGGTCTGGCGTTGCCTTTGGAGGACGTGGTGTGGCTACACCTCATAGGGCCCAGGGTGGGCAAGGGTGGGCTTGCAGCCACGAGCCTGTGAGACAGTGTACCCTCGTGTTGTGATTTGTTAGCTGCTGTGCCGTGTCCCATTCGCACAGTGGTAACCCCACTTGCCCCCCGTGTGTTGTCCCGGACGATGTCAGAAAGGGACTAGACCCCGCTGGTTTGCTCCAGTCTTCCTTAGGGGTGGGAGCTGCAGGGAGGGGCCGAGGCTGGAGGGGGCCGCCCCAGTCCCCCCGCCGTGTGCAGGCTGTGGCGCGACTTCGGGGCCCAACCCCCTCCACAGCGCAGCTGCTCGCATGGGAGAAGCTGGTCCAACCCAAACGCCGTGGGTGACCCAGGCTGGGACCTGCTCCCTGGACACAGGCTCAGTGCTGCTCTCCCCCCGCTCTGCCCCCAGACCGACATGGACAATGACCTTGTGGGAGACCAGTGTGACAACAATGAGGACATCGACGAGGATGGCCACCAGAACAGCCAGGACAACTGCCCCTACATTGCCAACGCCAACCAGGCTGACCACGACCACGACGGCAGGGGTGATGCTTGCGACTCGGACGACGACAACGATGGGGTACCAGACGACAGGGACAACTGCCGGCTCGTCCCCAACCCCGGCCAGGAGGACGCCGACGGTAGGTCAGGGGCCCAGACACTGGAGCGGAGGCCGCCTCTGGGCATCATCCCACTCAGATGTGGGTCCGCGCGTGTCCATGCATGTCGGGAAGAGCTAAGGCCCAGCCTTGGCTGGGTGTTCAGCACTTTCGCTGCAGAACAGCCAGGGGCAGCCAGGCCGACGCAGGGGCCCGCCGGCCCGGTGCAGCCTGGGCACCCTCCCGGGAGCTGCAGGAGGGAAACGCACAGGCTCAGAACCCCCCAGCCACTCACTCAGGAGTGGGTTCCCGTGGGGAGACCTGGGTTTCTCCCAAGAAGGAGGCTGGGGTGGGGGGGTGGTGTGTGCTGACACGCATGGGAGACCCGCTGTGGACTGAGGTTCGCGTGCCCAAGTGTGTGCTGCTGAGGAGGGAGGAGGATGGCTGAAGTCTGTGAGGGGAACTTGGCACCCGTGCCTCCTCCTGAAGCAGCAGGCACTCACATGGGTCAGTAGAACCAGGGACTGGGCGCTGTGCAGGGGCAGCCTCCTGTCCCCTGTCCCCCAGGGGACTGTGGCCCACCTGACCCCTCCCATCACTCACTGGAAAGTGTGGTAAGAAGCCCACATCTCCCGGCGGACAGCCGTGTGCAGGGCATGACAGCTGCTCCGAGTACAGGGTGATAAGTACCCAGAGACACAGGCAGGGACACCATGAGAGGCGGGAAGAGATGTTCTGGAAAACCCCGAAAACCTCACACTGGTGTTGGGCCAACGACTTGCCGCCCAGGTGTCCTGCAGAGCCAGCTGAGAACAACGGCAGCCCGCTGTCCCCAGGGGACGGTGACACCGGCAGGCCTGGCTGCGGTTACTGGGCCGAGCGCTGCAAAGATCAGAGCATCCGCCTGCACAGCACAGGCGCTTCCCTGGGCTGCCGCAGAGCCGAGAGCTGTTTCCTCAGACACTGAGAAACAACTTTCTTGTTTCATGCTCCTCTGTGGTAACAGGTGACGGACGGGGAGACGCTTGTAAGGATGACTTTGACAACGACAGCATCCCGGACATCGACGACGTGTGTCCCGAGAACCACGCCATCAGTGAGACTGACTTCAGGAACTTCCAGATGGTCCACTTGGACCCCAAGGGCACCACTCAGATTGACCCTAACTGGGTCATCCGCCACCAGGGCAAGGAGCTGGTGCAGACGGCAAACTCCGACCCTGGCATCGCTGTGGGTGAGCTCCCCGAGCCTGGGCATCATCCCGTTGCTGGGCTGGGTACCCCAGCTGCGATTGGAGCCACAGGAATGGGACAAATGGATCCCTCTACGGCATACAGACCCCCTGCCTGAGCACACGTTGGCCTCTCCTAAGCCCCTTACATGCCGTTTGCAGGAAGCCACCTGCCACAACATTTTAGAACTCGGGCCACAAAGTCTCGTGCCAGGCAGGGAGGCTCTGCCGCAGCTCTCTAGGTCAGACCTGGAAATTTGAAATCCTTGCGCAGCCACAGATCCTGAGGGTGGGGCGTTCAGCTCAGTGGGTCCCCAGAGCTCCATGGGGCTGGTTCCAGCCACCTGCGTCTCACGGCCACTGTTCCCTCTGGCGCCCAGGTTTCGACGAGTTTGTGTCTGTGGACTTCAGCGGCACGTTCTACGTCAACACTGACCGGGATGACGACTACGCTGGCTTTGTCTTTGGCTACCAGTCCAGCAGCCGCTTCTACGTGGTCATGTGGAAGCAGGTGACCCAGACGTACTGGGAGAACGAGCCCACCCGTGCCTACGGCTATTCTGGTGTGTCTCTCAAGGTGGTCAACTCCACCACAGGCACCGGCGAGCACCTGAGGAACGCGCTGTGGCACACGGGGAACACGGCGGGCCAGGTGAGGGGTGGTGTACGGGGACTCCAGTTCGGGTCTCGGGGAGCAGCCCCCGCCCGCCGGGGTTTGGCCCATCGTAACTCAGAGGACAGCCATCCGGCTGTCTCTCCCCGATGAACACACCACGCTGGTCCTTTCATGAGCACGACTGGCAGTCCTCTCGCCAGCTAAACAGACTCTGGCTTCTGCTAGAGACCAGGGGCTGCGCTCAGGAAGTGTAGGGTCCGGTGTGCGGAGCCGTGCATCCCTCCCGACGGGATGGGCACCTCCCCGTCCTGGGAGGGCTTCCATGCCGCTGTCTGCACCATGGACGTGAGTCCTCGGGGTTCGTGGGCAGAGCAAACTAACTAGTTTCCGTGTGGTGTTGTGAAACCATGCTCAGGCCTGAGGGTGCCGACTGAGCTCACGAGGGGTGTCTCCCCCCAGGTTCGGACGCTGTGGCATGACCCCAAAAACATCGGCTGGAAAGACTACACAGCCTACAGGTGGCACCTGACCCACCGGCCCAGGACGGGGTATATACGGTGAGCACCCCACGCTGCTGCGCTTCTGCTGGTAGCTCCCACGGGGGAGGCCACGTTCCCATTGGCCGCACACGTGCACGAGAATGCAGACAAGCCCGGCGAATCCTAACCTGCGCACGTTCTGGATGCTTTGCACTTGAACTCCTTCTCTCTTCTGTCCCAGATCTTCTGCTGCTGGTCCCTAATCAGGACAAAAACCAAAAATGAAAACAAAGTTCTTAAAGAGGAAGTCAGACTCGTCCCATTAAAGTGATAAGGAGGGTGCTCGGCACCTGTCCTCCAAGGATGTGCGCCCCCAGTGAGGGGATGGGGGCGGCTAGGTGCTGCGTTGCTGCAGAGTCAGCATGTACAGTCACGTGGGTTTCTGATATGTTAGTGGCTCCATTGAAAATACACCTGTGCACAGAATACACGTGAGTGTCAGTCCGACTAACTGGTCCCTGTAGTGCGACAGCACTGGCAGTGGGTTTTCAGTGAAGCCAAACACGACGACTCAAGTGTAGGTGTCCTTGCAGAGATAAGCCTAGCTGGCAAGCACACGATGCAGGTGGCGTCTTCACAGACGCGCGGCGTAGGACTCTCCCCATAACCCATGATGGGTGCAGCATGCGGCTGGGTGCCCAGGGTCACGTCTCCACAGTGTGTCCCTGCTCACTTGCTCCAGCACTCCCTCTGACCCAGGAGGCTGGTGGCACCAGCCCTGTCCTTGCATGTGGGTGGAGCCTCTTCTGGCTTTCCTGGGGCTCCTAGTTAGTGGGGACACAGCGGTGAGCTGACGCACCTGTCTCGGTAGAGGGAGTGTCCCCAGCTTGGTGGTGTGGGCGCCTGGAGGGCGGAGGTGATAGTGAAGCCACCTGCACTCAGACCCGGTGACAGGGAGTCACAGGGGAAGGAGACCGGGACAACACAGAGTCCCTGTGGCTTGTCCTTTCCTGAGCCCATGGTCTCTTCCATCCCCTTTCCTCGCCCACAGGGTCCTTGTGCATGAAGGGAAGCAGGTCATGGCGGACTCCGGACCCATCTACGACCAAACTTACGCCGGCGGGCGGCTGGGCCTGTTTGTCTTCTCTCAAGAAATGGTCTATTTCTCAGACCTCAAGTACGAGTGCAGAGGTGGGTGTGAGCACACACCAGGCAGAGAGTGGGGAGGAGCCCCCGCGCCTGTCCTTTCATGGTGGTGCCAGGGCTGGGCAAGGAGCTGATGGCTCGTGGTGAGTGGAGGTGTGTTTGGGCAGCTTGACCTGTTTTTGTTTGTCCATTTTGGATTGAGTGTGATGCCTTTCATAAGACACACGCTTGGCAGTTTCTCAGGGGCCCACCTATCCACTCATTGCTCTGACCCACGGCTTCCTGGGTGCTCTACACCACAGGTGCAAACACAAGGCCCCCGGGCCAAACCTGACCCTCCACCTGGTTCACAGGTGCAAACACAAGGCCCTTGGGCCAAACCCGGCCCTCCACCTGGTTTCTATCCAGCAGCAGTGCCCCTCTTGCTTAACTTTCAAGGAGAAGTTACATGCACACAGACCTAAAGTTACATTTGACCCTTAGAAGGCAACTGTGAGGCTGATGTGGTCCCTGATGAAAGTGAGTTTGACACCCTGCTCTGCACTTTTGGGCCCTTAGGGGAGCTTTAGATAGTGAGCCTGTTAAAGAAAGGAAGAGCGAGGAGGGGAGGTTCACTTATCTCTCCACTAGGGTGCGAGAACCAAAATCCAACACACCTGGGAGGGGCCTGCTGCCCTCTGGTCTAATCCACACCCTCCTGTGGGCCAGACACACGCCCTCCTAGAGAGATCCGTGAGGCTCGGAGACGCCACAGCAAATCCGCACGAGAAAGCCAGATGCCAGCCAGGTGGAGGCAGGCAGGAAACACCAAACTCTCAATTTATCCTCTCGCACCTGGTGATTTTCTCCTCCCATTAGGCAGGCTTCCTCCCTCCTGCATCCACATATCCATCCAGCCTCGTCGTGACATCCTTTTTTAGATCAGAATCATGGTATCTTAGGTCGCCGCTAAAATAGAACGTCACGGCGCTGCGACCCCGCCCCTACCTGCTCTCTGTCCTCCGCAGACGCGTGATGGGGCCGGCCACCTTTCCCGCACGCACTGCACATGCCGGCGCCCGGACGCCTCGGCCACCCCGGTCCTGCAGCTTCTCTCGCTTCTGCACCTTGACCTTCACTCCGAGGGGCTCTCCCCCTGCCGTCATCAGCCCCGAGGGCACACACCAGTGGGACCCAGAGATGAACTCCGACCCGGCGCTGGAAATGGCGATGGCGCCCGAGACTGTGTGCGCGGGACCGCCGACACGGTGCTGTTTCTTGTTTGCCTCACAAGCACGACGCTTACGTATAAAACGTGGTTCCTTTTGGGCCTGTGTGCGCCTGCGCTTGCCGGGGACGTGGTGCGTGAGGCGCCGTGGGCCCCTAAGCGGAGTGACGTCACACGGCGCTGAGAGCCGGAGGTGGCGCTTCGGCGGGGTTCCGGCCCGCGTGCCGCTGCTGTTGGTCGAAGAGCACAGACCGCGGTTCGGTCCTCGGGAACTTGCTGTCAGTCCGCGGAGGCGCACAGACGGGTAACCAGCGCAGAGCAGTAGGAGGCAGCCGCAGCAGGCCTTCCCGTCGGGGGAAGCCTGGGCTTTGTGGTTTGCGTCCTGGGGGGAGAGCACGCGGTGCGCGGGGCGGAGGAAGTGAAGAGGATCGGGAGTTTATCGCGGGCCCCCGCTGCACCCCAGCTCCTTGTTCCCGCCAGAGGCCGCTGGGAGGGCACGCGTCAGACCGCGACGTGGCCTGGAAACCAGCCTGGTCCCCGGGAGGAGGCCGCGCCACTCCCCGCGGTCCTGGCCGCCCCTGCTCGCTTTCAGCCCCGTGATCGCCCCGCGCGGGTTTCTCGGAGGAGCCGGGCTCGTCCGGCTGGGGCAGCTCTTCCCTTCCTGCTAGTAGTGATCTGCTTTTGCTGTCAGACACACGGAGAATCCACAACTTTTGTCTGAGCGCTCACATGCCATACGTTTGCTGCTTTTTTTGCGGTTGATTTCTTCGTTTTGCTGCACTTGCTGCTTTTTGCGTGGACCTGCCTTCCTGAGACGGCAGGGTCGGAGACGCCGTGCCCGGCGAGGGCGGCGAGGGCGGCGAGGGCACGCGTTCTCCACGTCGGTGGTGTGGGGTGATGTGAATATTTAGAATGTACCATAGTTTTTGTAAATTATTTATGTTCTTTTAAACAGATTTCTCGTACAGATTGATGAAACGCCATCTGTTTTGCCAAAGACTGTAAATATTTATTTATTTGTTCACTTGGTCAACATTTCGCCGCAGACACCTTGCATTCAGCTAGAGCCTCATGTTTATACTTTAAAGATTAAAAATAGAAAATAAATTGTAAAAGAATTTTCTATAAATGAATCTCTCTCTTTTTTTTTTTTAAAAGAGGGGTCTCTCCCCGGGCGTGGGGGGAGGGAGAAACCCCAGCCGGAGGCCTGCTGTTTTTGTCCTGGGATGTGAGCACGCCCTGCGGCCGCTCTCGGGGTGACCCGTGCTTCGGGTCCTCCTGCCGTGTCCCACTGTCAGAGGGGACCCGCAGCCACGCCCAGAACTTTAGCAGGCAGCCCGGGAAAGGTCCAGGGAGACGTAGCAGCAGGAGGGGCCCTCTCATCGGCACCGCTGCACCCCAGCTCCTTGTTCCCACCAGGGGCCGCTGGGAGGGTACACGTCAGACCGCGATGTGGCCTGGAAACCAGCCTGGTCCCCCGGAGGAGGCCACGACAGCACTGGCGTCTGGGAGTCTCTCTGCAGGCCCCAGGGCTCTGGGGACATCTGAGAATAGGAGAGCAGCGCAGGGTGAGAGGGATTCTGGGGCAAACACGTGCGTTTGGCTAAGATTCACAAGTGAGTCAGGGAAGCCACAAGGCCAGGACCGGCCGTCCGACCTGGCTGGGTTGGTGACACGGAGGGAGGAAGAAGCTGGACCTCTTCCTGCTCTCACTTGGGAGCCCCTGAAAAATTTGGAGGGGAGAGTAGGGGGAGTCACTCCTCGGGGGGACTAGACCAGCTGCTGGGAGGGGCTTGGTGGCCGTTTTACCCATGAGTCAAGAAAATGGTTAACAGCGATGTTTAGACACCAGGCATGAAAACGAGATGTGTCCTTCCACACGTTTGGCATTTTCTGTCATTTGTTGAAATGTACTGGCTTTCTGACTGCTGGGCCTGCACGCCTTGGATGGCCAGCCAGGACCGCTGCTTTCTAGGGCTCTCCATCAGCACGTCTGTGCCCTGACCCAGGAATGAGGCCCCCGGTGTGTGATGACTTCAGTCACAGGGGCTGCTCTGGCTCCTCTCTGTCTTCTGTGCAAGGTGCTCCCTGGAGCTACAACCTTCAGTGTGGCCCACGAGCTGCATGCAGGGACAGGGACAGCGGGGACTCAGGTGTGGAGTCTCCTGGAGGACAAGCCAACTGGTCCTTGGGGCACTCACGCTGTCAGGCCCAGGAGCGGGTGATGAAAAGATAGAACACTCTCGTTCACGGGACCCAAGGTGTCTGTGCCCCGGGAGGGTTGGGGGTCCAGGAGGGACTCGCTGCAGCCTGTGCCCCGCCCCCCTGCAGGTGGATGGGGGCCCTCCCAGGGTCTTAGTGCACGTTAGCATCCCACTCAGGTTTCCTCCATCAGTCCGAGTTTCCCCAGGTGGTGCTTTGGCCACAGCAGCAGTATGCCTGGAGGGAAATGGCTCCACAGCTCCTCTCAGGTGGCCAGCCTGTGGAGTAGGGACACAGACGCCTGCAGAGTGCGGTTCTTCCGAGGGTGGAAAGAGTCTGTGGAGGTTTAGGGGAGGCGGGCCCTGGTATTTGGGGCAGTAGCAGGGGACTACCGGGCCTTTTTGGGGACAGTCTCCAGCCTGGCCACACCCAGCCCCGGCCTCGGGGCAGCCCCTTGGCAGGGAGCCTGAGGTTTGAACACCAGAGCAGCTCACTGCCAGTGCAGCACAAGGATGCCCGCTCTGGGGACTCCCCAGGCATTCCTGCCAGCAGTCTGGGCCCTCTGACCCTCACTGACCCCAGGCAGCACGCCTGCTGGGCCCCCTTAGGGCCATGTGTCACCTGACCCCTTGGTGATCACTCGGGCCCTGAGAGTGGAGGCAGGGCCGTGACCACAGCTGCCCCCCAGGGTGACTCATTCCACGTCTCTTGGCCATAATGATGCCCCCAAACTGACTTTGCTTTTTCCAGAGAATGACTTGTTCACCCCATACACACCCAAAGCATTGTGTTGTAGCTTCCAGCCCAGTCACACCCTACTACTGATCTGCCTGACACAGCTTCAGAGAGAGGACGTCACACAGGGCCCCCTCGAAGCAAGGCCTGTGAGCAGGGCATAGACATTCAGCCCGTGTGGTCCCCGAGCCTGCGGACCCCCACCCCCGACTTTCCTTTTGCCCACAGGGTTTTTCTGGAGCCTGACTTCAGGCTAGGGGGGCAGTCTGCCTTTAGGAAGACTGGGCATCCACAGGGGTGATTTGGAAAAACAGAAACAGAGATGAGACAACTGCAGAAAGAGGAGGAAGTGTCAGTATGGTGAATGTTGGCTGCACTTGCCTTTATGTGCTATTTCTTTACTTTCAAGTTGCTATTTATGATACACACAAGCTCCTGCTGTTCGGTGAATTTACCTTCTATTTGTGAAAATTGTTTAGTTTGTCTTGGTTGGGACAGATCACATTTGTTTTTTCCTATTTAAAAACTGGAATTGTTTTCTTTTATACGGTTTCAGGAACAAATCGCATTGTTAAACAAAAATACATGGTATATAGACACAATGCAAGCTACTCGGACTTAAACAGTGAAATGCTGTCTTTTGTGACAACGGGGAGGGACCTTGGGACTCGCACACCGAGCACAGTCAGAGAAGTCAGGAGTGCCTGATTTTGCTCCGGTGTGGGACGTGAAACTGAAACGGACAAACAGACAGACAAATGCAGACCCAGGCGGCAGTGTGGTGGTGACCGGAGGGGGGGGGCAGCAAAGGGGAAGGGGGTCAAACTTGGTGTGGGAAGGAGAGTTGAGTTGGGGGGGGGTCACACAGGGCAACATCCAGGTGACGCATCATAGGACTGTGCACCTGAAACTTAATGTTATTAACAATGCCACCACAATAAATGTAATGACAAAAAAGAAATGTGCTAACTGTACTTGTGTATCTACCATGGACGGTTCAGGGATCTATACTCGACTCGGTATTGAACGTTATGCACGCGCACACACATACGGCGTGCCACCAGAGACAAAACTTCGTTGTTAGGAGCAATTTCCTTGGAGGGTCTTATCTTGCAGATCGGAAAGCTGCATTTGAGTTGAAGCGTCCAGCTCGCTGGGATGAGGAGGAAGGAGGTCGGCCTCAGGCTCTGTCATCTGCGGAGCTTCTCCCACGCTTGCCGCAGTGAGCCTGGGCCAGCCCTGGAGAGGGGCTGGCGGCCCGGCTGAGGCCCAGGTCCTGAGTCCCAGGAGAGGGAGGCATGTCGGGGGCTCTGGTCGGCAGTTCCCGAAGCACAGTCTTTTGTGTGTGTGTATGTGTAATAAATACAGATTTGTTTTTTTTAATCCCATTCATTTTCTTTCTTTGTTGTTCGAGTACAGATGTCTCCACTTTCCACCCACCACTCCCCCCACCCCTAGCTACCTGCGCCTCCCACCCCGACACATTCTTGTGCGAGTGACCTTTTGGGCTGTCGCAGGAGGTTTGAGGAAGAGTCTGGCATCTGACTGTTCCCAAGTCCTTTGTGACCATGCAGAATCTCCTCTCATTCAAAGAGCTTCATAAGCAATTTATTTTAGTTCCCAAGCTCCTTTCTGATGCCGTATCTTTTTGGGATTAAAGAAACGGGTGTAACCCTTAAACTTACACAATGGTATACATCAATTATAAGTCTCAGAGCTGGAAAAAATGAGGATTCAGCAAAGTCAGAGAAGACGAGGTCAGCGTGAAAGGAAGCAGTTGTGTTTCTGTGCACTTTTGCTGAGGAACGGGGAGTGAAATTAAGAAAACAGTTCCATTTATAACAGCATCCAAAGTAATAAAATACCTAGAGCTAACTTCAAGCAAACAGGTGAAAGACTTCTAAAATGAGTAATGTGAAACAGCTGCTGAAGGAAATTAACAGAAAGCAAAATAAGCGGAAAGACCTCCCGTGTTTATAGACGGGGAGATTTGATATTGTCAGGGCGGTGTGCTGCCCCTGTGAACCACAGGTGTGGTGTGACTTTCATCACAGTGCTGACAGCCTTGGTGCGGACATGGAAGAGAGAGCCCTCAGGTTCGTGCCCGCTTCTAAGGGCTCTAGAAAGCCAAAATAATACTGGAAAATAAAAACAAACTTGGAGGACTCACACTTCCTGATTTCAAAACTTCCTACAAAGCTACAGTATCTGGGACAGGGTGGTGTTGGAATTGACAAAACAGGGCACAGAGTCCAAAAGAAACCACACAGTGTGGCTGAGTCACTGTCTTGACTGGTCCCAAGACTGCCCCGTGAAGAAGGAGGAGTCTCTCTGCTGCCGGCGGAAACTGCGCTCTCCTGTGGGGTCATGAGGAAAGCAGCCCGAGAACGCATGCGTGGGAGACTGTGGCGTGGCAGGGTGGTTTATCCATGTGGAAGGCGGCCCCTGGGTTTCCAGGGCCCAACTCCCTCCGTCAGTCATGGAAAAAGTCCCACCATGTCCTCAGCGAGGCCAAACCAAAGGCCGGGGTCTGGAGCTTCTGTTTCATATTAAAGCTGAGTCCTGTGGACCCCACACTGTCTGCTGCGGCCCCCACGGCTGCTGGACCCACATGGTTGAGTGTTTTCCTGGACAGTGCCCTCAGCGGCGCCCCCTGCTGTGTGGGCATGAATCTGTAAACGCGCAGCTTCCTGGCTACGCCAGCAGGCTCCTGCCCCCAGTTCACTGAGCTCAGCATCTGAGTCCCTTTGCTCTCTTTCTTGCCAACAACAGTTAACCCCCCACGACAACATTTCCACTCGTACAAGAATAAAGTTGACCCCTACTTCACACTGCATGCAAATGAACATAGAACAAGCCACCTAAATGCAAGAGTAAAACTATAAAACTCAGCGAAAAACATGGGTAAATCTTTAAATTCCCTCCCCTTTCCTCTCTGGTCAGCATCACCCTGCTCTCAATTTCAGTGTCTTTGGTTATATTTTGCTCGTTTGTTTGTTTTGTTGATTAGGTTCCTGTTAAAGGTCATATGGTATTTATCTTTCACTGCTTGGCTTATTCTGCTCAGCATAATGCTCTCCAGTTCCATCCATCCCGTTGAAAAGGGTATAATCTCCTTCTTTCTGCTGCATAGAATTCCGTTGTGTAAATGCACCATAGCTTTTGGATCCAGTCATTTACTGATGGGCACCTAGGTTGCTTTCAACTCTTGGCTGTTGTAAATTGTGCTGCTATGAACACTGGGGGGCATAGGTTCTTTTGGGTTGGTGTTTCAGGGGAAAAGGGTGAAGGGTTTGCAGGAGCAATTAAAGCAGACACATGGACAATAAGGGGGGGTGGAGGCAGGAGGGAGGTGAGGAGGGTTGGGCTGGGGTGGGGGGGAAAGGCAGAAAACTGTACTTGAACAATTTTTAAAAACGTGAAAAAATAAATTAATTAAAAAATAAAAACATGGGCAAATCGTCACATCTTGGATTTGATGACAGATTCTTAAATACGGCACAGAAGGACAAGCAGCAAAGAACCAGTAGATAGTTGGGATCTCTCAAAATAACATCCGAGTATCAAAAGGGCACAACCAAGACAGCGCAGGGACAGGTTACTGAGCGGCAGGAAATGCCACACATCAGGCGTGGGAAAAGCCTCTGAGGTCCAGAACATGCAAGCAACTCTGACGGCCCAATGACAAAAAGGGGAAAACCCAATTTAAAAAGTGGGCAATGGACTGAGAAAGACATTCTTCCCAGGAAGATATATTGTTCAAACAGACGGTGAGCACAGGGAAATATGCTCAACGCCACTAGTCACCAGGGAAACGCAAGGCAAAGCCACAGTGAGATACCCCTTCACAGCCGCTAGGACGTCTGCAATTAAAACCAAGTAAACAGGTGTGAGCGAGAACATGGAGACTGGAACAGACCACCGGTGGGGACGGGAGGGAGGGCCAGCTGCCGGGACACAGGCTGACGGTGCCTCCTGCACCTACAGGTTGGACACCGGAAACGCTCGGCCTGGTGGCCCAGCAGTTGCGCTGCCAGGCGAACACAGAGGGTCGGAAAGAGTAACTCCCCCAAGTGCTGGTTCTCAGCAGCGATGCTCAAACGCACAGACATGGAGATGAGGGGAGCGTCCATGAGCTGGGGAACAGATAGCCCAGCTGTGGCAGGTTTGCCTAGCGACGTGTTCCTGAGCCGTCACAGGAGGAAATCCCACACGGACGAGAACAACGGACCTGCGTGATGTCACAGCGTCGGTTCGGAACATTCAGAACTGGGGCATCTGCAGCATCACAGTGTGGACAGGGGGTCCAGGCCTGCACGGCAGGTGCAGACAATCGTTTGATGCACAGGTGGCAGACACAAGGCCTGTGGCCGAATTCAGGCCTCCACCTGGTTTTATCTGGCCTGGCACCTTCTACCCAGCGGCAGCGCTGAGCTCCTTGCCCCTAATTAAGGAGTAGTTACAGTTACACAGTCCTGAAATCACATTCGGCCCTTGGAAGGTGACCACGAGGCTGATGTGCCCCCCCCCGGGTGAAAATGAGTCTGACACCCCTGGTTTAATGGCATGGGACTTTCTTTGGGGCGATAAGAGCATTTTGAAACTAGATCGAGGCGCGATGGTACTACAACGTTGTGAGTGCACAAAACGCCACTTAGTTGCCCACCTTAAACTGGTGAATCTCGGTGTTCACAGCTGCCGTCGTTCTCTAACGCCAACGCCTCCTCCCACTCCAGCCGAGCTCCCGCTGCAGGAGAAGGAGGGTAAGTAAAGAGGTCTCTATACCACAGTTCCTACAAAGCAGACTGCCCGCAAATCTACTGGTGGTAAAGCACCGAGCAAGCAACTGGCTACCAAAGCCGCTTGCAAGAGTGCGCCCTCTACTGGAGGGGTGAAGAGACCTCATCGTTACGGACGTGGAACTGTGGCACTTGGTGAAATTAGACGTTATCAGAAGTCCACTGAACTTCTGATTTGCAAACTTCCCTTCCAGCGTCTGGAGGGACACATTGCTCAGGACTTCAAAACAGCTCTGCTTTTCCAGGGTGCAGCTATCGGTGCTTTGCAGGAGGTGGGTGAGGTCTACCTGATCGGTTGGCCTTCGCAAAGACACCAACCTGTGTGCTGCCCGTGCCAAATGGGGAACAACTGTGCCAGAAGACGCCCAGCTGGCACGCAGCGCAGGTGGGGAACGTGCTGAAGAGTCCACTCGGACGGGAAACATTTCCTTCTTTAAAAAAAATTCTCATCTTCCTGTTATTGGCAGTCCTGAACGTCAGATATTTTTTTCCACAGGGTCAAAAGTTAACCAAGTATATGATCACAAGTGGAAAACGGGACAGAAATCAGGCGTTGGTGGTTTTCCCATTTTCACTTGTGTGTGAATTTTTTAACATAAATGCGGAGACATGAATCACTAACGCAAGTCAAGATGTTTCAGTGAACACATTTCAAGCAGTTCAGCTTTATAACAATATACATAACCCTGTTAAATTTTTCTAGACAATGCCAACATTTGGAATTTTTAAAAACAAGTAAATTTCTTATTGATGGCAACTAAAAAATGGTGTTTGCAGCGTTTTTACCACACGGTGGACCCCATCCATTCCCTGCCCTTTCCCAACCGAGTTGCCCTCCAGGCAAGTGGCAACTTTTAATGTCGTCTGTCTCCTGTAAGTTTGCTACCAAGATGCATTAAACTATTAAAAAAATAAAACGGTGAATCTTATGCTGCAGACATTTTGTCTGCATTAAAGAAACAGAGAGAGCATGACCCGTGCACTCGCAAACGCACTGGTCGGACAGACCGGCGATTGGGGCCGGCTCAGGGTAAACGGCAGGTGCGGCAAAACAGCCCGAGAAGCATGAGCCCCTTATCCTCTTGGGTTTGTCTCTACATCTGTCTCCTGCCCGCCAGCCCCGGGGCGGCCCTCACACCGGCTCCTGTGGAGCACAGGCTCAGAGTCAGGGCAGCTGCGTTGTGACCAGGGGCCTTGCTTTCCTCACCTGTAAGATGGGATGATGGTGCCTCCGGGCTCCATGGCCGACGCTGGTGGGACTCAGGTGGGCCCCACCCTCAGTGTGCAGGGAACGAGGAGGGCAGAGCAGGGGCTGCCTGGGCCACCCTGTCTTGGGAAGGACTGAGGCGGGCAGTGTGGGGCCCTGGGTTAGGTCTCTGCGTTTTCCCTGGCTGGCCCAGCCTCCCCTGAGTGGGCAGCCCTCCCTAGGCCCCCGAGCCCGCCCTGTGTGACCAGATGTGCCATCAGTCACAGTCCTGGGGGACCGGGGGCTGCTATCCAGGCCCCCAGCATCTGCTCACACAGATGGGCCTTGTGGCCCCGGCTGTGCTCCTGCTGGCCAGCCTGCTGCTTTGCCCCGCGCCAAAGGGCCTCGTGATCGGGAAACCCAGAGGATGGCACCGATGCCCTGGAGTCTGCAGGAGGGTCCCGGGTTGCTGGAGGAGGCCCTGCATCACGACTCGAGGGAGGTGACAGCCAGAACCAGGGCAGGAACGGATGTCACATGCATGTGTGTCCCCATCAAGCCCCAACCTGAGCCCAGACAGTGGGGACCCCCCATGTCAGGGAAGATGTGGGTGTGGTTCAACCCGGTCGTACTCGCTCTAAGGAGAAAAGGAGCTCAAGACCCTTTGCTGAGCCCACGGGCCTGGCCCAGTGTTGGGGATGGCGCCAACCCCGGGCTTCTCTTAGCCAACGAAAGTGAGATGGCCAGAGCAGCCCTCAGAGCAGAAGGCAGCAGAGCCGACAGTGCTCCCAGTGGGCGCCACAGTGGACGCCCACAGCTGAGAGCTGAGGGGAGCGGGGGATGGGGAGGAGGCGGCCAGAGTGGAGCCCCTGTTCTCAGGAAGGTCGGTCACCAAGGGGAGGAGAAAAGCCAGCGGTTCCCTAGGCAGCAGCCGATGGCACAGGAGGATGGGGTGCCGTGAGGGGAGCGGTGGAGGAGGGTCCGAGAACGGGAGGCAGACGAGGCGGGGAGAGAGAGCCCTCGGACTCGGAGCGTGCAGCCAAGGGGCTGCGCTGGGAGCAGTGCGGGTGCCCGAGCCTGGAGACGGGAAGGCGGCCTGGGTCCGGGGCAGAGAAAACCCGTCGGCACTCAGGAGGGCACCGTGAGGACACGCCCAACCTCAGTGCGCCCAGGACTGCACCCGCAGCCTGTCCTGTCTCATTCGGGGGCATGGTGACCTGTATTTCAGGGTCCCATCCTGGGGTGACGGGTGGGCTGGAGGGCAGGGAGACCCAACCTTCCACGGAACCCGAGGGCGAGCGGGTTCCGAACAAACTGGGAGTCAGACGTCGGAGATCCTTGAGGGGGGGCGGGGCTCAGGCCAAGCAGGGCTCCCTCTGGCGTCCACACCCCTCCCTCCGCAGTTTGCTGGTTGCTTAGATGTTGAGCAGCAGAATGGCGAGGAGGAAGCTGCTCTGGAACCCACTGCAGGCGGAGTGGGGTCACAGTGCAAAAGCCGTCGGACCGCAGACGGAAGGGCCCGAGCTCTGGCGCCCCCTGCACCGGAGGCAGAGGGGGGCCGGTCCGGGTGGGTGGGGCCGCCCCCCAGACACAGACCCTGAAAGGGGCGGGTCAGCGCTGGAAAAGGGGGAAGGGAATGGGTGCGGGGCCAGGACCCTTCAGGTCGACCCCGAGACTCTTGGGCTGTTTGCACGAACGAAAGTTCGCCTCCGCAAAAGGCCAGCGGTTTTGTAATAAGAAGCACAGGTGGCCATCGCCCCTCCGTGTGACCGTGGCTCCGTCACTGAGGACGACAGAGACTCAGCTTTCTGGTCCGCGCGGCGCAGGTGACGCCCATGCGCCGGCAGGCGCTCGAGGCCTCGCTTCCCCGGCCGCCCTCCTCCGCAGTCCTGGGTAAGGTCACACTGACCACTGGGGGCGGGGCGGGGGCAGGGGGCTCTCAGAGACCCCACCCGCTTTTCCGGCAGCCAGGAGTCCAAAGCTTGAGGTTTCGCGCTTTTTCCCGTATTGGGGCACCTTCAGGGACGGCTGCCGCCATTTTGAGTGCATTTTGAGTTCAGGTCTCCTTTGTAGCTGAACACATGGCAAGTGTCGCACATTTTACCAGGAATGATGCAGCATCCTCTCTAAACACACGAAACACTCAGAGTGTTTTGTATGTTTCTTAGGCTTTAAATGCAAGCGCCCCCGCCCTCTCGTGCGGATTGCTGGTCGGACGAGCTCAGAGCCGGGAACAGCTGTGCCTTGCTTGCCAGAACAGGTCAGCAAATCCTTTGTGGTTCCCTTAATGGCCGGTGGGAAAATATCTAGGTTTTACTGAATTATGCAATGACAAGTTTCAACATTTACCTTAAATCCCTCACAGTAGCTTCGTCAGACACCAAATTCCAAGGCTCCCAGAGAAGTGCGGTTGCCATGACTCAAGCTCAGGAGGACCCGGGTGCCTGGGGCCGGTTGTCGCGGACACTCACCCAGCACACGGAGTCCCTTCTGAGACTGGTGACGTGGCAGAGAGCTGGCCAGTCATGGCGGCCGGGAGACATTCCCCACTGTGGTCATGGCCAGTACAGCTCGGGCTGATGAGGCTGGGCAGGACCTGGTGCACACACATCTGCATGCCAGGGCCCGTGGACATGCAGACAGGGTGACCAAAAACTTGACCCTGACCTTGTCCCAGGAAAGCCTTTGCTGGTGTGTGTGAGCCCTGGGTGGGAGTGGGGAGGGCATAGCATCTCACAGAGAGGGAAACAGGCAGAAACATGTCCACGCACAATGTTTGAGGTGTCACTGGGACATGGACCGATGCTGCAGAGCCCGTCCCCTCGTCATTCAGCAAACCCTCCCGTGGACCCCATGGCTAGTTGGGGGCATTCGGAGCTTTGACCTGACAGTGTGAGGTCCTGCACCCTAATCTCATCGCCACTAGAGGTTGCAAAGCAAACAAGTGTGCCCCCAAAGCAGAACCCTTCTATTGGGCCTCCTGTTTGTGGGTCAGGGCTCAGGGTTTGTGTTTCCATGGTCACAGGAAGGCCCCCCCAGCTCAGGGTCCTGGCCTGACCTCTGCCCCTGTGTAGAGACGGGTCCTGAGCACTGGTCCCTGTTTAGGGCCACAGTCCCTGATTCCCAAATCGTCCTGGCTGCTCGGAGAACTGGGCTCCTGGGTGTGAGCTGTCTGCCCCGCACCCGGCAGCTCCTGCAAAGAGCTGATACTCAGCAGATGATTAAAATAAATGGTGGGCAAGGGAGCGGGAGAACCAGCGTGGCACCGTCACAGGTATTCCTGCGTGAGGGGAGGCAGTCCCAGGTAAGGCACCAAGAGTCACACCTACGGGGACACTACATCGTGGCCGTCTGGGACTCAGGGCCCCTCTCCCTGCCTGCGAGCTGCCCCACGATCTGTAAAGTACCAAGGAGGCACAAACGGCGTTCAGGGAGACTCGCCTACAAACATCCTGGAATGGCCTGAAGAGCCACCTGTGGCTGTCAGGTCCCTGCCTGCCTCTGTGGGGCTGCGGGCCGAGCTTTCTGGCTTCCTGGCCCCCAGGGAGACATCGCCTTGAACTGGCATCCTGAAGCGCCAGGGCTGGCAGATCTGTGAGATGAGTATGCACCAAAATATGCCGAATGACCCCTCTCCACACGATGCATTCTTTCTAGAATAAGCAAGCATTCACTGCTTTGGTCTGGGTTGGAAATTATCTTCTGCGAGACAGATTTTTTGGCTGAAATAGGATCTTTAAAGATTCTCAAATGTTCGTGTTGTCATTTCTGCGTTAATTGAATTAAAATGGAGCCAGCGTATCTGAAAACTCACACGATCTGAACTCAGGAGGCTGCTCTGAGTGGTATCATCTGTTTACACTCATCTTCCTCACTGGCAGGAAGGAGAAAGAGCAAACCGTCCTTCAGTCCCAGGCCCAAGACGGAGGGCACCAGGTCCACAGCAGGAGGTCCCCACAAATGTGGTCTCTGCACATTTGTGGGGACCTCCAGTGGCAGGTCTGCTCCTCCACTGGTCGGTAAAGTCCCCCAAACCTCTGCATTGAGGTTTTCAGGTCCGCGCTGTCAAATGCACGCTGATTTGTGGGGCCTGGGGTTTCCGGTCGCAGCCTGTGGACGCCATGCCCAGGAACTGCCGTGTGCAGCACTTACTGACGTACACACAACAATCAGAAGCAGAAAAGACAAAAACAAAATACACAAATTGTGAAAGCTTCCGTTGAGACCGCCACACGTTTCTCATGTAGTTATTCAGACACTTGTCCCTGTGCTCATCCATCCGCTTACTTTTTAAATATGAAATCTTTTAAAAACATTTTATTTATTTATTTTTAGAAAGAGAGGAAGGGAAGGAGAAAGAAAGGAAGAGAAACATCAATGTGTGGTTGCCTCTCACACGCCCCCTACTGGGGACCCAGCCGCATCCCAGGCCTGTGCCCTGACTGGGAATCCAACTGGCGACCCTTTGGTTTGCAGCCAGCACTGAATCCACTAGCCACACCAGCCAGGGCTCTTACATTCACTTCTTGCCCACTAGTGTGACAGTTGTTGCAGGTCTACGTGTGACGTCGGCTTTTCATTCTCTCTCTCCCACTCGATTTGGGAGCTTTTCCAAATTCTAGCCCCCTGCTTAGTGTTTCCACCCACAAGGGTCTAGGGGGTGTCAGGCCCCGGGGAGGGGGGCACTGGGGTTGGGGTCCCTGCACAGTGAGGGGAGGCGAGCAGGGAGCTGGGCAGGAAGTGCATGGGGCAGGGGGCTTCACTGGGTGCCCCGTCTTCCAGGTTAGAGGGTAGATGCCCTCACCTGCTGAGAGTGACGGGTGGGAAATGGCGAGCCTGGGGGCTATAGCCGTGTGTCGGAGAAAAAGTGGGAGGTAAGAGTCGTGGGCCAGGTGTCCTTCCCCACCTTTGCCAGCGTTCTCCCCGGAGCTGAGGGTTCCCAGACAGAAGTCTGAGGCCAGACTGTTTGTGGTCTCCTTTGAAAACTCATGGGTTCCTTTTCCCCTGGAATTTCAATGACTTAGTCAGAATATGTCTTGGTGTAGATCCAACAATATTGTGTTGTTTCCTGCAAAACAGTCATGTTTTTCTCTGTAGCTTAATTCATTATTATGGAAAAATCTTCCATCACCAAGTGTTTCTTCCCTTTGTTTTTACTGCCTTCTTTTCTCCTCTGGGACCTCAGGTGGGATCCTGCGCAGGGAGAGACCCCCCAGAAATTCCAGCACAGCGGAGCAAGTAGGGCAGGTGCTGGGGACGGGGGGAGTGAGAGGGTGGCCAAGGGGCTGCCCGCGGGTGAGGACGTGTCCCGGGGACATCTCCATCACTGGAGAGAGTGGGAGGGACAGGCCGACAGATGATCACATAGTAGCTTTTAACTGATGGAGAAAGAAAGAATTGTTGGTCAGCATCATGACACGTCACTGAAACAGGGTCCGATAGCGCTTTTGGGGAGGAGGCGAGTAGGGAAGCCCAGGCCTCAGCCAGCGAACAAGGCCGCAGACCCAGGTCCGCCCACGACCGCACACCTGCGCCGCTGGGTGCCCCCCGTCACGCGGTCCGTGCTTCCCCCGGCCTCGCGGGAAACGAGTGTGAAAGACCCTTGCGACTTCTTCAGCACGGAGCGATGCTGGAGTCCTCGACAGATGGAAACGCACGGCTCCGAGCGCTGTCTCCACGAGACCCGGTGACTCCAGCCCACCTGACCACGGGTGGGCGTGGGGTCGCCTCTCTGAGCCCTGTGGTCACACCCTGCTGTGGTCCGCAGCTCTAGGTGAAAGGGGGTCCCAGAAGAGCCTGTCTTTCACCGGGAGACCGCGGTGTTTTGGAGTCCTGACAGCAGAGAGTGGCTGGTCCCTCGCGGCCCACGGTCCGTGCCCCAGTCCCCGCAGCCCAGGCCCCACACCTGCCCCCAGGGATGAGCGGCCACGGCTCGCCCCAGACGGCCGCATCACCGTGAAGTCCTCTTCCCCCTGAAAGCTGTTTTCCAAGGAGAGGCATAAACTAATCCAGTGATTTGTCATAACCCAGTAGTATTTATTTCATTTTTTTATCCAAAGGGGGAAACATTCTTTAAATGTTATGAAAGGTTACAGATACGGTATTGAAAACAGATGGCAACGTGATGTGTTCTCAGGAAATTACAAAACACGGGGCGCAGGCACGCATCTAACCGTGTGATTTGTCCGGAGAAAACTGCCGAGCATCTGCCTGCTCCTAACTCACTTCGCAACGGAGCCGACCCCTCCCTCCCCCGCCGCGCGCCCACCGCGCTTCCCGTGCCGGCGCCGGCAGGACGGGCGAACGCGCCTGCGCTGCTACCCAGACACTGCAGACGCGCATGTGCACGCGGAGGACGAAGATGCCGATTAAGAAGGGCTCCCGGTGGCCCACGGGGCTCAAACAGGAGAAGACAGAGCCTCGTGGCCATTTCTCTGCAGGGGCCCCTCACATAACACGCGCTTGGGGGGCACCATTAAGCCGCTCGCCTGCACCGTTTCCACTGGCGGAGCCCTTAGAGAGGAGCCCCGGTTCGTGTGTCAGCCAACAGGACTGGGGCATCCAATCAGAGATACGAAGCTATGACCAATCAGAGCAGCTCCATTCTGGCCAATGAGGACAGTACCTTTTGGGCCAATCAAACTGTGAGGATTTGGAGTCCTCATTTGCATGAGGTCGGATCCATCAGGGCTTAGGGGCTGGGACTTGTCACTAGAAGTCGGCTCCCCTCTGACTCCGGGTGCACCTCCCTTCTCCACCCGAGGCTGGAGCCTGCGAGTCCCCGGGTGACTCACCAGCGCAGCGCAGCAGAGCGCAAGGCTGTCTAGCTGGAGAGGGGTCTGGCCCCAGGGCCTCCTCACCGCCGTGCAGTTTCGTATGGAATAAGGTGTTCTTCGCTGCACTCCAAGCTGGGGGCTCCTGTTGGCGTTGAATTGGCACGAGTGACCCAGGGTTGGCGCTCACCAATCTGACATTGGGCTGCACAGCTGCCGCTTACTTCCAGTCTCTTTACAGGAACCCACTCCAGCCCCGTTTTTCTGTTGAACCTGGTCATGCCGACGCCCCCTCCCCCGGGCCTGCCTCCTGCTCCAGGGCGGCCTCCTGCGACGCCCCCTCGCAGCGTGGTGGCTGGTCTGGTTGTCCCGGGTCTGCAGCACCAAGGTTGTGCACTGCTTCGGACCGCTGCTCCGCGGGCCTCAGCACGGGGCCCTGCGTGGAGGGATGTCTGGAGAGTCGCTCGCCCCGGGGAGGCCCACTGGGCACCGTGCTATGTCGCGCGCTGCCGTGTGAGGGTCGCAGGTGCAGCCGTGAGCAAGGTGCTTGGGGTCCCTGTCCTCATGCCAGTGGGAAGCGAGTCAGGGGAGCTGAGTGACAGTGACGGAGCCGTGCACGCAGCGGGAACTCCAGGGTGGGGGGGCGGGGCAAATCCACAAAGAAAAGAAAGCCCAGTGAGGAGATGAGGGTGAGCCAGGGTGGAGGCAGCAACAGCGAAGGCCCCACAAGGCGACGGCGTCTGATGTGGAGTGGGAGGAGCCGCAGGGACGAAGAACAGCGTGGACAGCGGCCTGCGATGCTTCGGAGCTCCCCCCCCCCCCCGCCCCATGCAGTGCGGTCCACGCAGAGTGGTCTGGCGACTGTGAGCAGCGGCAGGGCTGGTGCGCGGTCAGAGTGACCCGCCGCATAGCACTGGGGGCGCAGAATCCGAGGGCGCCGGGCTCTCAGTGAAGTTGGAACAGGCAGCTTTTGAATTTTGCATTAAAATTGCTCAGCGTTTTGTTTTTCTCGAGAGAAAGAAATGGCTGCACAAGGGGTGTTTGGTAAAAGACTCTGCATGATTCCTGGCGGTTGGGGGTGAAGTCGGCCCGCTGCTGGGGTCCAGGGGCCACCGGGGCCACCGAGGAGCTTCCAGGCCTGGTCCCTTCCAGGCCTGGTCCTGGACGCTTTTGGTGCCCGTTGTCCCTGCGTCTGGGAAGCACACCTCCCCCGCGGGGTCGACCAGAGCACCGCAGGGGACTTTGGGAAGCAACGCGCCTCAAATGGGCAATTCCTGGTGGGAAGTATCCTTTCTTTTCCCTCTGCCCCGCTTTTATTTTAATTTTTTTAAACCACTAAGGCTGGATCAAAACAAAGTTGTGGCACATCCAACACACTCTGCAAACAGCGAGTGGATGGTGCTTTCTTCGTGGTCAGCGCCCAGGTTTCGCCTGGCCGCTCCCAGCAGTTTAGAAACAAGTTAAATGTCTGGCTTTCCCATTTTATTTCTGATACTTTGACAAATCCTTTAAAAGTACCTTTTGATATTCTGCCTTAAAACAGGATTCTGATGCACAGGCACTCCTCCTGCCAGTGTCCCGGGACACACGGTGGCACTCCCCGGCGGGTTTTCTGCCTGGTTTCGCGGCTGCTGCTGCGGACTTTGTTTCTGCCAAGTTCTCAGTTCGTTACTTGCCTGCGATACCATGTTATGCAGCCCCATGACTTCCAGCTCGTTCAAGGGTTCTTGTGGAGCGAGCAGGTCTGACCAGCACATCTGGGGACGTGGCCAGCGATGGGCAGCTCGTGGGCAGCCACACGGCTTTACCACGAGTGTTTTCTCAGTTGAGGAACCGGTGCAGAGACAATGAGCTCGCATCCCCAAGGCCGGAAGCGCAGAGGGGCTGACTCAGGACTGTAGACCCAGGCTTGCTGGGACCTAAAAACAAAGCCGTGGTCCTTCCGCAGCCCTGTCCTTCTGGGAACCACGTGCTGGCGGGCAGCTTGGCCGCAGCTCTGGTCTGGAAGTGCTCAGGGAGACGTTTTAGTGGCAGGGACAGGAACCCATGTCACCCACAGCTATGGCACATCCTCCTGCTGTTGACAGGTTCCACTCTGGTGCCCCGTGAGCTGGCTGCTGGCTCTGGGTGGGGGCCAAGCTCTGGCCCCCACTCACTGTGGAGTCCTGGGCAAGTCCCTCACTGCTCCGGGCCCCGTTCCGTCATCAGGGAAGTGGTGGTGATGGTGCTGGGGATCTCCCGCGCGAGGCGGTTCCCAGGGAGCCTGACACACGGTGATCCCTCGGCCCAAATCACTCACCATGCTGCTGTGCTCACCATAGAACACCCCCGCCCTGTGACCTGCGGCAAGACTGGTCCACTTGCTGGTCATCGTAGGTGTCCTTGTCCTCCTGGGACTCGGCCCTCACGCTCAGGCTCCTGAGTCATCTGGAACCAGGCGGCTCTTGGCCTTTGCCACCCCCCTCCAGGCTGCCTGCCCAGCACCCGGGCCTGCGGCAAAATGGAGACACAGGAGGGGCCCTGCCCGGTGGCTGATGGAGCAGCTTCTACACGCCAGGTGGAGGGCTTTGCTGGTGGAGGCTGCACGGGGGCCAGCCATGGTCCCCAGCTGGAGCAGATTCGAGGCACCGGTGCTGGAGGTGGGGGGCCTGTTGGGAGCACATCCCTCAGAGGGCGGAGACTGTCTCAGGGAGCAGGGGGATGCGGTGAACAGCTGAGAGGGGGCGAGGGGAGGCTCGGGCTGGCCGAGGAGGGAGGAGAAGGGATAAAGGGTCATGTGGGTCCAGGGGATGGATGAGGGAGAGAGCGTGGCCAAGGGGGGGCCTGAGCGCCCTGCAGGCCTGTGTGTCTGTGCTGCGTGGTCTGTGAGCTCCTCACCAGCTGTGGCCTTGGCCTTGGGAGAGTGGGATTGGTCGTCATAAACCATGACAACCCTGAACAATCAGTGCCCCTTGGAAGTGGCCACCTCCCAGGCCAGCCTTCAGTGAGGGTCACTGAACAATTGCTGTGGGTTAACCTGGGGCTCGGAGAGTTACAGACCCAACTTGAACTCTCAGGTTGTGCTTCCAGCTGGGTGCTGTCTGCATGTGGGTTCATCAGGCCTCGCACTGTTAGAGCTGGAGGCTGCTGCCCCTTTCTCTTTGGGGGCCGCGGGCCCCTGGGAGCCGGGCGGGCCCAGCCCACATGGCGCGGGTCTCCAGCAGCTGCCACGTCGCTGGGACTCTTGGCAGGAGGAGGGTCAAACCCCCGTCTGCTGGAGCTGGTCCCGGAGCTGCAGGAAGTCTCTAAATGTTCTTTTCTTTTTTTTACAGACAAAGGAATCTTGAGTCCAGAATGACTTCCAGGAATTACAGTGTGAGAACTTAGTATGAGAGATTTTTATTTTCTTCTTGAAAACTGGAAAAGGCAATAATCAGAGCAGAAGAAGCAGACGGAGCACATCACTTGCTGGCACATTTGGCTTTGTAACAGAAAACGAGTGTTCTTCCCCCCGCCTCCTGCGGATGGACATGGCCAGCCGGGGTGACCGCTTCCCTTCTGGGGTCGGGGGACAGCGGGGCCTGGGAAAAGCCGCCCCTGCTCCCTCTTCTTCCTTTCCTCCCAGGCTCTGCCCGGGGAGGCGCTGGTGGCTCCTTACACGTGGACCCTGCCTCCTCCTGTCTCCAGCTCTTGGGCCTCACTCAGTAAAAGCCTGTCAGACACGGGCAGCTCCCTGCGATGCCCCTGCCAGGGCTCCGTGGGCCCCAGTGCAGCCGGGCAGCCTGCGTGGGGTGAGGCTCCCAGGGAGGGGGCACCTTGGCAGCACGGCCCCGGGGCTGTGGCCTCCCTCCTGTCTCCACCTCCGACAGGGGCACAGCCAGTGGCTTGTCCTGCTTGCTTGTCCTTGACGAGCACACGGTGTGTGACCAGGACTCTGGACAAGCTCTGCAGCCTCCTGGATTTCACAGGAGACTGCCTGTGGGAGGGCCCTCTGTGAAGTGTGAAGGGCTCCGCAGGGGTCAGTTAGCGGTGTCATTTTCCTTAAAACACTCCAGCTTCCTCAGAGAGGAAGTGGGCGGTCTGGAGCCTGGGCGACCCCAGGAACCCTTGGCCTTGCTCCTGGCCCAGGGGGGGTGCGTAGGCAGCTGCCTGTAGGGAGGTCCTAGCAACCAAACAAAACGCATGCTGGACGGGGTCCCTCACGTGGCCAAAGTCCCCCAAAGACTGGAGATTCCATGTAGGTGCCCCCTTAGCAAGGACACGGGGAAGAAATACACTTAAGAAGTTAACTGAATATTCTAGAGAAACACTGCAAAAATGGAGGGAAAAGAAAAAAATGCATGAAAGTTCAGACAAAGATAGACTCCACGGGACCCACGGAGGAAGGGGCCGACAGGAGCCACAGAGAGGGGAACAGAGAGAAGAGGCTGCAGTGAGACGGCGGGAGGAGGTTCACGGGACTGCAGAGCTGTGGGCACTCGATCCAGAAAACGCCACCAGCCTAGTGCATCGCCGTGCGTTTTCAAGCCCCCAAAACCGAGAGTGGGGAAAACGCTAGAAAAGGGTACAGAGTGGACTTACGCCACGCTTCCTGTGGGTGACGTCTGCTGGAAGAAGTTCTGAGGGTGACGGTTGCGAGCCTGGAACCTCGCTGCCGGCCCACCGCCCGACAGGCAAGAGCGGAGCAGAACTGTGTTCGGCCACTGAACCTTCCTGACACCATTTTCAAGGATGTATCGCAGCAAAAATAATTGGTTTTAAAGAAAGCAAGGGAGAGAGAAAAGCAGGTGGACGTGCAGTGATTTGGGAGGGTGGCTGGACTGCCGCGTTCTGAGACCCAGCCTCAGTGACCTGGTCGCCCGGCCGGGAGCAGAGCCGTGGCAGAAGGTCCTCCAAACTCTGGGCTCTCAAACGACCTGGAAGGACTTCATAACACGCATTTGTAGGTAGTATGTAAATCCCTCTTTGTGAATTCAAATAGTGGCAAAAAATGTTACTGATTTTTTAAAATGAAGCCAGCACATCACTTGGAAATATGCACAGGCACATTTAAACTTGCTGCCTTAGCAACTTGATATCCCAATATTCACATTAAAAACACAAGGAATGGCGTTTCTTTTACTGTCAAAACTTTACATTATCGCATAGTTTCAAATTGACATTTCCACTCTCTTTCCTTATTTAATTTTTACCCTGATGTAATAAGTTGAGAATAGAAATATTTTGTAGACACTGCACCACACTCCTCTTCAAGAAAACTTAAAAATATAAAAGAATATAATGCCATTATGACTGCATATCTTAAAAGTGTCTGATGTCGTTATAAATACTATTATTTTCAATTGCTTAGGAAAACATAAAGTACCACCTATATTATTGAATATTAAGCATAAAAGTAAAATTTGATGGAAAATACATCCCTAATGAGCCAGGTATTCTCTTCCTTAACCAGTTCGTGTAAATCTGCGTGACACACGTTTATTGCTGTGACCAGGCAACATCGCTCGTTGGCCGGTCTCTGTCCCTCAGCTGTGTATGTGTGTTTGTGAGGCTCTGTCCCTCAGCTGTGTGTGCGTGTGTGAGGGTCTGTCCCTCAGCTGTGTGTGCGTGTGTGAGGATCTGTCAGCTGTGTGCGCGTGTGTGAGGGTCTGTCGCTCAGCTGTGTGTGCCTGAGTGTACTGACTCTTTCTTCAGTAAGGAGAAGATGAGAATCACAGTTTGATTGGAGCATCATGTCTTCTGAGTCTGATGACATAGTTTGCACCAGACCGATACTCTTGCCGAGAACAACGACAGCCAAATGACTCTATAAATAAATGGATGTTTAACAGATTTAGGCAACACTTAAAGTCACCAGAACTGAAAAAGTAGGGGAAAAACTTACACTCTAGTGAAGCCATGCGTCCTCAGACCGTCCTCTGAGGCAGCCAGCAGCCCGCCTGTCCTGATTTGGGGCCTATTCCCGAGAGTTGCGTCTGCCCACCCTGGGGTCTCTGCACACATGCACCTTCTACCCCCCTGCCCAACCTCCCCCCGTCTCTCTCTGTCTCCCTCCCCCCACTGGGTGCCCTGAGAAGCTGGGGTCTGTCCTGCGCATCCTGACACACAGGTGCCAGGTGTGGCGTGGGGCTTGGCTGGCAGCGCACCCGGTGAAGACTTCAACGAATCGCAGAGACGGTTCCTGTTTTGGGGCACCGGGCACAGACCTGCTTCTCAAGGTCCCCGCGACACCACCCGTGTGGGCCTCAGTCTCACATGTGGGCTTTCTCTCCCCTGGGCCTCCGAGAAGACCGCACTCCATCATGAACCCATTGTTAAATGACCAGAGCTGAGCAAAGTTAGCCCAGGGGTCTGTGTCTCATTCTTGAAACGGTAACCTCCGTGCCACAAGATGCTTTCTCGCCTGCTCGTCACTTCTTCAGATGCCCTAACTCCAGCTGCTCCCAGGAGCCCCTGGGCAGTGGCCCCACACAGGGCCGCCCTATCCCCAGGTCCAGAGGGCACCCCCCCTCCCCGTGCTCTGCCTTTTCCTGCCCTAGCTCGTGGCCCAGCTACTGGGCAGGTCCGATGGAGGGAAGGTCGGGCTGGCCGGGAAAGAGACTGCAGAGAGCCTGCGACATTGTGGACAACCATCTAGTGGCTGTAGAGAGACATGAGGGACAGATATAACCCCAAACTTGAGGACATGGGGGCGGCAGGTCGGGCGGCCCCCGAACGTGCCCGGGGAGCAGAGGGTCTGTCCCTGCAGGAGGAGCGAAGAGCTGTCCACAGCCCTGAGGGAGGCTCAGCAGCAGCTGCAGACACGAGGAGAGCCGAGTGACAGTTGTCGTTGTGCGGGAAAGAGCTCACGGCCATGTCAGGCACCAACCGCCATGTTCCCGCTGATGGTTAAGGCCTGTGAGGCTGTGGCGTCCGCTGGACACAGTTTTAGGGCCCCTTGCCCCCCTTTTCCCTGAGTCTGAACCCCCTTTCTCCCTGGATCATGCCCCAAAAGACCCTTCCAAGGGCTTGTCTGGCCAGGGCCATGCAGCTAGTGTGGGTCTGTGCAGTGGCCACGTGGCTGTGGCCAGCTCAGAAGACGGACAGACAGCTTGTGGCCACGGCGGTGGCGAGCAAAAGGACTTTGTTCCTCCCCCATCCAGGAGAGTCATCCATGGTGTTTGGATGAAACAGATGAGCCTTCCACTCTTCGGGGAATAAAATAAACAATTCTGAGCCCGGATGCTTAAAAACATGTCCTGTTTACATATCAGTTTCTGCCGGAAGTGTGGGGTGCAGGGAGGCGTGCTTGGGGTGGCTGTGCCTCTCTGCCCCTGGCAAACACACCGCCCCTGTCTGCTCTGACCCTGAACTGTCGCCCGAGGCAGGGGTGCCCTCTTCCCGCAGAGGTGTTGCTGCGGGCATGGGGGCAGGGGTGCCCCAGACACCCCACGCCTCGTGGAGATTAGTCACTCCAACGTGCGTGTGTGTCAGAGAGGGAGAGAGAACAGCTGTGCCTGTGCAGCGTCGGCTCTTCTGACGGCTGGAAGCCATCTGCTCGTGCTGTGACCCTGGCTCTGAAGTGTTCAGAGACGCAGCTGCCATCGGATGGGGCTGTGGCCTCTGCTGCACCGATGCAGCCTGGGACTCGTTCGTGCGTGCACGCTCTGCGGTTCTGGGTACCATTTCCAAGTAGGAAAAGCACAACACGCCTGTCCAGTTGCTGGTGACTCACTTACGTGGCTCAGCATGAAGCTCAGCCCGGAGCTTCCCGCACCCGTCTTGGTGGCACGGACCCGCCAGGTACTGCCGGGCGTGTTACTACCGGGCCAGCCCAGGGGCATCAGACTCATTTTCACCAGGGGCCACATCAGCCTTGTGGTTGCCTTTGAAGGGCCGAATGTAACTTTAGGGACTGTGTAAAGTAACTGCTCCTTAACAGTTAAGGGAGAGCTCGGCATTGCCTCAGGGTAGAAACCAGGTGCCGGGCTGAATTAAACAAGGTGGAGGGCCAGGTTTGGCCCACGGGCCTTGTGTTTGCCACCTGTGTTTGTGGGGAACCACGGAGAACTTCAGTGTTTCAGTTCATGTGTATTTGTTCTCAGAAATGGGCTGTAGCCATAAATAAAACAGGCAAACTCCTGTTACCACAGTCTGCTTTCTAGTGGGGAGAAAAGCAATACAACCACACATAGCCTGTGAGGTGTGCCCATAACGAAGAGGAAAACCCAGGGGTGGGCATGGCAGTGACCGAGAAGGAAGGGCATGTGGTCCCTGCACTGAAGGGGGGTGGAGCCTGGCCCCCAGCAAGTGCGCCCCCCAGGGCCCAGCTCAGGCTGCAGAGGATGGCGTGGAAGCGAAGGCACAGAGGGGGTGGCGTCTTCCTGACAACCTGCCCTTCACGTGAGCTGTCTTCATGAGAGTTACTTTCTGTCTCCTACTAACATGCCTACTTCTGAACAGGTGGTGATGACTCTCAGCTTTTACACCTAACACAACATGGAGCCTGGACTGGGTAACAAGTTCATTTTTGCCTGCAGATAAAACATCTATGGTCTGGTTTAGAGAATCCGCATTGGAGAACGTCAGCCGTCAGTAGCCATGATGCCCATCCCCACTGTGAAACTCTCTCTCCGAGAGTGAGGGCAGCGGCCCCCACTCACAGCCCCGCAGCCACGGGCGTCCCCCCCCCCCCCATCACACGGCCCGGCTGGCCAGAAGGAGAGCAAACTGGACGACAACACGCAGAGACGCGTGGAGAACCCCCCTGGCAGATCTGAATGGAGGGCTCCACCTCCTGGGCTGCGGCCCCGAGTTCACACACCGAGGTTGTGAGAAGGCCCAGGCTTCGGGGTGCTCTGATGTGGTGTGTAGGGAGGTGATGCAGATTCTGGCTTCACTTCCCTGTTATCTCCGAGACTAAATGGCCTTAGAGCGAACACATGACCCCGGCTGGCCCCGGCCACCTGGCAGGCAGCCTGCGGTACATTCGCCCTGGAAAGTACATTTCACCGACTGCAGTGTGCTTGGTCAGCCCTGTGGGTCCTACTTTTTCAAAGAGTGAATTAAATGAAATGTAAACTATTTAAACTATCGCCAGAGATTGTGAAATTAATCTATACTACACAGCTTCGGCATCGTGGAAAATAAATTCAACACGCACTCTTTGTGGAAAGTCTGAATTGAAGAAATTCCTATGGAAATGTAATCG
The DNA here is from genome assembly GCF_014824575.4 of Sturnira hondurensis. Lineage (NCBI taxonomy): Eukaryota > Metazoa > Chordata > Mammalia > Chiroptera > Phyllostomidae > Sturnira > Sturnira hondurensis. Next base: position 11,312,971 of record NW_028072798.1, on the reverse strand, counting down.
AGTATCACCCCCACACATTTTGGGCCCCACTAATAAACAGAAAAAATAAAAAAGGTTTTTTTATCATTCCTGTTGTCTCCCCACAGCGCACAGCAGGAGAGAAGGAGGCCGGTTCCCCAGGGGCAGCACAGCTGACCGCGTCCCCACTTCTGAGTCGGGTCGAGCTTTTGAAAATAAACGAGGTGTCAGGGCCTCCTGGCGGGTCACATGTCCAGTGAGGCAACTTGCGCAGCCCCCTCTTCCTCAGTGGGTGACACTGTGACACGGAAGTCATCGCCTTCACCCCGCGTGGAGCAGAGGAAGCCTCGGAACAGCCTGCCAGCTTGTTTTACAATCATCCCAAGGCGGCGCTGAAGTCAGCAGCGTGTCCAAACTGAGACACACCAGAACCGCCCTGGCGCCTCGCACACCGCAGGTCTCCCTGCCGGCTCCCAGTGCTCCTGGTTCTCCCATTGCCAAGGGCGGCTCATGTCGTGTGGAAGAACAGCCCCAGAGGGTGGACCCCATGTCAGTGTGACCTGGGACCCAGTGTGTGGCTTCAGCAGTGGGGCACTGCGGCCAGAACAAAACTGGAGTGGAACGTTCAAGGTCGGGATGAATCCAACTCCAATGTCACGTGGGTGTTCTGAACCATCCACACGGTGGCCTGAGCCGCCCACTGCCCACCATTCTGTCCCCAGGAAGTGCTGCTCGGCCCCCAGCCGCGGTCCCCCCACCAGGGTCCCAGCTCAGCTACCCCGTTTGCTCCTAGAGCTGGGGCCTGCGCTTCCGTTCACGCTCAGGATGGAGTCCAGCGCCGCGGAGCTGGGGATCGGCGTGAAAGCAAATTATACCCAGCTCCTGCCTCACTGGGGGCGCCGCGTGGACCAGGCACTGACTGCTGCAGGCTGCTCCCACTCTTTGGTGACGGGCTGCTTCGTGGGCCCTGAGAACCAGCCTAGGCCAGAGGCCGGGCCACAGCTTCCCGTCTGCAGTCACCGCAGGGGAGTCTCTGAGGACGAGTCGAGATTGGGTGTCGTCCCAACACTGGCAGGGCGAGTTCTGAGCATCTGACGCACTTCGGTTTGAATTTGTCCCTGTGGAACCAGGTACAGATCTGTGAAGTGGGTGACACAGAACGCCGGTGGGCTCGAGGCCCCCGGGGGTCTGTGGGGTCGTCTGTCCTAACGCCCAGCCAGGGGGCCTGGACCCACACACACACGCCAAGTCGCCGGTTTTTAGAACGGGGGTCGCAGAGGGTTCGTTGAGGCTCTGAGACCTGCTCTTCCAATGCCAAGGCAAGCACTCACACCTGTGCGGGCACACACACACAGTCACACGTGCAAGACACCTCCACACACTCACGCGCACATGCACATGAGTGCACACAGCGAGGAAAGACAGGGAGCTCACTCCGTGAGGCCCTGCTTTGCGACACGGAAGGACAGCTGCCAGTGACTGGCTGACCTTTCCCTTCCTGTCGGCCGGCGGCAGGCCCCTTGGCATTTGGCGCTGGAATGACTCCGCAGTGTGAAGCTGTGATTCCAGTTTCCAGGGGTGAGGAAGCTGCGGTGGCCGGTGTCCAGGTGGAACAGAGGTAAGATGTCAGGAGCTGGTCTGGGGACAAGCACAGAACTGTCCCCGAGGCCACTGACTTCAGGGCTCTGGGGTTCATCTGGGGCAAAATCTGAAACCAAGTCTCCAGGAAAATGCAGCCAAGCTCCACGCTGGAAGTTGGGGACACGCATCCACTCCCCGTCTGGAGTCCTGACCCAGTCGCCCAACAGCTTTGTGAAGAAAACCCTCCCAGGTGCAGAGGGACTTGACTGACGCAGGTGGAGGTGAAGACACTTCAATGCAGAGAGCAGGCGCCGGCATGACCGAGGGGCCGCGGTGACCCAGGGGCATGGGGGGGGGCTGGGGTGCGAGATGGGGGCGTCCCTTCTGCCGCTTCCCAGCCACAGCCGTCCCAGCACGTGGAGGCTGAGAGAAATGCCTTTGAGCTCAGTGACAGCGGATGTCGCCCTAACGGGTCAGGGGGGTCAAGGAGCCCCTGCCCTCCAGGTGTCCCGGCAACCTCCGGACTACACCTGCAGAGGGGTGGACTGTGTCCACCGGGCCTGCGCTGCTTTTCCCAGACTCCTCCAGGACTCCGACCCCACTTACCTCCAATACCTGCAACTGCCTATGAGTTTCGGTCCCAAGTGACAGTGAAATTTTCCATTGATTTGGGGGAAAAAAAGTCATCTGAATGTTCTGAAAACTTTTATAAGTTCTTGAAGTATTGGCTGCATAGTCTTGAATATACTTCTTTGTTTAATTTGGTAGAAAAGCAATGTGTTGTTCTGATATTTATGTTAGAAATTATTCTTGAGTATACATTTTTACCTAATACCCCACCAAGTTCTCATCCTTTTGTTCCTAGCCCTTCCCTCCTGCTCAGCGTGTGTCTTGGGCCCTCGTGGCCGATACCTCGCCACCGTGGTCTGGGGAGAGGACATGTCTGTGCCCGGTCGCTGCTGCAGGGTCTGCGGCCTCCCCAGCCCCCAAAGGTTGTTCTGACTTAAATCATAATCAAGTTGATAAGGAAGACCAATTGTGGTATGATGACTCTTAGCAGTTCCACCCCTTAAATAAGCAATTTCCAGAGTCTATTCTTGCCGTGGAACTTAAATTTAGTCTAAGAAATTATTTCAGTGCTGAAAGTATACCTATTTCTTCCCTCATTGGCTATCTCAGTTTGTCTCGCACCGTAGTGCTAGAGGCTGAAGTAAATGTCACAGGACAGCTGCTCACTGTTTGGGGTGACACCCTACAAACAAAAGTAAGTCACAGCCGCTTTCAGAAGCATCGCCCACCTCCCTCTCTGTGTGAATTTGGAACAGATGCTCTGGGGACCTGGAATCTGCAGGAGATTCAACAAACTTTCTCTTCCTGGTCTCACTTTTATGTGGAAACACAGCCCTGTCCCCGGGGCTTCGGAAAGAGCACAGTCAACATACAGGTTTATGTAGCAATCCCACCAAAAATGCCGGTTTGGGATGACCCGGCATCCGAGCATCCCAGTGGGAGCTTCTTGCTCCATACTCGCTGGGGACCACATGAAGGAGCTCTCACATTCCGTCTGCCGCCCATTTCCCAGAACGCTCCTTCCCTCTGTTTGTTTTCAGACTTAACGGAATGCTACTTTTTCCAAGGTATTTGGGCGGGGGGCGGGGGGGGGAGTAGATGGAAAGGGGCTTGGGAGGAACCTGAACTCAGGAACAAAGTCGGTTTGGCGGCTGTGCCGTGCCCCGTCTGCCGAGTGGTAATTGGAGGCAGCTGGGCGCTGCCTCGTGTCCCGCCTGCCCGAGGGGCGCTCAGCAGGCGCTCAGCTGTACGCCGTTTGCCGGGGCTCCCGGTGCCCATATGCTGTTGTGTGCAGAGTCTCATGAATCACTCCCGGCCCCAAGCGGCAGCCCCATTTCTGCCTTCACGGTGTCTCTGAGCTCTAGACCTCACCGGTGTGTCCAAAGTGACTTCCTTTTTTTTCACGTAAGCAAACTTCCACGATGCCAACAAACAGTGGGTTTCCTCTTTCTAATTCTTGATGTTTCAAGACAGGCACCTCCCATCACCGTGAATGAGATAAAAGTCAGCATGAGCGTTGGCCCGCACTCTAGGAGGCCGCACGGGCCGACGATGCCCCCGACACAACAGGCGTTTCTGGGGACATCTTGATGTCAGTGTGGCTGTTGTGCTGTTAACACGTCCGCAAGCTCCTGAACGTGGTGAGCTCGGAACGGGTTGCATTCTGGCCTTGTCTGCAGGGCGGTCCCACAGGTGCGGCTGTCAGTTCCCCAGCATCAGCACCTTCCCAGACGGGCCGTGGCCTTGGCCTTGTATGCGGTACAGAGATGTCTTCGAATGTGGAAAGGCACTCGTGTACGCGTCGGTGGCTCTGAGTCCCCGGGAGCCCCTGGACACAGGGATGTGCCAAGGAGACGTGTCCATACGGGTGGGGAGCCCAGCACACGCGTTGTTCTCTCGCCCATCAGCACAGGTGACGCCGAGCGCAGCGGGGCAGAAGGCAGTGAGTGGACTCTGGACTCGAGGTCCCGGATGAGGACATGGGCGATGGGCAGAGGACACGGAGCACAGGAGCGAGAGTGGTGTTGGTGCCTATGGGGTGCTCATCGGTCACATCCCACTTGAGAAAGCGCGTTGGACGTTGACACTGCCCATGGACTGCAGTGGGAGTAGACCACACGCCTGTCTCAAGCCAAGAGCAGAGTGGCTCAGAAATAAGTCATTCAGGGTAAAATGGTTTTGCTCTTTCCGCTACTAACTAGTTCTGGTGGTTACAGACGCCATCATTTGCACAGGCCCCGGCCTTCCCGAGGTGAGCTGAGGGGAGAGCCACCGGCTACATTTCCGAGTCGGGTGGGGCAGGTGTTCAGGAAGCAGCACAGACACGGGTTCCCCCCTTTAAAACCCCTGGACGCCCGTCTCCCAGACTCAGTGCCTGACTTCGCAGCCCAGGGGCACTGAGGCCACGCAGTGGGGCACGCAGCCCGTGGGGCAAACCCGTGGGGCACGCAGCCACGCATTTGGCCTGGTGGCTGCACCAGGCCAAATGACCATGTCCCTTCTGGTCTGAGAAGTGAGCTGTGGACGTGGCCCCATCTGAGCCACATCCCTCCACACATTAATGACAGCGTTCGGAGCGGTGGCTGCCCTGCTGACCAGGCTGCCACCCTGATGGCAGGTGACTAGGGGCCACCGCACCTCTGATGGCAGATATGGGGGATCACTGTGTCTCTACGGCGAGGTGTTTGGTAGCACTCACGGAGGGGAAGTGGAAAGGAAGTGGAAAGGAAGTGATGCACCTGTCACCCTGTTGCTGCAGGAGGCTGGAACGCGATGGTGGGTTCCTGCTGGCCCTCACATGGGGCCCTGCAGGACCCCAGGGAAGAAACAGGGCGGTGGCCAGTGCTTGAGGACTCAACGGGATAAACAGTGGCGATGGGAGAATAGAGACAACTGTATTTGAGCATTAATAAAAAGTGATTTAAAAATAAAAATAAATAAAAAATAAACATAGATGAAAAAAGAAAAACCTAAAAAAAATAATAATAATAAAGCCCAGGACCTAGGACCTTGCAGCTTTGGAAGAGCTGACTAGTTCTTACCCTGGAAGCATAAAAAGGGAAAAGGCGGGAGCAGCCGCAGGTCTTCGAGAGACAAGGAGCTGAGACGCCCAGCCCCAGGGCCCACAAGGGGATGGATGACAAGCGAAGCCCCGCCCCTCATGTCTTGGTGCAGGGAGCCCCCCCCACCAGGGCAGAGCATGACGGGAGCCAAGAGCTGCGGCTCCCGGGAGCCCCGGGGTGGGAGGCGGCTGTTGGCTGCTCCGCTTGATGGTCCTTCCTGAAACGGGGCCGGAGGGTCTACAGACTAGACGGCGCTGGTGCTGGTGCGTCGGTCAAGTTGCCAGGAAGCACAGATTCTGTGCTGCTGAGCTTTTTAAACAGGAAGACGGTCCTTCGACCATTGGGATGTTGGTTGAATTCTGACCATGCCACAGCCTTGATGGGCTCTTGTTAAAGAAATGGTGTTCTATGTACTTGCAGTGTTAAACCATGCGGAATTTTTTATGTATCTCAAATTATGGCGCACACAGAAGGAAATTTCAGATGCAGGCCCAGGAGAAACTGCCTAAGCTGCATGCGACTTCCCATCCCCCTTCCAGCGCCTCCCTGGGCGCGTCTCGGGGACCCCTCCCATCCCCACCCCGCAGACCCCCTAGCTCCAGCACCACAGGCTCAGGGCCCCTCCGCAAGCAAACGCCCTCCGCCCCACCCCCGTCCGGCCCCGCCCCCGGCGCCTGGCCCCGCCCCCGTGTCTGGCCCCACCCCGGCGCCTGGCCCCGCCCCCGTGTCTGGCCCCGCCCCCTCGGTGGTCTAACCCAGCGCTTGGCTGGTGGGGCAGGGACCAGCTGCTCCGCCAGAAAATATCAGGTTTTCTCTTTCTTCCGATGTAGCTTCTGCCCGATCCCCTGTGCTACTACGTGGTCAGGCAGCGTGGCTCCGTGCCCGGGGCCGGCGGAGTCTGCACCAGCACACATTTCCCGTGGGTGGGCGGGCGGGACCTGTGTTCCGGCTGGACACGTGGCTGGACCGTCCCCCTGGGCCAGGAGAGGCCACGTGGCCGCAGCTCTGGAGCGCGGGGTGTCTGCTGAGATGCGCGGTGCCCCGAGTGCTCACGCCCGCCTCCCGCCTCAGCCGTTTCCCCGTGTGTTCGTGCCGCGTTGCCGTCTGACCGGATCCAGGCTGTGGGCACCACTTCAGGGGAGGCTCAGGGTGCACTTCAGCGACTGGCTCTGTTGCGGCCGCATCGACGGCAGAGAGCCATTGACAGCACACTCCCTGCCCCCTCGGACCCTGCGACTGCCAGTGCCCTGAGGCTCGACGGAGGCCTCAGTCACCCCAACACCCCTTCCTGGCCCGCGGGTTAGACCTCGGAGCTGAGGGCAGGGCCCTGGCCCCTGCATCTGAGCTTTCCTAGTGTCCGGTCGCCCGGGCCGACCCTCAAGTTGCCCAATGGATTTGTCCACTCTTCCCAAATCGGCCAAGCCCAACTGCCCCAGAAGAAGAACGAGGCACTGAAACCGTTGCTGGGTGGCGGTCTCCAGGGACCCAGGAAGGGGAAGAAGCAGCCGGGGACACTGGAGGGGCTGGCCTTGCTCCCAGTGGGCAAATCCTCGCAGTGGGCCTTCTGGGCCCTGCTTCCAGAGAGGGGTTTGACTGGACTGGGTGCCAGGCAAGTGCTCCTTGGGAGCAGGGGCGGTTTGACCAGTCCGTGGGCAGGGCCACGTGTCGTATGGCAGGGGGACAGGCCCACACGGGCCGAGAGGACCTGGTCATCAAAGCCACACTCCACAGCTGGGCCTCAGGCCTGTCTACGTCACCCTGCAGATTTTTAAAACTTCCCTTATCTTGCCTTTGAAAATACATTTTTCTTTATCTCCTACCTAAGTGCTCACTTCTCAGAAATGCAGCAAAGTCTGGTGCCTTTGGGACATCTGGGAGGCCGAGGTGCTTATCCCTGCCTAGCCCTTGGGAGACCCAGAGACAGAGCCAGGGGCAGGGGGCTGTGGGCGTCTGACTGCAGAGCGCAGCTCTGTGCCCTGCTCACATGACCGTCCACGTCTCCCGTGGCCGCAGGGGGGCTCTTTGGTGGGGGCCAGGCTGCATATTTTCTGAGTTCATAGCAGTGACCTGGGGGTGAGGTGAGGAATTCGGGAAGAGAGGCAGCTGGGAGCCCTTGGCCGGCTCCCAGATCCTTCCATGGCCACAGGTCTCCAGGCCTGTGGAAATGGTCGAATTCCGAGGAGGGGCGTGGAGAACTCGGCCTGACCCCGTCCCTCGCTGCTGCTGCATTGGGCCAGCTGCGGCCCCAGGGCCGAATCATCCTGAGATGTGGCGTCTGGGCCGGAGGCCGCCTGACTCCCCCGGCCACCCAGGCTCAGCGGGCGCGGCTGCTGTGGGAACGCAGGGCCCCGAGGTCTAGCCTTGGACACACATTCCCACCCACAAACTCTACTTGGGATGTGATTTCATGAGAAGTTTCAGTTTCCCCTCTGAAAATTCTGGGTTTTCGTCACTTGTCAAGCGTACACTTTTCAGTTAAAAACTCATGAAGGGGTGGGGTTTGTGCGTGTCCCTCTATGGGCAGGCGCCCCAAACTGCCAGGGCTGGGTGGACAGACTGGAGCCACGCTCTGCACGCGGTTTCGACGGGCCCCGATGCGCCCCTCCACTCACACTGCGTCTCTCTGGTGAAGATGCTCTCCTGACCCTCTGCGCAGATGGATCCCGACACTCACCTACCCCTCTGACCCGGGCTGTTCACCTGTGACTCCAGGGGCAGTGACACCTTGACAGGGGCTGCTAAACTTGTTCAAAGGAACGGTTCTGAATTCCTGAACACAAGGGACCCACCCACGTGGGGTTCCTGCCCATTCTTCTTCAACGTTTAAGGCTTGGCCCACAGGTACAGCGAGCGCTGGGCCATGTGGGGAGCTGCCTGAATTTCCTCCTGCGGCTCCATGTAACCAGCGTCCAGGTGAGGATGTCGTACGCCTGCCGCACCCTGGAAGGTCGTCGTGTTCTCCTCACTGCCAGTGGTGCCTTGGCCACCAGCTGTGTCTTTCCTGTGACTTGGTCTGGCTTCTGGCACACCGGGAGGGGCTGGGCCATCTGCAGAGGTCTTGGCCATGTGCCTGGAGTCCGAGGCCAAGGATGGTCATCGGTGGGTCCCCGGGAGCGTCTCAGGGAAGCCGGGTCCTGGCGCCAAGAGCAGTGCGTTTGCAGGGGCAGCAGCCAAGGCTCCTGGCAAGTGTGCCAACTGTTCGGGAGTCACCAAGGGTGTATGGTGTTCCCTGCGTGGACCGTGCGTGAGCATAAACAGAGGGGACACACATGGGTGTCAGGGCAGCTGTGCTGTCCTCATGGCCTGGATGACAGCCCCCCTGAGATGGTGAGACTGTGGCCTCTTTTCCAGTGGTTAACTCCAGGCAGAAAGTGTCATCCATGTACTAGCGAAGGGCACTGCAAACACCACACTGCTTGGCCAGGGCCGTGTGACACCGCAGAAACCAAGTGTGGGAACAGAGGACACTGTGCTGTGGCCCGGGGTCAGGTGGGGGGGCCACCTGCAGGGAGCAGGGAGGATGGTGATCAGAAGGAACAGCGGGGCCCTTCCAGTGTGTACGCTGCTGTTTCTGGTCATCAGAGAAGTGGTTTTGGTTTTAAGCCACTTGCTCGACTACGCCGGCTGTTTTGTGTGAGGCTGGGCACACGGTCGGCCAGGGAGAGCCTCTGACACCGTGGCTCCTGACGCTCAACCGGAAGCAAGCTGGCGCCGAGCTCCTGGGTCTTAAACTGGTTCCTGTCGCCGTGGACTTGGGGCCTAGAGAGCAGCCACGCCTGCTAATGCCCCTCTTCCATGTCAGTTAATGGAGCAGACAGTGCCGTTCTGACCCGCAGAGCTGTCAGAACTCGGGTCAAGGCCCAGGGCCGGCTGCGGGGGTCGGAGGGCCATGGGTTCTGACGTGGCTGCAACTGGGTTTTGAAGCACAATGGAAACAGTAGTGGAGATGCTCCCAGGGGTTCGTGATTAAAATGGAAACTGGGCCTGTGCCCTGTCTGGCCCAGGAAGCTCAAGCCCCGACCCATAGGACTCTAGATTCCCGGAATCCCGTGGAAACCAGCATCTGCGTGTCAGGGCCTGGGCAACGGCCTGTCCACACCTGCTTCGGGGGATTGCGTCATGGCCTTGGGGACGCTGATTCAGGGCCCTGCTCCTCGGCCGCCTCCCATGACTGCAGCATGACTCACATTCAGTATCCAGCCTCTTTCGGAGTTTTCAAAGCCTCTGCTGCTGGTGTGACTGCCCAGTCCCTTGGTGACAAGCAACCTGTCTTCCTTGGGGAAAGCTGAGTGGGATTCGCGTATCTCAGGGACATAGGCTCCGCGCCTGTGCACTCTCAAAACAGCTTTCTGGGGATGACCAGCATTCTCCACGTGTCCCTTTCCACGGGACGCGGTGACTGTCACCTCGGCTCTTGTCATGCGGCAAGCACACAGGACGTCCTGTTGGAGACTGTTAAAGACACCGGGGGAGCCACTTGGATGGAAATCTGGAGCCAGGCCCTTGGCTCTCGTGCGGACAGCTGTCCTCCCCTGCTGGCCAGCGGGGCCTGAGGCTGATGAAGAGGTTTTTCCTCTGCCTGCTGGACGGCCCAGAGCAAACACAGCTGAAGGACAAACTCAGCTGGCGAAGACAAGCAATAGTGCTCACAAAAGAATAGTAAGCACGGTCCTTCCTAAAGGCAGTCACCCAGGAGGCATCTGCTCTAAATAGCTCTGGAGAAGGGAACCTGGGGCTCACGAAGAGGGGCCCCGCATTTGCAGTGTGGGGTGGCTGGCCCGTAACACCAGGAGTCGAGGACGCTCACACAGCCCGGTCTCTTCCTGAAAGCGTCCTCTCCGCCCTGCTTCCTCGTCCTCCGAGGGTCCTGGCTACTGTCCCAGAGAGCTGAGACACGGTGGCGTTTCCCTCCCCTCCAGGGTTTGCTGGTTTTCCCAAAGGCAGCCAGAACTTGTGGGTACTTAGTCCAGCCACCTAGGACTTCAGAGTAATTTTAAAAGCCACCCGCACTTGACCCTGAAACTACGAGGATATCCGAGTCGCCTCCACTACCCAGTGCTGGAGTAACATCTTTCCACACAAACCAAGTGCCCAACGAAATGATGCTGTTGACCTAAAAAGAAAGTTACTTCATTAAATAAGCGGTAAAAACCGAGAATCTGACAGGCTATAGTGCATTGATTTTAATGCTCTTTGCCTGTTTAATGTGCGATAAAGCGATTCAGGCGGCCCCGCCCCTCCTGTCCTGCCGCCCACCTTCTGCCACCAACCTGGGGCGAGTGCCGGGCTTGGTGACCCGCAGAAAGGGCAGCTCTGTCAGGGCAGCTCTGTCTGAGCACCAGCTCCTGGCCCCGCCCTCCACGCCGCGGGAAAGTGTTTTCTGAAACGGAGTGGGGGTGTCCTGCTCAGATTCAGGGGCGGCCCAGGGCCTCACCTCTGAAAACCGCCCTCCAGGGCTGATCCGGACTAGAGTTTTTTTTTAACTTACCGAAGTAGGGGAGATGTCTTGAGGTTTTTTGTTTTGTTTTATTTTTGAATCAATAAAACCCTCGTAGATTATCTAGTGCTTTCAAGTTTATAAGCACCTCCCTTTCCCCAGATATGGGATAGATTAAGTCTCTTAACGACCTTGTAGTGCAGGTGCAGCCGCTATTCCCATTTTATAAGTGAGAAATGCCGTACGAAGAGTCGGGTGACTTGTTCTTGGCCACGCAGAGCGGCCCCAAGCCCTGCGCTTACCGGACCACATCTGATGCCCCCGGTCGACCCCACGGTCCCTCCACAGTTGCAACATGCAGACCGTTCTGTGGGCAGCAGATTCCCTGTGAACAGCGTTCAGGAAAAGCATTTCGCTGATTCGTGGGTTGGTTCACACACGCCCACCCGCACTGACATGGCGAACAGCAGGGACCAATCACAGGCTTCTGAGCCCCCGACAGCCTGAGAAGTGGAGACGTTGTCTGGCCTCAGCACCAAAGGTTGTCTGGCTTCAGGAAGCGTGAGCATCTATTCGATGCCATTGAAATCTATTCAGCTTTAAAAAGTCCAGTGCTGGGCCCTGGCTGGTGTGGCTCCGTGGGTTGAGCACGGGCCTGCAAAACGAAAGGTCGCCGGTTCGATTCTCCACCCAGGGCACATGCCTGGGTTGCAAGCCAGGTCCCCAATGCGGGGGGGGGGGGGGGGGGGAGGGGTGGGGNGGGGGGGGGGGGGGGTGAAGGGGTGGGTGCACAAGAGGCAACCAATGGATGTTTCCCTTCCTCTCTCCCTCCCTTCCCCTCTCTAAAAACTGAATTTAAAACCTTAAAATAGAAAAAATTTAAAAATCAAATACTGCAAGAAATGACATTTTGGGAAGGTAGGACAGAGAGAGAGTGAGGCACACGGCGTATTCTCAGATATCACTGGGTGAGCATCAATTATCTTTCCTTAAAAACAAACAGGCGCCCGCAGTCCTGACAGCATCCCGCCTGTCGCGCCCGCGCCAACGGGGCACCGGAGTCGCTCTCCTCCCCACCGGCCACCCCTCCTGGCATGCCGTGCGGCAACCTGCAAGTATTTGAGAAGGAGTCGTGAATGGTTTTGTAGGGGCCCGAGCAGGAAACCCAGCCTTTGGATGAGGGAAACGGCGGTGAACGTGCGTTAAATAGGAGCTGTTTCTCCCGTTATATGCCCCAGAGGTGGCGCAGGCATCCATTTCCCCGGGATACGCAGCATCGGAAACGTGACTATCCGGGGACTTCCCGACTGACAAACAGCTCCTGTTACTGAAAATACCAAAATGCAGGACAGCTGATGTGCAGTCTTACCGTCTCAGAAACCATGTCACTGACCGAACCAAGTCAAATAAAAGTTTGTTTTTACAACTGAGGCGGTCTAAAAAGGAATTGCGAACCTGACAGGAAGCTTTGGAAGCAGAACTTGACATGGAGTAACTATGAGTAAATGTTCAATATAAAAAAATCTGGAAGATATTACAGAGTAAAATATGTTAGTTATAAAAGTGATAGAGCCTTAAAATTTTATAGATGTTGTCAGAAGAGTGTGAGTTCAGGTCCTTCTGTTCCCCGAAATATCTGTTTTCAGTGGATGTGTTTCATGCCCGCCAGCCTTCAGCTGAATCATCGCTTCCCTGTTTCAATAAGGAACCGCGGCTCGGGGAGAATGCGAGGCGGCACCGGGCGGCACACGCAGGCTGCTCGGCAGAGTCAAGTGGAAACACATTTGCAGGCGTGCGGACAGCGGGTGGGAGCTGAGTCTCACGAAAAATCCTGCATTAAGGGCGACCGCAGGAATATGAGTACTGTTTTCTAAGCTTGTGAATTCAGCCAAGAAAGAAGAGGTAGAGAAAGAGATGAAAATTCTATCCTGAAATTTATGAGGTTTCTTCTCCAAAACCACCATCGAATGTATTCTCTGAAGTCAACATTCAAATCCACAGACTCATCAGATAAATGAAAAATTAAAGACGGTAGTTTTCATCTGAGACAATAAGGGGCTGCTCAGGCCTCAGTGGTCAGGACGGGCACTTGGGTGCTGCTGGGCAGGGCGCGGTTCTCACCATGCACGGCGACGTCTCTCTCGTTCAACGACAGAGGGTTACAAGGTCAGAGAGACTTTCCTACCAGAGCCCATTCAGTCTTAGGTTAGATTCACACTAAAATGTGAGGGTTTGCTCTTCCTTTCTTCTTTATTGGCCGGTTTCATTCCACGTGACGCCTGAGAAAGGCCCTGTGTGACGGCTTTAACAAGTCAAATCACGTAACGGTCCCCCAGCTGCTGAGCAAACAGTTCCAGCTTACTAGCTTTTTAAAAAGCAGCACAGTCACCGGGCATTAAAGTTTGACAGCGTGCCAAGATTCTACCGCTCCCCTCACTGGTGGACGTGGGGGCAACACCTCCTAGGTCACAGGGCTGGGGCCCCCCGAGCTCGGAGCTGCAGACAGTACAGGGAAGAGCAGGGCCCGCCTCTCTCAGGAGCACAGACCCAAACCTGGACAAGACGGAATCCCACGAGAATAAAAATAACCACATATCCCAGCCCAGGGGGCTGCATCCAGATGTCCCGCAGCAGGGGATGGGGGAATAAACTGCAGTCCCTCGGACACGGCAGTACCGCTCAGCACTAACGAGAGATGAGCTAGCAAGCCACGCAAAGACAGGGAGGGGCCTACCTGTGTGTTCCCGAGTGAGAGAAGCCAGTCTGAACACACTGCAGGCCACGCGAGTCCAAAGAGGGGACGGTTTGGCGAGGACAGAGCTCCGGAGACGCTGGGGCAGCGGCTGCCAGGAGTCGGGGCGGGGTGCACCCAAGCACAGAGGATGTCGGGGCCGGGGACGTGCTGTGTGACACGGGCCGTGGACGGGCGTCCTCGTGGGTCTGTCCACATTCCCGGAGCCTGCGCACAGGGCTGAGCGAGCCCGGTGGGAACGCCGGACCATGGGAGGTGGTGGCCGCGGTCCTCTGAGGTGGGATATCGGTAACTGGGAGGCTGAGGGTGGGGGCAGGCGGGGGGCACGTAGGAAATCTGGGTCTGGCCTCTCAGTTTTGCTATAAACCTGAAACTGCACTGGAAGTGAAACCTAAAAAACTGACTAAAGTGACCAAAGATTGAGATCCATGTGGTAAGTAAGACTTTGAATCAGAAAATTGCTAAGAATAAAAGACACACAGTGCATCTAAGCAGTGTCTGTGAGCAAACGGTTTCACACTGTTTGGCACACGATACAAAATTCAGAAACAAGGGATTAAAACACAGCACTCCGCTGAAGAAAAAAGACATTATTTCATTTGCATCTCTTTTGATGTGTCTGAGTCCCCTGGGAACAGCTGCCAATGGGTGTTGGAAGCACCTGGGAGTAATTGGCATGCAGTTGCCATAACAGCCAAAGGGGTGAGGCCGTGGACACAACCCGGGAACCTGGGGACTGAGGGGAGGGCAGGGCAGGGGAGGGGGGAGGGGAGGGCAGGGCGGGGGAGGGGGAGGGGAGGGCAGTGGGGAGGGGAGGGTGGGGGGAGGGCAGGGCAGGGGAGGGGGGAGGGGAGGGCAGGGCAGGGGAGGGGAGGGTGGGGGGAGGGCAGGGCAGGGGGGAGGGCAGGGCAGGGGAGGGGGGAGGGGAGGGCTGGGAAGAGCCCCAGCTGCCTCTCTGGCTGCTTCATCAGGTGCCAGGGGAGGCAGGTGCCGTCTGTAGAGAAACACGAAGGAAGAGGAGGTGGCACCGCGATGGTGACACGGACGCTGCTGGTTCACAGCCTTCACATCCCACCGAGCAGGTTCCGCCCCGAACAGTGGGTTCTGGGTCCCGCAGGTCACATGCACTCGCACCCCACTCTGTGTGTGTGAGCCGGGCAGGCTGGACGTCATGGGGTTAACTTCCAGAGTCGCTGAGAACTGGGGCGACCACCATGTGGGAGGGGCTGTCCCAGAGGCTGACTGTGCAGGGCGACCTGCCTGGGCCCTAGGGAGACTCCCTTTTCACGTTGCGCAAGGTCACAAACTCTCGGGTCACCACACTTTGTCTACCTGCACCCCCAGGGCTGAAATTCCATGAAAAATACGTCATTCTCTGGTTGGTTCCCCAGTGGACTTAGTGGGACATGCACGGTTGCGAACACCAGCTTTCTCCCCTGGCCACCGTCCGTCCGCACCCAGGTCTGGCGCCTGAGGGTGAATGAGCTGTGTGACGGACGGAATCCTGACCAACGCCCGTCAAAACGCCGAGGACGTTGGTCCCCAGTGTAAAGATCTCGAGAAACTCGTGTCTGAAGCCCACATCTCCCGGCACAGGCGGCTCATGTCCCAAAGTCCGCGGTGAGACACCTGCCCCAGGGGAAGGAGCCCGCGCTTGGGGGGGAGGGGACCCCAGTTCCTTCCAAACCCACCACCAGCCCTGGAGCCCAGAGGGACTGGGTGGCACATGCATTTCCACGGGAACGAGCGTACGTGCTGAGTGGCATTGTAGAAGAAAATAGAGCACTTCAAGACCACTTCCGAATTCACTTCTTAAATACAGCACCGACAGGCAGAGTGTGCAGCTGGAGAGAGGTTGCGTCAGGTTTTCCCCGTCATCCGTGCGTTCCTCGTCCTATTCAAGGCGGGGCCGGCCATGCATGGCTGAGCTGCCCGGGGGCCGGTGGCCCGAGTCCTGGGCCGCTAAGCCAGAGAGTCCCCACGGTGGGGTGTGTTGTCTCCATGTCAGTTTGGACAAAAAATGTAATAAGTTTCCCATGGTAGAAACTTAATAAACTAAAAAACAGGAGAGAATCAGGCCCTGGCTGGTGTAGCTCAGTGGATTAAGCGTGGGCCTGAGAACCACATGATCGAGGTTCGATTCCCAGTCAGGGCACATGCCTGGGTTGAAGGCCAGTTCCCAGCAGGGGACTCACGAGAAGCAACCACACATTGATGTTTCTCTCCTTCTCTTTCCCTCTCTCTAAAAATGAATAAATAAAATCTAAAAGACCTAAGCCTGGCTGGTGTAGCTCAGTGGATTGAGCACCGGCCTATGAACCAGAGGATCACGGTTCAATTCCCTGTCAGGGCACATGCCTGGGTTGCAGGTCAGTTCCCTACAAGCCAACTCCCAGCAGGGGACACACAAAATGCAACCATACATTGATGTTTCCCTCCCTCTCTCCTTCCCCTCTAAAGATAAATAAATAAATAAAGTCTTTAAAAAAATAAAATAAAAAACAGGAGAGAATCAAATTTGAGAAAAAACTTATTAGAGAAACCTGTATTAGTACTAGTACATAAATAAAAAACTGGAGTCTAAAGTGGTGAAGCTGTTTGCCCCCAAATCACTATTTGATGACAATGAAAAGATGTCAGAAGGAGTCGTAACAGCTGCTTTGGTTTTATCCAATTTCTGAATCGTAATGTATTTCGAAACTATCGAACTCAAGCAGCGGAACATAAGGTCAAACATCAGGCAGATGAATCAGTCCCCAAACAGAGAGAAATAACTGCTAGGCATTACTTTACTAAGGTTACCATTAAAGAGAACAAAGATTGGTGTGTTCTTGGAAAAACTCACCGCCCTTTGGACGAAAACTAAAGCTGCACGAGAGACAATCATAGTACAGATGGTCTCAGACTTTGCTGCACAATTAAGTCACGTAAACATGTCACCAGAAGGAAACACAAGTTGGTGGACCTCGGCGTGGTTTTTCTTTCATTTCCAGTGGGGGGGGTTGGTGTTCGTCTTGCCTCGTGTGTTCTGAGCTCCATTCCGATCTGTGCCGTGGAGTCTGACAGTGGTTCAGGGACATGACCAGTCATTATTTCCTCAAACACTTCTCTGTCCCTTTCTCTTTCTCTTTCCCTTTGGGGTCCCCACTACGTGTGGGGGTGTCCTGCCCCGTTATCAGTGTCAGGCCTGTCTGTTGAGATGCCCTCCACCCTGGAGAGTCTTTTTCTCTGGGGCGTCAGCTCGACCTGTGGCCATGGGGGTCCCGAACGCTGGCCCAGCACCTGGATTAAGTGGCTGGGGATGTGGGGCAGGGAGGGGGGACAGGCACGTGCGTCTAAGCTGTGAACCGAGACCCTGCAGCAGCTGCGTGACACCCCAAACTACACGTGATTTTCAATGGCCTTTTCCTGTCACACCGAGTGTGAACGCAGAATCACGCAGAATGTGTCGGGACCCCCAGGCTGAGTAGGACCCCTTACTGGGAGCGCTGGGCCACCGTCCTCAGCCAAAGAGAGGGGGAGCTTTGCCCCCTGGGTGGTGTCCCTAACATTCAAATCTGTGACTGGGGGGAGGCCACCCATGTGAGCTTTGAACAAATCGTCCCAATCACCTGCTGCCGCCTGGAGGGTCCCTTTAGCCCCATCCCCCGTGGAGCCCACCAGCAGAGGCGAGGACATGCCTGTGGAACCCGGGAGGTGGGACTGTGTCCAGGTGGCAGAGGGCCAGTCACAGGACGGACTGGAGTGGGCAGGCTGTCCTGCCGCCCGCAGGACGCCCAGACCCCCATGCCCGCCGGCCCGGCTCCTGCAGGGCCGAGGCTCCTGTCTGGGATGTGTCATCCCCGACGCATCTCTGCTCTGATGCCAACCCAGCTCTTCGTCCTGACCCTCCCCGCCTACCGGACAGACTGACGGCCCGGGACCTGCTCCCAGGTTGGCACATGAACTCGCCTGGAGCAGCGGGTTGAACCCTGTGGAGGAAACACGGTCACACTCTGGACACTGCTCTTCCTGAGAACCGCTCCCCCTTCCTGCCTGGTTGCCTTGGAAACTGTGAGTGGCCCTCCCGAGAGCCTCCCTCCACTGCCACTTGTCCCCGACGTGTCCAGTGCCCATCCCCAAACTGGCCTGCCGCCGGGTGGTGAGCGGCCTCCAGGCGCTGCTGGCAGGACCCGGTCTGCGTCCTCCAAGGCACACACCCGTCCGCAGCGCAGTGAGGAGCGCCCAGCACCGGGCCCGGCCTGGCCGGCCACCCTCCTCCGATGTTCCGGAGAAACTGGAGGAGCAGAGACACCTCCCGGCCCTGCCTGCCCGCTGCCCTGTGGTCTGGTTCACACCCACCGCACGGTCACCCTGGTCCTCCCCCACAACCCCGTCGCCCTTGTGAAAAGTCAGCCCCCCACTCGGACCTGCTCCCAGGCTGCGGTCACACGCCGTCCCTGCCTGTCTAGAGGACAGAGACTGGGACACCTAACTGAGAGCCTCAGCCTGTGGCGCCGTCACTGGCCCGTGTGGGTGCTCGGAGAGTCTGTGCGGAATCGGATCCAACCGGGGGGCGCGTCACCCCAAGCCCACCCAGAGGAGTGCCCCTACAGATCCGTCACGAGGTGCTGGCTTGTGCAGCAGCTGTGGGGTCAGAGGAAGACGTTGTGGAGAGAGACACCTGGGAGGGTGGCCCTGAGCTGTCCTCCTGGAGCTCGTGGTCTCAACCCAGGGGGGTGTGGGCGGCCCCGAGACCCCCACGGAGCACCATCAGGTCATCACCCCCACCCCCAGACAGCCGGCGAAGGGCTTCCGCCACAGCTGGAACGGTAGCCTTAGACGTGGTTACAGGAGAGAAAGAATGCAGGCTTTAATTTTGGTTGCTAGATGCATTTATGGTGGTATTTGAAGATTACGTAGTTATGAAACACAGCTGGATAAACACACCCTAGTATAAACCACAGAGGGGAGATGAGTTGAAATGGGTCATCCACTTAATTCTATACAGGAAATAATAACCCGGCATCCGGCTGATGTGTCCCAAATATTCCCCCTCCACGCACACAGAGTGTCCAGCCCGGCACCACGCAGGTCATGAAATGAAACCTTCCATTCTGCTTTTGTTCTAAAACACTCTACCTAAGCCCTCCGGTTATTTTAAACGTTGTTCCTTTCCTTAATAAAGTAGTGTACGATACATGACAGATTCTCAAAGAAAGGTAAATGTGAGGAAACCGACTCAAAATTCACTGCATGCCAGTGTGTCTGTGTATTGCTCGGCCCGGACCCATTCTGACAAAGGGTGCAGGGCGTCCCTTGAGGCAGGAACCCCCTGCGGTGCCGGCTGAGCTGAGGCCGGGCCGCTGTGTGTCTGTCCCGCCTGCATTCCCCGGGTGGACCGGCCGGCCTCCGGGGGCCGACCAGCGCGGCATGAGGGGTTTTCACGCCTTCGTGCGCTGCATCCGCTTGCTCGGCAGGGAGGTGGTCTCATGGTTTCATTTCAGTTCACACACTTCTTGCCCATTCAGAGCCCTGCCATGACTTGTTAGCTATTTCATTCCTGGGGCAGAAAGCCGTTCTGCGGGGGCAGCCCAGAGTGGCGGCTGGGGCAAGAGTGGCGGAGCCTGGGGCCCTGAGGGCAGCCCTGACTCTGATCAGGTGACTAGATGCAGCCTCTCACCCACACAACGCAAAGGGCTCGCCTGCTTGGGAGGACCTTCCCGTGAGCCGTGGGGCACTCACCGCAGGGCCCGGCGGGCGCTCAGGGGCCCGGCTCCCTCGGTCGTCATCTCGCTGCTTTCCTGGGGGTGCTGGCGCCCACACAAGGAGGAGAGTCTGTAAATGGCCTGAGCTACAGAGAGACCGGCGTCTGTGCAGGTCGAAGAAGCACCAGATCGGCCCCAGTCAGTGTGGCCCAGCAGGCTGGGCGACCCTCTACAAACTGGAAGGTCGCCAGTTTGACGCCTCATGGGGCACGTTCTGGGTTGCAGGTTCGGTCCCCAGTGGGGGCTCCTGCTTGAGACAACTGATGGATGTTCCACTCCTTCTCTTCGTGCCTCCCTTCCCCCTCTCTAAAATCAATCAATTAATCAACTTTAAAAATAATCCATGGATTACAATTTGCTAAGGAACAGTATTTTAAACATTTTGTTTCTTTTGCACTCAAAATGTTGAACTAAACTGTACGAATGCTCTTTTGCAGTGAGAGTTTGTGTCAGCCTCCCCTCATACCCACAGTAAGCAATGCTACACACTCCAAATCTCTTTAAAAAATAAAGGGATTTCCTTATAGGAAATTTGAAAAATGCAGATTTAAAGAAAGGAAGGTTAGAAACAACCGCCTGCAGTAAAATCAGCGGCATCTTGGTGCCTTTCTTTCCAGACACTTGGCCTTCTCACGTGTTTCATGTCAACACGAGGAGACACGGGCTTCCTCTCTGCGTTGCTGGAACCTGGACCAAGAATGTCTGCTTGTCCTCTTGCTACTGGCTCCAGGGGGTTTGCTTCCCCACGAGGCAACGGTGCCCGGAGCCCACGCACCCTGTCTCCATTCTCGCGACACCGTCTTAGTTCAACAAGCAGCCCCATCACCCCAGAGCCCCAGGGTGAGGGCCCACGGAGTTGGTGGCCACCCCGGGTGCCAGCGGGGACCCTACCTTTGGGAGAGTTAACTGCAGACAGGAGGGACACTCTGTAAGTCAATGAAAAGACACATTGCCCGGTGCAGACACAGAATTTATGCTTTGTAATCTGGGTGGGGTTATTTTATAATAAAAATCGAGTAGATGAACCACAGCCACGGGGGATACCGCTGGCCCCGCTGCCCAGGCTGCCAGAGGGCATGTCCCCCAGCCCGTGTGTGTCTCGCCCACCACGTGCCCAGAATGCCCAGGCCAGGTGGCACGCATGGGGTAGCAGGGGTGGAAAACGGTCACTCCCGGTTTTTGTTCAGTCCCCACGTTCGGAGCAGTGGGGGAGAGCTAGGCAGGCTCAGGGATGTGTTTCCGTGTGGGTTTGTGTTCCGTGTGGGTTTGTGTCGCCCCGTGTTCAGCAAAACAGAAACACGCGACCTGCGTCCAGGGAACCAGTGGCCCACCGAGTGCCCCAGACCCGGCGAGCTGAGCAAGGGCAGAACCGTCCCACACACGAACCGCGAGAATGTGCTTTGTTGTATTTTTACTCAGTCTGCTTCGCTCTTCACGGAAAAATAAAATTCCTCGCTGAGGCTTGGAAAAGCAGACATGCCTGTGGTACTTGTAAAGTCTGTCTGGCGTTTGCCGTAACTCGGTCGGGATGGGCACGGAGTCAAGAAAAGCATCCCGCAGGCCAGCACCCTGGCTGCCTCCTCTGCTGTCAGAGCTGGGCCTGAGGGGACCCGGTTGGGGACAGTGTTACAGTGGGGGACTCACCCGACAGAGGCACTGGCTTGTCCTGCGCTCCTGGTGGCCCTGCCCACCCACATGCCACCAGGGCTCCGACCCGGCCCGGGGCGGGAGGCGCGCTGGGCTCCGCCTTTCTGCTCTGCGCCTCTGTGCCCAGGGCCTCCCCCCCTTCTTGCCCCCTTGGCCCCAGGCCGTCCACCTGGGCTGGCGCCTTTCTTCCTTCATCCCGGGGGCGGGTCATCGAGGCCCCCAGGGCTCCCGTGCTCTGGACCCTTTCTGTCTGCGCTGTTTGTCCCGATGTCCTCTGCTGCCCTATCCAGTAAGGTGTCAGCAGGGACACCTTGGGGACCCCAAGCACTGACCTGTGCAGAGGACCAGGTCTCTGTGTCCTACAGTCAGGAATAAGCCATTGCCCTGGACAAATGTCCCCGGTCAGAGCTGCTGTCCCCGCCTCTAACACACTGGAGACGACGAGAGTGTCCAAAAGCAGAACAGCGTCCTGAGGGAGGAGGCAGCCGTGCGTGGCTCTGGGCCCTGACACGCTGGGCCGCTGCTCCTCGGTGTGGGCACCGCCGGCCACGTTGGGCACGTCTGGTGGGGCCTCCGGGGAGGCAGGGAGTTCAGGAGAAGCTGGCACTTTCCCAGGTGTAGTCTGGTCGAGGGGACTTCCAGTCCCATGCTCGGTGTCGTCACGAATCCCACGAAGAAGGCCTCCGTGCTGCTCTGTCCGTCAGTCCCGTGTCCTTCGAGCTGCAGCGCTTACTTTGGGGGCCCTTTGGAGAGTCAAACCTCAGTGCGGCGGCCCCAGGTCTCGGCTGGCCCTGACACGGCGCCAGGAAGGATTAATAAAGTGCGCTGTGACCTCAAGTTTCTTACCAGGAGCGCGAGTTTGCGTGGGTGGTTCCATTAAACAGTGGAGGTTCCATTGGTCAGTTAGTTAGTTGTCTCTGCTGGTCCTTTTTCATGCTCCGGCCCATTTGGGAGAGGAGGGTTAGCGTCTGAAAAACCAGTTAGATTCTTTGCCACCACGATGTTTGACGCGGGCTGATTGTCAGGGGCAGGTGCCCCCTGGGGTGTTGCTAGAGACCAGGGACATGGGCAGAGCCACCCCGGGGCCGTGTGCTCGCCCCTCGCTCCCCCGGAGCCCCCGGCGTGTCCCTCTTCCTGCGGCAGCTCCTGTCCGGCCCCGAAATGGCCTCTGTGGTGCCTGGTCCTCGCTTGCGCAGCGGGTCCTGGGCCTCCGCCCTCAGCTGACTCCCCAGGTGGGCCTGGCAGCTGCCAGAACTCCGTCTCGAAGGCGGGGCACGTCCAGGCTGGCAGGTGCCGGGAGCCATGCCCACCAGGCCTCTCAATTGTCCGCTGCTGCGTAGTGACCCACCCGACACGCAGTGACTCAGGGATGGCACTGCCAGGCTGCTCTCGAGCCCGCCGGTTTTTTGGGCTCGGGCATCAGCTCACCCCACTGGGTAGGGTCTCAGCTGGGGAACCACCGGCAGGGGCTTGGCAGCTGCTCACCCCCGTGGCATCTCCAGCCCACGGGCCTAACGTTGACCGGACAGGGTCCGTGGAGAACAGCCTCGCAGAGCAGGCCAAGCCGCTCCAGCGGCTCCGGTGGGGCAGAGGCAGAAACCTGGGGTGAACCCACAGCCGCCGGCAGGGAGTGGAGCCCCTTCCCCACCCTCCTGCCGTTTCTCCAGACCTCGCTCGCGGCCACTTTGTGAATTGTGTGGCCCGTGCTGAGCCCTGGCCACGGCTTCGTCCCCCACCCCGGACTCTACCCACCCGCTGCACATGGGGCGTGAGTGCACCCTGCCCCCGTGAGGTGTCTCACACCTCGCGTGCTTATTTCACCATGCAGAACAAGCAAGATGAAATTCAAAGTGCTTGGCAAGAATTAATTGCCATGGGGTGGGCTGGGATGGGGTAAAAGGCAGAAAACTGTACTTGAACAGTAATTAAAATAAAAAAGAAAGCAGGTGACACTTGAGAACACAAGACTGGGCGTTATCACTAGAGTGCCGTGAGAGAAGAGAGAATGTGCAAGGACTAAACCTGCGTACCAAGAATTTAAGGGATCGGAAATGGCCAGGAGCAGAAACTGAGTGAATGGCCAATGAGGCGGAAGAATAACCAGGAAAACGTGTGTCCTGGAATCCAGATGAAGACTGACTTGGCAGACAGTTCCAGGAAAATAAGGGCCGAAAAGTGGTCACTAGCCTTGGTAACAGGCACCTTGAAAAGGGCGGTTTGGGTCGAGAAGTAAAGGGTTAACACCTGGTTTGTGGGCCCAAAGGAGAGATTGGAGGCAGTGCGTAGGGATGCTTCATTCTTTAAAAAGTTGTTCTTAAGGGAAGAAAAAATATGTTAGTAGCTAAAGGGGCAATTTGGGTCATAAGAGTGGTTTTTTTTCCCTTCTTACTGGTAGAAATAATGGAGTGTTGCAAGTCAAAGGGAAAATGCTGACCCAGGGCAGAGAGTGAAGCTGCTTCAAGAACAGCCCTGAGTGAGAGGAGGGGGCTCTGGGGACACGGACAGCCGTCAACACGAGGGCTGCGCTCACCGCAACGGGAGAGAAGCCAGGGTGCCGAGCGCTGTGTGCAAATGTGGTTGTGGACCTCGATGGGGCGTTTCGCGTGATTACCTATATGTTCTCATTAAAATAGAAATGAAGACTGTTATTTTGGTGAATGTGTCCTCCCATTCTGTGGGTTGTCTTTTTATTTTGTTGATGTTTTCCTTTGCTGTGCGAAAACTTTAGTTTTGATGTAGTCCCATTTGTTTATTTTTTCTTTTGTTTCCCTTTCCTGGGAAGATATATCCAATAAAAAAATTCTATGAGCAAAAAAGAATAAGAAAAAGAAAGAAGTAATCATCACATTTAGTGTTTAATAAAGAAGACTAGACCTGAGCCCCGGGAGGTGGAGGAAAAGCTGGACAACAGTGAGTTCTGCACACGAGACGTTGCCGCCCTGAAGCCGGGGCTTTGAAGGTCCGACCTGCAGCGGACTTTCTCTCTCACTCGCAACATCTGAACTTCTCTGCATTGAAACCTCCTGCCAACCCGCTCACGGGGCTTTGTCCTCCGCCCACCGAGCATTTCAAGCTTCCTGTTCCCAGCCACGGGCCTGGAGGGACAGGCCCGAACACCAGCCCTGTTGTCCTGGGTTCATCTGGTCCAGGAGCCGGGAGACTGCGCTGGAGACATGAGCTTTGGGGCTTGTTGACCTCAGACCTGACAGCACCCAGGACCCCGCCCAGACCTGGGTGCCAGTGAACGGACAGGAAACTCCATAGGTTCAAAGGAAAGTGTGGATTCTGCCATTGATCTTCACGAGTCTTCGAACCTTGACCTCAAGAGGCTTGTTGGTTAAAACCAAAAAAGTACAACAGGGGGCACGTTGGCTCGTGGAGAGCGATGAGGTGGAGACGGGGTGGAGTCACTGAGGAGATGGGCGGTTCCCTCATCAGCACAGTAACGGGCTGTGGGGCAGCTTCGCGATGACCGTGTTTGCGTACAGACCGGACGGAAGGGGAGCCGGGTGGCACGCGTCCCTGGGCGAGTCTGCCGCGTGCATTAGAGCCGTTTCAGAAACACGAGTGGTCAGGAGGTCTGCGTTTCCGTCGTCCGCAGGAAAATAAAAAGGAGAATCTAGTTTGAGAACCAGGGAGAGGTGCATGAATTAGACAGACGCATTAATTTGCATTAATTAGTTGTGAGGTTATGGCCAGAAAGCAGGGGAAGGTGCCCAGAGGGCTGGTGGAGGCGTGAGGCCCAGACCCGAGCAGGGTGCGCCCAGCACCCACCCAGCTCCTGCCCAGCACCCACCCAGCACCCACCCAGCGCCGAGGCCCTGCCTGCACCCAAGCCCAGCAGAAGCAAAGCACCTCTGCAGCCTGGTTGGCTCCTCCGAATCAGCTGTCTCTGCCCGTTCTGCTTCCATTTCACACTAAAAGTCTGCAAATCAGACGACAGTTACGTCCTTGGGATCCACGCTACCTGTAAAGGTGGTTTAATTTGGGGGAGGTGCGTACTCACAGTTCGTCAGGTAAGGAAATGCCGTTGAGTAAGTAGTAACGGCCAAGAACTATTTTGAGACTGAGAAGAATGTAGCAAAGTATAAACTACATTCAACATATAAAATTTATGTTGCTTTTGACTTTCAACCTTCTTTTATTTAGTTGAATACGGAGTGCCAACTGTAAAATCAAATTTAAGACATTGATTTCAAGTCTCATTTCGTTTCAACAAAATGGGAAAATTTGGTTCAAATAAAAAGATTTCCAATGGTTTCTGGCCATAAAATGTTTCTTACAAAGAGCTTTTTCAAGTAGTTAATGGTAACTTAATGAAAAACACATGGTTTAACATTTCTTTGCAAATCCAGTGATTGAAAGGAAAAACAATTTTGTGCAAAATGCCTTTGCCAGAACCTTTCAAAAGCAGGTTCAGATGCCTTTTGCCCAGAGTGGAAGGCGCTGGTCCCCCGCCCGTCAGCAGGCTTTGCTGACCACTGCGGCCCGGACTCACGGACAGGAGAGCCAGGCGTGGGTCTGCGCTCCCTCGGGAGGGGGTTCCCGGTGTTCTGGAAACGAAGGGCACAGCTGGGGCGGCTGTCACACAGGAGCATGGCAGCCACCAAGCACCTCCGTCTGCAGGCCGGCCCGGCAGGCTGTCCTCAACTTCTCTGGACAGACAGCCTTCCACTGAGTGTGAATCTCTACGTCACGACGCATGTGTGCGTTCTTGTTTCTGAATTAAACAAAATGGTATTGGGTAAACTCATTGTGTGCGCTTTTGCAAGCCTAGGTTTTATTAGAAAAATGGAAAAAAGTGTCCCTTCCGTCCCATGTGTTGCGGCAATGGAGGTGTCAGGCTCCCTGTTTAGAAGAGAGACGGACTGGGGACGGGAGAGGGACAGAGGCAGGGATGGGGAGGCGGCTCTTTGAGGCCCTCGGGGGGGAGGTGGGGGCACGGGCTTTGCCCACCGGAGTCCTTGTCTCATGTCAGCACAGAGAGGTTTGGGCCCCTCCCACCCCGCTTTCTGTTGTTGTAACAGAATCCAACTTGAACTAGAACAACGAGAAGCAGGATTTATTGGGAGAGTACAAAGGAAGATGAAAACGCTAACCAGTAGTCTGTAGGAGTCACGGCAGCACCCCCACCTCCAGCCCCCCCAACCCCCACACTTTGTCCTCGATTTTCTCCGTGTCGAGTGCACACTCTTGCCCATCTGAGCGCTCTTCACGCAGCCGGCGCTCCGCGGCCGAGAGCCCTGGAATCGTGTCCCTGGAGACTCGGCAGACCGAGAGGAGACAGGGGCCGGGAAGTCGTGGCGTGGCAAGGGCCCCTGGGCCGTTGGGGTCAGCGGGACTTCCTGGACCAGCCCCACCTTCCGGCCTCCCGGGGCCAGAGGGTGGGGACCCTGCGGGCAGCTCCCCTCCTGCAGGAGCCATGGGGTCCAGCAGAACCCCGGCCCCTCCACCAAAAAAGGAAGGGGCATGGTTTCAGCAAACGGTTGTCGCTTACTCTAGAAGCAGCAAAACACACAAACTCAGCTGCAGGGACCAGTGGGTGCACGGGAGCTGAGGGCGCTCTTTCCACGCACCGCCACACGGGACGTTTGGGCCGCATGCTGAAATAAGCCATGGGCTTTATAAAACGAAGGTGAACAATCCCCTGGCCAATGACGACGGTCCAGCCACAGCTGTGACTGAGTGGAGAGAGCGCAAGCCTCCCGGGTCCCTGACGATGCCATCAACGCAGAGGTGTGTCCATGGGCTCCGTCCCCAACAGTGACCCTGGATTCTCGCACCCAGGACAGACGAGAGGTGGGGCTCAGCCCACTCGTACGTCAGAGCGAGACCTGCTTTGTTCCCTGTCCCTGCTCGTTCACTCGCTGATGACACCATCGATCGCGCAGAAACAAGGTGCCCAGCCTGACCCCAGAGGGTTGGCCCCTTGAGGGGTCGGGTGGACGGAGTGCCTTCTGCTCCTGCAAACTGGTCATGCTGCCCAGGGACAATGAACGCCCCTGTGTGTCACTGTCTGTGCAGGTGACAGAGCATTTTTATGAGACAGTATTAAACTCTTCAAACCCTGCCTTCCACAGTCCAACTGCAGCCAAACTTAACCTTCCACCATTAGGGGAAGCCGCTCAGGAACCCAAGACACTCCCAGCGGAAGCTTCCCTACCTCCTGGCGTTTCTGCAGGAACCGCTCCTGCCTGTCTCTCCCCGAGAAAGTCAGGAATTTCGTCTCCTCTGTCCCTCCACCCCAGCCCCAGGAGCAGGGTTTGTCGTCTGAAACAGGGCTGGGGAGTGGGTCTTGGAGGAGATGCCATGGGGGGCGCAGGTGCAGACTCCCGGTGAGGCTCAGCTCCTTCCCGGGAACACGGCCGGAGGGCATGGGTCTCCGGTGCCTCCTGCCCACACACTGGGTTCTCCTCCCAACCGCACCGTCTTCGGGAAGCGGGGGGTGCTGTCAATGCCATGGCTCAGTGGAAGCTGCCGCATACGGACTTGGGAGGAAATGACAAGAAAGTGGCAACACGGGATATTTAAAGAACGAGCGCAGCCCGCGTCAGACAGAAAAGTGGAGGCAGTTGGGACTGCCTGTTGCTCGGAGGAATTCTCGGTCTCCCCCCTTTTCCAGGCAGGAGTCTGGGTGGGTGGCTGAGGAAGGCGGGAGCACGTCCCCTGTGAAGGGCACCGGGGCGCTGAGGCCCTGCCCTGAGCCAGCAGCCGGGAGATGAGCAGCGTCCGGCACCGTCTGCCTGGCGGAGGACAGGGCTGCTGTTCAGAACCTGCCAGAAGACGGCCAGCGAGGAAGCGGAGATGTCGCACTCCGGGGAGTGTTAAACACGACCTGGGAATGTGAGGCCCGGACTCGGCCGGCTGACCCTGCGGGCACGCAGAGAGCAGAGAGCGGCAGCTGACCGTTGTTGGCTGGGCGGAGCCGCGGTGCCCTGGGCATTCTGTCTGTGTGGGTGACCTTCCCCTGCAAGCACATTTTGAGATTAGTCTTCCTCGTGAGGAGAGCCAGTACATTTCTTTGAACTTGATGGTTTTGGCAAGCGGAGGAAAGGTCACAGGCCAAGTGCCGATTGGAAGGGGAGTTTGGAGAGGCCGGTCACCCCTGCGAGGAGGTCGCCGTCACTACTGCCCCATAGGAGACACTGGGTCCCTTCACAGTGCAATGGCAAAGTCCCACGTGACAGACCGGCTTCCAGGAGCGGTTTCCCAGCATGCATGTGCCTGAAGAACATGGAATGACCTCTGTTTAAAAATGTGTTTCCAAGGACCATTCTAAACATGCACACGCACACACGTGCACACTCATGTACTTGCATGTGTCCGCACCCACACACCAGCTGTGCCAGCAGGTGTAGAGTGGAGAGATTTAGGTTGGTGGACACTCCCAGGCGCCCCCGGGGGGACAGTCCAGGAGGCGGGCTCCCTGACCAACACAGTGGGGGCGGGGCCTCCGTCAGTCCCTCCCTTTCGTGACTGCAAGCCCTCGCGGGATCCGGTGAAAGGACTCAACACCTGGAGTGTGTGGGCGTGGGACCCACTGAAAACGCCGCGCCCAGGCCCTGCCACCCCAGTGCAGCGTCCTCCTTGGGGTGTGGAGTGTGAGGGAGAAGAAGGGGCGCAGGTGTGTCAGACACGAAGACAGTGCCCTTCAGGTCAGCCACACGAGCACTGACGGGGCGGGGCCATCCTCGCTGGACCGGCAGGAGCCCCCTGGACCAGGCACCTGCTCGTCTGCAGCCCCCCACCTGCCAGCACCCTGTGTCCTGGTGCAGGGGGGCTCTCAGAAGGGGCACCCTCTGGGGACAGATGGGACCCTTGGGGGATGGTTGCATCTTGATCCCAGGGGCTGTACCTGCGCCTGGGGACTGGGGGGTGAGTGTCAGGTTTGTGTGCAGGTGGCTGCGTGCGTGCGTGTCCCTGTGAGCCGCGCAGATCGATCCTCCCCATGAGACCTGGGGGTGGGAATGAGCCAGAGCTTTTGTGGCTGCGATGTTGGTGCCTCAGCCGGTCTCAGGGCAGAGGTGGCTGCGCGTGTGGGGTGGAAACCAACTCTCCAGGACCTGAAAGATGAGCAGCTCCGTGCTCTGGAGACGCTGGGGACCGTGAGCGGGTCTCACTCCCTGACGCTGCTTTGGCCCCGGATGGGGGACCATTGCTGCCTGGTCGTCGGGACGGAGGGAAAGGAGATCTGGGAGCAGAGCACAGAGTCTTTACATAAACTTGAGAGAAACGACGTAAAACGTACCGGAGAGCACTGCTGTTGGACAGGTCCAAGCCCCGCGGGGCTCTGGGGCCTGCGGACCAGGCTGCCACGGCGAGAGCCCAGGGCGCGGGCACCACCGGGTGCACGTCGGTAGGGAGGAGACACGGAGGTTTCCCAAGCAGCACCCGGGCAGTGGAACAGAGTGGGACACCCTCTGAACTTACCGACCGAAACTGGTCACGGAAGCTCCGCCCTGATGGGGTCCGTCCCTGGTTGCCCTTCGCTCCTTCAGAGGCCCCCTGTCCCACCCGACAGACGGACGGACTTCGAAGGCGACTCGAGTCTGTACTCGTCGTTGGTCCAGCCCTGGATGAACTGGACGGCCGGGCAGAGCGGGCTTTTGTGCGCAGAGATGGAAAAAATAAAGCCCGCTGAAATCACTCTGGGGGTAAATCTCTCACCAAGGCCATTAACGAAGGAACGGGACCTCCCATTTCTGGAAAAAACATGATTTGAAATGAGTTAAGGAGGTTCTAAGCGTCTTTGTCATGCTCAGCGGTTTCTCCCTCTGCAGGAGCATTTGTAGAGTTTTTGCTTAACCTTGTGATTTTTATTAATGCCTTCCCCTCCACGGTACCCGAGGTCTGGGGACGGCATCCCTGTGTTCACTGCCACACCTGTGGTGCCCAGGACAGTCCGCAGTGCGGAGCCGCAGCAACAGTGTTAGCGAGGTCGGCAGCCAGCCTGCGGAGGGTGGTGGTCTGAGGCCTCAGCCTGGATGGGGAGCAAGGTCAGGGTCAGTGGAGAGCCCAGGGGAGGCTCTCAGAGGCCTCAAAACATGGATGAGATGTGGGGAGATAGCGGGCGTTCCGGGAAATTTCTAGCCAAGAGAGCAAAACCTGACTTTCTGAGGGAGGGCGAGGACTTGCTGTTGAGAACTGGGTTGGAAGAGTGAAATCCAGGCCTGGGCCCTGAAGGGTGGATAATGGGGAAGCTGAGGGGGCCCGGCAGATGCGGACAAAGGGAGCAACTGGCCCCACAGAAGGGTTGGGACCAGGAGGGTGTGGTGTTGGCGGCGGGTGGGGGTGGAGCTCAGAGAGAGCTGCAGACCTGGGGGAGGGTGGCGGGCTGGCCTGCGGGCTGACCCACTGGCTGACCGATGGCTGGCAGAGTGGACACCGGATGGGACCAGGTGGTGTTCTGCTGGAAGCTCCGGTGTGTGTTGCTCTCCCGTCCTAGGCAGCAGAAGCACGTCGCAAAACCAATGAACATCCAGCTTTGAGACTTGAGAATCTATGTGGACCGCAGACTTTGGTGGGCACGGTGGTGTAGGGAACGGGGTGGGGGGGCGAGTACAGTGCGCCTTGTCTCAGGGCTGTGACATTTGTGACAGAATCACACACCCCAGTGAGCTCCATGGCTGTGAGCAAACCAACTCTGCCTGAATCGTTACTTCTACTGGCCATTATTACTACTCAGACACGTGGCCTGTCAGATGGGTCTGTCCCAGCCTCACGTCCGCGGTCCTGTGACGTCCAAATGCACAGCTTTGGGAGCCACTGTGCGTGGGATGGCGAGCACAGGGGGTCCGGGGAGCTTTCTCAGGAGCACGTTTGTGAAAGTCTGTTTGTGCCCCGGAACCTGTGCTCTGTCCGGGGACGGCTCCATATGGGGGGGCGGGTCCTGCTGGTGTTGGGGGTCGTCTGGTCAATGTCACCGGACCGAGGGAGAGCGGATCCCGGCTGTCACCCTCCCTGCTCAGCCTGCGCATCACAGGAGGGAGCACTTTGGTCTCCAGCCCCCCGGTGGGCGTGCCGTGTCCCCGGGCCACTGGGCCAGCTTCTGCCTCCATCCCGCTGGCTCTCTCTCACTAGGCGGACATGTGCCAAGGGTTGTCCTCGAGGCGCAAGGACCCCTTTGTCCTCGCACACTGCTCCTCCTCTTCACCCTCGGTCGGCGTCCTGAAGTCTGAGGTCACTCTGCCAGCTTCCTATTGTTTTGTGTCTGAACAGACAGTGGCATGGTGGGCACCAGAGGACAGGAGCAGGGTGGGCGGAGAGGGTGGAGGGATAATGACATGGCGGGGGGACTCGAGGTCGGGGTGAGCACACAGTGGGGTGCGTGGATGCTGCACCTGAAACCTGCGTGGTGTGACTGACCACGGCCGCTCCAGCAAACCCAACTCACAGAGGGAGCGAGGGAGAGGATGGGACTGTGCCAGCAACCCTCTTAACAACTTCCCACACGGTAACGTGCGTTCCTTCTCGCTTCAGGAAAAAGGAAACTGCTGAACAGAATCCATAACGTGTACGATGCAGCAACCGATGGACTTCACCTCGAATGTTTTTTTAAAGATTTCGTTTATTGACTTCGAGAGAGAGAGGAGAGGAGGGAGAGAGAGAGGGAGAGAAACATCAACGTGTGATTGACTCTCATGTGGCCCACAACCCAGGCATGTGTCCTGACTGGGAATCGAACCAGCGACCCTTTGGTTTGCAGCCCGCGCTCAATCCACTGAGCCCCAGCAGCCAGGGCAACTTCAACTGTTTTGAATGAAAGTCACATGAAGACACTGTTTTCTCAGACAACGAAGGTGAGTCTTCGGCCTCCGAACTGTGCCAGGGCAGCCTGAGCTCCGTCCTTTCTAAAAGCCCTCCTAGCGATTCGACGGCTGGGACTATATCCCGAGAAGCCCGGGACCCCACTTTGGAAGAACATAAGCACCCCGATGTTCACAGCAGCGTTATTTACAGTCGCCAAGGTCTGGAAACAGCCCAAGTGCCCGTCAGCAGTAAGGGGACAAAGTGCTGTGACACATTCACACAACGGAGTCCCGGGCAGCTGCGAGAGTTGAGAAACCCTTACATTTGGCGACAGCACGGATGGACCTGGGGACTACGATGCTGCATAAAACAAGCCGGTGGTGAAATCAAACACCATATGATCTCACTTACATACGGAACCTAATGAATAAAATAAACTGACAAATGAAGTGGAACCAGAGGCATGGACACATGGACAGACTGACAGCTATGGGGGGGGGGGCTGGTCAAAAGAAGGTGAAGGATTGAGCGAGAGAACATGTATGCATGACCCATGGACACAGTCGTTCTTGTCCTGCCGCCGTCAAGGCCAGGCAGGTGCACACGGGATTCAGGCAGTGAGAGGAAATGTGCAGAGCCCTGGGGACGCCTGACTGCCTGTGTTCACGGGTGGGTGAGCCACGCACGCTGCAAGCCCAGGGGCGCGCCACGGGCAGTGCCAACTCCCTTATGTGCTAAGTGCACAGAAGCCGGCCGGGTGCCAAAGCATTATATGATGCAGCTGATTCGGCGTGTGCCCCTCTCAGGGTTACGGGGCCCATCCTCGGGTGTGGGACCACTGCTGATCAGCCCGGTGAGGGAGCCTGCCTGACTCCACTTCCCCTACAACTCTCCTTCCTGGCTTTGGTCAGGTTCTCGTGATCCCCTGGAGAAAGTGACAGCCCACTGACATGGCCAGGAAGACTGCCCCTGACCAGGTCCTCCCAAACCCATGGCCCTCCCTCCCTGCTGCCGACGCGGGTGGTTGCCCTCCCTCCTCCATTCCGAGTGGCCGCCCACGGTCGGTCCTTCACAGGAGCCGCCCGCTGCTCGTCCACCCTCCACCTGCTCTGTCTGCCACCAGCTCTTGCCTCTTCCCTCACCCTGTTCGATTCCTGCCACTCTCCTCGCACAGCGCGCGTTGTTTCAGGGTCGAAGGCAGAGGCCCGGAGTGCGGGCCCACCCAGGAGGTCACTGCGGCTGGAAACTTTGCAGCAGAATAGCCCATACCTGTGCTCTGAGAGGTGCACATCTTCTAATTATATGCAAGTGAAAATCCTAATGATTCTACTTGGAATAAGTATATCATCCAACCAGCACCAGGACTCGTTGCCTTTTGACTTCCTTCCATATTCTTGTCCCCAAACTTTAAAATTCTCCTCGTCCCTGACGCTCAGTGTTCTGCTTCGTCTGACACAAGCTCAGAAGACAGGCTGGGAAGCCCCGCACTCCTCCCCAGGCAGCAAGCCCGGAAAGAGCCTTTAGAAGGATATTTTCATTGAATATAAATCACTCCCTTCTGTTTCCCGGCACACAGGGAAATAAATTCTCTTATTTTTTTCTCCCAGGATAATGATCTAAGAAAGGTTACAGGTCGAGCTAACTCATCACAGAACCTCGCGTCCAAACGGTCGGGTAAGACCGACACAGAAACGCACGTGGTGTTTTGGAAAGGCCGTCTCGGTCACGAGGAGCTCGACGTGGGAACAGAATGAAGCCCGATTTCGTAAAAACACTATATCATAAAAATAAGGCACAACCACGCTAAGTGACATCCAAAAACAGCACAATGTGAACATCCCAGAGCAGAGAGGAGGCCAGAGGGGCCCAGAAGCGAGAAAGGGCCCTGTGTGAACTGTTTCCTCGCAGATAACAGCCACGGTCTGCTTCTCGCTGTGGGTTCCAATTTCACTGCTGGATGAGACTCTGGGGCGGGGGGGTGCGGTTCGATCCCCCTCTTTGGAACTCCAGCCGTTTCAGAGCCATGTTTTGAAAAAAGTAGGTCATGAGGGTCAGCGGTTTTCAGCGACCCCTCAGCACGCGGCCCTTGTCCAGGGTGGACGTTTGGGAGTGTCTCTGAATGTCTCATAGATGTTTGTTTCTTTTCCTCGTCTGCTAACTGGAAAAGGGTTTTCCCGTTTAATTTAGAGGGTGTGTGTGCGTGGAAGAAAGAGAGAGAACGTCCCATGAAGGAGGGGGAGGGGGCCAACGGGGGACAGGAGGGAAGGGGTCAAGTCAAGGAACATGTACTAGGGACCCACAGGCAAGACCAACGGAGAAGGGATTGCCTTCGGGAGTGGGGGTTGGACTGGAAAGATGGGGGCAAGTGTAAATGAGCAACAATAAAAAGAGAAGGCTTTTGCATTTAGGCAGCATCTGCCATCTTCTACCCCAGCCTTGCTGTGTGTCCACTAGCTTCCTCAAAAATGCCAGCGATGAGACAAAAAATGTATTTCCACATTCACTTCTTTCTAAACACAGTATCAATGCCGTACTTTGGTTCCGCGGTTATGTGGTGCGCTTTCTGAAACATCTGTAGCGCACTCGGTGGCTTGTAAATTGTAGCAATGTCCTCATTGCTACTCTCCCTGCATTCTGATCAGGTGACCACTCGAGGAGTCCTGCAGGCCACTTTCTCGAAGGGAAGTGACCAACTCCTCAGAGCCACACAAGCACACATACAGAAGCCACACCAAATCCACACGTACACCTGGCCACCTTTCGGGACAGGAGCCCCGCACGTTCTCTCAGACACGTGTGGGTTCACAGTGAGAAGAGAAGGCTGCTTTGGACAAACGTGCTGTCCTGTTTGTCACCGAGGTGGCTCCTCACCAGCCTCCATGTTTTAGGTGGACGTGGAGTCTCAGAGGGTGAGTGAAAGCCAGTGGACAGACAGCACACCAGTTTGCAGAGAGATGGGGGGCGGCGTGAGGCGCAGACAGGTGTGTGCGGCTTGTCTGGGGAGAGGTCGGCCAAGGTCGTGGGGAGCGAGGGTGTCGGCTGTGAACTCAGACAGGGGGCAGCTTTCTGGCCACTCACAGTGGAACCAGCCCAGACCTCCTCACCTTGGGGACAACACAGGGGGTCCCCGACTACAGCTGTTTCGATCGAGACTGAGGCCCCCGCCCTCACCCACGGTTAGTCAGCGGCTCCTTGAACAGCCACAGTGCCCGCTGCGCGGTGAACGCCAGCCTCACGGCGCCCAGCATTCGCGAGCCGAACAGACCACGGGACTCCCAGCACATTCCTCCTCGCTCCGGATCCAGGGTACGAAACACAAAGCAGATGGTTGGGATTGCTGGCCATCTCCATAAAAGGTCAGCTTCACAACGTAAACTGTTCAGTGTTAGGGTATCACTGACATTCCTCACTGATTTGTGAAAATGCTGTGTGCTGAGGATACTTGGTGCTGGAAGACGGGGAACACTAGGCCTGGGTGTGGACGAAGCTCCCCTCATCTGTGACAATGTTCGTGAGCGATGGAGACGGGGTGGGGGCCCTGATGGACGGATTTAGGACGGAGGGGTCCCGCGTAGGTGGCCAGGGAGCCCTGGAAGCTCCTTGGGACAGAGCCCAGGTCCCACAGTTACGGAGCAGGAGGGACAAGTCCCTCAAAGCGTATCAGACTGTCCAAGGTCAAGGTGAGTTCAGCCAAACTATTAGCAATGGTGCAGATAGTGGGACGGATTAGAGTCTGGAAGACCACCAAACGCAACAATAATTTGTTTGTCCTAAAAATTATCCCTGGCCCAACTCTAGAAAAGAAAAGACCATGAAGTGTGGTCTACGAAACAGAATGTGCACAGTTTGCTCGTTTCCACGGAGCCCGAGACGGAGGCTCCCACAGCGGCGCAATCCCACCTCCTTCTGGGTCGAACGTGTGTGTGGCGAAGGCGGGCTGCGCCCTGCACGGGGGCTCCCCCGCGCACACGGGGGCCCACACTAGCCTGAGCGGCCGCGCGCTCACTCCCGTCAAAGCAGCAGACAGCCCTCGGGCGACGTGACTTCCGGCGGCGACACTCGCTTCCTCATTCCATGTGGCAGCCAGGAAAGCGCTCGCATTCTCTGGAAACAAACAAATCGGCCAAATTAAAACATGAGGGTATTTTGGATGCCAGTGCCTTCCCATGGACAAGTCTCAGATGTCACCGAAAGTCACGAGGCAAACAAAGTCATGGGAGGCTCACGGACCCAAAATAAAATTAGCACAGTGGTTTGCTGGGCCCAGAGCCAGAGCCAGCAGACAGGACTTTGAAAACAACTGTTACGTATGAATACAGTCGAGGATTTATAGGGGAGCAGGAAAGAACGAAGAGTGAGTGAGCAGGTGAGGGAAGGAGCACAGGCAAGCACTCGAGAAAAAGGAACCAAGCGAAAATTTTAAGTCACAAAATCACAACATCTGAGTTAAAAAGCAGACACCGGGAAAGGCTGGCAATGGCGTGGAGGGCGGCGAAGGGCAGTGAGTGGCCGTGGAGAGGTCTCCACAGAAGCCACGGAAGTGAAGCCGGGGAAGGGTGGTTGATGGGAGCCGTGGCACTATCTGTGCGTCTTTCCGCAGGTGGTCGCCACATGGAGACAGGGCAGGGGAAACCTCCCCACTGGGGTAAGAATCCGCCTACACATACAAGACACTCGACAAACCCACGTGGGACACACACAAGGAAGTCCACACCCACGTACAAATAAATACCACGACTGGGAAAAATAAAAAATGAAGGGGGGTCCCTGCTCACGGCCCCAGGGAGACAACGCCCGCCGTGGGGGGCCAGTGCTGGGCGGGGCCGGTGGGGACTTGGACCCAGTGAGGGAAAGCGGGAGGCAGGCGGGGACTGAGGACCCAACGCCGCCGGGGAGCCCGTCCCCCAAACGTGGCGGGCAAGTCTGTGGGCAGAGCCCAGCTCCGAGGACGTGGCTCCCCAGGAAAGGAAGGACACACAACCGCAGGACGCCGGCTGGGCGGACCCGCTGCCTGCAGACTCGCACGGTCGGAAACGTGACGAGGCCGCTTCGGACCGCACAGCGCTTAGGATGGACGTGCCCGCAGAACGGAGAGAGTGCTTCCCCACAGCAGGCGGCTTTTTCCTCTTCCTTAATATTTTACAAATAGTAAGAAACCTACCTCAAAGCAACGGACTTGGAGGTGAAAAGGAGGACGCCGCGCTGTGTGGGTGTGTCTGGTGCTGCTAACAGGGGAGAACTCTGGGGAGCACGTTGCACGTGACTTTGGCATTCACCCCGGATCGGTTGCTGCCGGTTAAGCGGCACATCACAGCCCTAGAGAAACGCTTAGAAAATATCTCCAGCAGAACCAGTGAAAAGCCCAAAAGAGGAACCCGTATAATGATTCAGCCGAAAGAAAAGAAGTCAGGAGAGAAAGAACAAAACGAACTCCCAAAAGATAAGAAGTAAACCGAGAATCGGCACCAAGACGGCCGACCTAACTCCAGCTACACTGATCCTCAGCAGAAACGCCGACCGGCTGAGACGTTGACTTGGAGGGACAGAGATTGTAAGAAGCTTTGAAGACGCAAGACCCACAGCGGCACGGTCACCACCACCAGATAAGTGGCTTTGACCCCGGGTGCTTTAGCAATTTCACGCTCATGAATTTTCTGTGTCTTTTTCCGACGGAGTGACGTGGGGGTATCTGGACACGGGGGCATCTGAGGCCATTCGCTGCCACTGTGAGCGCTCGGTGACTCGGCCAGAGCCCGGGGCCAGAGCCCGGAGGCAGCAAGTAGCTCTCGGGGAGACCTGCAGTTCCCTGGGCAAGCTGCCCCCGGGGCGACCCGCACCTGCCTCGCTCGCCTTCCTCATTTTCAGGAAGGACGGCCACGTGGCCAAGCCCAGGTTGAGGGGGCTGTTGGCCCTCGAACCATGTGGCGAGCCTTTCCGCCTCGTCCCTTCTCTGCACTGGGATCCACCCTCGGGTGCCCTCATTCCCACTGGGGGAAGGTGCTGGTTGGCCCCAAGGACGGAGGCGGAGCTGGTTTGACGGCTCTGTGTGCACCCCAGACCGGGCAGGCTGCTGGCTCACCCGAGTCAGGTCTCGTCGGGTCTCCTCGCTGTCATGGCAGGGCTCGGGGGGGACAGTGCTGCCCTCCCAACGTCCGAAATTTACTGATCCCCAACAGGACGACATTCGGGGGTGGGGCTTTGAGAGGTGACTCGGGTGGACGAGGTCAGGAGACTGGGGCCCTGAAATGGGTCAGTGGTTTGAAAGGAATGAGGACGCCGCCAGCGGCCGGTGGGCAGACCAGGAGCTGTGGCCGCCGAGCACAGGGGCTGGGCCGGCTGCCCACGGTCTCCGGGCAGTGACCGCCCTCACAGGCCCGTCTGTGGTCACCGCATCGCAGACACAGGTCAGATGTCGTCCGAGGCTGAGTCTTCTGAGGTGACTCACGCCCGACTCTGGCCCACACAGGATTGACGCTCCTTGCAGAATCTGAAAACCTCACAGAAGAAAATCAAAATTGCCATCAGGGCCTCACACTGGTAGCCTGCCTGACAACACTCGGGGAACATAGATAAATAAGTCAATAAAAAATAAACCCACACAAGCGCATTGCACTTTATATATAGTTACAGGTACCGTTGAGGCAAAGTATCATAGATATTTACCATTTAGTTAATTTTTATTAGAACAGTTTGTAGGCCTTTATACGTGCACATGCAGTGACGTATTCACACTTGCCCTGTTCCCAGACAGTCTCTGACCTCACCCATTGGAGCTCTATTGTTTGGTATAGTTACGAAGGTCATATTTAAGACATTAAACCCTCCGTGAATTTGTATTACCCATAATTTTAATACCTCTGTGTTATGTTTCCACACATGTGTAATACACACACGCCCTATTTTTGGGTAAAGTACGAGTGCCCACCACACAGCTGAGGGCACAGAGCCGCCCACACCCAGGAGACTCGTGGCAGCCGCCTCTCCAAACGCGTCCCCTCTCCCGCCTCTCTGGCTTCCACCTTGAACTTCACACTCGCCGCTCCCTCACTGGTGACTCACGTGCGTGTGTGCCTGTCCTCTCTGCTGTGGTACTGCTCCTGGCATTAGGGGCTTCCCGCCTCCACCCTGTGCCGCTGCTGGTTTGCATACCCTCGTCCCAGGGCTGGAGCGAGAGTCCTCCCTGGGCAGTGAGACTCTTCAGACTGGAGCTCAGCCCACGAGTAGGTGAACAGACCAGTGTAGCTCGAAGATGAAGTTCAACACGAGATCAGGGGAGGGAACAGAGAGGGTGGGAGGGAGGCCGGAGAAGGGAAATCGCCCCACGGAAGGAGAGAGAAGCGTGTCGGGGGCGCTTTCTCGGGGTGATCCACGCTCTGGCCGAAGGCAGTGAGTGCGTGCCCTGCTATGCCCCTGCGAAGAGGCTGAGGGCTGCAACCCAGGAGAGTGTGCTGAGGGGGGCTTGCCAGCCTCCCGCACTCGGCGGGGGGGTCACTCCTGCTGGGCAGCTCAGTCCCGGGGCCTGGTCACTGTATCGACTTCCGCCCGACGAGGCCTCCAGAGCGTGCTCTGTCCAGACCGCCAGCGACCAGCTCGAAGTCAGCACAGCACAGCATTGGGACAACAGTGGCCACTCTCACTGGTCCCCGGTGACCTGTCTGAGGGGCGTCTCCGCCCACCTCACAGGTCCCTCAGGTCCTGCAGCCTGTGGTGGTCACGAAGTTCTTTGAGAGGGGTCAGGGTCAGGTGCTCACGCTCGTGATGGGACGGCAGACTGGAAGGGCACTTTGTGGGCGCATAGTGGGGCCTGCCACTGTGGGGGCAAGACTTGGCACATAGTAGGACTTCCATCCGGCAAGCTGAATGAGCAATCACATGCTTTTCTCCTGGTAAGCATTTTCTATAAACCACAGAAGGTGTGACCCAGTGACGGGGAGGGCGCCCACTGGGCGCGTCCTCGCTCTGGATCTGACCGGGTGATGGCCGGGCACGCGGGACGCTCAGAGTGCAGCCTCCCCACCAAGCGCAGGCACCTGGGAACACCTGCACAGCACGGATGTTCCACTGGCAGCCACGCCGCTTCGCATTCACTGGGGAAGTTTGGCCCAACACGGAAGAATGGCTAGACTCAGAAACACGTTCACTGACGCACTTTTGAAAGGGCCCAGCTGGGGGCGCTGACGCACCAGCTCTGCTGCAGCAGAGCGGGCAGTCTGTCTCCTCCGTTCTGTCCCCGAGGAAGGGGACTTCGGGCCCAGGCGGCGTCTGCAGGGACAAGCGTCCCTTTGCTCTCAACAAATGGGAAGTGCGCTGGCTCTGCGTGCCCCTGTCCCCATAAAGGGGCGCAAAAGGAGAGGACCCTCCCTCCTGCAGCCGGGTCAGGCCTGGAGGAGAGCTGGGCTGTCGGGAGGACACGGTGGGGCCGGCCTGGCCCCCGCCCCGGGGCTGGCTCTGTCCCGAAGGCAGCTTTTCCTCTGCCTGATCCAAAGTGACGCGTCCCATTCCCCTGCCCGACCCTTGAGTTTTTCCAGAAGAAGAATGTGGTTTCGCTCCACTTTTAGCAAATGGATGTTTCTGTGCCTTTGCTTCGTTAGCGCATCTGGAGACGTGTGCACACTCTTGGCCAGCGGCAGCCACTTCTGTTTCCCTTGGCGAGCGCGGGAATTTTTCCGAGCTCAGCGAAAACCCTTTCACGAAACTCCTTCCACCACGGCCTCCACGGCCTCCTCTCTCTCTGCACCACGATGCCCAGGTCCTGCCTCTGCCCCGTCCCCCTGGGAGGGCACCCCCCCTGCCCTGTCTGGGCTGAACCCTGGAGGGGACGCGGCGAGGGGCTCCCCGGGAAAGAGCGTGTGGGGGGAGAGCGCAGGAGCCGGGCCCAGGAGGGTCTGGGCTCCAGAGGCTGTTCAAGAAAGGCCGAGCAGTGGGGGCGGGGGTGCAGGGAGAAGTGGTCTGACCGAGGGCCGGCTGTGTCCAGCGGGGTGGGGTTTGGGGGACACACAACCAGGGGTCATGGAGAGACACACGGGTGGTCAGTTCATAGCAGCAGAAACAGGGCCTTCTGTCCAGAGCGAGCCGGAGTCCGGCGGGGTCTGGGGGTCCGAGGAGGGCAGTGTGGCCTCTGGGAAGATGGCCCCAGCCCAGTCCCAGGAGGGAGGTGGGCAGCTGGGCCCACAGGGACCCTGCGGAGGCACCAGGACACGGTGAACTCAGGGTGAAAAGTAGCCTGTCCTGGCCCCTGGCCACTGTCTGGGTGATCCGCTCTCTCAGCCCCCAGTATCCCTGAGTTCCTAGTCAGCTCCTCTCTGTGCTCACAGACGATTCTGAGAAATGAAGAGCCTCGGACAAACCACAGGGCGTGGAAACTCGGAGCACGCCTCATGGGGGACAAGCGAAGGTGGGGGAAGACCCCAAAAGCCCCACTACTGGCAGGAAGGCGCCAGCTGGGAGCTGTTTGTGGGAGCAGAGATCAGAACCAGGCTTTGGGGCTCTGGGCCCAGCGCGCCTGCCCGTCTCCCTCGGGGTGACAGGTCTGTATAGGGGCTGGCCTCTGTGGGAGGAGCTACCCCCCGCCCCTGTGCACCACGCGTGAGACGGCCTGGTCCCAACCACACAGACCTCGGGGGCATGGCCAGGGACTAGAGAGCACACCTCATGGCGAACAGTCGGAAAATGACGCTGGTTTCTGCCGCTGTCACTATGTCGGGTGTGTCCCCTGATCTCCTCCAGGGCCACCCAGGCCCTGAATTCCCACTCCCCTCTTGCTCTCCGGGCCAGGGAGATGGAAGTCTGGTCACGGCGAGGAGACTCGGACGAGGCAAACTTCCCACACAGAGCTCTCCGGCTCCTGCCCGCCTTGCTTGCTCGTGGCCCCAGCAAGGCCGCCTGTCCCGGGGACGCCCACCGGGGCTGGGTCTCTCCCCGGGGGGCAGAGAGCCTCTTAACCCTTAATCCTATCGATGGACACAAGTTCTAACACAACCACTAAGAGAAAAAGGTGTCCTTCGTGTGTAAGTCTCCCCAAATTCCAAAATAAGAAAGCAAACAACCAATTAAAAAATGGGCACAAGATTTGAACAGACTTGTCACCAACGATGACGTGGTGCTAGTGAGGATCGACGGGCAGGACACGCAACCCAACTCACGTGGGGACACGGAATCCAAACCACCCGTGTGCTGGATGGCGGCCGAGAGCGTGAGGCCCAGGGCCCCATCCAGAGTCTGGAAGTGGGCATTCCGCTGGCCATGCAGACACCCAAGGGCCCACACCCTCCACACAGCTATGGCCATGAGCCCCCCTGGAAGCCCTGATGTGCAGAGACCCCCTGCCTTTGAGGCCCAGGACGGCTTTTACTAAGCAAGAAAATGTCCACTCTTCGATTGCAAAGTACCTTCCCAGCTACACGTCCGACTCAGAGTGAGCAAGTGCCTGGGTCGGGGGGAGGGTAGGCTCTGTGCGTTGGTTTTGGGGAGCAGCTTCAGGGCCCTGAGTCCACGGAGCAGCTGGCACTGAGTGTTGAAGGCGGCAACGGCTTCCCTGGCTGGGGAGGGAATTCAGGACGATTTATGTTCCGTCCGATGAGATAGAAACCATATGTGCTTAAAATTCCCCGCAGAAGTTGCAGGTGAGTTATTTAAACCCCCCTTTGCTGCCTTCCTCTCAAAGGAACGCGGCCCGGTGCACTGTGACTTGTCCACCACCAGCCAGGAGGAATGGACCATGCTGATTAATCATCAGAACAGCCGGGAAGTCCTACGCGTTGCCTGTCATTCCACAGATGAGGAATCTGAGGGTCACAGGAGCTGGTCCAGAACTCGAGAGCGACGGCGAACCATAAACCAGCCCTTTGGGTGGCCCCAGACGTTCCCCCCACGCCTGGGTTTCTATATTTAGACGGAGAGGAGAGAGGCCTGGAAAACACGTGAACCCACGGGGAGGTGACAACGAGGGGGCATCTCATTTTCGGGGTGGGGATGAGTGAAACAGGGAGTCGGGGTGCAGGCTGGCCAGGGGTAGGCAGATGCCCGAGGCCCCCACTCATGCCCTCCCTGGCTCCCTCTCCCTCCCTCCCAGTCCCCATCCCGTGAGGGTGTCATTCTGACGCCCCTCAGAGACCGGGACCCGCCGTGAGATTCGGTCCCCAGAGGTGTGCTCTTCGAATGTGGTCGTGTGTCCCTTGAACACACTCTGGGGCTGAGCGGGTCGATTGTCCCAAAGACTGTCTCCTAATTCCCCCGTCATGAACTGTGGCATAAATTAGCGTCTCTTCAACCGGCTCGTATTTCTCCCTTTAGGCGCCTTCACTTCAGGTGCGGGCAGCCCTTGCGGAGGAGGCCCAGGGGCGGCCAGCCATTCGGCGTTTGAGCGCTGTGTCCACTCGAGGAGGGCGATCCCCGGGCAGGGGAGGCAGGTTTTGCACGGGGACAGCCCCAGCCACAAGGGCGAGGCCTGCGTGTTCTCCGCGGTGGGGACCAGCATCGCCACGCTCGCGTACATATGCTCCTTCCCCGCTGTCCGGCCTCCGGGCACTAAAAGCTCCGTCAGTTCTGAGGAAAACCCCCCAGTGGCCAAGGCAAAGTGGGACCTCGTCCTGCAGCCCAGTCGCGTGGACTCCAGGGGACGCCCCCAGGGCCCAGGCCTGTCCCTCGTTCTCCTTCTTCTGTGAACGTGCCCTCCACCCGCAGCCACAGCCCGCCTTGGTGGCGTCCAATCCAGCAGCATGACTCAAGTTTCCTGCCCAGTTCTGACTGTGGACTGAGCGGCCAGTCACCTTTGCTGTGTGAGGCGACCCTGTAAAATTTTTGCAGATCGTATTGGAGGTCCTCTGGCGCCACCCAGTGGCGGACCGGCAGCCCCTCCAGTTGTCCCCGTGGCACCTGCCTGGGCTCTTCCCTCCAGCTCTGCGGGTTCAGTTGGGGCTGGGTTGTTCTTCGTGCCGCGGTTGGGGTCACTGCTCACTCCGCGTTTAATCCACGGGTCTTTCCCGGGAACGGATTAATGTCCTGTCATGGAGCTGCTTTAGAGGAAATTGTGAAGAAGTTGTTCGAACTGGGACAGATAAACAACCCTCGTGGCGAGCACGGTGACTCAGGGAGAGGAGAAGGGTGACAGCAACGGTGAATGCGAACAAGTGTCAGGTCTCTGGAACAACTGCAATGGTGTGGCACGAGTGTAGGGAGGTGTGCAAAGCAGAATCTTGTGTAAGAACATCAATAACTGGAATGCACTGCCGAAAATGGGTTGCATTTTAAGAAAAATATTAAAACTACTAATTAAACATGAATCATTCAAAGATGCATATTATAACATCTAGGGTAAGGGCTAAAATAAGAATCTAAAAATATAATAAAACCAATGAAAGAAAACCTTGGTTTTTGAAAGTCATTTACGGGAAAGAGAACACAGAGGGGCTTTGGGGCCCATTCCCAGTGACGTTTTCTTGTTATCTCAGGTCCCACACGGGGGCCCCAGGGAGGCAGGGGCTACACCCAGCACTCAAAGAGCTGGGCCGCTTGAGGCTTGCCTTCCTTTTGGTGCTGGTGGCAGCAGAAAGCGTCCTTTCCACCTGATCCCCAGAGGGGCTGTTGTGGGGGCAACTTTGCCCGCAAGTCCCCCCATCCACCATGGAGGAAAGTAACACTACCAAGACATGACCTGCTTGGGGAGGAGAGGTGGCCGATCTCTCAGAGGAGAAAGGCCAGGAGGCCCTTCCCCCAGGGGCTTTTATTGGGTTGTAATGCACAGGAACACAGGGCGGCAAGGATCAAACAGTAGATACCATTTTAAAGAAATCTGAGGGCTTATTCTGAGTCAGTGTCTGTCAGGAAAGGGGGCTGCAGAAACTTTGGGAGACAGACTCATGTCCTGCTTGGACCCTTATCATATGAATGAAAGCACTCTTCGCAAAGCAGGCTTCACAGGACTTTGTGAATTCTTTCTTCTGCCTGATCACCCCAGATCCTGCTCTAGCCTGCAAGGGGCTGCACCGCCTCTCCCATCAGGTTTTTAGGCTTAAATGGATTAGAGCCAGGAAGCGCTTCTCCCAGACAGAAATGGGGACTCAGGCTGTGTCAGAATAGCCAGGGGCCAGGGTCCATCACTCCCTCTTTGTTGCAGCCCCCGAGTCCTTCCTTGAGGGCCTCCCAAGTGATTGTGTCTGGCTTAGGTTGTCCCCCTCTGAGGAGTCTTGCCCATCATGGACTAACCGACCAAGCGTTGGGGGCAGGGGATGAAGCAGAAGCAGCGCTGCTGCCAGAGATAAACTTAGTGGCTCGCAGCCCGAAGGTCACCCACTCAGCCTTATCCATGGGGGGCGGTTACAACTCCTGAAACCAGGCAGAGCAGTTCCCAACAGATTGGCTCATTGAACGTTACTTTATAGATGATTGACATTACATA
This sequence comes from Sturnira hondurensis, assembly GCF_014824575.4. Lineage (NCBI taxonomy): Eukaryota > Metazoa > Chordata > Mammalia > Chiroptera > Phyllostomidae > Sturnira > Sturnira hondurensis. The sequence continues at coordinate 11,268,072 of NW_028072798.1, read as the reverse complement.
TAAATAAATAACTAGCCAGACATAAAAATAGCAAACATACTCTCGGCAAAGACATGGAAGTTATAAAATAGAACCAAATAGAATTATTACTGAAAAAACATACTAACAAAATAAAAAATTCACTGGGTGGGCTCGGTAGTCCAGTGGATTTGACAGAGAGTAGAATTTGAGACCTCAAGAATAAGCCAGACCTCACCCCATCTGAACAGAGAGGAAAAACTGGACAAGACGGGAGTCATCTCGGGGACCTGTGGGAAAATAACGGGAGATCCAACACCCACGCCACAGACTCCCAGAAGAGAGAGTGGGACGGACAGATGGCTCAGGGGGGTCATGCCGTCCCAAGTTTGTCAAAAGCCATTGAACAGGTGGATTCAAGACACCATGGAAATGCCGAACAGAATAAACCCAAGAAAATCCACTCCAGAAATACCATAATTAAAATTCTGAAAAACAGAGAGAGAAGAGGGAGACATAGGTAGATGCACTTTGCCTCCTCACAACCAAAAGAAGGACAACAACAAATTTTAGAACAAAAGAACAAACAGAACTGCCAGAAAATCGAACTGTATGGAAGTCCGACAACCAAGGACTTAAAGAGGAAACATTCATCCAGACCGGTTGGAGGGGCGGAGATGGGCAGCTGGGTGGAGAGGACTCCCACCAAGGTGGCGACTGCAGAACCAGGTGGTTCCACATTTGCATGTGGATTAAACCAGGAGGAAAAACTGGGGAGCGAGACAGACCACACAACCCAGGCTTCCAAGGGGGGAGATAAAGCCTCCAAAACTCAGACTGAAAAAACCTGGGGGGTTTGGTGGCAGGAAGAACTCCCAGCCTCACAGGAGAGCTCACTGGAGAGACCCACAGGATCCTAGAATGTACACAAACCACCCACCTGGGAATCAGCACCAGAAGGACCCACTTTGCTTGTGGTTAGTGGGGGAAGTGACTGAAAGTCCCCGAGAGCTGAGCCAGCGGCACTGTTCCCTCTTGGACCCTCCCCCACATACAGCGCTACAACACCAGGGTTGCCCCGCCCCGGTGAATCCCTGAGGCTCCGCCCCTTCCCACGTAACAGGTGCACCGAGACAGGAAAAAATGGCCCAAATGAAAGAACAGATCAAAGCTCCAGGAAAAATAAAACTAAGCAATGAAGAAATAGCCGACTTATCAGATGCAGAGTTCAAAACACTGGTCATCAGGATGCTCACAGAATTGGTTGATTATAGTCACAAAATAGAGAAGCGTGAAGGACAGGAAAAGTGAAATAAAGGAAAATGCACAGGGAACCAACAGTGATGGGAAGGAAACCGGGACTCCAATCAACGGTTTAGAGCAGAACGGAGAAAGAAACATTCAGCCAGAACAGAATGAAGAAACAAGAAGTCAAAAAAATGAGGAGAGGCTTAAGAACTTCTGCGACAACTTTAAACATTCAAATATCCAAGTCATAGGGGTGCCAGAAGGAGAAGAGGAAGAGCAAGAAATTAAAAACTTATTTAAAAATATAATGAAGAAGAACTTCCCCAATCTGGCCAAGAAAATAGACTTCAGGAAGTCCGGGAAGCTCAGAGAGTCCCAAAGAAGTTGGACCCAAGGACGCACACACCAAGGCACATCATAATTAAATTAGCCAAGATTACAGATAAGGAATAATCTTAAAAGCAGCAAGAAAGAAAGGAGACAGTTACCTACAAAGGACTTCCCACAGGACTCTCAGCTGATTTTTCAAAAAAGACCTTACAGGCAAGAAGGGGCTGGAAAGAAGTATTCCAAGTCATGAAAGGCAAGGACGTACATCCAAGATTGCTCTATCCAGCAAAGCTATCATTTAGAATGGAAGGGCAGATAAAGTGCTTTCCAGATAAGGTCAAATTAAAGGAATTCATCATCACCAAGCTATTATTATACGAAATATTAAATTGACTTATCCAAGAAAAAGAAGATCAAAACTATGAACAGTAAAATGACAACAAACTCACAACTATCAACAACTGAACCTAAAAAAAAAAGAAAGAAAGAAAACATGAATGAACTAAGAGAACAACTAGAACAGAAACAGAATTACAGAAATGGAGACCACACGGGGGATTATCAGTGTGGTGGGCGAAGTGGGGGAGTGGGGGTAAAGATATAGGGAATAAGTAGCATAAATGGTAGGTAGAGAATAGACAGGGTGGGTTACGAATAGTCTTGGAAATGGAGAAGCCAAAGAGCTTGTATACAACCCACGGACATGACCTAAGGCGAGGCAGGATGCTGGAGGGAGAGGGTATACAGGGTGGAGGGGAATAAAGAGGGGAAAATGGGAAAACTGTAACAGCATAATCAAGAAAATACGTCATAAAAATAAAGACAAACAAAATATCTTAAAAACAGCCAGAGAGAGAGGAAAAAGCCCACATTGCTCACAGGTAAACACCAGTGAAGTTATAATGGATTTCTAGCCTGAAACAAGGGGCCAAAAAGGTAGCACAAAATTCTTTTCTTTCTTTCTTTCTCTCTCTCTCTTTCTTTTTGCAGAACTTTTTAAGTGTCAAAAGAAAAGAAGTGTTACTGAAAATTCTTCATCTGAAAATATTATCCTTGAGAAATTACATGGAAATCAAGACAAATTCAGATGAAGGAAAAGTAAAAAGAATTTATTGCCAGCAAATCTATGCTTAAACACTGACTAAAGAAACATTTTCAAGCATAAAGAAAATAACAAAAGAACAACTCTTGGAGCAACAGAAGGAAAGAATAAACCACAGAGAGAGCAGAAATACGGCACCTACATTAAACTATTTTTCTCATGAGTTCTATCAGTTATATTTGGTAATTATGATGCAGATCGTAACTCTATCTGATAATCAAGACAATGGCATTTAGCAGTAAGAGTGGGAAGGGGACAGAAATGGAGGTGAGGCTCCCACTTGTCACCGAAAGGGGCAAAAAGTGGGTGGCGGTCGGTTACGAGAAGCCACCTCTGAACATCGTCAAAGGATGACAGCCAGTGTGGAAAATGTGCAGAGAGACGCACTCGGAAATACTATAAAAACTAAGGTGGAATGTTAAGTAGTGTTCAAGTAACGCAAAGGAAAAAATTAGTAAAGAAACCGGAAACCAGATAAAAATTGAATCCTGACGACAAAGCTAAGCCTTCACACAGCAGGACCTGCATTAAGTGTAAACGGTCTAAACGCATCGGACGAAGACAGATCGGCAGAGCAGGTGAAGAAACCTCCACCCGATGAGCTGCGCTTTGGAAGAAGGCCACTTCCGTCCCAACAATACAGCTTAAAGAAGGGAACTGAGAAAAGATACGCCAGGCAGCAGCGAATTTGGGAAAGCAGAAGTGGCAGTATTTGTATCCAAAAAAGTCGGCTGCAGAGCCAATAAAATTACTAGCAATAAAGACAGGCGTCATATAAATGACACAAAAATCAACCCACCAGGAGATCACAATGGCCCCAGATGTGTGGGCTCCCAAGGATAGAACCTCAGAAATACATGAGTCAGCCATCCTAAGACCAACGCGTCGGCACCGTGCTGATCAGAGGCGCCACGCACTGCGAATTTGCCCGAAGGAGAGCTGTTGAGCGCGCTCACCGGGAGAGGGAAGGTAACGCAGGGGGTGCTGAATGTGCTACTTACCCTGACGGGTTATTTCACAAAGTATACGTGTATGGAATGATCACGCTACACTTTGGAGAGGCACAGTTTTGTTTGCCAGTTAAGCCTCAATAAAGTTGGGAAATAGACAAACCAAGGGGCGGAGCTGAAAGGAGACATGGACGGCCCCCAGTCCTGGTTGGGACCTTGGACGCTCCCATCGGAGAAACTAACGAAGTGGGAGAGCAGCCAGGATGCCCTGGCTCTGTCCGGGAGAAGTCCAGCCACTGCGAACAGAGAGAGAACGGTGTGTGCAACGTCAGTGCAACCTGGCAGTCAAGGAGCGTGGGCTGGAATACAAGGAAAGCGCATGCGTGAACAATGACGACTTCACTGTACTGGGCAGTGGGGGTGGTAGACGCTGCTGAGTGAGCTTGTGTGCTGTGTGGCCGTCACATTCAAAATGACCGAGCGCGTAGAGCAACGAATCTGCGTCAGATTTTGTGTTGAGCTTGAACATTCCCGCATGGAAACTATTCGGATGATTCAGAAGGCCACAGCTATGGGCAGCTGGTGACAGGCAGCTTCATCACAACAACACACCTGCTCACGCATCACGTCTCATGCAAAGTGTTTTGGTGAAACATCAAATCACCCAGGTGACTCAGCCCTGCGACTGCCCAGATTTGGTGCCCTGTGACTTCTGGCTTTTCCCAAAACTAAAATCACCTTTGAAAGGGGAGAGATTTCAGATCTTTTATGAGATTCAGGAAAATATGACGGAGCAGTTGGTGGCTATTGGGAGAACTGTGTGAGGTCCCAAGGTGCCTTCTTTGAAGGGGGCTGAGGCGTCATTGTCCTATGGACAATGTTTCTTGTCTTCTTCAATGAACGTCTCTTTTTCATAGGACATGGCTGGATCCCTTTCGGACACATTTTAAACGTGGGAAGGAGAATCTTTTCCTTTCGGGCTCTCCGCTCCCGCCCCGGGAAGCGTCCTGGGGACTCGAGGCCACATCTGGCAGCCAGCTCACTGCCCCAGGGGAGCAACCACCGGACCCCCTGGTCGCTGCCAGGGTCGCTGGCAGTGCTTCGCCACTGAAGGGACCTGGGTCAGCAACTCCCCATCTTCCTGAGTAAATAAAAAGTGGCTTTGGTTTAAAAAAAGTACAATTTTTATGAATTCTCTAAAATGTTTCCTTACTGATTTTAATTTTAAGAAATCACTTTCAGAAAATGTCTCACTGTGAGCCGACCCAGTTCGACAGCTGGACACAGCCCGTCCAGACTTGTGTCACTGCTGGCACAACAAACAGGGTCAGCGGTCAAGAGGGGCTCATAAGCCCCCCTTACCACCTGGCGACTGCGTTTGACCGGAACCTAGATGGCTGGGCCGGAAACAGCCGCTGCAGCACTGGAGGGGACACTTGGAAACCCCCAGCCTGGGCCCAGGGCACCCTGGCGGGAGGCGAGGCTCCAGAGGCTTCGGGACCCATGACACTGGGATGGGGCTTGGCCTCGCCCTCTCCCACGGCTGCCGCCGTGGGTCCCGGTCACATCTGTGACATGCATTAACTGACCGTGTGGTTTCGTTTTTGTTTCTTGACAATCCTGTTTTGGAGAAATGGGTGAACTGATCTGAACTTGCTTTTTTTAACATTTAAAAGAACTAAAATCTTCCAGCTAGATTCGATAATTGGGAAAAAATGCTTTGTAATTCTCTTTTTTAATGTCAGCAGTTTGAAGGGGCATTTGTCTCAGTTTAAAATTAGACGAGAAAGAAGAAACAGTTGCACCACCCACATCCCGCTGTTTGGCAGGAGCGACCGTGAAGAAGCTTCCAGAAGGACAGCAGGGGTGGCGGATGCAGTCACAGAACAACGGAGACCTGCCTGTCCCCAGCGTCCCCTGAGCCCCACACCTGTGTCTGGAGCTCACCGCCTGGGGGCCCAGCAATCCCCGATCTGCAGAAGCACAGGGGCGACGGGGGAAGGGGTACAGGTGCCTCCGCTGGGCTGTGCTCCCCGATCCCCTCTGCACGCGTCCCTGCACGCCAGACTCAGTGACCACCAGACTGTTGGACAGCTCCCAGCAGACGCACATGCACGGCCCCCGCCGCCTGGAAGAGTTTGTCCAGTGTGGTGGCGAGGCCCAGGAGAGCAGAGTGCCAGTCACGGGACCACAGACAAAGCAGGACGGGACCCTTGTCACTCAGGGGAGTTCTCACAAGCAGGCGAAGCGTCGCAGCCTCTGAAAGGAGCAGTGAACGTCACACACCCACGGCGTGGGGAGGGGTTGTTCCCTCCACAGGGCCACGCGGGGCACGCCAGCGCGCCGTTCGGGCTCAGATCCTCATTCTTGGTGTTCTTGGACAACTGGGGAAGTAAGTGCACAGGACGACAGCTGTACAACCTGAAGTGACAGAATTCCTCGAAGGGGCTGGGTGACGTCCGGCCACAGCAAGCAGCTGGGTGGAGATGTGGACAGAGCTGCGTGGTGGAGAGTGTTCAGGGACCGACGGGCCGCCGTGTCGCCACATCCTCGCTCCCCAGCTCAGGCCACCAGGCGACCCCTGCTCGCCCCCAGGGACACTTGTGCGCCGCCCAGAGACCTCTGTCCCTGGCCCCTGGCTGAGTCACTGTCCAAGAAGTGTCACTGGCAGTGTGATGACAAAAATAAAAGAAACGCAGTGGCACCATGATGCCATAGCCTCGCTTCGGCAGACGCTGTCCTGTGGGTGTCCTAGAACTTCTCAGGCTGACTCTTCCAGACAATCTTTGAACTTAAAACCCCCGCAGCACTCGTGGCCAGCTGTGACGCTGTGTGTGGACCTCAGCGTGAGAGTCTCTGACTCTTTTCCAGGGATCAGAGCAGAGGGGTTGCGCTGCGTGGGGGGAGCAGGGGGAGCGGGCTCCTCGGGCCGGCGGACCCCAGGCCCCGGGGGACGGAGCCCTGCTTGTCAGACAAAGACGGGCAGCCAGTGGCGTTTCAGTCGAAGGTGAATCATGCGTTTCTGTGAGAGCAAGTGTGTCTGACACACTCCGCAGGACACGCGTCTCATAAAGAAACAACTGCAGGGACACGACGCCCAGCACGGGAAATATCCTCGGTGACAGTGCGGTGACTGTGGTGGCAGATGGTCACGAGGCTTACCAGGTCGTCACCCTGTCCGCTGTGTGAATGTCGAGTCACTACACCGTGCACCTACAACCAAGGTGGTATTTCATGTCAACTGTACTTTAGTAAAAGTGAGTAAGTAAATAAAAATGTTTAAAATATTCATTATTTATCCGATATTCAGGTTGACTGGTTGTCCTGTGTCATTTGTCTGTTTCCTGCATCCAGTGACACTGGACGCAGGGCACCCCCAGGGGATGGCGGACGCCTCTGGTGGGCTGTCGGGCCCACCTGTTGCCCCCACGAGCAAGTTCCTCAGCCTTGAGTCGGAGTGCGCCTGCCTCCTCTGCCTCACTACATCCCATCCAGCAGGTGACCAAACACTGAGAAAGAGAAGGGGCTGGACCTGGCCGTCCCTACGGGGACCCATAATCTATCCTTCCCGCCCATTCTATGGTCACACAGTAGGTGCCCTGACTAGGGGTCTTTGGAAGATGCTGGCTTGTTGAGAGGGGCTGTGACCCCCCACCCCGCCCAGCAGGTCCGTAAGAGCTGGGCTTGGTCACGATGTCCCCACGACCTGTCCCAGCTTCACCCGCCCCCAGTGCCATCGCCCTCACACTTGACCGTCAGGCCTTCCCTCTTGTGGTTAGTTCAAGATGTGGACACTCTTTCCCACCCGGGGGGAAAGGATTCCTGAATGTTCCGTTTGGATCTGCAATGTGCACGTCTTAACTTTTCAGCTCTTTCAGGATTAACTTCCTTTGCCTTCAAACTCCAGCCCAAACACGACTGGCACAGCCAGACTTTTCCCGAACACTCTCCCGAGTGACCCCCTGTTGGGGTTTCCATGTCACACTCACCCTGCGCCCCGCAGCACAGAGGGCCTGCAGTGGACACGCGTGGGCTCTCTTACTTGGTTACGGATGATCCGGGCTGTCACCAATCTCTTCTCGAAGGATGGAAGGACGGGAGGAAGGACGGATAGACAGATTCACCAAATACAAATGGAAGGGGGGGGAGCGGAGTCACAGGGCACGGAACCCCCGGCCCTGCAGAGTCACGTCACCTGCCCACGCCACAGTGCTCACACGTGGTGGAGCACAGCACACCTGGTTTTTGCCCCGCAGCACGACCAGAGCCTGACCCTGCCCATCCCCTTTACGGACAAGGGGAGTTTGGGGGCAGCAGATGAGGCTGTACAGGGGCCAGCCTGCCTCCTTCCTGGGGAAGCTCTCTGTATGTGGGGCACACATGCCCCCCCCTTATCATACACGCATGTACACACACCTGTGTGCTCACTCTTATGCACAGGCACACATATTACATACACCTGTGCACACAGACACATGTACACACACACACATATAATCACGCACACAGGTGCCTGAGGCCAGCTGGTCACCTGGGCGAGTTCAGGGACTCAGAGGCGGGCCAGGAGCACCGGACAGTCTCCAGCTCCCCCTGGTGGCCTGTCCTGGCCATGGCACCAGGCGAGAGGCTGCGGAGTTAGGAGGGGAAAACACCCACTTCATTGGATTGACGAGCCCGTCTTTAAATAGTGAAATGTGTGTTAACAGGAATGTTCATAAACAGGAAGGAGGGGCCGGCAGCCCCTGGGCAGAGGCCACGGATCTTTTTTAGGCTCCAGAGACACTAAGTGAGTTTCCGCCTCTTTCAACACGATCCCAAGAGACCTAATGGGCAGAGAGAGAACACCACCCGTCCCAGCCCCGATGGGGACAGGCCCTGCCCTCGTGCTGTTGGCGTGGAGCCCCCGGGTTCGGAGGGCGGGGTGCCACCGCCTGCACGTGGCTCCCGTGGCTCCCTGGCAGGAGCCGCGACGTGGACCGTGTCTCGCGCCCCCACAGCAGCCCTGAGAGCGGTCATGTCCACTCAGGAGAGCTTCAGAACCAACTCAAAACTCTGCCCCTCGGGGCTCCCCCGGGGCAGGTCCCGCCATCCGCTGCCCGGCTGGTCTGCGTGGGTCCAGCTGCACTGTGCCCAGCGACAGCTTCTAGAAGGACTCAGAGCTGGCAGCCAATGGGCCTTCCTTTCAGAGACTCACCTGAGACGTGTGCGTCTTGGCCCCAAAGACGGGGACCGAGTGGGGAAATGCAGGCATGGGGGACGGGGGCCTGGAGACTGCCCTTCCTGCCCCGTCACCGTCACCCGCTGGCACCTGCTGTGCTCCTCCCCCTCCTCCAGCTCCTGCCCGGGTCCTCCGGGCAGAAGGCGAGGGGCTCTGGGAGAAACCCACCCACCCAGGTGAGTTTCCATCTTGCCACTCCATTTAGTTTCAAGGAGCAGCCAGTCGGGAGTGTGACAGACCTGTGCCCTCTGCCCGTTTACAAGGATGTTTTCCACGTGACCCTGACTCGTTCCCTCTGTCGGGTAACCCACACTGATGCCACCCTCAAAGTCAGGGCCCCCTCAGGGGTCGTGTCTGAGGCCTGCTGGGACCCGGCCTCGGGGGCTCCTCGTCCAGTGCACCCTGCCCACCAGGGACAATCTCGGACTCCGGGGAACTCACTGTCTGTGGAAAGTGCGTAGTTGGGGGTGAGAATGACAGTGTCGTCTCTGACCTGACCGTCTTTGAAAAGTGTCCTTTGTCAAAGGGGATACTGAGGTGTCGGCAATGGTATTGATGTTCAGGGGCTCCCTCTATCCCACCCAGACCCCACTGCTGGACAGTCTGGGGAGCGTGTCCCACCCACCTTCCAGAATGACGCCTGCAGAGCGTGGCCCTGGCTCGGGGGTGACCCAGACACGGGATCTGAGACACAACTGGATGCTGAGAGCCCCTCTGTGCTCAGCTGGGGGCTGCCAGCCCGTCGTCAGCAGCAGCACTCGGTGTTCCCCCCAAACCCTGACCCGGTCGGTTCTGCTCCCGGCAGAAGCCGTTAAATGCACAAACTCTCCTAAGACGCCAAACGTTGTCTTCGCTTCCTTAAGGCAGGAGAGCTGGGTGTGTTCTCCCAGTGAGACTCACACAGTGCGTGTGCAGCTTCGGATCCCCACAGGCCTGCAGGCCGGACCCCAGCGGGCCGGAGTGACCGTCGGACGGGGGTGTGGGCTCCTGCTCCCCCAACTGCCCACAATTCACACATCCCTCAGCACGCTCTTCCAAAAATGCCAGTTTTTCTGGAGTTGGCAGATTTCACCGCCTACAGCCCCTGAAACTCCTGGCAGGTGGCTTTGGTGGTCCTGAGCACCCGGGCCCCCATCTCTCCAGCTCCCTCGTCCCTGTACCATGGAGTCACCGCAGAAGAAACCCAGGGGCCAGCTCTCTCCGCCGCCTGCCCAACAGCTGGTTAACAGCCATAACGCCCGTCACTGTCAGACAGGAAGGAGGCCGGTCCCCAACTGCAGCACCAAAGGTCAAGAGCTAAAGCCACAGGTCATGACCAGGGCTGTGCGGCCACCATGGGGTCGGCAGCTGGTCCGTGTGGGTTTGAGACCACTGGACACTGACGCACCCAGTGAACTGCTTTTTCTGCAGACGCCGCTGCAACAGCTCTGAGAGCCAACCCCCAGGCAGAGCTGCCAGGAACTGAAACCACCCCTCACTTCCCCGTCCCCTCTGTCCCCTGCTTGCCGTTTTCCCAGCAAGCTGTGGTGCTGAGTCAACCGTCTCCGTGGCCTCCTCTTTGCTCGGCCCCAGGCTGCCGGCCCCTCCTTCCTGTTGATGAAACCGTCCCCGAGAGCCGGCAGACGGCAGCCTCGCACCTGAGTGCGGGGCGTTGTGCGTGGCGCTCTGGGCCCCGAGGGCTTCACCAGGTCCTTGTCCTCGCGTGAGCCTCACCTGACCGTGAGCCGGGAGCACAGAGTGACCAGGCCCTGGGCAAACCACTGCGCGGTTTAGTGCGGCTGCACCGCGCTCCGCCTGGGGCAGGTGCTGGTGGGCCTCTGACGAGCAAGGAACCGCGAGATACGTCCGCGTGGCCGGGACGATTTGGCGACAGGGAGGGAGGGTAACGAACAGCTGACTGTGACTATCCGGACCACCCGCCCCGGGGCCGCACGCCGGCATGCGAGGGAGGCTGGGCCCACCGCCGTCGGGACCCCAGATCCGGGCGTTTCAAGTTCACAGTGACCTGGGCACAGGGCAGTGGCCTCCAAGTGTGGAGATGCACAGAACTCTGAAAAAACAGCATTTCAAGTCTTAGGAAATGGTTTCAAAGGCTCCATTCAGAGTGTTCGTCCTTTCTACAGAAATGGAAAAAGGGAACCATTGAAGTTTAAGTACGAACACGTGTTTATAGAGTTTATAAAGTTTCTAATCACATAAAAATGGAAACAAAATATATAAAAGCTGGAAACACCCTGTGAAGTCAGGTTACATAAAAGTGATTCGCAAGTCACATGGTTGATTGTAATCTGCAGTTCGTTTTTACAGCCAAAACACACCTGTCCCTCAGTTTTCCTTTGAAAAAGCCTGGCAGCGTCTACAATCAGTTCAAGGTCAGGTGCGTGCCCAACGGCCATGCGTTTGAACCCTGGTCCAGACACGCTGGGACCCAGCCTCTCGCCCCGGAGCGACTGCGTGCACCTGAGCGCCCCCTCACTGCCTGACTCCGCCCGCCTGCTGCCCACCTGGGCTCGGGCTTGAGCCCCAGTCCCCCTGATCTCTGCTCCGTCCTGGGGGAGGCGGGGGCTCCCGTTCCCACCCACGTCGGGGGAGCGAGGTGAGAGAGGTGGGGGTCCCTGATCCAGGGCCAGAGTCCCCCAGGGACTGTCAAGGGAACTGTTGGGGACTCCAGAAGGAAGGCCGCTGGGGCCGGGCTCTGGGGCTGAGAGCCGAGGGGCAGCTGCCGGGAGTGGGGCAGTGAGAGGCGTGCGGGTCCTGTGGCGGCCGCGGCAGATCCCACCGGCCAGCGGGAGCCACATTGCACACTTGGCCTCCCAGAGTTCTGGGGGTCGGAGGCGCAAAGTCACGGGTCCACACGGTCACGTCCTTCTGGAGCCTCCAGGGCAGAATCTGGAGGCGCCCTCCTCGGCTCACGGCCCTGACCTCTGTCTTTTCTTAAAAGATTTTATTTATTTCTACAGACAGGGGAAGGGAGGGAGAAAGAGAGGGAGAGAAACATCAACGTGTGGTTGCCTCTCATGTGTCCCCTACTGGGGACCTGGCCAGGAACCCAGGCATGAGCCCTGACTGGGAATCGAACCAGCGACCCTTTGGGTCACAGGTCTGCCCTCAGTCCACTGAGCACAGCAGCCAGGGCCCCCTGTCCTCTGTCTTTGACGCACATCGCCCCAAACTCTAGTTGGGGGTGTCCCCTCCTTGTCCTAACACTCACCCAGCGATCGCACTGGGCCCCTGGACAGCCCGCCTCTTGGGGGGCTCCCGGCTTGACGCCTTAACTGCACCCCAGAGCCATGCAAGCTGTCGTGTGCACAGTTCCGAGGGGTGTTAGCCAGCAGGCGTCCTGGGGGGCCCTGCCCGCCCCCTGGAGTGAGGAGGGAAAGCAGGTGAGGTCCCCCGATGTGGTCTCGCAGGCACGCTGCTTCTCAGGGGTTTATGGAAAGGGTTGAGCCTCACGACGAATTGCATTGGCTCCCGGACAGGAAACGTTCACTCGAGTCACCAGGCGCGCCTGACCCCAAGACACAGCAGCCTGACGTGGCATCCCCGCCCCAAACCGCTGGGCCGTGTTCAGGACCCTGAGCAGCTGACCCGCACCTGGCACCCTGCAGGTGTGACTAGTGGTGGGACACCAGGCCCCTAGCTGTCCCCTCCCAATTTCCCAGGGTCAGAAATAGCGAGACAAATGAAAACCAGTCTCAGCCAGAGCTGGCAGGCACACTGACCTGCACGGCTGTTTCTGAAGCCTTCTGGCCTCTGGGCCACCCGGCCACCATGGGAGAGGAGGGACAGAACTGAGCCATGCTGACGGCCACCCCCAGCATCAGAGCCCTGAGCCTGCCCCGTCCCCTCCCCTTGCCCAGGCCTCGCCACGGCGCCACCTGTGCCCAAAGTCGGCCCACGCCCACTCTTCTCAGCGCGTCCCGTCACTTTAAGAGACCTGCGCGCGGAGTTTTTCCGAATCCCTGCTTCTTGCTCTCAAACTCTTTCCGCTGGGTGGAGGTGTCCCTGCCCTCCCTGGGAACCCCGCCCCCGGCATCGAAGGACGTGTGAAGCCCAACAGGAACGTAAGTGTGGGGTTTTCTTTCAGAAGAAATCAAATAAAGCCACAGACACGTGACCAGACAAAAGTCAGACAAAAGGCCTTTGACATCGAGGCTCTAAACTGTATCAAAGTGTCTTCGTGAGGCAGGGAGCAGAGCCCGGGGCGGGGTCACCTGGCCCCTGTCTGGGCTGCCTGGCCAGCCAGGGCCCGCCGGCCGGAACTCCCCCCGACAGGTGCTGACCTCCTTTCGGTTCTGCGAAGGCGGACTCTGGCTGTGAAGCGCCTTTGGAACACTCACCGACTCGACCCACCTTTCCGAGTTGGACCTGCCAGTGGGCCGGAGCGGGGGGTCCCTGTGATCTGACCAGTAAGAGGCGGAGAGAACAGGCGGCTCTGTGTCCAGCCCTTCTGGGGGCTGTACTTTCTTGTCAACAACTGGCCATGGTCAAGGCCCTCTAAGTTTCCCTACTGAAAATGGAAAAATAGAGGGAGACAGAAGGAGGGAAACGAAGAGAAAACACAGAAGCTGGCAGGACCGTGTGCGCGTCAGCCAGCCACCGCTTACTAGGGGCTTGGTGGCTCCGCCTGGCAGGCGCTGACCTCGGTTCCGTGACAACCTGCCACCACATTTCCTGTTGACCAGCTGCCTACAATAACCCCTCAGACACAGGAAAATAAAACCAGCTCTTACGACTGCAGGTTGCTTGGGAGCCCGGCTGGGCTGGGAGGACGCTAATGAGAGGGACAGCCTGGCGATGGCCACTCTGTGTCTGGGGTGTGAATTTGTCCCTGTGGCCGGGCTGGCTGGGCCGAGCCCGGGGTCTGCCTGATGACCCCAGCCACCCCCTGGGGGGCCCATGGGCCACAGTGTCTACTGACTGGAGTCGCCATGGAAACGTCTCAGGGTCAGTTCCTGAGCAGCCTGAAAATAACAGTTTCCAGAAGGGTGGTCCCCGCTTTCCAGGCGCCCCGTCTCGTCCCGCCTCCCGCAGAGAAGGGTCTGGAGCCAAGACCAGAGGCTGCGGCACCATGGGCAGGACTGGGCGCAGCCGGTGTCACGAGGCTCAGGCTGTGTGGTAAACACGGAGCGCTCTCAGCCATGCAGGGCAGGACTGCAGCTCCGGGCCGGCGGGCTGAGTGTGGCAGACGGCGGGGTGGGGGTGGGGGGCGGGTAGTTTGTGACTGGCGGGTGGAGGCAGCCACACAGGACAAGGGAGCACAGTCTGTCCCCAAGGTACTTCCGAAGGGTCCACAGGAACGCCGTCCCCTCCACATGAGTCTTCGGTTCTTTCTGCCAAATGTCACCCAAGTTGCCACACACCTGCAACTTGGTGCTGGGGGTGCTGGGGGACCATGCCGTGCCGCCAGGAGGCACTGCCGGTTTTACAGCCCAGGGCCCGAAGGTGGACTGTGTGACTGTGTGACTGCGTGACTGTGACCTCAGGAGCCACGGGAAGGGCTTCCGAGCTGTGAAGAGGATTATTTATCACATAATCACAGTGCAAAGCACACCGAGAGTCCCTTCGCCAGCCTCCGCACTGGTTGCAGCGCCGGACAAGTGTCTGTTCAGTCACGTGGCTCCTCTCAGGGTGGTGCAGGCTTCCACGGAAATCATTTCGGGAGCTCTCCAAGAGACACGTAACACCCAAGCACAAGTCGAAACTTAGACGCAAAAGTAAACATCCACTTGTCACTGAAAGAAAGCTCAGTAAACTACACATTCTAAAATCCTGACCCATGCCCCACACATAACAAAATCCATGTAGAACAAAATCCACAGAAAAATGTATTTTGCGGAATACCAAATGTAGCCAACGTCTCCCTCCGTTTTCGGTACACTATGTAACCACCTTTTCATGTGCCAGACGATTTCTGTTTTAGTGTGGTTTCTCGTAAAAGGAAAACCACATCCACAGGTGCGGGGAATCCGTTCTCATTGCCGTTACCTGACGGCCACAGGCAGGCAGCTGCACGTGGGAAGCACCTGTGCCACGGATACGGCCCCCCCCAGCAGGCAGGACACGGCGGGGAGGTGGCGGCACCTGCGCAGGGGCCCGGAGGGGCTGGCCATTGGCTGGGAGCTGTGGGTCCACCACTCTGGCCCCTACACCCAAGGGCAGGCCGACTCCGCCTCTTCTCTGAAAAGCACTCCAACTTTGGGTTTTACCAAATCCCGGCCCAGAGTCAGTGTCTGTCCAGTCTTTTCTCTGCCCAGACAGGAAGCACATCTGGAGGACATGGTGGCCGCCTGGGCAGGATGGCTGTCTGTCTGGAGGGGCAGGTGTGTGGCTGTGGACGCATCGGAGAACCAGCATCTTCTGTCTCTTGGGACGCCGTGGTCCCGCAGGGGAGTGACAGGCAAACCAATGGCACAGACTCGGGGACTGGGCACACATGCACTCAGAAGTGACCAAGGAGCCTGCCGTTTCTAGGGCGACTGGGCCGGCCATCGCCACGACGACAGGAGCGAGGGATTGCATACTGGTTAGCACTCAACACCTTGTCCCGACCGCCTGCACCTGCCCACCGCCCACGCCATGGGGGTGTTGTGGCGTCAGGGACGGTGAGGACAAAAAGGATTGAGGGGCATGGTTCAGTGAAATGTGTCTGCATGTGACTCCGTGAGCTATTTCCCGGTGACCCCGAGTGGCGCTTTAACAAACCCAGGCAGACGGAAGGCGCCACGCTGACCGATGGGGTAAAGGGCACGGATGACAACGAGAGCCACACAGGCAGCTCCCCTGTCAGGGCCCCCACGGTCGGTCACCTGGGAGGCCGCGGAACTGACCCCCCTGCCCACACATCTGCCCACACGCCGAGCCACCCTCTTTTCAGCCACCAGCAACGTTCCAAAAAGGCGGAGTTACACTCAGTCTCCCACTGAAGCTTGCTTGGCTTGGCAGTGACACTTGTTTCTCATTACATGTTACTTGTGTTGACATACAACTGGTTTATTGCTGGGCTTTCAATGAAATGATAAAAACAGTGTAAGATCTCTTCGGTTTTCATTTCTAATACATATCAAAACACATAATCCACTTTATCAATGTCTTTTTCTGCTGTAGAATGAGTAATTCCTATTTTTAATCCTTTTCTCAACTTTTTAAAAAAGATTTTATTTATTTTTGGAGAGGGAGAGAGACATTGATTGGTTGCCTCTCGCACGCCCCCTACTGGGGACCTGGCCCACAACCCAGGCATGTGCCCTGACTGGGAATCGAACTGGTGACCCTTTGGTTCACAGCTCATGCTCAGTCCACTGAGCCACACCAGCCAGGGCTCAACTTTGAGAATGTAGGCCTCAGGAGACCAAAAAATAAAAAGAAAGCTGGCCTTGGAGCTGATATTGTCAGTCTCAGATACATTTTCTTTTGTATTTAAATTAAATTGACAAAACTAATACTAGAGGGTGCATTTTGAACCAGATTTCTTGGTGAGTGAACTCTGGGTGCCTGACCCCACGAGCCCTACTTCGCCCCTCGGCAACGGCGTGGGAGCAGGACGGTCCCTGAGGCTGGTCATGGGGGGAGCTGGGGTCACGTCTTCCCCACAGGGGCACAGTGGACCCACAGGGACTCCCCAAACCGAGCTGAGGTTCTGTCCGCCATGGGGTTTCTCTTATTTCTCTGCAATATTGTACTTCACCTCTAGTTGTTCTTACCCTGAGGACATTGTTCAAATTCTAGATTCCATTTCAACTTTTTAATAAAGTAAACTAAACAAAAACTGACCACTGGAAAAATGAAACACACAGTTGTGAGGTTAACAGCTGTTCCTCCCTCCTACCGCCCTCTCCTGGGGCCCAAGGTCAAACCCGAACCCCGAAAAACAACCAAGCAGGGTATTTTTGGTTTCTGCCTATTTCTTTCTCTCTGTGTCTCTCTCTCTTTATCTTCCACCAGACTTTCCAGAAAACCAACACTGTGTTCCCTCCTTAAAAACCCGGACAGGGGGCCCTTCTCCTCCTCGAGGGTGCGGGAAGGCGGCTCTGACCGACGGGAGGGCTGGCTCCGTGGGGCACCGGTCAGAGGTCTGGGCCTGGGCGGATGTGGGAGTCACTTTCCCACAGGTTGGGAGTTATCCTCAGAGATCTCAGTCAAACCTCATTTTTATCTTTACGATCAAAGCAGAGAGAAGCAGGAATTCCAGCCAAGTTGGACGTGTAGGTGGACACACGGTGCCTCCTCCCACAACCAAGAAAAGGGCACAACACATTTAAAAACAAAACCCACAAAATTTAGAAATAGAAAGTAACCAGAACTGCCAGAAAAGCAACTTGTGTGGAAGTCTGACCACCAAGGACTTAAAGAAGAAACACTCACCCAGGTGGGTAGGAGGGGTGGGACAGACAGACGGGCGGAGAGGACTCACGGCAGGGTGGTGGCTGGTGGACAGGGTGGTCCCACATCCATGTGCTGATAAACCAGGAGGAACAACTGGGGAGCGAGACAGGCCCACAACCCAGGCTTCAGTGCAGGGAAATAAAGCCTCAGAACCTCTGACTGTAAAATCCTGTGAGGGTTGTGGCCCTGGGAGAAACTCCCAGCTTCACAGGAGAGTTCACTGGAGAGACCCACAGGGTCCTAGAACGTACACAAATCCACCCACCTGGAATCAGCACCAGAAGGGCCCAATTTGCCAGTGGGTAGTGGGGGAAGTGACTGAAAGCCAGTCAAGAGCTGAGCCAGCGGCACTGTTCCCTTTAAGACCCCTCCCCCACATACAGCACCACAACACAGCTACTTGGGTTGCCCCGCCCTGATAAATACCTAAGGCTCTGCCCCTCACTATGTAACAGGCATGTTGAGATAAAAAAAAAAATGGCCCAAATGAAAGAACAGATCAAAGCTCCAGAAAAAATGCAATTGAGTGATGAAGAGATAGCCAGCCTATCAGATGCACAGTTCAAAATACTGGTAATCAGGATGCTCACAGAAATAGTTGACTATGGTTACAAAATACAGGAAGAAGTGAAGGCTATGAAAAGTGAAATTAAGAAAAATGTACAGGGAACCAAGAGTGATGGGAAGGAAACCAGGACTCAAATCAATGCTTTGGAGCAGAAGGAAGAAAGAAACATCCAATCAGAACAGAACGAGGAAACAAGAATTCCAAAAAATGAGGAGAGGCTTAGGAACCTGTGGGACAACTTTAAACATTCAAAGATCCAAATCACAGGGCTGCCAGAAGGGGAAGAGGAAGAGCGAGAAATTGAAAACTTATTTGAAAACATAATGAAGGAGAACTTCCCCAGTCTGGCCAAGAAAATAGACTTCCAGGAAGTCCAGGAATCTCAGAGAGTCCCAAAGAAATTAGACCCAAAGAGGAACACACCAAGGTACATCCTAATTACATTACCCAAGATTAAACATAAGGAGAGAATCCTAGAAGCAGAGAGAGAAAAGGAGATAGTTACCTACAAAGGAGTTCCCATCAGACTGTCAGCTGATTTCTCAAAAGAAACCTTACAGGCAAGAAGGGGCTGGAAAGAAGTATTCCAAGTCGTTAAAGGCAAGGACCTCCACCCAAGATGACTCTACCCAGCAAAGCTCTCATTTAGAATGGAAGGGCAGATACGGTGCTTCCCAGATAAGGTCAAGTTAAAGGAGTTCCTTATCACCAAGCCCTTATTATGTGAAGTGTTAAAGGGACTTATCTATGAAAAAGAAGATAAAAACTATGAATAGTAAAATGACAACAAACTCTCAACTATCAACAACTGAACCTAAAAAAAATGAAAGAAAGAAAACAAAAATGAACTAAGCAAACAACTAGAACAGGAACAGAATCACAGAAATGGAGACCACATGGAGGTTATCAGTGTGGTGGGGGAAGTGGGGGAGTGGGGGTAAAGGTACAGGGAATAAGAAGCATTAATGTCCCAGTCAGGGCAGAGTCCTCATTGCAGGCCAGTTCCCAGCAGGAGACTCACAAGAAGCAACCATACATTGATATTTCTCTCCTTCCCTTCCTCTCTAAAAATAAGTAAATAAAGTCTTTAAAAAAAAAAAAGAAGCATTAATGGTAGGTGGAAAATAGACAGGGGGAGGTTAAGAATAGTATGGGAAATGGAGAAGCCAAAGAGCTTATACGTACCACCCATGGACATGAACTAAAGGGAAGGGAAATGCTGGTGGGAGGGGTTGTGCAGGGTGGAGGGGATTAAAGGGGGGAAAATGGGATAACTGTAATGGCGTAATCAATAAAATATATTTTTTAAAAACCGAGAAAAGCAGAAGCCCACCCACCCCGTCCGTCACACAGTGTGGTGGGTAGATGCATCCCTGGGCCCTGAACCCCTCCCAGCTGCGGCCGAGGTGAGAGGTGAAATCCGTGGGGTGATGACGTCTGCCGCAGACGTTTCCTGTCCTGTGGTCGTCAGCTGCCGCCTGGCTCAGGGTGGGACTGGGAATCGCAGTGAGAACGTCACTTCTCGCACCTCTTGGTTTTTACTGAATTTGTTGCGGCAATACCGGCTAATAAGGCCATATGGGTTTCAAGCGTACGATTATAAAACACAATCTGTGCTCTGTACTGCATGCTCACCACCAAAGTCAAGTCCCCTGGTGCCACCGTTTGTCCCCCTCTGCCCTCTTCTCCCTCCCCCACCCCCTTCCGTCTGGTCCTCACCATATTGCTGTCGACGTTGGTGAGTTTTTCGTTTGTTTTGCTCGGTCCCTTCCCCTCTCTTGGTTGGCTGGCTCCTAGTTACTTCTCTCCTTGTCTCCATTTTCCACGGGACAGAAAGGTCGGCTCCCAGCAGGATTCGCTGGTGCCCCCGTTTTGTCAAGTGCAGTGGGCTAAACGGCACAGCTCTCCTGCCGGCAGACTGCGCGCTCCGAGGAGGTTCTCTGTCCTCACCTGTCCTTCAAGCCCTTGCTGATTAGGCCTTGTGGATACGTTGGGATTGGTAAGACGGTAACCACGTCATACACAAACACATCGGCCTTTGTGACCCACTCGGACCTGTCCCCTTCCGTCCCTGCGGAGTGGGGACGTTCCCGGGCTGTCAGCGTTGACGAGCCTTCTGACGCTGCCGTTACCCACCCAGAGGCCCCCCACCCACGGATCCGCCCAGAATAGTGACAACCCACTTTTTCCGACCCATGCCAACTGGTCCAATGAATTACAGCCCCTTCAGCGAACCCGTCTCCCCTAAATGGATGCCAGATGTTTCGCAGGTGACCCGAGAGAACGCCCACTCCCCAGTTCCCATGCATAATAGGGAAGCTGTCAGGAGGAATAAGCAAAGAGGGACCATTTTAAAGCCCCTCCAAATTCCTCCTTTTTAACTCTTTGTCAACGAGCGACCCCTGGTTTTTATGTCAAAATAAAAGACAGGCTAGTACGGGTCACAACGTCCGCTGAGTGATTTGGTGTAGAGGATAAACGTGGCTTTAATCTTGGCACTGAGACCCCGGGGGGAGCACCGCTGTTGGGGGACAGACTGCAGTGGCAGGAATGTGGGACTCCCAGGGGCAGTGGCCACCTGCTCAGGTGAGAGTCCACCAGCCCTGCCTCTCGGTCTGTCTCACTGAGTCTGTCCGTCTGGGTGACCGAGGCTGGCAGCCCCGCCAAGAGACCACGGACAGGCTCTCCAGCCTGGCCTTTATAGTCATTTCGTGGGGATATCATGTGATCCGCAGACGATATGTCTACCTTCTTATTTGCTGCACGGTGCTTTGCGGTCTGTCCAGGCTGTTGAACGTCCTGGTCGTTTGGTTCTCCTAGCTGGTCGGTAGTGCCCCGGGGCAGGGCTGGGCCATCACACGTCACTCACTGACCTCTCAGTGGGCGTTCGGGCTGGTGCCAGTTTGTAGCTGCTGTCAGCGACAGAGCTGCAGACACTCAGGGGTAGGTCTTTGTGAGGACACAGATTTAGTGTAACTTGGGGTATATTTGTAGGACCTAATCACTGGACAGGATGGTAAGGAGAAGCTTATTTTTTTAAAGAAACTTTCAAACTCTTTCCCACAGTGGCCGTGCCCTTTCGAAGCTCCACCAACGTGCGAACGTCCTCAGCTCTTCGCCCGCCCGTGAGGCTGGACTGTGCCCATTGCAATGGGTGGGAGGCGGCGCCTTGCGAGGTCGGCCTTCGTTTTCAAAGGCGTACGATCGTTGGGGACAGTGTTTTCCTTCAACATCGAAGCTGTCCTGCCATTATTTGCTGGCTTGCGTGGTGTCTGCCAGTCTTGCCTTGGTGCCTCGACATGAGATGAGGTGCTTACGGGTTCTCTCTGTCCCAGCAGCTCAGTGCGAGAGGCCTTCATAGACAGTTTGTGTGTCTGCATATCTGTGTGCTGTTGTTTCTCCTTCTTGGAACTTACGGAGCTTCCTGGGTCTGTTGACGTGATGTTTTCATCAACTTTAAAATGTTTTGACCCCCATTTTCTGAAAAATTCTTGTCTCACTTCCTCTGAGATTCTAATGATAAGTTTGTTACACCTCTTTATATTTTTCTATGGGTCGCTGAGACTATTTCTTTTCCTGCCAGTCATTTCTTCCTGGGTGCATCACCCGGGTTACAGTTCACTGCTGTTTCTTTAAATTCCCCCATCCGTTCTAGGAAGACCTGCAGTCAAACCAGCTTTGACAGTCAGACTGGCTCTGTAGATTTAGAAAACAGACAGGATTTAAAGCTTTGGTCTGACCTGCGAGACGGTGTCTCACTAGGAAGGTCGTGGGCCATGCGGGCCGTGCTGCCTGGTTTTGTTGCTGTTGTGGAGTCAGTAACGTTTTATTGGAAACACCGTGCTCTGTCTCCTATGCGTTGTCCATGGACTCCCCTGAGCGGCAAGACTGGGCCAAGCAGCCCCAGCAGAGACTGTGTTGCCTGTAAAACCAAGTCCTTGCTGAGCGACCCTCTCCGTGAAAGGTCGCGGGAGTGGTGACCTGGGGAACTCTGAAGGGCACGCACAACTGGACGGTGTGTGAGCTCCGTCTGCCTTGCATTGCTGGGACACCACTGTGTCCACTGAAACATGGCCTTGGCCTTCAGGAAGGCCAGGGGGTGTCTGGCACGGTCCTCATGCACGGTCCTCGTGAAAGACATGAATGTGCACATGACGTGTCTTCACTGAACCCCGGTTAGGGCCTGTCACCGACTCACTTGACTCTGTTACAGAGACACGTTGGCGTCACCTCATGAACGAACTGCAGCTTTAAGTGTTTTTAGAAAATCTGGAAACATCCACTCAGCGCCCCATGTGCTTCAAGTTCAAGTGGCACTTCATGCAGC
Organism: Sturnira hondurensis; assembly: GCF_014824575.4. Taxonomy (NCBI): domain Eukaryota; kingdom Metazoa; phylum Chordata; class Mammalia; order Chiroptera; family Phyllostomidae; genus Sturnira; species Sturnira hondurensis. The sequence continues at coordinate 11,245,986 of NW_028072798.1, read as the reverse complement.
CTCCTGGAGAAGGCTGTCATCTGTGGGAGTTTTCAGTGGCTCCAGCGGCACGTGGCCGACAGACCGACCCCTGCGCTGTCCTGAGCTGCGGGCGGGGCAGCCTAGGTGCCGAGTTCGCCCGGGGAGAGCCTGCAGCCCAGGCCAGACTCGGGCAGGCCGGTGCCTCACGGGAGCCACTTTGAGTGAGAAGCATTTGAACGCCCGTGTGAAACTTATCAGAAAGCGGCCTTGACCGTGGGGACTGCCATCTAGCTCTGCCACTGTCTCCAGAGAAATCCTTGCTGGGTGGCCGTCTGTTCTCTGCGACAACCCCGAACCACTATGCGGAGGGCAGTGGGCCGCTGGGCACATCAGCGCGGAGAAACGTTATTTTTCTCCCCTGGAAGACATGGCGTCTTCCTGCTCACGCACGCAGGGGAGTAATTAACACGGACACATCCCACGTTACCTGCAGGGCGCCCGCCCCCTCCGGGGGTCCGGCCGGTCCTCTGCGGTTTTCTAACTGGCCAAGTGCCAGAGCAGTGTCCGGTCACATCAGTGACGACAGCGACAGTGGGTGACTTTCTTCTCCTCTCGCCCTGAGGGTCCCTCTCCCGTGAGGCGAGCGCTCTGGTCCTTCCGACACAGGTGTTGAAAGGAGCGAGCGCTGGCGGAACCAGTCCAAGTCCCAACCCCGGTGCCGAGTGCCGGGCTGCGAGGCAAGAACGCAACCCCTGTCTCACGTGTGTGCACACACCCAGACTGGCAGGGAGACTGGGAGGGCACACGGGTGTCCACAGAATCCCACGGAACACGTCAAACAGGGGACCTTCTTTTAGTGCTGCCTCTTCAAGATTTTGTTTCCTATTCTGTAGCTCCATTAAAGAAACAAATTTGAAAAGGCAAAAATGTCCCATTCACATTGTATGTCCTTGGATTAGGCCACTGGCCCCGCTCACCACACCCCCTGCAGCGCTTGGACCGCATATTCACAGAACAGCAGGGAACCCCCGACGTCCCCCCCCTCAGACGTGCATGTCACATCCTCCCAGGCCAGAGACCGAGGTCGGCGCCCAGGCTCCGGGTGTGGGTGTCGGGTGGCCACCAGCCTGGACGCACTTCTGCAGGCTGGGTGAGGCTTTCAGAGTGTGTGCGATGGGTCGCCCAGACCAGGGCCTCTGCTTGCGCCCCGAAAGGCCACTGGGCTCCCCCGACTTCTGAGGACACAATGCGGCGATTTATCAGCTATGTCAGGATGCAATTTCACGTGTGACAGCTCAGTAACTGTGTTTCATACGTGTGCTCTTCAAATTTGAACCAGACCCCTGGCTGGAGTGGAGTTTCCAGGGGGTTTCTGTCCCGCCGCGCCGCTGACTCCGTAACTGCTCCCACGTGCGGCCCAGCCACGGGCTCGCGCACCTCGGGGAGAGCGGTTTGGTGTTTTACGGCTGCGGCTGCACGTCAAACAGCAGTTTTCCTTAGGGAGCCTTCGCGGGCCAAGTCTGAGTTCGGAACAGGCCTCGGTCTGCAGCACACGGGGCTGGGAGCAGCTCGCGGCAAGAAAACAGGCGAGCGGGACCCACCAGCCCCTGAACGGGAATCTCCCCTCTGGGACCTGCCTAGGGGTCCGCCTTCAGTCCTAGGACGCCCTCCCCGCCCCCTGCCTGCTCTCTCAAGGGCCTCCGCCTGCCAGGACACGGGAGGGAGGCACCCGGAGGCCCGCAGCACCACCGGCTGTCTCTCAGAGTCAGAAAGAAGTGGATCGGAGTCAGAAAACGGGGAGCAGACTCTGGAACGGAGGTTCTCTCGCAGGCCCGTCCACTCCAAGGGCGACCACCAGTGTTGTCCAGCAATGCCAGCCATGCAGTGGCAGGCGCCGGTACTACCACGGGGAGAGAGTGTCCCCGAGACCGACCCCCAGCAGCTCCCCTGAGTCCCCCACTGCAGCCGCTCAGCCCAGGCACTCAGAGCTGACGGCCCACATGGCCCCCAGATGTCCCTTGCTGAGGGAACTTGAAGTGTGCTCCCAGCCTCTCGGGCCAGCTGAGCTGCGGTGGCCCCTTCGGACCTGCTGCTCGCCGTGGGCCAGTGTAGCAGGTGGATGGGAACCTGCACTTGAGGCGGGGGGCGGGGGGAGGCGAGGTGTGGGCAGGAGGGGACTGGGCTCGGAATCTGCTTTTGTGGTTGGCACTGGAAAGCTTTCGATGAAGAAATGTTAAGAAGTAATCAATCCACAGAAGTTTAAATAGAGGAAATTGGCCTAAATCAGAAATGAAACCATCTCAGTTTTACGTCAGGGAAAGTTGGCTGGACAGTGAGCATGCACGCCGGTCCCTGAGGGCGGGGTGGCCCTGGCCTCAGAACCTGCTCCTTGGGGCCTGGAGACACCCCAGGGAGCCAGGGCCGGGGGGGGGCCGAGGCAGGGCCCAGGCAGCCTCAGACGCTCAGTGTCTGTCGGTGTTCCNACTCCGTAACTGCTCCCACGTGCGGCCCAGCCACGCGCTCGCGCACCTCGGGGAGAGCCGGTTTGGTGTTTTACGGCTGCGGCTGCACGTCAAACAGCAGTTTTCCTTAGGGAGCCTTCGCGGGCCAAGTCTGAGCTCGGAACAGGCCTCGGTCTGCAGCACACGGGGCTGGGAGCAGCTCTCGGCGAGAAAACAGGCGAGCGCGACCCACCAGCCCCTGAACGGGAATCTCCCCTCTGGGACCTGCCTGGGGGTCCCGCCTTCCCGTCCTAGGACACCCTCCCCACCCCCGCCTGCTCTCTCAAGGGCCTCCGCCGGCGCCAGGACACGGGAGGGAGGCACCTGGAGGCCCGCAGCACCGCCAGCTGTCTCTCGGAGTCAGAAAGAAGTGGACCGGAGTCAGAAAACGGGGAGCAGACTCTGGAACGGAGGTTCTCTCGCAGGCCCGTCCAGTCCAATGGCGACCACCAGTGTTGTCCAGCAATGCCAGCCATGCAGTGGCAGGCGCCGGTACCACCACGGGGAGAGAGTGTCCCCGAGACCGACCCCCAGCAGCTCCCCTGAGTCCCCCACTGCAGCCGCTCAGCCCAGGCACTCAGAGCTGATGGCCCACATGGCCCCCAGATGTCCCTTGCTGAGGGAACTTGAAGTGTGCTCCCAGCCTCTTGGGCCAGCTGAGCTGCGGTGGCCCCTTCGGACCTGCTGCTCGCCGTGGGCCAGTGTAGCAGGTGGATGGGAACCTGCACTTGAGGTGGGGGGCGGGGGGAGGCGAGGTGTGGGCAGGAGGGGACTGGGCTCGGAATCTGCTCTTGTGGTTGGCACTGGAAAGCTTTCGATGAAGAAATGTTAAGAAGTAATGAATCCACAGAAGTTTAAGTAGAGGAAATTGGCCTGAGTCAGAAATGAAACCATCTCAGTTTTATGTCAGGGAAAGTTGGTGGACAGTGAGAATGCACGCCGGCCCCTGAGGGCGGGGTGGCCCCGGCCTCAGAACCTGCTCCTTGGGGCCTGGAGACACCCCAGGGAGCCAGGGCCGGGGGCCGAGGCAGGGCCCAGGCAGCCTCAGACACTCAGTGTCTGTCGGTGTCCCTGTCCAAAGCCTTGTCAGTGTGGGGGGCAGCAGGCACCTCGGGGCACCTCGGTCGGGGGAAAGTGAGGTCATGTCACCCGCAGAAGGGGAGGGCCCAGGGCGCTCGTACGGGCACCACCCGCCCCACCCGGCAGCGTCTCCAGAAGGGAGAGGCGTTGCATGCGCTGCGGCGACTCACCTGTCCGCCCTGACGGGATCTTTGAGAATGACTGTCGCCTTCGTCACACCTGATGTCTGCTCAGAGCAGCAGAGGCCCCTGCAGGTACGCAGGACGGACTCGTGCCCCCGTCACTCAGCTCTGCCAAGTGCCAGGCTTGTCCCGGGTCCCGAGTCACACACAGACCTTGCCCGGGGTCAAAGAGAAATGTCATCATGTTATCGTCCCTCGGGGGCATTGGGTCCAAGGTCAGCCCGTGCAATGTGCCCACTTCGAGCATGGGCCTTCCACTCTGTGCACAGCACCCGAGGGGGACACTTACAAGTCCCCCCAAAGGCCATCCAGCCATCAAACACCCGCGGCCTTTGTCATACTCGCCAGCACAGGCAGTGTCCTGAATCAGGGTGTTTAACAGTCACCCCAGGCTGCTGCGTGTGACAGGTGCCCCGTGTTCAGGGAGAACGGGTGGCTCCACCGAGGTCTGCCAGGTGAGGACCACCGGCCCGCCCGGCTGCCCGCTCCTCCGCCAGCACCCACCTGCCCCGCCCCCTCCGGGTGGCCCGCGCTGCCTCCCACAAGCGATGCTTTTCCCTGAACTGTGCGTTTGTGGGGGCAGGCCCTCCCCTCCCGAAGGACGTTTCCTAAGCAAGATCTCATTGACCCATTCATCTGCACTGATTCTAGAGAGAGGGGGAGGGAGGGAGAGAGAGAGAGAAACATCGATCAGTTGCTCCTTGCATGCACCCTGACAGGGACCAAACCCGCAACCCAGGCAGGAGTCCTGACCTGCCCCACTGACCTGTCCGCTCCGCCCCAGGCCTCCTCCGGGTCTGCTGCCCCTCCTGGGCCCAGGAAGGACCGCATGTGCCACCTTCAGTGTCTTCATGGTGGACGCCACGGGGCAGGCTGACCCCGCACTGAGAGTCCCACCTGTGAACCAGAGGGCCAGAGCCTGGCCAGGCTCCCCTGATGACAGCTGCTCTCTCCTGCCCCTGCCCCCATCCCTCCAGGGGGACGACTGTCCCCACCTCTCTGAGGCCAACCTGCTCCTGAGTCTCAGAGTCCAGACACCCCCTTACCCTCCCCTGCTGACTTCTCCCACACGGCCCCTGACCACAGAGGAACCCCTTCCAGCCCCCCTGGGCGGTGGGCTCCCCGTCCACATCCATGCCTCACGGGGTCCTTGCTCTGACCTCTGCCCTGACCGCTCTGCGGACCCTCAGTTCTGAACCCGCTGGCCTCTGGGGGGAAGCATGTGGTCCTGCAGGGGTTCCGGTGCCCCTCCAGGTCACCCCCCACCCCGTGAAACCCACCGTCCCCCAAGGGACCGAGTGCCTCCCCGGGACCCACAGGCTCGCAGCCCCTCCTGGGCCGGAGCGTCCTGACGGGAGCTGCGTGTCCCCAGCAGCACCTGTGTCTCAGAGGGGAGGGCACACGTGTCCATGCTTGGTGGTCCCCCAGCCTCAGGCTCGGGGCCTGAGGGTCTGTGTGACACCTTCCTCGGACTGTCATGTCCCCGTCCAGGTCCCCATGGTCTCTCTGGTGTGACTGTCCTCTGTGTCCAGGGACCTCCTCCTCCCGGGCCAGACGCTGCCCTTGTGGTTCCACCTTGTCTGTCACTAGCTTGTGCTTGGAGGTGGCTCTGGGTCTGAGGGGCTAGTGTGGGGTCGTGACCTCAAGCCCTTGGTTCCTCTCAGCGTCCCTGTCTCCCTCAGAGGGATGGCTCTCAGCGGTGGTCTCGTCACCCAGGGGAGCACAGACAGGCCCTCACCTGCGGGGACGCGGTGCTGGCTATGGGCTGAGCCCTCGCCGTCCGCCTCACAGGCAGCTCCCTGAGCTGCATGGGCTCTGCCAAGTGACGAGATGGCGGGGCTCCCTGTGAACACCGTGTCCTGCTGCACCTCTGACACCCCGGCCAGGAGCTGCCCAGACACATGCAGGGCCCAGAGGGAGAACCTGTGCCCCATCCAGCCCTGGCCAGGTCCTGTTCTGGCCCCAGTGACCCTGGAGGGCCACAGGGCCAGCATGTCCCCGTCCCCCCAAAGGAAAGAACCAGGGAGCAGCCAGTTCTGGGCGAAGATGCCTCTGTCCCTTGGAGGGAGCGCGCTGGCTTGACCTGAGCAGCAGGGGGCGCCATTGCTTCTTGCCAGAAACCATGACAACCACGCTTCGGGGAAAGAGCCCCTCTCCTGAGTCCTGGAGGTCTCGAATGAGGTGTGATGCACGCAGACACGCTCACTCCTGCTCACACCTCACACTGTGGGGGGAGGCCTCGCTGGCTTTCAGACGTCGTTCTGCTACGGCTGCATCCGGGGTGCAGAGGGGGTCCTGGGAGAAAAGCAAAGCGAGGCCGACAGGGGGGCCTGACCTCTGGTCCAGCAGAAGGGCCCCGGGTGCGTGAGGGACACGTCGAGGGGTGCTCCCTGCCGTCCCCCGACCGCTGGCTCTGGGACGGGGCGGGGCAGGCAGGGACCCCAGCACAAGGGAGAGGTCTCGCGGGAACCCTAGGACGTGACTGTGTGGAGGCAGACGCCTGAGTGGGCCTCGGGCCACCGCTCGGCCGGGCCGTCCGCAAACACCTGGGGTGGCCAAGCTGCGTCTGGGGGGCAATGGCCGCTGAGGGCCAGGTGTTCCGCGCGCCTGTCACCCCAGCCCAGGGCACGTGGAGCAACGTGTCTCCTTTCACGCTGGAACAAACCCTTGCCGCCCCTTGGACTTATTCACACTCACCCGGGCAGCCACACCGTGTTTGACCCCAGACACGGCCGGCTGCACGTCCGCTCTGCGTCCAGCCGTGGGGGCTGTCCCAGCCCCAGGGTCCCCGAAACTCCTCAGATAAATGCTGTCCTTCAGGTGAGATTGTACTGTGAGCTCAGGGGCCTCAGGGCTGTGTCCTACTCGAACCGATGTCGAGGTGCAGCCAAGAGGCGAGAGCAGAAGACCGTCCCCCAGCGCATGTCCCCACAGGTGCGTCCAGGGGCAGCAGCCTGAGGGCCGAGCCACAGGGGCCACGGGGACTCGGGGACACCCGCTCGCCAGCCGGCCCACGGGTCTCTGTTGGGGCAGGAATGTAAAACCCTCTCTGATTTCTCCGAGGAGCACAAACGTGCGTTATATGTAAAATACCTGATTTCTAAACTGCTACTTATACATTTTCATAGAAATAGAGACAAGCCTCTGGGTGGCCAGTTTGCAGCTTCCTGTCTGGAACACACGTCTTTAAACTTTGTTCAAAGGGAGGGTCTCCTTTTCAAACGCAGCCGCGCGTGAAACTTCGACGTAAAGCTGACGGAAACACTCTGCTCCACGGAGTGGCTGTGGCCGTTCCGTGGAGACTCGGGCCCGGCTCACCGCTGCACTCTGCTCAGGGGCCACCGTCCCGCGGAGTTCTGACCCGCACAGACTCGGGGCGACAGTGGCAAATGCCTCCAGTCCCGGGCTCCTCCCAGACCCGGCCAGGTGCACTGCAGGTGGCGAGGGGGAGGGGACAGTCATGCCCCAGGGGTTTCGAGCCAGGAGGAGCCGGAACTTGCAGTCAGCACCAGACTCCCCCAGGCCCAAGTCATCAGGGCAGGAGGGACGGGCCAAGCTGAGCACCGCGCACCCCCGGGAGCCAGACCCAGCCTCCACAGCCGCCCCCACTGCAGGGCCCACCTGGGGAGGTGCGCGCAGGCTGCACCTGGCTCCGGCGGCACCGCATCTGCTCTGCCGTGGGCTACACGGTCACAGGTGTGCCGAGAGGGAGGGGCGTCTGCACTGAGCTGGTGAACAAAGCCCAGGTCAGCTGCATGGATGGAGCGACAGCAGACCTGTAGAGAGACAGAGGACAGATTAGGTACAGGCGCAGAGAGATGGTGGGGAGGTGGACGTGAACACGGACACGGAGACAGGCTGCCGCTGTGCAGAACGCAAATCTAGGCGGGGTGGACTCGGGAGAAACGCAGGAAACCTGCAGCCCACCGTGGGCTCCGCGCTGAACCCAAGGGGCCTCCAAATCCCGTTTCGCCCTCCAACTAACTCACGCGCGCTCGGATCTCACGTTGTGATGCGTAATGCCAGAATCTGCACATATGGAGCAAAAACACCGGACGTTCAGGTCACGAGGAAAGAAGCAGCTGGCACCGGGACGTGGCCCGAGGGTCAGGGGGTGTCGAAGCGATGCTGAAGCTCGACCTCGGCCAGGAAGCGCGGCGCAGCTCTCGCCAGGCTCCAGGGAAGACGCGCCTGCCTCTGAGCCACAGTCCGGACCCGCAGGCAGTAGATGGCGGCCCCAGAGGTCTTCGTGCCTCACAGGCTCAGCTCGGACCTGCGACGTTCCTTCCCTGCGCCCCCGCTGACTTCCGAAGTCTCCGCCGGCTGCCTGGCGTGGGGCGTCTCCCACGCCTTCCTCTGTGTGTGCGTGGTCCGGTGGATTGGGAGCTGCATCCTTGGGGGATGGGAGCGTTTTATCATGGGGACGTCCTGAGCAGTTGCACCCCCACCCAGCTCGCCAGCGTCAGTGCCGACAGACACGCTGCTCGTGTATGCAGAACGGAGCTGGGAACCAGACACCTGGAAACCCGACCTCAGGAACAAACACCTTTCACATAAAAGAAATTTATTCCCATTTAAACGGAAAACTCTAAAGTCTAAGCTAAAGCCGCCCTCATTTTACTTAACACATAATTTTATCACGTTTCACCCATTGTATCTATGTAATATTTTACCTCCCAAAAAAGAAGAAAAGGAAGGAAAGAAAGAAACAGCTTCCTTTTGCAGACAGGCAGGCCCAGCGCCAGATCCCTTCCAAGGCTGAAGGGGCCCGGAACGTCCCTCTCAGAGCTCCTGGGCAGGTGTGCGCGGGGCCTGCGCTGTTGTCCACTGGAGCCGAGCACACCGCTCCAGGGCCGAGGGCCTTAAATCCAGGGGATGCCCGTCGGAATCGGGCTACCCCATCCCTGGAGTCAGGCACTGGGGTGGCAGGGCCCCTCCCCCCACCTGCAGGGCATTGGCCTGGTGCGGGGTGGTGGTGCAGGGCGGGGGGAGCTCCCCGCTGCCCAGGTCTGGACTCTGGATGCTGGAGTCTGCCGGCCTTCCGGCATCCTCCCAGTCCTCCCAGGGCCTCGTTTTCCCGTGTGGCCTCTCCCTGTGGTTCCCCAACGTGGTGCCACCAGCTGGGGGCCCTGAATCTACTGTCAGCTCAGCTCTGGAGGCTACTGGGTCCCAAGCTGTCCAAACCCCAGCGGAGGACTCACCCAGGTGTGCGCACGTGTGACCAAGAGCCACTGGCCCAGAAGTCGGAGCTGCCTGTCACTTTTCCAGTCACAAAGGACACAAGCATTCCCGCCTGAACTACTGCATCTGTACGGGTGTGGTGTGGGCGCGTTTTGGAGGTCAGGGGGCGCTCGGAGCACACTGGCCATGACCGGGTTCTCCTCCTTCGCAACCACACACATCGTTTCCTGTAATGTGTTTTGAGTTGTTGGCTTTGATTTTGCTGCATTTCTCAGTTGTTTGTGGAATTTACTTACTGCAGAAACTGATGGTGGGCTAGGCGGGCCCCTGAGTACAGTCTGACCTCGAGGTTCTGAGGGCAGAGCCGCCGGAGCCGCGCTCAGCTGCTGCCTCCTTTTCCACCCCCTGGGGCCTGGGGGTGGAGCTAGGGTTTTCCTAGAGCAGGTGCTCCAGGAGTTTCTGTGTGTGTGTGTGAGTGTGTGTGTGTGAGTATGTGTGTGTGTGTGTGTGTGTGTGAGTGATACGTTCTCTGCTGTGTTCTATATACCACGTCACATTCACTGAGATGCCCAGACCTGTAAATCAAAGCACCAGCTTCGATCTCAAATGCACAGAGTAACTGCCTCAGTCACCTGTTCACGGGGACCATTGTCAGTCTGGAGAAGGTGTATGCACACACACACACAGGTTTCATCCTCACGGTGAAGAAGAACGAGAACTCGAGGGGCGGTGACCGGCAGGCAGACGGTTGGAGCCCTGGGGGGAAGGTGGCGAGTTGGCTGAGACGCGGCTCTGAGCCCCTCTGTGTGGGGGGTACCCCCAAGCCCTCAGTGGCTGGATTACGACGTGTCCCTGCTGAGCTGGCCCATCGCCAGGCCTGTGTCCCTCTGGCTCCAGGAGAGACCTGCTAACCCATAAAAAAATCTCCCTAAATATCAAACTATCAAGTCATGCAAACTACGTTCTCCAGTCATAGGAGATAAGGCTACAAAATTTTTAAAAAAGGAAACGGAAGAAAATTTTGAATTGGTTTAGGCAACTATTTCTTAGATACAACACCAAGTGTGCAATCCATAAAAAAGGGGTGAATATACTTTAACAAAGTTCAAAACTTTTGTGCTGCTTCACAGGACAGCAGTAAGGGGGTGAAAAGCCACGGGCGAGGCGGGGGTGTTTGCGACTCACTGCTCACAGAGGAGGGCGTTGAGGACTGCCTCCCACGGACCGGTCAGGAGACAGACAAACCGGTAAAGCATGGCCGGGACGTCACCAGACACTTCGCCAGAGGGGCACCGGCGACGAGGATGTGAAATCCAGCTGACAAGGCACTTGGTGTCCTGAGTCCTCAGGAAGCACCAGCTCGGGCGCCTCGATCCCGCTTCCCGCTCGGCCGCCCAGCTGTGCCCGTGGCTGAGCCCGTGGCTGTGAGACTCGGCCAGACTTGGGCCTGGTCAGCGGGAGCGCGTCACATCGAGCCGCCTTGGAAAATGGCCCGACGGCTCCCGACACTGTGAGTGCAGAGTTACCGGCAGACCCGGCTGCCCTGCTCCCGGCTGTGCACCCAGAAAAGTGAACCCCCGTATGCAGCCCACGAAGCCCTGCACACATATGTCAGAGCCACTTCATCCGTGACTGCCCACATGTGGGCGCCGTGCACCGTGGACGGTGGTCGATCCACACAGCAGACCCACAGCACCTGGAAAGGCAGGTGCCCTGTTAGTGAAGCAAAATGCAAACAGACCGACACACGCAAAACTGCATCCGACTCCTAGCAACTGTCCAGGTAACAGGGAGCCCATCGGTCGCCTGGCGCTTCAGTGGGAGTGAGGATCGGCTGCAAACAGGCACAGAAACCGTGGGGTGGCTGCGGTGGTGATGGTCTTATGACTGCGTGTGCGTGTGCGCAAGTCTTCGAAGGGTACACTTCAGAGCGGTGATTTTTTGTCGTGTAAATTAGACCTCACACAGCTGTTCAGAGGAATGTCCAGCTGCAGGACACGGGGATGAGCCCCTCCCCGGAGCTCAGGGGAGGCAACGTCGCTTTGTCCTTGCTCTTTCTGCCCCACCAGCCTCCCTCGGATGACGGGGTCCGAGCCGGAAACAGCAGGCAATGAGGCCCAGTTAAGGTGTGAGTGAGTGGGCTCTGCTGACATCGGGCACCTGGAGCACCCCAAGGTACAGAGACCTGGGGGCCAGGTCACACCGCACCTCCGGGAGCCAGGGACGCAGCTGAGGGCTCTCTGCTTGGCGGGGAGGGGAGTCTGGAGGGGAGGCAGGACAGCTGCACACGCACGGTCCAGAGACACCAGCAGATGGCACATGGGAAGCCAACAATCGGGGGCCCGCGACAGAGCGGGCGCTGGGCCGGTGCCCAAAGTTACCAACCTTGCGGGCCTCTCACCCCCTCGCCTCTCGGGACTGAAAACGCCAACCGAGAACATTTGCGCCCTTAAAACACGTCACCACTAAGCTCAGTCCAGCTCCCAAAGCCACTGGAGGGACTGCCGCCCTGAAAGGAGCTGAGAGCACGTGTGTTTACTTCTGCAGACTTAAGACCCTTGGACACAAATGTATTAAAGTATGTGCGTTAATTTTATTTAAAGTTTCATGAAGCCTTAGTGATCGTATCGCATTGCCCCAACCCCATTAAATACGTCATACTTTATGTTTTAGAAATTTCTCTTTAAATGCACTGTTTATTCTCCGCCATAAATAACTGTACTAAGTGGCCTCCTAAAAAGCTCATTCTGAACCGCTAAGCAGTAACGTCATGAAAGAGGAGCCTCTGAGGAGCCAGGGAGGACTCAGCCCTCCTGAGAGTCTAGTGTGACACGGACTGGGGACGCAGCCATCACCGTCTCACAGAACCGCTGCCAGCTCACTTTGTCGGAGCGATGTCACCCTGCAGAAATGCCATCAGTCTGGTCCCCACACGTCGGCTGGCTGAGGCCTGGGGCCGGCAGAGAGGGCGGGCATCCCCGGCACACGCCGCATCCCCAGCATATGCCACCCACAGGCACTGCTGTCCCCCAGGTCTCCAGGGTTCGGGCCACTGCGGCCTCCTGCTGATGTCCCCCCACACCAGCGAACTGGCGTAAGCAAAGGACAGAGGCGGCAGCCACCTCCCAGGGCGTATGGCCTTGCACCACGGCACACCACGGCACACCACGGCAGTGGCGGTTTGCTGGCTGCGCCCACAGGCCGGGAGGGGGAGCAGCGGTCCCTCGCATCCGGCTCTAATGCAGGCCAGTAATTGTCAGTTATTTAAACAAGATAAGTATCTCTTCAAGGGTTCTCAGTAGTGCAGCTAAACGTCACCAAGCCATCCCTCATGCCACGGAGAAAACCTGGTTTCCGTCCCGAGAGAGAAGCCCTGGCCCATCCTCAACCCGCTGCACGGTGCCCCCTCCAGGTTGGGAAGAAGCCGGGGGGCCCCACCCAACCGGATGCCCCAATGGCCAGCTGCTCTCAGCAGAGGCTCCCGTTTCCCATCCACCGGATCCTGGACCCTGTCCTTGCTCCCCGACCCCTCACTAGTGGGGTGTCCTGGTTCTCCTGCAGCGGGTGGGGGTGCAGGGACCCGGCCACCCAGCTGCCCAGCCCAGTTCTCCAAGCTCAGCCAGGCCCAGGGGGTCCGTCCCCCTCAGGGCGACTCAGGGACAGAGTTGGAGCGCGTAGGGCTGGGTGATGCTTCGTAAGGAGGGGGCCAGGAGTGGAGGTGGAGGAGGTGGAGGTGGACGCCGGGAGGGAAGGTGCCTACGAGGAAGGCGTCTCTGTTGTTCCGTCTGCCTCTCTCCAGGGCCCCCTCCCTGGCCCCGTGGGGTTTGCTCACACGTGGGCTCATTGATCTCTAGCTGCAGCATAAAAACGACCCTTCGAAGAGGCTTGTGCTGTGTGGCCTCTCCCCTGTAGGTTCGGGTGGCTTGGTGCCCCTGCCTTCTCAGCGCCCCCAGCCGGAGCGCACGCACGGAGGCCCCCAGTCTGCTGGCCATCTGCGTGGTGGGGGTGGGCACCTTCCCTCCCTCAGCCGGGCAAGGGCGGGCTCGCCACGCCGACGTCCTGCACCTCGGGGACCCCTGTCCGCGGCCCAGGGACAGAATGCCACCCACGTCGTGTATTTCATTGGCCAGGTTTAGAGCTGAAGCTCCCCTTCATTGGCACTCGCCAGTTCCCTCCCGTGGGCCCAGACGCCGGCGATGCCAACCTCTCTCAGCTCAGCCTCTGAGCTCCCTCTGTAAGATCCCAGCTCCAGGCACCCGAGGTTTATGCACATGCATGTATGTGCATGTGGGCAAACACATGTGTGCCTCTGTGTGCACGCGTACGGTTTTTAGCTCATCAGAGTGGTACAGTCAGTCAGTGCATCTCAGCTGCCACATTGCCAGAAAAATGGGTTTTTTAAACACGTACGCATTTACCCTTGTACAAAACTCATTTCAGCACAGCTCCAAGTCCATAGTCCCCCCCAGTCCCCCAACGCTCCCCGACGGGAGACCTCCCCGCCTGCTGCTGTGGGGGAACAGTGACGGTTCAGGGCTCTGCGTGTGCGCTGGCGGCAGAGGCTCCACGTCTGTGCGGCGGCTCAGCAGACTGTGTCCTGGAGCTTCTGCTCTTTGAAACAGAAAACAGTTCCTCATGGTAAGGCGGGGCCCCCACCAGGGGCTCTGTCTGAGCTCCCCACGCAGTCCCGACCCCGCAGTCTGACACGGGCCTGTCGGAGCCCAGGCTCTTGGGCTCTGGAACCCGGGAAACAGCAAACAGACGCAGGGAGTGGAGCTGAGGTTTGCAGGGGTGGCCTCACTGCCACCGTCCTGTCATGGCGATGGAAGTGAGGCCCCGGAGAGCAAACAGCAGACGAGGGCTGGATGTGTGCTACACGGCAGGGTGGGAGCCGAGGGTTCATGTTACCCCGCGGGTCTGTGAGAAGAGAGCACATCACCATGACGCCTTTCGTCTAAAGTGCACGAGAAGAGTTGTCTAAGTGCTTTTAGCAAAGCCTGTTTAAAGGATGCAAGGGTTTGGCAGTGAGGACGTAAATGAGCTCTCCTGGACTTTATCTGAACACTTCCTGATGCCGCTTTGAACCCTGACAGGAACACCTAGCTCTTTGTGCAGTTTCAGGGACACGGGTGAGCAGCGACGTCCGTGTCAGCTGCTCTCGGCCATCAGTGACCGACGGCGTCGACTCCCCAGTGACCCGGCAGGACCAACAGGCACCCTTGCCCCCACTGGGCTCCTGAAGACGGAGAGAGAGAGACACGGGGTCCTCCTCTGGGCCTGTGAATTCAGTAGGTTTGATCTAGTTGCCACATGAGAACATCGCCATCAGGTAGAAAGATGATGTATTTTCATATCATACTTGTCAAAATTGTCTTTCTTATTCTTTTAAATGTAACATTCAGCTTTCAGGGCCCATGCACCACGCAGGGCCCCCAGCATGGTGTCCGGTGTGGATGGCATGGACGGCGCGGACAGTGAGCCATGTTCCATCCAAAGGTGTCCCCGGAAGCTCTCAGCAGCAGGTGCCCAGGCATCGCCAACCATCTCCCGACCCACACAGGGCGTTTCCAGGGGCACCTCCCGGGACGGCTCTGATTTCTCGGTTTGCTCCAGACTTGACGAGTCACAGGGGTCTGGCCATCTAATTTTTTTCCTGCTTTTCCTTTCATGTGAAACAATAAACATTTCACTCAGAAAAAATAGGGCGCTGGTAGAGCGGCCAAGCCTGTCTGCACGAGGACTCTCGTTGTTCAAGCAGCTCAGCTGAAGGCTTCTGTTCCTCCGAACATAGCCAATGGTGTGGCTTCTTGGTTCCCTCTGTTCTGCTTTTCATTAAGCCCGAGGGGCTCCAAGGGTGGGACCCCTCAGCTCCCAGGCCTCACCAGCAGCCAAAAGTCACCACTTAAAGAAAGTCAGCGTCACAGTCAGCCGCGTGCACGGCTGCACTTGCTTCGCGTTCACTGCTCTGTGGCGCGAGACAGGACTCGCGTGCGTGTGAGGGTCCCTGCAGACCGGTCATGGTTCGTCACATCCACAAAGAAATGGCTTTTTGCTCATCATTTCCCCCTCTCTCACACAGTCTCCTCCCCCCACCCCGACAGCTGCCCGTCGGCTCTGCGCGTCCAGGCCTCTGCCTCTGTTTTCTCTGCCAGTTTTCTCTGCGCGTTGAGATCCACACATAGAGGGAGACCACGTGGCACGCGCCTTTCTCCGGCTGGCTTACCTCACTGAGCGTAATGCGCTGCGGGTCCGCCGTGTCGGGGCCAAGGTCCCGCTTTCTGGGTTTCGCGGCTGAGGAGTATCCCACCGTGGAAGCTTGAAAACCAGTGTCACCCCAATAAATTCAATTCAGACGATTTTTCTTTGAAGTTTGTAGAGTAAAATAAAAACAAAATTCAAATAATTCAAAATTCTCAGAAGTGTTTCTGCCCGCGTTGAGTATGAGTGTGGGCACGACATGTTTCCAGTTTCCCCAGCGTTAGCTTCAGAGGACCGACCACAGCACGCCGGGCAGAGGCCTTGGGCATGGTGACACTCCCCCTGGATTCGGTTTTCCTCTGAAAAATGAAAATCCTGGCAAAACGGTTGAAGTAAACCGCGTTGGGATCCTGGCACGTTATCAGCGTGGCAGAATGAGCGGGCTGCTGTCCGAGAGCTCTCCCCAAGTCTCTGCGTGGTGGGCCGCTCCCTGTGGCCGCCCCCCTCCCTGACACTGGGTGCGGCAGGCAGGCCACCCACAGGCAGCAGGGAGACGCACCGGCTCGGGAACTTCCGTGGAAAAGAGCAGCCCCAGGACACCGTCGCTGTTTGGTGTGGACTCCCAGCCGCCCGGGGCATCTCTGTTTCCAAGGGGGCTGCTGCTCTGACCCCCTCTGGCTCTCCTCTCTGTCTGTGCACACTGGGGTCTGCAGTTCCCCCCGTAAGTTCTCCAGGTGGAGGAGCGAGGTGGCCTGGGTGGCCTGGGGGCCTGTGTGCAGGTCAAAGGGCAAGAGATGCTCTCAAGGTTCCGTTTGGTCCATCTTTACCAGCGACAGTGATTCTTCCTGTGTGATAAGTGCAGCTTACAGCTACTGAAAGCCTTCAACGTGTACTGTTAGAACACGCGGAGGAGGTGACTCTGGTATCGCCCGCCCCAGACTCTGCGAAGCCCGTCTCTGTGCCTCGCCATCTCCGTAAACCAGGCTGGTTAGAACCGCCGCTGTCCCGACTCACGTTCCCTTGGAAAACCACGCCTTCTACCCCTTGCCGATCGAGACGAAATCGGCATTTTCTCCAGTGACCCAGTTGCGTTCCAGGACAGACACCAGTTCTCCAGGAGGTGCTTTCTAACTGCCCTGTCCCCTCCGTGCGGCCATCCCGGTCATTCTGTCACACTCTCAGCCATTCCTTCATTCTTTTGAAAACGGGTATTTAGCTCTACCGTCCCTCAGCGTTTGGTGTTGGCGCCACAGGCCTGGTGTTGCTCTGTGGTCGGTTCGTGGGCTGATGGACAGCGGCGAGGGGGAGGAAGGGGCGTGTCCCCGGCGACGCTGAGACGCTGGTAACGGACGGGGAGCAGAGCGCTAGGTGCCCGGGAGACGGCGGGAAATGCAGAGCCGTTTTCTGGGGATACTGGCGTGGGGTAGGACAGCTGGAGCCGCCGTCTGGAGCTTCGGGTGCCCGGGGCTCTTCCCTGGAGGACATCCGCTCGCAGACCCTCCCCCGTGGCTGCCTGGGCGGCTGTGAGACAGAGCCGCCTCCTGCCCAGGACCTCGGGGTGAGCGTGTGTGCGGGACCGCGGGCGAGGCCTGGGAGGGTACGGGGCGCCCGGTGGACAGCGGCGTTCTGGTCCTGGGAGGTTCCTGGTGCAGCTGCCTGTCAGATGGAGTCTCCACCGCGGCGGCTTTGCCTGCGGGGCGTTCCCTCCTCGCCGGTTCATCTGCATTTCCTCACTGTTCCCCAAGGCTGAAGCCCAGTGCCCCACAAAGGTGTCGGCGTGTGTAACTCATCCCACTCACCTCACCGGATCCTCCGGCTGCGAACGGGGAACACTCCCATCAATGTTCACACTCCAGCGCCGCCCACAGGTGTGCAGCTGTATCTGAAATACCGTCCTCTCTCGGAGCCCTGCCTTCCCGCGGGGTCTGTGCTGACACAGGAGCGGTCAGCCACGTCTTCACAGCGCCGGCCTCTGCCCACGGAGGCGCGGCGTGGGCTGGCCCCGACGCACACTCACCGGCAACCGTCCGGACACCGCAGCTGCCTCCTCCGTTCTGGCTGCCACGACGCTCCCCGCTGGCCAGGCAGCTCCGACGGCAGGAATGAGTTTCCTCCCACTCTGGCAGCTGGAGGTCCGAGAGCAGGGGTCGGCAGGGCTGGTCCCTCTGTGCACAGCTGTCATGTGGTCGTCCCTCCGTGTGTGTCAGTGTCCTGGTCTCCTCTTCTCATAAGGACCCAGTCCTACTGGATGAGAGCCACCCTAATGGCCTCATTTTAACTTCGGCAGCCTCGTGAAGGCCCCTCTCCACACATGGCCGCCCCCGAGGTACCTGCGGTCAGGTGTCCACGCTCCAGTTTGGACGGACTCCGTGCAGTGACTCCGCAGCAGTGACGGAGCCAGAAAAGGACCCGGCGTTCCCCTGCTGACAGCCCCCAAAGCCTCAGCCCTCCGGGCCTGAGCTCCCTGCTTTCCAGTCACCCCACCACCTGGAGGAACGCAAGACCAGCGGTCTCCACGGCGGCCACACGAGATTGGCCGGGAAGGGAAGACAGCCGTGACGCCCACTGCGCCGAGGTGACTGCGGCAAGCGTTCGGCGTGTCCCTCCCTGCAGAGCAATGTTGCGAGTGAGGCCACGTTGCCCGTGTGCTTCTGCACCTGGAGTTCTCCGCCGAACGTGCTCGTCAGCGGGTTCCTGCAGCGTGACAGTGTCTCGGCAGACATCAGCTTCGTGTTCCAGCTCGGCCGTGGTCTAACCAGAGCTCAGTCTCCGTGACAGTCTCCTGATGTGAGTCTAATGTTCTTTCAAAATGAGCGCGAATATGAATACTGTGGTCATACACACCTGGTGCTCTTCACATATCGCCGCTTTATGTGGACAGCTGCCTGGGAGTGGGATGATTAGGTCGGAGAACAGGGCAATTTTAAAGAAAATCGGTTCGCGTTGTCCCATTAGTGTCCAGGAAGGGCACGTGAACTGAGTTTCCCACTAGGGAAACGAGGAAGCACTTCTCTCTCCAGCCCCAGGGGGGAGGCGGCCCCGCAGCTGGTCCGCGGCGCGCAGTGCGGGTCACGCTTCCCTGCACATCCGTGCAAGCTCGTGTTTCCTAGACATTTCAGCTCTTTGCTCATGTCCTTTCCCGTGAATATGTGATTCGCATCGTCCATCACACAGTTTTGATATTTTAATGCAATTTTGCTATATTTATTCTTGTTATATTGCCCGAAGTCTGAGCAAACATCATTTGGAGTTGTTGACAACCTACTTTGCTCTGTGGACTTTAAATATATGCCTTTTTATTTGTAAAATTCAATTGATCAGTGTTTCTCTTACTGCTCCTTGAGTTTATACTTCAGAAGTTCTTCTGCCTCTCAGTTTAAGATTATTATTCAGTTCTTCAAAGGTCTTCCCTGGGTCTCGGTTTGGAATCATGTTTGAAGGAGGGTATTAAACAGATAGGTAGTTTTATTTCCATATAAGTGCCATTTTTTTCCTCGGCGTGATTTTTTACAGTCCTCTCCTGGCTCCTCCGAGGGGAGTGCCGCCATCCTTTGTGTGGGAGGCATCTCTGTCTGTGTGTGAGGAGCTGTCCATTTTCTCTCTTTGGGTCCCGAGTTGCGTAGGTCTCGGTCGTCATCGTGATTGACGTCCCAGTTTCGGAATTCTGAGTCCCCTCCGCCTGCCTCGGGTCCTCACAAAGCCTCTGTCTGTGGCCCCTCGGGTTCACGCCGCCCTCCAGCGGAGGCTGCCGTGTCTGGGAGTCACGTGGCTGTGAAGCCGACAGTCCTCCCCCTTTTCCTTCCCCCGCTTCACGGAAACGTGGACACATCCCTGTCTGGGCTCCAGCAAACGGCGGACCTTTCAACACCATCTGCTCATCTGATATTGATGGGGTGCCTGCGAGCGGGGGAGGGGGAGGCTTGGACGTGGTCGGGCGGGCGGCGAACAGAGAGTCCAGAGCCTCTGCCCCCGGGTCCCCGGGAGATGAGTGAATGGCTCGCACCGGCATGGGGAGGGGGGGCGGTCTGTGCTGCGGCCGGCGGAGCCAGGGGGCCGTCCGTCCACCTCAGTGAGCTCAGGAATAGCTGGAGGGGGGAGGGGTTCTGCCAAGGAAACGCAAATGCTGCAAGTCAGGGCCTCTTCTTCCCCAGAGGGAGGGAGGTGCGGGCACAGTGTGGGTGGCAAGTATTGTACGGAGAGACCACGTCAGGAGTGGGGGGGGGGGGCTGGCATTTCTTATTTAAATACGGGGCTCAGGAGGCTGCCCGAGGCTGGGACCCAGGAGCAAGGGCCCAGGAGAAGGAGGGGACAGGCTGTGAAGATACCTGGGGGAGGGGACCCTCAGGGGACAGACAGCAGAGGCCCTGGGTGGGAGAGCATCTGACGTGCACGCAGGGGCCATGTAGGCTGACATCATGGGGTTGACTGCACCCTCGAAATGCTTCCCGCTGAGGGGCCAGGGGCCAGGGGTCAGGGTTAGGGCACACTGCAGTTTGTGTCGTGAAATTACCTCAGTTTGTCACGGCCCAAGAGGACCGAACCCCTGTCCCTGCCTGCAGCCTGCTGTGGCCCAGGAGGAGAGGAAGACCCTCGTGGAGCCGGACAGGATGGAGCCGAGTGCGTCTCTGCCGGTCGGCAGGGCCGGCGCGGGGCCGGGGACGGGCGGGCGGCCTTCCTCCTCCCGCGGCGCCGTGTGCGTGACTGCCTGGCGTGAGACTCGCAGACCCAGGACGTGACGTCTCCTGTGCTCGCCCCGATTGTGCGCATGTGCCTGGGTGGGGCACGTGGTGACGAATGACCCTCCGGTGTCTCCCGTGTGGCTTTCCACGACCTGCCCCCACGAACAGAACACCACAGAACATCTTTTTCCCGAAGCCACATGCTATTGAAGCAGCGGAAGTGGGAGACCTGTCAAATCTTGGTACTTGAATGTCAAAGTTGAGTCCAAAAGGCAGGACTTCGGACAAAGGAGAGGAGTCCGGGCAGGGTTGTTTCAGTCCCTCGACTTGCTCGTGTTTTGTGAGGAAGGGGCAGGGGGCCGGCCCAGGGTGGACAAGACCGAAGGTCCCCGAGGAGGGGCTTGTGCCGGCGACCAGACTCACTGCGGGGGCCGGAGTCCTGGTGGGACTGGCGTGTCTGGAGACGGAAGCCCCGGCTCCGTGCCCAATGCACAGCCAGGAGGAGGAGTGAAGGGACATCCGTGGGGACAGGAGGTTTCTGTGGCCAGGCGCAGGAGACGAGCAGTGTCATCATGGGACTGGGACCGTGAGGACCGTCGCCTGCCACTGAGTCCCCTGTGCGACAGAGTCTTTGTAAAGCGTGTGTGTGTGGACACATCGGCCTCACAGTGCGCTCACCAAATGGAAGAGATTTCAGGTGGAGGAATCCCCGTGCCTGCCCCCCCCAGAGCCCACGTGTGTGCCCACAAACGCACAAAAATGAGCGTGGTAAGGAAGCAACGTAAAGCTGTGTGTGTCGGGGGCCGGCCCCGGCCCCCAGGCCCGGGCACAGGCGTGAACCGCGCGCCCCTGTTCCTGCTCCGCTAGGCGCTCCCACCAGCGGGCAAGGCTGGCGCGCCAACCCGACGTCAACACTTCAAGGGGACTCTCACTGAGCGGGTGACTTCCGGGACCCTCGAGGTGGCTGAGGGAGGTGGCCGACCTGAAGCAGTGCCCTGTGCGGCTGCAGTGGCCAGCCTCCCCAGCGCCCGAGCGCCGGCCATTCCTGCGAAGAGGCGAAGGGGGCGCCTCGCACAGCGCGCCCTGGCCTCCGGGGCTTGGCCGTCGCTCACTGTCAGGGTCTATTTTTTTAGAAAGACTGCCAGCCTGTCGTTGTTGACATACTTAAAGCTGTTTGATTCCTAAACCGCAGCCCAAATATTTTCTTTTAAAATCTCTGTGCGTACGGAGACGACTCCACAGAGAGCGCAGTGTGCTCTCTGTGGGAGCGGCCGCGGCGCAAAATGCCCGCCTTGTTTCTCGGAGGAGCACTTAAATCATTTCTTGGGGTCTTGCTGCCAGGGCATTCAGAGAGAAACTGTGTTCCGAAGAAACAGTCCTTGTTAAATTGTTTTTTTAAAAAACATGGGGCCTTTGCTAGGTATTAAAAACTCATCTTGTGGTGGGGGCCCGTCCAAAACCCATCCCAGGTTAAAATGATTAATCATCCCTAATAGACTCTCCGGGGGCAACGCAGCAGGAGCCCAGAACCTGCTTCCAAATCTCCCAGCTTCTTCCAAGAAAACGGAGGAGACCCGGGGCTCAGTCTCCCCCAGGAACCTGTCTGCACCAGGGGAGCAGACCGGCAGTCCCCAGGGCCACAGGGCACGGTCCGTGCCTCCAGGCTCCGCCACAAACCCCGTGTCTGAGAGACAGCCCGTCTCCGGAGCAGTGCCCGCTGCCCTGCAGGGCACCTGGGGTCAGCACCCGCCAGGCCGCCGCACGGCAGGTGCTCTGCCGGCGGGAACACAGGCCGCGCTGTCCTGGCCAGGCGGGCGCGGGCCGTGTGTTTGCAGACTAGGGCTGGGCCGGCGCGGCCAGCGCGGCCGGCGACCTCAATCCTCCGATTCAGCTCCAGCGCTGGCCCCGGCTCTTGGCTGGGGAGAGACTCCTTCTCCGGGTGATTGAAGACCCTGGGGGGCATGTGTGGCGGTATTTTTCTCGCTCTTTTGCCGCATTCAATTTCTGGGAAAGGCTCATAAACTAAGATTACAAGTAATCCACACAGAAACTTTAATTCCATGATTTTGCTTTCTGGACGGCCTTTCGTTTCTTTCCCTTTGTTCTCAAACCACAGGCCTGCGTGGGACAGGGACCCGCGGGGCAGGGAGGCGGGGCGCCGATGGGCTTCCAGGGGCGACCGGAGCCACCGGAGGCTGGCACGGCACTGCTACAAGCCCATCGCCGTGTCCATGGCAATCAGCACAGGGCTTTTCTCAACACCGTACTTCATTTCTAAGGAGAAAAAATATAAGTTGAGGAAAACAAAAAATGGGAAAAAAGATCTCATTGACTAAAAAACAAAGTCTTAGCCGCTGCTGGTTGGAGACCAAAAATTCTACCAAATGTCCAGTTCCAGCCTTGCACGGCCAACAGGAGAAAAGCATTTTTCCGAGTAACGTTCGCACGGCGCGTCTGCCTTCTCAAGAAGAGTTTAAGTTTGCGAAAGACTGCGGGCGTTCCCCTCGCTCACGCACACGGTTAGTGTTTGTCGAATGTGCCGTTCGCTAGGTGCTGATGGGACAGTGAGGACTGAGATGGGCACAACAAATAAGGGACCACGCGCTTAAAACGAGGCCGCACCGAGAAATGAGTCATGGAGGGTGAGAACAGGCCGGAGGGGAAGGAGGTACGACTCGATGCCCGAGTCCACACAGAGACCGGGGACCCCGCCTATGCGGGCCCCTGAAAGGCAGGGGGTCTGAATTCCCGCCCTAGAAGAATGGCCCCGGCCTGCGGCCCAGGGGAGCCACGCTGGGGCCTCCGGTCGGGCGTCCTCACCTGCTTGCTCGTCAGGACACTGCCCAGGGGGACCAGGGTGGTTCAGCAGCTGCAACTCCGGCCTGATGCCCAGAACCTCGTCTTTGCCCACAGGGTTTCGCTCTCACGGGGACCGGCCAGCAGCTGTGGTCTGTCCCCAACCCACAGGCCTGGCCCTGAGCCACACCCCAGCCCCAGGTCTGGTCTGCTGGGAGGGAGCAGGTGAGAAGGATGATGGGACAGGAGACCAGTCGCAGGTGTGGGCCTCCTGCTCCCGGAGTGGCGGTCCTTCCACCGTATTCTGTTTGTGCGACAGAGGCACCACGTTCAACCCTATTCCGGGGGCGGGTGTCCCCAGGGAAGAACCCCAGAGGTGGGGTCGCTAAAGAGCTGGGTGCAAGTCCAGGGCACCCGTGGCTGGAAGGGTCCCAGGAGGGAGGGCCAGGCTGGCGCTGACCACTCTGACCATGACACCCAGCGGGCCGTTCTGGGGACAGGGGCCGCGGCCAAGCACGTCCGACTGGGGGACGCAACCCGAATGGAAACTCCCCCAGCCGCCACGCCCTCTGTTTGTGTTGGAGTGCCAGGTCGCGCTCTGACACGTCGCTCTTAGAAACACCTGCTCCGAAGCTGTGACCCAAGATGTGCTGAGTATGGTCGGTATTTACTTAGCACTTCATAAACTCTCCACCGTTCCGTAACCGTTTATTAACTTTGCATTTTTAGAGTTTACAGACTCATATAAAAGATCTGGTTTCATTTGCAGGCCCGTTAATATTGGTTCAGACAGTCTGTTCAGACACCCCGTTTCCCCCCGGTCCACGGCTCTGACCTTCCACCCCAGCAGAGCCACCCTCTCACTGGGGTGCAAGGCACGGGCCCCCTTGGAAGAGCTGCTGAGCCCCGGACGCGGCCCGAGGGACAGGCCTGTGGAGCCGCGGCATGCGGCTGCCGGGCAGCTTCCCATCACACGCGTACCCTGTGTGAGGCACGACAAGAAAGTGAAACCGAAGGGCGCGGGTGCCTGTCTCCCGCTGGGCATCACGAAATCTGCAGCCACACTAGCTGCTGAAGGCACATTGTCTGGTCCAAGGTAGTTTGGTGATACCCACACTTTAAAGCTACGGAGATTTCAAGTAAAGGCGGGACGTGGCCGGCAGTAACTGTAAGAGAACGCACGCCGCAGTCCGGGCTCAGCAGTCCGGGCTCAGCAGTCCGGGCTCAGCAGTCGGGGCTCAGCAGTCCGGGGCTCAGCAGTCCGGGCTCAGCAGTCCGGGGCTCAGCAGTCGGGGCTCAGCAGTCCGGGGCTCAGCAGTCCGGGGCTCAGCAGTCCGGGCTCAGCAGTCCGGGCTCAGCAGTCCGGGCTCAGCAGTCCGGGGCTCAGCAGTCCGGGGCTCAGCAGTCCGGGGCTGGTGGGAGCCCCTGGGCTCTGTTTCTGGGAGTGTAGAAAACTCCTCTGACCTTGCTCCAGGGGAGGCCGTGTGTCCCCTGTGAGGCGCGGGGCTCCAGAAATGCCCGTAGGCTGACAGTGATGCAGCAGCGAGTAGATGGACACCCAGGCAGCCGCCTGAGGCCTGGGCTGGGGCAGGGCGAGCCCCTGGTTGTGCCTGGTTTGTGGTGGACGGGCAGAGGAGTGCGTTGGAGTCCTGGGGTCATTGGGTGTCAGCTTCAGGGACCTGGTCGAGTCCCCCGATCTCTCCGATGTTCTTGTCAATCCATTTGCCACGGAGGCGCCTCGTTGGGAGGACCCAGCGTCCAGGGCGGGGCAGAGTCCTGGCCCGGCGAGTGCGGGCAGCTCCACCATCACTGGCAGAGGCCCTCCGGGGCCTCCGAAAGCCACCACCGCCCACCCACCAGCAGGGGCCTCTATGACCCCTCTGCCCCCCAACCCCCCGCCTCTAGAATGGGGCTCCTGCACTCGCTGACCGCTGCCCCACACCCGTGCAGCGCGCAGCCCGAGCTCTCCCCACCGCTGCTCCCACGTCAGCTGCGTGCACAGGCTGTCCCCATGGAGCCCCGCTGTCCCTGACGCCCCACGCTCTCGCTCTGGCTTGGTTTTCGTCCTGCCACGAGCCTCGAGGCCATGGGACTGGGTGGTGCTGCACTTCGTGGACCCATGGGTGTGTGTGAGAGTGGGTGCGGGTTCTGGGATGGGCGGCGGGTTCTGGGACCGGGAGTGTGGGCAGGGCAGGGTCCTCAGGTCTCTGCTTCCACCTCAGCGTGTTTTCCATCAACGTGGCCTGAACTCAAAACCCTCCCACCCGCCTGTGAAGGAGAGAATTTTCACATTCTCGTCTACAGGACCCTGAGGAAGCGTGGGCGTGAGTGGAGAGGGTTGGGGACCTGCGGTGCAGGGCACCCCTCAGCGCCTCCCTCGGGGCCCATAGCAGCCAGGCCAGCCGCGTTCTCCTGGTGAGCCCCGTGTGCCGGACAGAAATCGTGCCCTGCGTGCCAGACACAGCCGCGCTGGGCCCCTCGGAGCTGCTGTGTGAGGCCTGGTTGACATCAAAGAGGGCGTTTCAGCCCCTCCCGCGGTCGGCAGCCCCAAAAGGGGCGTGGCCCGACTTCCCTGCTGGAAACCACTCGGTATTCCGTAGACGCAAATCCAAAGGAAAAATCCTTCCTCTTAATATTGGAAGTTCATGTGCGCGGTTTCCAGAAAGGGTGAGGGAACCATGTGTGAAAATGTTGCAAAGCAAAGGATGTTGTTTACTCAAGCTCACTCTCCCATGGGGTCGTTTACTCAAACTAAATCTCCAACAATATTAAATACTGTTTCAAAGTGTAAACACACAAAATATCAAAGCTTTCAGAAACCAGAAGAACATGAGGAATATCTTGGTGGACGTTAAAAGAGATGTAAACTCACAGGCTTTATTTTTATTGCTGAGTAGAAAGATATATATGTGTGTATGTATGTACCATATGTATGTGACACTGGGCCCTTGTCAGGTGGGTGGTTGACCAATACACCCCCCCATTATGTGGGTGGTCTTCTCACTTTCTTGGTAGTGTACAGCGAAACACACATGTCTTTGAGCATCTTGACAGAGAATAATTTACCTTTTATTTTGGTCATTTGTGCTTTTCATGTCCCAGCTGAGAAACTAGGGACTAATTCACGGTCATAGAGACACATCTCTAGTTTTCCTCTAAGTAGTTCATCACTTTCGCTCTTCCATGTGGTTGATTTGGAGTTTACGGTGGGCACAGGGCTCCACGTCGTTCATTCGCACGTGGGCAGCCCCACACAATTCATGGCAAAGACAAGTCCCCCCGCCGAGAGGCAATTTGCCGTGAACGTTTGGGTTCATTTCTGGCCTTGGACTTGGTCCCATCGATTCATACACCCACATTTATGCAAGCATCAGAGTGTCCGGATTACCGAAGTTGGCTCTTTTTAATCTTCGTCGGCTAATCTGTGTTTCTTTTCATTTCTTTACTTGATTTAGGATCAGCATGTTGATTTCTGTGAAATAAAGGCACTGGAGTTCTGACAGGGGTGGCATTGAACTCGTAGGTCAGCAAAGGAAGGTCTATCTGCTCAAACACATTCAGTCTCCCCGTTCGCGAACAGGGATGTCTTTGCGTTTCTTAATTCTTTTCAAAAATGTTTTGTAGAATTCCACGTACATGTCTTTACTTTTTTTTGTTAAATTTATTATAAGTATTTTACTCTTTTTAATACTATTTTAAATGTAATTGTTTTCTTAGTTTTACATCCTGATTTTTTCATTGCTAGTGCTTGAAAATACAGTCAAGCTTCATATATTTATCTACCCTGCACTCTTGCTGAACCATTAGTGTGAGAGAGTTTTTTATACACAAGTTCCTGTCATCTGCAAATAGACAGTTTTACTTGTTTTCTTCCAAACTAAATATGGTTTATTTTTCTTTTCTACTTTCCTGGCTACAACCTCAAGTACAATGTTGAATAGAGGTGACAAGAGTAGACATCTTTTTCATGTTTCTAGGGGGAAAACATCTAGTTTTCTACCGTTAAGTATGATGTAAGTTGTAGGTTTTTCATACATGTCCTTTATTTGGTTGAAAAAGTTTCTATTCTTAGTTTGTTGAGTGCTTTTATTACAAAAAGGTGTGACGTTTGGGTAGAACCCTTTCCTTAGGGTTGAGAGAATTTTGCGCTTGTATTTCTCTGTTCTGTTAGTATGGTGCATTATATTATCTATTTGCAGATGCTAAACAACTGTGCATTCTTGGGTCCCACGTGGCCATGCTTGTTTGCTGTTGCTGTTTTTTGCATAACGCCACGTTTGGTGTGCTAGTATTTTGCTGAGGGTTTCATATTTATAACAGTTATCGGTCTGTAGGTTTTGTTTCTTGTGACATCTGGGTAATCCTGGTCTCCTAAAATGAGCCATCTGTTTTTTGGAAGAGTTTGTAAAGAATGAACAGTCACGCTTTGAAAATACTTTGCAGATGCCCACACTAGAGCCGTTTGGTCTCGGGGTTTTCTTTGTGTGAAGGTTTTTATTACGAGGCCGGTCTCTTGACTTGCCCCAGAGCGGAGCGGGTTTTCTGCTGTTCGGAAGTGACTCCCCGTGGTCTGTGTCTGCTCTGCTCTTCGGTGTTTCTTCTAGTTTCTTGTTTGGGGGTTAGTTTGCCCCACTTTCTTTTCTTTTCTTTTTTTTTCAGTTTCTTAAGGGAAGATATTAGGTTATTTATTTGGAATCTTTCTTCTTTTGGATGGAGTTTAACTTCTTCGACGTGTAGATTAGTTTTCCCCGCATCTCGGAGATTTTCTGCCATCGCTCGGCAAAGACTGTTCCAGGGGAGAACCGCGTGGCCATCATTGCCTTTCGTCCTCGGCGCGCAGTGCTGGGCTGCGGCGAAAGCTTCGTCTTCTTCCTGGGCCTTCAGGCTCTGACGGCGCCGTGCTTTGGTGTAGTCTTATTCGTGCGTTTGTGCCTGCTACTTGCAAGCTTTTGCATCTGTAGGTGTATAGTTTTCACTAGTTTTTTAAAAAATTGAGATAGCATTTACTTAAACGCTGCTTCCGGCCCACACCCCCCGCTGGAAGACTCCAGTCCCATCTGGGTCGGTGTGCTTGGCAGCGTCTCATAGCTCGCAGCTCTTCATCTTCATCTTCTCTGTGGGTTTTTAAATGTAGTTTCTGTTGCTAAAGGCTTCAAGTTTGCTAATATCTTTCTGTAAAATGTTAATGTATAGTTCGCCATTCATCTGATTTAGTGCGTTTTTTACTTCGGACATCGTATCTACCAACTGTTCGAGTTTGACTGGTCCTTTCCGTCTCTCGTGCCCCTTCAGTTCCCGAGCGTCTGAGTTCCATTTCAGTGACGCTTTGATGCGTCGATGACAGTTCCGCCGTCTGCATCCACTCTGGGATGGTTGTAATTGTCTGACAATTGTATTCATCACGAATCATGTCTTTCTGCGTCTTAATAGGCTTGGCGATCTCTGACTGGATGCCAAAACTTGTTTATCTTCCCTTATTGGGAGCCGGGGAGTTTCGAATTCCCACACGTGTTCTTGGGCTTTGTTCTGGGATGAGGCTAATTTACTCGCATGCAGCTCGGCCCTCTCCAGTCTTGCTTCTGTGCGTCCCGAGTGAGTCTGGAGCGGCGTCTGTTCTGAGAACGATTACTTGCCGTCATCGAACGGAGACTTCTCTGACCGCTCTGAGCAATGCCCCACGGTGCACGAGTTTTCCCGTGGGGCTGGGGGCAAAGGCTCCATTGCCAG
This sequence comes from Sturnira hondurensis, assembly GCF_014824575.4. NCBI lineage: Eukaryota > Metazoa > Chordata > Mammalia > Chiroptera > Phyllostomidae > Sturnira > Sturnira hondurensis. The sequence goes on along the minus strand of NW_028072798.1, from coordinate 11,217,681 downwards.
TCGGGTGTGAATGGCAGCCACCATTCCCTCTGGTCCTTCTGACGGGTTCATCCTGCCTCCTGCCCCCTTTTGGAGGGGCTCAGCCCTGCCTGGTGCTCTGCAGGGGAGGCCCCCTCAGTCTCCGGGTCCCCTCCTTGGTGTACCCTTCTCTCCAGCACACATCTGGTGAACTCGAGTTGCCTTGGTCTCCCCAACATGTCCACTGTTTCCTCAACAGGAGGATCTTTCAGGTTTTGCCTGGCGCCTGCCCCTGGGACACAGCTCAGAAACCCCCAGAGCAGGGACCTGGGGCCACCGTGGGTCTCTGCTCGTGGGCTTCCCATCTCCCATTGTCTGAGGCCCAGTGTTTTTAAAGTCATGTTTCATATGTTTTTGTCTGAATTTTATGACTATTTCAGGCAAAAACGTAAATACTGACCCTGTTACTCACCCTTGGCTGGGATTAGTCTTGTAATTCTAATGTTAATGCAAAAACCATTTTGGGAAACAGAGGAGGAAAGAACAGCTCTCAGCTAGTTTGATGAGGTTAGCATTACCTTGATATCAAAACTGGATGACAATATTACAGAAAAAAGAGAGAAAGAAATAGGGAAAAAGAAAAAGGAAGGAAGGAAGGAGGGAAACTACAGACCAACTTTACTCAGACACACAAATGAGAACATTTTAGCAGAGTGTCACTCAATGACACTTGCAATGTCAACACCTGGTGGCCCAGTTGAATCCCCCCCCCTCCCTTGGAATGTATGCAGGTGCTGGCACCCCCGTTACTGTGTAAGAGACTGTTCTGCGTGATGTGGGCCCAGCTCCTACTGGGAGATGCACAGGACTCACACCCAAAGATTGGTTCTCCCGTGGGGAATCAGGCCTGCAATGTGCCTGGGCCGCTTTGTCTTGCTTTTTGCTAAAAACTCCCTCACCCGGATTTGTGGCAAACATTTACTGCACAGTAACTTCCTAAAATCCAAGCTAAACTTTCCAAGGACAAGTGTAACTGGTCCAAACACTTTTGCCCTTTTCATTTGCAAATACCCCTCTTCTGCGATGTGGTTAGCGGCATGGGCTCCTTTGTTGTCTCTAAAAGGGAACCACCTAAAGCAACTGTGCACAGAAAATGAGGACCATCATGGAATGTGCGGAGAAACCCAATGAAGGCCGGTCATGGCGAAGGCTGAAGCTTTGGCTCCCCTCGAGAGAAAGGCCATGCTGCCCCTTTTCCTCCACTGGACGCGGCAGTCCCTGTGAACATCTCGGACACCGCCGGCCGGTGTCCACATCATTACTGTCCCGAGTTCGCACTTGCAGGATTCCCATTAAACCACTGCGTTTCCTCGGGCCCATGCCCGGTCAGTTCATCTCCAGGGGCGACAGGGTTGTGATTACTACACCGCAGTCAGTCAGGCTTCCTCTTGAACTCCCTACGAGCTCAGTATAAGCCTGTTCATGTGGGGCCCTTTTGTTCAAATGCGTGATCATCTCTCTAGATTCAGAGGCAGCGCCTGACAAAGTTCAGTTGACGTGGGACACAAGTTACTCGAGGAGGGAAAACGCCCGATGAAAGCCCTACAAGCTAACACCCCAAGGAATGGGCGTGCGGGAGAGGGACCCTTCCGAGGGCCCCCTGTGCTCACCACCAGCACCAGGCAGTCTCCGCTCCGCCCACCACCCCAACTCCATCATTAAACGGTCAATGTAAGAGAATCGATGTCCTATTTACAAGTAATAAATGTTAAAGTCTACACAATACTATTATTTAATCAACATAATGTCCCTAAATAACTGATTTAAGAACTAAAATATATACTATCATATACCAAGAAGAACACGTAGCAAATTTCAACATTTATACATAGTAAAGAAAAACCTCAGAAAACACAAACTTAAATACGAGAGCACACCCTCAACCTGACGCAGAGAGTGGACAGAAAGCCCCCCTCTCTCACTGCCTGTCTCCCACGATGGGTCGTGACCCGCGCTGCTGCCACGCGCACCAAATCGGGGCATCTCCCTTTGAAGGTCGGGAAGACGGGGGGTCTCCTTTCTCCTCATCTCTGTCCCACCTTGTTCTGAAAGTGCTTTCTATTGAGATACGGCAGTGAAAAAGACTAAATCCAAGCGACTAGAAAGAAAAAATGTGTTTAAGAAGATAGTACTGTTCAAGAAGAAAACACAAAGAAATCTACCAGTTACTGGAGTAGAACAGCCTCTAGGTTAGATGCAATTATCGTTTTTGTGGATTAATGACAAAACTATAAAATACAAAATGACATAAATTCCACTTACACTGTCATTAAACACAAATATTTGGGTGCAACTTCATAAAACACACGCACGTCTCTCGAATCGGGAATCGTAAAACAGCCCCACAGGAAACTGGCAGAGCTGTGCATGGACGGACAGACACACCGGGCCCGTGGACCTGCAGCCCCAACACTGTGAAGCTCTCTGCCGCCCACGACTGACTCACAGATTTAACACAATCCCAGTCAAGTCCAATGGTTTCAGGCTTTTTATAGAAATGGATGAGTTGGTTTTCAAATCCATTTTGAAATTCCAAGGGCGTAAAATGGGCAGAGTGAACTTCAGAAAGAACAAAGGTGGGAGAAGCCCGCTCTGTGACTTCGTGGCCTGCCCCGGAGCCGTGGTGCCGGAGTGGTGGCCACGTCAGGGCGCCGCTGTGCCTGGCCATCTGGGTGGACGCGGGGAAGAATCGACGGCAGCTGGCTCCTTAGAGCCCCACCAACACGCGTTCCAGGTAAGTCATCAAGGCCGAAACCATCAGGTTTCCAGAAGAAAACAGAGAAATGCCCTCTTGTGGTGCAAACTGGCAAAGGGTTCTTCACATTGACGTGGAGAGTACTTTCTATAACGGCAGCCCCGAGAGGCTGGGCTCCGCCAGAACGAAGACCTTCTGTGCGTGCGGCAGCGCGGCTGGGGAAGCGAAAGGGCAGGCCACACGCTAACAGAGTGTTTGCGAGGCACATCTCTGACGAAGGTCTCACATCCAGACTAGGTAACGAGCTTCCAAAAATAAAGAAGACAAACAACCCTGCTTCAAAGGGCCAAATAGACTTGGACATTTCACAAAGATACAGAAAATCGCCCATAAACTCTAGAAAAAGTATTCAGCCTCATTAACCATCAAAGAAAGGCCAAATAAAACCACAGTGAGATACGATTTCACAAACTTCAAAATGGCTAAAATTGAAAAGACTGTTAATTCCAAAAGCTGGCAAGATAGTGGAGCAACTGGAATTTTTATAGGTTGCTGGTGGAAGCACAAAGTGGTTGAACGGCTTTGGAAAACTGGCAGAAACATCACGCTGATGTTTTTACCCAAGTGAAATAAAAATATCCATCCATAATACAGCTTACACAAAGTGTTTTTCATTATAACCCCCAACGAGAAGCAACTCAAAGCTCTGGGGCGCGGAGAAGCAGGCCGCGCTCTGTTACACAACCGAGCGTGAGTCAGCAGCACGGCGAACGGACCGGCTCCCGTAGCCGCTCACCGGAACGGCCAAAACGCAGTGAGTGGAAGGAGGCAGACACAGCCGAGTTTATACCGATGCCTCCACCTACACAAAGTTCGAGAGCAAAGAACGCTCTTGCAAAGGAAAGGACACCAGCGTTGCGGCTGCCCGTGGTGGACGGAGGGACTCGGCTGAGGGTTTTCTGGGGCGGCGCACAGGTTCTGGGAGTGCTCAGCGCGAGGGCCACGCAGGCGCGTTCCTCTGTCCCATCATCAAAATCTCTGTCCTTTTTATGCAGATTTTATCTCAAATTAGGAGCTGGAGAAAAGTCTGGAAAACCGACATGGCTCTGCCGCATGACGCGCAGAGACAGAGCCTGCGACGGCCGGAGCAGGAAGCGTGTGGGGACACGTTGGGGGGAGAGCCGTGGCCCCCGAGAGGAGGACGGGGTAGGAGAGAGCCACTTGGTAAACTCGCTTTGCAGGAAGAGGAACCCCACCATAGCGGTTCACGGCTTCGTTTCTACACGTTACTGCCCTGTGACAACATTCCTGGGAGAGTGGCATCTCGTTAGAGACAAGTGCCCACTGTGTGTCACTGACCACAGAGGAAAAGGCAAGAACTGCCGCCGAGGCTGTGACGGCCGGCGGTCCAGTGGAGACCAGGGGCCCTGCAGAGCGCACCCCTGGGGGAAGCTTCCCCCCGTTCAGCCGGGGTCACTGAGCCGCCCCGTAGAGCAGTGCGGGCCCCTCACCCCACACACTGCAGGGTGACCTTGACGGTGTCTCCCTCGACACCAAGCCCTGCCACCTTCCCTGCCTTTTCTCTCCAAAACAAGGCCACACCGGCCACCGGCCCACCAGCTCCATGAGAGAAGTCCATCTTCTTGTACACTCACGGCGACTCTGCACTCACACTGCGCATTATTGGCTTGTCGTGGGTGCCCACCCAGCACTGCCGGGCGTGGTCCCTCGGGGGTCTGAATCAACAGTGACCTTTTGCCCGCATAACAGGGTCTGTCTTTGTTGTATAGACCTGCACAAACAGGTGGACACCTGAGCTCCGTTCCTCGCGACGGTCCCCAGGAACTGGCCTCAAACCCACAGTGGTTCCTCGGTCCACGCCATGGCCTGGCCCTGGCCCGGCCCCTCAGGCCTCCTCAGGTCGGCCCCTCGCCCACCCAGGCCTTGGCCTTTTCCCTCTGGACAGTGTCCATTTTCTCCCCCTCCTCAGGCTTCCCTGGGCCTGAGGCTGCCCGAGTCGTACACGTGCCCCCCACACCCCAACCCACCACCCAAGGCAGCTGCAGGAGTGGACAGGGCAGGGAGGAACCTGTGTTTTCCAGGCGCTTCCGCGGCATCGTCAGGCCCGTGGGCCTGCCAGCAGCCAACCCGACGAGGCCGACAGCAGGCGAAGGGGTGGGCGTGAGGCCTCCGCTCCGTCACGCCTGCCCTTGGGCGAGCGTTTTTTCTTGCTCAGTCTGGCTTGTCTCCCTGGAAGACAGGAGGAGGAGGAACGGCCGGATCGCTTTGCAGACCTTCACCGCAGAGGACGCTGGGGAGTTTTCCAAGTTCTCTAGGACGCCGCAGTGGGGAACGGAGGGTTCGCTTGTTTGTTTTAAAGGAGATCCCAGCAGCTGTGGGCTTCAGTCTGAGGTCAGCAGCACAAAATGAGTTTTCTGATAAAGGGGAATTTACCGCAGCATCTGTCTTTTCCTGGGTAGCTTTAAAAATCCAGCCACTAACAAAGAAGCTTCCAAAAATAAAAAGACAAGGAAAATTACAATTAATCAGATGCACATTTTGGGAAACAAACTGATTTCAGGCTAGTACTGATACGTGATGAGAAGACTCATCTCTTCATCTTGCGTTCGTGACTAGTGTGCAATGACCATGTGGCCGTGCTGTCTACAGAACCTGCGGGGTGACGTCCCCACGAGTCATTGTGACGAGTTTGCCACTGCAGCCGAGTGCGGTGTCACGGGAGGCTTACCTGAGGCTTCAGCGAGGGCGGGGCCCCCACGCAGCGCCGTTCTCCTGGAGCAGAGTAACGGTTCCCATGTTACCGTGGACCGGCAGCCAGTGTTCATAAAGGAAAGAGAGCCCAGGGCCTTTGACACTGAGCTTAGGAAACTGGGGGCAGGAGCCTGTCTGCTGAGCCAGGCAGCTGCGGCTTCACACCCCAGGGGCAGGGACATTGCTCCTCTGAGGGGATGGACACCCCTCCCTTCCCCCTCTGGTACCAGATAGTTTGGGGGGCGCAAGGGGAGGTGCTGGGCCCATGAAAAAGCCTGTGAGTGCTTGGGAGGTTCCTTGGTCATTTTGGAAAAGCATCCGGTCCACCCCAAATCCCAGCGGACATGTTCCCAGGGGAACGGAGATGCGCTCTTGCGTGTGACCTGCCCTGGCCCCGTCCATTCATGCACACTCTGCCGCCACGCAGGGCCGTGGTCACACCTGAGCTGGCCTCCCACGAGGCCCTGGCACCCTGGCTCGCACGCCGCCTGCAGCCGGCCGCGGCACAGCAGCCATGTGCCCCTGAGAGGCACGAACAAGAAGTCCAGGTCACTCCCTCCCAATACGTAAGCTACTCGGGCTCCGCGCCCAGCCGCGCCAACTTCTCTGACATCACCTCTCACCTCTGCTCCCCCTGTCCTGGTCATGGTCTCCCCGTGGGCGTCCTGAAGACAGCTGCACACGCCCTCTGCCCACTGTCCGTACCGCTGTCCCTCTTCCTCCAGGTCTGTGCAGTGACGATCACACACACACATGTCCAGGAGCAGCTCACCAGCTTGTTGAGGATGTGTTGGCTCTGAGGGGTCCTCTGGGCTCCTCAAAACCTGACGTGGTGCCCCCGATGGACCCAGTCAGCCTGCAGCCGTCAGGGGAATGAACAGAGAGTTGCGGCCTGACCACAGCGATGCCAGGCTGCTCTGGGGAACCTCTGGTGCTGGCCGTTGTGCGAGACGGTGCCCTGGTGAGGCGGGCCAGCTTTAATATGGAGGGAAACGCCTCCCCTTGTTTGCAGCCGCAGGGCGGTCCCGGGCGGCTATGAGCGTCCTGCAGGTATTCTGGCTGCGTCTTCCTCTCGTGTGGGCAACTGAAGGTGAATGAGCAGCCGCAGAGGTTGCAGCGGACAAGGGTGGCTCTGACCGCCACAGGGTGTCCACTGGGGCCCTCACTGCCCCACGAGGGACACGGGGCTGACATGCAAAGGCTGAAGCGGTTTGGCGATCAGATGTTAGTAGTTTAACACACAGGTGTTCTCAGTGGTGGAAATGCAGATTTGGTTCGTTTATCTTGAGACCTTCACTAAAAGAAAAGGAGAGCAAAAAAGGTGAGCTAGTTAACCTCTGACGAAAGAGAAGAAGTTTCACAAAGAGGGCAGGATTTTGAAAAATAAAATTTATAAGTGGAAAAAAACGCTGAGATGTTTTATTTAGAAAAATGTTGGAAGTGATGGCTACGGAAACAAACGAGTGAGCCCTTACCTGGGGCATCCACACCTGTCACTGCATAAGCATAAACGATCTCATGCCGCGTGGAGGGTTTTAACTGGGTCATACTCTCATTTCCCACTGAGCTCCGATAATTGACTGCATTAGGACCCACCTTTTAAAAAGCTGTGATTCTCAGATAGCGTGAACTTCAAAACAAGAAATACTGGTTAAAAGAAGAGATTTACAACTTTCACGTGTAAGGAGCCCCCGAACAAATGTAGGTACTCAATCTGGAAGAAAACGTAGCTGGAATGTTCACAAGGTCTGCAGAATTTTCAAAGCTGGCGAATAATCTTCCATAAGAATCTTTATCCTACTTTCTCTATCTGAGGGTAGTGAAGTTTTGAATTTGGGTTTGAAACAGCTGCTCTGAATTATCCAAAGAAATTTGTGCTGACCTCCGGGAGGTTGAGAGAAAGAGCTCCTTCCAGCTAAGGGTCAGGACCCAATAGGCCAGGTGTTTGGGCCGCTGTTTCCAAGTGGGCGCTGGGCAGTAGCCGCAGGGAGGGGGCGGTTCGGGCAGACAGAGCTCGCAGGAGTGGTGCGAGACATTAGTGCGTGGAGGTGATGGAGATTCAGGGCGGAAACGGAAATGAAATGCGGTCTGTCCAGACCACGTGGGAAACACCTTTATCTTGGAAAGTCTTAGATTCTAAGTTTAGGAGGTTAAGTTTCATTTGGTAGATCGACATCTTGAGAAGCAGGTGAGTCTTCTCCCCGCTCCCCACCTGGACTGTCTCCTGGCCACATGCAGGAACTCAGAGGCCCGGGGCCTGGAGTGACCACAGCACAGGAGGGGTCAGGAGGCCAGGTCACCGCCATGAGAAAAGCTATCAGCCGAGTGGGAAGGCCCTTGACCGAGCTTTTGGCGCTTCCTCACCAACTTTCTCTAATACTGAAATTTTACTGCCACAGCGGTCAGTAACCACACTAACACAACCCTGCTGCCTCGTGCTCACCAGAGGGCTGCTGCAGCTCCGGCCTACGCATGTACTTGCCAGTTGAGTTTCTCCTGCATAAAGACTGTTCTCTGGAGCATCGTATCACACCTTATTGACAAACCTGGGTTACATGGCCACCACAAGCTGCAAAAAACGTTACTCAGACACACTGTGCCCTGAACAAACTCGGGGTTTTGTCAGACAGACTAGGAAAGGAACAGTGTCTGAGACTTTTTCCGACAAGAGAGAGCTCAGCAAGGGGCCCGACTGGACAGTCAGCGGCACATTCTCCCTCTAGGACCCTCCAAACCACGAAAGAAACCGAGTCCGGAGACCATGGGGCGTTTCGAAGTCGCTGGGCTGATGAGCCAGGAAAGGCAGGAAGTCAGGGGACGCTGCCCTGGCCAGCACAGCAAAGCGGCGTTTGCTGCGTTTGTCTCCTTCATCAGGTTCAGGGAAGCAGGAGGCGCCTGTGGGTGCTCAGCACGAGTCTCGGTGTCCCGACCACTAGCGAGTCCACGATACATGGGGGAGGGCGCACTGGCGACAGAGGGACGGGCAAGGGCAGGCAGCCGCACAGACCGAACGACCGCACACAGCTGCTGCGTGAGTGACTCGGAAACAGAAGTGACGACACAGGGTTGACCCCCAGCCTGCGTCACCTGCTGTCTGGACAGTCGCTTGTCGGGAAGACTGAGCCCTCCAGGGGACCGACAGGCTTCCTGGGGGACAAGCCACCCAGTCACCAGCACCACGACTCTCCCAGCCCCTTTCCTCCGTGGCTGCTGAGCGGCCTAGAGTCCGGGAGCCCAGCCCAGCCCCGGGGGGCCCAGCTCCGGAGCAGCCAGGCTGGCAACTGCTGTGTGGACACGGGCGCCTCGGTGGAGACCAGGATGTTCACCTGACGTCCTTCCCATCAACCCGACAAGGACAGAAAAGAGAGGAGATGACAAAGGGGTGACGGACAGAGCCACGGCCTTGGCGACACTTGCGGGGCGGGGGGAAGGGGCCGCCCTGGAGAGCCCAGACCTCCTGCCACGCCGCCCAGTAGGGCTGCTGCCCATTGCGTGGGGCTGTTGAATTTTAGTAATTTAAATGAAATTCCAAATTCAGTCTCTCGGTTCCTGTAGCTACGTTTCCAATGCTCACTGTACAGGCCCAGGGTCTAGAACATTCCCACTGTCCCGGAGAGGTCTGCCAGATGGACGGTCCTGCCTCCCAGGAATCGGGACCAGGCCACATCCGGCCTGCGTGGGGGCGTCCGGTCAGGGGGCACGGCTCTCGGCACGGCCGCTCGGGTTCGAGGGTCCCAGGGGCTCCCAGTTCTCACAGCAGCAGAGTCCCAGGGACACCTGTCCCTTCCCGGGAGCCCATGTGAGAGGGCCGCCCGTCACACGCTGGGTGTAGGGGGAGCCCCAGACTATATTCCCGGGAGCCACGACCTCGGGCTGTTTTTTTAACGACTTTGTTTTCTTTCAAATCTGAGTTTAATTTCCCACTGAGTCACAACACCTCCGTGGCAGAAAATCTAGTCTCCTTGTGTCCAAGTGAAAACTGCCGAGTCATGGGACACTGAGTCCTTTCCAACTTGAACTTGCACTGACTCAGAGGCTGTTCCTGTTTCCTCCCAGGAGGGGGGGGTCTGCAGCCCCCAGGGGCTCACATGGCCTCTCTGTGCCTTTGGGGGGAAGAAGTGGATGGTCTGCCACTGTCTGGGCACCCCTGGAGCCACGGAGGGGGACCACACAGCCTGGCCTCGGTCACCTGCCTGCGACACCTCCGCGCGGCCACCGTGGGCAGGGCCGGGGCCCCGCAGGCCAGGTGGAGTCCGTCGTTCTTGGCCGAGCAGCCCGCTGCCTGTCTCTCTGCCCCTTCCCAGCCCTGGCTGAGGGCCTGAGGAAGACAGGGGTGGGGGACGCCGTGTCACACAGCAGCACGGCACCCCCTCAGCTCCTCCGCCTGGACCCTCTTGTCGGCCCTCTGTGCGGCGGCCGCCAGTTGGTCTCCACCCTGGGACATGCTCCTCCAGGCCACGGAGCGGAGCAGCCCGCCTCGTCTCTGCCCTTTGGGATCCACCGTCTGGGCTGAGCTTCACTCCGGGGCTCACTGTCCGAGTCCCACGATGTGGCACTCTGGCAGATGGAGGGATGGTGTCCCGGCCACTGGCCCAGCGCCGTTCTCACAGGCGATGTCGGGAGGGACTCCGAGCAAGAGCATGGCTCCTCGTCTGCAAGGCGGGCTCTGCTGCAGCCTGCGATGTCTGTAGCTGCGCAGGCGCCTCTGGGGGCCGCTGCCCCTGCCTGGAAGTCCTCCCGCCAGAGGCACCGTCCACTCCGCTCTCCTCGGACGTTTCACCACTTGGGGCGGAAGCAGCATCTCAGAGGACACTCGAGACAGGAGGCCCTCGCACTTGGAAGAGGTTTAACAAGGCAGGTCACTGTGGACACTGTCAGACAGGCCTCGGTTTCGTAAATGACAGCAGCCTGTGCGCATTCTCTGCAACTGCCCCCCGGTGTCTCCTTCGAGACTGCGGTTCCGGAGCCATGCAATGACACGGGCAGGGCAGTGCTGAGTGGGCGAACTGAGAACACAAATTCACACGCACCTCTCTCCACAGACGTGAAAACGCTCTGACGTCTTTCGCAATACTCTCCCGGGAAGCCTCACGCCCATCAGCACGTCGGGCAGGCCGTCCCGCCTCACGTCCTAGCGGGTGGGAAGTCTAGGGCACCAGCACACGCAGACACCTGGCCCTGCGTGATCCCACGGGGCCCGGGCTATGAGCTTCAGGTGACTTCTCGGAATTTTAAAACTTGGTGCAACAGCAGACAGGACAACATCGTCTGAAACGTGTCTACGCAGTTAGAAAATGGCTTATGGATAAAGACTGTCACTTGTTTTATGTTTTCCTTACTTTCCAACTTCCCAGGAAGGGGAGGCTGTGCGTATATTTGTTCCAGGCTGTGGGAAAAAAGAAAAAAGGAAAGTGAGCTTTCTTTAATAACTAACTGGCACACGGGGCACAGTTTCCTAAAGTAACAGGACCGACGGGTAAACATTTTCAAAACGCCGCGTCCGGTGTTTATTTCGAGCCCCGAGATGCAAACCGCCCCAAAGACCGTGGCTCCGCCCCCCACAGGGCGGTCCGAGGCGGCCCTGCGGGGGGTGTTGCTGCCCCAGGAGGGACACGCAAAGCCCCTGGTCCTTCCTGCGTGTGAAGTCCCTGTTCAGATGCTGTCATTAGCAAATAATTAAAGGGAAAATGTGGTCAAGACACTTAAAGATCCTCGAACGTACCCCTTTACCCCTTTTGTTATGAAAACACCACTCAAGAGAGCCTCGGTTGAGAAGCGACCAGTTTCGCTCCGCACCCCCGCCNCCTCCCCCCCCCCCCCCCCCCCAGTTCTCCAGAGGCCCCTTGCAGGCAGAAGTGACGAGGACAAACCCCGACCGTGTGTCAGTGATGAAGCTGCTTTTCTTCGCGTCCTCACCTTCCGTTCAGCAGATTGGATACCACCCAGTCTTTCTCCTCCCACAGGGAGTGAGCCACTAGGAACTGAATGGTCTCGGTTCTCTTGGACCCACCGCATCGGGGCCCACCCCACACCCCCAAAACGCGGCCTGAGGCGCTGAGGGTCCCGAGGGGCAGATGGTCAGTCTGCAGCCGACCTTCAGACTCCCCATGGAGCCTACTGGGGACGAAGGCGCAGGTCAAGCCCGTGTCCATGACACAAGGCTCTCATCCCGTTCCTCTGTTTCCACGCACACTTCACCCTGATGACGCTCGTCTTGTCTGCGACACAGTTTAGGAAATCGGAAGCTGGAGTTTTGAGACGTGAACAAGACATGCCAATCTCATGCCTGCGATCGAGAGGGGAAGCCTGGCTCCCTGCGGCTAACAGCCGCAATCTGCACTCTGGGCATTTGCAGTTCCGGACGCCTGTGGTCACCAGCAGTGTGATGGCCAGAGACCCAGTTCTCTGTCCGGCCGCAGGGGTGTCTGCCCCACCACCTGCAGGCTGCATGTGGCCCAGGGTGGCTGTGAATACGGCCCGACACAGAATCATGACTTTCCTTAAAACATCATGAAATTTTTGTGTGTACGATTATATGTCACAAGGTATTTAATGTGTGGCCCAAGACAACTCTTCTTCCAGTGTGGCCCAGAGACATCGCCGGGCCGGACGCCCCTGGAAAGCAGCTTGTGTCACCGCAGGAGTCTGGCTTGGGGACCCAGGAGCAGGTCCTCAGGGTCACACACAAAGCTTCCAGGCTGGGGAGAGAGTGCACCTCGATGTCTTCCTAGGAGGCCCGCAGGGGTCTCCGTGGAGAAACAGCATTATTTCGGGGTGAGTTAGAGAATGCATTGCAGGATCAGCTGGCAGCGCGTCATTTGTAAAAGCACACCCGGAGTCCCTGGCTTCCGAAAGGGTGACAAGCACTTTCTCCTGCCACCCCCCGCTTGCCTTTCGTCACCCACGTCGCAGTGGTCCCATTTGCCGGCCGGACCCGCAGGGCGGTGTGAGCCACAGGGGATAAAAGCAGAAGCCATGGAGTTGCTGACGTGCCTCAGAATGAAACCAGATATTCGTTTGAGGTCCTGAACATTTAGATCATCTCCCCGCTGATTTTGTCTCACTGCGTGTTTCGCACACCCTTCTCCAGAGCCGAAACGTCCCTTCCTCCACTGTGCTTTTGATTTAAATGTTGTATGCAAAAACAACAACCAATGGGCTTCTAAAAACGGAGAACAGTGTTATTTGTTTGCCCCATGGAAAGCTTTGTTTGTCTCGCCTTTTCCAATATTTTCTTCTTGTTTAGTTTTCAGTTTTCTGAGTAGGATGCGTCTCAGTGTGGTTTTCTTTCCGTTGATCCTGTTCGCGGTTCACTGGATGTTTGAATCTGCACATCTCGTCTTTAATCATATTTGGGAAGCTTCTTGTCATGACCCCTCCGGTGATTTTTCTCCAATCGCCCTGTTCTCTTCTCCCATTCGGACTCTCCAATGACGCAAGTACTGGACTTTTGATGTCATTTAAGTCTGTGCTCTCCGCGCTGACTTTGCTGTCTGTGGTTCCCGGCCCCGAGCTCTGCCCTCAGAGGTGTCGGACGTGGTTGTCACTGGACCTGTTGAAACAAACACGCCCAAAATGAGGGAGACGGCCATTTGCCAAACACCCTGCCCCGGAGCAGGGCGTGATTATCACTATTAGTTTTTGCATTGAGTGACATCATCATTTCAGAAAGATTAGTTAGAATTTATCCTTCCTCCGTTTTGGCTTTTTTTTCTCAAATGAAATAATGATGATGAGAGTAAATTTCCCTACAATGTTTACTTGGCAAAAAAATGAAAATGTGAAGTTGGCAACCACCTGCTGGTCTTGGAGTCTATCGGGTGATTCTGAATTCCCGAAATCTCAGTGTCAAGGAGCCAGGCCAGTCCTGCCTCTCGGGCGCTAACGGGAGCCCCTGTTTCCCAGGAGGATCCGTCTCGGCGGACGACATGTCGTTTCACTTCTCAGGGTGCAGACGATGCGACTCTGTGTCCACGGGATTCTGCGAGTAAACAGGAAGAGGGGACCGCACAAACCTCCTCTCCCCCTTGTGAGTCAGGGCTTTGAAACGCAGCCGCCCCCACTCCTGGAATGCGAAATATCTCCAGCCGTCTCTGGAGAAAGAGATCAAACACTTCATTGGCTTAGAACCACGACCGTGTTTTCCAGAAAGACATTTCTTAGCTGCTCCTTCCTTGGTGGGGCCGCCTCCTCCACTCGTGTGCAAAACCGAAATTCCTAACCCAAGTATCAGACGATGGAGTCCATTTGCTACTCCCTGACAAGATTAGTGATTTCATTAAACATTCTTTCCAATGGCTTCCATCTGTTCCTAAAACCAATTTTGAGAGGAACTGAGTAAAAAAGAAAAAGAGAGAGAGAGAAAGAACTCACGGAGTCAGACAATGGTGTGATCCCAGGGGGGTGCCTGGGGGTGGTGTCAACGGTGCTGGAGGGAGGCTTGGCGGTGAGCACACCCTACAACACACAGGCGGTAGAGCCGCGGGCCCGAAACCAGTCACCTGTGCCACCTCAGTAAATTCAATAAAGAGCAAACAAGTTTTCATCAATTTTGAAAAGTCCTTGAAACAGAACATTGTTGGTTTTTAAACGTGACTTTCCCACTATTTCTTGAAACTCAGGGGGGACGTGCACAGCCTTCTTCACAGTAATGGAGTCTCATTCCACGAGGCCGTCAGCAGCAGGAGAGACCACCGGCCTGGTGGTGGGGCTGGCACGGTGGCCCTGCGAGGTCCTCCCCGTCCTGGGCTCAGCCCCAGAGCCAGAGCCCATCGGCCCCACCCAGCTTGGCCTGACCTGCGCTGCTCTTTTTTGAGGAAATAGCAAGAGGAACAGCGTCCCTGGGAAACCCCGGATCCGCAGCGCGAGCTGGGATTCAGAACGATTCACCGGGTGCAGCTTTCCTCCGGAACAGCAGAGGAAACGCTGATGGTGGGCCCATTGCCAGCAAGAACTGGCCGCTGAGGGGCCCCTGTTCACCGGGTCTGGGGTTCCGGGGCTCTGGGCAGCTTGCTCAGATCTGAGGGCTGTTTCCGGGGCCACCAAGGCCTTGCCTTCCATCCTTGTAGTTTGTTCACAGTTGACCCTCACCTACTGCAAGGCCTTCGAGTTTTCAAAGGGTGCACTCCCACAGCTTTTGAGTTTAAAAATGGAAAAATAAATGTAAATTTTTATAGTTTTCCAAAACTTACTTACTCATTTTCATTCGGCCACATCCATTTTGCCTTTGGTCTCCTATGGAATGTAGGTTGAACTGGAAACTATTTGTGGTTAAGCCCAATATGATTTTATTGGAATAACAAACGGTCCATCGGGAACGCTTTGGAATGGTAAGCGTTCACACGCACGGCTCTTCACCGGGCCCTTCCCTGCGTGGAGGGTCTCTCTGCCCGAGCTGTCCTTGCCCATGTGATGTGGGCAGCCTCCTGAGCCTGGTAGTTCTGCTGTGTCGTCCACTGGAACTGTCCCCTGGAGGTTAGACAGCGAAAGGCGCAGACCCAGGTGGCCGCAGAGAACACAGGGGCCGACTGTTTCCCTGTGTGGGGTCTTGCATTCCCGTGTACATCGGGACACCAAATCATCCCTCCTGTGGTGGGTGGCAGGGGGCTCCAGTGGGTTTCTGGATGAGGACCTTGTCCGGGGGACCCCCGATCCAAACACACACGTTGGAGAGGAGGCCACACTGGGCTGAGCATGGCCAGGAAGGCCTGTGGTTTGGGGTTGAGGGAGAGAGGGCGAGGTGGGAACACAGGAGAAGACAAACGGAGGTGGGAAAGGCAGGAACTCGCTTAGTTCTTGATACGAAGACTTCCTGAAACCCTGCAGGAGGTTTGGCAGGAAGGTCTGACATCCACGTGCAGAGTAGACGGAGGCGGGGCTTGGCGCAGGGGCTTGCCTGGCCCAGGGGCGCTGGAGGGAGGAGGGAGACCCGGAGGCCTGCAGAGGGCTCTGTGCACTCACTGACTGTGACGATGGCTACCACGGCTAAGGTGACCCCATTCTTGGTGCTGGGAGGTGATGGCCAGGCTGTGGTGGTTGGTGGCCCCTTCAATGCACAGGGAGGCCTTGAGGAAGTCCCCCTGGGGCCTGAGAGCTCTCTGCCAGGGCCATACTGCCCTTCATGCCACTGACAAGGGTCATGGCTGTTCTGTCTGCATTTGTGGGGTCAGCCCTGGGGGTTCTTGGGGTGGCAGCAGACCTGGTTTTTCTCCTGCCATCTACCTCTCTGGGTCACCAGTAGAAGCTGCTGGGAAGGAACACCAAGTCCTCAGGGACGTGTTAGGGGATTTGTGTGTCCACAAAAAATGTGTTGGAGCTCTGAGCCCCATGGGGTGACTATGCACTCGACCTCCCTTGGAAACAGTCACCGCAGAAGTGATCGCTTTAAGGTGAGGTCAAAGGCCCCCCCGTCCAACAGGGCTGTGACCCCCAAGTGGAGACGAGGATGTGGACACACAGGGAGCACGGCCCTGTGAAGGCACACGCAGACTGTGGCCGTGCAGCCGCAGGCCAAGGGACACCTGGGCCACCGGGACCTGGAAGAGGCTCTGAAGGGACGGTGGCCTTGGGACACCTTGCCCCAGACCTCGGGCCACCTGACCTGTTGTTCCGAAGCACCGGCGGGGGGTTAAGTCCCTGAAGCCAGGGACTCGCACAGGGTGAAAGGTGGTGGGAGAGGCTGGCGAGAGTGGAGCGAAGCGGTCAGGGTTTTATTTCTTTGTCCCCTCAGGACGCCACGTCCACGTTCTGAACCCAAACAGTTCCTACCAGGGCCTCAGTCATTTTCTCACCTGGAAACTGTGCCATTCGCTGTGTATTTTTCATTTCCGTTTCAAGTTGCATAAGAAATACATGGGTTTTTCTCCCGTGACGGAATAAAGGGTGTTGTTTCTAAGAGTGCACCCAATGATTAAAAGCAGTTCTCTCACCATCGCGATTTGGGAGGTGTCGGGTCGTCTTAGAACAGGCGTTGTTTTCCCAAATGACCAGAAGCGTGCGCTGAACCAGTGGGGTCGCTGCCCTTCCTGGGGAAATTCCCTCCCCAGGGCTGGCGACCTCACCCTCCCTGGCCTGTGGGGCAAAGGACCCCTCGGACTAAAGTCGCCCCCCAGTACTCAAGTGCCCGTGAGCATGGGGTCGACGCCCAGGCGAGTGTTTCCGGCTGGTCAGTGTTCCTGTTACTCCCCAATGCGTCCCTCTCCTGAGCACTGGCACGTGGCTGGAGGGTGCTGGACAGCGCGACGCTGGAGAGGGCCAGTGGGGATGTCTGTCTGCCCTCCAGATTGACAGTGGTGCTTCCCGCCTGCTCCGGTCTCTGCAACAGTGGCCGCGAAACCTCCCCTTGCTCACAAGGGCCTGTGTAGAGGGGTGGAAGTTCACTCTTTGCTAAGAGCCCCCCAGAGACCAGGGATGAGGCAGAGTGCACGGCAGAGGCAGAGCCGAGGGCTCAGCGGTGGTCCCTGAACGGGCTGGGCGCGGGCTCAGGTGCCAGGGCCCATGTCTGGAGACCTCGGCTGGACCAGTGAGGGAGGACTGGTGGTCCGGGATGTGGGAAGACACGGAGGGTGGCAGAAATGCTCCTCAAGGAGAGCTCCAGGGGGAGAGGGCACTGTCCCTCGTCCCCTTCTCTGTCCCACCTGCGAGCCACAGCCACACCTGGTGCCAGGAGGCGACGGCCGAGGGCACCTCACCTTCCGTGGAAACTCCTGGGGTCCCTGAGAACACGTGGGGTCTCCGTGTCCCCAGAACAGCCTCTGAGGCTCCTTGCTGGGAGTGTCTGTGTGTGCTTTCTGTCCCAGCGGAGCTGGCCCTGTACCTGCCCTGTCACATCTGTCTCCGTGGGACCTGTTGGAAGGGGTGGCTGCAGCTGCTGCACCCGTGTGTCCCTGCGGGACGGCCTCTAATTCTCTGGGGACAGAGATTTTGTGGGTCTGCCCTGAGTTGCAAAGCTTTTTCAGATAATCGTAAAATCACATCTTTAGACCAGAGTTTGTGCTGCATCTCTCGCTCCAGGTGCCCTCGGTGGGACCGGTGGCAGGGAGAGGCTTCGCCTCCCAGGGTCTGCCGCTAATCTGTCCTTCCTGCCCTTTTCCCTCGCCTTCCCAAGAGCTCTCTGCTTTGTTCCCACCCACAGAGTCCAGACTCAGTGTCCTGAAAACAGTGTCCCGAGGAAGGGACAGCAGGGACAGTGAGTGACAGGTCAGACACACAAGCAGCTTCTAACCTCTCACACAGAGACCCCCAGGGCAGAAGGAGCCAACGGGGCTCTGGAGGTGCCTATAGTGCCGACTGCCCAGCTGCCCAGAGAGTCGGGAAGGTGCGGCCACGGCATCTCCACCAGGCTCTGCCAAGGCCTCTGGCGGCCTCACAGAGTACGGTGCACAGCTGCCGCGGGCTCCTCTGTGGGCAGCCATGCCTCACGGTGCAGCCTCTGTGGCGGCCCGGAGGACCACAAATGGTGTCCTTCAGAGTGACAGCCCCCAGGAGTTGTCAGGCCTGAAGTATCAATGTCTGGGCGCTGGGGGAGGATGGCCCACCCAGACTTAGGCTCAACATGGTGTCACCCCTCTTGATGGCACGGGGCTCAGGGAAGCTCCCTGGCCACTGCCATCCAGGCCACAGGTCTCCTCCGTTCTTTACAGGACTCCTGAACAGACAGAGCCAGAGCCAGGGGGAGGGACAGTGACAAGGGAAAGGACCAAGAACCACAGGACTAGAATCACCTCCACAGCTGACTAACGTCAGTGCAGAGCGCTACTCACAGGTGTGTGGTTCGGCCAGTGATCCTGCTGGCCAATCCCATCGACTTCGGCTCTGAAGCGCTGTTCCCAGCCGGCCTCCTCTGCTGTGCCCTGGAGCAGCTGCCCCCCATGCCCTGTCCCTCCACTCGAGCCAGCCCCCCACCTGCCTGAGGAAGCCCGTGCGAGGCTCGCCCTGGCTGAGCAGGCAGAAACTCAACTGTCCGACCCCCCCACCCCGGCCACCGCATTTGCCCCCATGTCCCTGCAGACCCTCCCCCACTCTCCCACTGAACACGAATTCACCCAGTTGGACTCGGCACCTTCCAAGCACCTTGCGGGGTCTGTGGACATCGGGGGCTCGGCGCCTGCTGGCCTGGGACCGAGGGCTCCTGAGCCAGATAGTCTCCTTGGGTCGCATAAGAAAACACAATTTTTCAGTGCAGCCTGCAATGAACACCCCCTTTTCGGGGAGGCTAGGCTCCTTCCCTGGCACCGTGATGGGCTGCTCTCCTCCCTCTCAAGTCTCTCATTTCTCTCAAGTCCTAGAAGCCAGCATCTGCTGGAGCGGAGCCCCCGGGGCATTTACAAGGTCACCGCAGGCCCTGCTCAGGCCAGGGTCTCACGGAGGGCGCCGCGTCGGGGAGAGACTGGGCACCAGGTCTCCTTCTGGGTTCTGTGTTTAATTTTTACTGAACTTGTTGGGGTGACATAGGTTAATAAAATTATAAAGGCGTCAAGCCCACAATCTTGTATCCATCGCCTGGGAAGAGACTGGCATTTGGACAGTGCTTATTTTGAACAGGTCCAAGTGACAGTCTTTGACGGGACAATTTTACTTCGAGGACAGATGGGGTGGAGCGCACATCCATGAGGACACAGGAGTCTGGTCCCACGTGTGGCGGCGACCATTTCTCTCTTCCAACAGTCCCTCTCGCCCACCCCCACCCCCTGCACCCACCCAGCTGCCCGCCAGGACCCCAGGTGTGGGACCAAACTTGCCTGTCCCCACCCACAGTCCACCCTTATTGACTATAAACCAGAGAAGACATATTAAGAGCGAGGCTGCAAACGGGAGACCTGAACGGTGTTTGCTTTTTTCCATTCAGATCGTATTGGGTTGAGAGAGGGCAATTATGGGAACCAGCAGGGAAGCGAGCCTTTCTTGTAACTGCGCCTAGGGTCGCCGCACGGCGCCCACCCCACACACGGGGACTGGTGGTCCCACGGAGGCACTGAAGCTGCAGCAGTCCCGGGTGGTCCGGGCCCAGCCTGGGGCCCAGTGTTCGGAGGGGCTGCCTGTGTGGCTGGTGCGAGGACAATTTGGGGTTTGTGGTTTAATTCACAGAAGAAGTGCCTTTAATCAGGCGGCAGGAATGCTGTCCCGCGTGAGCAGCGGGGAGCTGCTCCCACGGGGAGGCTGCCCATGTCGGGGGGCTGGGGCTCCTGCCCAGGGCCTCGACTTTGCAGGCAGCTCCTCAGCGAGGCAGGGACTTCCCTGCAGCCACTGCCCTCCCTGCCTTGGGGCAGGCTGGTCGCCCGGGGTGGCCCAGGCTTCTTGCAGGAACTCGCACCTGTGTGGCCCCCCAACCCCGTGCCCACAGAGGTCCCCATGGGCAGAGGGGCCGGGACTCCATGTGCTGCCTGGAGGCCAGCGGGGCCCTCTGTTCCCATCCGCCCCTGGACAGCAGCACGTGGCTGGAGCACCCGCCTGGAGCCCAGGCCTGTCTGAGCTCCGGTTGTGACCGTGAAAGGCGCAGAAACGCTGTCCCCACAGGTAGACGCTGCGGTCGGTTCATGGCTGAGCCCCAGGGAGGAGCCTGCTGTGTGCAGAGCCCTGTCTGCAGGAGCGGCGGGTCCCACTCGGCGCCCATGTGCCCTGGGGGGCGGGCGCCCAGCTCAGAGCTGCCACCCCCCAGGCGTGTCCGCTGGCAGGCTCGGGAAGGGGACAGTTCAGTCATTTCGTCACAGGCGAAGCTGTCAAACAGGCACTGACCAGTCTCCGGAGGGAAGGCTGCCAGGATGATTCTGGAAGGCAACTCTTTTACTCAATTCTCAGGAAGAAAAGCATTTATACAAAGCCCTTTGATTGGCAGGACAGAGGTCACAAGCCACCTTCCTGGTAGAAAACGGCCCCAACGACAAGGACACAGTGATGATGACAACGGAACATCAGAAAGGGGCTCAGAGCTCGGGCCACAGTTTATCAGATGCCATGTTGGTGACTCTGGCTGGTTAGGGGCCAGGTCACTTCGGCTGTGTCTTTGGAGAGATGTTTTGTCTTCGTGACGCCACTGGCCCCACTGTTCACGTCGGGGCTGTGCCTTTGACCTCTCGAAGGCAGGTGTCTCACCTGGGCAACTGGCTTGTCACGGATGGGGACGCAGGTCCCCAGCAGTGCCCAGAGGCT
The DNA here is from genome assembly GCF_014824575.4 of Sturnira hondurensis. Taxonomy (NCBI): domain Eukaryota; kingdom Metazoa; phylum Chordata; class Mammalia; order Chiroptera; family Phyllostomidae; genus Sturnira; species Sturnira hondurensis. The sequence goes on along the minus strand of NW_028072798.1, from coordinate 11,197,049 downwards.
GGGTCCACCTTGCTCTTAACTGACGGTGACACCAGCACAGAGAGGCCGAGGGGGCCTGAGTGTCAGGAACAAGGTGCCTGACCCTGAGCCACCAGCGGGTGCGACGGGCAGGGTGGGGGGAAACATGGACTTGAGTCCATTTTGAAAACGTACTTGAACGTTTTCTCCTCGGAAGCTTCTCTGGAAGAGCCATGCCTCACACATGCTCCTGCCTCCTCGAAGTCACCACCATCGCGTGGGGCGGGTGTTCAGAAACGTTCTGTGACAAAGACGGCAGTTGGTCCCGACCGTCCGTCCAAGTCAGGACAGCACCGAGCGCTCCGGCCGAGACGGCAGCCCGCGGCACAGGGGTGTGGAGGCCGCGCGCTGTTCCTGGGGCTGCCGAAACACAGAGCCCCAAACCAGGGGCTTTAAAATGTCCCGAAGGCCAGCGCTCTGAGACCGAGGGGCCTCAGGGCCACGCTCCTCCCAAGAAAGCCAGTGAGGGTTCCTGCCTCACCTCTTCCACTTCTGGAGGGCCCACGATCCAGGTCCCCACGGGAGACACGTCCGCCCTATCTGGGCCTCTGTCGTCTTGGAGTGCGGCGCCGGTGGCCACAGCCCCTTTGCATGGATGCCAGTCACAGGGAGTCACGGCTGCCCCACTCCAGTCCCCCTCACTGTAGCCTGACAGGTCTGCAGAGGCCCCGTGTCCAAACGAGGTCACATCCACACCTTCTGGAGGTGAGGACCGGGACGTCACTTCTGGGAGACCCGTGACCCAAACAGTCTCCCTTCCACGACGCATCCTGGGAGCCGAACTCCATCACGGCTCCCAGAGACCCCAAACTCAGACTTAAACAAAGAAAAGTGTCACAGAAGGAAACGTGTAACATTCTGTGACATTCTGCCCCAGTAAAACTAAAGAATCATGCAAAGTAGGAAAAATGTGGATTCGGCGGCAATCTGTGCGAGTTGCTGTCAGGGGTCCAAAGTTTCGTGCAGAACCTAACATTTGTGATCTGGGACCACGGAAAACTCCCAGGGCTCAAAAACTAGTCATCAAGTTAAGCAAAAGTGTGTGTGACTGTCCCAGCATCCTTACTTACAGTGTTCGGAGAAGTTATTCACCAGTTCAACAGGCAGAGAGGGCGGCTCTCCTGCGGGGGTACCCACAGGCCGGACAAAATTACTCACCATGTGATGTTGAGCAAAAAAAGAGCTTAACAGCAGACACACAGAACGATCTCAATTATATAAATACACGCACAGGAAGCCCGAGAAAAAACATCAGCTGAAGTTCTCTCTGGGTGGTGGAAATACGTTATTTAAATTTCTTCTGTACAATCTCCTGTGTTTTCTTAATTCTCTACAGTAAATAGAAATTATATTTATATAAAACCAAAAGGCAGGAAACATTATTTCAAAATAAATACAGGTTATTTTCCGAGAGCCACAAAAAATGAGGCCCAATCAGCCCCACGCTGGCCTTGCACAGCCCTGCACATGGAGCTTGAGGGACGGCCGGGGCCCGGGGCCCGGGGCCCAGAGCAGGGGGGGGGGTCAGTGAGAACAAGGACTCGAAGGCCACCCTGAAACACTCCCCGTGTCTGTTTCATTATTTTTTAAATTTTATGTATTCATTTTTAGAGAGAGGGGGAAGGAGGGAGAAAGAGGGACAGAAACATCAATGTGTGGTTGCCTCTCACACACCCCGAACCCGAGCAGATGCCCTGACTGGGAATCGAACTGGTGACCCTTTGGTGCGTACGCCAGCACTCAATCCACTGAGCCACACCTTCCAGTTGCCTTGTCTATTTTAAATGTCACTTGAGCAGAATGAGTCCCGGGGTGTGAGGGACAAGGATGCCACCGGGTTGCTGGGCTAACGCCCGCCATCAGATCAGGGCCATTAAAGGAGGAAAAGAGGGGCGTGTGGGAGTCCAGCAGCTGCACTCTCTCACCGCCCGCCCGTTGTCTGAAGATGCCGTCTGTCCCCATCTCACTCCGAGCCACTCGGCAGCGTTCCTGGGCACGACCTCCGCCAGTCTGAAAACTCCGCATGTCGTGTGAGGGAAGAAACTTCAACATCACGGGTGACTTCCTGTGTCCTGACTGCAGAAGCATGTGTCCTGGGTGATGGCCGGCCCTGGAGTGGGGGCTTCACGCGGGGCTGTGCCAGGCGGGACCCATGTCTGCAGGGCCCTCGAGGACTCCCCAGCACCACTTCCCAAGGTCACTGTCTGTGCCGTCTCCCTTTGGAAGGCCCCTCCCCTCCCAGCGTCCCTTCCTATCCAACCCTTGTCACAGAGGCGTGAGGGCTGCTGCTGTCGTCACAGCTCACCGCCCGTGGATGTCAGGCGTCCTCTCCAACCACGGTGACCAACACACTGTCTGGGTTTTTAGAGAGGTTGATCACGTGTTCACAGGGCCATTGCTCACACTGTGCCTATCTGCAGGGCACCCAGACTCGATCCGTCGGCCTCACAGCCAGGATGTGGGGACACGGGGCTGCTTGGTCATGGGAAGGGTGACAGTAACAGGTGTGGCTTCAGTCAGCAGGTGTGTTGGGACCCTCGGTGCCACCCTCCGGCCTTACCTCATCACTCCAGACGTGAGAAAGACCCACATGCTGACTTCTTCACACGGGTCACTGTCACCACTGAAAAACTGGTTGTAGATACAAGTAGACCATCGAGTCATTTTAAAAACACGGACCAATCTCAGTTGCTTTGAATTTCAGACGTGCTACTGGCTTTCGTAACAGACAGGTGGCTTTCTGAGACTTGGGGACCCAGAGCTATGGTTCCAGGGGTCTGGTGACTTGGCTCTTGTTCTACCAAAATGTGCTCTCCACCCACAGCTGTTAGCTTTGTCCATCATGACCACGGGGCATCCCAGGCCCTTCTAAATCCATAGTTACAATACAAAACCTCAAGGTGAAAACCGGAGACCCAGGTTTTAAAAGCAGAATTCCCGTGCTGTCTTCGTTTTCCAGGGTGGGTTAAAGTGCCGATGTCGCACCAGAGAATCAGAAAGGGAATCTCTGCAGAGCCAGTCAGCTCGGCTCAGCTTCTCCGAGTTCCAGCCCACGTCGGTCTGCGAAGGTGGGCGGCTGCGGGGACACGCAGCCCTGAGGCCTGGTTCTCAGCCCAGTGTTGGGGCTGGGGAAGAGCAGGCCATGGAGATGGGAAGAAATGTACTTTCCTCCTCCTCCTCCACCCCTCCACCCTCCTCTTCATCATCTTCATCCCCATCACCGCCACAGAAAACACTCACCGAGTGCTTTATAACTGTCTGACACTTTGGTCACTTATTAATTAGCCCTGCAGAGTTCCTTATGGAGGGAACGCCTGAGCACAGAACCACCGAGGGACTTGCTGAGACCCAGCCCTGTCACCAGGACCGAACCCTGGCCATCGTGCAGCTCAATGGGAGAAGGCCTCACCTCCCTTTCCTGCATGGCTGTGCTGGGCGGGGGCACAAGGACAGCCCCCCTCGAAGGCATCCCCTCGGGGTGCTGTGTGTGAACCTAGTCACAGGTACGGCAAGGCCGTTGTGAAAGGAAGTGCTTCTGGCGTTGGCTTGATCCTGAGGCTAGAACTGGAGAGAACAGTGTCCTCTGAATCCTGGAGTCCCCCAGGGTGTCCTGGGGCCAGGGGGCCAGGCAGCAGTGAGCAGCAGTGAGCAGGTGGGAGCCGTGGGCCCCGCCCAGACCCAGGGGTGTGCATCTGACGACGCTGCGCCTCCTCCCAGAATTCCGTCTGGAGAAGAGATGGCAGGGGACGAGCCCTTCCCCATGCAAACATGCAGCCACGCAGGGCACCGAATGGGGGGAGCCTGTTGGGGAGGGGGCGCCTCCACCAACGCCCCTCCGTCTCGTTTTCACTTCCCGTCCACCGGAAGCATTTCTGCTTGCTGCGCACTAACTTACAGAGCAGGGGCGGTGAGGGGACAGCTGCCAGGCTCGGGAGCTCGGGCATTCTCTTAGGAACAACGAGTATAGCGTTGTCTTTGCCAAGGGACAGGAACCAGCGGTGAGGATGGTGTCCAGGGCGGCTGAGAAGATGAGCTGGGGCGTGAGGACACCAGTGTCCCCGCAGTGCCATCCGCGTCTTCAAGCACGGATTTCCCCAGGCACGTTGGTCACAGCTGTGCTTCAACATCTGACCTTCCACAGTGCCTGGAGTATTCAGGACAGTTTTTTTTTTCTTGGACTAGCCTCTTTTTAAAGTTTATTTTTACTTTAAAATTATTAAAAAACTTTAACTGCTGGACTTTGTGTCTCACGGAGGCACACTCACGGACTCCCCGGCTAACCTTTCCCAGCCTCCCCACGGCTCAGCTTTCAAGCCTATTTGGCGCCTCTGGAGAGACATGAATTTTTCCTAGACAAGGTTTTTATGGTTTCATTTTGTAACATTTAACTACATGTTTGATGAAGAAACCACAAAACCTCATGAACCTATATGCAGTCATGTCAGACGAAATCTGCTGATTTTGTGCGAGGCTTCAATATTGCCATATGATTTCAGTCAAAACCATGCAAATTAAGACAAAAGCTGAAGGGGAGGCCAAATGAAGGGCTTGGAGACGGCACCATCTGACGTGTGGGGTCACACAGCTGCACCCCAGCACCCACGATGGCCCTGCCTCTCCTGGAAAGGGGACCCCCTCCAGCCATAGGGGGTGCTATGGGCCACAGGCTGTGCTTGGGGGTCACAGGACATCATGGTTTAATCAATGTCCCGAGAAGTGTAAGCACCCAGCAAGCAGCACCCCAGCCCCGCCGGAGCTGTCTGCTACACAGCAGTCCCCTGGAACCTTGACCGTGGACACTCTGCTGGCCCAACTCCCGGGGAGGGGAGGGTGCTGGCCAGGCCAGCTGCCCCGGGGCCAAGGACACAAGCGGCCAGTGCTGTTTTTGACAAGCTCGGGTGGACCCTGTCCAAATGCAACAGCGTCACTGAAAAGGTCGCCTTTGATTATGAAACCTACTGTGCCCGATGCCGTGAGGAAATGGAACTTGGATCAAAACCTCCAGATACGGAGCCAGCGGGCTCTCTGGGCACTCGGCCACCTGCCCGCCCCGCCCCACCCCCCGCCGGGCTGCTGGGAATGCAGTGACCAACAACAGTGCATGAGGCCGGCTGACCCTTCACAGCACCGCCCAGCTGCAAACCTGTCACCAAGAGACAGAGGTGGGCTTCGATGCAAGTTACCAAGGGCACTGGAGAGGAGACAGTCACATGCTGCCACAATGAGGTCAATGTCCCTCTCCCCAGGGCAGATGGGTGTGACCTGGGGCACAGCTGAGGGTCACCAACTTCCACATTCTAAGGGCTCCTCCCTCCGGTGCCCCCTTGGCCCCACCTGGAGCTCTGGGCAGAGTCCCAAAGACCACGGGTCCAAAAGAGGCAGACCCCAGCGCTTCCCTGCAGGGGAAAAGCCCCCTGCCTTTAACTCTCGGGCTCCTTTGTGCCCTCTCGTTTCCGGAAGACCCCTCCCTGCTGGCCACCCGTGTGCCACACTGTGATCGGGCACGCCGTCTCAAATGAGAAAGACAAAGGGAAGGCGTGGAGAGAAACACCTGAGTTGGCACAGGCCGTGTTCTGCGGTGGATGGTGGTTGGTTGTCTTGGGTTCTTCCGGAGCCTGCAGCACGCGCTGGTGACTGGACGCCAACACGCGCAGGAGGACATTGTTGTCCAACCCAGTGCAAGGTCCAGCGGCACGAAGCCGTGGCCCGGAGCCGAAGGCATGCTGCGGCTCCGGCTCACTGCTGGGGTGCGGGAAGCAGGACTTCGAGGGGACACACAAGAGAAAGACCTCTTCCTGCAGGGCGCATCAGATCTGTGACAGTCCGCAGGGCGAGGCGCCGGTGGGAGGGCGCGAGGAAGGCCTGGCCGCGCTCCAGCCAGTCGGCCCCTTATAGGTTGCCAGTGCCCATGCCAACCAACCATCTCGTGGGTGCCAACGGGAACCCACGGTTCTGCACCCCGTGAAGAAGAAACCCGATTAGGTTCGAACACCTCAAGTATGACACAGCAAGGCCTGAATCCCCACAGCTGTAAGGTGGCCCCGCCTCCACCAGGCCGGTGCGCCCACTCAGCTGCGCTCAGCTCTGCTCCTGCAGAAACCACAACCTCCAGCCCCAGTGAAAGGGAGAAAGAGCCTTCCCCGCGTCCGCTGCTGGGAACGGGCTCAGTCGGACAGAAGTCCGGCCCCTGGCCTCTGATTGGTCCTTTTTCTTACAAACGTACCAAATCCTTGCTGTTTGATTGGTCCTTACGGCACTGTGCTGATTGGTCAGAACGGAGCTGTTCTGAGTGGTCAGTAATGATGCTAATTCACTGTAGCTGGGAAGCTCCGATTGGATGGAGGAAGCCCCAGCCCTATTGGCCGACACAGGATCCTGGGGGCTACTCTCTAAGGGCTCCGCTGGCAGGAACAGTGCAGCGGGCGGCTCGGTGCCGGCTGCTCCCTGATGCTGGTTGTACGAGGGTTCCCTGCGCAGAAATGGCCGTGGGGCTCCGCTTTTGTTTCGTTTTTAATTTCAGCCCAATTAAACCCCCAGAGGCCCTTCTTAGCAAGCATCTCCTTTCTCAGGGCCCACCACTGTCACGGGGCACAAGGCAGGACTGTGAAGGCGCAGCCCCACCCTCACCATCTGGTAACGCTCTTCTCTTAAGGGCATCGGTGGTCCCAGTCCAAAAATACACGTATTCTGTTTCTCAGTCGTCACCTCGCACACCGGTGAGGCCCTCAACGAGGTGGGCGAGGCTTCTGGGAAGAGCGGCAACTGCTTATCCAGCAGGTCCAATGGACCGGAGCTCGTGAGCCCCTGCCTATCCTCCCAGCAACACGGCGAGGTGGCGGATGTGCGCTCACGGGTGGGGAAACCCGCACGCGTGGCAGGCCACGCCCAGTTTCGGCTCAGCTCCGCAGCCCCCTGCGGCCCTGGGCCTGCAGCTTTCCTCTGTGTCACGCATCTCCTTCTTAAATTTCTCTACATCCCTGTGCTTGCACGAAACCACAGCTCAGATAGCTCACCGCTCACCTGCCCAGCCCCTTTACTCTGCCTCCGGCTTTAGGTGGGGCCGCTCCCCCAGACCACCACCGACGGGGGCGCTCGTGAAGAGCAGACCTTTACTTCACGTGCTCTGGAGGCTGCACGTCCAAGATCAAGGGGCCGACAGACTCGGTCCGGTGAGAACCACTTCGCGGTCCTTGCGCATCCCCACATGGCGTTAGGCGCGAGGAGCCCCTGGGCTCCCCTGTACCAGGGCGCCGGCCCCACCCTGAGGGCTCACCCTCCTGACCTCACCCCCTCCCCTCTTCACAGCGTCACTTTGGGGGTAGGATTTAACATGTCAGTCTGGGGGCCACAGATGTTCAGTCCATAGCACCCTCCCCCCTGTCCTGCCACCTGCGGGTCCCCCCAGACTGCAGCTTTGCAGTCCCCGTGGCAGCGACTCTGTCCTTCCCTCACACTCCGGTCCCCGTCACTCTGAGCTCTCTCCCAGACTTGACACCATCACACAGCTTCATCTGTGCTCCGTGGGGCCTGGGTTTACTTTCTCATTTTGAACCATTTTCTTGAAATAGCAATTATATTTATGACACAAATAATAAGCCTAGACTTTCAAAATAATAATGTTAGGCACATGTGCACTGTCCTAATAAATGTCAAGAAGAAAGTGCAAAGAACAAGGCACATGGTAACGTCGCCAAAAAACCGCTCAAGCTCTGGTCCAAAAACACTACACTCCTGCCTCGTCAGCCTGGGTGCTTCATACGCGCCCCTTCAGGGGCCTTTGTGGGCCTGCCCTGGCCACCCGACCTCCTCCCCGTCACAGGAAGGTCCCAGCACAGGCACAGTCCCAGGGAGGTGTGCAGTAATACACAAGAAGGCAATAAGGAGGTAAGCGGCCTCTTCTCCGTTTACCACGATTCAGGGGCAGCTGATTCTCCGTAAAATGTCTGCGTTTACAATGAGGGGCCACAAGCAAGCCCTGGGCAGGCGTGGGAATGAGCGGGACTCTGAGGGTGGGTGCTCATGCCGGCGTGCCCAGAGGGTCACTTACCTGGCTGTAACAGGTTCACGTTTCTTGCAGTTTCTTATCACTTTCTCATTATTTTCTCGTCTGCAAAGTACGGCCCATCACATTCATTTGGGAGGCATGTCCAGAGCGGCACGAGGCATCCTGCTGAGTCCCACACACGTGTGGTGGCCCGCCTGCCATCCCCTGCCATTCCCTGCCGTGTCTGCGCCCCCACCTGTCCAGGTGTCTGCAGTTGCCCTCAGCTGCCCTCCGTGACTTCGACAGCGAGAACCAGCTGTCACCTTGGGTCTTTCTCTCGCTGCCCTGGAGAACAGTTACATGTGGAGGCGGAGCCGAGTGCAGACAGGAGGCCAGGGTCTGTCGGGCTGCAGTCGGGCGGTTGTGACAGAAACTGGCTCTGAGACGAAGGCCTGCACCTGTAGACCGTTAAGCATGGGTGCTGCTGTACTCGAGCCTCTGGGACCCACCGGCACAGATAAGTGGGCTCCTCTCTCCTTCCTGCCCACACCCCCACTGAGCCCCTTGGGCCTCCCAGGTATGTGTCCTGGACCACTCCCTGTGGCCACCTGTAGCCCCCAGGCTGCTCCCTCCCAGCCATAAAGTAGCACATGCGCTGCCTTGTTGCTGCTCGGTGTCTGAGGGACAAGTCAGCCTGGACGTGCACCCATGGGACTGGTGGTGCTTCTGGGGCTGGGGGCAGGTGGTGCCCAAAAGAGAGGCTGTCAGGACTGTGGGAACCTCTGTCAGGGCCAGAGCAAAGCGCAGCCGACTGAGAGCACCCAGAGCCGCAGGTTGCATCCATCAGGTCCACACTGTGCTCACATGGGTCCTTGTGAGGAGCCGCGTCTGAGGTCCGTCCAGGAGAACCCAGAGCAGTGGGCACCCGTACAGAGGTGCCTTTGCTCTCTCTGGGTGGACCTGCACCCTGTCCTCTCCCCACCCAGCTCAGCCGGGTCAGCAGGCAGCCCTGGGCACCGCCACCTGTGGTGTCTACAGAGGGTCTGCTCAGAGGCTCCTGCACGTCCCCAGCGGGTCAGGGCCACACCCCTGGCCCACACCCCACGGCTCCTGACACCAAGTCCCAGTGGGGCAGACAACCCCGTGTGTGAGTGGAAGGCGGGCCGAGTGATGGGTTTCGGAATTAGTCTGAGCGTCAAAGACCCGGTGGGAATGATTATCCACGGAAACTGGGGAGTACTGAAACCGGGCTTTTCTTTCTCATGTTGTCTTTTCTTCTTCTGTAGGAGCCCTCCTGCCACTTGCAGGGGACCGCGGAGTCCCGACTCGTGCTGCGCTTGTGGGCCTCTCCTCGGGCAGAGGGTCCACGCTGGAGGAGCAGACAGCACCCCACACCCAGAGCAGAGTCCGGCACCCCGCCCCCGGGGACTCGACCCGGTCTTCAGGCCCACGCGACGGCCCACTCCTGGCCCAGGCCCAGGCAGCCGGTGGAGCAGCACGGGACCTGCCCCCAGCCCCCACCCACCCAGCCAGCTCAGGTTGCCTGCACCTGGCGTCTGCATCTTCACAGCCAAACTCCCGCAGAGCCTTGTGGAAAGGGGCCGGGTGTCGTGACGGTCAACATCCCCCAGTCACGGTTTCAGGACTGTTTGCTTTACGTCATTGTGGGTTAGAATCAGAGCTACCAGGAAAAACTGCAGATGAATGGAATGTTCATCTCTCATTTTATATGCATTTTAAAAATACTTTCTGAAATTTTCCAAAATAGCAATGGAAAAGAACACGCAAAATGCCCTGCTGGCCCAGGGTGGGTCCCAGCAGTCTGTCCCCCGCTCCTGCCTGCACCCCTGCGGCCGTCGGCCGCCCCCTGAGCTCATGGGCCTGGGCGGGCGTGGGCAGCCAGGTGAGGCAGCGGAGACGGCCCCAGCATGTGGTTCTCATTTGCAGGGCCTGAGAGGCGGCTGTGTTCTCCCCGATGCTCCCCGGCAGGCACTGCCCCGGAAAACGGAGGGGCTCAGTGCAGAGCTGTGTCCTCAGGAGCCCTGGCCGCCACCAGCAGAACAAAACGGAGCATTCATTCCGCGCAGCCCCAGCCGCGTCCACCCCGGCTCTGCTCAGAAGTACCCACACCCTGGGGCCCGCCGGGCCTCCCAGAGAATGTGGACGCCCAGGGTTGGCGCAGCAGTGCCCGGTGGGAGTCCAGTGGGTTCAACACCTGGGGGAACTTGAAGTGCTGACAAAGTCTAACACCCCCCGTGGCCGACTCTGCCCTCACCCTGCGCCCACTGCACGCCCGTGCCGAGGGCCTCGGGGAATCGCGCCTCTGGAGGTCAAGGGGCCTTGTCCAGTGTTAGAAGTGAAAAGGTGACCGGGACTTAGCATGAACTGGCCGTCGATGGAGCATTCGGCGCCGTTTTCTGAGATGGCTGCCCTGGTCGATGTCCTGACTGGAGAAGAGACAACGGAGACTTCGCTGAGATTTGCTTTGGTTTCTGAGGGTCTGCTGGTCCCCTCCGCAGACACCTGTGGTCAGCAGGTCCAGCCCCTCTGGCTCCTGATCTGAGATGGGTCAGGAGGCGCAGACTCGAGGGGGGCCTGCCTGGCTACCTGGGGGTGAGCGCAGAGCTGGGGGCTCTCTGAGGACTAAGCACTCATCCCCCCCGGGCCCACGGCCCCAGTCCTCGCTAATGGAGGTCTCTATAGTCGCTTTAAAAATAAATCCCTGTCGTGAAATTCATTTTAATTCTATCTCAAACTCTATTTCTTTACCCCTTTCATATACATACACATTTGGGGGGGTCGGGAGGAGCAGAGGTATAGGGAGGGAATAGCTCGAGGGAGGCATGGAATTCGGGAGCAGAGCCAGACGCCTGGAGATAAGGCCTGGGCCACCTGGGGCCTCCGAGTGAGCAGCACATTCCACGGGACACCTGGCCCCGTGAAACACGATCTGCCCAGGGGCCGGCATTCCTCCTGGCCCAGGGGCGACCGGTCCCCAGACAATGGGTGTCATTGAGAAGGGCCGTCACAGCAGGTGTGCTCTCAGGAGACGGGCACCTCACCGTGCTGACTGCGGCACGTCTCCCCCGTGACTCTCATGGAGTAACCTGGGCACACTGGATGCAGACCGGTCCCCAGACGCAGAGGGGCTCAGGGGCACAGGGCTCTCCCTGGTGGTCTGGACAGGCCGCGTGAAGACAAAAATCTGTGAAACCTGCTGAGAACATTCACTGAACACTGTTAGTGCCCAATCCATCAATGCCCCCTGTCCCCGACAGTCTCAAAGTGTTCTACGAGCCTGCTCCATAAACCTGCGAGAGAACAGCAGTCTTCAGGGAGGAAGAGAAGGAAAAGCGAGGGGAAGGGAACGCACGCACAGAACCCGCAGGGCAGACGTGCACGCAGAAGACGAGGAACACCTCCCTGTGAGTGCGGGCGTGAGGGCGATGGCCACTCCCAGCAAAGCGGCCGCGGGGCCGCCTAGGCTCGCTCGCTCTGTGCGACTGTCCTGAAAGGTGGAGCGTGAGTTCCAGACTCGGCGAGCGTGGGGGGTGCCGAGAGGCATGTTAGGGAGTAACTGAACTGTGCCGAGATCCTCTTCCTGGGGGAAACAGAGACACTGAATGACTTAAAATATGGTGGATAGCACACAACTAAGTGTTCTGAAAACGCTTGGTAGCCCCGACAGGGTGCGAGCGCCGTGCGTGGCCATCCAGACCCACGGAGGGGAAGCGCAGGCGCCCAGAGAAAGGACAGCCACCGCCCAGCACAGCCGGGGGCAGTAGCCGGAAGGAAGTCACGTCAGTAGAAAGCACAAAGTCCAATCATTCTTGTATCAACAGTCACAGTACACGTAAGCAGAGCTGCCTTGCCTCATGCAACACAGAATATTAAATTAATTTCTAAGTAGAATGTGAATTAAAAAACCTAGGTTGGTGCTGCTAACAGGAGAAGTTATTGAGGTAAAAAGACACAAAATAATCAGGAACGAAGGAAAAGGAAAGCTGTAACGAGAAAGCTGGTGGGGCAGCAAGGATGTCAGAGGACCTGGAACACAGGGCAGAGACACGGAGTGGGGAAAGCCCGTGTCGTGGGCTGGCTGGTGTTCTCGTAAAAGGCGTGATTACACGCCCCCCACGACTGTAGGCCGTGGGGGGATCTCTCAAAATATTGTTTGTAAATGTTATATTATGTGGAAGCAGCATGTTCATGGGAGCGGCGAGGGCGGGCCGTCCTCTACATGACCTCTGTCCTTGTGAAAGGGGCCATTGGACACAGGCAGGCACAGAGGGGGGACACTGTGAGGACCCAGGAGGGAGTCGGGTGAAGAAGGCAGCCAGAGCCTGGGCCAAGGCCAGCACAGGTCCCCGGAGCCACAGACGAGTGGCCCTGCCCCCACCTGGGCTTGGGCTTCTGGCTCCTGTGAGCAAATCCGTGCCTGTGGGTTCCGCCCCCCCTCCTCCGTGCCCCCCCCCACGTGCAGACCTGTGGCAGCCGCCCTGGGGCACCGACGCAGAGGGACTCGCACCCATTCGGTAAAGAGTAAGAGCGAGAGTTGGGGGCTTCGCCTCGCGTCTCAGTGGGGCCTCCATTGTATGTATACCAGCAAAGCGGACAGATGACTGAGTGCAGAGGGGACCCAGCGAGAACTCCACCGAAAAACGTGGTAGAGCCACATTGCCAATTGCCCATCTTTGAAATGGAGAGTGAGCGCTGGCCTGTGCTGGAGCTCACCAGACACCTTAGCTCCCCCCCGCCCAGGGAGCCAGCCAGTCCTTGGAGCTGCTCGGCCGGACGCTGCATCCACTCCAGCCGGAAAAGCCCTGGACAGCGTGCCCTTCTAACACGACACTGTTGCAGCTGCACCGAAAACCCGCCTCCGTCGGTCATGAGCTGGGTCTCCTGGGCTTCTTGCCACCGCTTCCCCGTCTCGCACGTCCACGCTGCACAGCGGCTTCTCTCCTTGAGCCTCCAGGTCCAGCCCCCGCCCGCCCCACCCCCTCCCCTGCAGCCCCCTCGCCTCACTCAGCCTTCACAGAGTGCAGAGAGCGAGGGCCCGGCTCACGGTCGGGAGTTGGTGTGAGAGAATGGGGTGGCCACTGTGACCCCTGATCCAGGCCACAGGCACTTTTGACACATCACCCACACGGCCGTCCCGCTCTCGTGTCCCCCAGGGGCGGCTCCCCAGGACAAGGGGCGGCTCCCTGAGACGAGGGGCCTCGCTTCAGCCTGCCCGCCTGGCCGAGCGCTACGCTCCTGGCGTCTGGGTTAAAGTGGGAGACGCGGTTCTCTCGCTTGAACTCGCAGAAGCTGTGGCCGTGTGACTGCTGACCGGCCGGATGCCAGTCCCCTCGGGTCTCGGGGACCAGGGAGGCCCAAAGGAGGGAGGGAGAGGGGTGGCTGGTCCGTGGGGCGGTGGACACGCACCCCCACCAATTAACTTGGCCTCCTTTCGTGGGTGCGGCTGCAACAACAGCTGCACCAGCAGTCACGGGTCACAGGTCACAGTGACAGAGACAATGACAAAAACGCTGGGACTACTGGGGGAATGACCCAACATGGCACAGGGACTGGAAGGGAGCGGGGGTTGCTGAGGAAAAGGTGGACCCTGGGCGCAGGGCAAGTCATGACCCTTGTCCCTCCAGCGCCAGCATCGGTGGGTCCCAGCAAGTGACCTTAGCCCCGAGCAGTCACACAACTGCCTCAGGCGACTGGAAACTGAAAACCAAACACACTGCTGAGGTTGCTGCTCCTTAAAGAAGAAATCACACAGTGAGCCACAGATTCTCCGTGCCCGTGTGGTCATGGACACCCTCGACGCGCAAAGTGACCCCGGGAAAACCTGTGGCCTTCGGCATGTGTGTCTCGAAGAGGAGGATGGAAAATGCAAGAGCTGCACGTCCGTCTCGCGGGATTAGCAGCATAGAAAGGCCTGCCGATCTTCGGATGGACCCCTCACAGTGATGCTTGGTGTGGGCGGGGTGGACACCTCAGCCCTGACCCTCCGCCGGGGCGCCGCTCACTGCACTGTGACAGGACCCAGCTCCCAGCTCCAAGGAGGCCAGGTCCTGTCACCCGGCGGCACTTGCTGCGGTCAGCACGCCCGTCCCTTTGCCTCGGCTGCCAGAGAACCCACGCTGCATCCCCTCCAGCGTGAGGCCACCCTGCGCGGGCTCCGGCCACCAGCATCATCTTAGACTTGTATTTTATACCTTTTCAAGATTTTATTTATTGATTTATTTATTGATTTATTTTAGACTGAGGAGAAGGGAGGCAGAAAGAGAGGGAGAGAAACATCCATCCATCCATCCATTGGTTGCCTTTGGTGCGCACCCCTACAGGGGACCGAACCCGCAGCCCAGGCATGTGCTCTGGCCAGGAATCAAACCGGTGACCCTTTGCTTTGCGGGATGACACCCAGCCCATGCAGGCGCATGGGTCAGGGCTGTTATTCCTTTTGCGTCTTGCTTTCACCCTCGTGTGCTAGGTGCATCTGTAAGCTCTGGAGCTGTTTTCTCTGGGCTGCCATTGACCAAGGGTAAAATCGCGCCTTTGCCAGAAGGAAAGCTCCTCGTTGACACTCCTGAAGTCTGGTTTGGCCGCACCCGTGGCTCAGGAAATGACAAAGGGCCCGCCACCCAGCGCTTCATTCTCACCTCTTGGTACCTTTGATCACTCCTCCTGAGGGTCCTGTGGCTTTTCCAACAGCAAACGTGTGCCACGGCACACAGGCCGTGCGTGTGTGTGCAGAGGCGAAGCCCATGGTTCGTTCTGGCCCGAGGTCGGCCACACGGAGCCATGAACGACGTCTCTGAACGCCCTGAACGCTGCTCTGTTCTCAAGGCCCAGATGGACGTGAGTAAATGTGTTCATCATGTTTTAAACATTTTGGATGTAGCAAGTTCTTGAACACATTCGGTTAATCCGTATCTCTCTGCCCCTTAATCTTGAAATGCAAGCAGGGTTTGCAGGAAATTATGACTCACGTGTTTCTAATTCCTCTGTCCTTACTGAAACCTATCTGAACGTTGCTTTATAAGAGTGATCTGATGTCCAAAAGGTTTTGAAGTGCTGTTTTCTCAAAGGCGGGACCTGATGTTTGAAGAAACCCCACATCCTTCCGCTCTGAAGGCCGGAGGCCCAACACGACTCCGACGCAGGAGCACACGGCGCTCTCCACAAACAGCTGCGGAGGACGCCATTGGATTCTGCGCTTCCTCTCGGCAGCGGGGCCCAAGGAAGGGGAGGTGTCGTCACTTCTGCGCTAGGAGTGGGGCGGCATTTTCATGGCCACTGGGAGCCAGAGCTAGAGCCCCTTGCCCGCCTCTGGGAGAGCGGCTGTTTTCTGGAAGTGGGGCGGGGGGCAGACCGAGGAGTAGGACTAGCAGGGAGGGCACAATTTCTGCCCAAACGCAGGGCAGGGAGGCCCACTCAGGAAGTGGGGGCATTGGAAACCCTTCCCTTCCCATTGCCCTGAAGCAAGAATTCTTAGGGAATTCCAGCCGGGCTTAGGAACAAGTGAAGACAATAAACAGTGAATGTCCAGGGGTCCTGGGCAGAGATGGGTTTTCTTTCCCTCTTCCTGTGCTTTCCAAACACAGTGTTTTACTCCAAGTGAAGGGCCCGGCGAATGTATTTCTCTGATCCCGCAGTGGCCTCTCTCCATGGCAAGCACCGTCCCTCCCGGTGCCAGTTCCCAGCGTAGCAGTGACGTTGCTGGGGAGTTCCGAGGCCTCTGCAAAGACAGGGCCCTCGGGGACTCGGCTGGAGCCGTCTGGTGCTGTGTCTGCATCCAACAGGGCCCCGAAGCAGCGGCCGTCGGGAAAGGAGACTTGGGTAAGAGTCCCGGACACCCCCGCCGGTGCCTGTGCCACCTGGGACAGACACATGCAGCCCGTGCCTGCTCGGGTGGAAGGCGCAGACGATGGCCCTTGTCCAGTCGGCTTTGGGCCTGGATTTGATCCGCGTTGAAAAGGGGGGGGCAGACCCAGCAGCTCTGAAAACACAGTTCCCTGTTATTTTGTCACCTGCACATCCCGGGCCCCACCCCCTGCCCCCGCCCCTGCCCCATCCACCACCCTCCCCCCGGGGACTGGAGCTCATCCGAGGGGACTGGGGACCCGAGTGGTGCCCGTGTCCGAGCTGCCGGTGAAGGCTCGAGGCACCGTGTCTGCGGTTTCGTCGTTCACTCATTCATTTACTGATCTGACCTTTGCTGTTCTTTCCTTTTTTGAATTTGCCCGTCCAGAGTCCCTCCCACTCTGGCTGGCCATCAGCTCCCTCGGGCAGTCTCAGGAGAGACCACTCCTGGTCAAACACGCCCTCAGTGACGGGAAATGCGTCCCTGGTGTCATGGAGCCAGAAGGCTTCGGGCAGGCTCCCGGAGGGCGCTGAGGTCCCAGGCCTTTCGCCGCCCGGACAGTAAGCAGCTGGGTTCGTGGGGACGTCTTCCTGTCTGAGTGTGTTTACACGAACGACTTCATTTTCACCGTCAGCGTGCAACTCATCCAGAAGACGGAACCAGCCGCCACGCCTCGCAGTCCACAGAAGCAGGAGGCACCAGGCACCGAACCTGTGCGCACCCAGCCTCAAACGGAGACACACGTTCCTCTCGGCTCTTTTCAGGCACGGGAGGCTAAGGAACATGGAAAGTCCACTTCAAATGTATTAAGTGATATTTCTGTCACAGTAACAACAGGAAAACCAGAAAAATCACAAGAAAGGAGTGTCAGTGAACTCAGATATAATTAAAGGAAATAAGCGCGGGGAGAGGAAAACACAGGAATTCAGTCACAAAAGGTCTTTATCGGACGGGAAGCGCGAGACACAACTGTCTGGTGGTCTGCGGTGTTTGAAACGTCAGCCGGTGCGACTTCATGACACAGCTGATGTTTAGCAAGGTGTGACCTCTTTGCGGTGTCTGGCAGAGTGCCCTGCGCTCGCCCGGTGGGCCCTCAGACACGACAGAGGTGCATGAGTGTCGAACTCCCAGGGAACGGGGCTCCCCCGCCCTGACCGGTCTGTCCTGGGGTACGACGAGCCTCACCCACATGCAGCGGCGGCAGCAACGGGGACAAAGCCGACCAGCGAAACCAGCAAATTCTAGGAAGGACGGGGTTAGGCATGGTGGAAAGAGGTGAAGCTGTGCAAAATTTGCGTGGAAGAATCATCACATGACTGGTGAAGGTGGACTGTCCCTGAGGTCGGGACAACTCGGTGACACGCTCCCACGGGGCTCTCTGACCGCGAGGGAGGACCTGTGTCCAGAGCATGGTGTGACTCGGGACAGGAGCCGCCTGGTGGCGTCCGGCCTGCGCTGGTACCGGCTGCTCTCACGACCCCCAGAATCCGTGGCCGAACCCTACTGTGGCTCATTCTCATCCACAGCGCTGTCCCAACAGATANAGTGTCAAACTCCCAGGGAACGGGGCTCCCCCGCCCTGACGGGTCTGTCCTGGGGTACGACGAGCCTCACCCACATGCAGCGGCGGCAGCAACGGGGACAAAGCCGACCAGCGAAACCAGCAAATTCTAGGAAGGACGGGGTTAGGCATGGTGGAAAGAGGTGAAGCTGTGCAAAATTTGCGTGGAAGAATCATCACATGACTGGTGAAGGCGGACTGTCCCTGAGGTCGGGACAACTCGGTGACACGCTCCCACGGGGCTCTCTGACCGCGAGGGAGGACCTGTGTCCAGAGCATGGTGTGACTCAGGGCAGGAGCCGCCCGGTGGCGTCCGGCCTGCGCTGGTACCAGCTGCTCTCACGACCCCCAGAATCCGTGGCCGAACCCTACTGTGGCTCATTCTCATCCACAGCGCTGTCCCAACAGATAGCTCCCACCTCCTTCAGGATGAAGAAATACCAAACAGGGCTACACATCTAACTACTCCAAAATGTTTTCCAAATGTTGGCCTATGTGGTAGTGTGTGTTATTAGGGGAAAACCATCAGTCACCGTTATTATCATCACCATCACCACCGCCACCTCCATCACCATCACCACCATCACCACCGCCACCCCCGTCACCACGGGCCCAGGGGGTGCTGTGCACACTCCTACTTCCTCTGACCAGCGTTGCTGGCCACGTGTTGTGCACCGGGCAGTTTAAGGTCATCAGTCCTTTCTGCACATTGACAACACCTGGATAACTCACCCAAAAAGGCCCAGTGTCACAACACCGGTGTGACTGACCAGCCAGTCAGTGCCCTGGTACGTAAGTGATGTCCGGGGCGGAGTGTTTTGACAAGGACACAGGAGAGCCGTTTCAAACCTCAGACGGAGGGGAGGGCGGTGGGGGAGGGGCGTCCCTCAGGAACACCAGGTGTGAGGGGCTGGGGGCGGGGCAGGCTCTGCTCCAGATTTGCATCTCGGGGCTTGGCAATGAGAACCATCTGCGGCAGCCCAGCCGGCGGCTGCCCCGCTGGCTCCCTGCCCGCAGACTGCCCGGCCCTCCGCTCACGGCCCGACTCAACCCCTTCGGCCTCCCGCACGTGTTACCTGTCCCCTCCCATCTTCTGGAACCCATCCCACCTGCCTCCTCCCAGGGCCTTCCCAACAGCAGCCCTTCTCCTCCCGCGGTCCTGGCCTCATCCCCACGGCACAGTGGCCATGCGGCCAGTGGGATGGACAAAAGTCCCTCTTCTCTGAGCAGGAGACAGCAGGGAGTCCACAGAGGGCCTGCCGGGCAGGACGCTGCAGCGTGGCAATTGTCATTGGCACTGCCCTGGGGAGCGCGTAGCAGGGGCCCAGCAAGTGGGCCCCACGTGCTCTCCCCTCAAGGGAAGCTGCTGCCCCCTGCATCTGAGGGGGGGCAGTCTGCACGGAGGGGCCGTTTCACAGTGCAGGCACACCAAGTTGTTGTTGCGCTGTGCCTTTAAATTCACGGGGCACCCGGTGTCAGTCACATGGCAATAACACCAGGAGGAGAAGCAGGAAAAAGCTACCTCGGTGGCCCAGCAGAACGTCACAGGGTCTGACCAGGACAGACCAGGGCATGTGATGCAGGGGGTGGCACCGGCTTTCCTCCCAAGAGCCTTCGTGAGTCCCCCAGGGTCCCCGTGGCATCAGGCAAGGACCAGTGTCCTCGGGACTTGGCTGGGACGTCCCCTTTCACCAAACAAGGGTGTGTCCCGCACACCATCTCCCAGAACCTCTCCCTGGAGCTGCGTCCCCACACCCGCAGGGAGCCGAGGCAGGCACAGGCTCAGGAACGTCCCAGGCCCCCAGCCGTGGGGCAGAGCCAGCTCCCAGCTCCCAGCTCCCTCTGGCCCAGTGCCCTGCCCTGCCCTCCCTGGGTGGGGCCGACACCCTCAAATCAAATGACTATAAAGCTCTGCTTTTAGCCTGAAAGAAAAGACAAAGGACCGTTTCGATAGCAGATTTTATTTCACTCAAAGAAAAATGATTAATCAAAGTTCAGAGATACAAAAGATTATCCAGTAAATCTGGGGTGGTGACTGCGTCCTAAGCAACGATGACAGGCACTTGAGCTGGTTCCTGGCTCAAAGTCTCAGCTGTCACTTCGCAGTGGAAATGAGGAAGCAGCTGCACGCGGCATGCAGGGGGGAGGTGCAGGGGCGGGGGGCCTGGGGGGCTTCTCTGCACGGGGCTCCGGTGCCCGCTCCGGCGCCGCGGTGCCACAGCCCCTCCCTGATGGCCGTCCAGCGCTGACAGTGGCCCCCGCCGCCACTGGGCCAGTTCTGTGGCTCACAGGGTGGGTGCCCAGTTCCTCACCTGCCCACCCACCCCCAGTGCCACCCAGAGGACTCTCCCAGTGGCGAGTTCTCATGGCCCGGAGGCCGCAGGCCCCAGGACACAGCTTATCCAGCTGCGCCTTCTCTGAGGAGGCCGTCCAGAGTCGTTCGGGTGACAATTTCCCCTTCTGGGGCTCCGGGTGGTGAGGCTGGGCCCGAGAGGAAAGGCTGGGCAGGCATGCAGTCGAGGCCTGAATACGCTTGCTTTTCCGACCCTCGGAGCCCTCCCACTGCCTGGGCAGAGGGCCAGCAGGCCAGCGCTGGTTTTACTGCCTGGTTAGGGGCACTCACGCTTGAAGTGGCAAAGCAGGGGACTGTCCCCCGCGCCCCTGGTCACCAGCCTGCTGCAGTGGCTGCAAACATGGTGGGGAACGGGACCTCAGGCAAGTAGAACAAACAAGCCAAGTCCCAGAAACGCGTGGCCCCAGACACATGCTCACTGCACTCGAGGACGGTGGCAGGTGACAACCCTGTAGGGACACAGGAAGGGCAAAGTTCCAGTAGGAGCCCCAGGAGGCCGAGAGGATGGTAGGTCTCCGTGCAGCAGCCGGCAGGGGCTCGAGCGCGACCAAGCAGCCACAGGGCCGGAGCCTCGGGCCCCAGGCCACCACCCTCCACAGGGACGCGGGGGGCCCACAGAGCACGGAGGCTCGAGGTGGAGGGGACGGCACGCAGCCTGTGACTCGTCCACGACGCCAGCCCCGCCCTCTTCACAGATCAGAGCCGTCTGCTTGGGAACCTTGTTTCTACTACGTGAACTGACATTTAAAGTACAAAGTGCAAATACTATGTTTTTGTTTCCGATTTTTAATTGCGTTTTGGTGAGGGATTCTCCCACGCGTCCGGGGCGCCGTGGCCGAGCCCGCCACTCATCCCTGGTTCCTCGGCTGCAGAGACACAAGCACGAGATGCCGTTAACCGCCCGCTCGCCTCGTCCGGAGGCTTTCCGCGGACGGGACAGAACCAGGCACCAGGACGAGGGGCTTTGAAATGGACAGAAGCGTCACAGAAGAGAGGGCAGGACACCAGGGAGAAAAGGAAACACGAGCGAGAAGGCCGGCGGGCCCAGCGGCGAGGACTCCTGCAGACCAGGAAGACACCCCAGGGCTTCCTGACTTGCGACCCCGCCCCCGGCTCGGCAACCAGGAGCGGCAGGGAAGCATGGTGGGCGGGAGAGCCTGGGTCTGCGCCTCGTCTGGAGGGCGGACCCAGCCTGGACACGCTCTGCGGGAGTTCCTCCCTCCTTGGATTAACACACGGTCATTCCCACGAACCAGTTCACGCCTGGAAGTTGAGAGGGGCCTCGGTGGGTTCCCACCTTTCTTTTCTTCCTACTCAGCACTTTCCTCCTCCCGGGGGAAACGCCACTGGAAAAGTTTGTTTAAAGGACTCAGATTCTGCGCTCCGTGCCAATCACAAGTAGTTTTGGATGAAAGAAGCTCCGTGCCACCGTCCCGGTTTATTTTTCCAAGTGCGCCCACCCCTACCGCCTCTGGTGCCTGGAGCTTCTGTGTTGGGACTTAACCAGACGCTGGCTTTGGTGACCCGGGAAGGGTACACAGGTGCTGAGGACAGAGGGGCCTGTCCCTGGAGCAGGCCAGGGAGGGCTCCGTGGTCGAGACTCAGGGGACAGAGAGGAGGCCCTGTGGGTACTGCGGTCACTAGGGCCGGTCCGGGCAACGCAGGAGGGCCTGGCACTAAGAGGAACCCACTAGGGCACCAGCCCGAGGGCCCACTCCCCTCACTTCTGAATCTCAGTGGGGATTGTGGAAGCGGCCGAGGGAGCAGCGCACTTTCCGATTAAGTACCGGCTGGCACACCTGAGCCTCCCTGCTGGCGATCCCTCCTGTCTCTGGTCACTCACAGAGCGAAAGGCACGGCTGCCTGGTGCTATTCTACATGCCGACCAGTGTCTGCGGCCTTCCCGGTGGCACCACGGAAGCCACAGCCGGCTCTTGGGTCCCGCCCAGGCCCAGAGCTGCGCGCTGCAGTGCCAGCCACTGAGACCGACCGGGGAGCCTCTGTCCTCAAACTCGCCTCTTCCCGAAGGGCTGGCCGAGAAGCGCTTCGTTCAAAACCTGGACATCCTGTTTGTCACCTGAGACGTGTGACTGACCACACGGGAGTCGGTGAGAACCAGGTCTGACCAGAGCGGCACCGAGGCCAGGGTGCCCCTCAGACACCCGAAGAGAGCTGGAGAGCCCCGCGGCCCGGAAAAGGCTTAGAGCGAGGGCGGCGCAGGCCGGCCGCCGTGCCTGCTGAGGGTGCCTCTGTGGGTCCCCTGCCCGGAGGGTCCCTGCTCTCTGGCCAGCGCGGCTCTAAAGCGTCAGTGATCTCAGGGGGGTTGAAAAGTTAAAACCACAACCTCTGCTGAACAAAGAGACCGGTCTCACAGGTCTTTCCGATGAACCGGTTTTCAGTGACACCCACAGTGCGTGGGCGGGGGGGGGGCGCCGTTGTGCGCCCACCAAACACAGGGCTGGCCTGGGGGAGCGCTGGCCTGACTTCAGAGGGAGACGAGTAAACAGGCCGGCGTGTGGTCTGCGGAAGGGGCTATCCCAGCCCGGAGGGAGGGGAACTGGTCCGATCCCCTCTCTCTCCCGGAGAACCTTAGACCTTGGCGGATGGTCTCTAACTGGCACAGCGAGACCCAGACCCACAGACTCAGGGCATGTGTGGCCCACGCGGGAGACAGCTGATCCCGTCGGGGCCGCCCAGGGGGCTCATCAGGGCCCTCGGTGAAAAGGGCCAGTTCTCCGGACACCCTTGGGCCTCCCGTCCCGGCCGCTCCCCAGATAAAATGTACGGGAAGCAGTGCAGCCTCTGGAGAATGGCTAGAAACAGCCATTGACTTTCTAAAAATTACTAACGTTTGAAATATTAAAAAGAAAACATTAAGGCCAATGTCTCGGGTGACTTAGCCTGCGGATTGCCAACGGGACCCTGGGAGGTGCCTGCGGCAGCCCCCGGTTGTGACTGTCCAGGAGTCAGCCAGCAAGGCCCGAAGGCTAGAGACTGGACTCACCTGTCTGTTAGAAGTGCTCTCCGCGTTTCCTTTAGGGGCTGGGGGGAAAACAAAGGAGACATTAAAAACAGAACATTACTCCTTTTGTGAAAGGTTCGGGACAGTTCTTCCGGGAGGGGCCTACACCCCTGGGAAGCCACTCACCCCCAGCAGACCTGCCTCCTGAGGACGACAGAGGGGGCGCAGACCCTGCACTGCAGGCCATTCCAGTCCCGCTGGGAACAGTGTCTACCTCTGGGGGGATATTTCTTTACCCAACATTCCAAAGGCCTGCCTGCCAAGGTGCTTCTCAGGCCCCCACCCCGGGCCCCCACCCCGGGCCCCACCTCTCGGTTTCCACCATGCACTTCCCAATGGCCCTGATGTCTGCATCCCTGGTCTCCCCAGTGACCTCTGACTCTCTGTCCGTCTTCCTGGTCAAGCCCTTGATGACCTCCAGCTCAGAGCAAAGTCCCTCCACAGGGTCAGGGGATCTGTGTCCCAGGCCCAGCCCTCCTGGGCCCGGGCTCCTGCTCTGGGCCCTGCTTTCCCCCAGTCAGACGCTCTCTGAGCACCTCCTTGGACCCCAGACGGAAGGGTCACCCCATGAGATGCCTGTCAGACACCCAGAGCTCAGCCCCAACCCCACACATGCCACCCGCACCCCTGGTCAGCACGCTGCTTGCTTCTGCTCCCACAGGCAAACTCGAGAACGCCGCGGGCTCTGTCTGTTGGCCGTTGGTTTGCCAACTTTTAGGGCGGGGAGTCCTCTTCAACTATATATACATTTTTCAACAAATACCTTTTGAACAAATCAGTTCACAGAAGGCAGAGCCTTTCAGCTCAAATGCCTTCATTGTTGACTTCTAGCTACAGGATAAAAAATACCGAGTAAAGAGCAAAGTCATTCTCCTTCCAAAGCCCTTGCTCGCCTGCTGTGGTGACGCGGACGCAGCCCCGTGAAGGGCGCAACACAAAGGTACCAGGAAATTTGCAAAGCCGTTACATAAATAGCAGGTGAATGGACTCTTTTTTTCAGTCGTAGGTGGGGTAACTGTAGCCACTTTGCTTTCTGTGCAATGACGACTTCACGGCACGGGCAGCCCTCGGGGCCCTGGTGGCCCTCTGCAGGGTCACTGGAGCCGCAGCTGCACATCCGCCCTGAGACAGTTCCGGGGCTCCGCAGATGCCAGCGTCTCCTGGGCTCTTTCACGATGAGCTCGGGCCCCCTGGCCCTGGGAGGCAGCCACGGGTCCGCTGCAACGGCACACATCCTGCCCTCCAGCGCGGAGGAGAAAGAGAAAGCCTTCACCCAACGTGGACGAGGAGTGTGCGCTTCTTTAAGGACGCCCAGGGCGGCGTTTCACTCCAGGGTCCACGGCGCATCCCTGTTCAGAACGTACGAAGCGCAGGAACGCCAGGCCGTTTGTCCATGCACATCGATCACATTATCACGGTGACCCCAAGGGAATGGCCATCGAGGAAAAGCCCGGGAGAGAAAAGGACCGTTCCCAGGCACCCAGCCCCGTGCCGGGGATGGAGGCACGGAGAGCTGACGTCAGAGGGTTTGCCGGAGACACCCCGCCAACAGTCGGCCTGGAAGCGGTTGGGGCTGGGGGGCGACGTGGTTGAAAACCCTTCTGGTGTGAGAGGGTCCCTGGCTCTCCCGGCGGCGGTCGCTTCGGGGAGCCAGCCGGGCACGATGTAACCTTTTCTCACGTCTCTCTTCTCTGGCTGGACCATTTCTTAATAGCCTTTAGTCACTTTTCCTTCATTTTTTGTAATTGTGAAAGTTTTGATGAAACTTCCCAATAACTTCTCTTTGTTGCAACAATTTAAACGAAAATGTTGTGTGACTGCTCAACATACATGTGATTAGAAAGTATGTATGTGATGCCACTCACGTGTAAAAGCGACAGCACACGGATGTGCACGTCTGCAGAAATACTTTCTGGAAGAACGTGGATATAGGTTTGACTTTGTGAGAATGAAAAGATCGCAGTTACTTGTGCCTTTTACTTGGTTCCTCCTGTTTCCAGGACAAGAACGAGTCGCCGCGTGTGAGCAAAATGAGCTGCCACACGAAACCGGCGACGGCTTGGACGTGCGGAAAGTCCCACTGCCCCGCCCTGAACACTCGGGTTTTTCTGACTTTCCACTGATTCATACAGGATAAGATCACACAGGACAAGAAAAAATTACTGGTAACCAAACTGAAAAAGAAGTAGGAAAAAACTTACGAAAGTTTGCAGGGAAAGTAAAAGGGTTCCAGGCCCAAGGCTCACTGTGGACACAAGAACCACTTGCACAAGTTCTAGCTTATCTGAGGGGGGAGTCACGGACGACTTTCTCGGGTCCTGACAGGACAGCAAAGCTCAGACCCAACAGCCCCTTCTCGGGGACCTGAAGGAGGTGACAGCGCTTCTAGTGAGTGACTGTCACGGCCATGAGACCCTGCTGCCCCCGTCCCTCGGGTGCGCAGACGCCCTGGGCCCGGAGGAGGCGGCCCCAGAAGCGAGAGGACCGCCTGCACCACCTCAGGGCGCCGCCGCCCTGCGGACCCGTGGGCCCTGGCCGTGCTCCGTCCTCCGCGTGTAAACGCTTCCCCCGCTCAGGCCCCAGGGATACCGGTGTGGGGACGCCTGGCTGGGAGCAGACGGCGCACCCCAGTGCCACATGGGGCACACGTGCCAGAGAGAACGCGCTCCTCTTTGGCTCCTGGAGACGCAGCACGACCCATGGAAGACAGCTGGTGACGCCTGGCTCAGCCACCAGGGCTCACGGGACAGTCCCCATCACCATCAGAGCCGTGTCACCTCCAAACTCACAGTGCAGACAGCACTGGCCCAGCATCCCCTCCTGGCCTCCACCCTTTGGCGGGGGGGGGGGGCTGGCTGCTCCCTCGTGTCCCTACAGACACCCAGAAAGTCCCCATCACTACGGGGTCTAAGCCTGCCCCGATCGGAGAGCTGAGGAGCGGGCCCCTGCGCAGGACAGAGTTGCCGAGCTGTCCTGCCGGCAGGTGGCATGGCCACCCCACTCGGGGGGCGAGGGGGGGTCCCACACTTGCCGTTGGCCTCCAGGCCTGACGTGTTGAGGACAATGCAGGGCGCAGAGGGTTTGCACAGCTGTCTTCAAGGCACAGCGCCTGCCGTTGCCTCAGTGACCTTGTCACCGAGAAACAAGCAAAAATGTCCCACAGCTACACACACCTGGCCCGGAACCCGTTCCGTGGCACCGTGTGGAGGGACCATGGGGACAGGTATGGGCACACAGGAGCCATGAGGAGCCAACCGGGGCTGCCTTTGGGAAGCCCGGCCTAGGTCGGATGCCAGGTCCCTGCTCCAGAGCTGAGCTGCCAACACAGGACCCACAAGGGTCCCCAGGGGCCTGGGCACTGTGGAACCTGCTCACACACACCGCCTGGTTCTGGTGTGTGACTGTGGCTGACGCTAGAATGACAGATGAGGTGGCAGGAAGGGGAGGGACCCCAGTGCTCCCTCCTTCTGTTCACACGAGAAAATGAGACCTGTTCCCATGCAAAGGGGCTCTTCCAGCGTCCCCAGCAGCCAGCAGGGAGCATTTCCCACATGTCCCTGCTGGAGACGTTTGGGACCACGAACCAGAAGGTTTTCCCTCGGTGACAGGTGGCTACTTAGGCCAGACCCACCAAAACCGTGCACTCGGCCGTGAGGGAAAGTGCTAACAGGTGCCCTCCAGCAGGGAGACAGGTCACTGCACACACGGGAAGGACCTCGCTGCTCATAACCGGGCCGGCCCCTCGGGCTGCGGGCCACGTGTGGAGCCAGCCAGTCGTGGCCGATGGTTCTAGGATGGGCCGCAAACATTGAGGCCACCACCTGTGGACAGGGCAGCAGGAGCACTGAGGGGCCCCACCCCTGCCACCCCCGTCCCTCCTGCCCGGGGCCCCCAGGGTCTCTCCCTACTCTGTGGACAGACGGCCTGCCTGTCTGTCCACACCCCTCCGCCTCAGACCGTAGGAGGACCTCGGACTGAGGACGGCAGACAGACAGGTCTGCGGCCCAGGCACAGGGGCAGGGGACGGACTTACTGTGCCGCTTCCGGCCGCCGGCCTTGGCCTCCTCCCTTGCCACACCCAGGCAGCCCATCAGCTCGTGCACGGAGATGGATTTGTCGTTGTTCACGTCACAGTACTCCACAAACCTCTTCACGCACTTTTTGGGTTTGGATTTTTTCCGAAGGAATCTCTTGAAGGGCTTAATCTCCTTCTTGCCAATGTCCCCACTGGAGTTCTTGTCGAGGAGTTTGAAATACCAGTGGACCACTCTCTCCTCCAGTGTGTGGCTGGGGTCGGGCTCGGACAGCCTGGAAGGACAGTGGAGGTCAGGGGCGCCGACTGCGCTGCCCCCACCCTCGTCCACCCTTGGGAGGCCACCCCGTGCGCCCCAGAGGGTCCTGGTGCCTGAGCCTGCCCGGACGTGCCATTGGAGGTAACGTGTACTTAGAAATAATTCAGAGAGAGGGGTTCAGCAAAAAATTTTCAAGCTGGTTTCCAAGCTGCAAACGGCACTGACTTCTCACGCGCCAACTATGCACTTGGCATTGGCCAAGTGCTGGAAAACAAAAGCAGCCTTGTCCTCGGTTCTGTGGGACTCAGCTTCAGTGGGTCAGCTCGCACGTGAAGGACTCCCACCACCCCGGGGCCCCGAGGGTCTCTCCTCCTTCACATGTGGGTCACTATGTCACAGGGACAATGCAAATGAAACACATCCTGAGTGGCAACTAGACGCTTTCCCTTGAATTAAATAACAATCTCTCTTCTACAAGGTCTGGGTTTTGAGTCAGGGTTTGAAAATCATCCCAAATGTTAAGGCCTCGTCCCCAAGGGGAAGGCGAGGGACCATGAAAAGTCTCCCATCTCCCATCGGGGCCCCTGGGCTCTGCACTCTGCTGGCTGGGGGCCCCGTGCGCCCTTTGCTGGGAAGAGGGGGCTCGGTCCCCACAGGAACAGCTCCCGGGCACAGCTGAGTCTCCCCAGGCTCTCCGACCAGTCTCGGTTTCAGCTGTATACCTGACTGTCTTTCCAAGTCAGCGTAAGAACCCACTTTAAACCTGGGCGACTCGCGCGCCTCTGAAAGTTTAACCTGCTGTCCTCTTACGACAACCTCCGTTGTCACTGCCTTTCTGTTTTCTGGACTCTCAGGCAAAGGGACAGAGGCAGGAGGGGACAGGAAGCCCGGTTCCAGGAGAGGAGACGGGAGTATGGGGCTGGGGGTGGCAGAGAGGACCAGAGGCGTGAGGGTCTCCTCGCCCTGGCCGTTAGGGGTGGGAGATGGATGGACAGACGCCTCTCAGGATGTGAGAAGCCTGCCCCAGTGGGTGTCCAGGGCCGCTGACCAGGCCTCAGACAGTGAGGGGCCAGATGGGGACGCTCGCTCTCCAAGTCTCCTCTGTCACGATGGTGTCTTCCCAGCCCCTCGCTCTGCAGTCAAGTGCCACAGACCTGCCGGAGGAGGAGGGGTCGGAGACGGCATGGACCATGTCGGTGGACAGTGCGTCCAGGACACTGGTTAGAAACTCGTTCTTCTTGGCACCAGGACAACCTGGAGAAAACAGAGCACACCCAGCTATCAGAGTCCCCAGGATGCACAGAGCAAGGCCGACCGCGCTGTCGTGGAGACACCTGGGAATGCGTGCACGCAGAGGCACTGGGAACGAGCTCCCTGGGACACTCGTGGAAGGCACGCGGGCACGGTTCTCCAGAGTGCCTTTCACACCTGAGTTTCTTGTCATCGTCCTCCAGGTACGTGGTGGCCACTGAAGCAGCTGCCCCTTCGGGCCAGCTTCCATGGCCCCAAACACACTCATCAGAAAGCCGCTGTGAGGCTGTTCTCAGCGGGAGAGCTGAGAGGGAACAGAGCTCCACCCCCCGGGAGGAGACAGCGGTCCATGGAGAGAGCCCACTGCCACCGGGACAGCATCGCTCTCTGCCAAGCATGACTCTCACTGGCCGTTCCCTTGGGAAGAAGTGGGAGACGTGAGCCTTTGGATGTGTCACGGCCGATGGTCTGGTGCCCCGGGAGCTTCCCATGGCCGCCCTGTGCCCTGGCTCTCAGAGGGGATGGTGGCCCTCGTCGGGACAACTGGGTCCCCAAATGCGCTGGAGCATACTGCCTCATTAAAAATGATCCACGTTCGTCATAAACCAGACCATGTGTAAACTGGGCTCATGTCTAAAGGCTGTAGGATTCTGAGGCTGAAGGAATCGAATTGGCAAAGTTTAATTTACTTCTGAAAGGAGAGCTACTCCGAGGGCCCTGCTGACTCCCCACCGTGCTGTGAGTCACAGGCCGGCAGCCTCCAGCCGCAGAGCCGCCCAGTGCGAGGCACCTGGCACAGAGGAGCCAGTGCATCTTAGTTCCCAGAGGCCAGCGGCGGGGTGGGGCGGGTGCGTGTGAACCTGTGGGACTGATGTCCACCCCGCAGGAAGGCCGGAGCTTGGGGGCTGTCGCACGGCCTGCTGTGGCCCCGAAGGCATTGGAGGGCACGAGCCCCGTGTTTCCCAGTGGCTCGGACCCCCCAGCAGCTTTGCCAAGGGTGGGGGTGAGTTCCGACTTCCTTTCCGAGGCTCATGACTGGCGGGGCCCCGTCCCCCTCCCACCGCCACTCCAGGGAGTGAAACCACAGCTCTGCCTGGATCTCCTCCAAGCACAGTGGTAAGAATGTTCCAGAATGATGACAGTTTGGGAGGTACAATGTCTCTGGACTGGGCAGGAGGAGAGGCCGTCAACTGCCTCCTCACAGGCCCTGCCATGCGGACAGCTTGAGGCCTGGGCTCCGGGTGATACCCAACTTGGTGTCCTGCACATGCCCCCCTCCCCGGGGAGCCCTCGGGATGGAACAACAAGGCCCTGGCAGAGCCCGTCTGCACATGCACACTGGGCAGCTGGGGAAGGAAGGGCCGACGGCGGGCAGAGCCCAACGGAGATGAGTCCGCCCGGCCCGGCCCGAGGACACGGCCCACGGATGGAGCGCCACGGCCTGCACTGATGGCTTCTGAGACGCTCCCGGACGCGGCTGCCTTCCCGCAGGCACTAAGTGGGGGTCACCGTAAAGTTAGTGGTGATGACAAACCTCCCTGGGCCTGTGAAGATGGTGACGGCAACGCGGCTGCCCCTGCGGCCACCTTGGGGCACCGGGGCACACTCCCCCTGTGCCCGCACCCACGCCGGGCTCCCGGTCATGACGCCAATGTGGCAGCAGTGACCTGTGCTCTGGGGCCACGCAGCCAGGGGGAGGCCTGGCCGAGCACAGGGTGATCGGGAGGGTCCACAGGGTCTGGAGAACACCCCCTGCCGGCGTGGTCCCTCTCCCCGAATTCCCCAAACCCCGCACCTCGCAGCCCAGTCCCTCACATGGTCCAGCAGAGGCAGACCCAGCTGGTCACTTTACCCTTTTTTTTTTCTTTAATAAGATGTGACTTAAGGAAGCCTTTCCATTCAAACGGAGACACCGTCTTCCCAAACTCCTGCTCCGTTTTTCTCACGCCCGACTGTTCACTGTACACACGGCCTCTCCCTGTCTCTTCCGTGGAGGTTAAGAAACAACAGGAGGCTGGACGACAGGACAGGCCACCTGGGGCCACCTGCACCACAACCCGGCAAAAACCCATTCACCGTGAGAATCGGCTGCCACTCGACGACAACGCAAACCACACGTCACAGCACCGACCGCCTGGTCCCAGCTCAGGCACCGTCACAGTCACTGAGCCCGTAGAGTGCCCAGAGTGAGTGAGCGTGTCCCGACACACTCCTGTCGCCTCCCGACCGCTCTTGAGTGTGACTCACTGCGGAGTCACCACGAGCCACCCAGGGTCCACACGGTGCCGGAGCAGGAGAGCCAGCGACCCTGGTACAGCGCTGCAGCCTCAGCGGCCCACCTGGCTGCCCTGGGTGACCCTCTGCTTGCATCCTTCCCACCGTCCGTGGCTGGGCCTGACCTCCCGCACTGAGAAACCTGGCGTGGACAAGGCGCCGGGATTGTCCCCAGAGAGGGGGACCAACAGCCACAGCACAACCTCACTGACAACGAACCAGAGGACACGGGAGGCAGGGCACACCGCCCGGATGGCTGGGTTCTCATCACCCAAGTCACCCCCAGGGCTCAGCACAGCAGGGCAAAGATGAAAGCAAACCCGCATGGCGCTGGCACTTCTCTGAGAAGAACAGAGCTGTGAGCTCGGGGCTGCCCAACCCCCACTGAGGCTGCGGCCCCTCCAGCGTCCAGGGCCCCCCAGGCACCCAAGTAGAACAGGGAGCCGCGCCATCTCTGCGATGCCATCTTACAACGGGGACGAGGGGCAGGAGTGGCCCCCTTCGAGAGGACGAGCCGCGCACCAGGCGGCTGCCAACGCTGGCCGCTCAGCCAAGCGGAAGCTGCGGGGCCCAGCGGACCTTGGCCAGAACGGCTGCGTTGAGGAGCAGTTCCCGATTTTAACTGGTTTCAGCAGAGGTTAATGTGCAGACGGGTGTGTAAACACAAGGAGACACCTTCGCCTTCGGGGTTCGGGCAGGGCAAGCGGCCCCTCCGGCAGCTCACAGGAGCCACGTTTTGGGAGCCGCAGGTCTGGCCAGTCTGGCCGGGACCGAAGAGCACGTTCTCGTCGGCTCCTGTGCATCCAGACCTGGCACCCGGGGCCAGAACCGGTGGGCGCGGCCGACAGTTTGATGAATGAGATGACAGACCCTGGCCGAACCCAAACAGAGAAAACTCTGTCCTGAATGCCTGAGCCCCGGACCCTCCCTGGGGCAGGCGAGCCTGGCAGTGTGAGTGCTCCCAGCTGTCCACCTCCCCCCCCAACCTGCCGAGGAAGGCGGTCACACACGAAGTGACCACCTGAAGACACACAGGAACCCCTTTCTCCTTGAAAAAAGTTCTTGTTTCTCTCCTCCTGTCACTGGGGCCCTTTGCCGACGTTGTGAGTCAGAGAGAGAATGATGACGCGTGAGAAAACGACACTTCAGACCTGAAAGTCCTTCTTACTTTAGAGACCTCAGCGGTATTCCTGACCCTCCACGCTCCCCCCACCCTGTCACCCAGGTCATCCCGAAGGATCAGCGCCCAGTGAGGCCGGCCCACGCCACCCACATGCTCAGCTGCACCCCATGAAATGCACCGTCTCCCTCAACAGCCCAGCTCCCCTCCTCGGGGACCAGGACCGAGCCGCCCTGGAAGCTGCACCCAGGGCTCCCTCTCGGGCCCCACCCTTCCTCTAAGTGGCCAGCAACTACAGCAAGTGCAGAGCTAAGAGCAGTAGGCCCAGCACGTCGGCGCCCTGCGCAGAAACGCCCGGAGCAGCAGGGGGACCGTCTGCAGACTTGGCGACACTCACTCCCCAGTTGCAGTCCCAGCAACACGGGCTGGTGCAGCGTCAAAGGGTGTGAGGCAGGTTCTCAGCAGTGAGCGCCCAAGTCAAAAGGGCCCTAAATGACGTCACTCAGGGCAGCTCTGCTTCCCCCGAGACTGAAGTCTGTGGCCTTGTGAGCTCCCCTCGGCCAGTCCAGGGGAGGTGTGCAGGGTCTCCACAGGCTGGAAATGGGGAAGGGGTGGCCGGGCTGAGGTTCCCTTTCCACTGTGTAGGTCTCAGGGCTCTGCTCAGTGTCCAGCGAAGCCTGTCCCCCGAAATTCAGCCATGAGTGAGCCAGAGCAGGGGGTAGGATCTCCGGAGGGGCTGAGAGGCCCCAGGGCCAGCCCTGTCAGGGTGCTGGGGAGAAGCAGGGGAGACAGAAGGCGAGTTCAGTGCTGGGGCCACGCCCACTCTGGCTCCGTTTCCACAGGGAGAGGGTCACTGGGTGCTGAGAGAGAGTCAGCACTGGGTGCTGGCCCTGACCCTGTCCCCACAGCAGAACGCCAGGGACAGCAGCGGGGATGGCCTCCCCGTGTCTGGATGGAAAGAGCTTCCTGGCCGCACGAGGACCAGGGACGACGGGCCACCGCCGACCGGGCTCAGGCTGCGTGGTTTTGAGGATGGAACAGCTGTCGATGACTGGCACAGGCGTGTGGCGAGCAGCCTTCTCCACGGTGTGCGGCTGGAGCAGGCTCTGCAAACACGTCTAGTGAAGGACGTGCTGGCCGCTGGTCCAGAACCTTCACACTGGACGTGACTTCTTCTGTTTCAGACTCAAGTTACCACTGACCAGCTCAGCCAGCCAGCCATCGACCATGTGCCAACAAGCCCGTCATCACAGAAAATCCAGGTGTTTTAAGATTCTGGAGTCGTCATTCAGCTTCGTGTTAAGGTGCGTGGAATCTGGAAACGCTGTGTGAGAGGGATAGTCCCCATCGGTGACAGCTCCTGATGTGGGCATGACCTCTTCACGTGTGCCTGACCCCCAGGACCTGCTGGTAACCATGGGAACAGGCGGTGGCTCCATCCTGCGGTCTGTCCTCACCAACCAGGAAACTGCAATGAGTGGGAATCCCCCCGGTGGGGTTCAGGGGACGGGCAGACCCCTTGGAGGAAAGGACACATGTGCCTGGACGCACAGGCAGTGGCTGTCAGGGAAGCCCCGTTGTCTTTAGGAGAACGCAGCCGTCGAGGAAGCGGGAAAGCAGACCAGGGAAGCCGCACCAACTGCTGGATCCTCGAGGAAGAGCCCCTCCCGACACGCGCCCTCGGATCTGAGCGTCCTCACGTCCGCCTTCGTGCCCAGGAGCCCAGGGGGAAGGAGGAAGTGTGGCTGGGGTGTTGGGCACCCCGCCCCGTCTCTAAGTCACGTGCCGGCTCATCAGTGCTGAGACCGGGTGGCCGTCTCCCACAGGCCCCCCGCGGCCTCCCGGCCGTTGCTTTCAAACCCACCAACAGGAGGCGCGAGTGATGCGGACAGACAGAAACCCGGGTCCGTGCTGGGATGAGACACCTTCACTCAGGGCTCCCGTGTTCGTTTACAGGTTTCCGGTCACGTTAATTTGAGGCAGATGCCTTTTCTACAACTCCAAGCTTTTGTTTTAGCCCCAGAGTGGAGAACCTTCTCTCCAGAGGGCGACTGGGTTCCACTGTTTTGTTTCCAAGAATTTCCGAGAGGCCTCCGCGGCCACCTCACGGCCATGCACTCCCCCAGATGGCCGGCTCATCACAGCCATGTCCTCTCGGACACAGAGCAGCCCTCGGACCCGGACCGCAGGGGAGGTGAGCTGGGGGCCGTGGGGCCCGGGCAGGACACAGCCGCCAGGTGCCTGGCGGCAGCACTCCGCTCCCCGCCCCACCCGGTCTGACCCGGCGGCACCCCGTCAGCACCCCCAGGCTCCGTACCACTCTGCAGTGGTTTTACTGCTAAAAACACATTTTCCTTCTCAAAATTCTGCCCACAGATTAAATGCAACCTGCAACCTCTGGGTGAAAACTCTGTCTCGTGACTTTGCTGTCATCGCAGCCTCTCTGCACCTTTGAGACGCCGTGACGCCCGCGGGTCTAGGCCGTGGCCTTTGAAGGGATGAAGACGGTGGGGGCCCTGTGGCGCCGTGCCCTGGCTGCGTGCGGGGCTCCTCACTCAGCCCCAGGAGGGCGGCAGGCACGTGCCGGCACCCATGCAGCGTTTGGCAATAAAGCCAAGCTCAAAATAAAGGCGAATAAAGTGGACGCAGAGACAAACCTGGGCAAAGCAGCTGGTGGGAGGGAGAGCTGGGCTGGCCAGCTGGCGCCCGACCCACACGGGCCTTCGAGCCAACAGGGAAGCAGAGCAGGGGCGGCTGGCCCCCCGCACGCCAGGTGGGACAGCATCCCTTTGTGCAGGGGTGGTGGCCCGGGCCCTCCTCCAGAAGCCACGTGGGGTCCACTTGGGCACAGCTGAGGCCCTGGTGTCCGGGACTCGACTTCTGGCCCAACAGAGCCTCCTGGGACCCCCTGGTCCTGGGGTCTTTCAAGCTCCCGCAGAGCTGACCTTCTGCCCAACCGACGAAGCTCGTCCCCCCTCTCGACTCCCCTCTCAGCCCCACCCCCGTCTGCATCTCCTCTGGGCCGCAGGCCGCAACCTCTGGCTGGCCTGCAAGGTGCCAGGCACGGGTCCCCAAGGCTGCAGGATGCCGCCCACACCCCCAGGAGTGGAGGAAGAGGTTCGCTGTCTTCCCATCTCGTTGGGCAGGAAGCACTCAGAGGTCTAATAGGAACAACAAACTCTGTCTGTCTGTCCACCTGTCTCTCTATCAATCAGGTCACCCCCCCAGATAAGAAGTTCCGATTCTTTATGGCTCATGCTATGTGCCCTAAAATCAGCCACACCACCGGGTTTTGGTCTCGATCCAACAGGGTCCATCCAGGGTCATCAGAAGGAGAAACCCGCCTGGCATCCTTACTTTACCAGTTCTTCAGAGTGTGCCCTGCTGTGCTGAAGGCATGGCCACCACACAGGGGACCACGTGGGGCCCAGGGACACCCCATGAAGGTGGGGTCCCCGGACGGAACCAGAAGCACAGCCCCAGGAAGCCCAGTCCTGAGGACGCACGGGTGCCCAGAGAGGCCGGGAAGGTGCAAGTAGGCATGGGGTGGGGGTGGGTGGTGCTGAGGCAGCTCGGGACGGAGGCCTCGCTCATGTGGGGGTCACTCGGCAGAGACTCAGAACACGGGAACAGAGGGAGCGGGGACGGGCGGTGGGAGGGCCTTGGCACAGGACAGAGCAAAGCAGGACAGAGGCCCCAAGGGAGGCAGGTGGGGTTGAAGGCCTCCCTTTGAACTTCACCAGGGTTAGACTTCTCTCGAGGTGATTTGACAGCCCTGTGCGGGGGCTTACAGAGCGTAGGGACCTCGGGAGTCGGCATGACGACCCCAGTTTGGTGACGGCCCATTAGGCCAGGTCTTGGGCCCCGTCCACCGGGTAAACTGGGCCTGGAAGACTGAACAGTCGTTTCTCTGCTAACTGCCCTGAGCCAATGAACCAGGGACGAGTTCTCGGGCGCCGCCCGCCTGCCGTGGAAGCCAAGGGCTCCCTTAGCTGAAGTGGCGAGCGGCGACTCACAGAAAAGCAGATCCTCCGCAGCCGCAACAGCGTGGGGCGCAGTGGGGCGGGGGGCGGCGCCGGCCCGGTGAGCTGCAGGGCTATTTTGGGAATGGACTTCTCTTCGGGACCAAGAACAGCCTCTATCCCAGCGTTATTTTAAGACCTACTTGTTTTTCCCTAATAAGGATAATTATCTCCAAAACCTCAAAATGATGAAGTGGCCATGACTGGCGCACTCCAAACACAAAGAGCCGCAGAGCACGCCGGGGCGCCCACGTGCCTGGGGCCTCTGCCTTGTGTCTGAGACACCGGGGCAGGGGGGGGGGCATCGCTGCTGTGACAACCGATGGGCCTCCTCTGGGTCAGTGGGGCGGGGCACGGACCTCTTCACAGTGCTCTCTCCAACCCCTGAGACTTGCAGGGCTCAGAGGGTCCTTCCCTAAATGGCACATTTGACAGCCAAGCAAGTCAACAATGATGTGACTCTGTTTCTCAGTGTCAATGACTAGCAGTTGCCACCAGTTGAAGGACCACCCGCCCTCGAGATCCAGAATCCCAGCTGGCGCCGAGCACGCTGGCCTCCACCGGGCAGGGGCCTCGCCGGTACTCCCACGGGAGGCAATGGGGGGCTGCTGTCTGTCACCAGGACTCTTGTCACCGTGACTGCACTGATGGCCGCAGAGCTTGATGGAGCATTGATAAGTTCCTTCGGGTGTGTGTGTGACAACCACCTGTAGCTCGACCTGGTTGTGATGCCGTTTTGTGTTGTCACAGATCTGGGAGACACAGACCGTCCCCGGGACCTGAGAAAGGCCACAGACACTCACTGGGGGCGTTCCACGCACTGAGCACCTGCTAGATCCGTCATTTCCTGTTAGGAAAAACACCGGCCACCAGGGCTCAGACCTGACTCGGAGGCAAGAGGTCTCCCCAGGTGACAGAGACAGGCCACGCCCTTCCGGTCCACGCAGAGGGACAGTGCGCCCTCCAAGTCCAAGGGTGAGACATTGTGGACACAAAAGGTGCTCAGTGAGGAATCTGCACTGGTGTCTGTGCCCACACCTCCCCGGGGGGCTCCCCACACCCGGGCGCAGAGAGCAGCTGTTGGTGACACACTAGCAGGAGCACCGCACAGGCAGAGGCCCAGGGCGACAAGACCGCGGCCCTGACAGACTCCGTGAATCCGCCTCCGAAGGTAGACAGGAAGGCGCAGAGCGGGAAAGGCCCAGACCTCTGCCAGCGAGAAAGCATTTCGGGGGAGCAGGGCCTGGGGATGGGCCGCGTGCAGGGCCCGCTGCCCCAGGACCACGCTCCCAGCTCCGCATCCTGCGTGCGTGCCTGCGTGCGGCTGGGAGTGCAGGACGCCCTTTGCTCCTGCGGCTGCTCTGGCCTCTCTCTGCTTGCTCAGGAGCAGGGAAGCACCTTTACCTGCCAGGCTTTAAACCCGTCACCCTCAATGGTAGTGCAGACAGTGCGAGAACCACACACCCGCCCTGGACAGGACCCGTGGAGACTGTGTGACGCCCAGGCGGCACCTGCGCTCCTCCCTGAGGACGTGACGGGGCCGCGTCTCTGGGCTCCGGCTGAGCACCACGCAGTCGGGGACGCACTCCAGGGAAACCGGGGAAACCAGAATGAAACAAAGGGCAACACACTTCGAAGCAGCTCGCGGATGCCACCAACTCCGCCGCGCAAGGTCGGAATCCTGCCTCGACTTCCCGGTGTCGCAGTGCCCGGGCTCAGGCGCTGCCCTCACACCAGTGGTCCCGGGGGAGCAGGGGGGGCGAGGGCTGGGGAAAGGCTCAGAGGTCAGAGCAACCCTTTTGGTGCATCACAGACGCCCACGGGCTTTTGGACGAAAGAGGCCACCACAAAACATCCTCCTCTGAGCACATTTTTAACAGTTACAAGATTAAACCCACAGCCCTGTTTACGTTCCAATAGACCTCTGCAGTGAGACCCCCTCTGCAGTGAGACCCCCTCTGCAGTGAGACCCCCTCGTTAGTGAGACCCCCTCCGCAGTGAGACCCCCTCCGCAGTGAGACCCCCTCGGCAGGTGGAGCTCAGGTCCTGTGGAGCCCCAGCCTCGGCCTCTCCCCAGAGCCAACCCCGTTCACAAGGAGCGTCGGACCCGGGCACCCCACCCCCCCGGCTTTCTCTCCTGGAGGAGGATAAATGGCGGGCGCACAGGCATGGAAGTCACACTGTGGAGGGTCCTAAGTGAGGGGACAGCGCTCCCGCCTCTGAAATGTTGGGACAGAGACCTGTGGCTCTTCCAACTTTGCCACCACCGCTGAGCCAAAGCCCTGCCTGCCAGGAGGCCCCACAGGGACAGGCAGCAGCCTCCTCTGGGGTGGGGACTGCTGGGGACAGAGCCGCAGCAGTTCTTCCTCGTCCCCAGTCCGCAGGAAGCACTCGGGGGCCCACGCTCCCCGCCCCCACCGGCCAGCCCACTCACCCTGCAGCTGGCGGCCCCTGTAGAGATCCCGTGCCTTGGCTGGGTGGGCCCTGGCCGTGTGGTCACATTTCGGCTGCTTGTACCTACGGGGGGGGCGGGGAATGGAGGGGAGAAGAGAGGGTCAGTGGGGTCAAGGCTTGAAAGGGTGTTTTCTTCCACCTCTTGCAGGGCCACAGGGCAGGGCCCCTCCTGGGCCCAGGGGTGACCTTGTTGACCCTGGATGTGGTGGGCGTCTTTTCACAGTCAGCAGAAAGAGCACAGGGCACACCCACACTGGTCTGTTCCGAATCTGGGCCGGAATCCTAGCCCTGAGGCTAATATAAAAACGTCTACGTCAGTGACAGTGTCCTCCCCCTTTGGAAGAATTCGGCGACTCGTCGGTCCAGGGCAGACATGCCACGTCAGGATGTGGAGTGAGAGCCCTTGACCCCAAGGGGAAGTTCAGACTCGGTGTCCACACCCACCACTGTTCCCTGTGCGAGGGAAGAGCTGTCTGGGTGCCCACCAGACGGCAAGCTCGCTGCCGGAGGGAGGTGGTGGCCTGTCCCCGGGTCACGTGCCCTGAAGGACGGAGAGCTTGGTGACCAGGCAGCAGGGCAGCCCGGCACAGCAGGAACAGTGTACGGTCTGATGGCAGATGGACGGGCCCTTCCACAGCCACCAGGAGACGGAAGGAGAGGTCCCCTGCACTGGGCGCTGCTGCAGCCGCCAGCAGTCGGCCAGGGCCACACACAACCCGACAGCCGGGCCCAGCGCAGCCACCACCATCGTGGCCAGGAGGGGACCTCCGGGCCCCCAGCTCCCGCTGCACCGTGCATGGGGTGTGTGTGTCCACTGGTGCCCGGCGCTGCTGCAGCCCAGCTATAAGCCAGGGCCACGGTGTCAGCTTGACCCCGAAACAGCAGGGGAACCAGGGGGTGTCAGGGCCAGGCTGCCTCATGTTTCTCTCCCAAAGAGGAATCCTGTGCCGGGGGCACTGCGCTGTGCCCCTCGGGGGAACGGTGCTGGTTTCAGTCCTTGGCACAAGGCAACAACAAAATTTGTGGTTTTTAATTATCTTGCTTGGAGACACGAGGAAAAAGAGCTGGCTTACAGTGATGATGTATTTCATGTCTGTGGCTAATTACTGGCATTTGACTTTTTAATTATCCTTCCCCATTGGAAAATGTAAAACAGAGGACAATCAAGGAAAACAAAACCTTGAACTTCTACCCAAATATAAACCAAAACTGTACAGTCTCTTCCCAGACCTGCTTCCCCAAGAAAACCCTGGAGAACGGCATTTCGGTGACAGCGGGTGTTCCAACAGTGCCAGGAACCCCAGGGCACCTGCCTCTGCACCCTGCAGTCACAGCAGAGCCCGCAGCGCGTGTGGCGGTGGCACTGGCCCAGCAGATCAGATGGCCTGAAGGCCAGCGCCTGAGTTCCCAACATCCTCACATCCCTAGAGACCAATCTAAACCAATTCCAATTTTCTTTCCAGTAATGGATTTAGCCACTTTGTATAATCCAATTGTGGCCAACAATCCATGAATTAGATCTGCTAAAGGAACTTTTTGGAAAGGATTTTGGCTCCTAAGCAAGGGAGAGATGGGCCGTGTGTCCTCTCAGCACTGTGGTATCCGGATGAGATGCCTGGTTCACTGCAGCTATCTTGTGACCATGAGGAGAGTCTCTCCAGAAGCATGAAGATGTCAAAGTGGAGGTTTGGGAAACTGTCCTCGGTGACATCTCACCAAATCACACTATCACCTGAAAAGGGGCCTCCTCCACCCCTGCCCCTTTGACGTGAGGTCACCGGCTCCCTCGTTATTCATGTCTGTCTGTCCGTAAGTCCTCATCAACACAGACACCTCTGACCAAAGCTGGCCAAGGTGCTGGCTCTGTGCACACAGCCCTCACTCACTCCATCTGGATGGCCTCCCGCAGATGCCCACCCATCGGCTCCCAGTCGGGGGGCGACATTCTGGCCAATTAGATGAGGGATGCCCACTGAGGGCCGAGGGCCAGTGGGAAAGCCCTCCTTCCCATCCGAAAGAGGCAGGACCTGTGTCATCAGGGCTGCAGAGGACGCAGAGGCCACAGGGCGAGCCGGTAAGTTGGAAATAGCCGAGCAGAGAACACAACACAAAAGTACGTCCTTGAACATGAGCAGCTGAAACAGTCCAAACCTCCTTGTCCTCTGAGCCGAGTTGGTGGGGTGTGAGGGCTCTGCTGCTGTGGCAACAGCCCCGCCAAATCCTGCTCGCTCCCCGACGTCCCCCAGCGGAAGGCCCAGGCCCTAGCCGGGGGGACGCATCTGCCTGCTCAAGGCCATTGCCTCAGTCCCTAGAACTGGCTGCTGCTGACCACCAGCACCCACGGCAATGAACGAACAACTGAATGAATGGATGGATGGATGAATGAGGTGAAAATCCAGCAGGAGTCCAAGGGGTCTCCTCCTAACTAACTCTGTTCCTTGACTTCAAAGAAGAGGGCCGTCCTCCGTCGGGCAGGCGAAGCAGGGCGCTGAGAGCCTGGCGCTGGTCTCCCTGGCGAGAGCCGGGATCGGTCTGGGCAGAGAGTCGGGATGGGGGTGGGGGAAGGGGGTGACTGTGCTCCTTGTCCGACCAGAATGTGACTCGGGTTCTGGGGGGAACCTTGTAAATGCTGATCTCATTGTGGAGCCAGTTGAGGAGTTCGGGTTTTGACGGCCTGAGGATTTTTATTGGCTGCCGCTGGGGAGCCGTCCACCAGTGCCCCCCCCCGACCCCCCCACACGGGAGGTGCAGCCAGGGCCGGGAGCGAGCGCCCCGGCGCCCCTGCATGTGCACAAACCCCACTTCCCAAGAAGGGCTTCTTAGAGGACCCGTGCATGGGAACCAAAATAAAAATCCCATCCCAAATCGCTGAAAAGGTGTCCCTCTAAACGCCCAATGGCCACCATGAGCAACGGCAGGGACCCTTCAGGACGGGCTGAGCGGCTCAGGCCTGGGCGCCCGGGCGAAGCCAGGGCTTAAGTACCTAACATGTGAGACACTGGCATCGACTTGTAAACCACTTGTGTACAAACTTATGAAAAATCAGAAGTCAACTCGTCTAACGAAAAGCTGCAAACTCACTCTAACTCACGTGGACCGCACAGCCACACCCAGCGGGGGCCGGGAGGAATGGCTTTGCCGAGGCCCCGAGCGCGTGCCGGTGCCTGGGGCCTGGGAGAGTGTGGTGGTCTCTGCCTCCAGCGTTTCCCTTCCACTCGGGAGCTTCAGGACGCACACACCTCACGTCACAGAAAGCGAGAGGGGCGGTCGGTTCCCTCCGCTGTGAAATGCCGGCAGCTTTGCCAGCGCAGGGCCAAGGGGAGCCGCCGCCAACACGCAACACACTCTCCGTGCCACCTCGGCCGGGACAGCGGGGCCTGCTGCACACGCCCACCCCGCATGAAGCCGCAAACCCGCCCACGAGGGCAGTGCCGTCGCTCACACGGTCAGCACCCCGGGGCCTTCAGAGGTGCGGGCTCCTCTCGTTCCCACAGCTGAAGCCAGGTGTCTGCAGACGCCCAGCACAGAGACGTGGGGGCCAGGCCAGGGGGCGGTGAGAACTGCGGGCCCCGCCCTCCCGCCTCCCACGCCCCGCCTCCCGGCCCCTGACGGGCCTTTACCTGGTGGAGGTGCCGGGGATGGGGCGGCCGGTGTCCACCAGCACGCACCAGCAGTAGCCCGTGGAGGGGTGGCACTGCACCGGCTTGTAGAGGCCACCGTGCGCGCACTCGGGAATCACCACGTTGTCGTTCTTGGGCTGCCTGGCCTCCTCCAGGGCCGACTGCTGCTCCTGGTCACACGAGGACACTAGTGAGGAAGACACAGGTGTGAGCACGCGGCCCGGTCACAGGGAGCCTGAGGCTGGGGCCCCGGAACGTCATGGGGAAGTGGGACCGGATGGGGCGCCGCTGGTGGGATGAGAGGGTAGCCAAGGGGGTCAAGAGCAGTAGGCATCTGCTGCCTCTTCTCAGCCATCGATCAGGGACACGCGTGCACATGGACATGCGCACCGACACGCTGAGGACACAGCTGACTGTGAACTACTGAAAACACACACGTGCAAAGGAAACTGTCAACTCAGAGTCTGAACAATTAGACCAAACGAAGACAAACATTTGCTGAAGTCGCAGCTCCTGTCAGCAGAGTAGGTTTTGCTCTTTCATCTGCGTCTGCCTTTTCGTCCAGTGCCCCCCACCCCCAACGACCCACAGCTCCAACAGCCACAAACCAGGAGCCTCGACGGCCGTGTCGCTGTGCACTTGGTATGTGTGGGATCCACCCGTGGCCCCCACAAGCCCTGTGATGACCGAGGCCCTTGGACACGAGACCCCGGCCCCCACCCCGGGTCTAAGTGCCTCGTGAAGCCGCCGCCTCGTCCCAGGTGCGGAACGTGCCGAGTGGCCTACACGGGGGGCTGCCCCTGGCGTCCTGGCCCCCGTGAAGCTCCGGGAGTACAGCCCCGAAGTCACAGTGCGGACTCTGGGTGGAGCCTGGGGCCAGGGAGCGGAGGGGACAGGACAGTGACGCCTGTCTGTGCCAGGCGGTCAGTCTGAGTTTGGGCACAGGCCGTGCGTCAACACTCTCCAACATCCTCACTGCACTTGGGCTGAACCGATGACCTTTTTTCGCGTCCTTCAGTTTCGTCACCAACTCTCACTTAAGGGGCTGCTGACCCCAGCGGGGGACTCCTCCATGCCTGGTGGCTTTGGGTCACATTGGGACAGGCCTCGGGCAGCTTGTGAGCCCAGGGCGGCCTGGCCGGAAAGAGTGACCACGGTACACGCAGCACAGTGTGACCATCAGCCCTCGGCGTGACAGTGAAATCAGCTTGCCGTCGTGACAAGCCAGGCGAGATCTAGCAGCGCCCGACACTGAGGTCAAGGGGCAGCTACGTTCATGTCGTTTGCCAGGCGTTAGCCCTGCACTGTGTCACCAACTGGTGACCTTTCACAGCACGTCATTTCTCTGGACGTCCCGGGAGACACAAGAATCATTGCGACCTCTCGGGTGCCCTGATCCACGACCGTAGCTTTCAAGGCTGGCCTCGGTCCCCGGAGGGGTGGATGAGCAAGCTGAAGCTGAATCATTTGGGCCCAGGCCAAGGTGTTGGGGGCTAATCTCAGAGCCTGTCCCCCGGGGCCACTCAAAGCTCCCAGTAGGTGCCCAGTGCAGGCCGCCATCCCTCCAGGAAGCCCTCGGGCCCTGTCATGGATCCGCTGGTCCCGGCGCCGTCTGCAGAGGACCACGTGGGCCCGCCCTGGTTAGGTGGACACTCCCAGTTGGGGCCGGGCAGCGCTGATGTCTGAGAGTGCCTGCACCACAGGCCCCACTGGGACCCCGGGGAGCCGCTGCCTGTGAGGCCTCACGGTGCTTCCAGCCAACCCCCTGATGTTTCAGTGCCCACATCAGACTTTTTTTTTGGTCTGGAAGTTGAGAACTTCAAACAACAGAGTTCTGACTCTCAAACAGGCCAGCGAGGGCTGAGCATTTGGTTTTCATCAACAGTGATACCCCGCTGATCTGCGCCCTGGACAGCAGACTTCGGACGAAGGGCCTCCCTGTGTCAGCCCTGGGCTAGGGGCCAGTGGGAGGACCTCCCCCGGAGCCTGCCCCCACTCGCCTTGCACAACACTCAGCGGCCGCCGCGTTCCTGGGAGTGTTGCCGCCCACATGCTCTTGCGTTTGCACTGACTGTACCCTGAGGTCTGGACTCCGGAGCACGCTCCCGAGTTTGCTCAGCAGATCCGCAAACAAAACCAGTCCCGTGTCACGTGGTGACCCTCAGGACGAGGTCCCGCCTTGGCCGTGACCGGAAGCTGGCAGGAACCAGGAGTGACGATGGTCGTGTTTCTTCCTGAGCTGCCAGTGGGGTCAGGGGACGCAGGGGTGGCCAGGCACTGCGGGCGGCCACTGTGGGCTGTGCGTGGCTACGGCGAGGGCGGCGCTTCTGCTGGCTGCCTGGTGGACGCTCCGCCGACTTCTGGGAGCACTGGGCCCCTTGCCAGAAACTTGACTAGAGAGTAGGATTCGTGGGTAACTGGGTGCCAAGTTGCTCGCACTCTGGGGACACACTGTGTCCATCAAGTCACCCTGGAAAGTTCCAGAAATGTCCCTTTTGAGGACTGGACTGGATGTCATGTTGGAAGCCTCAGCCATCGCCTAAAATT
Source organism: Sturnira hondurensis (assembly GCF_014824575.4). Lineage (NCBI taxonomy): Eukaryota > Metazoa > Chordata > Mammalia > Chiroptera > Phyllostomidae > Sturnira > Sturnira hondurensis. Next base: position 11,152,670 of record NW_028072798.1, on the reverse strand, counting down.
TGCCGAGGACGGTGTGAAAGCAGGAAGCATTGTCGCCGAGACAGCAGCAACCCCGTGTCTCCATCTGTCTGTCGGTGTAGACATCCTGGCTGACGCGATGTTAACCTTTGCCATGGAACCCAAGGGTCGGGTGAGGGGAGGAAGAAGTGGCAGTGACTCGCTGGATCCCCCGTGGCTTTGGAGGGGGTTGAAAACGAAGCTTTGACATCACTACGTTTCTAAACGTTGGGTGTGAACCCTGGAGGTTTCTGCCCTGGCACGCGGGCCCGGACGCAGGTGCGCCACCCCATCCACACAACTCCCGGTGAGCCCCTCCGCCGTCCCGCCCGCACCTGGGCTCGGCCTTGTCCGGTCCGTGAGCTCGTTTGAGCTCCAGGCTCCCAGCGCGCCTCCCCCCGCCCCCCCCCCGCCCGCTGCGGGCAGATGCCGGGAGCTGCTGAGCACTCGGGGGAAGGCCGGCCTCAGCACTTTCTCATTAAAGGGTTTGACTGGAATCCCGATCACAGCTCCAGCTGCTTTATATTATTGCGTTCTACAACCGTAGAGCAATTCTGTACTTTTACAAAGTTACCTCCATAAACTTATGAAAACATCCACTAAAAATATTCATTTATTTCCCAAACTAGCAGATTTCAGCGACTTACATGTTGCCCGACAGCCTGTTCAGCGATCTGCCGACCGGAGAGAACTCAGGCTGCGGCAAACGGCTGCCAGAGACTCCCGAGGGGCAAGAACCGCTGCGGGTGGCCTCACCCGACACAGGCCACGTGACCTTAGCGTGGCAGGGCCTGACTCTTCTGCGGGAAGTGGCAACAAGTCCGGTCCACTTGGGGAGAAGGGGAAGGAAAAGGCCTCCGCGCGGCCATGTGTCCTGACGCCCGCCACACTTGCGTGTTCCTCCGGCCGCCTCACCTCCACACCAGCTTCGCAGAAACACTCAGGACTTCGCTGTCCACTCTCCAGTGGGTGCGAGACCCACAGAGGCTTTTAAAACAGACCGAGACACTTGGAACTGCTCACTTGCCATCCCACGCCCACCACTGCAGACCTGGGGCCAAAGCCCCCAGTGAGTCGCGGTCCCGGCCACGCATCCCTGCGGTTTCCCCGTCCACTCCCCGCAGCAGCTGTTCGCTTCGAAAGGCCTCCTCTCCCGGCCCCAAACTCCCGGGATGGGTTTGCCGTTGTGTTGCAGGGAACTTGTCGCCTCTCCATCAGCTACTTGTGGGCTGGGTCGTGACGGCTGTTACCGGTTTAGGGACTTGGTGCCCCTTTGCCCACAGGACAGTTTGCTCTGGGAACACTCTGTTTTCCCAGGAGCACCCCACTTTCACAGAATTGCACGGAAGTGCTGTTCGGGTGCTGCCAGAAATCATCGCTGACATCGATGGCGCCGTACTTCCCCGCGGTCCTGCCGGCGCGGGCACCGCACTCACGTCTGACTCCCAGGGACAGGCCTGTGCTCTCTCCGCCTCCGACCCCTCTCCACTTCGGCTCTGCATGGAGTCGTGAGGAGGCCAAAGGCTGCTTCTTTGACCCTCTGGCAATCCTCTAAAAGCGCGGCGGGCTGCACGGTGTGACGTGGAGAAGATGGCGCAGGTGTGGGGAGACGGTCCAGAGAGGCGGCCTGACCTGGCCCGCAGCAACTGGGACCAGTGACACAGGGGCGGGGCCTGCCTGACCGCGTCACACTGGCCCCGCAGCCTCAGGGGTGGTCCGGAGGAGCCCCCAGGACAGGACGTGAGTCGACTGGGGAGGAGAGACAGGGTCCTGCAAACCTAGTGTCTGAGGCACCAGAAATCACACTCGGTGACCCTATCAGATGTTTGATGACATTGTGCCCTCAAAGCAGATATTTTAGCCACAGTAAACCTTCTTTCTGTTTTGAGGAAAAGAAAACTTAGGTGTTTGCTTTTATGAAGGTGAACCACTTCGTTAATTAAATGGCAAAACTCACAGAAAACTGGGAAGGGAAGATAACCCCTGTATGTCAAAGAGCAAATTAAAACAAAAACCTGTAGCTAACATAAAACTTAATAAAATAATGGCTGCTTTCACTCTAAAATTGAAAATAACCTCATCAATTCTACTTCTCATATGTCATAGGCCCTAGAAGATGCCAAAAAAAGTTTAAAAAAACAGATTTGAAACAAAAACATGTACAACTGTCCTTAATCACACATGATAGAATTGTGTATTTTTTAAAAAATACTAAAGCATCTACAAAAAGCTGCAAAACTGAGTGTGACTAGTGAATTATCAAGACATAATGTTAATATGCAAAAATAGCTTGTGCGTCTGCATACTAGCAAAAACAATGGAAAGATAAATGGTTCAGTGCAATTTGCAATAAAAAATGGAATTCTTAGGATTAAACTGATGAAAATATGTGACATTGTAAACAAAAAAAGCACTGCTGAGAAAAATCGGAGGACACCGTCAACAAAGCGGAAGGGCGCCCATGCAGCAGACAGCTCCTCCAACGAGGGGCCAACATCCCAAACACAGGAAAAGTCCCACGACTCAGCAAGGAAACAACCCAGTGAGAAACGGGCGGAGGTCCGAACAGACCCTGTTCACACGAACGGCCAACCGGGATCTGCAAAGACGCTGCGGTCGGACACCCACCAGGAGGTGTGAGCACGGCTGTCATCGACGAGACGGGGGCGGGGTGGGGGGTGCGTGCTGCAGAGCGGAGGAAAGGGGCCCGCCTGCCCGCCCCCACTGCCGCAGCAGCCACTGTGGAAAACGGAAGGAGCTCCCCACTCTGGCACTAGGACAGCCTTACGATGCAGCAGCCCCTCTTCTGGGTATTTACCCAAAAGACTCAAGGGCGCTCACTCCTAAGAACGCACGCGTCACCCTCAGTAAGCACAGGGGCAGGCACCACCGTCGTCAGGTGTGACCTCGGCTCACCCCCTGAATGCCCAGGCGCCCTCGTGGTCGCCTGTCGGACGCTGAGCCCTGGGCCTCCGTGATGCCCGCGCTGAATGCACACCATGCCCTCGGGCACCTGGAGGGCCCGTCGGTTCCTCCGAGGTCTGCGCTGCGTGGTTACCTGTTGTCTCGGCGGACCGGCCCCGAAAGTTCAGCTGCTCCGTGCGGGCTGCTCCCGGGGGAGTTTTGAGGTTTAAATGAGACATGAAAATACTTCAAGGATAAAATGATGGACAGTTTGTTCAATAGGATCCCACTTACAAAAGGCAGGAGGCTGGTCACGGAAAGTATTTAGAGGGCATTGTAACTTCAGGCTTCCCACATGAAAGCTGCACGAGACCCTGAGGCTGGAGAACTGTCCTCATCTTACAGACTCAGCGGTCACATCGGAGAGAAGCCGGGCTCCCAGGCCAGGGACGTGCGTTTCCAGTGGGTCCCCAGATGGTGGGGACGCCCACATTTGCGTCTGTCCCAGGGTTCAACATATGTGTTCTTTATTTTTCCTCAGAATTGATTACTTAATTTTTACACACGCTGTCTTCATCAGTCATGGAATTTTTTGTGGTTTCCTCTATAATTGGGCAACATTCAGATGATCAAAAGCAAAACAAGGAAAATCAAAAGGAGGCCATTTAGAATCTGATTTTCTAGAAAAGGCAGGTTGGAGGGGGAGGCCTAGAAATCATAGTTTCGGGGCAATATAATCACTCGCAGGTCCACGGTCAGCACCGGACCAGCCAGCACCGCCAGGCTGCGGCTCTGCCTGGGAGGGGCCTGGGGTCAGTGGCTGTGTCACTGACTTTACAGAAGACGATGGTTTATTTCTAAATGCGCTTTGTAGTCTGGGCTTGTCACCACAGTGTCACAGGCACTGAGGGCGGGGAGCAGAGCTTTCCGTGTGTCCCCTTCGGTCCTGGAGACAACGGGATGGCGTGGGTGTCGCCAGGGGCAGACGGAGGCCCCGCGGGGTGCTCTGCCTTCCTCCTGGCTGCAGAGGGCGTCGGGCTGAGCGAGAAGCCACTCTCCCGCCAGTGAGGTGGGGCCGCCGTCCAACCGGGCGTGCCAGGCCCTGCAAACCCTCAGAACCCAGTGCACAAATACAGGGAGCTCTCAGTCAGACTTGTTTCCAAAAGTAAAGGTCTGGATTCGAGTCACGATTGCAGGGACAGTAAGGACCACAGGGTCCACTCTGACTCACCTGTCTCCTACTCGTCCCCACAGCAGCCAGCCCAGCCTGAGGGCAGCCACAGCCCGAGAGGCTGCTTCCAACAGGGACGTGAATCCTGGGCCCGGAGGCCAGGGGATCGGGGCGCCATTGGCCAGGGTGAGGGCAGGCCACCCCTCGGAGCGCCCTCTCCCACCCTAGCCCTCCCTGCATCCTCCGTGTCCCCCGCCTGTCCACAGGGACCATCTCTGTGGAAAGTCAGCCTAAAGTTTTTTGAGCCAAGCGTTTTTCCAGCAACTGCACCGCCATCACTCTCGAAAACCTGAGACCAAGTCATCCCTCGTCCCCTTCTTTCCTCCACCATATTGAGCCCAACTCTCCACAGTGCTTCCCAGACCCCATTGCTCCCCCATTCTGCAGTCACTGTCCCCAGCCCTGGGGACCCCCGAGCTGCCCTGAGGCCACCCCAGCCCCTCCCCCATCACGTCCTCGAAGTTCTCACGCGGCAACCCACCTGCAGACCCTCCTGGCCACCACTCATGACACCTCCTGGGACCCTGTCCACTCTGGGACGGCCCCTCAGCTGCCCCCCCCAGGACAATGTGTGCGGAAACTTTGGGAGTCAAGAGGTGCAGTGCACGGAGGGGCTGTTACCATGGGCCAGACGTGTTTGTCCCCACGGTTGGTCCCCAGGGTGTCTGCAGCATCAGGAGACTGCTTCTATTTTTAAACAGTTGGGAAAATAGTCCGATTTTGCATTTGGAAGCTCTACAGAAAGGATCAGAATGTTCCCCACTTCCCAGAAACGCCCCGCGTGGAGACCTGCGCATCTGACGTGGCCACTGTGCGCACACTGAGGCCGCATCTCACCTCCAACCTGATAGGACCTCCGACCCGGTGCTCAGGGCGGCCCTGTCCCTCTGTGTCCCTGGTAAATAGGGCGGCCCTGTCCCTGATAAAGTAAAGAATGATGTGGGTTTTTTTAGAAAATGGAGAAAACAAAGAAAAAACAAAAGCAGCATCCTGACACAAGTGACGGACATTGGGGAGCCATCATGCTCACGGGCCACCCAGGGCCCTGGGCAGCCTCTGCCCAGAAATGGGCCGGCCCAGGTCAGACCCCATGGAGCCCATGTTCTGTCTCCACATCAGACACAGGAGCTGCCCACTTGCATGGTCACAGAGATGCAGATAAAATGAGACACAGGACACTGTCCCCAGGCAGCGTCACCCCTTCCTCCACAGGGTGTGAGACACAGGACACGGAGACCCAGACAACAGGTGACGTCACTTCAGGATGAGAGGGTCCCCACTGGAACACCCTGAGCCCTCAGAGCCAGGAGGCTCCCCAAATACCTGCCACTGTGCCCTGAAGCACCATCCACGTCCAGCTCACTGTCTGGGCAGCCCCGAGAAGGCCAGCGTGTGGCAGGGTATCAGAGGGACCCAGCCCTCAGTGCACAGGTGTAACTCGGTCCTGGGGTGCAGGCTCTGGTCTCTCCCAGACACACCGCAGGAGAGCCTTCTCTCCTCAGGAAAACGGGGTGCACAGCCGGGCCGCTGGTCAGCTGGGTCAGAAGTTCAGGGACCGGAGGACGTGGGCTTGGTGTGCAGCGAGGCCCCGACGGACCAAAGGAAGCCAGAGCAGGAAGGGCCTCGGCGGTCAGTGACGCGCCCCCCGACTGGACGGGGTTTACAGAGACAAGGCCCGTTCCTGCTTTGCAGTGTCTGGAGCAATGTCCAGACTCCCGGGATCTCCGGGCCATAGAAACTAACGAAAACCAAAAAAATCTCATGTTTTAAGTGAATTTACGATTTTGCGTAGGGCCACATTCATAGCCACCCTGGGCCACGTGCCGCCCGCAGGCCACGGGTTGCACACCCCGATTCATGGTCTTGTTCAGTCCCAACCGCCAACAACTACCGAGGGTTTCGTCCAAACCAGACATGGCGCTGGTCACCCAGGGAACCTGGACTCTCAGCTCCCACTGGCTGCAATCACCTGCTTTCTGGGTGTGGCCCCCACTCCCTGGGCCCCCCTCCACTGGCGTGACCCCTTGATGCACCCTGCCCACTGCACAGGCCCTCAGTGCACCCCTGGGGACCGGATGTGGGAAAGCAGAGTGACTTTCCAAAGGGGACTCGGGCCCCGTGTTCAACCCCAGAGCTGACACTGCATCCCTGGAAGGAGACTCCATGGCCTTGCTGGGACCACGCGGCCCTCAGGAGCCAGGCTGGGCTCCGAAGGCAGGACACCCTGTGACCAGTTTTCTGGGCAGCCAGACCCGGCCCACATGCTGATGCAACCCTCCCTCCGCTTCGGGACTGGACTGCCCCTGTCCTGGGGAGACGCAGAGCCCCTGGGGCAACTGCGTGGGGACAAAGGCCTGAGGCTGAGTGCCGCACGCAGGGCCGAGGTGGGCTGACCGGCTGCCAGCAGACCAACACATGCTGGCTGTGCTCTGGGCTGCGGGGGGAGTGAGAGCCAGGGAGATGGCAGGGCCCCGCTGGAGCCGGAGACAGCGGCCCTGACCCCGGCCGGCAGGGAGTGACCACAGGGACAGCGAACCTAATTACAGAGGCGGGCAAGCCCTGGGAGATTACAGAGGAGCAGCCGTGCGTCCGAGGCTGCCTGCCAGACAGGGCCGTCCGTGCGGAGCAGGGTGACTCTCCCATGTTGGCAGCTGGTCCCCACGCTCCCGGCTGTGTCTGTTTCCTCCGTCAGCCTGACCCCGGCTTGGCTGCGCCTCCCTTTCCTGGTGAGCATGCGCAGACCTCAGACACAGTTCCCATCCTCCTCCTCCTCCTCCTCCTCGGGCCTTGGTGGCCGCACACACAAGACACCTAGCAGGGCGTCAGCAGACGTCTGGCCAGTGTGCGGAGAAAATACTAAGGGGGAAGGGAAGCCTTCCTTCTAAAGACACACGGAAAACACACGTCCCACGCCCATTTTGTAGTCTGGTGTCTCCTGCAACTTCTCAATCACGGAATAAGTGCTTTTGTGAGTTAGCTGCAAAACCTGAGCTGCTCGGGGGTGGGGGGGAAGCCCACAGGCTATGTCGTCAGCCTGGAGATTTGGGGTGAGGGGCTGGGCTGGGGGCACCAGGGAGGGGGCGCGGCCACAAACCCCGATCAGCACGCTCTCCACCGCGGGTGCATCTCCTACCCCCCAAAGCCCCTCCCCTGAGGAGGGAGAAGCCGGTAGACACATCTTACAGAAGAGCTCACACCGAGCAGACTCTAAATATTTAGCTTGTGCAGACAGTCGGGGAGCAGGAGAGGGCAAGCCTGGCCCCAAACGCGCCACCTAATAAGGCAGCATTCTGTTCTGGTTGACCCAGGGCACCTGGTCCCGCTCGGCCCGCACAGGCGTGACCCTCAGGGCGGCAGGGGAAGAAGGCCCCTGGCTGTGCACAGTGAGGGGACTGCTCCAGGGACATCCCACGTGCCCCCGACATGGCTCCGTCCCATCTCACTCTCTGTGGGTCCTCACGGTGCAAGGTCATCTCTCAGGTCAAGGCCATCTCTCACAGGGACACAGGACCCGTGTCGCCCTCCCACAGCGACCCCACGACTGCGTCTTGTCTGTCCCCTGCTGCTCTGCCTCCCATCCCTGGGACCCCAGATGGCTGAGGCTGAGCCCGCAGGTCCCTTAACCAGCCTCCGTCCCCCCCCAGCCCCACAGTGAGCTCACTCCTGCCCCCCAGCTCCACCACACCAGCTCCTGCCCTCACCTGCGTTGGTCACCCCCGCCATGGGCTTTAGCCACAGACTCCACATCCACCAAGAAGGGGCTGCAGGGACCCTGGCTGTCAGTCATTTGTTCCCAGGAGTGACCTTTCTCCACATTGCCGGGCCGGGGAGTTACGCCCCTGACCATCAGCCCTGTGGTGGGCGTGAGGTTTATGTCCCTCTGTCCACATCCCCTGGGAGGGACACTGCATGACAGGGAGCAGCATGTGCACCCCCCAGTTCAGGGGTGACAGTCTGCGAGAAGGACGTGTCCTCGAATTTCCTTTCCAAGCTCTTCCCCAAACCACAGGGAGCCTTCTGCCCCGGCTGCAAACCTGGACTGTCCTGGGCGGGGCGGGGCCAGGCACGGTGGTCACCTCAGGCTCTCTGCTCGGGGAACATCCGTGGGGCCTACTCTCATCTCCGAGTGGGCACTTCCCTCCAAAGCAGCAGCACCAGACCCCTGCCGATGGGGGAGGCCTCAGAGGGAGGCTTCCGTCCAGCGAAGCCCTGGACGTCCACCTGGTGGGAGAGAGGGGCGCGGCCTGCGACCGGCTCCTCTGGGCTTTCCGAAGGGGCCTTGGCCAAAACCTGTGTCGGCCATGTCTTCCTGTGGGCAGCTGGCCTCCCACCATGGCTTCCAGCCCTTCCCTCCACACACCCTCGTCCCGCACTCGGCCGGCCACATTGAGAGGAGCTGTTCGAGTTATTTGTAAGTATTTTCACCTCTTCAAATGACCCAGACTTCATAACTTAAGGGTCTAGTTGGGATCCAGATATGTTTGCGAGCTTGCACTTAAAAAATGAAATTTAAAAACCAGGGGAAAGAGTTCTTTAAAAGTTACATGCAAGCCAAGAAAACATAACTCGTCTACTGTTTCCTCGGGAACACGGGCCATCACGGCTCGGAGCAGACTCAGAGGACGACAATCGCCCGGCACCGACCCGGAGGCGCACCAGAACAGGAGCCTGTACCAGCTTCTCGGGGAGCGGAGAAGCGTGGTGCCGAGGCCCGTAAGACTGGAACACGGTGAGCGGGGGGGCACAGGGCATCTGCTGGGCGCGGGGAGAAACACTGTTCCCCAGGAAGGCTGTGTGGGGTTGGGGGGGGCTCTCAGAGGCCAGGGGCCTCTGTTTGAGGAGCCTCAGGTGGGGCACCTGCGTGGGTCCTGGGGTCCACAGCCCAGCCATGCGTGTTTTGGGGGGCTGTGTCTGGGAGGGGCCCTCGCCTGGGCCCCTTGCACAGATTCTGGACCAGCCACACTCTGCTGCTGACCTCAGATCTGAAATAAGTAGCCAGACAAGTGGCACGTGCCCGGGTACTGCCAGGGGCCAGTGCCCGGCTGAGCCAGCAGGGCAGGGTCAGCCCCATGTCACAGGCATGGGAGCCCTGGGAGGGGTGACAGCTGGGCCACTCCTGAGTGTCCAGAGTTCCCTCAGTTCTCTCCGGACTCAGAAAACAGCAGTCCCACAGCCAGCCTGCCACCCACCCCCCAATATGGGATTGTGGGGAGGACCAGCGGGGCAGGACGCGCTCGGCTTGGGGGATGAGCAAAAGGGGCCCACTCTGGGGAGCGCTGCGGGGTCGTTCGCACTGAGGAAGGAAGAGCGAGGGGAGCTGGGGCGTGTGGGCTCACTCTCCCTCAACCCCCAGTACATCGCACGCACTGCACCCGCATACCCGCACACAGGGCGGTCCCACGCCAGGTCATGCGTGGGCGGCTTGGGTGTCTCGGAGTCCAATATGACAGGGGCAGGGAATGGTCATTAACTGCTAAAATAATCAGTCGTGTCAAAGTAAATAATCCATGTACTTTGGTAAAGCTATTTTGAGAAAGAGACCTGAAAGAAGTGTCTAAAACGAACACTGACGTTGAAGCAAGGAAGGTGTGCCACCTGGCAGAGTCACCTCCTCCGCACCCAACTGTGTGCATCGCTGAGGGGACACGAGGACAGTCAGGGACGCTGTCTCAGAGGCCACAGCACGACCCCGGGACGCCCTCTGGCCCTCGAAACCTCGCGGACACACAGGGCTGCAGGGAGGACTGAGGGCAGGCTGAGCGACACGCTCAGAAACAGAAACCACAGCAGACGGGTCAGTCACATCCCAAGGCTCCAGGCCATCCCTGCACAGCACAGGGGGCGGGGCGGGGGGGGGGCGGGATGTGCGAGTCCCACAGGAAGGTACCTTCGCAAGGCTAGTGTGCCGGCCATGCGAGTCAATGGTGGTGCCCCAGGGTGGGCCAGAGGGAGCGTGCCCTGGGGATCAGGGAGGGTGGCGGGCAGCCCTGGGTGTGCCCACAGCAGGGCGTCTAGGCTGGACACGGGTGGGGGACTCCGGAGAGCCACGCTGGGGGCGGAGCCGAGGAGGGACAGCCACTAGCCCTGCAGGCGCCGTCAGGAAGGACTGACGGGACGATAGTCTGTCCCTGCTCCTGGTCCAGGCGTCACACACACTGGGGGGGCCGTGCCAGCCTCCGCCTCCGCATGCGGCTCTCGGCTCACTGGGGCACTGGGAGTGAAGATGGGCACGATTCTGCAACTCGGCTCCTTCACGAGCAGCACAGCCCAGAAAATGCACTACACCGGAGCCACCCGCTGAGCCACGGTGCCTCTCCCGACGTCCGTTCCCCCAGTTGTCAAGTTCAGTGCACTTGGTGACATGGTCTCCTCCGTGGCTTCTTTCACTTTCAGTGGCCGCCGTCCCTCGAAATCCGCCCGGGGTGTGAGGCTTTTCCGGGAGCCTGTTTCTGGGAGAAACCAGACGCATGGCACCGACAGCCACTCCCCTGAGCCGTGGCGATGGGCAGGCCTCTCACTTCCCTGGGCGTCGGGACGTGGGCTTTCTCCTTCTCTTCGTCTGTCAAGTGCTGAGTCTGGGCTCAGTCGTCTTCAGGACCCAGTCCGGCTCTAAAGTCCCATCTAACTCTCCCCCTGTTGCCCTGTCGTCCCTCAGCTCCCTTTTTGGGTCCTCACCAGCCCCGCGCATTTCAAACTACGTCGACTTTTGTTTCCTTGCGCAAACACGTCCTGGGGAAGGTCTGCATTCGGGCACCTGTCTGTCACTCCTTCCGCATTTTACGAGGGGCTGGGTGTAACGGCAGACCCAGTGTTAGGCCCCAAAACTCTCACTGACGGACAAGAACTGAGACCCTTTTTTGGCATGAATTTAAGATATGTGGACACTTAGGGAGAAAAACCAATACGACAGTAATCCGGTTCTTAGTTCTTGCAAAAGATTGCAGCCCCTGAAAACAGTGTGATAGTGACTGTCCCCCCTTTTTAAATAAAGCACAAGGAAGCCAAAAAAGTCACGGACATAAATGATTAAGGACACACTGTTTCAGGGTTATTTTTCAGTCAGTGCATCATTCGTGGAACAACCTTCCTACCAAACTGCTGCAAGGCCGGCCTCGTATGAATGACACTGGTCACTCTCCTGAGCTCCCCTCTCCATACACCCCACGGCCACAGTGAGTGACAGCCAGTGGCACCTGTACTGAAGCCGTCCCATGGGCCTCGACGCCTCCTTGACTGGAAGGTGACATCCCCTCTGTCCCCTTCACAGTGCCACGACCTCCTGCCTTTACCCTACGAAGTGCCCTTTTTACAGCGCGGAGCACACTGGCGCGCGTCAGTCGGGGACAGCAGCACTGGCCGCTCTGTGCCAGCGCTGACGGCCTGTCCAGCTGACACAAAGCACACCCTCTTTCCCAATGTCTGGGGCCGGTTTCGGAGGAAATCAGGCAGAAATCGGGGGAGTGTTTACTGTGCCTTAGGAAAACAGCATGTGGCATATGAACACTGGCAAGAGAGTGTGTCACAAAACCTCTGCTCTGGTGAAGGGTAAGCAATTCTTGCATCTCCTATGAACACAACAATAAAACTGAGTGTGACGATTCAACAAGGTTGAATATACAGATATATATGAAAAATTGAGTAATGCATTCTTAAATAACAGGCCACTGCGGACCCTACTCATTCACCCAATGCACACTGATCCACACAGTGGAAGCGCTGCTTTTCTCTCCGTGAACCAACAGGAGAATGCTTCGTTTACATTTACGTCGAATTGCAGTTAATCGACACCCGGCAAAGTGCCGTGGGCTCAGGTTAACCCCTTCTCAAGTTATCTGTCTGAGCGGGTGTTCTGTTTCTCCGGGCCTTGTGTTTCGGAGAGTGATGGGGCCGGTCCCCAAGCCAGCGAGTGAGCTGCCACCTTCCCGTGCCGGCCGCGGGCAGACTTCCGCAGGAGCGCTTTGTGTTCCTGTGCGAACACAGCCCCTTCTGACAGACGACCGTCACTGCACAGCCCTCACTCCCTCGACCGCGTCCCTGCCCTTGATCACCGCGCAGCAGTCGCGGTTAGTGTATTTGGTAAAGCGCATTCTGGTGTAAGCTCGTGGAGAACAACGGCACTTTTAATAAAGAAACGTCAGAGAAAAGCAGTGTGTTCCCCAAGTGGCCTCTTCTGAAAGTGGATGCAGGAGAGGACAGTCGCCCCCACATCCTCGGTTTCCCTCTGGGGGTTCAACCAAGTGCCGGGGGAAGCAGCAGCCTCCCCCACTCGGGGCCGGCCTCGGAAAGCCCGGGGCGTGAGCTCCTCAGACCCGCAGTGGCGGCTTTCTCTCGCTAATCCCAGGAAGGCCCCGGGGGCGCAGGCCCTGTTTCAGGACCACCGAGGAGTCCGGGAGCTGGGGCCTGGCGCCCCTCGCCGGTCCACAGGGCATCCCCGAGGTCCGTCCTCGAAGGGAACAGCCCTCAAACACCGTTTCATGGTGAAGCCAGCACACAGTTCCCAGGACTTTGAACTAAATTAGGCGAGTGTTTGGACATTGCTGAAATTAGGTCAAAAACAAACACTTATGGTCAAATATTGATATTTCCATTTTTACCTAAAACAATAGCTTGCCTGGCACATATAGAAAAACCTTTGAAGACTGGAGAAAGTTTACTGAAAACACCCAAATCTGAACCACGTTTTGGGGCCACGTCATGAGAATTGGTCTCCAGCTCAGTGGGCAGAAACAGCGAGCCGGAGACCACGAGCCGGAGACCACGAAGCCGACAGCGGAGGCTTTTACCTGCGTTCTTGTTGGTTTTGTTCTGCCGACTTTTCACCTGCTCGGTCCAAAGCGTAGGGTAGCGTGAGGCAATGTCTAACAAAGCAAAAGAAAATGGTCATTATCTTTAATTCGTCATGAAAACACAAAATCTCGCAAAAGTTTCAGGGGGTAGGGTAACCTAAAACTCGGAAGAACCAATAGAATGAATAAATACATCCTGTACATTGAAAACGTAGTTAAAGTAACTGTGCACATAACACAATAAGAAATGGCAATATACATTTTTCAAATCTTAGCATATTTTTCCTTTCTTCATCAGAAAGTGTCAATAAAAGTTGCGTGCGTCCAGGCAGGCCGGACACAATAGAAGTGGGTTTGGGCACAAAGCCCCACGCGCGAAAACACCCTGGCGGTCGAGATGGACATTCAGGTGAGCACGGGGCTTCCACTCGGTCGGAAGCTCGAACGCGGAGCCCAGCGTGGGAGACAGAAGTTTTGGGTCAACCGCATCGGAAAGGCACCTTCTCGGTGCCACTGTTTAACGGGTGCACCGCATGCGTATGGGGTGCAGGGCTCGGCTGCAGTGCACGCCTGAGACCCCCACAGAAGCAGGTCAGCCGGCCCACCCCGCCTTGGCCAAGCGGTAGCCTGGCAGCCCCGGGCAGCCTGCCTCTGCACGCCCACCCGCGCAGTGAGATTCTGAGGACCAATGGGCCGCGTGACATCAGCTGCTGCTGCAGCTGTTTTATCGCTGCCGTGGGCACAGCGCCGTGTGGTGCTGCCTGCCGGCTCAGACCCGGGCATCATGTGCGTGCCCGATCTTCACACTCCGTGACCCCCAAACCTGGGAAACGATCACACACACCTGAGAGAAGACTCAAAAGCCTGAGGGGAGGGCCTCCAGCTCAACGTGACTGAGAGTTTGGTGGACCCCAGGGACACGTCTCGTGACATGACCAAGCAGAGGTTGGTAGCACACGGCAGTGCGCATGAGCAGGAAGCGTGATGTGTGGACAGAACAGCAACATACGCTGTCGCGCGCTTTAAAAATAGCTGTTCTAGCCCTGGCTGGTGTAGCTCAGTGGATTGAGTGCGGGCCTGCGAACCACACGATCGCGGTTCGATTCCCAGTCAGGGCACATGCCTGGGTTGCAGGCCAGTTCCCAGCAGGGGACTCATGAGAGGCAACCATGCATGGATACTTTTCTCCTTCCCTTCCCCTCTAAAGATAAATAAATAAATAATATTAAAAAATTAAAATAGCTGTTCTATATTATCCAAACTACAGAACTTCCATCCACAGATCCTGATTTAAAAAGACCCCCTTGTGTTCTGCCCTTGAGGAAATGCACGTGGCGGCACCCCAAGGCCACGGAGGGACCGTGGGTGCTCACAGGGAGAGAGCCACGTGGGCCCTCGCAGCATGGAGGGCCACAGGAGCGCCCGCCCCTCCCCCTGCCCCAACGCCCAGCTCACCTTCTTCATCTCCTTGAGGCTGAGTGTCCAGCGCGGGGGCTGAGGCATCATCTGAATTCAGAACGGAAAACATTTGCAAGGAGACTACAATCACGAGAGTAAGTTAAGTAAGTGTGCATGCGGGTGAGGCTGTGGGTTTGCAAACAGCCCACAGGTTAGCGCAAACCACCACCCAGGACACGAGGACACAGAGGGGCCCGCCGAGGCGTGAGAGCACCCCCATGCTCCGGGCTGCTCCCTCTGCTCGCCACCTGTGGGAGGCCCGGACGCCGTCCCTGGAGGGCCAAGCACAGGCCCCAGGACAGGGAGCAAGAGAGGGACAGGGCGAGCCAGGGACTCAGCGCCGGGAAGGATTCCACCTGATTCAGGACCGCTGCCCAGTGTCAGGGGACGGCGGCGCCGGTGCCCTGGCTGTGCCCCACCGTCCTGGGGGGGGGGGGCAGGGTGAGGGAGCCCTGGGTTAAACCGCTGCCCTGTGCGTGTCTGCACAGCTGAGGCGCCCTGTCCACTTCTGCCACGGACGGACGCCGGTGAGGGGCCCAGGTATGGGGGAGGGGCAGGCAAGGGTGAGATGACAGGGACCAAAGTGGCGGAAAGGGAATGTGGGTCATGAAAGAACTCCGGGTCATTTCACTGATGACACACACCCCTCAGGAACTGATCTAAGCAGTGGAAACCTGCCCTGTGGGTTTCCCGGATCAAGTCTAAGGTCTAGACCCCAAAGAGTCCTGAGACACAGCCTGAGGACACGGGCCCCTAGGGACCGTCACCAGGCACGTCCTGGGGCCCCGAGGACCAGCCCAGCGCGTCCCACTCGCGCTTCCTCATGTGGTTTGTCTTGTAGTGACTTCAGGGTCAGCACAAGACAAACAGCAGCTGTGAACTCTGACCTACGACCCCACCCGCTCTCTGAGGGACGAAAGTGAGTTCCTTGTGAGCCCGTTTTGCGGGGAACCAAAAAGACGTTTTCAAACATCTCCAGCACCGAACAAGCTCTTGAAAACACCTCGCTCTCTGTTAAAACGCTGACAACATGCGGCACCACTTCCCCGAAATAACCAAGCCCGGTAACGACGGTGGCCGTGAACCATGGACTCCGCTGTTGGATACTTATGATCTCCCAACAAAGTAGAATGAAATGGGAAATGTGCTTAAAACGTTTAGAGCCTTGAAAGAGCATCCTGAGAGAGTCTTCGCCCACCTCGAGGTGGTTCGGAACGAGAACAAATGCATGACTGGGGTTGAGAGTTTGTGCTGAGGCCTAAGCAGGTCGCCACTTCGGGGCCACAGTCTGTCTCCAGGGTCAAGGGGCCCGTGTCTGTCTGAAAGCTCAGCTGAGCGGGCCACAGCCAGTGAAGGCCATTCACCAAGAGGAGAGGACGGTGACAAGTGACAAGTGATGTGCCCCATGCCTGTCCCCTCCCCATCCCCCACCTCCAGCCCACAGCCTCCCACTTTCCAACTGGGGCCACCCCTGCCGTCAGTGTGACTCTCCCGGGGCCACCTTCCTGTTCTGGCCCCACAAATACCCTGGCCCAGGGAAACAACCCCGACACAACCCCGCAACAACCCCAGGCGCCCGCAGAGCCCTGCCTCCTGCAGGCGGAGCCAGAGGCGCGGCCGGCTGTGCCCTCCCTCTTTTCCCTAACGGAATCTGCCGAACCTCTCCGTCCCAGCCACACGTGGCCTAGATTCAAGCGTTTCTCCTCTGAGTCTGGGGGCCAGGGGCCTCCAGTGGAGGGAGAGCCCTCTTTGCCAAAGTCCCTCTCTGCGCCCACAGGCCAGCGCCCCGGACTCCCTTCGACAGAGGAGGCGGGAGCAGCCCTGGGAACAAAGTGGGGGGCCGCCTCTGAAGTAGCCTCTGCCCCGCCCTTCAGCATTTGATTGGTTTTCCTGATTGAACGTCATCACTTCCTCTAAAAAAAATGGGACTGTGCCCACCCCGATTTTATGGGCTGGAACCCAAGCCCAGGCTCAGACATTCCAGCCATCACTGCACGGCACTCAGAGGGGGCCCTTCCCCCGCCGAGAGGTGGGGGTCTCCTGTGCCACATCAACCCGCCTCCTATGGCTCCGCGGCCCACGGATCCCCTCTCGCCGTGCTGGGTGCGTCCCCCCCACTGGCACCGGCTCGTGTGTTGGTCCGTGTAAAGAGCCGGGCCGGGCCCACCAGGGTTGCCATGCACACACTTAAGGGACCTGGGGGAAGGAAACTCTGGCCTACTTGGCTTCAATCACTTTTTTTAAATCGCTGGTTCATACACCATCACCTACATCAGAAAAGTTAGTGCCTGAGGTTTTGGTGCCAAAACAGTACTTTTATTTCATCTTGAAAATAACTTCTGACTTCACAGGGTGGTACGAGATCGTCACCCGCAGGAGGTGAAGGAAGGCTATGGGGGGCTTCCCCAGGGAGGGGCTGACAGGTGGGCCTGGCTCCTGCAGGCAGCGGTGGGTTGGCCACCCCGACTCGCTCCCCGGGAAGAGGCGGGAGCCTCCGTCATTGGGTCTCAGCGATTGCTCTGCTCTAGGGTCACAGGGCAATGGCCCAAACTCCAGTCCCCTCCCCAGGTGGCACTCCGGAGGGGCCACCTAACTGTATCTACAGACGCCCCCAGTGCAGGCCCGGCCTGAGAGGCCCCAGACTGGGCCCGGGGGCACCTGGCACCCTGCCTGGTGAGTGTGCGGCTGTACATGAGGAAATACGCAGTGAACCGCTTCAGCTCTGAGTGTTGTCTAACCCTCAGAGTCAGGGCCCAGGTGGACTGGGTGTGACCCGTCACCACGGAAACCCATTCTGGGGGGTTACCTGTTCTTCCTGCGCCTTCGCGGGGGGGCAGCTTTTCACTGACGGAACCTGGAAGGGGACACAAGGAGCGGGATTAGTCTGGCTCTCCCACGGTCACCAGCAATCATTGCAAAGGTACTTCGTTCTGCTTCAGGGAGTTCACGGAGCTCTGTCCCCGTCTAGTTACAGGGTACAAGCCGTCTGGAGCCCTGAACTATCATCCAACCGTGATCCTACTTCTTTGGTAACAAGTAGCTAGGCCCTACTCGTTACCAAAACCACCTCATGAAATAGAGCTTGAAATTCGTCGTTCACTTTTCCAACCTTGAATATGGTGTTGAAATGCAGACTGATACTTATACAGCAGTAGACGCCCGATTCGGAGAGTGTCCGTCCTGTCTCGGGGACCTGCCACAGCCTCTGAGCAGGAAATGCTTGGCACTTCACGGAGAAGGGCCTGAAGGGCAGGGAGGGGACCTGCCGCCAGGCTGATGCCCGCTCTCCCAAACACAGACAGAGACCCCCCATACGCATGGTGACGCATCCTCACACACGACTGAGCCCAGGGCACACAGCGCGTCTGCCCTCCATCACCACTCTGGTAAACACAGTGGGCGCCGGAGACGCAGCCACGGCCCCGACCGTAACCCCGGTGTCTGTGAGGTCACAGCGTCAGGACCGACGCACACGTGCAAACCCAGTTCGCCAGTGACCGAGAAAGACCCTGGCTCCCAGCTCGGCCGGGCCCAGCCGTTGCCACCGGCACTGGGTGAAATGGTGCCTCATCTCCAGGTGTCCTGGTCCAGGTCTGGGGACACCACGCGGGCCTTCCCATGTGGCCTCCAAGCACCCTCGGGGCCCAAGTCCCCCATCTCCCCCTTTTCTTAGGGGCTTAGGTTTCTTAGTCATCAGTTTATTTTTATCATGGGTTTCGGCAATGAGTCAAAAAATGTTTTTTACTTGTGGCCAGAAACCGTAACAGTTTGGTGATATTTTTGAATACAACTCTGCAGGCTTTAAGGCTCTGAGCTCATTGTAAGTGCCCTGAATGAGTGCTGGCTGCCCACTGAGGGAGCCCTGCAGGCGAATGTAGACAGGACTTTATCACGTAGGGACAGGAAGGCCCAGGTGGCCAATGCAGTCTGACCAGAGGCTCAGGTCTGAAGACCCTTCGAGAACTTCTGCCCCCTCTCTGACTCAGCCAACATTCCTGCTTACGCATCATCCCTCTACACGCAATCGGCATTTACTTCAGTAAAAACACAAATGAAATTCCACTTTGTTCTTAATATGCAAGGGAGAAGTTTAAACCAGGACCAAGCGCTCCTGAGAGGAGTTCTGTGATGCATACACTGACGGACGTCCCAGCAGGGCACCTGCTTGCCTTCCGCCCGCCCGCCCAGCCGTCCCGGGCACTGTCCCCAAGTCTGAGGACACAGCTGAGCGTCACCCTCCACATGGAAAACAATGATGCAAACTGGAATCCACGAACCCAGAGCCTGGAAGCATTCCTATCACTTCGTCCCTGTTTTCTGGAGATCGGGACGCGCTGCGGAACTCCCAAGGGCCGGGAGCAGGCGAGATTCTGGGGTACTGCCTGGAAACAGGGGGGTTGGACGCCGTGCCAACGGGCTGCTCGGCCGAATCACCAGGTCTCCCTCTGCTCAGACACGCGGCCCCGGCTCGGTGCTGCCCCTCAGACCCAGATGCCCAGGGACCCCGTCTCCATTCCACGAGCAAGACAACTCCCCTGCAGGCGCTATTTTAACAGCGTCCCTCCCTCGCCATCAGAGCACACATTCCTCGGAGAGGAAACCACAAACGCACCACGGGACAGGAGCGCCTGGGTTTCAGGGAGGAGTGTGAGCTATGGAGTCGTGTAGCTCTGAGCACTTGGTTCAAATCCAGCTCCGCTCAGCAAACCGCCTCGGAGCCAAGCAGCCTGGGGGAGGGCCTGCTAACAGAGCGGTGTTCTGAGGCCAGCCCCCTCCTGAGCAGCTGTTCTTTAACAATAAGTAAGGACAGGAGATCGTGAGGACCTGGGCGGAGAAGCCAGGGGCTGGGCGAGGTCAGCTCCAGGCGGGGAACGCCGGCAGGGCTCCCAGGCCCTGGCTCTTGTGGGACAGGAACCAGGCCAGGGCCTTATCCCCTCCTGGAAACCCCGCGGCCAAGGGCGGGTTTGCAGCATCACAGGGTTTGCGTCAGGAAGACAAAGGAGAGGAAAGGAAGAAGGAGGGAATAGGAATCGAAAAGGAGGGAGGGGGCTGCGTCCTTTGGTGTTTGCCAGACCGACGTCTCTCTCTGCTGTCACTTGGAGCCCTCTACTTGGCCCGGGCTCTCTGTGAGCAGAAGTGTCCCAAGAAGCCCTGCACTTGACCCTCAGCCTCTCCACCCCTTGGGGCCCCTCCTCCCCCTCCCCATGGAAGGGGAGGCTCGGCTGCTCCTTCCTGCTCACTCCGAAGGGGACAGTGTGCAGGTGACGTAGGTGACAATGGGAGACGTGCATTCCAGGGAGACGGCAGGACATGGGTGACAGACAACTCCTGCACCCGCCAGCTCAGTGGCCCTGGGCACACGCCTTCACCTGCAAACTGGGTGGCACAGGTGCTCCCACCTCCGGCGTCGAAGGGAGCAGGCAGGACACGTGAGAACACGTAGGAGGCACACAGCACACATGCACACACGCACACAGCACACATGCACACATGCACATGGCACACTTCCTCCTGTGTGCCATGTGCAGCCTCTCTCCACATGTGTGTATCTTACATGTGAAGGAGGTGGGCAACTCACTCCCTGCGAAGAGCAACACTGTCCACTCGGAGCAGCCAGCCAAGAAGGAGGGACACCGAGGGGCCTGCAGGACGTCAGCCCCGTGGTGACAACGGTCATTCATTCACCCAACACGTGCCCCCGGGCCTGCACAGCAGCACTCGTTAAGTGTGAGGTCCGTCCCCCAGCTGCCCGCAGGGCTGGGTGCAATGTCTGTGTTTCCTGCTTTCACATCAACTGAGACACACGGTTTAAAAGGCAGCCACTTCCTGTGTTCCCGGGGTGCTGGGGGAGGGTGACTCAGTCCTCCTCCCAGATTCTCCCAAATAGCCTGGCAGGTGTCATGGTGCCACCTGGGCTGTGATGAGGCTCTGAGTGCTCAGGCTCCCGGGGACAGGACGCAGCGAAGCCGACACAGACTTCCCTGGGCTGGGACCCTGGGGCAGCCGGCAGCTGTCCCACCAGGGGCCCTCATGTCTGCACCGTGCTGCCCGCCCGGCCCCAGAAGGCAGGGCCCCCACCGCGGCACTGACATCGGGCAGGGAGGGATGTGTGTGTCAGTGCGAGGTCTGCCCTTCAGGCCAACGTGGAGCACCCCCCCCCCCAAGATCTCTAACAGCCACAGTGCCTTCTGCACCCTTCATGCTGCACCGGCGGCCCCAGCCCACCCCGGAGGTCCGGCCATAGCTCCCTGTGCCCGTGGAGAAGCCCCGTAGCCCAGAGACACCGGGGACAGGAGTGCCTGCAAGGGGCTAACTCGCCACTTGCCCCCCGTGACTACAGCAGCAAAGGACTGGGTCCCCTTTACGGCAGCAGGCAGCACACAGCCCCAAGTTAACAGTACAACAGAGCACAGTGACAGACGCATGGTGACAACAATGCATGTACCAGACCCTGAAAGTCCCTCTCTTCCTGAAAGGAAGAGTAGCAAGGACAGCAAGAAGCATGTTTCCTGAAGGAAAAACGATAATGCCAGAACGCCATTCACCAGGTGTTGAATAATTCAAACACAAGTCCATGTTCGGAAAAGAGAGCGAGAGAAACTGAGAGCGCGCAGGCCTATGGGGGCCTCCCACGCCGCCCCGCGGGTCCGCGCTAACCCGCAGCCAACCAAGGAGGCTGCTCCCACTGCACTGCCAGCCTGTCACTGACAGGCCCTCAGACCGGTCCCCAAGCAGGCTCCGAAGCCTCAGCTAGCGACCACGCCCTGTGGTCTTCTCGTCAAATAGTTGGCTTATTTTTGAAAATCGTAGTATGGATTCAGCACCCTCAGACGCTGCCACCAGCTGAAACTTCTACTGGAAATTTTACGTGTCCTGTGTTGGCCGGGTCAAATCACGGTTTATCTCATCACGGATGTAAAACGAATGTCTTCCGGCCTCAGAAATGGCTGCGACGGCCTGTGTGAGAGGGCGAAACATTTTATATCTCTCTCTGAAATAATCACGTCTTTGGTTCAACCTCCGCAGCCACCCCCTCGTCCGGGCAGGACACAGGGCAAGACCCCAGTGGGTGTCTGAAGTCACAGGTGGGGCTGAGACAGGGCTGTGGCAGGGCGGCTGCCTTCGATGGCAGCTGCAGGGACAGCCAAGAAGACAGGACGACCACCTCCCACCGGATTTATGGCTCAAAACCGGCAGAGACCAGCTCGATCCAACACGGCAGCCAGTTTTGCTGAGATGTGGTCACACGCCACTCACTGGGATCACAAGTATGCCTACGACACACACAGACACACACCAGCCACCCTCCCACACACAGGGCAGCGATCAGATGAGAAAAACCCAGAGGGACACACCCGGGAGGCGGAAGGAGCTCCCGGGAAGTCCCCACCCCTGTCCTGGAAAACCCTGAACACCCCCTCCCCATGGAGTACCCCACCCCCCACAAATGAACCTCCATGAAGGAGGCAAGTTCCCTACGGGGGGCTGCCCAGCCTGGGGGGCAGCCCCTCCCTGTCTCCTGCTTCTCTGACAAACTCACTTCCACCCTAAACCCCTTGTGTGCACGAGTGTGAGTCCTTCCCTGTGTGAAGCCCACACCCCACTCAGGTCCCCGGACATACGTGTGCAGTTCTTCCTATACACTCAAAACTATGACAAAGTTTAAGTTATAAATTGGGTGCAGTGAGAGAGCAACAATAAATAGTTATAAAGTAGAATAGTTGTAACGATGTACAGCAATAAAAGTGATGTGGATGTTCTCTCTCCCCCTCTCTCCCCCTCCCCCCTCCCCCCTCTCTCCCCCCCTCTCCTCCTCTGTCTCCCCCCCCTTTCTTCCTCTCCCCGCCTCCCTCTGTCAAACACCTGGCTTTCCTGTGGGATTGTCCAGGCCATGTTGGCCTCAGGGGCCAGACCCTAGGAGGTGACACCGTGAGTGAGGGACAGTGGTCCTGAAGCCTGGCCACCAAGACCCACCTCTCTCCCTGGTTTCCTCGTCTGTGGGAAAAGTGGGCTCCACGCTCGCGCCTTCCCTGCCTTTTCACACCAACCCCCAGTACCCAGTCAAACACCCCCCCTTTAACAACTATGTTTAGGAAGACGACTGTCAGGACGAGAAGGCACTGTGAGGGGGACACGAAGCCGGCGCCTCTGATCTGGAACCTCTCCAATTCACGCAAAGCGGCTTTCGGCTCGCGTTTGAATCGTTTGCATGAAGAGGCACTTCAGAGACACCGGGAACTGGCCATGGCGGTGCCATTGATGTCAGCGTGTGGATATGTGGGCGTGTTTTCAAGGTCCTCGGTGTCGCAGGGCCCTTAGCACAGTGCCAGGGAAATTCATGAGTGAGAAACTAAAAATAAAAAAACAGCTTCTCTTTATAAAGTTAAAATTTTCAGAAATCATCTCGCTATTCACAGAGACGTGGAGTCCCACCATTTCAGGTGGACGCAAAAATCACGAGGCATTCTGGGAAAATGGGACAATCACGGACAAACCAGCATCAATCCTCTGTTTCAACCTGATCTGCTCCAACCCAAGATCTTTTGCCATTGATAAGGGGGCCCTCCCAGAACCCCAACTTGGCCACGGAACGAACAGGAGAGAGTGAGCCCTGGATGGGACCATGAACTTCCCCCTCTGGCCGTGGATGGGGCGTGGCTGTCAATAATCCACCCAAGCCCAGGTCACGGGGGATGTTGTTCCACCTGCCGGAAAAAAGCCAAGAGACGGCTCTCCTTGCTATGCTGTGCGCCGTCTGGCTCGGCGACCAGGTGAGCACGCTTGCCACTGCTCCCCACAAACACCTTCCTGCACTTGACCCTGGTCTAAAGGGGCGAGTGGGGGCAGATGGGGCAGGTGAACCTCCAGGTGTCAGCCCCCACCAGTGGGACGGGCCCCCTCCTGACTCTGTTACCCCGAGTCTGCAGCTTCCTTCAAGCACACGCCTCACAATGGGCCGTGCACGCGGGTCCTCTGTCTGCTGCAACAGTGAAAACTCCTGCATGTAGGTTCAGCTCAGTGTCTCAACTGGCTTTGTACTTCTGCCAGGAACCAGCTCCTGGCCAGGGCGCGGGTTGAGGAGCGAGATGAGATAAAACCCTGGAGCTGGTCCCAAATAACAGAGGAGAGGTCGCTTCAAACACCCTCCCTCCCAGAAAAGTCCTGTGCATTTCAGCTCTGCCCCCCCCCCGCCCCCAGCAATGCTGGCTTCGAGTCTTTAAAAGGGGGAGAAAAGGGGAATCCCTGTGGAAAAACAAACCAGCTATGTGAAGAGGGAGGTGGCTGGGCCCCTGACCAGCATGAAGGGCCACCTCTCAGCTGCAAGAGGAGTCCCCGGGGGATGGCCCACGGGGCCTGCAGGTCCAAGTCCTCGGGGTGAGCCTGTGCCCTGAGCAAGGAGCACCTGCCCTTGGGCAGGCAGGGCCCAGAGGGCAGTGACCGGTCGTGAGTGCCTGCCCAGGCTGGACCTGGCTGCGGTGAGCGCACCACCCCCAGAAGCCCCCCAGAGCCCCCTGCCACCCTGGCTCACGTTCACGGCGGACGTGGGAGCAAACCCACGACGGGGAAAGCCAGGACCAGAGCTCTCTCAGGAAGAAACAGCGCCCCCGTCCTGTGCCCAGCCAACTTGTCCCCCTTTCTCAGGACCTGCCTGCAGGAGGTCTCCCAGAATTCTCCTGGACACAGAGAGCCTCACCGGTCCATGTGCTGTGTGGGGTACCACCTAGGACACTGGGCCTGTGGCGTGTGTCTGCATCGCTCCCCCAGACCCTGAGTGCCACGCCTGGCAAACCCAAGGGGCTGCTCGAATGTAAATGCATGTAAATCAACTAGCAATGCGCACTGAGGGGATTTCTTAGTGGGAAGGTGAAGTCTGGATGCCCCCTAAGCCCAGGCCAAGTGGGACCCAGACAGTGTCGCCCTGGTTGCCTCCTGGACACTGTGCCCATGCGTGTGATGCTGCCCAGGCCAGCGGGCGCCCACACCCGAAGGGGCTGGGCCCAACGCCCGACACTCTTCTCCTGACGCTCCCACTGGGCCAGCAGGCGCCTGCTGCTCACCAGTCACAGCGCCGGACAGGACGATGGGCGACAGGGCAGACGGCTGGCCGGTGTGGAACCTAGGCTCCTGACCCAGCTTCTCCCGCCCATGGCCAGCAGGAGGTGGGCTGCTATGGTGCAATGTCACTCAGACAGACGGACAGATGGGGTTCCAGACTCCGGGCCAGTCCCTGTGTGGGGGGGGCAGCTTCTGGCTCCCTGTCCTCAGGGCACGCCCGGAGCCCTGGGCCACACGGCCATGGGTCTCAGGACCAGGACTCATGGGTCCCAACTCCTCATGTCCTGCACAAAGTGCTCCAGGCCTAGGGTCCCCCTGGCGGTGCTTGGGGACCATCAGCCACGGAGACAGAGCTGGAGGCCCGAGGCCTGGCCCAGCCACTTCCAAGCACAGACAACTCAGGCAACACAGCAGGGAGGTCCCACTGCTGTGACGTCCCACTTGTGGTGGCGACGTTGCCCCCACGCACCCTGGGTGCTGAGCCTGCTCTCTCCACTCGGCCAGAGCCTCACCAATGGCGAACGCAAGAGTGGCCCCCCAGCCCCCATTTACAACTTTCTGTCCTCCCCACGGCCCAGGGAGTGCCCTCTCCTTAACTCGCCTCTGCCCACTCCCGGGGCCCTCCCCAGTCAAAACTCCAGCGAAGGCGTCGGACTGGGGCCCAGCCTCAGAAGTCGGCGTGCCGCCTCTCCCGATGGTGTCTGCACGTTCACATTTTACACGGGTGACACACTGGGCTCATCCACAGAAGCACGTACGCGTCAGCGCACAGCGTCACGACCACCAGACATCGGGGCGCGGGCCCAGGACGGGGAGCGGCCCCCACACAGTCCCCCTGCCCCACGCCTCCCTCCGCAGTGACGGCCTCTCCGGCTGTGCATGACCTTGTCTCTGTGGTTCTCCAGCCAAGGGCGCCTGAAGGCAAGAGCTGAGCTCGCCTGACTCTGAATTTTACGTGGCTCTCGGGCTTGTGCTTTGGACCCCTTCATTCATGACCCTGCGGGCGCCACCTGTCAGTGTCACCAAGGGCAGCAGTTCGTCCACAGGACAAACCAGCCACGTGTTCTCTCCAGCCAGAGGCCAGGATGCCCACACGCGCACACAGGACTTGTCGCTGCCCAGGATGCCCCCATGCACGTCTCCTGGAGGGAGTGGCCCTGTCCCCCTTGGCCCCCTGCCGCGGAGACCCTGCTGACACTCCACGCAGGCATCCGTGCCCTCCCCCGGGCCTGGCCTGCCGCTGGGGCGGCTGCATGTGTTCGCGGCAACCACACGCATGCGCACATCCTGAGTGGCAACGACAGTTTATGGCCGAATTTGAAATCTCTTTTCATTTTTTTAATTTTTACTTTTTAAATTACATTTCACGCATTATGGTATTACAGTTGTCCTGATTTTTCCCCCACGCCTGTCTCCACCCAGCTCCTCCCACTCCCTCAGGCAACCCCCCACCACCGCTCATGTCCGTGGGTCACACTGCGAGTCTGTTGGCTTCTCCATGTCCTACACTGTACTTCACACCCCGAGGCTAATCTGTGACCGCCCAATTGTACCTCCTAATCCCTCACTCCTCACCCACCCCCCACAGCCCTGCTCCCGTCTAACAAAGCCCTGTCCCTGTCCACAATTCCGTTTCTGTTGTCCTTGTTTGCTCAGTTTGGTTTTTAGGTTCAATTGCTGATAGATACGTATTTTTTGCCAATTTATTATTACTCATACTTTTCATCCTCTTTTTCTTAGATGAGTCCCTTTACCATTTCATTTAATGCTGCTTTGGTGATGATGAACTCCTTTAGTTTCTCCTTGTCTGGGAAGCTCTTTATCTGCCTTTGATTCTAAGTGATAGCTTTGCTGGGTAGAGCAATCTCGGCTGTAGGTCCCTGCTTCTCAAGAATATTTCTTGCCAGTCCCTCCCAGCCTTTGACAAATTACCTGACCATCTTCTGGGAACTCCCCTGGGGGTAACTAACTTCTTTTCTCTTCCTGCTTTTAAGATTCTCTATCTTTAACCTTTGGCATTTAAATTTGATGTGTCTTGGCACGGGCCTCTTTGCGTCCATCTTGTTTGGGA
This sequence comes from Sturnira hondurensis, assembly GCF_014824575.4. Taxonomy (NCBI): domain Eukaryota; kingdom Metazoa; phylum Chordata; class Mammalia; order Chiroptera; family Phyllostomidae; genus Sturnira; species Sturnira hondurensis. Next base: position 11,126,167 of record NW_028072798.1, on the reverse strand, counting down.
CTCTCTGTGCTTCCTGGACTTGTGTGTCTATCTCCTCCTCCAAATTAGGGAAGTTTTCTTTCATTATTTTTTCAAGTAGGTTTCCAATTTCTTGCGCTCTCTCTTCTCCTCCTGGCACCCCCATGATGCGAATGTTGAGCCTCTTGAACTTGTCCCAGAGGCTGCTTAAACGATTCTCATTTTTGCGAATTCGTTTTTCTTCTTATTGTTCTGATCGGTTGAATTTTTTCTTCCTTATGTTCCCAATCGTTGATTTGATTCTCAGCTTCATCCATTCTACTGTTGTTTCCCTGTAAATTGTTCTTTATTTATTTCAGTTAGTTCTTTATTTATTTCAGTTAGTGTCTCCTTCATTTCTGACTGGGTTTTTTTTATGCTGCTGGGGTCCTCACTAAGTTCCCTGAGCATCCTGATCACCGGTGTTTTGAACTCCGCATCTGATAGATTGCTTATCTCCATTTTGTTGAGTTCTTTTTCTGGAGTTTTGATCTGTTCTTTCATCTGGACCGTGTTTCCTTGTCTCCTCATTTCAGCAGCCTCCCTGTGTTTGTTTCTATGGATTAGGTAGAGCTGCTTTGATGCCCTGTCTTGGTGGTGTGGCCTAAGGCAGTAGGTGTCCTGTGGGGTCCAGTGGCACAGCCTCCCCCATCACTCAGGTTGGGCCACGTGTGGGCTGAGCACACCCTCCTCTTGTAGCTGAGCCTTGAGTGCTGCTGGCACATCAGTGGGAGGGATGTGCCCCGGCCGGAGGCAAGGACTGGCTGTGACCCCTGACCACCAACCTCTGCCCTCCCTGGAGGATCAGCTGTGCAGGGGCAGGTGGTGGTGCTCCAGTGTGGTCTGCAGCTGTCCACTGGGTGTGCTGGCCCTGGGGTTTCCTGGGTGGTGCAAGCCAAGGCCAGCCCCCACCTGTGTTTGCCTGGGGCCACCTGCCTGAGCTATAAAGTGATCTGAGACGGCTGCTACTTGTGCTGGGCTTGGGGATTTCCAGCTGAAGCCAAGCTGTGAATCCAGGCTGCTAGTTCCAGGCCTGGGGCTCACTGAGGCCAGCTGCTGCTTGTTTGAGAGGATTTAGGAGCCAAGACCAGCCATCCACATGGAGAAGCAGCTTGGGTGGGCCCGTGAGGTGGGTGGGGTGGAGTCTCTGGGGATCTCCAAGGCGGGTCAAACAGTGTTAGCCAGGTCGATGGGGTCTCAGACCTGGCACCAGCTTGCCAGCTCCAAGGCTTTGCAGAGGGGAGGGCTCTTAAAAGGACAATGGCCTCTGTCCACCTTGATGCCAGACACTTCAGCCTCTCCCAGTATGTCGCCTGTGCCCTTTCAGCTGCCACCCCGGTGCTGGAGGTCAGAGGGAGCGAGTCTGAGTAGGACAGTCCGTGTGTGGGTCCATCAGGAGGAACTGCTTAGGGCTGCAGCAGCCGCTGCCACCAACTCAATCCCTACTAGATTTGTCGCCAGAAGTCGTGGGCCTTTACCTTCCAGGCACTGGAACCCTGGGCTGGGGGTCCTCGTGGGGGGCTGGACCTGCTCGCTGCTGAGATAGCCCTCCCGAATTTTTATCTGACACACGTGGGTGAGGCACCAGCTCCTTCCGCATCTGCGCCCCTCCCACCAGTCTGGATGGATGTGGTTTCTTTAATTCCATAGTCATCAGACTTCCCTTCAATTTCATTGCTGACGGTTCTGAGTGATGGTTGTTCTGTATTTTAGTTGTAATTTTGATGTGGTTCTGCAAAGAGGCGAGCCATGTCTGCCTATGCCGCCACCTCCAAAATCTCTTTTCTTGATTTTCAAGTTTTCATAGCACAGACTCCCGTGGTAGGGGTCATATAGACCCCAGGACAAGAGGGGCCTATTGAACAGTGATGTGCACCCGGGCTGAATGGACTGGGTGAGCCCCACCACCGTGCCGTGCAGACGGCAGACGGTGCTGGGGAGCCGGGACAGGCAGCAGCTGAAGCGCCAGCGACGGGAGCAGGCGCCCGACACAGAGGCCTGGGGTCTGCGGACGGTGCGTTTGGACCTATGCGGTATCTCCTACCACAGTCGCATGTACAGGGTGCCCCTCACCTGCATCTCTGGAGCATCTGTGAGGTTGTGTGTGCATTTGGGAGACAGAGAAATCACATTCCACAAGTTTATCGTGAGCTCTCATGCCTGTGTGTGCTTGCACACTTGGCCTTCCCAAGACTCTCACCACGACTCTACAGAGTTTCACGCCTGTTCCTAACACAAGCCCCTGCTGTCCCAGCCCAGATATTGGCAGAATAGAAGCATGAACTCAGCTGGGATTAACAGAATTTTCCCATAACTCGGAGGGAGCTGTGGAGTCTGTTAGTACCAGCAGGTGCGAGGCAAGCCCAGCCACGCCCATGTGCAGGTCACAGCCATGGAACTGCGCCAGAGAAGTGCAAACCAACACACTCATGCAGACGGGGCTGGGGGCACCAGTCCGCACTCGGCCTGGACTCGAGCCCTCCGTCCCTGGCCCCTCCTGACAGGCTTTCCCACACAGTGAACTGGACCCTCAGGCGAACTGACAGCCAACTCTTTCTTCCAACACCATCACTTGCACTGAAAAATCCAGGTGGGCAGTACAAGAGCGGGCCATTCCCACACAGTAGGTTGTTTCCGACACCCGGAAACGAGATGGAACACATGGTGGTGTGACGGCAAGAGCAAAGCACGGCGGGGAGAAGGTGGCAAGCTCAGCCCACCTCGCACATGGGTTTCTGAGCCCTCTGAGCTACCACAGGGCTTTTCTGATGGGACCACGGAGGCCACAGAAACAGGCCCCGGTGCGCCTGGGCAGAGCGTGTGCCCCATGGTGGGCGGAAGAGGGTCTGCACGGGAGAGCGTCTTTCAGACCGAGGGACACACACGGCCAGCTCAACCTGGCTTTTTTTCCCCTTTTTTTGTTGACTCCATGAGTTTGTAAAAGAATTATTAGGTGCAATGTTAGCTCACTAAAAATATTTTTTCAGCAATTTTTAGGTCGTGGATGACAACATAGTTTTTAAAAATAATATACTTTCAGGCCACATTATGCTCACCCCACCACTTTCCAGTGATGACCAGTCACTGGAAATATTAGGTTTCGTGTTACCGTTAATTACAGATGTCATCATTCCGGGGCAGTTACGAGTTCTGTACTGTATGTGGCTCCTGCCATAAATGTCTGAATCGAGAGCAGAATTGCTAAGTATAACAGGCCTGCCCTTTACATAGAAAACACGTCTAAAAGCGAACTCTAAATGCAAGCGTTTCAGTGATTTACAAGAAATCGGGAAGGAGGTCCGTGCTTCACCAGGGATCCGTGCTGACACGCACTGCCAGCCTCTGTGGACCTGCCCTCGGAGTCTGATGCCGTGACCGTGACGTCCCTAACGATGAGCTCCTGGGTCTCCCCAGACAACCGATCGAGACGCGAGGCTGCATCCGTTTTCAGACGAAAATGATCCAAATGATTTACAAAGTTTTGGGTAAACTATTAATGGAAAACAGACTGCTTTATAGATCATTCTCTATAAAGAGAATGTGACTGCGTCCGTGCGTTGGGCCCTGATGAGTAACAAGAGCAACACAAACAGGCCGTCTGGAAACAGGGCTGTGAAGAATGAGCCACTATTTCTTTGCAAAAATATACATACAAAACCAGAAATTTTTACTTTTTTTTGCCAAAGAAAATATTTGGTCCTTTCCACTGCTGACTACAACCCTTGTACTTATTTCTGAAAACTGAGGCCTGGCGTGGTTCAGACCCTAATCTTCCACGGGTGAGCCGTCTTAAAAACAGAGGTTTCGTAATATTTTAGGGTTTGTCCGGTGACACAGACCCCTTCCCATCACTCCTCACGAGGCCACTGAAGCTGCCTTTCTTTCCACTTACAAGCAAACACAGTTACAACCATCAGAAAATCACTGGCCAGTTAAGCCAGACCTACCGGGGCACCGGGGTGTCTTGTGGGCCACGGCGGTGCCACTGATGGGCCTCCCATTGGGTGTGACACACCAGCAGTATCCTGTGTAGCTGTGACACTGGACCTGGAGAGATGAGAAGACAGGACACGACGATCAGGACTGGGGGCGCCTCGCTCCCTTCCTCTTGGGGTCCCCGTGCTCCCTCAGTCCTGCCTTTGACCACTCGGTGGGACAGTGTGGTAACCTGGCCGCAGGACCCAGAGGGAAAGCCACGGTGGCCCTTCCTGGACACTAGCGTGCACTGGCCCTGCATAGCTGAGCATCTCATCCTTGCTCCCCTCTTACAAATGGGGAAACTGAGGCCTCCAGGGGGTGACAGCGCGCCCAGGGTTTCCAGTGTGCCCGGTGCAGCGCCAAGACTGGCACCCGGCTGCAGTGGGATGTTCCTTCCCCCCCCCCACGGCTCCCCTACAGGTCCCTCAGGCTTCTGCCCTGCCCCGGCCGCCCTCCACACTCCCCGAGCTCTGACCTGCCCGCCTGCCCGCTTACTCTCCCTTCCCAGGCCACGACACCCCAGAGCCGTCCCACCTGACTGTAGGTGCCGTCGTCACTGCACTCCGGGATGAACACCTGCTGCAGCTCCTTCCGTGCCTGCTCCTGTGTGTACTTCCTCTCGGCCACACACCTGGACACGTCTGCAGGCAGGAACAGAGCAGAGCCCCGGTGATGCGAGGGACGCACGCGAGTCAGAGGGGTGTGGGAACCGCCGAGGCGGGGCAAGGACAGCCTAGAGAAAGGCCTGGTGGCCGAGAGGCAGGTCCCCTCCACACCCAGCGGGAAGGGAGCGGAGCTCAGGGCCGCACACAAAAAGGCTGCAGTGGGTCCTGCCCTCGGTCTCCAGCTGGGGTGCGCGTGGCAGGCAATCCATTGGCTGGTTGATATTTCTCTCTCCGTTGAAGTTTCTCTCTCCCTCCCTTCCTCTCTCTCTAAAAATCAACAGACACATCCTGGGATGAGGACCTAAGAGTCTGACAGTCAGACGGAAGGGTCCCCTCCCCTGCGCCCCTCCCGTTCATTCTGCCTGGCCTTTCAGAGATTCACGTGGAAAGCGCTACCGCAGCAGAGCTCACGGTGAAGCGCATGTCCCTGCTGCGCCGCGGGGAGGGGCTGGGAGGCAACCAACGGCGGGAGCAGAGGGGTGTGAGAGCGCCCGGCGAGCGAAGAAAATTCCGCTCAGGGAATGGGAGCACTGCACTGCCTGGCTCCTCCCAGGGTCCACACGGGTCTCGCGCGTCAGGCTTCACAGAGCGGCCACAGAGCCATCACGGGACGGGAAGCGCCTTCTGGAATGTCACCAACAACGGGGCGGCGGCTCCATGGGGCGGCCGGTGGGCATGGAAACAGTGGGGGGACACTTTGCGGTGTGCACAGCTGTCCAACCACTAAGCTGCACACCGGAAACCCAGGCAAAATAAAATTCAGAGAAAAACCGCATTTCAGCGCCTGTGCTCTCCCTCTGGACCCCACTGGGGGCGCAGTCCGTGGACCGGGTCCTGTCGACCCGTGCGATCCATGCCCACGGAGTGCAAGCCGGCCCTCGGCCCCCAATGGCGCCCACCAGGTCCCTGCCCGAGGCACAGCCCAGCAGACTCGTGCCACCCAGACCAGGAAGGCTACTGGGTCCTGATGCCGGTTTCAGACTCACGGGGGAAGGGGCTGGGGTGTGAGGCTGCCTTAGCCAGGGCCCCGTCTTCCTGACCCTGGTCAACAAAACCTCCCCCAGGAACCTCTGCCACGGGAGGAGGCGCAGCCTCCCCACCACGGCGTCCCTTCCCCACCGAGCCTCGCGCCCTGGGACACCGCGGCAAGCACTGGTTTTTTTCTCTCCGAGCCAGCCTACGTACAGCTCATTTGAATTTTAAAACTTGAAAAGAATGGCTTCCCCGAGTTTTCTTAAGTGTTTCCAGACGTAAATAACAAGTTGTCTCGATCTTCAAGGCCCCGTGGACTCTGAGAGATGCTTCTTCAAACATACCCACTGCCCGGCGTCTTCTGTCGGCGACGTGTTGATTGCCTGGTAGTAAAAACCGCCGGCTCCACACGGGACCATCTGGGCAGCAGCCCTGGCTCCCGGCCAGGGTGAGAGCATGGAGGCGGGGCGGGGATCAGTGCCGCACAGAGCCTGCTGCGGGGGTCGCTGGCCTGGGCAGCCATGACGGGGGTGGGGCGGCTCGCCTGCCTTAGGGGCCTGAGTGCTGGAGCAACCCTCGCGGGCTGAGGGCCTCCCACCCCGACCGACGCTGGGCCCGGCCGGCCAGGCCTCAGCAACATGTGGTTTTAATGCGCTCTGTGTTTTTGCTGCGGAGAAATCGCTGCTTCGCTGGACTCCAGGCCTTTTTTGGGAGAGCCTGCGGTTCGACTGGCGAAAGGGGAAAGTGATATGGGTCCCAGCTCGCCAGGCCTCCGCGCGGGCGGGTGGAAGGAGTTACAAATTACATCCAACGTTTGAACTCTTGTGGAGCACGCCAAAAACATTCGCTTTCCAAACCACTCACGGGCCCGCTCCCGGCGTAAACGCCTTCTTTTTAGAGACGCCCCCTTGGCCACTGGCCAGAGAGCCCTCCAAGCTGCAGCGTTTGGCAGGGCTCTAAGTTCCAGGTTCATGTCTGACCGGGCTGACCGCTCAGTCAGAGGGAGCAAGGAGGACCCAGCAGCGAACTCACAGGCCTGTCCCTCGTCCCTCAGACATAAGTCCACCGTCACCTGCCCCGTACAGACGCGGTGGCCTCAAGCACCTGCCTGAGGGTCCCCATTCCGGACACCCCGGCTCTGGCACCAGAGTTCACTCTGGAGAAGTCAGGCCGCAGCCCTCGGAGTCTGTTCTGCCAAAACACCCAGAACACTGGGCGATTCCACGCAAAGCCAGTAACAGCAGCCGTGCGTTGCTTTTGTCCCGTCGGCCATCACAGAGAAGTGAGCCCGGTGACGTGCACCTGTGCTTCAGCAGGCCCAGGTGGCAGCAGGTGTGCCCGCCCCGCCCCAAGCACTAGCGACACCCCGAACGGCTCCCGGGCGCACTGGACCCGCACAGCCGAGCCTGCCGCCCGCCCTGAACGGCGCCCGAAAGAACCACGGAGCCCATGTGCACACACCAGAGACTAAATTGCACACCCCTCCTCACGCACATCAAAGCATTAAGCCCAACTTCAACACTGCATTCTCTGGACTGTGCGTTTTTTCCCGCCACTTTCTGGGAGCGGGACAGAACGGTGCGACGTCGTCCCTTGCGGCTGTGCTCGCAGGTGACGAGATTCCTCCGTGTGTTGTTCCTGCTCCGTGCTCCTGTGAGGGGCAGCAGGGTCCTGGCCGCCCGGAGGCCTTGCTGCAGTTCCACTCTCGACACCTCGTGTTGCCAGTTGGAAACTTAAACCCTCGGAACACAAGCATCCTCATTTTTTTCACTGTGGGACAACGACACAACACAGAAGCCCGCCATCTTAACCGTTTTGAAGGGTGTGATTCATTGAGTGCACCCACAGTGCCGTGTGACCACCGCTCTGCCCAGCCCCCCCCCAGAACACCCTCCCCCAAAGGAAACCGGGCCCGGCCCACTGTCCCTCTGCTCTGCCGACGCGGCACATTTCACATGAATGCAATCACGAGCGGTCGGCGCGGATTCCTCGACCGAATTCTTTCCCCAGCACATGTTCAGGGTCATTCACGTGGCGTGCGTCCCCAGCCCCCACTCCTTTCTCTTGGCTGAAAAACGCCCTGCGGTGTGGACAGACCACGGCGTGTTCCCCTGGCAGGCTGCGGGTGGGCACGGTGGCCGGTCCCGCTGGGTCTGCTGTGGATCTCGGTGAGACGGTCTCTCCCGGCCAAGTCTCCGTCTGAACGCCTGCTTTCCAGTCTCCTGCGTCCAAACAAGGAGGGACCTGCTGGGTTCTGACCACTCCGTGTCCACCTTGCAGAGAGGCCACCCGACTATTTCCCATGAAGCAGACCCGCTGCACGGCCCTGCCCACTGAACCGGGCTCTCAGGCATCCACAGCCTCCCCGGGGTCGTTTGCTGTCTCCTGCATTTCCAGTCGCTGTGGCCTCCCTGGGTGTGAAGCAGTGCGCCGCAGCTTCCGGGCTCACAGCGGTTCTTAAGCTGCAGTCGGTTTATACCTCGAAGGAAAATTCATCTCAACTAAAAGTCGAACATTAATACCTTAATTCAATCAAATTATTGATCCCATCTTCTTCTAACCAAAGACTTGAATCACTCTACTAGACCCAAGGAAAACCCTTCGACACAAATTCGGTCACACGGCGTTTTACCGGCCCACAAGGTTGGAGGTCAGGCTCCCAGAGAACGGAGGGACTCTGGGCTTCGTGGCTCTATGGGCATCGATAAGGGAAACAATACGTAAAACATTGCTCCCTTCTCAGGGCAGACAGACATGCAGGAACCACCATCACCAGGGCCAAGACCCAAGCCCTGCCCACCTGCCCCACAGCCAGTTGGCCAGGGGGCCCAACCGTCCCCAACTGTCCCTGGTCCTGTCACTTAAAAGCCGGGGGAAGTAGGTGTCACCATCTGAAATGCATGAAGAAAGAGACAAAGGGCCACTGCAAACCCCTGGGTGCGTAACTGGCATTGCCAGGTCACGAAGGACACCGATGAGACAGACTGCGAACTACCGAGAGGCCACACCGAAGGGCCCAGCCCATCCCTGGAGCTCCTGTGGGACCCAGCGGGTCACTGACAGCCAGGACTGTCGACGCCTCAAAACACGTCCTGGCCCGAGCAGGCGCCCAACGCTTCTTTGCGGGCTCTCCGTACAACCGGGTGGATTTCCAAAACGCGCCTTCAGCTCTGCCAGCGGGACGCACGGCCCCTGAGCCCAGGGTCCCGAGAGGGCAGCAGCAGGGGGCCGGCCTCCAGGCACAGGGGCTCCCGTCTGACCCCAACAGCTGCTCTGACCACCACCAAGACCTGAGGGGCCCCGCATCTGCGGAGCTGCGGAGAAGGTTCTGGCACAAGGAAGGCCAGCGCTCTGTCAGAGTGGACAGAGCCAGCGGCATCAGGAGCGGGCCCTGGGGCTGCTGTGCGGTCCCATCAAGCTGGGCAGAGGAAACTCCCGAGTCTGAGCTGCCCTGGGGTTCTCGGAACACAACACAAGGGTGACAATAACAGTGACAACCTCTAGTCCAGGCCGCCAGGACCACGTTGCCGACTCCTGCCTGTCGCGTCCCACGGAGACCAGCTCGGGCGGTCCCTGCGTGAGTGACCCTGACGGCGGCGGCCAGGGGACCCCGGCAGCACACAGCGGTGACGATCGGGCAGCTTCTGAAACGGCGCCCCCCTCACACACGGGCCCGTGCGAGGCTCAGTCTCGGAAAGGCTCCGGGAAGTTGCGTTTGTCAGGAGAGCTCATTTCCAGAAACCTCAGAGTCCAAGGTCTCCTGGCACTCGACTTTGCTTCTTCTGTTTCCTTTTGGCTTTTTTGTTTCATGCCAGAAACTTGCTGAAAAGAAAGACAGTCCCAGAAGTCTCAGATCAACAGGAAACGTCACTGTGTTTGCTGAGTTCGGAGAACGCAGACCCCCCTGGTTTCGGAGGAGGTGGAAGGAGCGTGCATCTTCGTGACGGCGGCCCCTCGGCTCAGCTGCGCGACCCAACAGGGACCGAGGCTTCCAGGTCGTCTCCCTGCAGTGTGTCCAACGGGGACGGGCCGGTGGGGCTGTCGCCTCCCAGACCTGTGACAACAGCCTCAGAGCAGGCCACTCGCTCGGCCCTCCACACTGGGATGCACCGGCCAACCTCAACGCAGGAAAAATCCGGAGAAAAGTCGATGGGCGCCTGAGTGACCTGAGTGACATCACGGACACACACACAACCCCTCTCCCTCCCCCACACTCACAGGAAAGCCCCCCCCCGCCCGGGGCTGTGCCCACAGGCAGAGAACAGAAGGAAGTCAGGGCATCGTCTGATTCTGCTCAGTGCCTTCCGCCCATCGCCCAGCCTCACCCTGCCCACCTGGTCACCCAGAACCATGTCCGCCCACTGGGGCTCGGGCTGGGCAAGGGCCAATGCACGCTGACAGTCAGGGACAGCCCGTGTGACAACGGGTCCCCATGACAAGGTCCTATTTCTGCCAGGAGCCAAGAGCCAGGCACGAGGCTGCTTCTGGGGTGACCCTGATTGAAGACTGAACCCCCAGCTGGAACAGACTCACGCCCGGCCCCCCAGCCCCGCCTGCCGGGTGCGCGTGGCCTGGCGACCTTGGGCCCTGACGCCGGCCCGTGCTCTCTCGCTGCCGCAGCGTTTGCCCCCACCCCGCCGCCCCGGGCCGCCTAAGCGGCAAACACGCGTGACTCTGCAGCCTGCGGGGGAAGCCCGTGCCCCCCACTTTAATCCCTTCGATTTAGATCGAGTTTGCTTTCAGGAGGCTTCATCTTCACCTGCTTCCCCCTTGGTGCATTTTCTTGTGCTATGAGCTTACGGCAGGAAATTTGTTGGGCAAAGTGAATGAGAACCCCCACCAGGGGACTGAACCTGGATAATCACCCCAGAAAAATTAGGCTGGGTGCAAGCACATGCGGGCTGACAGAGGGGCCACCAAACAGGACACCTGCCTTCCTCTCAAACCCACCTTCCCTGCCCAACCCGGGGCTGGCCCTGCAGGTGGGCGTGGCCGAGGTCCCAGGTAGAAGGCTCCAAGGGCGACCTCAGGAACCTGCAGGACACAGGGCTCTGGCCTGCGTCTCCTTGATCCATCCCAGCTGCCAGAGGCCTGGCTGACACGGAGGGCCAACCGGGAAGTGTCCTGGGGGCCTCCGACCGCATGCAATGGCCTCACTGGAAGGGCACAGTTTTTTTAGAGAAAAACTGAAGGTAAAATTCAGACTTCACGGCTCTTGTTTTCACAGGCAAGGTCAGCATGGTCGATGGCTTCCAGAAGCTTCTCTGAAGGGTCCACCCTACACTTGCATTTATTCTGGAATTGCTGCTGATGGCTCAGCACAGACCGCGGAGCTGTGTCCCTGCACTCACCCCACTTGGGGCTGCAGGACACCCCACTTTCCCCAGGGACGAGTGGGAAGCCACAGCACAGGGAGACAGGATTAACATTACTTTTTCCACCTGGCAGGAACAGGCCCCTTCACTGCACGTGTCCCGTGTGGAGCAGGCCAGGTAGGGGACACCCTGGCTGGCCGGTGATGGCGCCGTCACCTGGGGGCCCAGGGACCCAGTCCAGGGAGCAGTGGAGGTGCAGAGGGGGCAGGGGAGTTGGGCTCGCCTTCCAGCACACACTGTTTCCACCCGTCCATCCTTTTTCTCCTCTACTGTTTACAGCTCTCACCTCCCCCGGGCTCAGACAGATCCCCAAATCTAACAGCACCCCGCCATCTGCTTGCTCTTCCCTCCCCCCACCCTGCGATGCCCCTGTAGGTGATATCCCCACTGAGCTTCTGCCCTGGGACCCTCGGGACTCCTTCGGTGGAAGTGGAGGAGGGGCCCCGGCTCCCAGGCACTGACCTGAGAGCCGCAGCTCCGTCCCCAGGGGAGGAGTGGGACTCAGCTTCAGAAGCCAGATGATCTGCCCGCAGAGCCTGCTGTCTGCCCCAGCCCCAGCCCCAGTCTCGGCCCTGTCCTCTCTGGGCCCAGATGCCAAGGGTCCCGAAACACTCTGACCCTGAGCAAAGCACAGGGACAGAAAGAGCCTCAGTGACATGCAACTGTCAGTGACGGGTAGCGCCCAGGTGCATGCTGGGAGGGAGCCCGTCCCCCCCAGCTGGCGCCCATGGAGTGGCAGCAAATGCACTCAGGGGCAGAGCTCGTCACCCGTGGGGCACGGGCAGTGGCCCCAGGACCGGAGACCTCAGTGCCGGAATGCAGAGCTTTTTCCAGGGGGTGCTCGAGGAGCCAGGCCCAGGTCTAAGGAACGGGGAATTCTGTCTCTGTCACCTACAGGAGTGACTCAAACCTGTCACCCAGGACACGGCACCAGGGCTGGGAGAAAAAGCAAACTGCACAGCGCTGTCCAAGCCAGAGGCCGGGACCACAGCGTCCAACCACTGGGTCCTACAGTGAGGCAGCGGGAACCATCTTGAAGCTCCGTGGGGTCTTTTCTCCGGAAAAAGAGGGAAGGAGGTTGGTTCTCTTTCTGAGCACGACTGTGTCGCTGTCTGAAACATCAGCACACTCTGCAGAGTCCAGCCCTTCGTCGGCGCGGGGAGCCCATCAGCACGTCAGGGCACACACGGCACTGAACGCCCCCCCACCCCTCAGAAATCACACATGTCGAATTAGCACCAAAACACCACAAAGAAGCCCACAAGCTAGTGTGCACCCCCCTCGTTTTGCTAACCAGCGAAACGAGAAAAAGAGGGGAAAACAGAATGAGCCCCAGTGAAAACCATTTTAGAAGACTTTGGAAATGTTCTGTGAGACCCGCAGACGAGTTTGTGCCAAGGCGTCACGCAACACGCTAAGGAAAGTGAGCTTGAATCGAGTGAAAATGACCCTGCTCTTCTTCAGTCCTAGGAATTCTTCTTCCTTGCGCGCTCCGAGAAACATTCGCCACCGTGAACCTCGTCAGTCCTTGCCCATAACAGGGCATCGCAGCTGCGCAGAAAGCCCACGGGCGGGCCTTGCCACGCGGGACGCCCGCGCGCACACACTCACCTCGGCAGTTTCCTCGGTACGCAATTTCCAGCTGGGGGTCTTTGCACTTGGCACGCTGGAACTCACAGCGGGACAGGAAGGTCCTCCCGTCGGACGCGCAGAGAGGCTTCTGGGAGGAGCCCCCGCAGTCCAGGCTGCAGTCTTTGTCTTTGTCCTGATCGACTCGCAGGAACTTCGGGGGGAGAGAAAGAGGCTGATGAACATGGAGGAACGTCCTCTGCCGCAAACACGCGGAGACCAGAGGCCACTTCCTGCCAGGGGACCACTGCCAGAAGCACCAGGGGAACCTCTGAAAATTTTGTCTTAAAAAAATGCAGACATGTATTGGTTTGAGAGAGAGGAAAAGAGAGAGAAAGATAAACACCGGTCAGTTGCCTTCCACACGCTGGGGATCGAACCCACAACCTTTTGGTGCCCCGGACGACGCCCAGCCAACTGAGTCCCCCAGCCAGGGCAGACGGAGCTCTGAAAATGCCAAGCTGGCATCTGATTCCAAACATCTCCATCACCGATAGCTCCTCCCAGTCAGAATCTGGGGCTGAATCGCTCTCTGAGCACCGAAGGGCGTGGAAACGGCCCACGTGTGCGTGGAGGCTGTGTCGCCCTGAAGTCTGATAGCAGTGATCAACCCGGAACTTGTCCACAGGGTTGCTGGTTCACCCCACCTCCACCCGGCTTGGCCTCGTCCGGGGAGCTAGGAGTGGCCACCCGGGATCGGGTGGCAGGCTCACTTAAGGAAACGGCCTGGGTCCCCAGCATCCCACTCAGAACTAACCGTCTCCCAGCAGGGGCGGGGGTTCACCTGCAGCTCCCACGCTGCCCATCTCTGACAGCGGGTGGCGCTCCCCACCCACCCCAACCCCCAGCCCCAGCCCACGTGCCCCCACCACAGTCCAGCCTGGTCCCCTGTCCCACCAGACAGGACAGCCACCTTGAAGGCAGGTCTCAGGAAGCCCTAGGCAGGCTCCGGACTGGGTGTGCCCTAGACAGGGCGAGCGGAACACTCGTGAGGTCAGAGCTGAGCTTATCACTGCCTGCTGCCTGGCAGCAGGGCCCCAGGCGCCTGCACACACCTGAACGGGTTTACCTGGCAGGTTTCTGAGACAGACCCAGGGCCGCTCGGAGTGGCCCGTGCCTGACCCAGAGGGACTCTCGTCCGCTTGTTCCTCATCAGTAAGAGAGGAAGGAAATTCGCCTCTTGAAAAGATACCAAAACGCCCTGCTTCCCTGCCGCCAGGAGCTCTGAGGGTCCCTGTTTAAAAGTTAACGGAGGGCAGAGGGTCTGGGGGAGGGAGGGCCCCAGGGAGGGGCACTGCGCCGCAGCCACAGCTGAAGCAGGAGTGCAGGCAGGCGGGACCCTCAGAGCCCCCACCCCAGGGCCCCAGAGGGAGCGGTGGCCCACTGCGGCTGGGCAGCCAGGGTTTCCAGCGTTGCAGCCTGTCTGCATGGGGGGCTGCAGATGCCACCCAGCGTGCTCCCCTCCAGATTTCGGGCACGAAATGCCTGGAGGCAGCGGGTCTCCCTGCAGTGGGGCCCCTGGGCATGGGACAGAGGCCTTCCCAGTGGCTCCAGCCCACACCGCACGCCTTCATTTTTCACTGGGTGAGACAATCTGCACTCGTGTTGGCCGAGAGTCAAGTGAAAACAGAGCATTGCCTTTTTTGGGTTTGCAAAACTTTGCTCTTTTCCTTTAAAATGGGCAGAGCAAGCACGAAAGCACATTGGATTGAATTCTGTCACCAAAGAGTGCGCAGGCCCTCCGCCCACTTCCGCCGGTCGGTGGTGAGGTCCCAGCTGGGGGGGCGCCCAGCAGCCTGGCAGGCCTGTGGGGTGAGGACCCTTGGTGTCTTCCCTCAGGAGGTCCATCACCCGCTGACCTGCACCCCTGCCTCTATGGTCCTCCTGAGCACGGGAGCGCTTGGGGACCATTCTCCTAGAGCAGCTGTGAGACAGACAGAGGCCAAGACAGAGAGGGAGAGAGGCAGAGAGACACTGCCGAGGGAGGCAGAGGGAGGCAGAGGGAGGCGGCAACGACACCGAGCACATCGCAGCAGGTCACGGACCCGGGCCCACACAGGAGCACCCCATCTTCCCTTTGTGATGGGGCACCGGAATGCCGGACTCAGCCCTGCTCGTTTCTCTGCGGGAGAGGTGGTCTGCCCGAGTTCCCTGACACCCAGAGTGAGGAAATGCGGATGACTTAGGGCCAGACATCTAATTATCACTTTCTCTAAGTGGAAACAGACAGCCTCTACACCTTCAGTACAAAAAACCCCAAACCCTAGCATCTGGCACTTGGAATTTGACCGTAACTCTCGATAATGTGGAGGTGTGGAACTAACAATGGGGCCATTCTTTGTCGGAAATCGGAGAACACACACTCGGTGCACGTTGCTCCCCGCCCTGTTTTTAACTGCAATTAACCTCCGAGGGAGGCGCTGCACAGAGGAACGTAGCTGCTGAGTGGAGGGGACAGGCCAGGCCCTTCGGGGGAAAGGCAGGGCTCCGGGTCTGAAGAATTCTCTTTACTGAAGCGGCTCGGTGGAGAGGCTTCAAACCAGTTCTGATCAAAGGCACTTTGCCAAACCCAGGGTGGAATCTGTTGGACCTTGAGCTCCACTGTTAGCAAAGTAACCGGCTCAGGGGGCGGCGGCCTCTCCGCTCCTGCTCCCACCCAGCACGGTGTTTGCACAGGTGCGTGGAGGGGGAGGGGCGCGGGGGGAGCGTCCGTGCCCCCTGGCCCCACACGGCACCGCGAGCGGGTCGCACACAAGGGGATCTGCGCGTGATCTGCATTTTGCTTACCAAATGCATGGGTCCGAGCCAGAAAAAGTTGGAACAAAACCAAGACATTTAGGAAACAGGTTAAAACGCTCTTCAAACCCGAGCACCATGGATTTTCCCACCATCATGTTGATGGAAGACATTTTTTACTGATCCTGATGTGGGCCCACATGTGGTCCCGGGAAACGTTCGGGAAACGCCTCTGAAATGCGTCACTGCTCTGCTCTGCGGTGTGCAAAAGCCAGAATCTCTCACACGGAGCCGCTGGGCAGCGGGTGCCACTTCCCGGAGCACCTGCTCAGACCACGGGTGAGGCTCGCACTCTGGGAGAGGGGGCAGAGGCGCTGTGAGGGCGACGGGGCAACTGGGGGCAACTGGGGGCAACTCCGGGCAGGTGGTCCCAAATGCAAGCCTATTTCAAAGAGTCATTTCTCCATCTTAAGGCCCGAGCTGCTCCAGGTCTCGGAAGGTGTTCTTGACTTTATCCCCTAAGTGGAGAACCTAACTCTACAATGCAAATGTGGAGATTGTTCTAGAGCCTCTTCCATGTAGCTTCAAGGCTACAGTGAAACATGAGTTTCCTCTGGGGGGTGTTTCCTCCCAGAGGGCTGTAGCCACTCACTCACTGGTTCACTGCTCACGCACTCACCCACCCACTCATTCATTCACTGGCTCACGCATTCGCTCACTCATGTACCCACTCAATTCACTCACTCGTTTGCAGAAAGTAAGATAAACCAATTTGTTACAGAAAACACCCACTTCAGCATTTTACTGTCTTCGCCTCCAGTCTTACACTCCGTGAGCACAAAGCCTCCTCCTTTTAGGAAAACTCAGATCCAGCTTGAACTGAACCTACCAAATAACTTCTACCGCTCTCTGTCGGGCTGCTCCCGGCCTCCAAGGGCATGAGGACGCAAAGGAGGGAGGGTCTGCCTGGGGCTTCAAGCCGAGAGGACGGAAAATCTGGGACCACCCACGCACACCACATCACTGGGACCAGGCGTGATCACGTCACCTGGGACTGTGTGTGACTGCCAAGTCCAGTGGAGAGAGCGGTTTTTTCAGGAAAGACACAGGAAGAAAATGAGGGGCCATTGACCAGGGTCGATGGAAGGGGACGCCTGTCACAGGAGAAGAGGACCCCACCGGTGGTGTGACAGGTGGGGCAGGGTGACACAGGGGCTGGAGCCACGTCCCCGAGAGCCACCCACCAGCAGAATTGTGTGCCCAGCGCGGGGCACCCAGACAGGCCTTCAACGAACCCAGAGAAGCATGGTGGCAACAGCCTGGCTGAGATGCCAGGAACAGGGGACGTGGGGGCCGCTGACGTCCCCCCCACTGACCGTGCTGCCTTGTCGGAATGGACACGAGGCTCCTCCAAGCTGTTCTGCAGACTCCTTACCGCCCCCGGCCCCCTGACCCAACTTTTCCCAGAGTGCTTGTTGTTCTGTCTTCGGGGTCACATTCTACACGGGGCTTGGGGTTCGCAGCCCCACTACGGGGGAGGGGCACGCGCTGCCTGTACTTCCTGCTCGAAAGCCGCTTCTCCCCGCGATGTTCCTTCTGACTCCTGTCCCCTCCCCACCTCCCACCAGCACTAATTTCAGTAAGGAAAACACAAATGTGTGTGCTGCTTAGTGCTTCTTTACGTGAAGAAATCTCTAGGATCGTTCATCGTTCCTGGTAAACGTTCCTTGAATTCAGTGAGAACGGTATTACCCTCAAACTCTGCTTAATGAAGCGTCCCGCGGGCTGTTCCCTTAATGTGAGATTGTCCTTCCACAACGAAGACCAGCTTGGTTGGCATTTGGTCCTTGATCCCGTGGGTCAGAGGCCACTCGTGGGCACAGGGCAGAACCTACAACCCCCTGTAAGGCGGCAGGTGCGCTGGACGGACGCTGCTGTGAGCCGGGCCCTCGTCTGAGGGTCTCCCCACA
The DNA here is from genome assembly GCF_014824575.4 of Sturnira hondurensis. NCBI lineage: Eukaryota > Metazoa > Chordata > Mammalia > Chiroptera > Phyllostomidae > Sturnira > Sturnira hondurensis. The sequence continues at coordinate 11,108,845 of NW_028072798.1, read as the reverse complement.
CCCCGGTCACGGACGCGCTCACGAGCGTTCCAACCTGGGGCAGGCCCTCCCTCTGCCACCGTGGATGCCAGCTTCTCACCCAGGATCCCCTGAGAACCTAGGAACCGTCCACGTGAACGTCTAACCGCTTCCACGTTTCCTCAGGCTCCAGGTTTACGAGCCAAGACAGCTGGGGGTACAGGAGAACATTCCCGCGGACGCTCAGCCCGTCGCTGTAGAGCCCGTGGGGCCGGGACACCCACAGGCCGGAGACGAGCGAGTTCCTCCCGCGGCCCAGCGCCCAGCACACAGGCCGGCCCACAGCTGGGGCTCAGCGTGCATGCGCTGCCCCAGGAGCCCCAGTAACACGGCCCTGCTGGGCTCTCTGCGGATCGGGGTGGGGGGTGGGGGCGCGCAGCCGGGCGAGTGTCTTAGGGAAGCAACGCAGAGTCGGGCACCGCTGAGAGTGAGGCTGTGGACACCGTCTCCACAGTGACGGCGCAGGAACGACCTGCTCCCCGCCCTGCAGGCTCAGCGCAGGCTGGCTCGCTCTCACCACCCCCACCCTGAGGTTATACAAAACCAGGAGCTTATACAAAACTCCGCCCTACAGGGACATCACAAAGGAGCACTGGTCCCGAGAGTGAGCCCCGGGCAAGGTGAGAAGTATCTAAAGGTCAAAGGGCACATCAGCCTTGAAGGTCAGTGTCAAGCACTCTCTCAGCAGCTCATTCAGGGTGCCCACTGGAAGCCCCGCAGCCCAGTGCTGGTGGCCTGTGGGACAGGGACCACAGGACCACCCAGGCAGAGCCCGGCTTCCTGGGTGGGCCGGGAACTTCGAGTGTGATACCCAGGGGGTGGCGGGGAGCACTTGGGGCCCTGCTCATACACGCTGCCCCCCAGAGGTGTGACGGGGCACAGTGGACCCTGGGCAGGTGACTGAGAGAAGCTGCTCAGCCGCGTGTTCTGTGTCATCCGCGTGTTCTGTGTCATCCGTGTGTTCTGTGTCATCTGCGTGTTTTGTGTCATCCTCGTGTTCTGTGTCATCCGCATGTTCTGTGCCATCCGAGTGTTCTGTGTCATCCGCACTAGGGCTGGGGGCCCAGCGCTTCGTGTGCAGACAGTATCGCAAACGCTTCCCAGAGCATCTGTGTGGTAGCCAGACCTCAGCGGAGACTGCGTGCCACCCCTGATGTCATTCCTAGGGACACGTAGCTGAAGGGTCAGAGGCGGGGACAGAGAGGTGGAGCCTGCTGGACACCACGTGCCGAGGTATCTGGGGCAGGTCGCCTGTCAAGCCAGGATGTGGGTGAAAGAGACCGCGGACTGGGGAGTAGCCGCGAGGTCTCACACACACTTAGGTCAATGTGTGCTTTTAAAAGAGTGAGAAAGTGTCGGAGAACAAACACATCACAGAAGAAGGAGTGAGGGGCCTCTGCCCCGAATGCTGGCCGGGCAGAGCCCAGGGAGGCCCTCGAGGGTCCGAGACACCACCTGCAAGTCCCAGCCCAGCCCCACATTCCTCCCTGGGCGCACGGCCTTGCCCTTCCAGCATGCGGGGAGGGCACCGAGTGGCTGGTGCTGAGTGGCTAACAAGGTCACCACGCCGAGGCAATCACAGGGTCCCCCGGCGCAGGGCTCTCCCGACAAGTCCGGGCACAAAGCAGGTGCTGAGCGAGATCTGCCCCACGACGGGATGTCCTGGCGCGACACTCCCGAATCCGAAGCCAGCGAGGCCCCTGCTCACCCACCACCACGGGGCCTGCACACTCGCAGCTAGGATGAACATAGAGGGTCCTCAAGAAAGGGGGGACCCTCATCTGCCCATGTGCGTGTCCTCCAAACTCTGCCACGAACACCAGCCTGAAGTGGAGAACACTGGGGAAGGAAGCCAGCATCCCTCTCTCGGTGACAAGGAGCACCCCGTGTCCCTGCTCAGGGGGCAGGGAGCAGCTGCAGAGCACTGGAAAGAAGCCTGGGAAGTCGCACAGAAGAGTAGCTGGGGGGGACAGGGGACAGGCGCCCCTCCTGTCGGCACTGTAGTTGGTGCGGACCGTGCTTCCTCATCACCGTGGGTGACGTGTGACACTTAGGCTTTTCTGACAGTCTGGGGTGTTAGGAGGAAGGCAGGCCTGCGATCTGGGAGGTGGACTTCTCCTCTCAATTCTCCGAAAGGCAGCCTCACCCCTCCCCATGCACTGGCGGCTCCCAGCCATCATGGCCACGGAAGTGCACGCGGACCCTGCCCCACTCCCTGCTGCCAGCGCCTCTGTCCTCCATCAGGGACACCTCCTCCCCGCCGGGCCATCCACACCACCCTCTCCCGGGGAGACGCAGGCAGAACCGGCTCAGTCCGCTCTCGAACGCGCAGTCCCGTGCCGACACCGTTAGCCCTGTGAGCTGTTCACATGCAAGGCCAGTGACAGTCAATGAAACTTCAAGGTCGGTTGGTCCGCTGCACCGGCTGCATCTCAGCTCTCGGGAGGCACCTGCCTCGAGCCCCCTGCCCTGGGCGGGTGGGGACTGTGGGCCCCCTGCCAGGCTTTGAGACCCAGACACCGGAGCTCAGGGCTCCTGCACTAGCTCCCCACACCACAGTTTATAGGAACACTTGCGAAGGGCCGGTAACAACACACCGCACAGGCACACACCGATGACACAGTGCCGAGGGGAAAAGTCGTGTTTTCAAAACGCTGTCTTGACAGTCCTGCCTTCATGACAGGGCAAAGGGCAGCGTGCTGGTCGGAGGAGGAAGAAATGGGCTTTTGCCGAGGGAACGAAGAGGAGGGGCCCCCGAGGTGCCAGGGGCCGACGGCGCAGAGAGAGGTGGGTCCAGCGCGGTGCGGTGGGGCTGCAGGGACGGGGGAGGGCTGGTGCTGTCCTCAGCAGCCAGAGCCCGGCAGCCCAGGGCAGAGGCGACTGTCGCTGCAGAGCCGAGCGGGGACCCTGAGACAGCCCGGGGAGGGAAAGGGGCCGAGTGCAGGCGGAGGCCCCGCAGGCGCGTCCTGGGCATCTTGGAGCCCATGAGCTCAGTGAGGACCCGGCCTGTCTGGGCCGCTGTCACTGGGCCATCGTGGGGCCGTCTCCAAACCGCACTGCCACCAACTGCGCCCCGTGTCCTTGTGGACCACGCATCTCACCACGCCGCAAATACCCGCGTCCCTTCTCGGGAGGTGCTCAGAGCGTCCCTGGCACACACGTGACCCATGTTCTACAGAGAGGTGGCACGTTCCCAAGAGGCTCAGTGAGAGTTCAGGTTTTTCGGAGGAAAACTCCGGGACTCTGGAAGCCACGGCAGCTGCGCTGGCGGCCTCAGTGGAAAGTGGCGCTCCAGGTCCAGTGCCCATCAGTGTCAGAGGCAAAGCGTCATTGAAGAGTCCACTGGCCCTCATCAGGCTCCTGGGGGCCAGCTGCCACCCCTGGGGGCCGCCCCCCAGAAAGAGGGCAGGTGACCAGGGTGGGGCCAGTCTCTGTGGTGTCCCCAATTCCATGGTGCACCCAGCAGAACAGCAGCCCCAGCCCGAGACCCATCCAAGTAACAGACACAGGTTCCACGTGTCCTTAAGAAGCACCGTGGTCAGTAAGCCCTGGAATCTGGGGATCCCAGAACCGGTGCCACCATCCTGGCAGAGCCAACCTCTCCCTCAATTCCCAGAGGACCCCGGGGATGGGGGTGCCTACCACCCTCAGGGCTTGGCTCTGGGTTGGGCTGCCTCAGTCGGGACTCACCGTCCTGCGGGGAAGACCTGAGGCCCCAGGGCCGCCTGGCCCAGAGAAGCTGGTAAGGCCTCAGCAGAGCAAGTCAGAGACTCACATCGGCCCCGTCTTCCTGGCAGGGAGGACGTGTCGAAGGCCATTCCCAGTGTCCCTGTTCATCCAAGGGGGTGGACAAGCTCTTGGGCCTTGGAAAGCAGTCGCTAAAATGCTGGCGAGGTTTGAGTTCGGGGCACAGGAGCGAAGCGGGAAGCAGAGAGGAGACCTGGCCAGAATTTCCATCTGATTGCTGAGTGGATTAGCGCCCTGCGCCCCTCAAACCCCTGACTGGAGTGGAGACCGGATTAACACGGTGCCCACCCCCACACGCCCCGGTTCCCGGCCCCACACCCTGTACTTTGCTGTCTCATAAAGAATAAATGCACCCAGAGGAAAAGCTCTTCTTAATAACATCTGGTATAACCACGGACAACTCGCCAAGACTCAGACCAGTGGGCCTGGAGTGATGTCAAACCGGGGAAACAGTGAGGTCTGTGCTGGGAAGGGAGACGTCACGCCGGGCTGCTCGGGGGCCTCGCAACCGTCCCACGGGCGTGGCCTTCCACAGGCACTGACTTCGCAGTCGTGGGCGTGCAGAAGGCAGCACATGACAACTGCATGGACTCCGATCATGTGTTGGAACAGCAATTCCCTTAGGGGCTCAGGTCAAAACACCCGAAGGGCGAGAACCAATGAACACAGAACAAGGAAGAGGACGGAACCCCCGAAAACATCCCTGGTGAAACAGCGTTGTCTAACTGAAAAAAGAAAATTGGGAAGTATATACTTTCCTGGGGGAAGCAGTGCATCCGCCTTGTCAACTCGTGCGTGTGAAGCTAGTTTTAATTAGCCAGTGTCTACTACCAACCTACAAACTCAGTGCTAACGTGTCAGACTAGCGTAACCTGAAGCTATGATGCTACAGGAAGACCGAGCCTGGTCACCACGGTGCCCACTCCAAAGACATTGTGGTCTTTATGTGTTGAATGTCCTTTTCTGACCAGGAGTTGTCCTTTGTTCTGGAAACTCGCCACTTGGTTCAGAGTGTGCACGTCGTGCCTGAAATATCTGCCTCCGTCACTGTGCACAGCTGGGCAGCATCTCGCGCAGGTGAGGCTATAAAGCAACGGGACTTGTTTCTCCAAACTCATCTGCACCGAGTCCGTTGTCCTTCAAAGAGATCGCGTGCCAACATCTCAGTGTTCCGGCAGTTCAGTGTTTATTCAAGTCTGTGGACTCTCCTGCGAAACCAGCTTCCCCGCTTGCGAAGGACCAAGGAGAAGCCAGCCTCCTCACCTCGGGGTGGTGTCCAAACAGGATTCCCCGCCGTTTCTTCCCATTCAATCCCCACGAGCCCACGGGAGCCGGCCTCTCCCTCCCGGCAGCCCCGCAGCCAGAGCGGCATGACGCTCACTCTGCCGTTACAGTTCTATAGACGGCGAATGTACTTTAATATGTTTATCAGTGACTGACCCTCCACGATGGTCCTGCCAAAACGCACACATAAAAATCAGGTATTGTGCGTTAAACTGTCAGTCAATTCTCTGCACTCAGGGCTGTGCCAAACCAGACCTGCCCACCATCGGGTGCCCCCGCCCCTCCCTCTGAGCTGGAACAAACGGGGCAAGAGCACCCGGCAGGGTGGCCCTCCCTCCTGAGTGCAGCACCACGCGGGGCACTGAGCACAGCCTGGGAGTCGAGAAGAGCGCTGAGCTGAGACTCCCTACCTCCAGCGCACTCCCCCGGTCGGCCTCACCTGCCCCGACACCGGACCCCAGGGGCCTGCACCCTGGCACCTCACCCCCAGTCCAACCCCCAGAGACACCTGCTCCGAAACTGCCCTCCGGCCTGTCTCACGGCGCCCTGAGCACACTGACTCCGAGACAGGTCAAGCGCCCCGGTTCTCTGAGGCCTCGCCCGACACCCTGGCACGGCTCACCACCCCAACCACAGCGACCTTCTTGTCCTGCAGCCACCGCCTCCCCTGTCCCCCGCGTGCAGAGCTGCACGGTGTGAGTGTTCAAGCGTGCCGCCCCCCTGCAAAACAGGCCGAGACGCGCCACAGGAGGGCCAGGCTGGGCGGCTTCCCAGGATGGCCGGCCTCCCACACGGGCAAGTGCCGTGTCCTGCAAGGCGGGAACCGCAGTGGCAAGAACGCCCAGGAACACAACCCAGAATCCCGAGACCCAAGTGACAATTTTCTCTCATCAAAACAAGCACAGGGCCTGATGACTTCTGAAGCCGACGGGCACCGAGGCGCGACCGCATGAGTAAAACCGAAAATGCCAAAGGTGGTTAATCCACAGTGCGTGGCCTCCTGCACGGCCGGGTGGGGGAGCCGCCTGGCTTTCCTCTGTCTGCAGGAGGGACAGTCCTGAACGTCTAATTCTGCCAAGTCTTATCACACTGTTCCCGCAGAATGGGGATGCCCGAACGCCACGGCGAGTTGCTGCCCGGTGATGCGGACACTCCGCGTGGACCAACGCGCAAGGCTCTGCGTGTGGAACATGCTGCCGAGCAAAGGCTGCAGCTCATCTCCACACACGCCACGGCACCGCGGCCAGCGCCCAGGTCTCCTTAAAAACACAGCGGCAAACCCAGCCCGACGGCCGAATGAGAAGCCTGCAGAGGCCTGAACCTCGTCAGTCTGCCTCCGGTGAGGGGGCTGCGCGGCCGTCCCACGCGTCCCTGCAGGGGCTCACCCCACCCAGGACACCGACTGCCACCATCGTCAACTCACGGAGCCTTTGACCCAAAGGACATCCACACAGACACATTCTTCATGTCTTTAATTTTTAAAAGTGACGCTACTGTCTACTAACACCTATCCACCAAAATAATAACAAATGGAGACCCCACGGAGGTTTGGGTTCGGGAGAGCACATGTAGGAATCTGGCGTTAAATGTCCCTTGCAATGTGGCGCCGGCACAGGGATGCGGCAGGAGGCCGGTGAGGCTGACCCCTCCCCACCCCCACGTGGGGCTGTGCACCTGCCGCCCGCTTGGGCCTCCTGTGACCGGAGGGGACTGGCGGCCCCCCCGGACCTGGGGCCCAGCACACCCTGGGCCCTCCCCCGAGGGCAGCCGGCTCCCCCGCCCCAGCACCCCTTCCTGCCAGGGGTCCGAGTTACTAATGGTCCCCGACCCAGGCGTGACTAACCGGAAGGGCGCAGCCCCTAGGGATCTACTGGGGGAACATTCCCGCCAGATGCTGCCGCTGCTTCCTGTCCAGGCTGTCCTGGGCTGCCCTTCCCGTCTGACCCAGATCCTCGTCCATGAACCCGGGGGACCCCGTGAGCCGACCGCAATGAGCCTGCAAAACGCGCCCCAGCCACTGAGCGGTGAGCTGGGAGTTCCTCACTTGCAAACCTGCATCGATGTTAAAATGGAGCCGGAGCCACTGGCCCAGAGGGGCAGCCGTCCCTGCGTGTCTGAGCTGCAGGCCCCTGGGCGTTAAAACAGCACTGTGACCTCTGTGCGGGGCCAGAGCAACCCCATCCCCCCCCAAGAACTCCATCTGGGGACTCCTGTCCTCACCTGGGCACCTGCGTCCCCCGGTCCCTCTGGTTCTCGAGGTCCCCGCCTGCCAAGTGGCCCAGTCTGAGCCCCACTGCCGGGCACTGAGAGGGGCGGAGGGGGCGGCGGGGAAGGGTTCCGATGATGGCCTGGAGCACAGTAGCTCACAGCCCCCGTCACCTCCAGGTGGTTAATTACCAGCACGTTCCAGGAACTTCAAACTACACTTAACAAATGAGCATGTAATTATCGTGAAGAGAAACTAACAGTAAGGACGTGCCTAACTGAAGGCTCTGGCCACACGTGGAGTTGGCGTTTATACCCACCCAGCAGTCAGGAGGTCTTCCTGGAGGAGGAGTCAGTGTTTGTAGAAAGTGAGGGAAACGAGAAACCAGAAGCATGCTGGCCCAGCCCAGGGCCTTCATTCCCTGCTCCCCACCAAGAGACACACTGGCCCCAGAGCCCTAGGGGGACGGTAGGGACAGGGACAGGGGACAAGGACCACCACCTTCCCCTACTTTGCAACCCAGAAGATGGAGCTCAGTGGCCACTGCAGGAGTCAGGATGGGAACAGCTGGCGCCCTAGCCTGGACCCAGCACCAGTGGCGTCCCCCTCCCCGGGGGTGCTGGTGAGGTCCTCCTGCCCATCTACCCGGTCCTCTTCCATGAGCAGACGTCGGGCCCAGTGGGGGGTCCGCCTGCCGGGGAGCCCTGGACGCCGATCTGTGGGCTGCCCCACAGAGCCAGTCGTCAGCTGGCCCGGCAGCCTTTCCAGAACAGGGCCCAGAGGCAGAGTCTCTGGTGGGGCTGGTCCGTGAGCCTCACCCAGCCACGAACCAGTGACAAATACAGAAACACGAGACGGGCGGTCCTGCCAGAGGTGGACAGAGGGGAGCGAGGGGATAACTTCTGGAAAAGCCGGAGCTTCCGCTCTGCTGGGCCAACGGTCCTGCCCACCGGACACATCGACCTCCAGCAGGAGGTGCAGAGGGACAGGCAGGGCTCTGGGGCACGGGTCCTGGGCCAGAGGCTCGCCCAGCCCAGCACCCTCCGTGGAGGCGTGGAGACCTGCCATCGCCCCTCCGCTGGTCCGGAGGGTCCCTCCAGCCACGTGGGCACCCAGTGTGTTTACAAGGGGCAATGCTCCAGGTCACTCGGTAGTTACCAGGCGGCCCAGAGGCAAACACGGGGATTAAGTGATCGCAGCTCAGTGCACGCCGCACGAGCGCCACCTGCCCCTGCTCGTCAGGCACCAGCCCCAGGGCTCCCCGAGGACTCGGCGCCTCCAGACGGCTGTGCCGGGCGGCCACGGGCCCTGCACCGTCGGTTCTTCTGTTCGCAGGGTAGAGGGCGGCAGCACTGGCTTTGCTCCCTGGGTTTGGTCAGGCACATCTCCCTGCCCGAGGGTCCCCTCCCCGCGCCTGCCCACAGTGCCTGCCAGCAGTGACACAGAGCACGAACCTGTCTCCTCCCTGGTGACAAGCTGTGGCAGTGTCTAGGAGCGATATGTGTGGGACCAGCTCCCAAACGGTCCCAGTGACTCAGTGCCCAGAAGTCAGTCCCCACAATCCAACACCCCTCAGCCTGGCCCGCGTGGCCACATTATTGTCCCTCCCACTGAACTTGCGTCCCAGCAGAGGTGGTGGCACCCTGATCACTCCCAGCAGGCAGGGTCCTGCGGCCTCCCGTGGGACTGTATTTTGGGAAGCGAGGACACTGGGCTGATGTCACCACCACTGTCTGCCTCGCATGTCCATCCAGCGAGCTACCCACTGTGTCGTGCCTGAAGGGGGCTTGGGTTTTGAAGACACTGCCTCCAGTGGACGGTCGATGACCCCACGGCCTGGCCAGGACACCAGCAAGTTCGAGGGCCAGCCTCAGGAGTGACAGCGAAGTCTGTGTTTCTTCACTTTGTTTTTTCCACCTGAGGTGCATGAGTACCAGACATTCCTCAGAGATCGGATTTAAGAGCATGACGCTAGCCCTCCCAGGGAGAGGGGATGAGGAGGGATGAGGCCAGCCTCTCATGCGGCAAACCCACCACTGGCCTGGCAGCCACCCTGTCCCCCCTGACCCCGCTCACAGAGACCACTAGAAGGAACAGTGGCAGGTGGAATGGGAGTCTGTTACGAGGGTCGCATTCAGTGTGTCTGTATTTTGAAGGAACTTGGGACCAGGCCCCAGGCCTGCAGCCCCCACTGGCCCTGCCAGGGGCCCGGAACAGGCAGCACCTGCGTCCTTGGGCTGAAGCAGGACACCCAGAACCCTGCAGGGCCCGTCCTCAGCACCAGGAGCCTGTGTGCACCCCACATCACAGCTTCCCCAAAGGCCTGCTTCTCCCCTGCTCTGACACCCTGGGACACCCCCCTTGGCTGCCAGCCCACCCCCTGCATAGCCCTTCACGTCCCCCACACCTGCCAGCACTCTTAAGCATCCCCCTCTGCACAGGATGCTCCCAGCTCCCCCCAAAACGCAGGGGACGCTTCATGCCCCTCACGGGAAGTCCTCTAGCAAGCACAGACACCCATGTCAGCTGGGTGCTGATTTTATTCACCTGCTTCCCTGGGGGCTGGGACGTCACCCCCCTCTGGAGCCCCGTCCCGTGACGCATGAGTGACGGCTTCATGGGAAAAGCGCGCACTTCGAAGCGCTGCCCTCACGGTCCTTTCAGGCTCGCCCCGTGGTGAGGTTGGCGCACCCGCACACCTCCCTCCGGGAGAGCCCTGCCAGCCAGCGTGGGGGACACGGCGACTGCGTGAGGAGGCCTCCGCCCCCAGCAGGACCTGCTGGCCGCGGCCCTCTCTCAGCCACACGGCAGGTCTCTCTGAGAGTACAACTCGGAACGGAGCACTCACACCCAGACGCCCAACAAAGCTGCGGTACATTAAAGAAGAATGGCCCCGGGGTTCCAACCCCTGCTGAGCGCCTCTGCGCGGTGAGCCAGGAACTGGGAAGCCCCGCCTGATGCCTGGACTCAGGCTGAGTGGCCAAGTCGGGGTCCTTTTTGTGACCAAGGTGGCAGAAGCTTTGCTGGTGGCCTTGACCCGAAACCCCACCTCTGGGGCCCCAGCTCCCGCAGGGTGGGGCCCGCCTGCTCTCAGGCTCCCTCCTGTGGTCGAGGTGGAGCAGGACAGGTCTGACGGCGGCGTCCACCCCCGGGTGTCAGATGGCTGATCAGCAGTGACAGGACTTGGAACCTGTGCTTGGGGGTGAGTGCCAAAGGCAGGAGGGACGTCAGGAGCGCGGAAGAGGGACCCGTGGCCCCACCGGATTACATCTCTGGACGCGAAGGTGCTCTGTGTTTGGCAGCCCCCCGCACAAGATAGACCTTTTTCTAAGAATGAGGCCTGAGGCGCGTGAGCGCCTGCCCGGAGCGGACGTGCAGGCTCAGGTCGGAGCTGTGACTCACCGTCCTTGCCCTGAGGCGTTTCCACAGTCCCAGCCACACACAGCCACCAGAGCCAGTGGCTGCTCTGCAGGCCGGGATAGGAGATACTATCGCTGGCCCTCAGCAAAGTCTGACTCTGGTCCCCGCCACGCTCACCTGGCCCGACGGGGAGCCGGCGCAGCTCCCAGACGGCAGCCCGGGCCCGAGGGCGCGAGGACAGCCATGCTCGCCACGTGTCAGTCACCAGGGGAGCGTGCAGTTTCCAGAGTGTAACTCGCAGGAACATGGACTTGGAAGCCCGATGGGGTTCAGCTGCTGATTCTGGGGTTGGGGAGTGTGGGGTGAAGGAGGGGCGTGGATGCGGCCACGTCTCCCGGGGACGGCAAATCAAGGCAGTGAAAGTAAGCTCCCAGAGGCCCTCTCCTGGGGGGGGCCGGCCTGTCTCGCTGGTGTGGGGCGGCCACCCAATCACAGGAAGACGGAGGGTCTCCCCCAAATCCGTGCCAACTACGGGGACGCTCCAGCCTGGGGCGACAGGGTCAGGAAGGCACACGATGGACCACCGCAGGCTCAGGTCGTTCCGACAGCAGCTGTCTGGGGGCTGGTGCACCAGGGCCTCCGATCAGGGGCGCTCAGGGCTGAGAGCCAGCCACGCACGGGTGTGGGCTGTGGGGCCACGCCGGGCTGTGCGGAGACCCCTCCGAGGGTGCTGCGCCAGCCTGAGGGCCACAGTGACCCCGCAGTGCCCCAGTGGGGACGGTGGGGACGCCCCCAGAAAGCAGAAGGGGCCCGGCCTGAGGGTGGGGCCCCGAGGAGGCTGATGCTGAAGGGTTCTGCGGCATTTCTTCCCATGTGTGTGTTTGCCCTCATGGTATAAAAACACAGGCCGGAGTAAAATTCTTCAAAAAGTGCAGGGGTGGGGCGAGACTCTGGTGCAGAGAGCTCCACGGAGCATCAGGGGCGACGAGAAACCAGGACGCGATGTGGGAAGAAAGGGCCGCTCTGCGTCCCGCTCTGAAGACGGGCTACACGCTCGACCACACGCAGGATCGCTGGCATCAGACTCTGCGTGACGGTGCAGCCCCAGCGCCTCAGGCCCCCAGAGCTCCGATGACACGGGAGGAGGCCTGGTGGAACGCGTCTGCCGGGCACAGAGGCTCAGCGAAGGAGCTCACACACCTGCGTCCCAGCCCCGAAAGGAGCCCTCAGACGTCGGGTCAGCAGCCAACGTGCTCGGTCACGCACTTCTCCAGCAACACCGCTTGGGGTGCTGTGACATCGTCCCTCAGTCGGTGCAAACGTGCAGCTCACTCGTGGAGAGACAGAGGCCACCGCCCACACACAGCTCTCTTGTGACCCTCTTGGTCACGGCACAGGAGCCAGGCCAGCCTTCTCCTGGCTCCGGGGAGGCAGGCACCTCCTTTTCTGTGGCTGCTGAGAGCCCTGAGATGGGAGAGGGAACAGGCCCCGCCCCAGGGCCACAACCAGGAGAGGTCCCCCAGTTCAGCTCCATTCGGTCTCCACGCGTGCCTGTGGGGTGTCCCACCATTTGGAGTTGGCCTCAGACCATCGACAAGCACAGATCCTCACACGCAGGATGGGCGTGCGGCCCTGGCTCAGGACCCATCCACATGGGCTGCTGTGGGGTGGGCCTGCGGGGTGGGCAGAGCCACGGGAGACAGACAGACATCCCGAACCCCGGGAAGGAAGCCAAGTGCCTATGAGTGTGCTTGTCACGGACGTGGGGTGCGTCATGTGTTTCTAGGCCTTGATTACGGAGCAGAATAGGTGACAGGTAAATGAAAACACCACAAGGTCAACCTTGTTGTTGGCTAAGAAACGGAGCGACTTGTTCTCCAAGAAGGGACTACAGCCAACGAACTTGAGACACCTGAGCAGGGCAGGCCCGGCAGACGGTGCCCGAGGATCACGGTTCGCTCGGAGCCCTGCTGGCGCGCTGAAACTCCGTCACCGTGGGAGACTCTGTGCCAACAACCTGGAACGTGACACATCCGTTCACCCCCCAGAAAACTGCCACTGGCCGGGGCTCGCTAAAGAACGGCCACGACAACACAGAGCTGGGGGCAGGCTGGCGGCAGCCGCCCACCCACCACAGCGAGCTGGCCACCAGGACAGTGCTCGGCAGCGGGGCTGGGGGAGGCTTTCCCGGCAGAGAATATGAAGAACAGAAACTACAAAACCCGTGATGGGGTTTTGACCAGGACTAAGCAGGCAGGACACCACCCGTGGTCAGTGCGGGCTGATGGGAGAGGCGAAGGGACTGAGTGTGCTTTGGGTCGAGGTGTGGATGAGGAAGGGAAGAGGTGGCCGGGGCGGGGGGCGCGGGGGAGCCGAAAGGGAAGGGGGCATTCAGAGAGGAGACTCTTGGCAGTTCTCCTTTGCCCCGCTGGCTCCAGGCCGCGGAGTGCCACGCGTCCTAAAGACCTGGGTGTCGTCACAGCTGCAGCAGCCACTTCAAGACGGCCCGTGTCGGAGAGGCCCACTGAACTCGGCCGGCCGGGGCAGTGCACCGGTCTCGGGTATCACTTGTCTGTCTGAACGCTGACAGTGTAAACGTGAGTTGACGTCCAACTCGGTCGCACACACTTGTGCTCTGCTGCACACCTTTGCTCTCCGACCTCCGGCCGGGGCCACAGGAGACTGCCCGCCGCTCTCTGGCCGATGCAGCCCCTCCTCAGCCCCCACAAAGCCAGCACCTCACTCTGTGAAGCTCCTTCTGTGGGCTCCGGGCGCACACTCAGCGGATGGTTAGCCACAGCTGAAGTCACACCCGTGTTCACGGTGAAATCCCGTCCCTCCACTGACCCCATTGGGAAGGGGGGGGTTCCAGTTTTCTCCCAGTGAACCCAGAAAACAGCTTCGCGCTAATTCCTACCGGTAACTTCTCTCCCTGCGCCCGTCCTGTGCATGCAGAGTGGGAGGCCCTTCACTCAGAGACACGTGGACACTGCCCTGCCTGTCGGCCGCACCGCAGCCCCACCGCAGCTGCTCCCGAGTCCCTGGGCGCTGCGAGGCTGGTCCGGATGCAGGGTCCCTCCGACGCCCTCTGCCCCCCAGCACCATGACCTCTGCCGCATCCGGGTGCTCACTGCCGTCCTGTTAGGGCGGCGGTGGCTTCGAGTTTTATTTATGGTTTTGACTTCAAGTCAAAATTCAAGTGACTCCTCCAGACGGCAGGGTGTCTGGTCGCCAGGTGAACGGGCTTCTCGGTGGGGAAACCGTGGCTGTGTCCGGTTTCTTCCTCCTCGACCACCCTGTTGGCCCGTCGGGTACTGGCGAGTGGCTGCCAACTGACAGGAGCCACACGGGGTCAGGAGAAGCACGGCCACACCCACGTCAGAGACTCGGAGTGGGCGCAGTGTCAGAGCAGCAGGGCCCATGGCGCGCACCACGACCGCCCAGAAACGGGGGCGTCTCCGCAATGGCCGGCCTGGTGCGCTCCGGGACATGCCGATGAGGACACGTCTAAGGTCGGCGTTTGAGCAAATTCCCCTTTCTGTTTCCTTCCCTCTTTTTCAAAGCAAAGAAGCACAGACAGGGTGGAACGCCACCACTTCGACCCTGGTCACCTGTGCCCCAGCCCAGCGAGTCCTGAGCCCCCTGCCCCCAGTGCACCAGGCCCTCGTGGGAAAGTGACAAAGGTCAACCAGTCCCGAGGGGGAAGGCGGTGCCCAACTATAAACCCTGTGGCGGACGCCCACCCCCACCCTGAAGGAAGGAGAGCAGTTTCAGGCTGGGTTTGGAAGCCCCTCGATCGGCCTCAGGCCTGGGGGCTCTGACAGGGGCTCCAGAAGTTCCGTGTCCCTCCTCTTGGAGGTGGCCGAGCAGAACGTTTCACGCCGGCTTGCTGTGAGGTGGAATGAGGACACAGACCAGAGCACCCCCGCAGAGTGCGGGCATCGAGGGAACACGTGGGAAGCTCCCCTTCCACCGGCAGTGAGAACAGGCGCAGGGCGGGGCGGGGTCCCTTCACGCTGCCTTCTGAGCACGGGCACAGGGGCAGCTCCGAAAGGAGGCTGTGGCTCAGCTGCTGGGACAGGGGCCGCCCCTCCCAGCCCCCATAGGACGCACGCAGGTGTGGGCTCCCTGGCTGCCCGTCACGGTCCGTGCCGCTGCACAGAGGACGTGCGTCTGCCATGCAGACAGCGAGTCACGCAGGGGACCGTCCCAGTCGCAGCCACGCACAGGAGTGTTTTTTAAAAGGCCAACCACTCACACGGGAAATGGAAAGTGGGGGTGGCCCGGCCTTGGGTGGACGACCAGGAAAAATGCCGAGGCCTGATCGAGGACCACGAGGTTACACCAAGCCATTAGAAAGTCAGGAGAAAAAACAGAAAACGTCTTAAGGCAAAATGTAAAAAAGATACTTGTCAAGCAAAGCAGATTCTCTGAGTGCGGAACACAAAGCCCAAAGCCGCGCTCGGGCCACACTCTGCCCCGAGGGTGGGGAGATCGGAGGAGTTCCACCAGGCCAGGTCAGCAGAGCCATCGGCCCAGGAGGCAGAGACTCCGGCTGCTGGGTGAGAAGCTGGGACGGAGCAGGAGGCGGAGGACCATACCTGTGTCCACGGCCCGGCCAGCGTGCACTGCTCACCGTCGGCAATGCACAGGCACACACCGAGCGCCGGAATGAGCCCTCGGCCACTGCGACAGGTGGAGAGACAGGAGCCCTGTGTGCAGGCCCCCCCGACAGCATGGCCCATGCGAGCTGGTAATTACAGCATTTAAAACTGTCTCAGGAGGGGCTGGGCCGTGGGTGTCCACCGACGCGCTGCTAATTAGAGAACTCATACGCACGGAGCACACTAGAAGCATCTCTCTCCTCTTCACACGTGTCAAACAGACACCAGTGCTTTATCCCCACTTCACAGACATGGGGGGTGAGGAAGGGAAAAGTTGGGGACGTGCCTCCAGAGGGCAACTAGCTGTCACGCCCGTCCCCATGGGCTAGGCTGCCTCTCTGATGGGTGAAAGGCCACATGTGAATCCACAGCCGTTCCCCTGAGAACAAAAGACATCCCCACAGACCAGGAAGGGGTCTGGGGAGACATCAGCACCCCAGGGAGACCCCGCACATACGGCATTTCCACAAGGCCCCTCGGCCAACTTCCTGATGTCCCAGGCTGGGGGTGGGGTAGGAAGCAGTCTGCCAAAATATTTTACAGCTTTAAACTTTTCTCCTGCATGCAAAAGCAGCGCAGCATTTTATTTGCAAATGTGGTTTCGAAGCCAAAAGCTTTCTGGGCAGTGCCGTAAAAGAGGCACCGCAGGCCCCCAGGATCTGTCGCCACGGGCGCCTCCCTCCCGGGGGGAGGGGGGGGCTTTGCCAGGCACCCTGAGAGCCACAGCCAGAGGCGAAGGGCCAGAGGCTCCGAGCAAATGGTTAAATCAGAAGAGGGCGGGGAGAGCAGAGGAGAAAATCTGCAGAGATTTAAATTGTTCCAATAACTAACCACAGGGATTCTGCTGCTCCTCGGGGGGACCACCCGGCCGAGGATCCCGCCAGCCCAGCTGGCAGATGACAGGCTGCTTTTGGCACTTTCAGAAACTCGGTGACAACGGTGGACAACCTGCCACTCCAGCCCTGGAGCAAACTTGGTTGGGGTCACATTCTGAGAACTGGTCCCAGCCGTTCATGCGCTGTAAGGTGGGGTTGGGGGGCTCTGTTTTTACGTGTGTGCGTCGCTGCATGTGTGTATGTACAGATGTACACACACATGAACACGTGCAGTGTACCCTCCAGGAAGATGAAAGTCGACAGGGAGAGCCGAGCGTGTGAAAGCTTCCCTCACGCCTCCAGCTAGCAGGCTCTAATCTACAAGTTGCTGTGAGACAAGGCAGGGACCCACGACCGCTCCGGAAGAATTTTAGGTATGAACCATGAACTCACCAGCTCCTTCCCCCTTGTACTGCTTTAAAAGAAAAAAGAAGGTTCACAGAGGGCTTTGGACTTGCTGAAAGCAGACCCGGACCGGGCCTCTGTTTTCAATGCAGTTAACCACCTTCTGGACGAGCCTGAGCCGCTTAAAAGCACCTCCTCCCCCACCAGAGGTGTTCTCTCCACCTCCGTCTTTTCTGAAGCACTTGTTCAAAAACACATTTAAGGGGACTGTTTTCATTTCTGCAGATTGCATTAATTACGGGTTTGCAAACGCTGCGAGCCCACGAGGCCTGCTGGAGCTGGGGGCTGCAGTCGGCCGGCCAGCGGTCGGTGGCTTGGCGCGGCCCCTGCACATAGCTCCGCGCTTGGCGCTGCGCACCATGCCGGCCAAGGCCGTCCCCAGAAGTTGCAGCTAAGAGAGAAAAACACACAGCGGTCAACCACCCTGACCCATGCGCTGGGGCATGCGGCCTGCTCCCAGCACCGGCCCTGGGAGAGGACTTGAGGGCACATGACTGCTGGCCCTGGAGGCGCCTCCTCCCTTCCAGTTCCGCCTGTGTACCCCACTGACAAACGGTTTTATTTGTGATGCATCTGCTTTTCCTAGCCCCCCTTAGAGAGGTCGCCAGGAGACTCAGGCGAAATTCGAGGGCCACAGGGAGGGCCCACGGCGGGCAGGCCCTTCACCAAGCAAGCACCCATGCGGGGAAGCCGCTCAGACAGGCTCCTGGCAGCTGGATCAGCGGCAAGTGGGCGCCGGCTCTCTGGTGGGTCCCCCTCGAACCCTCTGCGGGGGTGGCGCCGGTGATGTAGGCGCGCAAGTGGGGAGCACGCCCCAACTCCCACCCACCCGCGGGGCCAGCACCCCGTTGGCCCCCCGTTGGCCCCCCGCAGCCTGGAGGCCCACGCCATCCACCCACCAGAGTCCCACCTGCCTCCGCCCGCCAGGAGAAGGAGACGCCACCTCCTTGAGGGTCACCTGCTCCCTGAGCCCAGAGTCTGGGCCAAGGGGACGCCGGACCGGCCGGGACTCACCGTGAGTGCGGAGAACCTCTGCGCGGGCGCCGGCGGGAGCAGCCCCGCGAGCAGCGGCAGCCAGCAGAGCCGGGACAGCAGCATGGCGAGGGCGGGGCGCGCGGCCGGAGCGGCGACGCGCAGAGCGTCCGGGAGCTGGGCAGGGGGCTGCTGAGGGCCTCTCCCCAGCGCCCCAGGCAGCCCGAGTAGACCAGCTACCCTCCCGGCACCGAGCGCTCCTCCGCGTCCGTGCGGCTTCCCTGGCTCCTGTCAAATAACTCCAGGGCGTCCCGGAGCCTCCTCCGTCCCTCCCTCCCCTCCTCCCCTCCCCTCCGCTCCCCAGCCCCACCTCCCGCGCTCCCCGCCGCGCCCGCTGGGCTCAGATGCCCGCTCCGGCCCAAGGGCCACCCCGGCGCGGGTCTGCTGAACCAGAGCCCCCAAGGGGCCCACCAGGGCGGTGCTGCGGCCTGTCCGCACTGTGTGCGAACCTCCTTCCTGCTCCGGCATACACGCGGAGGCACACATGTATGCACATGCACACTCCACATGTGCACACAAATGTGGAAGCTCCCTGGCACAGCCAGGAGGTGCTCTGCGCCCTCCTCCTGTCCCAGGGCCCCCACCTGGTCTGTGCACCACCAACCACTGGGCCTGGTTCACCCAGCAGCGTTCATTAATGGGAGCCTGAGTCGGCGCCCAGCTGACTCTGGGCACCGTGGTTCTCCTCAGCCTCTGGATGCCCATGCCACCTCGCCCAGCCCAGAACGCAAGGGCAACCAGCCACACGGCATCGTCCAGAAATTACGCCCGGACAGCCACCTGCGGCGTCTTTGCGTGGGTTCATCCACGCAGGCCGCTGTGGACCCACGGCTCCGGGTCTGAAACTCAGCGGCAGCCGGCGACCCACCAGGCAAGTGTGGCTGCAAGGTGCCTGTACAGCCAGAGCCGGCCGCCTGTTTGTGCTGGAAGGATGGGCTGCAGGGGCTGCAGACTCCCGGGTGGGGACTGGTTGGAAACCAGGAGAATTTCGCACACCCAAACTCTGGATAGTATCCATTGCAGACAGCATTGCTGAAATAGTTTAGCCTTGGCTTACAGCTTTGCAGGGAAAGCCCTAATTCTGGCTCTCGCTGAAAACCAAGAGGGAAGATTTGGAAGAACAATGCATCGATTGACTGGTCAGGGGCACTGGGGGAAGGACAAAACACAGAAAATCCAAATATGATCTCCAATCTGATGTTTAATCCGAAGCATTAGTCCCGTGGGGGAGGGGGCTGCACCAGCGGGTTGTGGGCCTGCAGCTAAGGCAAAGGCTGAGCTGTCCCAGGGTGGGGTCCCATGCTGCAGAGGGACAGGCTCCCCGTCCCCCCAGGGAAGTGACGGACAGAGGGCCCCAGGATGCATGCTGGAGGATTTCCCCCAAACTCCCTGGCCCAGAGAATCTATGGAGCACTTTGAACACATTCCTCCTGGCTCGAGGGCTCGGGAGGAACTCACAATAAAACTCTGGGGGCTGCTCGAGGGTGCGGAGAAACAGGTGAGCAAAGCAGCTGCCAATGATTAAGCAAATAAGGAATGCTGTTAGGAAACGTTCATAAAAACTGAGATTAAGAAAACAAAAGTAAATGCTGCAAATTCTAAGATCGTCCAGAGAAGAAAATTCACACTCAGAGTGGACGCGTACCCTTGAAAAGTCACGTGCCACCAAACATTCTGTTTGTTCTGTCTGCCTCCCCGAGAGGACGCGAGCCGCCGGCTGAAATATTTATTTGATTCTGTGCATGTTTCCTTGGAACTGGGAAAATTGAAAACAGGTTGCTTCGTGGCCCCCCTCAGCCTCGGGGACAGCAGGCGTGGGGAGGAGCGAGTGGTTCCCAGGTGAGGCCTGACAACACGGGGGGCCTGGTCTGAGAAGCGGGGAGCCCTGGCCCCCAGGCCCACTTCCTCCGAGGTCTGGAGGAGCCCAGGGGCCCAGGGCCGCCTCCCAGGCCCTGGAGGCCATTGGTTGGGAATCACAAAGCATCCTTCAGGTGGCGACTACAGAACCCACAGAGGGTCCCAGCAGGACAGACACAGCAGGGCGGGTGGGCTCCTTCGGAGACCCCTGGGGTCCAGAGTGCCCAGTGCTAGCTCCCCAAAGACGCTAGAAGTGGAGGGTGGGGACATCATCAGTTTCACGTTCGTGAGAAAATCGGTGCAGTTAGTAAAGACACCAGGAAACCCGTCTGTCTGCCGGACACGCCTAGGACTGCAGGAAAGCAACGGCTGGCGTGAGTGTGGGGAGAGCTCCGGTGGGGAGGAGACACAGTCAGGCCCACCCAGTCCACGATCAAGGCAGGAAAGAATCGGCTGGTATTTTCCAAGCAGCGTCTGTGGGGAGACAGAGCATGGAAGAAGCTCCCTGGAAACGGGAGTATGGGTTACATCAGTAAGTGCTAGAGGCCCGTTCTCAATCCAGGCCTCCGGATCCAGAGTCCGTCTGTGTGGCTGATGGAAGGGACCTTGAGAGAGAAGAGAGGGTGACACCCGGGACTGGAGCCACCTTGCTTGTCCCAGCGGCCCTCCCTCAGGCCTCTAGCAGAACGCTCCATCAGGTGTGCCGAGGGACTTTCTCGTTGGTTCTAGAATGCCAAAACTGAAAGACGACTTTTTTCCTGGATGGACACAGTATAATTTAAGTATTATTTCTGCCTGATTCACGTTTGGTCAGAAAACTTTCCATCTGCTCACATCCCCACGTCAGCACCGCGGGCGCTGCTGACACAGGGCCTGGGAGGCATGGCTCAGAGTCGCAGGCCCCCCAAGGGGCAGTGGCAAGACTCCAGCCACAGTGCGGGCCCTGGACGGCCCTCAGCCCTCTCCGCCAGCCGCTCACGGCACTGCCGTCTTCTCCCAGCGCCTCCTTAACCTTGGCAGGCAGAACCTCGCTTCCCTGGGGTCTGTCTGGGTGACTGTCCTCTTGTCTGCTGGCCACACTCATCTCCACTCATGGAATGACCCCACCTGACCTCTGGACAAGAGAAAAGTCAGCTGCTGAGGCTCCCAGAGCCTCCAGCCCCTGTCCTTCCATTTGTCCCCTTTAGTCCACAGGGGAAAGGGCCATGACTGTCCCAGGCGCTGGCCTTTGGCCAAGCCCCAGACTGCAGAGAACCCACCCGAGGCAGGAGGCTGGTGGGCTGGCCAGGGGCTGGGCTGACTGTCCCCCAGGGGCTGGGCTGGCTGTCCCCCTGGTGGAGCTCCAGGGCAGAGGATGGGGCAGGTAAGGGGGGGCATGTGCTTCTGGCTGAGGGCCTCATTCAGTCTCTTTTCTATTTTCACACATTCAAGTAATGAGTCGTCTGGATTCGCTGAGTGTCTTTGTAGACGAGCATCTTCTTCCGTCTCACGATGCCTGTGCATGTTTCCCGACCAGACTTTCCAGGTCCTTCTCAGAACTTTTTAAATCAGCAGAGCACACTGGGCATTCCACGCACGCTTTCTGAAGTTGTCGGCGGAAGTCACGCAGAGGCTCGTCTGACCCGCGGCAGCAGCCAGACTGAGACTTCCCCGGGCCTGTGGGTCGGAGGTCGTGGCTGGGCCGACCCTGACCGGGCTCCACCGCAGGGCGCAGGCCCTTCCCTCCCCACGCCGGGCCGCCCCACTTCGAGGGCCAAGGGCGCACACCACATCTGACTCGGGTTTGCATCTCGTTCAGGCTCCACGGCCAGACAAGTAAAAAAAGCACTTGTTTTTGACTTCCTGGTGAGGCTTCACTCCCACTGCGCGCCTTCCAAGTCAGGGTTTGATGTTTCCAAAGAGAGTTCTGTTTTGCAAAGCCAAATACAAAATTGCTACTTTCGCAGCGAGAACACTGCCTCTCGAGTTGACAGGAGACGCCCGGCCACTCCGCAGGACGGGTCCTGGTGCCAGAGAGGCCCTCCTTCCAGCCGCACGGTGCGCGGGGCCCAGCGGGCACCGAGGTCTTCCCTCTGACAGTTCCTGCGCCACAAGCCCCCCCATTCCCAAAGCTGCACTCCTCTGTGTGTGAGACGTGCAGAGCAGATCGGTGACGGGGCTGGAAGCAGCAGCGTTACGAGCCCCTCACACCCAAGACCCAGGCCAGCAGAGGCCTGTGCAGGGAGAGGCCCAGAGCGCCCACCCTCCGGAAGGACCTCCTCACTGCAGCCTGGGAAGTTCTTCCTATCCCAGAGACCTGCCTGCAGGGGGAGAAACAGCCATTGGCGACAGGAAGACGGCTTTCCAGGACTGCTCTTCGCCCGTGGACCACAGAGAGACCCCACGAGGAAGCGCTTCAGCCACCTCAGCCCCCCGCCCGCCAGCCTGGACCCCGGGCAAACAGCTAAGGCCTCCTGTCCTGGGGGCACAGCAGCGCCAAGTGGGGGCAGCTCGCAGGGCCGGCCCTGGCGCACGTATCAGAATGCTTGTCCTTCTGTGCCTGTGAACTTTATGGGGGCCAAGACTCACGGGTTTCACCGAGCCAATCTTGAATGCCATGCTCTCAGAGCGTCCCCCCAGGCCAGCAAAGGGGGGTCGTGGCGTTCTGTGACGGGCGCAAAGGTGGCCCACACCACTGCCCCAGACCGGGCCTCCTGAAGGCAGGCTCCCCGAGCCCAGGGGCCGCGGTGTCACCGACGCTGAGCAAGAGACGCGGAGGGGCAGGGGGGTGGTTCCTGGCTCTGAGTGTGGTTCTGACGGGGGCAGGGCTAGACCCTTTCCCGAGGGACCCCCACTCCCACGGTCCGCGTCTTCCCACTGTCCCTCGTGCCCTGGCCGTCCTGGAGAAGATTCTCGAAGGCCAGCGCTCCCTCCTGGGCAGCCTTTCAGGGAGCCGAGCGGGAGAGGCCGAGTTCCCAGCCTGGATCCTGCGAGCGGCCCTGGGGCCTGCCCTTCACCATCCCACGCAGCCTGGATTCGGGTACCACCGCAGCCGCTCAGTGCGCCCAGGAGGGACTGGCTGGCTGCTGTACTCACAGTCACTGGCAAGGAGAGTGTCACTGTCAAGCATGCTTCTGTACAAGGAATGAAGAGGCCATCCCCTTCCTGCTGTCCCTCCAGCCGTACCCACACCAGGCTACCCAGGGTCCCTGGGTGAGTGGGGGACCCAGGGCCAAAGCTGTGACCCCGACAGACAAGCACTGGGTAGAGCAGATCAGGGGGGGTGGCTCGGGCTCCTGGGGTCCTTGAGAACTAAGGTCTCAGGCCGGGGCTGCTCAGGAACACAGTGAGTCTGTCAGCAGCTTTTAAAGAAATGGAGACAGGGCCAGATGCTCAGCCTTGTGTCTGATGCCTTCCTCACCCTTCGTGAGCCAGAATGAGGACGGACACAAAGCCCACTCCACGCCACGTACACAGCAGCCCAGGAGGGGAGGCAGAACAGCTTGTTCACCAAGGAGCACGACCAAGTGTGCAGCAGGAAGCCAGCAGTCAGGATGGGCCTGGCAGGCCTGCCCACCCCAAGGGGCAGGGCGCAGGGGTGGCACCTGGGATGAGGACGTCAAGGCTTCCTGGATAGACCTCGGGGAAAGCCTCAGAGAAGCCGTTCCAGAACATTCCCTGGTGTGAAAACCTCCACGGGCTCATAAACACAAAGGCGCCAGTCTGCAGCCAGGCATAGCCTTCGGGCAGGGGAGCAGAGACACGCCCTGCCGAGTCCCTTCCGGGCCCGTGAAAAGAGCCCACAGCAGCGCACACACTCGTGTGTACACACAGACACGAGTGAGTACTCACTGGAGGCCACGGTGTGCTCAGTGTGCCAGGCCAGGTCCCAGTGGCCGTCCCTCTGTCCCTGACTGAGGGCTGTCTGTCCCTCCTCCCACAGGCTCCCATTGAAGACGCCAACTGCACAGGAACAGAAGAGGTGTCGATGTTGCTGGTCACACGTCTGGGGAGAAAGCAAATTCAAATAACTTTGCACAGAATCGGGGCTACAACAAAAAATGCCTGGTTAGAAAGAGCCCGACGGAGACAGTGAGGAACAAAAGTGCCAGGCAGCTGGTTCTTTGCAGTGGAGAGAGAGGACAGGCGGGGACCCGGGGCCACCGGGCTGGACTCGCTGAGTGACTTCACGGCCGTGTGGCACACGGATGAACGGCATCCCCAAGGTCAGGCCTCACCCAGCTTTGGGGAACCAGGGGCTGGGGTGTCCCCAAGGTCCCCCACCTTCCTCACCCCCACCTCCGCATGGGTCACTGCCTGCAAACCCCCCTTGCAGGAAGGGCAGTGCCTCGCCCCCTGCAGCGTCCTTGTCACGAGTCCTCAAAGGACGGTGCATTTTGTGGGCACATCGGCTCCTGCCCGAGAACGCGGCCCGAGATCCATCCTTGAGGGCCAAGTGAGAGCACAGAGCGGGATCCACACCCAGGAAGTCGGAGCTGGGGACAGGAAGGGCCTGTGCTCTGCAGCTGTCAGAGGGACGGGGGTCCAGGTGCCGCCTGGCCCTGCCCACTGGCCCACTGGCCAGGGCCCAGGTGTGGGATGCCAGCAGGGTTCCAGGGAAGACACCTGCAGGCGCAAACGACTTCCTGCTGAGATAAATCACAGTCTCATTGGCAGTCAGTGCCTGTGTGGAATTTAAATTTCCCCCCAGGGCTTGGTTTCTGGCCCTCGGTGTCCTGTCCCCATCCTGACTCCAAGGACGGCCCTTCCCGCAGGCCCACGTCGCTGTCACGGCTGGCCCAGACCAGGCCTCCGGCTCCCGTGCCCTTGGGGAGGAGGCTTCCGACCAGGTGGGGGACCACGCTGTTTGTTTTCGGGTTGTCTAGGCGCTCACCGGGCTCGGGGCCTGGCCACACTTCCCCAGAGCCTGGCTCTGAGAACCTCTGACTAACGCAGCTGCCTTTCCGGCTCCCTGAACCGAGGCTTCTCGCGCCCACACAGAGCACCTGCGAGGCATCTTCCTCCCTCAGCCAGGGCCACTCAGTCGCGTGGCGTTGCAGCGAGCTCACTGTGGGAGACCTCAACCCACGCTGCATCTCGGCGCCCCGGCCTGGCAAGTGCCCAGTCCCACAGGACCGCCCTGGGAGTGGCTACTGGGTCCTGGCTAGTGGATTAGGAGGTGGACGCCACCGAGGCTCAAGTGGGATGCGGTCACAGAGGCCGTGGAACGTGAACTGACCCCGAAGGGTAGACGGGGTCTGGGTGAGAAGAGGGGAGCAGAGGCCTGCGGTGTGCAGGCAGCCACCCGGCTGGGGGCACCAAAGGTCTCCGTGAGGAGTCACGAACAACTGGGTGGAAGCCGTGGGCTGGGGAGTGGTCGGTGTGGTCACACAGGTGTGCTGTACGGTGCACTTCGGGGAACACTCTGTGTTTTACGGCCAGCAAGAGAGTCCCGGCATTAGTCACCATGTGCTCATAATTTAGTAGTGCTTCTTCCTCATTCCCGCTCCCCCGAGCGCTGGGCCTCTGGCCCCCCTCGAGATGCCCAGGCATCACCAGAGGCCCCCTGCCCCACCCGCCTCCTCCCACGGAACGGCTGCTGGGAGCCGGTCAGCCACAGTGGAGCAGCTCCAGCCACGTGCGTCCTGGTGGGCAGTCTCGGCCACCCCCAAGTTGGATGCAGGAGACCCGGGAACGCTTGCATTTATTTCCACGGATCGGCCAAAAGTTTGCTCGGTGTGAGCACTGTTCAAATGAGCAGTGAATGGGAGGTAGCGCTGGGGGCAGCGCACCTCAGAGCACAGTAGAACTGAGCTGAGCTCCCCGAACGCCTGCACACGGCGCAGCTGACAGGGGAGAAGGACACGGGACCAGAGGGTACAGAGACCTGGAAACCTAACAGTCGAAACAAGTCCAGTTCAGAACCGGGCAAACGTCAGGAACGTCTCACCGGAGACCAGGCCAGGGGGAAGGGGCGCTCGGGAAGACACCTGCGGTCCCGGGCACTGGGACGCCAACCGAAGCCGCAGCAAGTGTGGGTGCACTATCAGAGCAGATAAGGAGCGCAGCCGGACCGGGCAGGTGCAGGGCGCCCGGAGGAAGAGGTGAGTCACTGCCAGGACGCCCGTGGGAACGGAAAACAGCAGTCGCTCTGTGCTGCACTCGGCCCCAGGTGGGGGCAGACCGGTTGGCTCCGGGCCAGACAGGCCCTGTGGGCCACCAGCGGCTCTAGCGCTCGGGACGGTGGGCGTGGACACTTGGGATATGCTCGTAGGGCTGGTTTATGATGTCAAATGGGTCACTGGGTGGAGCCATGAAGTCCCCACCTCCAGACACAGAGTCCCCCAGGCGAGGCGTGCCCTGTGGAAGGGGCACCCGCAGGTCCCCATGGGTGCCGAGAGCCAGGCCCCAAACCGCTGAGGGGCCACCCGAGCTAAAGCTAAAGG
The DNA here is from genome assembly GCF_014824575.4 of Sturnira hondurensis. Classification (NCBI taxonomy): domain Eukaryota; kingdom Metazoa; phylum Chordata; class Mammalia; order Chiroptera; family Phyllostomidae; genus Sturnira; species Sturnira hondurensis. The sequence continues at coordinate 11,082,972 of NW_028072798.1, read as the reverse complement.
ACAAGCAGGAGATTTCGGGCGGGCAAAATGCACGAGGACAACAGGTGGGCCAGTGTCCCTGAGGAGGTGGGGCTGTTGTGACTGAGCCACCACACCTCCCTTGGCCCCGGTCCAACAGAGCAGAGGCCACTGCCCCCTCCAGGGACTGGGCGAGTTGTGTGCGGGCACCATGCAGGGGCCCCGCCCCCTCCCCATGTGCCGGCCTTGGGAGATGGGGGCTGGGGGGGATTTGGTCATGGGGTGGAGCCCGTGTGAATGGGATTGGTGACCTTATAAAAGGACCCCCTGCCCGTCCCCTGTGCGGGTTCCCCGGGCTCCTCCATCTCTGTCTGTTGTTTAAGGAGCCCGTCTGGGGTGCTTTCACGTTCCTGGCCAGAACGAACGAAAATAGCTCGTTTTCTTGCAAAATGACAGTCCTGGCCTGAGGGGACGGCTGCCTCCCTGGCCCTGATTTGTCACCCTGCATTGGTTCCTTCCAGCCCCGCATCTTCAAGACGCTGGCCCTTTGTCATCAAGGGGAGACCGTGCTGGCCGAGGTCACACCTCTCTGTGCTGCCACACACGGTCCCATCCATCTGCCTGGCCAGCCCCACACTTTTCTGTTTAAAATGTACATCTTACACACACGTCCACAGTGCCCTGCATTCACGCCGGCGCCCCTGGGGTCCCCACTGACAGCCTCCGCTGCCCCTCTTCTCAGGGGGGCTCGTTTGGCATGCTGATGTGGGGGGGGACGATTGCAAAAGCCCAGGGAGGAACTTTTGGGAATTCTGTTGGCAGTCATTGTCCACAGAGGCAGGGAGCCTCCCCCGACCCGGTTCCCAGCCCCGTGGGACCATCCGCACCTTCCCCGGGCCCCAGCATGGCTGCCGGTGACTTGAGGACAGGGGACCCGAGGAAGAAGGCCACCTTCCCTGGGAACGAGCATTGGTGGGGGGCGGGCTTCCACTTCCTGGGGCCCCTGGTCTCCTCCTCACAGCCTCCCTTTCCCGTGGGCTTTGCTCTCAGTCTCAGCTCCGTTCCTTCCTCCGCCGTGTCCCCTCCTCCGCACCCTCCCAGAAGACTCCAGCGCATTCTTGGCTGTAGACAACAAAAGACTTCCGAGGATGTTTACTCTCTCCTAAAATACCAGCAGTGTCCTCGGAATCCGAGCGTGGGCTCCCCGGGGACGCCGGCTGCGCCAGCCCAGGCTCAGCCCAGGCAGAGAATGTGGAGTGGGGGCTGCCTGGCCAGATGTGAATAGCACCCCTGTCGGAGCCCACACAGCACACGCATTTAGCAGGAGGCCGGAGCAAACCGGCCCTTCCCCGGCTCGGCTGCGCGGCGAGTGCCAGGTGCCTCATTTCACCATCCATCGACCGGAGCGAACTCTCGGCTCGTCTCACAGCCGTTCCACCTCTCCTTCGGGGCACTGGACGCACGCAGCTTTTGACCTGTCCCGAGGAACGCCGGCTCTGCGGAGGGCTGGGCGTGCAGAAGGAGCCCGGTGGGGTTTTGGAGAGCATCTGTGTAGGGAGGCCAGAGCGGCAGAAGCCCGGCCCTCCACACCAGGCTCACCGTCTGTGCAGCGTGTCTCCGTGAGGGCGCGGGGGCTCGAGGACACGCTGAGGCTGCGGGCTGTCCCTGTGCTGTGGGGGAGACCCGCTGCAGGGCCCCACTGCCTAACAGGCGCACGCTGGCCTTGGGGAGGGCGCCCTGTCCTGGGCAGGGGCCAGCCCCTGGTTCTCGTCCCCCCTTTCCAAACAAACGTGGAATTGTCCTCCACGTGGGCGCAACACCTCGCTCTCTCTCTGAAAAGTGAGAGGAGAAATGGGGAATCCACTGAAATGGCAACACTGCACGTCACCATGTCTGACTCGCACGAGCACTTGCTTTTTATTTTTGTTGAGTTTTTTGGCACGATGACGCCGACGTCCTCCTCCCCCGTCCTCCCACCCCTGGAGAAGAACGCCGGGGTTCTTCCTGCCAAGGTTCCTTCCTGGCACTCGGAGACGGGCCCAGGGACCGCTGTGTCCCCAGTGGCGCACAGAGCCCCGGTGTTGGTCAGCGGCCGGCCCCAGGACGTGGGGCCACACTCCGCCCACCGCCCGAGTCAGGCTGCAGGGCGAGGCGGGGCTGCCCCAGCCAGCTTTCCAGATCTCTGATAAACATCTGATGGGTGTGCACGTGCCAAAAACCCATTTGTACTCTGACTATAAAGATGTTTTTCTTCTTCCCTCGGAGCTTGGAATGGGATTCCCAACCAGGGATTCTGAGTGTGTGCCGCATGGGGGCCTGGTGGTCTGCCAGACACGGTTCGGGCCAGTGAGCCAGGGCATCTGGGGCTGGCTTTCCCCCCGGGGAAGGGGCAGGGGCCCAGGACAGAGCCTGCCCTTGGAGCTGCAGATTCCCACACCTGCAGCCAGGAGGCCAGCAGCCTGTGTGTGCGACCCCGTGGTCACAGAACTGCATCCTCAGCTGTCCCCCGGGACAGTGGGGGCAGCAGATATGCAGCCGGGAGGGGTGGGGCAGAGCGGGGCGAGAAGGGCTTCGGGCAGGGCAGGTCTGCCCCCGAAGGCCGCACCCTGCTGCCTTTCGAGGTCAAGTAAAATTTCCTTCGAGTGTGAGTGTGAGTTTGCTCCTGGCGCCAGGCTCGCTGAGACTGTTTTCTCTGCACCCCTGCGGATGACCACGCCCCTGACGCGCCCTCAGGTGGGTGGAGCGTCCAAGGCCCAGACTGGCCAGCCACTCGGTAAACCCCCTCCTCCCGATGGTCACACACTTCCTGCCGGTGCCGGTCCCTTCAGAGGAGCCGTGCCTGCCCATGGAAGTCACCCCAGGTCTCTCGCTCCCCTGCAGAGTCCCCTCAGGGGAAGCTGAGGGACCCCACTCGAAGGCCAGATGGGAAGACGCGAGGGACCCGCACCCCGAGGCGGGAGTGGGCCGGCAGCCAGCCTGGGTTGCAGCTCACCTGGAGGTGTTCAAGCTTGCACACGGAGCGGGGTCCCCAGTGCTGGGGTTCCTGGTCTCCGGCTGCAGACTGACACCCTCGCCCGCAAAGCCCCTTTCTGGGCATCACTCAGAGTCACCAACTGGCCCTCAACAAAACCCAAGTCCTCCCCACCCTCCCCACCAGAAGCCACCTGGGTGCCATCACACTGTCCCCGTGGCCCACTGAGGACGAGTCCCGGGAAAGGGGAATCCTCCCCCTTTCTGACAGAACTGAGCCATAGGCGTCCTGCCCTTCAGGTCCCCGCCCACCTGTGCGCCCAGCCAGGGAAGGACACAGCTGTGCCCTGGGGGGAGAGCAAGGCTGCATCTGGGGTGACCAGTGCCAGGGGTGAGCAATGGTCAGGGGACCCCGAGCCCACTCCCCGTGTCTGCAGGCCAGGGGACCCCAGCTCCGCTGTCCCGGGCCCGTCACACGCCTGTACCTGGACAACGCAGAGCAGAGCACGCCGTCAGCCCTGCGGGAAAGACAGACACCAGAGAGGAATCTGAGAGGGTCACAGGCTGGGACGCCCGTGCACACGGGAAGCAGCACGACGATGTGTCAGCCACTGGGAAGGGCCGAGGGCAGAAACCAGCTTCTTGCTCAGGCCGGGGGGGCATGCACAGGTGTGAGCGAGGCTGGTGCATCTGGGAGGTTTGGAAGAGGCTGCACGTGGAGTGGGTCTTCCAGGAGCCGGCGTGAGCGATGGGTGGGCCAGGGGGGCCTGGGTGTGCGCCCCCCACACCCAGCTTGGGCCGGGGCGGCCAGCATTCACAGGTGCCCATTCGAGTCCTACACCCAGTGATGCACGGCTTCCTGGAAGCTCCTTGGCTGGAACTATTTGTTCTTAGGTTTCCCCCGCAAAGAGGTGATTTTGTGCAGACATGGAAGACTGAAAAAATCATGTTTCATTTGCGAGGCCTGTGAGAGAAGGGTTTACAAAAGGAGTCTTCTTTGCTCTCCAACATAATTTCTACACGGTGGAGCCAAGTTGCGTAGGTACCCTGTGCTTCTGAAGACAGCGGGCTGTCCCCACCGGGGCGTGTCCACAGCTCGTCTGTGGACAAGCTCTTCTTCCACATCCACCAAGGGGCTGCGACCCACCCTTCTGCTCCCCAAATTACCCACCGTGCTCCGGGAGTGTCGAAGCCCACTCGATTTACCGGGGGGCACTGGTCTGTGGTGGTAAGGCCAAGGCCGAGCCGGGTCGTCAAGGGCCCTGTGCACAAGTCCAGTGCGCTGGCCTCCTGCTGGCCGAGAACGGCCGCAGCCCCGGGACAGCGGGCAGGCGGCTCTGGAGGTGTTCTCAGGTGTCTGCAGCCTGGTGCGGGACTAACCCCGTTGCTTTCCCACACAATGGGTGACTGTGTGTAACTGAATTAGACGGTTAAAGGTGATCGGTACGCTGCATGGCTTTTTAACCACAATTAAAAATCTAAGCACAAATAAAGTTAAAGGCCCCAGGCCCCAACCAGGTTCTTCCCATAGAGGGCGCCCCTGCTCCCCAACCCGGGTGGGCTGAGCCTGCTTCCCCATGCAGCTCGGGGCTCAGAGCCTGAAGGCGGCCCCTTCAACGCGCCCACCCACCGACTGCCTGGCCGGCTCAGAGCTCACTTTTCACACCCCATTCTGCCCTGGGCTGCGACGCTGCCTCGTCACCGAGTTTGTGCGTGGCCAGCCCGGTGCCCCGACCCAGCAGCTGGCCTCTGTCTCTCTGCAGTGCCCACCACACCTGCCAACAGGTGCCGGCGTCCCAGACATGCAGGAGATTGGGAACCGGGGCCTGGAGACGCTCTGTGGCCCAAGAGGGTGGGTAACTGGTCGCAAACCCACAGCTTCTACCCAGGAGCGCAGTGCCTCGGAGGGCCACGGTCGATGACATGTTACCCTGCGGGGCCACTGTGTCACTGATATCATAACACTTGGGTGGCTGAGGTCGCTGTGAGGGCTCGTTGCAAGGGTGAGCTTGGCCAAGCCATGCTGATAACAGGTATTCGGGCAGATGGGACTCCAGGGCCATCTGTGACCGTGCTGCATGAGACGAACATCTGAACCCAGGTCGGTAGACTGAGGAAAGCAGGCTGGCCTAAGGTGGGTGGGCCCCGTCCAGTCAGTGGAAGGCCTGTGTGGGGCACAGCCCGGCCCTCACCCAGGCTGCAGGGGACTCTCCTTCCCTGAGCCCTGGGGCCGGGGCAGCGGCCCTTCCCTGCCTTCACCCCACACGTCACCCCTGCCGTCGCATTCTCCACAGCAGGTCTCGGGGCTTCTCGGCCTCCACAGCTGCATGAGCCAGCTCGCTCGCTCTCTCTTCCCCTCCCCGGGCCTCACTTCCTCCCTTCCTGAGTGTTTTGACCACAGAGACAGCCACCCAGAGATCACGGCAGAGGGACCGCAGAGCTGGATCGGGCCTCGTGCGCCGCTGCGCCCGTCCCGCAGACGTCCCCACGCTGAACGCTGCAGCCCGCCGTGGAGTCGGAAAGGGCTCGCACTTTCACTGGCCAGGTGGCTGTAACGGGGACCAAAGGTGGCGCACGCAGCACGAAGAGGCCGCATCTGCCTTGGTTACCGTAGGGAAGGGTCCGAAGGCTGAGGCTGGGGCCTTCTCTGAGCTCCCTGGAAATGCACACAGCATGGCACTGTGCAGAGTGGGGGGTTGAAGTGCAACCTGCCTGGGCTGAAGTGCAAAACTCAGTATCGGTTGTCTCGAGGTGGCGAATCTGTGCTCATTCGTCACCTGTGACATCATGAACCCGTGGTCCAAGGGCGGAGGGGCTCCCTCTGTTCCCAGGCTGACACCTCGGACCCCAGCGCGTCACCTGCAATGCGCATCTCACTGATCACGAGAGACACGAGGTGAGGGAACGGAGACAGACAGACACATCCCGCGTCTGCCCGGGCTCCAGGCCTGGGTGAGGATGGACCTGTGTTCGTACCACTAGCACACACGTGTGCAGCCTGCACGGCGACTCCTTGCAGATGGGGCAGGGCACGTCCCTCCGTGCTGGGCGCCCCCTTGAGCCCCCGCACGACTGGACAGAGGCCGTAGGTCCAATGCTGTGCCGGGCAGAGAAGTGGAGTCGCCCCTGGAGGGCAAGCAGAGCCCCGGCCTGCTGGCTGGGCTCCACCTCACTCCACCCGAAATGTGTCCCCACGGAGACTCTGGGAATCAGCTGTGGGCTTGGACAGCCGGTTGGTTTGCTCTGGCTAAACGAGGCTTTTATTTAACAGGAAGTGTTAGGGCCTGACCTCCAGGGGACCGGAAAGTCACTTGGAAGTGTCCCCATGCAGACGCTCTGCCAGCTCTGTCTACAGGACTGTGGCCTGCGTCACCAACAGAGGCAGAGCTGTGCGCCTTCCCCGGCCAACACGCATTTCAGTGCAACGTCACCTCTGTCCCCTCCGTCTGTCCAGGCTCACACACAAGCCCTTGCCTGCGATCACGCTTCTGTCTCCATGATGCGCTGTCTGGGACACTCGGTCGCCAAGGATTCCGTCAGCAGAGACCCCCGGCGGGGGTGGCTGAGGGCCGGCTGTTAGGTGTCGTGGAGTTAGTTTCTCTGAGCTCATTTCTGCTCCAGGCTCCGGGAGGCCTGGGGCTGTGACGCTTCGTGGGTGGAGCCGATGTGGCCTCAGAAGCTCCGCGGGAATGACAAGGGCCACCCCAGGACAGCGTCTGGCGAGGGAGCCAGCCTTTTTTTTTGAAGGAACAAAATGATCAGCAACAGCTCTCAAGGACTCACACACGTTTTGAGCCCCCAACCGCCTTCCTCCCTGGGGCACGGAATGCACCCTCAGGGTGGGAGTGGGCAGGACCGGACAGGCGGTCCCCAGGCGGGCCAGGAACACTTGTTTCCTCAGGCGCTCAGGACCCCGGCAGACCGCGGGCACGGCTCCCAGAGGCACCTAGTTGCCCGGCATGGTGTTTAACCTTCCTGTAAAAATCTCTTCTGAAAGAGAATGCTACAATACCTACACCAGGGGGGTGTGGTGCGGCCATTGTGGGCAGCAGGTGCCTTTAAGCGCACGACGCCCTGGGGGGTCAAGGTGTTTCAGCACAGGGATGTTGCATTCCTCCGCCCAGTTGCCAGGGCAGGGCCCCAGGCTGCGTGGACTGGTGTCCCTGCAGTGGATTGAACCTCACGCCCGTTTTCTGTCTACAGCCCCGTTTAAGATGTGAGTCGGCTCTCAGGTCTGGAGCTTCTCAACTCAAGGTCACACCCTGGGCGGTGCCCCCGAGGCCACACGCTCTCCAGGCCAAGCGAGAGGAAGGGGAGCCTGGGCTGGAACTCGCCCCCCGCCCCGAGCAGCGGCTCAGCCGAGTCTGGACCTGCCCAGCACCCTGCCTTGGGGCAGGTGTCCTAGGACCTGCTTCCGGGGACTCGGGTTCTTCCGCAAACCAGCCTGACAGCTGGCACCCCACCACAGCGCAGCCATGTCCGGGGTCTTCTCCAGATAGTCGCCCAGAACTCTGCTGCCTCCTGGGACATGTGCACCCCAGGCTCCACGCCCACACACATGTGTGAACACGGCGCTCTCCCCAAGCGGCAGGGGAAGGTTAAGGCCTCTCTGCTGGTGAATGGTGTCAGTCTGCACGCGCAAGAGCCTGCGGCTGTCTGTCCCGGCCGGTTTCCCGGGAGGAGGAACTGGGCTGTGTGAGCTGCACCCACCACCCACCGGGCCTGGCAGCCTGCCCTCCACACCTGGCCTGGCACACCTGCCCTCCACACCTGGCCTGGCATGCACCTCTGCGTGTCTTGTCAGCAGCTTGCCCAGTGGCTGCCCTGCTTCCTGGGTCTGAGCTTCCTGTGTGCTGGAAGGGTTTGGCCTCCTTTCCATCACGAAGCTGCCGTCTGCGAGAACTGGAGCCAAGAGACTGTCTGGCGCCCCCCGCGCTGTGCCCAGGACGCAACTGCTGCACCCTCGCCAGCCCCTGGCCCGTCCCCCCGCCTTCCCTCTGACAGACGCCCCCAACACCCTCACCTGCATGCAGCAACTCTGCCCTCCCCAGTCGTCCCCGTCGGCAACCGTCGACTCTCCCTGGACGCAGCGCGCCCGGGCTCTAGGGGAGGACCACCGGACGTAAAACATCCCTGGGACACCGACCCCGGCTCCCTCCTCACGGGCCCTCTGGGCACACGCGTCCTCTCAGGGATCACAGGGGATCATTTCCTGCCTCTCTGAAGAGGAAGGATTAGAAAGAAAAGAAAATTCACGTATAATATCTATAAACTTATACTATGTTTATTTCAGGTTTAGATCCATAAACTTACTTCAGCTGCTTCTCACAGCCTGCCCTGCAGCTGCAGGCAGAGACAGGGCCACGGGACGGGGCCTCGGGACGCTGCAGACCTGGCCCCACGCCCCCCTCCCCTCGGGCTCCACGCTGGCGCAGACCGACTGTCACGGCTCCTCCGAGCCTCCAGAGCATGAGCATTTCTGGCTGCTTTCCTACAAGTTTGGTTGCATTAAAACTCCAAATGCAGCCCTGGCTGGTGTGGCTCAGTGGATTGAATGCTGGACTGTGAACCAACGGGTCGCCGTTCGATTCCCAGTGCGGGCATGTGGCTGGGTGGCAGGCCAGGTTCCCAACAGAACAGGGGCCTGCACAGGACCCAGTCTGCACGGTGGGCATGCAGCGCCTGGCCAGTGGCCTGAGAGCCAGGCATGTTCTCCGGGACCACAGTGGAGGAGCTCGGGGTGGGGGCGGGGCTGTGGGAGGCGAGACCCACCCAGACGTGAGGTTCTGCCAGTCAGTGAGCGTGGGGTCGGTGTCCAGGGGGCCCTGCTGGGCTCTGGGGGTCCGGGGCTCAGGGACATCTCACCCGTCACCAGCCCCGGGGGTGCCGAGCACAGCTGGGCTGGACTCCCTGGGCAGGTGTGGCAGCGGGAGGTGCAGACTCAACCCTGCACCTCCCAGTGTCTTCCTCCGAAAATACCAGCAGACACGTCAGCGTGGTCACCGCTCGGGGACCCCTGCTCCCCGGCACTGCCTGGAAGTGGCACCAGGGAGGGGTCCGCACTGCCACCCCAGGGGGCCTGCCCCAGGGCATTCGGAGGGCACCAGGGGTCTCTGTTCCTGCTCAGCTCTGTGCCCGGGGGCTCTGGGAACGCGGAGAGACTTTGGGGGGTTAAATCCATCCTTTACTAAATCAACAGATTACTTAGCATCCCGTGGTATGAAAACATGAAACCAAAAGCAACAACAAGCAAACCCTGAGAAATGTCTTTATTTTAAAAAGCGCGTCTCTCTGTGTGCCGGGCTCTCTCAGCGGTACCAGCTTTTTTTTTTTTAAGGATTTTATTATTTATTTTTAGAGAAAGAGGAAGGGAAGGAGAACAAGAGGGAAACATCAATGTGTGGTTGCCTCTCATGTGCCCCCAGCTGGGGACCTGGCCTGCCGCCCAGGCCTGTGCCCTGACTGGGAATCGAACCGGCGACCCTTTGGTTTGCAAGCCTGTGCTCACTCCACTGAGCTACACCAGCCTTTCTGTCTGAAGCAGGAAGATGGTGAAGTCTGGTGTTGGGAGTTTCTGGAGAAGAGACGTGCGGGCTTCGCCCTTCCAAATTATCGAATGTTACCCTGGTGACGTAAAGTGTTCGTGGACACACGTGTGGAAGGAGGATTTTAACAGAAGGAAGAAAAACTCTTTTTTTACTTGTTTGGTCCAACCAGCTTCCAGAGACCGATCGGCCCAAAGCCTGGGCGGAGCGTCACCCTCTGATGCCTGTGGCTCTAGAACACGGGGCGAGGAGTTTCCACACCGACTCACTTCCTCGGGACAGAGGCCACGAAGCGGCGGTGGGGGGACAGCCAGGGGAGGAGGTGGCCCGGGGTCGCACGCATGGCAGGTGGGGGCGGGGGGGGGGTCCCGTCGCCCAGGACAGCGCCTCCTCCAGGCCGCGGGAGGAGCTCAGGCTTTGAATGTGCAGCCGCAGTGGACTCACAGCTGGATCCCGCTCTCGGCGCCCGTGGGCCGTGCGCAGGCCGACCCCGCCCTGCGACCGAGCCGTGGGCGGGAGGCCGAGAACCCAGCGGGGCCGGCGCCTCGCTTCTCTGGAATCCCACTCTGCACTCGCAGTGTCTCATGGAGACAACGAACGATACCCCAGCCACCACTTCAGAAACGCCTGTCCACAGGCGCTGTCCGCTGAGTGCCCTGCCTGCACCAGCGGAGAATGACCACCGGGAGCATGTCCATGCAGAGGGAGAGGGCGGGTCCCGCTGGGAGGGTGCCGCAAGCACCCTGGGGCCCAAGGGCCTCGGGAGATCAGAGGGGCTCCGGGTTTCTGCCGGGGCAGGAACCAGGCGGAACAGCTGTCAGGGAAGCCCTGGGAGCTCTTCGGCCCTGCGAGGTGTGACACCCACACGGCCACATTCACTGTGCAGAGACCCCATCAGGTAGCTCGGCCTGAGAAGAGCGACCTGGCCGGGGCGAGGCTGGGGACCTGGGCGGCCCTCTCCCAGGACCCAACCCTGAGACACACAGCAGAGTGGCAGCACCAGCATGGCCCCCGGAACAGGCCACACACCCTGGTCTCAACGTTAAGGACAGAACAAGGACAGCCACTCGCACTGTCTCTACCGCGTGTCGGCCGTCTCCTCGCTGTGAGAGCACCAAATCCACTCGAAGAGAAGACGATTGAGACCAGGAGAAAAGCCAGCACCAGGTGTCCCGGCACCTGGGCCCCTGTGCAGGGGCCACACCACCAGTCAGGTGGCTTCCCTGGGAAGGGTCGCCTTCATCCACATTCCTCAATCGGAAGAAGAAGAAGTAAAACAGTTACCCTCGCCGGAGGCTGTCAGCCTTCTGGTGAGAGAGGAGGTGTGGAGGCCTTTCCGGGAGACAAAACCCCTGGGGGTGGAAACTGCCTTCCTCTCGGGACAAGTCAACCCAGGTGCCCTCAGCCGAGGGCGGCAGGTGAGCTGCTTCCCGTTCACAAACACCCTTCTCTGCAGGGCTCGGGGTGGAGTGTCGCCTGGCCGGCGAGGCATTGAACTCCCTTATCAATATAACCGCCTGCGGCTGCGCCCAGCACTTCCTGCGAGGGCACCTGGGGAGCAATAACGGCTGCCGGCGAGCGGGCACCTGAGGATCCCAGCCAGGAGGTCACTCTGAGACCCAAGAGTTCACATCAAAGTAGGCAGAGCCTGGAGGACACCAGTGTGGACCGTAAAAGGGAGCCTAGGGGAAGAGTGAGACTTTGTCACCTGTCAGGTGACCTTGTTGGCTGCAGGGCTCTCAGCAGACAGTCCTCAGAGAAGGAGACCAGAGCTCGCCAGGGCGTTTGGTGGGAGAGCGCCCAGAACCCTGCCCCCCCCCCAGGAGACAAGACCCCAGATACACAGACCCAGGGCCTGCCCCCTCCCATGCCCCTCTCCAGTGGCCCCACAGCCAGGGCCCGTCCGCACTGCGGGCACCCTGGGCCAGGCTCTGCCTGTAGCCCCTGTGAGCACACGTGTGTGTCTGTGTGTGCGTGTGCACTGCATGGGTGTGCACTCATGTGCCTGCCCCTGCGTGTGCCCCCCGCAGCCCGTGCATGACTTCTGACCGTCAGCTCCAGTGCCTTCGGGCGTCTTCCCCTGTCCCTGCTGCTCTGACCGCAGCCGCTCTGGGGGCCTGGCCCCCCATCCACACGCTGGGTCCCCCACTTGTTGGTGACCAGAGGCAGAGGCCAGACCATGAGCCTCTCCTCCCCACACCCTGGGCCAAAGAGCCACACAGGGGCTGGACTGTCCCTGGCCAGTCTGGGCCTCGGGAGGCACAGCCTTGCCAGTCCCCCTGCAAGTGGGCTCCGAGCACAGCGTCCCCACTCTGGGACCAGACTCCCCAGCTGGATGGGCCATGGTGCAGGACACTGGGACAAGCCCTGGGCAACAGCGCCATCTGGTGGCGAGTCCCCCTGCGGGCCTCCCCCAGTCTGGTCCCCAAACAGCCACCTGGGGAGGGACACACACCTACCTGCTCTCCCTCGCAGTCTGACCTCTCGCTGTGGGTCGTGGGGTGGGCTGTGTCCCAGGCACATGTCTGTCCCAGACCCCAGTACCTGTGACCGGGATCCTGTTTGGACACTGGCCTCAGCAGATGTCATGAAGGTAAGACAGGGTCACCCTAGAGTGGAGGGTCCCTAGCCCAAGGGCGCAGATCCCACCGAGGACAGTGGAGACGCACAGGCGGGAGAGGCCTGAGGGAGACGGGGCAGAGCTGGGGGACCCTCCCCAGGGCCTCAGGGTCTCGGACCTCAGCTCCGAGAGGCGAGTTTCCGCGGTTCTGACGCAGGGTGTGTGGGACTGTGACAGGGGTCTCTGTCAGGACCTCCCCTTCACACTGGGCAGGAGGGACAGGGGACACTGGCTTCCAGGTGAGAGACAGGCCGGCAGACAGAGAGGGACAACAGGTTGAGAGAGGGCACAGAGCTCCTGTGTCAACCTCATTCAAGTCGAGAGAGGGACACAGCCCAGGGCACTCAGGGGACTGGCCCGGGGGGCACTGCAGGTGGACAGCAGGGGGTGCAGTCTCAGAAGGGTCCTCGGGGGCAGGAGGGGCCCTGGGCGTGAGCAGCACTGAGGCCTGTGCCAGCTTCCAGATGAAAGCCTCACCACCGCCCAGGCAAGTGCCCCCTGCCTTGTCCACCTGTCTCTCGGGCACCACGAGGCTCCCGGGGCTGCTTCTGCCTCCTCTGTGCAAAAGGCAGCCCTCCATTTCTGACTCAAGGTGCCTTACAGGCCGTGAAAGAACAATCCCCTGTAGGTCTTTCTCCAAATTGTGAACCCCCACATGCTGAGTGGGGGGCCTGTGAGCAGCGAAGGGGGGAGCCCCCAGGACATCCAGGCTGCCGCTGAGCCCCAGTCTCCCCACCATGGCCCCGGGACCCCACATGCCAGCTCAGCCACGTGGGCTGCCTGCACCCGGCACTGTCTATAGCTCGGCAGGGGCACCTCCAGTTGCATTGAAAGGCGTTTGCTGGTTGGGGTGGGAAGCTCCTGCCCTCGAAAAAGCCACAGAACCTTCTCAGGCTCCCAGACCAGGGTGAGCGCCCAGCCTGGACCTGCGAGGCCTGGACCCTCAGCCCTGCAGGGACCTGGGTCCTGCGCAGGCCGAGGCTGCCCCCTGCTGGCAGGAGGGGGCACTGCACAGGTGTGGCCCTTGGATGGAGATTTCTAGAACCAGCAGTTCTGAGAACGGCCAATGCACGGACCCCCAGCACGGAACTCTGGGGGCCACTCTGTCAAAACAAGACACTGTTTCATACTATCAATAAATTTATAATCAGTAAGTGAAATAACTGCAAGTGTTTAGCAGACGGTCTACAGACAGTTTACACTTCTGCTCGTCTTCTCGCTGCACTGAACACCCATTTGCACAGAAACACGTCATCCCGCGTGGTGGATTGTGACAACGGATCGGTGGGTCGGCTGCACAAACACCAGAGAACATGCGGACTGTAACCGCACACCGCAGGGAGACAGCGTCGGCCACCACACAACCTGTGAACCCGGCGTGACCTCGTGCAGGGAACACGTGGCCCCCCACCTCCTCGCAGTCCCCCCTTCTCTCAGGAGGCCCAGTGAGAGCAACTCGGCCACAGGAAACGCCAACAGGAAGCCCCAGTGTGTATTTCTACACAAATACCGGAGGCACCAGCCCCAGCTCCCAGCACCAGCTCCCTTTGCGTGGGGCAACCTGAGTCTCCTGTGGGCAGCCCCGTCCGGTGGGGGGGGGGGCAGTGGAGTTCCCCCTGCACAGTGTGGGGACTGCAGGGGCCTCGGGCCAAACAGGCCCCCAAGTTCTCTTAAGCTGCTGGCTGGGGACAGGGCAGCACCAGCCACACACGGCCAGCACCTCCCTCCTGGGCACTGAGAGTAGAAATGAGAGCCCCAGCCTCGGGCCCCACGGGCAGAGCCCTGAGTGAGGAAGCCGCAGGCCCCGAGTTAGGCAGGAGCCCTGGGGCAGGCAGGGGCTGTGTGGGCCCAGGCGCAGGACACAGCCCGCAGGACCAGTCACAGGAGGACGCAGGACACGTGTGGTCCCTGGGAATCCAGTCTGTGTGGGGGTGTTGGAATCCGCAGAGCCCAAGCCCTGTTCCTGGGGGGGTTGTCGCCCACCAGTCCGAGGCCCGCCCAGCTGCACAGGCTGCCTGGCCAGGTGCAGAGCTCCCGTCTCCGTGTCCCTGACCGTGGAGAGGGGCCGGCCCAGCGCCCTGGAGTCGCTGACTTGGCAGCAGCTCACAAATCACCCACGCGGCTCTCGCCAGGACCTCGAGGACAGGCCAGAACCAGATGTGCCGGCCCCAGGAAGACAGACGGTCCTGCCAGACGGCTACCCAGCTGTGGGGGAGGGGTGCCTGAGTGTGTGTGTGTGTGTGAGTGTGAGAGTTTACTTTGTGCTGTTTGGGCCCACGTTTCTGGCACCAGATCTAAGAAAACTTCCTGAACCCGAGGTCACGACGACTTTCTCCTGTGTCTCCTCCAGGAGCCGTGCGGTTCTGGGTTTACACTTAGGCCTGTGGTGTAAACGTAGGCCCCTGAGTAAACACACAGGGGTGGCAGGGCAGGTGGGGCTGAGACAGGGCTGTGGCAGGGCGGCTGCCTTCGATGGCAGCTGCAGGGACAGCCAAGAAGACAGGACGACCACCTCCCACCGGATTTATGGCTCAAAACCGGCAGAGACCAGCTCGATCCAACACGGCAGCAAACAATTTTGCTGAGATGTGGTCACACGCCACTCACTGGGATCATGAGTGTGCCTACGACACACAGACACACACCAGCCACCCTCCCACACACAGGGCAGCGATCAGACGAGAAAAGCCCAGAGGGACACACCCGGGAGGCGGAAGGAGCTCCCGAGAAGTCCCCACCCCTGTCCCGGAAGACCCTGAACACCCCCTCCCCATGGAGTACCCCACCCCCCACAAATGAACCTCCATGAAGGAGGCAAGTTCCCCACGGTGGGCTGTCCAGCCTGGGGGGAAGCCCCCTCCCTGTCTCCTGCTTCTCTGACAAACTCACTTCCACCCTAAACCCCGTGTTTGAAGGGCGAGTGTGAGTCCTTCCCTGTGTGAAGCCCACACCCCTCGGTGGGGCGTGGACCCTCAGGTTCCCGGATCCTCGGGCCCCCTGCATCGGTTTAACTAAGATCCCCCGCTGCCCTTCGAGGTGCAGAGGAGAAGGGGTCCCCTGAGCAGGCAGCCCGGGTCAGACACACCCGCCAACCACGGAAGGTGCCCGCACGCTCTCCAGACCCGGGTTCCACCAGCCTCCAGTCAAAGGCACGGATCCCAAAGCAGGAGAAACTGTTCTGTAGAGGAGACGAGCCCCGTGACCAAAGTCCTGACCTCAGTCACAACGTGGCGTTCGTTAACTGCACTGCAAAGGCAACATAAGAGCAAAAACAGTGACTTAGGAAACAGGTTGTTTTAAAAAATGGAACATTTGTCTGGGATTACGGAACTGCATAGGCCGAGGCTGAGTAAACGCAGGACAGTCCTCTCCTCTCGGGAGAAGTCTGATGGCTGCCCCTGGTTGTCCGTGGTGTCACCTGGACAGGACTGGCGAGCGAGGCGACTGCTTAGCTATCACATGAGAAGAGACCCCTCCTGTGCACGAACCCACCGCTTCAGACGGCACCAGACAAGGTGGAGGAACTCGGCCAGCCCTCCGGCTTCAGCCTGCCGACTCCCACCCTGGCTGCCGGCGCCTGAGCTCACCGGCCGCACCCGAGTGTGAAGTCGCTCTCGCCAGGGCTCCCTCCCCCAGGCCTCCATTCCGTCGGCCTCGTGATCACACTCTCCTGTGTCTGCCTCTGGTCGACACGCCTGGGCCACGTGATTTCTTTTCCGTGACGGCTCTGAGGCGGCACCTCCCAGTCACGCTCAGCTCAGCCCGCCCAGCCCCAGGTCCCATCCGCACTGGCCCGAACCTGACCCCCATGCGCCCCACCCCGCAAAGCCTGCGTGGGGTGCAGACCCAACTGTGGGCCCCACGCTCCTCACCACGCCTCTTCCAAGTCACCTCCGCTTTGCTCAAGTCTCACAGGCCACGCTCCCTCGCCGACCCTGCCACAGCAAGTGGCGTGGACTCACCCAACGGTACCAGGAGGCGAGTGCCTGTGTCCCTTCCAGATGCGATGGCTGCCTCCCCCCCCCCCCCCCCCCCCCCCCACTCTGCCCTCCACCTCCTGCTTCAGGCATGGCTGGGCGGACTTTCCTGCCCTTGGCCTCCCCCTCCCTCCTTATAGAGACGCGGAGTGCCGGGCATCCCCAACATGGCTGCCGTGAGCCACCCATGGAAGAGCATTCTAGAAACAGGAAAAGCAGCTATGCTCATGAGAAACCCAGTGGGCGAGACGGGACATTGTCTGGGATCGACCTCAGAGAGAGCAAGTTCACGGGGCAGCTCGTCGCCACGGACAGGGACCTCTGTTGGGGTCCTGCCTGGTGGGTTTCCCTGCGTGCGGCGGCCAGCCCAGAACAGGGGCCGCTGATTCTCCACTGAAGGGTCCAGGAACGTGCCACCGGTGAGTCCCAGGACCTGTCTCTCTCCCACAGCAAGAACAGAGACGGGCGGCCGAGTGGCGAGAAGAGCTGGCAGGGCCCACGACGCTTCGTCTCCCAGGCTGGTCTTCTGACCATGAATTAACCGCACCGGCCTCGGTCACCACAAAGGCAGCAAACTGACTGCAGGAACCGGCCAGGACGTGCTGGAGGCGACCCCGCCGGCTTCGAACAAACAGGCACATTCACACACTGCGTCCTAAAAGCCAGTCTCCCATGAGTGCGTGGGTGCTGCTGAGGAGGGGGTGGCTCCGCAGCCCCTGTCCAGGGCCTTGGCCGCAGTGGGGAATGGCCAAAGGGGGCTGTAGTGGAAGCAGGGTCCCCGGAAGACTGGTGACCAGCGGGCCCCCCAGCTGAGCACCGCACCCCCTCTGCCCGGGGCGTGTTCCCCTGAGACAGAGCCCCGAGGAGCTGCAGTGAGGAGGGAAGTCCCGGCGACCGGCACCGGGCCAGCTTCTCTGGACTGGAGCTGCGGTCACGGCTGCACAGTCACCTTCAGTCCTCACGGCGTCTTCGTGTAGCGGACACCGGCACAGCCACTGCCCCGTGGGGAACCTGAGGCTTTGGGAGCCTGAGTAACTTGCCCAAACCTGGGGGAAAACGTTGTTGTCAAAGCCTGAACTTGGCCCCCGGTCCTGAGTCCCCACCCTCATGGAGAGACGAAGGGAAGCCAGGGGGGAATGAAGGTGAGGACAGACAGACGGACATCTGACAGGTGCTGGCCAACCATCCCCGGAAGACCGGTGGGGACAGACTCGAAACGAGGCTTGTGATTTGCTGGGAGCCGAGGCAGGTGTGACTCTGAGTTGCACAAGGCCATCAGGCTCCTGTTGCCTTTTCAGGGAGAGGTGCCCCCCTTTTCACACCACACGTGGGCTCCGGCATGCACACCAGGGGGCGCCCTGCCCACACCGAGGACGCGCCTCATCCGGAGGGCCAGGGGCACCTGCTGTCCCCCAGACCCGCTCCCCTTTCTGACTCTGTCACAGAGCTGGTCCTTTCTACCTGCGCTGATACTTACAATGACCCCCGGGGGGCTTGGCCCCTCTCTGACTTGCCACGCCCATTAGCTCGGAACACACGGCAGGGTCCGAGGACGGGTGTGGACTCCCCGACGAGGCCAGGCGCCCCCTCGGTGAGAGCCGTCCATCTCTGCCCCAGCTCCAGACTCCTCTCAGAACCCAGCGTCCACATCACCGCAGAGGGAGCCCGGGACACCGACCTCAGCCGCTGTGTGAGGAGAGTGTTTCAAGTCCCCAGGCCCCGCCAGGGCTGGCCCTGGTGCTGCGGGTCCCGAGGACGCTGCTGCAGGACCGGCTTGGAGGTGGCCGGACGCAGACAGCAGAGGTGGCAGGAATGAGACTTCTGTGCGAACCCCCGTTAAACACGCTCTGAGGGCCGAGCCTCTGGGGGCGGAATCCTGAAAAATCCTTCTCAATAAAGATGTTCGTCAAAGTGCCTCCTCTCCTCTTTTTAGCTGAATGTACTGGGGTGACGTCGGGAATAAATTAGGCAGGTTCCGGGTGCACGTTCTGTGGCACATGCTCCGTGTATCACACTGCGTGCGCCCCCCGGGCGTGTCCCCCCAGCGCCACTCACGCCCCGCACCCTCCCCTCCCAGGTCACCCCCACACTGTGTCCACGAGGGCTGGTCCCCCTTAATCCCTCCACCCTCTCCACTGGCCCCCCAACCCCTCCCCTCTGGCAGCCGTCAGGCTGTCTGTTCCCATTCTCTGTGCACCTGTTTCTGTTTTGTTCGCTACTTATTTTGTTCATCCCATTCCACATGGGAGTGAAAGCACGTGGTACTTGTCTTTCTCTGGCCGGCTTATTTCACTCAGCATAATGTTCTCCAGGCCCATCCTGCTGCCACAAAAGGGCAAGCTTCCTTTCTTTTCATGGTGGAGGAGCATCTCGCCCTGGGAAAGCACCGCGGCTTTCTCATCCACTCGTGCTCGGATGGGCCCTTGGGCTGCTGACGGGCCATCGAAGGGCCACCCACGTCCAGCAGAGGCCGGGCAGCCCGAGAAAGAGCCCTGGTCAGGCGTGGCCCCACGAGGTGGCGTGGCGAGGAGGTGAGGGCCGCATGGGCCGAGCCGGAGCGCACCGTCCAGACCCGCAGCCCGGCCTGTGGGGCTATCCCGGGAGGCAGGGCCAGGCTCCGCAAAGCCCGGCCTTCCCTTCACATCAGCTCATCCATCTGTAAACCCAGCATGAAGTCTTCTAGGCTGCACGGGCCTCTCGTAAGGACTCGGGGAGGACAGGTCAGGTTAAAATGCTCCCTCGTGAGATCGCCGAGAATGGAGAACATCCGGGTGACACGTGCTGACTCATCTCCGCACCAGCATTTCCATGTCTCCTGGGACAGGCCATGCCCTGGGGCAAAACGACAAAGGAGCCGCTGTCATTTTCATTTTAAATGTCTTCATTTTAAATGTGTGATTTTTTTAAACAAATTACTAGACTTTTCAAGAATCCCCATTTTCTGTCTTGGAAAAAGAAGCACTTTCCATTTTAAAGGGAAAAAAGTCTTCGGGATTTTGTCTTGCTTGCTCACACACTTCAAGTGGCAGGGAAGGAGCGCAAATTGGCCCCTGCGTTCCCACACAGGTCCGGGGGGCTCCGAAGCCCGAGAGCGGCCCCGCACCCCATGCCAGTCCCGGGACACCGACTGGCACCCTCCGCCCTTGGACGGTAAGCGCTCAGCAGCTCCGGGTGCCCTGAGGGTCGCCCCGTCCTCTGTCCCTCTTTGCTTCAGCCCGTCCAGGAGCGGGGTTTAACATTCTATGTAAGACACAACCAGCACTCAGAATCACTACGAAGCAGGAAAAAGCAAAGTGCTGCTCAGTAAAGGGAACCCTGACAGTAAGTTTTAATAGTACATGCAGTTTATCTCGGAAGAAGTCCCCAGTCGCTCGCGGGTGGCAGGAGCAGCTGCTGGGCCGGCTGCAGGCGGGGGCGGGGGGGTGCAGGACAGTCTCCCATCCACCCTGAGCCTGAGAGGTTCCGGTTTAAAGTTCATCCGCCTCCCCATGAAAACCACAGCTGCCCTGAGAGAAGACACTTGACGTTGATGACCATCCGAGAAGAGCAAATCACAGCCAGAGAGACACCACCTCACCCTGTCGCAATGGCCGTTATCAGTACAAACCAAACAGCAAGTACTGGTGAGGATGTGGGGCAAGGGGAACCTTCATGCACGGTGGTGGGAATTCCACTTCTGGACGTACATCTGAAGAACCCAAAAATGCTGATCCGAAAGAACTCGAGCTCCCCAGTGTTCACTGCAGCGCCATCCACAGTCGCCAAGCTGCAGAAGCAGCCCGAGTGCCCATCAGCACACAGGCATGGTCACACCACGGAGTTCTACTCCGCCGTCAAAAAGGAGACCTTACCCATCACAACAGCGTGGAGAGTGTTGTGCTGAGTGGAGTAAGTCGGACAGAGAGAGACAAGTACCATACACTCTCACTCATGTGTGGAACCTGACAAACAACACAAATGAACGAAGTTGACACAGACAGACAGACACAGAGAACAGACAGATGGGCACCAGAGAGGCCGGCAGGGTTGGGTGGGGGCAGAAGGTAGAGGGACAGAGAAGCACAGCACAGGGAACATGTTGCAGGACCTGTGTGCAGCCAGATGGGCGATGGACTGATGGGGGACCTGGGGTGAGGTGCGTGGTTGTCCGGCCACCCACTGTGCACCTGAGACCTGCACAGAATAACATTGCACGCACGCTGTGATGGAACGCTTTAATATTTTAAATGTGAAAAAAAAGCCCACAGTTTCCCACGATAATAGACCAGAAGGCCTATGGGAAGTCTCTGTCCTCAGTCAGGGCGGCCATACCGGTGACGAAGTGGAGGCCCCTTCGCACCAGGTGGAGGGAGAAGAACACGCTTCTCTGAGTTTTCAGTTCAGGAAAAGTGCCGGGTGGGGGCAGGGTGCCTGGGACCCTCGGCACCGGGTTCCGTGTCCGCACTGCCGGGAAGCAGCGGTTCTGACAAGCTCCCCGAGAAGCGGCCCTGTGGGCCCGGCCGCCAGGACCCCTGGCCACTGGGCACATGGTGCACACGTCTCCCCCTCAGAGGCGTCCACAGCGAGAACAAGACAAACCGTCCCTCACGACGGCTTCATGGAACTCGACATGCACGTTCACCAATACGGCGCCGAATCCGTGGTGGCGACATATGGGAATCCGGTTTCTCCGTCGTCATCCACATGCTCCCAGGAGGCCGTCCAGCCCGTCCCTCCTCCAGTGAAGAATAAGATGCCCCCTCACTGCCGCCCTGCCCCCACACTCTCCCCAGTAGGCCACCTCCCCCCTGGGCGAGCCCACCCACAGCAGGCAGCAGGAGGTTGACCGTGGGTTTTGGTCTTTTTTTAATATTTTAATTGTTGCTCTGCCTGTCCCCCCACCCCAGCCCAGCCCCAGCCTTCCCCACCTCCCTCCCATTTCCTGGAGGCAATGTGGCCTTCACACTCGTTCCTGCAAACCTTCCCCCTTTTCCCCTGAAATTCTCTCTCCTCTCCCCTCTGGTCACTGTCAGGCTGTTCTCAATTTCAGTGTCTCTGGTTCTATTTTGCTTGCTTGTTTGTTTTGTTGGTTAGGTTCCTGTTAAAGGTGAGATCATATGGTATTTGTCTTTCACCGCCTGGCTTATTTCACTCAGCATAATGCTCTCCAGTTCCATCTATGCTGTCACAAAGGGTAGGAGCTCTTTCCTTCTTTCTGCTGTGTAGAATCCCATGCCAGTAAAGGTACCATAACTTTTTGATCCACTCTTTTACTGATGGGCACCTGGGTTGCTTCCAACTCTTGGCTATCATAAATTGTGCTGCTATGAACATCAGGGTGCATGGGTTCTTCTGAACTGGTGTTTCAGGGTTCTTAGGATATAATACCAGCAGCGGGATTTCACAAAATGACAAACAACAAGGGTTCTGGTCTCTTAGCAACAGGCCAGTCCTGCAGAAGCCACTGTGCTGGACCCGGGCTGCTCCCTGCCCCTGATACCCCTACCCCCTGCGCTGCCAGCCATGAGGGAGGGTTCGTTTTCTTTCAGGGCCACCAGGTGGGGTGCCCGGGATAGGATGGGATGGGTGTGGGAGAAAGAAGGAAATCATTTCAGAAAAAGAGGTTGGATAGACATGAACTCAACCCATGCGTCTGGGGGGCAGGGGAGCTTTTTCCCTCAGTCCCCAGGCCGGGACGGGGCTGATCATGGTTTAACACAGCTCTCGGGCACATTCTCTCAGGTGGGGTGAGGTACCGTGATAAAATCTAATCTAATGACAGGTCTTGCTTTGTTTTGTTTCCAGCTATCAGGAGAAAAAGTAATTTTCTCAGCTTGAGTGTTTTCTCCCCTACATTTCCCATGATGCCCTGGCGCTCACTCTCCTCCTAATGCAGGGACCCCAGCGATGGGCGACTGGCACCCCCAAAGATGGAGGCTTCACCCTGGACCCCGCCTGACTCAGGCCGAGCAGGAGAAAATCAACAAGCGTTGGCATCGGAACAGGACGTGTGTGGAGGAAAACGAAGGCTAGGCTGTTGTTTAAATGGGCCCTGGAAGCGTGACCGCCAGCAAGACCCGTCTTCTCTGGGCTGTCACCGAGCTTCCTCGGATGAGGTTCAGACAGACACCAGGGCACAATCAGAAGCCACTAAAACACGAGAAAGCAGCTGGTGGCGAGCAGAATTCAGCTGAGGCCAGCGACTACAGAATCAGACCCCAGTGGGGACAGGAGCTATGTTTAAGTAGGATACAGTATTTAAGCCACTTCTTACAGAAATGAAAGACTGAGAGCAGAGGAAAAGAAAATAAAACTGTCATAACTGGCAGCTGGATCCTAAAACGTTTAGAACAAAACATCAAGTAATGAAATATGTGGTTGAAAATAGTAATTCCGGGCACAGTTTAAACAGCACATTAAACTCGTGGACACAGACCTAATGACCTTGGATTTGTGTCTGAAGGTCCACCCAGGTGCTACTTGATGAGTTTTGCAAAGGCATGGAAAGATGAATAAACTCGGCCACATTAAATTGAGATCTTCAATTCATCAAGACAAAGTATTAAGCGACAGAAAGAAAAAGAAAAACGAGCTACAAGCCAGGAGATACTGGGTTGGCCAAAAAGTCCACTTAGATTTTTCTATAAAAATAGAACACACATTTTTCATTTTCACCAACAGCTTTATAGGCTTGGACAGTCTGAGTGTGTCGGCTCTCTCCCACGGGGTGGGACACTTATTGTTCTTGGGGAACGTCTCCATCTGACCACTGTCGACTCCGGCTGGTCCACCCAACCGGGGAGCACCGTCCAGCGAGGAACCTCCAGCAGGAAACCTCACAAACCACCGTGGAGACGTTCGGTCGATCACAGCGCCTTCTCCACACACGGCACAAATACTTTTTGTGTGTTTCAGTTGCATTTTTACCTTTCTTGAAATAATAAAGCATAATCTGCCAAAAGTGTTGCTTATTTTCTTCCACCTTCAATATTAAAATGGCTACACAAAATTTCACCGATTTTGATAAGTTTTTTTAAACACACACTGATAGGGCAGCTGTCACGATACAATCTAACAAAATTGTTTCGAATGAAGTTAAAGACAACCACTTGCTACCAGAGCCATGGACAGAAAAAAAACAGACGGACCTTCCGGCCGGCCATGGACTTGCTGCCCACATGACAGATCCTGGGAATTGGGGTCAGAGGGGGACACGCCGCCCTCCAGACAAATGGGCTGAGGATGTGAGGCCGTCTTCTCAGATGTGAACCCAAACACCCCGACTGCTGCGCAAAACCAGCTTCTCATTAATCAGAGAAACGCAGCAGCAGCCCCAGTAAAGGCGCAGTTCACATTGAGCAGGAGGCGACTGTCGGTGCAGACCCGGAATGAGACCGGAGAGAGGCCCCCAGACCGGGGCCAGTCGACGAAACTGGTGAAGTCGAGCGGGGGCACCGGCGCTGCTGGGCAGCTTCTCCCCAAGCACCCGGTGGGCCCTGGGGCCTCGTCCTGTGCCAGAAGAGCCATGAGCCGGGGGAAGTTCCAAAGCGACACTGTGGGGTGGGGGGCAGCCTGCAGACAGGTGGGGGCCGGAAAGGACGCAGGGTGGGGGTAACCAGAGAAGGACTCTCCCTGCAGAGGAGACCAGAGGCGCCACCTTCTGTGGACGGCAGCCTCCCAGGAGGCCCCAGACGGCAGAGGGGCTGCGTCCTGGCCCGCGGTGGGTTAATAATAATAATAACAGCACCCAGCTGAGCCCTCAGGGCCTCACCTGCGGTCACTCAGTTCACACCCCAGACAGCACCGGTGTGTCGGTAACAAAGAAACCGAGGCCAGAGGCGGGAGGCCCCAGGGCCTGCAGAGTGGGCCCCCAGGAGGGTCGCCCAGGAGTGGGAATCCACAGCCCAGGCAGGCTGGGGTGTCGGGCGGCCGCCCCCACATTCCCTGCCCCTGCTCAGGAACATGGTCCCCGCCCCCAACCCCGGGCAGGGCCGCCAGCCACCGAGCGGCACAGGAGGTGAGAGGCCCCCGGTCCTGCTCGGGAGCACACAGGGCCAGTGTCCCGGTGTCTGTGCCCACAGCCCTCTTGGTGGCGGTGCCTGCCCTTCTCCCAGGGACAGCTGTGGGACACAGTCCAGACACCCCCGCAGGGCCGCGGTCACCGTGCGGGCTCTGCACGCGCCCTCATCTCACCTCACCCCTCCTGGCACCTTCGGCTGTGCGCTGACGCACATCACACTGGAAGGTGCCCCGTCACCCAGCAGCCTCCACGCCCTGCCTGCTCACTCAGCCTCCGTCTGGGGCTGACGCCTGGGCCTGAAGCAGGAACCACACCCAGACTCTCCAGTGGGTCCCAGGGAGCCGCCCTCACACCTCCTGTCCTCACACGCGACGTCCCTGCCCCGAAGGCTCTTCCCGCCCCTCCTTCCGGGCCAAGCATTGGTGCTGAGAGGAGCCGGAGCCACCCCTCATCCCCACGGGGACAGTGGCCGCCTGTCTGCACTCATGGCATGCTCAGGGCGCCCCGAGCCCCTCCCGCAGCCCCCGGCTCTGTGTGGACGTCTCCCTGCTCCGGAGACTGTGAGCGTGCGGAGCGTCTCGGGCATCCCGGACCCCTCGCAGGGCCAGCACGCAGCAGGAGGGGCCACACTCAGGCTGGGCCTGCTGGTTGACCTGCTGAGAGACCCCAGTGTCTGACCTTGGCAATAACCTCGCCCCCACCCCGACCCTGTGTGAGACCCCAGCAGGGTCCCCCAGGCCCCTGCACGTCCGCCTCACCTGGAGAGTTCCCGGCGCGGCCGGCACAGAGGCTCCTCCCGTGTCCAGGGCCTGATGAACTTGTCTGGGGGAGGTGGGGCACAGACTGGTATTTTTCTAGAAGTCTCCAGGTGTTTGTCCAAGGACTGGAGGCCCGCTGGCTGTGGGTGTAGGTGGGGGCCCTGTTCTCCTGGCATCGGGGGATGGAGCAGGAGGCCCGCAGGACGGGGCCAAGGGTCCGGGGACAAGAGGGGAGCAGCGGCCGGGCCTGCGCACAGCGGCCAGGGCCTCCGTCCGGCCCAGCCCTGTGGGTCTGGGGAGAGAGCAGGAGCCCACGTGAGGACTGACGGACGGGTCACTCTGTCGACACAAAGAGGACTAAGCACGCGTGTCACGTGCCCCCAACAATGGTGAGAGGCACGGGCCGGTGACCCGTGGGCACGGCTCGCTCCCACGGCCTCGAACGGGCGTGCCCAGGAGAGAACCCAGCCGCGCAGGCAGCAACCCTCACGGTGAGGCTCCGGCGGCTGGGGTTTCGGAAGCTGTTTCCCTTCTCCTCCTTGGCTTGTCAGTGTTTTTGAATGTCCACGTATCACATTTGTTACAGCAAGAAAAAACAAGGCTTTTCAAAGCAAACACAAGGGCCCGAAGCCAGTCAGGTTGGTTCGGCAGCGCCCCTTGGGGCCCCCATGCCCGCTGCAGCGGCAGGGACGGCGGGCCCCTCCTGGGCCGCGTGCTGGCGAAGCCCGCCCCACGCCCGCTCCGCACACAGGAAGCCTCGGGGATGGCAAAGTCACAGGGTCTCTGGGTGGAGACTCGGTCTCTGTCACCTCCAGCTGCTGCCTCGGGCCCCTTGACTGTGCCGAGGGACCCGCTTCACTGCCCCCATCTGGTCCCTTCAAGAAGACCCGTCATTTCCCCCACGTGCCGTGTGCTTTTCATGTGTGTCTTCGAGCCCCACCTTGCTGCTCGGGAGACCTCACGGGGCTGACGTTGGGGTGCTGGAAGCCAACCTGTGACCGACCGGTGACCTGGCCACGGCTCTGCCTTTCTGCCCTGAGAGGCCCCGGCGTTGACGTGGGAGAAAGTGCACGGCTGACGCAGGCTCTGGAAACCCATCCGGACTTTGCTTTCACGCAACCCTCCCACCTGCGGGACCTTGGTGTGTGGGGACCATGGAGTCTGGCCTCCATGAAGGGCGACTGGGTGGCAGGGAGGCCTTGCAGAGGGCTCCCCGCTGGAGCTGAACCCTCCGCCCCTGCACCCCAAACCCGAGGGTCCTAACAGGCTGCCTTCCCTCTGCAGAACAGTTGGTTCCTGTCTATTTGAGGGACTTCTGTTTACGCTCTGTAGTCATCATAGAGTTATCACAGAAAATATTAACATATTCTTCAAATCTTTTAAATATGTATCCCAGAACCCAAGCATACGGCAGGGTGCGTCCGGGAAGCGTCCAGCCCCGCACTATGAAAAGGAGAGACGTCCATTGAAGAAGTGACAAGAAACACTGTACATGGGACAATGACGCCTCGGTCCCTTTCAAAGTAGACACCTTGGGACCCCACACAGTTCTCTGATCTTTGCTGACTGCAGCCCGCACACACTCAGCGTCCTCAGTGTCCTGCTTGTTGGGGGCCTTCCAGAACGGGGATCACTTCCAACAGGTTCCCGACCGTCTGTGAAGCGTCTGTGCCACACTTTCACTTGTGACGCACGCATCATATCGTCCCTGAAACCCTTCTGAACCGTCCAAATAGTTCCCGTGGAGGAGTTCAAGCTGAACACAAAATTGGATGCAGATTTGTTGCTCTACTGGCTCAGTCACTTTGAATGTGACGGCCACACAGCACACAAGCTCACTCAGCAGCATCTACCGCCCCACAGCCCAGTACAGTGAGGTCGTCACTGTTCACGCATGTGCAATCCAGTCCATGCGCCGTGGCTGCCAGGTCCCATCGATGTGGCGCAAACTGTTCTCATGTTAACAATGGCTGGACTTTTTCTGGACAGAGCTCGTGAAAGGCGCTGCAGTTCCAGTGAAGTGATCGCATAGAAACACACATGGGGTGCCTGCCAGGCCCTGCCCCCAGCAGTGGGGCACACGTGTGGTTCACACGCGTGCTTGGGACCGGAGGCACTGACACCATGCTAGTTCCGAGAAGCCTCTTTCCAAACCCCACGATCCCCATGTGAGGAAAGTGCACCCCCATCATGTCTGTGACCAGTGACGCGGCCGTCCCTGACCCGACATGGCCGCAGGTGTGTGGCTGCACTTGCGGCCACCTCTGCCACCAGCCGCTGGTCGGCTCCTCCCCAAATGTTGCCTGCTTGCTGCCTTGGCGTGTCGCCACCGAAGGCAGGCTGCCACCCCCAGAGCACGCAGGAGGTTGGCGTCATGGGGGTCGCGGCACCACACAAAACCCTGCGGCATCGTCTCCCCACCCGGCAGGAAGCCACTCGGTGGCCACACTGCATGCCACGAAGGTCCCATGCCCAGCGCACACCACCCGGAGCCAACAGCCGGGACACACGGCCAGTCCCTCCCGGGCAGCCAGAGGAAGGCAACCCGGCAAAGACTCTAGGGAGCGGGTCCCAGAGGAGAAATAACAGCTGTGGACAAATATGTGGAAAGACAGGCACGCTCATTAGGAGGCACAGTGATGCACGTTGAATACACACCGAGATACCTGTATTTTTTCAACCACTCAAATAAAATGCCACCATTTTAAATGGTGGCATTCAGAATCGGCAGTGAGACTGGGCTTGGGGTTTGCACATCGCTGGCTGTGGTTACCATCTCTTTTGAGAGATAATCCTGCAATATTAGGAAAAAAACACACGGGTGCCCTTCCACACAGACATTCTGCTTTTGAGAATACAGCCTCCAGAAATAAAAACGACACTCAGACCATATGCATCTGGGAGCTTTGGCGCCATCGCTACGGTAGGAAAAATGGAAGGAAATGAGTGAGTGTTCATCGTGGAAGAATAGCTGAGTGTATCCAGAAATGCCACAGTGCCCCCCTCCTGAAAGAGCCAGATGGTGCAACTAATTGGAGTGCTGTGTGTAGTGTGGGAACAGCGGTGACGATGAGGGTGACAGGTAGGCAGGCAGGTGACACTGTCACTGCGAGTAGTGAACTAATCATTAATAAGGAAGGACGTCCAGGAGACTTGGACGTTGAGCTCAGTGAACGAGGAAGCCTACATCTGCTGGCTTAGCCAGGAGGCTGCAGCGTTTACAGACTCACGTCCAAACGGCAGGGGACGGAACCGAGAGCACAGGACCCCACCCGGGGAGCCCTGTTCACCCTCCAGTGTTGGACCACTGGGGGCACTGCAGGGGGAGGAGCGTGACCAGAGAGGCCCATCAGTCCAACTGGAGTGTCTGGACCTGAAGCCCAGGGAAATGAGGGACGTTGATCGGTTATTTTGAATGAGCTCCCAGGTGTCACCTCAGGGGAACGAAGACACTCTCTCCCACTCCGTGACACACACTCGTCTGCTCTTTCATGCGCCCTCTCTCTCAACGGGGGCTCACGCAGCCCTGTGGGTCCAGCAGCCCTGGGGGCCACAGCAGATGGTGTGGGGTCCACAGGACTCGGCTTTAATATAAAACAGACGCTCCGGACCCCGGGCTTGTTTGGCCTCGCTGAGGGCACGGCTGGACCTTTTCCATGGTGGATGGAGGGACAAGGGGCCCTGGACACCCAGGGGCAGATTTCTACCCAAATAAGTCTTGCCGCGCCAGTCTCCTGGGCGAGGGTCTGTGCGATGCTTGTCTCACGACCCCGTGGAGGAGCCCTATTTCCACCGGCAACGTCAGCTGGACGGCAGGTAGATGGACGGTAGGTCTGTAAAGGACCGCACAACGAAACACCGGGGGAAGGTCAGGTTCAGGGGGACGGAGGGACGCACGACACTCCCTGCATGTGGCCCGTGCACCTCGTGCATCACTTTTGTGACAAAAACTCTCAGAAGGTAAAAAAAATTATACCACTTGGGAGATGGTTTAAGACCATGATATTTCTAAAAAAATTTTTCTTTCAGTTTAGTAATGAACTACTTACCGTATATTTTTTAATTCAGCAAATGCTGTTAAGCAGCTACTATGAACCAAATACGTTATAAGAATCTAAAGTACATCGGTTTGAAAACAAAGATCTCTAATCTCACTGAGCTCACAGTCTGGGGTGCGGGGGGAGACGAGTCGGGGTAAGAACCATCAGGAAAAGGCAAAGAGAAAGAAACTGCAGAGCAATCCAGAGGACGAGGTGCCGAGAGCAATGGCAGCGGACAGAGGCCCAGGGGCACTGCCCAGGGGAAGCGGGGCTGACGGACAGGACCGAACAAAGCTGCGAGGACGGAAGGCAGTCGCCACTGGGGAGGCCAACCCACGAGCCTTCCAGGTGTGTGGGGGCCGGGGGGACGTGCAGAGGTCCTGGGCATTTGAGAGGCTGCAAGGAGACTGGGCGGGGGCGGCCTGAGAAGCCAGGGGAGGCCAAGGAAAGCCCAGGAGGAGCGAGACAAGGCTATGGGAGCCATCGGAGGGAGGAGGCCCCGCAAAGCACTGCACACGCTGGGCCGCTCTCTGAGCGGGGCTGGGAGTGGGTGGGGAGGGGCACCAAGGGGCGATGGGTTGACTTAGGTGCTGAGCTGGCTGCTGTGTCGGGGAGGCCCACGCAGCAAGTCTCCGCAGTGGGCGAGGCAGTCAGCCGGCCTCCCCTGGTCACCACCCTCCACGTCCATGTCCCACCCTCCTCCCCTGAGGAGACCCAGCCAGTCCATCCAAATGACCTCACTTACTCTCATCTCCTCTTCAAAGACCCCCCTCCAATGCGTCAGGTTCTGAGGTGCTGGGGGGCCCAGGCTCCAACAGAGGACTGAGGGGGGGCCCGGCTCAGCCTGTGGCCCACTGCCTGGTTATACCATTTCCACGTAGTTGTCGACTACAGATTGATCAGACACTGGATAGAGCGATGTGTGTGTGTGTGGTGAGTTGAGCAGGTATGCGTCTGTGTCAGGGGAGGCAAAAATCTCCCACACCGAGCTTCAGGGGTCTCCCTCACTGCACGCATCCACCGCACCCCACCGCCCCCAGGTCCTTGCACACCCACTCCCAAGTGTCTCCATTCTAAGCAAAGCCCCCCCGACACCCTGTGGACTCGCCCTGGACTGTCCCCCGGTTGCTTCGTCGGGGTCCACCCCAAGAAGCGGGTCCAAGGGTGTGCTCATTTGAGCCACGAGGCCACGCCCCCAGATGGCCCTCCACGGCGTCCCCCACCTTCCACAGCCCGTGTGCCAGGGGCCGGGCCGCGTCGTCCACCCAGAAGCGCAAGCCTGGCTTTCTCTTCGCCAGCTGATGGACAGAATCCATCTAAATCGGGGGGGGGGGGGGGAGAGAAAATCACACAAGAGAAAGTCACTTTGTTGGCTGCGGAAAACACATTGGATAAAAGTCAACATCCGTTCTGGGAGCGGAAGACGATTTCCTTAATCTGATAAAGAGTGTTTTCAGAACCCGCAGACAAACGCCATTCTCGGTGGCGACTTGCAGAAATCCACCCCGCTGCCCTGGAGACAGCGCGGCCGTGATAACATCTCTGTCTCCGAGCCTGCGCCGAAGGCCCTCACGGCCGCCCCACGGCGGGGAAAGCAAGCAAGAGGTGTGTGGATGGGAAAGAAGCAATCAAACTGACATTCGTCACACATCACTTAACTGTGTATGAAAAACAAAAGAATCTGTAGATAAATTATTCAGGTGAGTTTAGCAGGTTGTTAGATGCCTTCCCGGTGTTTCCATATATCCACAGAAATTTTTAAAAATGAATTTTTAAAAGGTAACATTGACAAGAGCACCAGAAAAAAAAAAAACACACGCTAGGAAAGTAGGGCTGGCTGGCGTGGCTCAGTGGATTGAGTGCTGGCCTGACAACCCAGGGGGCACTGGTTCGATTCCCAGTCAGGACACATACCTGGGTTGTGGGCCAGGTTCCCAGTGCGGGGCACATGAGGCAACCACACATGGATGTTTCTCTCCCTCTCTCCTTCCCTTCCCCTCTCTCTAAAAATAAGTAAAATCTTAAAAGAAAAAGGAAGAAGAAAGTAGGGATAAACCTAACCAAAGATACAAAAGACCCCTACACAGGAAATTATAAAATAATACTTACAGAGGTGACAGAAAACCTTCACACAGAAGGGGCACTCCGTGTCCCTGGGGCAGAGCCCGAGTAAGACGAAGACTCCATCTCCCCGCCCGCCAGGCGTGCCCACTGAGCCAGCGCGACCCCCTCGGAGCCGTGGCGTGTTCCTCCTGCGTGTGCCCCTGCTGGGCTTCCCGGCGTGCTCGAGCTCCCGGAGGACACGGTGCAGC
Source organism: Sturnira hondurensis (assembly GCF_014824575.4). Lineage (NCBI taxonomy): Eukaryota > Metazoa > Chordata > Mammalia > Chiroptera > Phyllostomidae > Sturnira > Sturnira hondurensis. The sequence goes on along the minus strand of NW_028072798.1, from coordinate 11,051,793 downwards.
CCCCGCTCCGTGGGGCAGCGCTTCACGTTCAGCTACAGGCGCTAACCCCGTGTGGGGACAGACAGACAGACGGCAGTCTCAGGAAACCGAACAGAGAGCCCGGACAGACCCAGATGTGTTGTGACAGAGGTGAGACCAGGGAGCAGGTCGCACGGACGGGCTTTTCCCGCAGTACGCGTCACACTGAGACGCGTGTTTGAGAAAGAGGGAACAGCGCGACGCCCGCCTTCCCCTGACGCACGGAGAGCCGGGCTGGGGGGCGTCGTCACTCTAAAGAGAAAGGTAAAATAATGCCGTTTCCAGAAGCAGCATGGCATAATACGTTCGCGAGCTCAGAGGAGCAAAAGTGTCTTTAGAATGGCGTTTGAAGGGATCAGTGATCAACAAGACAGTATGAAAACTAAGAGCTTTGTTCTCCAAAAGCCCCAGTTCTGAGACGCCACAGACGGGGAAAGACAGACGATGGAGGAAGGGCCCAGACCTCGTCTCACCCCCTCCCCACATCGCTCTCTGGAAAAGGAGTGATTTTTTTTCACAAAGAAAAGGAGAGTCGGGGGTCTTCTTCATCACACATGTCCCGTAATTGACCTGAAGGCAGAGTCGCGTGGACCTGGGGCGGCTCATTCTCCACCCGGGGCATTTTCCTCCCGTGCCAGACGAGACGCACACAGAGCCAAGGAGAAAACTCAGCAGTCACGAGGGACCCGGAAAAGCTCAGTGACAGAAGCATTCGAGAAACCAGGAACCCAAAGGAATTTCCTCTTTCTGACCAAAGGCACCTGAGAAAATCCTGCCGCCAACATCAGGCTCTCCGGGAAAGACCGGGCGCTGCGTCCTGAGAGCAGGAAGGCAGCGGGATGTCTACCACCACAACCCAATGTTGTGCACGCAGCTCTGGGCAGAGCAATAAGACAAGAAAAACAAAAAAGAGTGCAAATACGAAAGGAGGAGGGGAAACTCCCAGGTGACACAATCTTATACACTTTTTTAAACTCGAAGGATTCCACTAAAAATGTATCGAAACTAATAAATTCAGCAAGTTTGCTGGGATCACTATAAAAAATCAATTGCTGGTTTCTATACACTAGCTATAACATCCTGAAAATGAAATTAGGAATCATGCATTTACAATAGTATAAAAAATAAAACATTTAGAAAGAGCAACGGACGCACAAGGACCCCCCACACACTGAAAACTGCAGAACGCTGTTACATGACAGCCCCAGTTCATGGTCCAAAGATTAGCACCAAGACAGCAATCCTTCTCCATCAACCTCAGACCTCACACAGCCTCCATCCAAACCCCAGCCAGCTTGTTCGCCAACACTGACAAGCTGGCCCTAAAGCCCCCCGGGGAAATGACAGAACAACCCGGAAACTCGAGGCTGGAGGACTCGCTGCCCTCCAGCCCGGGCGTGGCGTTGGCCTCTGGGCTTCTCGATACGGGCCAGGGAAATGGAACCGAGAGTCTGGACATCGACTTTCTGGGTCAGGAGTCCCAAGACAACTTAAGGGGGAAGAATCGCCTTGTCGCAGGTGGCGAGGGGCCCTGCACATCCACGGGCAAAAGAAGGGGGCTGGACCCCCACCTGGCATCACACACGAAATTAACTCGGAATGGATCAAAGACTTAAATGCAAGCACTGAAACTATGTCGGGGGGGTGGGGGGGACTCTTAGAAAAAAAAGCACAGATGTGATTAATCTTCGACCTTGAACCAAGCAACGGTTTCTCAGATATGACACCAAAGGCACAGGCAACAAAATACAGATAAATCAAAATTAAAGACTTTTTTCCTGTAAAGTACACTATCAAGAAAGTGAATAATTAGCCCACAAAATGGAGAAAATATCTGCAAATCATGTATCTGACAAGGAATCATGCTATGCCAACTATATCTCAGTAGAGCTATTATTAAAACACACACACACACATACAAGCCCGGGTGTGTTTCTGAAACACAGGCACACATCAGGCAAGTGGGGGGGGGGTCAAATTGGTAATGAGTTTATCATCCTAACACAGCCCTTACAATGCGATACAAAACACACTCCTTACAAGAATGTGCTTTTTTTATGAGGAAGTTTGTTCCACTGTCGCCCCCTCCCTTCTCCCAGCCCGGCTACTCCTTCCCCCTCGGTCCCCGCAGAGGGTCCCCAGGCGCGGTGCTCAGCCGACAGGGCGGGCCGGTGGGGGGGGGGGGCGGCCGCTGTGACCTCTGGGCCTACACAAACACCGCCCTCCACGGTCACCGTAGGTCCCACCCCACCTGGGCGACCTGCGGGCCCGGGGGCGGGGAGAGGCGGCGCAGGCGGCCGCGCTCACAGCAGGACGCCGCCAGAGAGGCCCCGGAGGCTTGGGGAGGCCTGGCCGCAGGATGTGGTCCCCGGGCGCCCCGCAGGGACCCACGGGCTGGGACCGCCGCAGGATGGGCGCCCGGCTGCGCGCCGCGCTGGCGGGGCTGCAAGAGCTGCAGGGGCTGCGCGCCAGGCAACAGGCGCTGGTGCGGGGCGCCCTAGCCGAGCACCCCCCGCCCGCGTCCGCCGTCCACCGCGTGCCCCGCGCTCAGGAGCTGAGGCTGGAGGCGGCGCTGGCGGCGCTGCAAGACCAGTTGGTAAGGAGCGCGCGAGGGGCCTTGGCGCCCGGGGCCCCGGTCCAGGTGCGGGCGGCGGGCGCGGCCGGCGTCCAACGGACCAAGGGGAGCCCTCTAGGGTTTGGGCTCCAAATGAGTGGGACGCGGGGGCCCGAGGGACTCTGGAAGCAGCAGAAACCGCGCCGCGCTGAGCCGGGCGCAGACGGGGGCGCATTCCTGCGGGTTCGAGTTTCACGCCGACTGATAAGGACGCAAGGAATCGGCGTCCGCGGGGGGCCCGAGCCTTCCCGTGATCGGATCGCCGGACCGGCTTCTTCCTGCTGTAGGTTCAGGGGCAGCGGTGCCGGCGCGCAGAGCGCGCCCCCAACGGCCCCCAGGAATGTGCTGAGGTTGAATGGGGCGGTGTCGTTGTAACAAAACGCTGGGGGAAGCCCGTGGCGGGTGCGGCCGCGGACCTGGAGACGCCGTGGAGCCCGAGGCCTCAGCGGGCATTACCATGGGCCTTCTCCCCGGGACCCCCAGGCCACTTCCTTGTGACAGACAAGCGGCGCGGGGATGGCGGCTCCTCGGGTCTTAATCCGCTGCACGGTTTCATTTTCTGTATCAGAAACAACTCAAAAGAGTCTGTGCGATATTATAGTGTGTTTTAAAGAAAAAAGTAAAAGGCTGCGTGGAAAGGTTTCTATAATGGAGTTAACGCCATTGTTCTACGTGAATTTTCAAATTAGAGACTCAGACCTGCCCTGTTTCAAAGTTGCTGCTTTTACCGAGTCGCCGGGTGCAGCCCTGCGCCCAGCTCCGCCCGGCTGTTAGCTGGCGGCCGTCCGGCAGGGAGGCCTGGGTCCCAGGCGCCTCCCCCAGGTCTTTCCTGATGGCAGACACCAGACGCTGCAGCCGCGCCTGCCCAGGGTTCAGCAGCTGCTCAGGGAGGGACGCAGCCGGTCACCCCCACCCCCTGCACTGCGCCCAGGTCTCCGCCACGGTAGTGTGCTTAGGGTTACCTTTGCTCCCAGGCCTGTGCTGCCTTACCCGTGAGCTCAGCACATGTGCAAGAGCCCACAGAGGCGCCCCTCGGGAGAGCGGCTGCGAGGGGCCGCGGCGGGAGGCGGCAGGAGCAAGTTGATGATTAACTCGGCCGCAGTTACACGCAGATGGACTTGGGAGCGCGCAGCCTCTAATTACGAGTAGCCTCTGGAAGAGAAGATCAAACAAGCTCTTTGGTTTCATTTTTTTTAATGTGGGGACCAGAAGGAACACGCATACTTTGTCTTGAAACTGGGTCCTGAGAACGGACTACGTGATCAAAGGGAAAGAGGGCTAGAGCGTGTGACGTCGGCTCGCCCTTTGCACTTCCACATTTTTCTTCCAGGGAGAACACGGGGCGTGTCCCTGGCTCCACGGTGCCCCTGCATACTCTGAGGTCCCAGCCCCGCTGCTCACACCAGTAACTCCGGGTTAGCTCACCCCCGCCCCCACGCCCACCTGGTCAGGGACCACGGTCCAGGTGTGAAGGCAGAAAGACCGTTTATCTGGCCCTGGGCACCTTCCTCCTGCAGTTTCCCGAGTGTGAAAGGCGGCAGCCCAGCTGGGGTCCATAGCGGCGTTCCTCACATTCTGCATCTGAAATCCCAGCCCAGCGCAGCCCAGCACGCAGTAGGTGCTTAGCTGGTGTGTACTGGGTGAGGGGCGTGTCCGACGCTGTACCAGTCTGGAGGTGATTTCAATCCCCACCGTCTCCTAGGGTGGATGTCGGAGCTAAGGAAGCCCCGTGGCTTCCCTCTGGGCAGCCCTGTGCTCCCCTGTTTATGCCTCCAGGAGACCTGTCACCCCGTCACTGATGCAGACGGGCTTGGATGCCCAGGAGTCCTGAGGCTCCCTCTGGCACCAGGTGGCGCCGCCCTTGGGCGGGAGGTGAAGACAGAGAGGTCTCACCCCGGAGCATTTCCTGGTCCTGCGTGCTGCGGGTCCTGACTTGTCCCCAGCGTTTGGCGGGCAGTTGCGCAATCCGCGCCGCAGGACCAGCGGAAGGCCTGGCTGCTGCTGTGCACAGCGTGCCCTGGTTCTCCGAGACTGGCTGCAACCGCTGCCTGAACCCTCAGGGCGGGAGCTCGCTCAAGGCCAGGAGTGAGGGCCAGGCAGCTGCAGGGCTGGAGGCCTCCACCTTTGGGGAGTCTCGTGCCTGTTGTCCTGGAGGCTGACCTGTGCCCCCGCCTTGGCTGCTGATTGATGGGCCTGTTTTCAAGGGAGGGCGTGGGGTGGACCCGCCCGCAGCCAGCCAGGGAGCCCAGGCGTGAAACGCATCCTTTCCCGTGCTCAGCTTTCAAGGAAAGAAAGGCGGTGTCTGAGAGGCCACCTCTGTCGCCTCAGCTTTGGGGCACTTCCTACCTTCATCCTCGGGACCTGCCCAGGGGGTCTGAGCTGGCTGGCTGGCAGGCAGGTGTGGGGGTGAGGGTGGGGGTGGGGGGCGGTGGTGCTCCCTGGGAAAGGGGGCCACTCAGAGCTTGTGTGTGCCCAACATGTGTCTTCAATGCCGTCCCTGGAGAGACGTCATCAGACTCTTTGTGGTTTGTGGTCCCCAAAACTGTCTGTGGTTGCAGGGCAGCTTGTTGAAATGCTGGTTCCTGGGCGTGTCTCTGAGCCCCTGTCAGCAGGTGCGGTGGGAGCCAGGTGTGCTCTTCATTGTCACCGGACACTGCCCAGACAGGGAGCTTGCAGGTCGGAGAGTGGAGAGGCCCCCACAACCCCTGTCACCCAGCACCCTCTGGGCCTGGCCCTGCAGCAGGCACACTTGACCCTGGTCGCAGAAGGCACCTTGGATTCAGCACAGAGTCAGAAACTGAGAAGGAGCAGAGGGAAAGCCAAGACATAAAACTCTGAGTGAGGGAGAAGAAGGGTTAACGAGGACAGCGCAGACCCAGAGTGGGAAGCCCTGGGTGGGCAGAGGGGCCCCAGGGCTGCAGGAACCCATCGGTGGGGAGCCGCTGCGCTGCGTGGTCTGGACACTAATCAGAAACCACCCCCAGAAGGCCTGCCTGGCAAACATTAATCACAGGCAGTGGGTCTCCACGCAAACACACAGGGCCACTCTTGTTCTGGAAGGGGGGCTGGAGAGGGAGGGAGGGAGGAGGCCAGCTGGGGGGTCTGGGAGGCGGCCCCCGCAGAAGGCCTGGCAGAGCAGAGGCAGCTGCCCTGTGTCAACGCTGAGGTGGCCGAGCACATGAGCCGAACTTTCTTCCATCGGCGCCAAGCTCTGGGTCTTGACGGGAACAAAAGTATCTGCAGGAAGGCTCACACTGGCCCTTCGGGAATCTAAGTGGTGGTGTCTGCCGAGTGCCAGCTGGGAACTCCTCCGCACCGCCTGCTGGCTCCAGCCTCAGGCACTGGGAAGCTTCCCCCAGGGTGGGGCGCTCAAGGTGAGCAGCCAGGACAGCTGCCCGTCTCGTGGTTCCAGGGCACAAGCTTCGGTGGAGTTGGGGGCAGGCGCAGGCAAGTTCCATTTGCAGGTCACACTGGGGCTGAGGGGCTGTCGTCATCAAACAGGGAGGTCACTTGGGACCCAGCCCAGCGGGCGCAAAGGTCGACCCAGCGCTGCACGCCCCCTCGCCCTCTGAAAGAGCCGGCAGCGGCCCCCACCTGCTTCTCCCCCGGCCTCAGCACCTGCAGCAGCGAGATTACCGGAGCGGTTTTCCTGGGCCCCATGGTTTGGGGCTCAGGGATCTCCTCATTTCCTACCTACAGTCTGAAGTACACTCAGGCATTTTCTTAAACAGGACAAACCACATAATTACATCCGTTAATTATTTTCCTCGAACGTAATTGTTAATCAAAACCAGAGACGGGGCCGGTGGACCTTGAAGCAGGGTGAAGCTGCCTCACCGAGAGGAGGAAGTCGGGGCTCAGCGACACGAGAGGCAGAAGGTCCACACGCACATCCGCGGTGTGTGTGCCTGTGTGTGTGGGTGATGAGCACGAGCCACATGCATGTGTGCCTGTGCTTTGGACTTTATACATGCATGTACAGTGTGCTGCATAATATGCACATCTCTGTGTGCACGTGTGTGTGCATTATAAGTGCGTGCCACGTGCATGTTATATTGTGTGACATGTGTGTTGTGTGCCAGGCTCGCTGTAATCTACAATGTGTGCTGCATGCATGTTGCGTGGCATGCACATGTGTGCGCCATGTGCAGGTTCTGGAATGTACACACTGTATGGGTAGTGCCAACAATGGCTCACCCAGGTCGCCGCTGGAAGCTGAGGCCTAGAGACACAGAGCCTCTGGGCAGTGCTCAGCTGGGACGCTCAGGCCGGGGCCCTCAGGCAGCTTTCGAGGGTCAGGTCTTCAGGTGGCCCTGGCATTGTCCTGTCCTGTGGTGCCTCTCCCGCCCGGAGAGCCTACGCAGCTGCACAGGCCCGTGGGGGCCCTGTTTCTCTCCGGGGGACCCTCCTTCCCTTTGAAAACCCAGGTCAGCTGCCCCAAGTGCCTGGGCCAGGGCTGCAGGGTGCAGGGCATGGGACGCAGGTGCCAGACACGAGGCCCCTTCCACGGCAGCACCCACCACGGGTGGGTTTCCGAGCTGGCCGGCCCTGACTCCGCCCACAGGCGGCACCACTCTGCACCCTCACAGACCATGTCCAGTTGAAAGTTGGTGACAGGGAAGCCACCATGTGGAGAAAGCCTGCTGGGGGCAGGGGTGGGCGTTCCTGCCTGCGGAGCCGGACTGCCTCTGGTGGTGTGGGCGACCGCCCAGGGTCCGCAGAGGGCAGCGGCCCAGGGCCCCAACACCTGCACCCTCTGCCTCCCTAGAACCGGTTACGACTCCAGGACATGGGCCTGAAGACCCAGCTGGACCGCCTGGACCAGCAGATCAGTGAGCTGCAGCTGGGAGTGCGGAGGTCGTCCGCCGAGGGCCCGGACAGCGACAGCCGGCCCAGCTCAGGTACACGCCACACACAGGTGCAAACACACGCGCATATCCCCACACACATGTGCACACAAAGATGCAGGCACAAAAGTGTGTGTGCACACTTGAGTGCATGTGTGTTTATGCACAAGTGTGCCACTCTGTGTTGCATGTCCATGTGTACATGTGATGGTGCACATGCATGGTTTCCCATACACACGACACATACGCCCGATCACACACACACACATAACATGCCACACACATATACATGCTCACGGTCACTCACACACCCGCCAAAGCACACCCTGCACCGACCGCCCTGTCCGCCCTGTCCAGGCTTCTACGAGCTGAGTGACGGCGGCTCCTGTTCCCCGTCCACATCCTGCACGTCCGTGCACAGCAACTGCCTGTCCTCCTCCCTGGGCACCCTGCTGCCCGCAGGCCCCGCGGCCAGAACCAGTGCAGGGGCCTGCCGGCCCTGGTCTGCGGACGAGACCACCATGTGTGGGGGCCCCCTGCCCGTGTGGGGCCGGCAGGCTGCGGAGGGGCATGCAGGTCAGCCACTGCAGGGCACCGCCCGGCCCCGGCCAGTGTCCACAGGTACGAGAGCTGGGAGGGGTGGGGAGCCCATCCCGGGTGGCAGGACGCTGGGCACAGCAGGGGGCCTGTGCATGGGGGCCCCTCCTCATGTCCTGCAGACGGTTTGGGGTTTTGGATGGAGGCGGAATCCCACACCCCCTGGCAGAACTGTTGTGAAAAGCATGTTTTCTTATTTAAATGAACGTCAGAATGCTTTTACAACACCCTCCCACACCCTCACACGCCTGCCTGGCGGCCATACTCCGTGACGTGGAGGCTGTGCAGACAGTGGGCCTGGGAAGCCCGGCACACGGGGGACGCCTCTCCGGCCCGGGCTGCCCCTTGAAGAAGGGCCTTGTCCTTGGACACATTTTATTTCCAGTACGAGACCTGGTTTCCTGAAACCCATTTGGTCGTTCCTTGGTGCAGGGCCCCAGCACCCCCTTATCCCCAGGAAGGTCTGTCCCCAATGTCTGTCCAGAGGCAGCCGTGTGGCCTCAGGTGCCCATCCTTCTGGGTGTCATCCAGGTCAGAATGGACACGGCTAGAGTCCAGGGTTGATGGTCCAAGCCGGCACCATTCAGGAAGGGTTGGGGTGCCCCGGGGATGCCAGCGGCAGGCCACGCACTTTTCTCAGGGAGGGGGGAGGCCTTCGCGGGGGGCCACGTGGCTGTGGGGGCACAAGCCCTCATCTCTGTGTCTGCTCATTGTTCTCTTCCCAGGCGATCTGGACAGAGTCCTGCCGGCTGAGGCGGGGCTCCCAAAGGCTGACGCAGAGGCCAGGCCCACATCCCTTCTCCACCGCGGGCTAGGCCTCCTGCCCCATGTTCTGGACCCCAAGTACCGGTGCGACCTGGTGTCCAGGGGCGGCGGGGAGGTGTACCTGTTCCCCAGCCCCCTGCACGCTGTGGCTCTGCAGAGCCCCCTCTTTGCTCTGACCAAGGAGACCCCACAGGGTGACAGCCACTTGCCGCCCCTTAGCAAGTCCCCTCCCAGCCCCTCAGGTCCAGGCTCGGTCCAGCCTGGGCCGGTCCTCGAGGCTGGCTCAGCCCAAGCCTATATAGACAAGCTGCTAGGACTGCGGGGCCAGAGGAACCTGCTAAGGGGCAATGCGTGTGAGCAGGGTCCCCCAGGGGGCGAGGAGTCCCTGTCCCAGAGAGCAGAGAGTGCACGTTGCCCAGAGAGGCTGACCTGCTCCCCAAGAAGGGTAGATGCCGGAGAGGGGGCCCAGAAGAGGGAAATGGGCAGGAACAGCCTCGAGCAGCGGGAACCTGCACCCCTTGTGGGCCCCACGCACCCCAGCAGCCTTTCCAAGAACAGACACAAACGCTGTAGTAGCTGCATCTGTGTGGGGGCCATTCTGGGCGCCCCTCAGCTAGGGGGTGGGTCTGCCTCCAGCTGCTCCTGGACTCAGCAGGCCACTCCTGAGGACTGGAGGGGCAAGGCCACATCACCCAACAAGGCTCCCAGGCCCTGTGTCCACCCCCACTCTGTGGCTAGCAGAGCTGCCTTGATGGGGCTGAAAATGGGCCAGAAAACGGGCCACCCCATGACAAAGGCTGTGAGGATGGGGAGGGGGATCTGCAATAGGGCACTAGGGTCAGGCAGGCAGCCACCACCCTGGGGCACCCCCCAACATTCCCCCGCATGGGGTGCTTGGCTCAGGGGGAGGCCCACCCAGGCCATGGAGGCCCCTGGCCGGTCCTGCTCCGAGACCAGCCTCTACCCTGTGTCCTTCCTCGTGCCCCTGCTGGTGGCCAGCCAGGAGGGCCACGGGGCATCAGCCCAGGCCCTGTTCCCTGTGGAAGCGGCCCCTCTGGTGGCAGCTGGTGGCGAGGCCCGCAGGCGGCAGCGCCGGTGGCGGTCCTCTGTAGAGATCGCAACCGGGGCCCGCCTGGCCAGTGCCCAGGGCCCTGGTGTGGGGCCCCCGAGGCCGGCCAGAAGGAGAGGGGCAGGCCCACCACCCGTGTGCTCTCGGGCCAGGCCCAGGCCCCCTCACTGGGATGCCCAGGCCGGGAGCGTGTCTGGTGCCTCCGAGCATTCGGCCGAGTGCGCTTCCCTGTTCCGCTCCACCATCACCGAGACCAGCGGGGACGAGGCCAGCGACCACACCGCCAACTGCTTTGGGGACCAGGAATCCAGTGGCAGCGACATGGAGGACAGTGTGCAGGGCACTGGGGGCCGCCCCCTGCAGCCCCCACGGGCGCCCACCTGCTCCCGGCCACCCCTGCCCCCTGCACCCAGACTGTGCCGCGTCAAGGCCTCCAAGGCCCTGAAAAAGAAGATCCGCAGGTTCCAGCCGGCGGCTCTGAAGGTCATGACCCTGGTGTAGCCGAGGGGAGCCGGCCAGAGCCCCCCAGGCCAGGCCCAGTGACCAGAGCTCCAGGAGATGCCACCCTCCTGAGGAACCAGGGAGGAGGACATGTGGCTGAGGACAAAGTCCAGCTTATTCGCCTGTTTAACATGCAAACACTTCTCCTTCGTGGTCGTCACCGGTTTGTTCCCCAGAGTCACGGCTGGGAACGCCGCTGGGATCCTGGGAGAGGAGGTAAGGGGCGGGCGCCCTGGGGCCACAGTCCCCGAGCCTCGGGGTGCCTTTCCCCGCCCCACGCGCACATCCACAAAGAACCCATGAGGCGGGGGCTCACCAGCCACCCTGCCTGCCTTACGGAGACTGCTCCCAGACTCTTGTGTCCGCTGTCATCCAAGGCTGGTCACCTCTGTCCGGCTCTGCCTGTGCCCAGTCCGGGCACGGCGTCCCTCGGGGCACGGCTGCCAGACGGAGGGCTGGGAACCGGGCGGTGGGAAGCCCATGGTAAACCCTCCACAGGAATCAGCACACAGCTGACGTCATTTCCTTCGCGAGTCGCAGCAGTGCATTTTCCTTCCCCGTTCCCTTCGCACTTTGTGTTTCCCTGCCGGGCAGTAGGTGTTCAGCAAACCCTCATTCCCTCCATCCTGTGGCCACTCTTACCCGAGGGGGAAAACATTCGTGTGAATGCAGCCCAAGCTTGAGTTCCAAGACCCTTACGTGGAGCATAAAAGTGTTTTTGAAAAAAATAACGTTTTTCAGTGTTTATTTGTCAAAGAAATGTCCCTCCACTTTTCCCGGGGGAAGACAGGATTACAGGGAGGTACCTGCTGGGCCACTTTCTCCTGAATGACCCAAAGCTTCTCCTTAGCAGGGCAGGAGGCCCCGGGAGGAAGGGGGCGTTACTCCTGGGCCCTCGGGGGGTCTGGAGCCCTCACTCCTGCCCCCAGGAACTTTCAGAGGAAGACTAAGAAGAACAGCCAGAAGACTAGATTCATTAGCATTTAGAGGCATGGTAGGCACTAGTTAGGCATTCGTGTGACAGCTGGTTTCAGAGCCAGTCTAAGGAGGTGAGCATTTGAAGAAGCGGTGGACGCTTCAGAACTAAGACTCGGTCCACATAGACGGAGGTTTCTGAAGACAGGCGGGCCGCTCTCCGTAAAATCACAGATGCAGCCATTTCAGAGGGTCCCGGTCTGTCTGTGGAACTAAACCTCCCCAATCACATGGAATCAGCTCCAGCAGAGGGGAGGGGGCCTCCTGAGACTTTAAACCTGCGTTGCTGCTTAAAGAACAGCGTTAGCCCACCAGGGCAGGGGTTCCTTGTACAGACAGCTCACACAGGCTGTTTTGTAAGGGTGGTCCAACTCGCCACCACGTCAGTCCCACCCCTGCCTGGGTCCCTGCAGCAGCCCCTCCAGAGACATGGCCGGGGAATTCCAGGTCAGTTTCTCTAGTCGGCGTCCTGCCCTCGCTGACGTCAGATTTCCTAAGTGCTTTTCCCAACTGAGGGACTTGGAATGCGGACGGGTGAGTGCTGGCTCCCCTCCCCTCCTTCGTGAAAGCCACCCTGTCCCTGTGTACCACCGGACAGCAAACCCAGGCCCTTGCCCCTTGCCTAGATCTGGCAGAGTCGGCCCCCGACTGACCCTGTTTATCCTTTTCGAAAGCCCCCTGGTTTCCTACCCAGATGGCGGGCTCCACAAGGCAGACAGACAGGAATGCGGCCCAGCCCGGGGACCCCGGGCCTGTCTGTGCAACTAGCAAACCTCGGCGCCGAGAAAGCCAACCACAAAAACTGCGCACAGCGCCGCCAAAACACAACATGCGTCTTTGCACAGGACTGTCCTCTGGATCCGCCACCCTGATCGGTCACCAGTCTTCCTCCCTCTCCCTCATTCTCCCCCGACTTCCCCTCCCTCCCTCCCTCTCCTTCTCTCCCTGTCTCCCACCCCCAACCCCTCATCTCTCTCTCAACGCTGGAGGTCCAGATGAACACTCCGACTGGCCCAGGACCCCAGACTTCTTCCTCCCTGGTGCTCCTGCCCCTGGTGCTCTTGCCCCTCACATCTGCTCTCTGGCAAGTTCCGGGGAAATAAGTTTAACCCTAGACTCCAACTTTCCACCTGCCCAGGGCCCAGTGCCTTTGCCTCCCCACCAACTCACCAGGGGACACAACCCCGGGGGCCCATCCTGTGGGGCTCTTAGCAACAGGTGGCCCCCGCCAGCATCGCCATGACCTCCCTGAGTTCATGTCCTCTCTCACAAAACCTCGGCCTCAGCATGACGGGGGAAATTGGCCAAGTTGAACACGGGCCCCAATCTGCCTGCTTGCCCAGCCCGGTGCCTGTCCCCAAGGAGCATGACGAAGGGAGTGGCCAGGCCCAGACCCTCCAGCTGAAGAGCCAAGTGACCGGGACAGTGGTCGTGGTCACAGCTGTCCCCCGCAAGGGGCTATGGACACTGCCTAGCTCCCAGGCTCGCGCAGTGGCAGGCCCAGCTCAGCCTCCTGCAGTGTGAGTGGTCAGCTCCAGTCTCTGACCCCCTTCTCCAAGCATCAGCCTGCCCTCCGCCCCAGGAAGGGCTGGGGTCTGCCGTGGGCAGGCACCCGGGACACAGCTCTTTGGGGAAATACTTCCAAAGGCAGCGTCGGTGACGAGACGCCCTTGGAGCCAGTCCGCAAAGCGCCCAGTACTGCAGGCTCAGACGGGGCCGGTCAGGAAGGCGCTTCCCAGCATGCCCTGTGGCGCTCAGGCCGGAGCCAGGCCTCCACCACCCGTCCTGGGCTCGGGTCAGCCCGACGGGAGCGTCCTGCAGCCACAGGTTCCAGTCGGAGCTGGCAGGAGCCGTGGCGAAGCAGCAGAGCACCGCTCAGGGTGCGGTGCAGACGGGCTTCCCCGCGGCAGGCGCTGCACGCGTTTGCAGGGGACCATGGGGGACACAGACTGCCGAGGCGTTTGTGTGTGGACGGCCCGTCTACCAGTGTGCTCAGGTGATACACTGAAACGTGACCCTTTGACTGACGGGGTCGCACATCACCCACCTCACTGAGGGGGTCGTGAGGGTCGAGTCAGAAGGACAGCGTCCCAGGAGACCAGAACATCACTGTGTCTCTTTGCTGTCAAACCCTTGGTGGCTTGTCCAGGTCCACACTCCAAACAGAGGAAGTTTCGGGGCCCGGAGTCAGCTCGGCCCAGAGTGTGTGGAATGGAGAGTGGGGGGCTCGTCGGGGCTCCCGCCTCGCCCGGGTCGGAGGTCACCAGGAAACCGGACGGGAGCCGCAGCACAGAGTCTGCCTTCCCTGCTCTTGTCCCCGCGAGAAGTCGCTGAGGCCGAGGGAATTCGGATCCGCCCCTCGGTGGCCCCAGGACGTGAGAGAACAGTGGAAACCTGTTCAACGTGAAGACTGTACTTTACACCTAACTCAGGGAAAAGCGCCGGGTACGAAGGATTCCGGGGCCCGGCGGGAGAGGCCCTAGCGGCCTTGCGACACAGGCACGGGTGGGCCCTGCGGTCCACAGTGCACCGGCCCGGCCGGCCTGGGTTTCTGCGGCTAACCGTCACTGTTTGCTTAGCAGGTGTCGCCAAGTGCTCTCAGGGGAACCTTCCTCTGACCCTCAGTGGGGCCGGTCTGCCGGGCACGGGCACCCGCAGCAAGCTAAGGGGGGCGGGGCGAGCACACAGGTGGGTGGTGGCCAAGCCCTCCGACCTGTGCGGCAGAGTCTGAAGATGAGGGAAGGCCTTCGAGGTCACAGCTCAGGCAGGGAAGCCCTGTGAGGGTGACGGCCTCCTGCATACCTGAGCCCCCTCCCCCGGCAGTGGGTGGATGGCCGCCCCCAGGGCCACGGCTAGGAAGCTGACCCGGGGCAGTGAGGCCCCGCCGGGCCCTGCCTGTTCCCCCCCACCAGGCCCCAGCCCCCGGCTTCAGGCCCTGCCAGGCGGTGGGAACAAAACGCACCACCAGGCGAACCTGAGTGTGCGCCTGCTTCCTGTTGGCTGGCTGACATCTCCTATTTGAAGACATTTTAGATTTCGGAGTGGTTCAAACATCCCACAAATGCAAAGCCCCCCACGCTTAGCAGCGGGGTCTCACACAGGTTGCCACACTGCTGAGCGTCTGTGCATCTCAGGCCGTGCGCAGGAACGAGCAGGCCAGGACTCCAGGAAAGCCCCGCCCTCCGCCCGCTGCCCGCCCCCCGTCGCCGCCCGCAGCCAGGTCCTGAGGTCGGAAGGGGTCTTCCCCAACGTCTGCGCAGCGTGGTCCCAATGGACGGGCCCAGAACACCCCGAGGCTCCCTTTCGATTCTGCAACTCCTGTCAGTGGCGTCATCTTTGCTGGTTGCTCCTTCACCCAATGTGACGCTGAGATACGTGACAGTCACTGGCAGCAACTGGGCACAGGCGACCCATGTGCCCAGGTCCCCACATGCTCCTGGGGTCCGGCAGTCCCCGTGGCCCGGCCCAAGGGGCCGCCCACCCAGCCGATGACCGGTGTTCAGGCTGCACCGCCCACGCGCTGCCACAAGCCCCAGCCTCCCTGCGGGCGCGAGCAAGGGTCAGGCCACCATGTCCCTCCCAAGGGGCTGCACGAGTTCCCTGCAGCTGCTGAGACACATCTCGCACGTTTCGTGGCCGAACTGGACACAACTGGTCACTGAGCAGCTCTGCAGGGCGGAGTCCGAAACCGGCTCCCCGTGAGGGCCAGCTGTCTCGCCTCGGCCTTTTCCTGCCCCTCTCCTCCACCCCAGCCCCTCCCTCCCAACAGGGCAGCCACCGCAGGCCGAGTCCTTCCCACAGGGTGTGTGTCGGGTCTCTCTCCCCTCCAGTTCCACTCACAGACACCCCCGTGCTGACAGTGGGCCCCCCGACAACCCCTCCTCTCAGGTCAGCCTCCCACAGCTGTAACCCCTGTGCATGGGGGAGCCCCACGTCCACAGTTCCTGGGGTCAGGGTGGGGGCATCTGCGGGGCCGCCTCTGCAGCCCTGAGGGGAGGTCGGCTGCTCCCCCAACAGGGCGAGGCTCCTCTCTCCTCCCCTCTGGCCCAGGCTGGGTGTCACCCGACTGCGCGCCTGCCGATCAGATGGCTGCACAGCCTGTTTGATGCTGACTTCAGTGGGCGTTTCTCTGGTTACCACTGGGCTGCTGCCCGGTCAGCGGGCCCTCTTTCGTGAGTGGCGGACAGCGCTGCTCAGCCTGCCCTGCGTGGGTGGGCGGGGCCACACCGAGGCGTGAGGAAGGAGCTTCACCTGCTTGCCCTGCTCGGAAGGGAAGGTTCGGGCCTGAACTGGAGACGAAGGCCTCGAGAGAGGAGGCTTCTCCCGGACCAGCACTGGCTACAAACTCGCGCCAGTTTCCGTGCGTTCCTCTAGGATCAGGGCTCCTGCCGGGGCCTCCAGTGCGGTGTCAGCGGCAGCCAGAGAGCCACTGGTTGGGAAGTGGGTTCGTGAGCGGCTGTTCTTGTTCCATTTTTTTCCATTTTTAAAAGATTTTTATCTATTTTTAGAGAGGGGAAGGGAAGGAGAAGGAGAGGGAGGGAAACATCAGTGTGTGGTTGCTTCTCACAGTGATGTTCCCGCTGCTGGGGAACCAGCCCACAACCCAGGCATGTGCCCCAACTGGGAATCGAACCTGTGACCCTTTGGTTGGCAGGCCAGCACTCAGTCCACCGAGCCACACCAGCCAGGGCTCTTGTTCCATTTCAAAGAAAAGTTCTTCCAATATCTCACAATTTCTGCATCATTTTTCCTAGATAGGCCTCCAGGAGGCCCCGGGCGCCCTGCCTACAGGCAAACCCTCTGGTCCCCTCCCCGGGGTCTGTGCCAGGCTTGGCTTCTTTCACTAACCGGGCACCTGCTAGGAGCAACGGACGCCGGTGTCTGCATCCGAAGTTCTCCCCGCGCGGCAGGAATGGGAGAACCGTGAGGCACTGGACCCCGAGCAGTCCCACGCTTGTGGGCCCAGCCTTTCACTCTGGTGGGCGGCTGGTGACACGGGAGAGCCCGCCTCACGGAGCCCGCACGGTCCCTGCAGAGACCAACCGCCGTCACTGTTATGAAAGGCATGCTGCACCGTCTGGCACCACTCACCAGGCCAGGGCCCTCCGCTGTGGCTAGGCCTGTCCCTCCCCGTGGCCGGTGTCCAGGCCCGGACGCTGCTGCTGGTCAGCTGCTGTGTGCCCGGGGTTGGCTGTGACAACTGTTTCTCCTGGGCCACAGGGTCCCAGCCCAGTCCGGGGAGGGGCTGTGCCGAGCTTTGCTGATGGAACTGAGCTGCAGTCCCTTCGTGAGGGCAACGGAGGGTCACCGGGGGTTCCCGCCACTCTGCCCCGCGCCCTGCCCCAGGGCTCAGACACTGCAGAGCCTTTAGCTGTTTTCATACCGTCTGGTCTGACCCCTGGGCCTCACTGCCCGGCCAGTTCAGCCAGCGAGCCCGGAGGGTGGGGGCAGGGAAGGAGAAGGCAGCACTTCCCGCCTCACTGGGAAGCAGTGGCCTGTGCATTTCTCCTGAGCATTTCCCTGTGACCTGCGAGGACAAGGTGGAAGGTGCCCTGCAGCCCCACCCTGGCACACAGTCAGGGGGACAGGGAGGGCTGCAGCACCCTCTTGACCTGGGATCCTCTCCCACAAACGCACTGGTGCCCGAGGGTCACAAGCTCATGGCCCCGCAGGCTGGCTCCCTCTGTGGGGCCGCAGGCGATCACCCCGTGTGACCAGGCTCGTGGTCTGTTGTGCCTTCTCCACGTCCCGCCCCACTGGGAGAAGGTGGGTGGGCCTTCGGGCCATGAGGCTGGTGGGGGGCCACTCTCTCCCTCTGCCCTCACATGGAGGTGTCCCTAAACAACGCGTCCGCACGGAGGGCGGACTCTTAGGGGCGAGCGCCCCCGCCCGAGCCCATCCCTCTGGACCACACACTGGGCCCCCAGCGCCCCCAACACAAAACGCCCTGGGCTTTGTGCTGGTTTGTCACCAGCAGCACAAAATGGGCTCTGTTTCCAAAGGGGGACCCACCGTCCAGGGCTGTGAGGTGTCAGCGAGTCTCAGAGGGAAGGACGGTCCGCTGCACCCCCACAGCCCTCCCCCGGTCCAGACTCCGGACTGGGAGGCTCTGGCCCGGGACCCCAGCTGCGGAAGCAGGCTCGGTGGGCATGCACAGCGGGTCTGGGCTGAGTTAATGTTTACAGCTCTGTGAACCCTCAGAGTCTCCAGAAGCACACGTCCGGGCCTCTGGAGCCCGAACCCCCCCACCCCCCGCTGCCAGAGGGAGAGAGCGGGTGCCGGGAGGGAGGTCCAGCAGGGTCAGGAGGAGTTGGAGGGGCCTTCTGATGGCCATGCAAATGTTTGTTTTAAATAAACATTTTGGAAGTCAAGACCCTGAAGCAGCCGCAGGCCTCCATGCAGAGGCCCATCACTCTTGCTCGTCTGCAGTGTGTCCAGCACACGCTGCTCTCCCCAGACTTTCTGTGAGGCCACGGAACAGCGTCTTAACCCAGGGTCAGGGACAGACGCAGAGCACACGGGGACCCTTCTGAGAGTGGGTTCTGGGAAGAACATAGGGAAGGAGAGGGTTCAGAGTGGAAGTTCGATTTTCACTTAAGTGGAGATGTTTTCAAGCTCAAGAAAAGACTCACAAAAATAGGGTCATTTATTCAAATTTGGCCTTTTCACAGTACAATAAATTCATGTCGTGTTGAGAGCCAGTCACTCTTTTAAAGGTCACAACACCCCTTCATTCCTTGCCTCACTCTGTCTCCCCATGGGGCTCTGTCACCCGTCAGCTCAGGCCTTCCCTGTCACGGCATTCAAGGGCCTGTGGGGGAGACTGGCCAGGGACTGTCACCTCTGTGAGGTGACCCGTCTACCGCCTCCTCCAGAACAAGGCAGAGAGACCAGCAAGGCCACCTCCGGGTGCCCCACCCTCTTCCACCCTCAGGGGGTCAGGGTGCTCCCGGGGGATGAAGAGCACCCCACGTTCATCACCACAGTCGTGGGGCGTCCTCCCCTCATCGTCATTGTGACAGCACACCCCGCTCCCACGCGAGAGTGCACTGCCCTGGTGACGAGGCCTGACCCGCAGGGCCCGCTGTCTGCCGAGCGCCCAGTCTGCCCGGGGAACAGCGACTGGAGTCAGGGGCTTCCCCTGCCACGCTCTCGGAGGTTCGAGCTCTGCCGGCAGCCGGCCCTTCCCCGGGCAGAGTGAACCCGGGTCCCTAAGTGCCCTGGGAACAGGGGCTCCGGGGCTGCGATCCACTGCAGGCCCAGCAGTGAAAGGACTCTCCCCGTCTCACTTGGCTCTTGTGACTAGAGCCCTTGGACAATGACACGGGCCGTGCGTGCACCAGCTCCCAGCGGACCTGGTGAGGAGGCGCCTGATGACAAGAGGCAGGACAAGGACGCAGACCGGCATGCAGACAAGGAGCCACCATGACGGGCAAAGGCACTGGCAGGTGGAGACCCACAGCTTTTCGGCAACACCTGCTTGTCCTGTGGCAAGCAGGGACCCTGGGCACAGAGCCAACTGGGCTCCGGGGTCCCTAAAGTTCGGGGCCTGCTGCCGCTGCCTCCCTGTGTGTCCTCGGCCCCGGCCGGGGCACTGCCACTGCGCTGACTGGACGGACCGCCCGGGGGGTGGGGTCCACTCCGGGAGACTGGAGCCGCAGGTGCCGGCGTCTGCTCTGCCCAGAGGTCTCTAGAGGTGAAGGGGCAGGGTGGCTCTGTGGGGAGAGGCGGCGGCCCGCGCAGGGGGTGGGAGCCGTGGGGTGGAGCCAGTAGCGCTGNCAGACAAGGAGCCACCATGACGGGCAAAGGCACTGGCAGGTGGAGACCCACAGCTTTTCGGCAACACCTGCTTGTCCTGTGGCAAGCAGGGACCCTGGGCACAGAGCCAACTGGGCTCCGGGGTCCCTAAAGTTCGGGGCCTGCTGCCGCTGCCTCCCTGTGTGTCCTCGGCCCCGGCCGGGGCACTGCCACCGCGCTGACTGGACGGACCGCCCGGGGGGTGGGGTCCACTCCGGGAGACTGGAGCCGCAGGTGCCAGCGTCTGCTCTGCCCGGAGGTCTCTAGAGGTGAAGGGGCAGGGTGGCTCTGCGGGGAGAGGCGGCGGCCCACGCAGGGGGTGGGAGCCGTGGGGTGGAGCCAGTAGCTCTGCGTGGGGCAAGACAGTGTGCGGGGGTTTCAGCCGGCGTGATAGCCACGGCACCGGTACGGGAAGCCCATGACAGGGCCACACGGCGCCACGCATGAGAGAAGGTCTGCAGAGGGGAGACCGTGACGGGCCCGGACTGCCCAGGGGTCCCCACCATTGAGTGCAGGTCAGCTCTTCCCAGCCTCGCAGTGGAAGCTGCCCCAGCTGCAACCCCACACACAGCCTGGGCTGCCCTGCAGCCCACATCAGGGGTGACGGTGTTGACCAGGCCTGAGTCCTGTTCCCAGCCACGTCCATGTTCAGGCGGCATCTCTACTCTGCAGGCTCCCGTTGGCACTCTGCCGTGTCACCTGGGCACTGTCCCCAGGAATGTGGGGTCTTGCTCCCCACCCCCGCCAGGCCCCCAACAAGATGCCCCTCGGTTCACGGGCACTGTGAGGTCTGGGCAGCGCCACTCAGGCCACAGCGAGGAGAAGCTCGGAACCACCCCCGGTTGCTCTGAAGACAGCACAGGGCCAACACCCCCCGTCTATTCCCACCTGCTGGCTCGCCATTTTGCAGACCAAAAATGAGAGGACAAGCCTGAGAACTCGGCTCACGCTGTGTTCCAAAGAGGGCCAAGGAGACCTGGAGTTTGACCTGGGTTTGTAGCTCGATGTACGTGTGAGAGCGAAGCACTGAATGGTTATGATTGCGCCGCATTAACGTGATCAGTGGAAATGACAAAAGAAGGTCCGTTGTGGTGAAGCTGTGTGGCTCAGTGGGCTGAGCGCGGGCCTGCAAACCAAAGGGTCGCTGGTTCGATTCCCAGTCAGGACACATCCCTGGGTTGCAGGCCAGGTCCCCAGGAGGGGGCGCATGCAAGGCAACCACACACTGATGTTTCTTTCCCTCTCTCTCTCCATTCCCCTCTCGTTAAATAAATAAAATATTTTTTTTAAAAAAAGGAAGAAAGAAAACACATGTTTAAAAAAAAAAGGGAGGGAGCCAGTCTTTATCTAAAGGCCAGACTGCCTTGTGTGTTTGGATTCTCTTTTCTTCCAATTCAGAGGGGACGTGTTTTTCCTTCACCTGTCCCATCATTTCAAAGGAATGCGCAGCCATGGTGGAAGGTTCAGAAAGTCCTCCAGCAAAGAGCAAGGAGGAGAGGAACGGCGAAGCAGGGGGTGGGCGGGGGGGCGTCTGCCACCCGGGGCCCTGGAGGACCCTTCTGCATGGTCGCTGCTCAGACCCAGGGGCACCTTCCTGACTGCGAACGAGGCCCCTCTGGAAGAGAAGCTGGTTTAGAACAAGTCGTTCGCGTCAGAAGCAGACCCAGCCCCCCCCCCCGACCCCGGAACTCTGACTCCTGAGCCGGTGGTGTGGAAGCAGAGCTCTCGGTCACTAGAAGTGAAACCAGGACACATTTTAAGGCAGTGAAGGGAGGTGGGTTTTTTCCTGGACACTCCTCAAAGGACAGGGCCATTCTGGGAACCCACTTTCAGAAGTGTTTATGGGCAGCCATTAAGTTGTTTATGGCGCATTGGAGTAATCAGGTGTCCCGCAAACCCGAGAGGGACAGACAGTTCTCCCAACAAAACACTGTTCCCAGAGGCAGACAACCCCCAGGTTTGGGGGTGAGGTTAGTGGTGGCTCAGGCCAGGAATTCCCGAAGGGGCCCCGATGGCCAGGCAGGAGGGAGTAGTCTGGGTTGGTCTCAGTCGGAGGTCGGAGGCCAGAGGTCAGAGGCTGCCCAGGCAGCGGGGCTGGAGCAGGGAGTAGAGCTGTGTTCGTTGCTCAGCGTCCCCTGGACTCACACAGAGGGGGTGGCCCGTTTCCACCAAGTCTGGGCCACCAGTGCTCTGTGACCCTCCCTACATCTCGTCACTGCCCTGCAAGGAGCAGGCGAACTGTTGCACGGTCCCTTCCTCCAAGTTCAACCCCCCTAGGGCTGTGTGTCCCTGTGTTCTGGCCACAAAACCTTCAGGGCTCCGGTCTAGACTCACATGTCTTCCCATCTAACAGCGGGCCTGTGCCGACCACCCACGGGGAGTCCACGGGACCCTCAAGCCAGACAGTGGGCCCCTCTGTCCCCGGTTCCCTGTCCCTGCCCCGGGCTCTGGCAGTGCGGGCAGGTTCCGGTCACCCGCGGTTTGCTGTCTGCCTGCCTGCCCCCCAGCTGGGTGCCGGGACGAGCTCAGGAGCGTTTGCTGGGTGAAGCCAAACCCGTGACAGGACTCGAGAGCAGCTGGGTCCTGTGCGGTTCTGCCCCTCGGCCTCCGGGAGGGCAACCAGCCCCAGGCCATCCTCACTCGGTCCCGGCACGTGCCTGGTCCGCCAGCCCTGCGCTCGGATGGAGAAAGTTCCAGAGCCTCACAGTGTGTGGCAGTCCGGTCACGTCAGCAGGGCTGCCCTGGAGTGAAAGGGGCCCGAGTCCCGCAGCCGAGGGAGGGCACCAGGGTTTCCGCTCGCCTCCCCCCGCAGACGCCCACGCCTGGCCCCTAGNGTCACCCGCGGTTTGCTGTCTGCCTGCCTGCCCCCCAGCTGGGTGCCGGGACGAGCTCAGGAGCGTTTGCTGGGTGAAGCCAAACCCGTGACAGGACTCGAGAGCAGCTGGGTCCTGTGCGGTTCTGCCCCTCGGCCTCTGGGAGGGCAGCCAGCCCCAGGCCACCCTCACTCGGTCCCGGCACGTGCCTGGTCCGCCAGCCCTGCGCTCGGATGGAGAAAGTTCCAGAGCCTCACAGTGTGTGGCAGTCCGGTCACATCAGCAGGGCTGCCCTGGAGTGAAAGGGGCCGGAGTCCCGCAGCCGAGGGAGGGCACCAGGGTTTCCGCTCGCCTCCCCCCGCAGACGCCCACGCCTGGCCCCTAGGGACTCCAGGTGCGCGTCCCTGGGGACATGGGCTGAGGGACCAGCCTCACCCTCCCAGAGGAGCCTGGCCCTTCTCACCCCAGCACCGCAGCCCCCACCCTGCGGCCCAGACTGGAGCCCACTCCCTCACCCACACCTCGGAGAACGGCAGTCAGACTAGTTGTTTTTAGAAGGTTCTGTTTGCGGGCACACACACAATCACACCTTACTACAGAGACACCTTTGCACGGCGGGTCATTTAATTCTTCATCAAGTCTGAAGGCCATGTCCCCACCCCACCCCCCACCAAGCACAGTGGCCCCACACCAGTCAGGGCAGGCCTGCTGTGGGGGCATGAGCGGGCACGGGTGCACAGAATTAGGAGCACAGAGTGTGGGATGCGAGGGGGCCTCCGCCCACCGTGACAGGGGACTCCCTGTCGGAACCTGACCAGATGGGGCCTGTGACCCCACACAGCCTTCTTCCCACCTGGAGGGGGCGAGCTCCTCGTGGCCTGTGTCCTCGGCTCTTCCCTCACAGCTGCCCTGCCGGTGTCACCGAGCACTCGAATCATGACGAAATTACGCACGGACGTTTGCAGTAAACACCGAGACCAGCGGGTCTAGGCCCTGAGTGGCAGTGAGCTTCCTTCCAGGAAGCAGGCTCTGTGCATTCTTCTCGGCACACGGAGTCAGCCGAAGGAGGGACTCGGCTGTAAGCCCTCCTCCAACCCAAGAACGGTCCCTCCACCAAGGCCCGGCTGCCTCTCACCAAGCTGCTGGTTGGACAGTCCTGCAGGTGAGGGAGGGGTGGGCCCCGGGGCCTCACATCTGATCCTGAAACAGTGTCAACAAGGCGCAGGAACCCGGCAGGCATGGTCCAGAGACTGGCGCCAGGTGGCCAGTCCAGCGGCCCCGGCGCCGCCCACCCCACAAGGTCAGCAGACACCAGGTCGGGTCCCCGCGGCTCAAGGACCCACTTGGCTCTGGGCTGGTGGACCTCTCAGCAGGTTGTTTGTGTCCGTAAAAGAAGGGAGCAGTTATTCGCACCCCACGCCCTCAGCTGCCTGAGGTTTGTTTGTAATGAACACCAACCCGAGGTGCCCCGTCCACCAGTGGTTATTCGGGGACCGCTGACCTCTGCCCTGCACAGACATTTCTGTCTCTAACTACCGGCTGGCCAATTTCTTTCCCAAGTAGCTTTTTTTTTCCTGAATAGGCGCTATTACACGGAGGGGACAGGCTATACCCTCATTCGCTGCTGCCCTCCTTGTGGCTGCAAGGACATGGCTCAGCTCCTCTCTCTTCCTCTGCCCCACCCTTTCCTGGGTGAATTTCAGGGCCCTCTTGTCCCTAGACACCTTGGACGGCTCCACAGCACGCCTCTCGGTCATACTCCGCACAAACTCAGGGTGCCGAGTGAGGCACCCACGGCGACAGCTGGGCCTCGGCTTGCTCACGTTCGTCGTCACGCCGTGGCCCTTGCCGAGGCCCACGGCCGAGGGGCAGCGGAGAGCCGTGGCTGCCAAGGGCCGGAGGGTCCAAGTGGCATTTTCAAACTTTACATTTTTAACACAAAAGATGCTCCAAGAACCCTGTGACATTTATTTACCTGTCTACGCAAATGCTAGACGCATGCCTGCTATTTCCACAGATGGGCAAATAAACAAAGGAAGGAAGGAGGCCTATTCTTCACCCAGTCTTTGCAGGGTTTAGGGTTGGGGTCCCTGCACTCGTCAACCGGAAGGCGCCACCCAGGACGGCCCAGGTTGGCTCTGGGGGCCAGGCCCTGGGCGCAGCGGGCGTGGCACCGGCCTCTGAGCTGGAAGCAGGCTCCCGGCCAAGGTGGGCTGGTGGCAGTTGTCGGCGTGTGTCTGCCCGCTCACGGGGGCAGCACCCGCCTCTCCAGCGTCCAAAACACAGGCTGCTCGTCTCGCTACTCTCCCCACTTCCCCGCAGAGCTCTCCAAACCTGGCTCTGACGGAGCCATTTTCACCGGCGATCCAGCCCAGGAATGTGACCTCAGCCCTGGCAGAAACACAAGGCAGTGGAGGAGGCCCTGTTTGTCTTGGTGACAGAAGGAGAAATGGAGAAAAGCCTTTTGCAAAACTGTGTCTGTGGAAGTGGCAGAGCAGGTCTCAGAGAGGGGTGGGGTGGGGGGCCAGTTTCTCTGTTGGGAGCGGCCCACCGAGGGCCACAGGGGCGGGCGAAGCTCTGGGGCGGAGTGGGGGCGGGGGGCTGCCTGCCCATGGGGTGGGGATGAAGCCGTTAAACTCTCGGCAGCCACAGAGGAGGCTGTAAGGGCTGGGACTTAGGTGAAACGTCTACCCAAACACCCCTTTCTGTAAAGCTGTGGGGGCGGGGGAGAGAGTGCAGGATTTTGTGAGATCTTTTATAATTTGTCATCTTTCCTGAGGGTCACTGGTTTTCCCCAGTTTGCGTTTTGTAAACCCGGATGCGGGGTGGGGCAGGGCGGAGAGGGAGGACCAGCAGCGGCCCGGGTGCTGGGCGTGGCCGGAGGAGGGGGAGCCGCCGGATTGGCCGGCCTGGTCCTCCTGCCTTGCTCTTAGTTTGCATATTCATTCCTCTGGAGCTCGGTTTTTCAGCCGCTCTTCCGGGTTTCCTGTGATTTGCATTTTCCAGGGCTGGTGCTACGGGGCCAACAGGTGAGGGGCAGATAGGTGGGCACCTGGGCAGGACGGCCTCCCCCACACCCGCCGGCCGCCCCCGGGGAAGTTGACCTGCGGGAACTCCACACTGTGACCCCAGGAGAGGCAATCATTCACCCAGGGTATTGTTTCTGTCGAGAAAGTGAAAGGCTTTCAAAGCGAGAGGCAACCAGCGTTTACTCGAGAGTAATCAGAGTAGCCATTGGGGAATCGCTGATTCAGGCAGAAGCCCAAACAGTGTCCCATCAGGAGACCGAGGCGGGGCATTTACGAGCCAGGGAGGGGCACAGTTCCGTCCGCGGCAGGAAGGCGTTTCTACCGGTGCCAGGACGCAGCGACGCCAACTCCACACAGAGACTTTAATTTCCAGTCCAGCGATCACTCTCTGGTCAACTCCGAGAACAGCCGGTGGGGACACGAGGTCGCTGCAGCCCCGTGCAGAGGCCACCGTGCCGTTTTAACTTCCCGGGGTCTGAGGATCAGAGGTGCAGGGATGGTGGCCCCGGCTCCCTTTTCACGCGGTTGTGTTTCTATTACTGTTTACGTTTCCCTAATCACTACTTTCGTGGTTGTCCCCGAGCCAGCCACACTCCGTGGCTCATTCCCAGCGGCTGGGCGGCTCCAGGCTGCCAGGGGTGCAAAGACCAGGGGTAAGTTCCAGAAAGTACTGACCAGAAAGGAGAGAGGCTGGCCTGCCAGGCAGGGGTAGGCAGGAGGGGGAGCCCCTGCAGCAGTGAGCCCTGGCCTCAGAGCAGCACAGGCCTCGCTTGGCCGGGGTCATTTTAACAGGGTCCCAGACCGTCACCACCAGGGCACGGTTCGTGAGAAGAAAACACCTGTGCTCTCCTCGGCCAGTGAGCATGGAATCGGAGGAATCCCCGGCTGGCCTTTGGATCGCCTAGTGTGCGGTCACCGTGGGTCTGTGGGGCCCTGCTTCTCATAGAGGCTTGGAGCCCCCCAGTCACCCCAGGAGCAAACGCCCCCACCAGCCACGCAGCATGAGCTGGGCCCCGTGTCGAGACCCATTAGCAGAGGCGCACCGCTCATCCTCACTGACCATTGGAGGGCAAGGGCTCCGTGGAAGAGGGACTCAGGAGCGTCACAGAACCCGCCCTCCCCCAGCACCGTGCTGTGGGGTCCCCCTCTGACACCCCCTGCGAGCAAGGGATGGCCCACCCGGCCCCATCCAGGGACTGGAAATTCCTGCCCAGATGGCCCCAGATCGGGCCAGCTTCTGCCACGGGACTGCCAGGTCCCAGCGGGGCCACAGGGGGCATTCATGGGGTGCTTGGAAGTGAGAGCTGGGCCTCAGCGCACGCACACCAGCCACGCCTGTGTTGGCCGAGGGGGGTGAGAGACTGGACATGCAGACAGGCGATGGTCGCGGTAGAAACCAGTCCTGAGGAAGCTTACTAGACAAGGGCTTGGCACCAGCTGTCCTCAATGTGCCGGAAGCGCTGAGGGGGTCACAGACAGAGCGCAAAGGGGACTGGGATGACTCACCGACAGGGCGAGCTGGTCAGGAAACTCATCAGCCAGACCTGACAGACGTCCGTGGAACACGCCACCCGACCACGGAACACGCTCCTCCAGATCGGAGGTGGAACGCCCTCCAGGCAGCCCTCCCGTCAGGCCACCAAACACGTCTCCGTAAACTTGGAAGATTAAAATCACAATAGACCGTCTCTGATCACAATGCGATGAAGCTAGAAACCAACAGCAGAAGAAAAACTGAAAAATTCACAAATTCACAAATATCTGAGTATTTAAACTACATGTTCTTAAACAACCAGGGGACCAAAAAGAAATCACACGGGAAAAGTTTAAAATTTTTAAATAAATGAAAACTCAACATCTTAAACCTGCAGAATGCAGTCAAAGCAGCAGACAGAGGGAAAGTCATAGCAATAAAAGCCGACATTGGAGGGAAAAAAGCTTCCTTTGCTGAAGAAATTATTCTCTTTCCCTTGGATGATATTCACACCCTGGTCAAAAGCTAAAGGCCACAGCTCTACAGGCTCATTTCTGGGCTCTCAGTCCCAGCCCACGGTCTGCGTGTCCACTCCACTGCGCGCTGGGACCACACAGTGTTGAGTAATGCGGGTTTGCCGTGGGTTTCGAACCTGGGGAGTGAGATTGTTTGGTTATTCAGGGCCCCTTGCGTTTCCATACAGGCCTGAGGGCCAGCTTCTCCCCACATGCACAGAGGGTTTCTGCGACTCTGACAGAGACCAAGGTGAATCTGTGGTTCTCCTGGGGCTCGTACTGACACCCCAACAATAGTGACTGTGCCTTCTTCCACCCTGGGCAGCCAGAAGGCCCCATGCTGCATGCATTCATTCACAGGATCGTCCATCACAGATAAACCAGGAGAGACAGGACACACAGACACGGTTGCCAGGGTCTCCTCTGAGAGGGTGGGCACGTTTGGGGGCTCACCGTCTCTAAGTTCTGGGCAAGTTGTGGACAGGACACCCCAAATTTTCACTTCACGTGGGGCCCCCAAGTTACGTGCTTGGTCCTGTCTGTGTTTTAAAAGGGTTTGCAAGCGTCCTCCACGAACCATGTGGGCCTGACCAGGGCCTGGGCTGCTCCCTGCCTGTGACCCGACCCCATGACTAGGCCACTGACGAGTGGTTTCCCTGAAATGGGCCCCAGGAGCAGGAGTGGGGCCACCTACAGAGGGTGCACACACAGCTTCCCCAGAGGCAGGGCGCTTCAGGGTGACCGCTGCAGGTCGGACGGGGGCCAGGCCTCCGCACACAGCCAGGGACAGCCTCCTTGGCATCACGTCACCCTCGCGGTGGACGGACGTAGGAGATTTGATTCACCTCTGTTAATTCGAAAATCAAGGGATCCGTATCACAGTCTCGAGAGCGTTTTCTGGCCTACCGTCTTCCCTCCTTCTGTCCCAGGCTTGGCCCCACCCAGCAGGATGGGGGACCTCTGCAGGGCAGCAGCAACAGAGTCGTAAATGGAGGGAAAACACTGGACACAGTGGGAGGAGCTCCCGGGCTTGGCGGACTGCGTTCTGGCTGCGCTGTGCCGTCCCTCGGCCTGCGCCTGCCCCACACTTGCAGTACGGCAGCCGCCCACGTCTGGACTTCAACAACCCTACACCGGTCAGCACTGGGCGGCCAACCCACTCGCTCACGGTCACCGCCTGAGAGGTCACCCACGCTCCCCCGGCCTCCGGAGCCCCGGGCCTCACTGTTGCTCCAGGAGACCTCGTTTCTGATTCCTTCCCAGCTCTGCACAGAAGGGACAGGAAGGCCAGGGCTGGGCAGCGTGGGGGCCGCCCAGAGACTGTCTTCCGCAGACTCGCCACTGTGGGGAGACGTGTTATGAGTCACGAAGGGCTGCGTTTCATTCACATGAAGGATCTGGAAAAGGCCCGCTCCCTGACCAGGCAGATGCCCCTGAGACTGTGACTGTGTCCCTGTCCCAGCCCACGGGTGTTGAGGCTCAGCCTCTCAGGTCCTCCTTCCAGGAACGCCCCGGGGAGGAGGGCCCACTCCGCCCAGGGCGGGGCAGAAGTCCAGCGGTGAGGTCAGGGCTCGGCCCAGGATGAGGTCACATTCGGGCCCTTGCCACGGGCGTGGCAGGGGAGTACAGTCCCAGGAGGGAGCCTCCTGCAGGAAGTAAGAGTGAAATAATGCGGTGACGTGGTCCCGGTGGCTCTGAACCCTTAGTCACTCCTGCCTTTCAAAATCCGCCTTTTAGTTAAGCATGGCTGCGCTGAGGCCTTGTTAGCCCGTGTGACGGGGCGGAGAGTGGGAAGGCGTTGGGCAGAAAGCCGGTGCGTCCAGCACCGAGCAGGTGGCACGGGAAACAGAAGCATAAAGCCACTGATACTTGGCTCTAAAATAGGAGAGAGTAACGCTTAGCAACGGCCCACAAAGTGGGTGCGAGGTCCAGGCGAGGAAAACAGAGCCAGTGAAGAGACCAGCATCTACAGAAACGGAGAGGCGTTCTGCTGTCGGAGGGGAGCCAGCCTTTCCAGGAGGCTGCGAGGGAGCCACTGCAAGGGCCCTGCACGGGGACTGTGGCGTGGAGGGCTGCCCCGTGTCCTCTCTCCGTCTGCCCCCCTTCCTGCCCCCACAGAAGTCGGGGCTGGACACAGAGCCAGTGTGCAGAGATCCTGCACTGGGCCAGGCCCGGATCTGCCGGCCCACAGACTGGCCGGTGCTCCCAGCCACTCAGGCAGCTGCTCAGGCCACAGGCCCTGCAGAGAGAACGCGAGAGTGCACAGGGCGAGTGGGGTCACGGCCTGAGACAGAGCGAGATGGGGAGGGGCAGAGACAGAGAGAGGGGGAGCCTCTTCGTGCTCCTGGGGTGGGAACCAGTCAACAGCCCACGCTTCCCGGGGCTTCGGCCCTGCCCACCCCTCGTGGGACTGACAGGCCTCCGTGGTCAAGCTCCTTCCCCTGCAGTGTCCCCAGCTGTCCGGTACCGGAGGGCGGACAGGGCCCCTGGGGAGGTGTCCGGCGCTCTCAGGGCTCCGTCCCCTCCGCAGCGCCCCCTGCCGTGTGGGCAGGAGTCTGTAAACGCAGCAGCTTCCCGGCTACGCCGGCAGGCTCCTGCCCCCAGCGCACTGAGCCCCGCGTCTGAGTCCCTTTGCTCCTTATCGACAGCGGTTAACCCCCGACGGCAACAGTTCCTGGTCGCTGGTGGAAAGACTCGGTGCCGTCTGCAGTCGGCCCTCCCCAACGGGCCAACAGCTCAGTAAAATGCAGGTGGCGCCACAGAGGTCCTTGTGTGAACGTGGACACACGGATTCTACGGCTTCCGCGGAGAAGCCGGAGGCCCGGAGGCCACCCCTTCCGCACCAGCCCCGCCGAGAGCTCCCGTGGGCACAGGGACTCTCACACCGTCAGCGGGCAAGGCCACGGGGCCAACGGGCCACGGGAAACAAAGACACAAGTCTACAGAGACCCCTAAAAGATTTATTTAAAATCTGAAGTTTACCAAGGAATCGAGGAAGCAACCCAAAAAGGGGTGGAATGAAGTTTCGGGCTTCGTTCCCTCCAGACCTGGAGGGAGGCCAGGCCCCCGAACCCGCCCTGAGCGAGTGATGGGGACCAGCCCAGTGACACAGGTTCATCTGCTTTTCCTGTTTCCACATGGAAACTGACAAAGGGACCCCCAAAACAAAGTGCCCACAGGAGCCCAGCAGCCGAGAGTCAGGAAAGAGGCTCCCCACCCCGGGACTGGGTGCTGAGCCCGGCCAGTCGCTCACAGCCTTCGTCTCACGGGTGCTGGGAGGCTCCTCCAAGGCCATGGTCAGCAGCCACGTGCCTCTGCGACCCTCAGGCCACACGAGCTGGTCCCGGGGCCTCTCTGAGTTCTGAAACCACTCGCAGCCCCTCAGCAGGAGGCGGCCTGGGCCCAGGCACACCCCGAAAGCCGCAGGAAAGCAAGAAAAAGCACTTTTCTGACGTTCCCATGGGACCAGCAGGAGCGAACTGGAAAACCAGCTGCACAGCTCAGCTCTTCAAGGAACCATCTAGAACAATGGCAGTTCATCAACCAGTCAAGTTGGAGCCGCAAGCAAGTCCCTCTTCACATCCGAGAGCCAAGGTCCACCCGCTCCCCAAGATCCCCTCCTGACTCGGGGCCCCCAGGGTTGGCAAAAACTCACCCGATCACGCCACCAACGCACCAGCCTTCCCCGGGAAAACCTCATGCTGACGAGGGCCAGCCCGGGGCTGGAACGAGGGCCTGCGTTCCGGAGCTGGAACACAGATGTGGGCCCCTGGGGCTCTTCCGGGCTTGGGTCTCCCAGCCCCGTCAGCCTGCCTTCCTTCCACAGGTCCTCATGCAGCGCCTGGGTGGGGACTTGGGGGGGTCAGAGAGGAGAGTGCACCCAGAGAGCATGTGCGTGTAGGGGTGGGTGTGTTCTCGTCTCAAGGGTGGGGCTTCGAATTGCTGCTCCCACAGACGACACTTCTCTTTCGACGTGGACACTTAAAACTGAAAGATGTTGTCCCAGTGCAAAGGTCCCCACGACCATCAGGGCTCGAAGCGGGGCCCTCCTGGGGCTCAAGTGTGAGACCCGAGGCAGACGCCACGCTGTCCCAGGGACTCACTGAGGGCCCGCGTCTGAGGGCCACAAGGGAGCTGACCGCCGTCTCGGGGGGCCTAGAGCTCAGCCTCCGTGGCCAGGCCCCTTCTGTGGGAGGACAAGGCCGGTCCCACCCAGGTCTCTTCTCCAGAGCTGCTCCTGGGAGACGGGAGAGGATCAGGCACTTTCGTCAGAACTGGGGGCTCCGCCAGCAGCGAACGACAGGCTTTGCCTCTCGCTGGGGAGGAGAACACGCCCCCAGTGGATGCCGGCTTACCTTTCCGGAGGGCAGAGTGCCACACCCAGCGGGTGGGGGCCAGTCTCACAGCGGGCCCCTCCACCATAGGAGCCTGAGAGCCCTGTGGCCCGCTGGGCACTGTAGTTTCAGCTGCAGAGCCTGAGGCTGCTCCAGCCCGGCTTCCCCAAGAGCTGCCCAGGTCAGCCCTGCTCCCGGCTTCCCCGGGAGGGGCAGAGAGGGGTGGACGCCGCTGCCCCCAGTGGACCCTGGGCAGGCAAGGTGGGGACTCGGTGCATTTAGGGCCCCGCCCATCCCCAGGTCTGAGCTGTGGAGACCACAGGAGGGCCCGGGCCCTTGCGGTGAAAGGAGGTCGCCCACGGTTCTGCCCATGGCCTGGACCTCAAATGAGGGCTGGGCTCACTGCTCCCCTTTCTGCTTTGCCCTGGAGCTCCCTTCAGAGACACAGGCCAGGAAGAGGGAGGTCTCGCTGTCTCCATGTCCAACAGGCCCAGAAAAATCAGCTGCTGAAACACTCTCGCCCCACATGCTCCTCCATCTGCAGGCCTGAGAATCGAGCCCTGAGACACAGCCCCCACTTTTCATGAGCTTCCCTGGGCCCAGACACTCCGTCACCGCCCCCAGGCGACAGCTGAGAAGCCAGGTCAGTGTCCACAGGAATGCTGGCGAGGAGGCCAAAGAGCAGTCCCAGGCCCGGCCGGACGCCGCACCTGTGTCGGCCGTGCCCAGAACGGGTCCCTGCTCCATGTCCACCCGAGAGAGCAGAGGCAAATGCGCACTGTTCACGACCTGCAGCAAAGACAACACAGGCCCCTCGCTGCCGTCTGAACCGACCACGTGGACAGCGCTGGGGGAGCCAAGCGAGGTGGCTTTGTCCAGTTTCCCTGCAGGCGTGTAGCGAACTGTCTCCTGCAGGCGTCGAGATTCGAACCCACATACTCACAGTGAACTACACACATGCACATACTCACTACGAACACACACGTGCTGTCGGGCAGCTTTTTCACTGAAATACGTAAATCTGGCACCTGTACAAACACTGTTTTCCCTTATTTATTTTTTATTTTCTACTAAATGTTTTCTGTGTGGTTTGTCTCCTCGGTCATTGTCCAGAGGACGCTGAGAAGCTGTAGGAATGAGGCCTGACTTCCTCCCCAACATCGCAGAACGGGACTGCGCATCGCGGGGCAGAGCCCGGGCTCCCTTTGCTGCCTGGACAGAGCCCAGGAGAGTGACCTCCCGGCATCCACATTGGCTGGTTTTCCTTTTTTTAATGACACACAGAATTTTGCTGTTCTATATTTTATTTGTGCAAGTTTACTTTAATTCAATAGATTACATTTTATTTAATTTGAACCATTGCGTTTCTGACGTCCGTTGTTTTTCCAAACAAGTTTTGCAGGAGGGGGCTGTGTTGCTAGGCCCACAGCAAAGAGCGCGCCATTTCGGCAGAGAGTGCCACGCAACCTCCAGAACGGGAGCCCTCGCGCCTCCGAGGCCCGTGAGGGGTCTGCACGTGCCCTCCCCGGCTCAGCCCGGGCCTCCGCCTGGGCCCACCCACGCACAGCGGCTGGCGTGACCTGCTCCAACAAGCAGGCCTGCGTCATGCTGGGCCAGGCACTGACTCTGCCAGCGGCCGCCGGAACTCTCCCTGGGGGAAGCGCCTCTCCCGTCTCCCACGTGTTCGGCGACGTTTCTTCCTTCCTGACAGGTCTGTGTGTCAGAATCCGGGGTGTTGTTGCCTGTCAAAGTGCCTCCTCCGTGGGCGGACCACCTGCGCTGCTTCCTGGCCAGGACAGCTTCGTCCTCACCGAGCAACGGCGGCTGCTGTCCTCTTCGTCCTCGAGGGTGGGGCTCCTCTCCCCCCAAGCGCCGGCAGGCTCTCCCTTCCCCCTTGCAGCACTGCGTGGTCTCATTGCTCAGAGTTAGCCTGTGCGAGGGCAGCACTTAACTTTGCTGCGAGACCTGAAGTCCATGCCCTGAGGCATTTTCAAGCCTGTGACCTTCGCTCTATGCAGCCTTCAGCCTGCAAAGAGGCATTTGAATTTTGAAACAACGAAGCAACAGACCTTCTGCTGTTAAGGACGTTCTCTTCCAACGAACTCAGTGGACACTGCTTTCCTTCTGGTGCAGGAAAACGCCCCACACGGCACCCCGGGTCGCCCAGCTCACAGGGCTCGGCCACGCCCTACACCCCGTGCCCATCCCAACACAGGGTCGGGAAATCTTCTGCAGCCAGTTATTTGTGGGCTTAGACCGCCACCTGCTGGACATAGGGGCAAACATAAAACCAAACCAAATACCAGGCTTCGCCCACAGAACCTTTCACTACAGACAAAAATAATAATCACCCTTGGTTTGGGGACCCCTACAGCGTCTCTGGCGCTGTGGTCGAAACTCTCCACACGGCACAGCCACGCAGGGCCAGGCATGTCAGATGAGGGCCCAGGGGGCTCGGACGCCGCACAACCCTGCGATGCAGCAGGTCCCCGTCCCAGAACCCAGGGCCCCCGTTGCAAAATGAAAACATCGATGTGGAGCCGATGCTGAGTAAACCGTGTCACGCAGGGGAAATGCCACACGAGCCACAGGAACACGTCCCCTGCACAGACTCCGAGCACACAGTCGAAGGTGTCGGGCTGGCCAAAGGGTCCATCCAGTC
The DNA here is from genome assembly GCF_014824575.4 of Sturnira hondurensis. Taxonomy (NCBI): domain Eukaryota; kingdom Metazoa; phylum Chordata; class Mammalia; order Chiroptera; family Phyllostomidae; genus Sturnira; species Sturnira hondurensis. The sequence continues at coordinate 11,017,783 of NW_028072798.1, read as the reverse complement.
TTTTCCGTAAAATAAGAGATGCAGCCTTCATTTTCACCAACAGCTTTATAGACTTGGACAGTCTGAGTGTGTCGGCTCTCTCCCACGGGGCGGGACGCTGATTATTCTCGGGGAACGTCTCCATCTGATCGCTGGCGACTCCGGCTGGTCCACCCAACCGGGGAGCACCGTCCAGCGAGGATCCTACACCAGGAAACCTCACAAACCACCGCGGAGACGTTCGGTAGATCGCAGCGCCTTCTCCACACACGGCACAAATACTTTTTTGTGTTTCAGTTGCATTTTTACCTTTCTTGAAATAATAAAGCACAACATGCAGAAATGCTGCATGTTTCCTTCCATCTTCAGTATTAAAAGGGCTGCCCAAAACTCCAGCCATTTTGGTAAGTTTTTTAAATGCACGCTGATATGACAGCTGTCACAATACAATCTAACAAAATCGTTTTGAAAGAAATTAAAGACAACTAAGTGCTTATTAGAGCCATCTTACAGAAAAATTGCCTGAACAAACTTTTTGGCTGCCCCAATATTTATCTCCCCACAATTCCGCATTAGATGGAGGCCCTTTTCTAACTACCAGTAAGACTGAGGTATTTTAAGTACCCTTAGAGGTAAGTTCCAAAACCCATAATTTACAAAATTCCCAGCAACCTGCCCCCAAAAGTTTCCTAAGTCTCCCCACAGTTCTCAGTGGGCATCGAACGCTGTTTATCTACATCTTGGGTGGGGAGGAGATTAGGTTAACCTCCTCTGATACTTTCGCTTAACCTACGAACAAAGCTATCGCACTCTGAGGGAGTTTCCAAGCCCCTGGTTGGCCGCTGTACTTAATCCAAGCAGCCTGATTAACTGAAGGGTTCAGGAGGGCCCACGGGACTGCTGGGAGCCCCTTGATTCAATCAGCAGATGAGAGGTGGCCGTGGCCCCTCAGGGGCTGTGCTGTGGGAATACCCCCCTCTTCCCATTTCCAGGGCACCGGCTTTAAAGCGGTTTAGATGGTAAACCAGACAGGCATCTGCCATCCAGTGGATATTTTTTGTATTTAAAATCAAAACAAAACAAAACAAACCCTTGAGAACCACTGGGCGGCCAGACTGGAAGAGGGGAGACCAGAATGGAGCCACCGAGCCGGCACAGTGCACTGGGCTACCTGCCAGAGGAGGGCGGGCCGCCCGGGGCAGGTCCAGCTGGCTCCCACAGCTCCAGAGGCCACTGCGCCCCTCCCCCAACGACAGCTCCCCAGTGTCTCTGTGTCCCTTGCAATAGTGTCCTATGTCATGGGACAGCCCTTGGTGACTGCAGGCCAGGGCCGGAGAGTGCGGGGACTCGGAGCTGCTGTGCCAGCTGCCAGTCGGCGCGCTGTGTGGGGGGGGGGGGGGGGGGGGACGGACCCGTCGTCTCGTGCAGCCAACGCTTCCTACGGGCCCGCTGCGTGCTCCAGCCCTTTGGGTGCACTGACGGACCACGCAGACCCTGGTTCCCGCCCACGCAGAGCTCACACTCTAGCCAGGAATGTAGAGAATGAGCAAAAGATGCAATAAATAAGGAGCATTACCAGAACCGGCAGGCGGAGGAGCAGGAATTAAGCAATCGCCCCGTCGTTCCTGTACAGAGCGCGCTTGGCGACAACCGGACAACTGCAGCTGACGAGGGGAAACTTTCAAAAATTTCCTTTTGGAAAATTAATTTCAGCAAATTATTTTGAAGGAATGTCCAAAATAAGAAAATGCAGCTCCTAATCTTTTTCTAAAAGGGTGGCCAACCGTCGAAGAGGTTGGGTGGCAGGGGAATGAGGGGTGGGCGGCTGCGGCAGCGGCTCTGGAAGCCCAGCATCAGCCTCAGTGTCGCAGGCGATGGCAGAGGCGCCAGGGTCAGTAGCAGGGTGCCGCGTGGGAGCTGCCCCGCCGACCTGTGCCTGGGGCCAGGGGCAGAGCCAGCTCAGGACCCAGGCCTCCTGACCCCTGGGCCAGCCTCATTCTGTTCCACAGCCCTCACCTGTCTCCGTGCAGGTGAGCAAAATCCGTCAATACGTGAACTCATATAGCAAATGAAAGTTTGAAATGTGAACAGACACTCACCTCTGCCCACCTCACACCATTTCATAGGGGGTTTGCCACACACGGCACGGCGGCCCACGCACAGTGACGCTCGGCACACTTCACAGGCCCGGGCTGCTTCATCAGCACAGAGCCCTCCCTGGGGGTCCTGTCACTCTCGCCACCTCGGGGCGAAGAGACCGAGGGAGACACAGTCTGTGCGCGGCAGCACAGTGCAGAGACGTGTGCACGGGAGCCACTGCCGGAGTCAGACTCCGCCCCCCACGCAAGAGCCTTCTGGTAAGAGCTGCTGATGTGACAGTGATGACTGATGACGAGGATGACAGTGGTGACGGTGGTGACAGTGGTGATGGTGATGGTGGTGACGGTGGTGATGGTGATGGTGGTGATGGTGGTGATGGTGGTGACGGTGACAGTGGTGATGGTGGTGATGGTGGTGATGGCGGTCACGGTGGTAATGGCGGTCACAGTGGTGACGGTGGTGGTGTTTAAGTGCAACCTGGTGGCTCCCTGCTACTGACTAAACGGACTACAGAGGAAAGAGCATTGCCGAGGCTTCCGAACAAAGTCAGATACTTGGAGAGGAAAACGTCTGAACCGAGAAGCCGAGCTCTGACAGCTGGAACGTAAACTTACCTGCGCGGTGATGGGCACGGCGGACAAAAGAAGGGACTCCCGCGGAAGGCACTCGGAGGTCCCGAACTCGGGCACTGGGTGAGGACCCGCCCCCCGACAGGCGCAGCGGCGGGCTCGTGCTCACTCTCAGGTCGGAGCCGGCGGCCGGGCGCCTGAAGGGCCGCTCTCTTTCCGGAGGACAAACACCACACACCCGGCCCTTCTCGGTGGGCTTCCGAGCGCGGGAGGAGTGAAGTCGCAGCCGGGCCTGGGGGCCGAGAGGCTGCGCAGGGCGGGGGGGGGGAAGGAGCGGGCTCCTGGCCCCTGAGGTCAGGCGACCGGAGAGAAGCCGGGAAAACACGTGCGGTGGCTCCTCGTGCTGCCACCAGAGGGCGCCGTGACCGCCCCAAGCCGGGTCGCAGGTGATCTGCAAGATTCAAACACAATTCTGTGTGACAAGCCGGGGTATTTACAACGCAGCTGGTCTCAGTTCAGAGCAGTACGACCTGGCACCACAGTCCCACAGATCCGTAAGGCAGTGCTGGTCCTTAAAAAGCACCCATTTGTCACCCCAGATCAAAGTCTACCCCATCTTGTTGGGTTAGTCATTGTGATCGATGTTTTATTTCTGGCCTCTCTCAGACTCGCAGTCGACCCTGTTCAACATCAGCAACAGGTGTGTCTGTGCCCCTGCTCGGCCCTCGGAAGCGGCCGTCTGTGCCTAGTGTTCGCCTACTGCTCATGGCCCCTGGTGGTGAAAAGCGAGCTTTCGGGCTGGGTCCGGGCACCCTCGGCCACCCCCACCCCCGCTCGGAACAAGGATGTCTATCCCGCAGGGCGGGGGGCCTGGCTCCCGTGCACAGCACCTCACCTCTGCTGGACACAGCCCCTCAGGAGGTGAGGTCCAAGGCTGGCAGGCATAGCCAGGCCGGGAGGGGACCCAGGCCACCGGACGTGCTGCTGGGAGCCCGTGCAGGACGTGTGGGGGAGGTTGTCTTCATCGGCTGAAATCAGTGTTTTCACAGGGCAGGATGTGCAGCCCCCTCCTGCCCGACCTGCTGCAAAGAGCTGGCCTTAGACATGGCCTTGGGGGCGGCTCTGGCTCCCACGGTGCTCCCATGCCCCCAGCCCGGGGTGGAGGGCCTGTGCGAACCAGCAACAGACATGGGAATCCGACACAGTATCCGACAGCTGGCCCAAGGTCTGGGCCCCTTCGCAGGGCACGGCCACACTAAGTGTGCCTTGTGGGTGACGTCGGGGGTGTGTGAGCGCCCTCGGCCTGTGGGGTGCAGGGGACACACCCCCAAAGCCTTGCAGGCTGCCTGCAGGGGAATAGGGTGGGGAGTGCCTCAGGGCTGCCACCCCTCCCTCATGGAGACCTCAGGGGCAGTTGTCCCAGCCACCCTGTCTCCTCTGGGTCCAGCTTGCTCACACAGCATCCACACAGCGTCCAGGCGGCTCATCCCTTCTCTCTGGCTTTTGCCCTGTGGCTCCCAAATAGTTCGCCTACTTTTCTTAAGGCTCTTTGGGGGACTCCTAGAGCCTGGCACTGATAAATTGCTAACTTGGCACTCATTCTACCCTCGCTATCTTTACTTTTCTCATACATGTTTCAGTGCTTCACTCCTCCCTGTGGACTCTGGAATATTCACTCCATCTGAGTTCCTACTTTATTAATCCGCCCTCCGAGCATCCAACTGTGGGTCTGTGACTCATCACAAGAAATGCATGTGTTTGGTCTCCACCCTGTTTGTGGCACAGAGCTGCTGAGTGACAAGCGGGGACTCTGCGAAGCACCTGAGCGTGGGCTCTTTGCCAAGGGAGACAGCAAGTGACCAAAGGCTTGAACCTCCATCCCACGCCCTGACCTCTGGGAGGGGAGAGGGGCCAGAGGGTAAGTTCAATGAGCAATAGTCAGTGATTCCATCAATCGTGCCCATAATCGATGTTTCTCTGCCTCTCCCTCCCCCTCTAAAATCAATAAGCGTGTCCTCAGGTGAGGATTATGGGGGAGCTTCCGGGTTGGTGAGCGTTCAGACGGCAGGGAGGGTGTGAGGGGGTGGGGGGCTTGCAAGGGTGCGGGGCAGGTGGCTCTGCCTCTCTTCCCCCTCCGCTCCTGAGGGGCCTGCTTCGTAATGAGCCAGCAGTCCCGAGAGTGTCCAGAGTTCAAGTGGCAGAACTGGTCTAGCTGGTTCCCTGGAGGGGTCCTGGGGGCTGCCCAGCTCCAGTCTGTGTTTGGGAGCACAGGGCACGGTGACCTGGACTTGGCCTGGATTCTGAAGGGCGGGGGCGGGGGAAGGGGCAGGGAGTGGGGAGGCAGGTCTCTGGGGACGTGTCAGACAGGCCTGCCACCGCCTGCCCCTCGTCCACTGCGTCCCCCTAGCAGCTGCTGCAGCGTCCCTGGTTTGGAACCTGAAATCTCACCTGCTTTTTCCACGGCTGCTTCCTCCTCTGCTCAGACGTGGTTCACGCGGTTGCTCTAAGTTCCTGGCCAGGCCGTTTCCAGAATTCTGACTCGGATTGTAATACCGTTCCTTTCAGGGCAGTGCGGCGCCCAAGTGAATCTGAAGAAGGCGAAGCCCTCCCTTAAACAAGCGGTGTGCACACGGTGCTGAGAGGCGGTTGGCTCCTCAGGAACCACTATGACACACAGGCCGTCCTGTGTAGAGCATACAAACTCTTTGACCAGGAAGAAACAGAAAATTTTTTTAGTTTTCCTCCCCAACGCTGGAAACTCTGAGTCACTGGGCACAGTATTCTGTTATAAAAGTACGTCTCGTTTCGCGGAGACATGATCTTTGAATGCATTCCATCCCGCGTCGGCCGGTATTTCCCCTAGGAAGGATGCGAGGGGGAGGGGGCGGTGCTGAGCTTCTCTGAAGGCGGAGTCTAGGGACTTACCTGTGGGTCCGAGCACAGAGCAGGTGAAATCTAAGAAGCGTCTGCCAGCCACTTTCCCTCACAGGCCACGCAGGGCTCCTGCCCCCATGGCGACCCCCTCTAACGCAGGCAGGGCGGTCCCCCCTGTCCCCCTGTCCCGCACCCCCCACACTGGGCTGCAGGTGCCGGGGGCAGGGGGCCTGTGCTGGGGGCTCAGCTACTCGTGGTGGGCGGGGTGAATGAACCCTCCCCCGATGTGGGGCGTGAGTGGGAAGTGCCCGAACCCCCCAATCGCATTCCCTTTCCCTTCCCTGTTGGCAGTGACAACAGCCACTTAACCGCATGTGACATCCGTCCTTGAGGAAAGTCTGCTCCATGGGGGCCTGCAGGACGCAGAAGCTGAGAACTGGCAGCAGACGGAAACGGTCTCTGCGAGGAACGGTTTCCGAAAGCCCCACAGCTCGCCGCTGGGCGGGTGGCTCCGTGGGTTAGACCGAGGTCCCAAGCGGCCAGTCTGTGGGTGGACCCTGGTCGGGCGTGTGCAGGAAGCAACCGCTGAGCGCAAGGTAAGTGGGTCAACGAGTCCGCATCTCTCTCTCTCTCAAGATCAGTGTTTAAAACAGCGTTGTGTGAATTCAACATTTACAAAAATACCCAAGGCCTCGCGGTTCAAGAACGTGGTCACAGAGCAACAACCCACAGCTGTTGAAGGCCCACACCCGACCCACCTCGGATCAGAAACGGGAAGCTGAGGGGTGGGAGGAAGGTGTCCCTCACTCAGAGCTGACAGCCGACAGGCCAACAGTGAAGAAGCAAAGCTCAAGCTAAAAGGGCCTGTCTTCCATCGGAGGGGTGGGAAGTCCACATGAGGCGCCTGTCACCCTGCAAGGGCATCGCAGTGGGGCGCAGGGGACGGGGGAACAGCGGCCTGGTGACAGCAACGCTGCTGGCACGTGGTGGGCCCCCTCTGCTGGCCGGCAGAGGGCTGCGACACGCGTTTCGAGAAGACCCGTCGGTGACAGGTGACGCTCTCCAGGCCGGGCTGTGGCAACCAGATCTCCCCGGGCCTTCGCCCCTGGGAGTTCCTGATTTCCTGGGATGGGCCTCCGCCTCAGCCTTCCCACCCCGGGTGGGTGGGAAGAGGTGGGTCCCATCTGGTCGGCTGTCTGCGTTGGGTGAAACTTCAGCCGTCGACCCAGGTAACGTTATTCCCGCTCGGTGAGGAGACAATCAACGGGCCTCCCGGTCCTTTCTCCAACCCCCGCCGATGCTGAAAAGCCTGGCTTCATCGCCGCAAGGCAGTGCTTAAATTTCACTTTGAAGTCTTTCCACTTGAACGCTGGCGCTTACCAGGGTCTGATGGCAGTGATAAGCCACTCTGTCCTGAAGCTGGAAGCGGCACCCTGGGCTCCTGGCGCCGGCGGAAGGCAGAGGCACCCTCATCCCGGATGCAGCCCCTGTGGCTCGTCTCCTGGCTTGGCGGGTCCCAAGCCAGGTCCATTCCTAGAAAATGTTGCCGAGAAGTCCACTGGCCCAGGAGAAACCGGCCGTCCCGCTCCCCGGGCTCCTGCCCCCGACTCCTCCCTGGAGCCAAAAACTGGAGACAGAAGCCAGTCTCCGGGGGAGCAGCTCCTCGTTTGTGCCCCTGCACTCCACCCTGCCTCACCTTTGACCCTTGTCCTGGTGATCCCTGCCACCCTGATCACGAGAAACAAGGAGTTAAAGAGGGCATGTGTGAGGTTAATGTTTGGGATTGAATTGTGTTCCTTCCCAAAGGAAGACATGTTGACCTCTGAACCCCCAGGACCTCAGAATGCACCCTTCACTGCAGCTGTGAGCGGACAGGATGGGGTCACACTGGAGGGGGACCCAAGGGGACTGGTGTCCTTATCAGTAGTGGCAGAGAGACAGGCACAAAGCAGACAGCCTTGTGGTGACAGAGGCAGAGATTGGAGTGGGAGTCTGCAAGCCAAAGGTGCCAAGGGCGGCAAGGGGTGCGGGCCAGGCCAAAGCTGGGAGAGGGAGTGGCCCTGCCCACGCGCGCACTCCCGGCGGGCAGTCCCGGTCAGAGCGGTTCAGGAAGGCACACACTGGGCGACCCCAGCTGCACTGAGCGTCCTTCCCGGTGAAAAGTCATGTTTTCCACGCACAGGCCAGCTCTCTGGAAGAACCATGGACGGAGCAGGGCACATGCGTGAGGTCGGTGTGTGCCGGCCGCCCTAACCTTGTCTTCTGGAGTCTCCTTCCAGCATAAAGTCCAGATACTGTGATGAGTTCGCTCTCCTGGCGTTGACTGGCAAACGTCCTGAGGCAGCTCCGAGCTGCTGGCTCCTGATTCCGGTCACCCATAGAAAGGCTACCAGTCCATCCAGACCTGGTCTGCCCTCAGCTAGACCGGGCCACACAGCCCAGGGACGGCCAGGGGGTGTCTGGATTAGCCACTGGGGCCACGGTACAGAGGACAACAGGCTGCACAGCTTCAGACAACCAAACCCCTCCCCTCCTCACAGTGTAGTGACCATGAGGCCAAGGTCAGGGCTCCGCAGGGCCGTGCTGCCTCTGCAGGCTCTGGGGGACCACCCTTCCCACCTCTGCGTACCTCCAAGGGACCAGCAGTCTTCGCTTGTAGACCCGTCACCCCGAGGTCTGTCTCCACCTTCCTCTCCCTGTCCAGCTCTGTCTCTTCTCCTCTTGGAAGGCCCCAGTTGATGGGTTGGGGCTCGTCCTACCCCAGCCTGACCCCATCTTAACCAATCATATCTGCAAAGTCCCCGATTCCAAATTAAGTCACGTTCATGGGTAGTGAGCATTAGGACTTCAATAACACCTCTTTCTGGAGGACACAACAGAGTCCTTGGTGATCGCTATCCAAGGCTCCAAGTGTCCCCACTGGCCCATTGCCACCCCCTTACCAGCGGGAGCCCTCCCGGCTGCTGCCACTGTGTGTCCTGAGTTTCCCAGAGCACCCCGAGTCTCCTGTGAGTGCTCACACCCCAAGAAGTGCTCCGGAGCCTGACTGTGGCTCCTCCCACTGCCCACACACAGCTCACAACCTTCTGACACGCTGACGTCTCCACACAAAAGTCACGGTCCCTCGCAGTGACTGGGGATGTTCGGACTCTGGTCTGAGCCCTGCAGAGAGCTAGTGGGAGATGGCGAGAGGGACCCTCAGGCCTGGGACAGGTGCCTAAAATCCTCCTGCCCCCCACAACCCCTGATGCCTGCACTGTCTCCACAGGTCCGCCTTGTCCGCCGGAGTGTCACAGAGTTCCGCCCATGCAGCACGCAGCCATCACCGACTGGCTTCCCCCACTTAGCCACATGCACACCAGGCTCCTCCGAGTCTCGCTGTGACTCAATGGCCAGTTTCTTTCTGTTGCTCCATAATCCACGCCCCCCCGCCCCCGCCAACCATCTGGACGGACGTCAGGATGCTCGTCCAAGTCTTGGTGATTGTGAACAAAACTCCTCCGAACGGGGAGCACAGCGGGTGAAAACCCCCACTTATCGGTGCAGGTTTCTCTGTGTGGCTGGGATGCGAGTTTTCAGCACCTTTGAGTGAATGCCAAGGAACGAGACTGCGGGACCGACCCCTCGGTCAGAGGACGTTCGGTTTGGGAAGGGCCCGCCCACCCTGTCTTCCAGACTGGCTGCACCCCCAGCGGTGGGTGAGGGTCCCAGGGCCTGGGCGCGGCACACTGAGGGGTTGTGCCGGCGGGCGCTGTGCGGGCTCGTCACCCAGGGAACGCGTAGGAAGGCAGAAGGGAAAGTGAGAGAGGACCCAGCCCGGCTAGAGGCGGGCATCCATCCGCAACTCTCCTTGTTTCGTGGAACTACAGCACCGGTTCCTCGGCACACTGAGTGTCTTCTTCCTCTTTGTTAGTTCTTATTATTCGAACAACCGGTCACTTAATAAAACGACAGGCCAAAGCAAGCAACAACCCTGGTCTCTTCCTGTGTGCCGTGCATTTTAATGTCGTTCCCAAAAATGCATTTACATTCTTGTCTGTGAGCAAGTCAGTTTTGGAAACGACCCCTGTCTTCCTCCTCCTCCTCCCTGGCTGGGAACTTCACACCTTTCTCTAGGGAGAGAGCTCCGTGAAACCCCCAACTAGAAAGGTTAAGGGCCATTCGCTGTATTATGGCAGTGCCGTCAGGTTCATTGCCTCGCCTGGAATAAACATCACACAGGACGTGGCGACAAAGAACAGCGCGTGCGGTGGCGGCCCAACAAGGCAGCAGAGCTTCCTGGCGGCGCCGACGCCGCTGCGCGCGCCTCCCGGCAAACCGGGGCCGACGAACCGCACCTCGCCCGTCAGACGGCGGCCATGCGCCCCCTGACGCCCAGGAGCTGGGGCGCGGAAGGGGCCCCGGAGTAGTGGTTATACGAAGTAACCTGCGCCGTGCAGTGGCGGCTCACACACAGCAACCTCCTCCCTGGCGCCCAGGCCGCTTTTCTCCAAGGGCCCCGCGGGGATGGCGTGAGCCACGGTGGCCTCCGGGCTCCGCGGGCCCCAGGGGCGGGGCGGGAGGGGCGGGGCGTCGGCGCCGGCCAATCCCGAGCCCTAGCGCCTCCCCCGCCCGCCCTGGGGTCCCCTATAACCACCGTGCCCCGCGGGGATCCTGCGGGACCCGGCCGCTCCCTGATCCCCACGCGGAGCCAGCCGGGCACTGATCCTGGACCCCGAGCCCGATCCGGACCCTGACCCTGACCCTGACCCTGACCCCGACCCTGACCCCAACCCTGACTCGGACCCTGCTCCTGACCCGAACCCAGACCCAGACCGTGACCCAGACCCGGAACCGTGAGCCCAGCCCGGACCCCAGCGGAGATCCCCAGGGTGAGTGCGTCGGTCCGGGCGTCGGGCACCCGAACGGGGTCCCGAGGTGAGGGGCAGCACTGGGTTGACCCGCAGCTCCCTGGCCGCTGTCCCAGTTTGCGCCCCTCGGTGGCCCCCAGAGGGTTCAGGACCCTCCTCCCGGCCCTCCCCCGCCCCCGGCCTCGCCTCCCCTGCTCAGCCTGTCCCGCCCCCGAGGCCCCTGCGCCCTGAGGACAGTGCCGGCCCTCTCTCCTCTTGCCCTGGACGCACGTGTGGCCCGTTCCCGGAGCGCAGGCTCTGGAAGTGGCCTGGGACTCAGCGGGGAGCTGGAGGTGGGCTTCCCCCGGCCCTAGGCCTCCGTTGCCCGTTTCCTGCGCTGCTGCGTTGCGCTGGGGAAACCTCAGGATGGGGGAGGGGCTGCTCTGCGGGGCAGCAATGCCCAGGAGGACTGGAGCCCCCACTGAAGTATGGGGGTGCTGGTGTGGGGGCCGTTTGTGGGGGAGGTTGACACAGGTGATAAATGACATCTGAACATTTGAGCACGAAGTTGGTATATCCTCTGCTGTGAGGCGGGTCAAAGGTCCCTTTTCTCCCTCTCGGAAAATAAGGCCGCCGCCCGAAACCGGGGAGCCTCTGTGCGCGGGGGGCGGGAGTGCGGAGTGTCGCCCAGGCTTTCCCCGGGGACTGTCTGTGCGGCTGGGCCTTTCAGGCGCTGCCAAGGGACGGCTGGGAGGCCTGGACGCAGGCCCCTTGCTGTGGAGCCTCAGCCAGAAAGGTGACAGGAGACAACAAGTGACCAAAGTCAGTGGGGGTGCGGAGCAGACCAGGCCAGTCCTTCTAGAGGAGGCAACCAGGCCAGGACGGCGCAGCCCGCCCATGGGGGTGTCCTACTGGAGGGGACAGGTGTGTGCGCCCGCTGGGCTGCATGCCTGACAAGAGCACGCTCTGTAAGCCGCACACACCCTCCCTCTCCCAGTCCAGTCCTCTCGGACTTCACAGGGATTTCCCGGTGGCTAGGCGCCTGGGGACTCAAGGACACAAGAGACCCCAGCCACCGGCAGAGCTGGGTTTGGTAAGCAAAGTCAGGCCTCTGGGGTGTTTTTGTCAGACTCCGGCTGGTGGGCAGGTGTGAGGTCTGGGACAGGGACCCCAGAGATGGGGCCCTGGGTGAGGAGGTACAGTGCCGGGGCCCCTGTGGGGCCCCCCAGAGTGGAGAGCGGCTTCTCGGAGGAAGCCACCCACCCCAGGCTGTTCCCCTGCCTGTGGCCTGTGGCCTCCTCTACTCCCGAAGGGGATGAGAGATGTGGACCCGAATCTCCAGAGGTGCAAGGCCCCAGAGACCAGGGCGGGGCTGGTGGCCTGCCCGCCCAGGCTGGGCGGGGCCTGCTCCCCTGGGGCCCTCCCCACTTTAGCCCTTACTCTCTCTGGGGAGTCTTTCCAGCTGTGCACCCCGCCCCAACAAGTCCCTGGGGAGGGTCTGCGTTTCCTTTCTCCCGGAAACTCGCTGCCGGTGCCAAAACATTCGCTGCCAGCTCGGAAGAGCACAGACTGGCCCGTGCGTGGGGTGCTCAGTAGTTCTGCTCCTGCGGCTGGGAGAGCTCCGTGTCAGGGCTCAGGCTGGGAAGCGTGGCTGCCCGTTCTGACACGCGCGTGTGTTTGGTCTGCACCCAGAGGTCCGTCAAAAGGCCTTGGGGGTGTTTTCCTGCCAGTGGGTGCACCCGAGTAACCCGGCAGAAACCAGGGAGGGGCGGCGGGGGTGCACCTCGGATGTTGTCTGACGCTGCCCAAACGCTCCGCTGGCGGTGAGCAGGGCTGTCTGTCTACATCACAAGATGCTGCACCCGGCCGGGGTCTCTGCGCTCTCTGGCTGGTGGGTTCCCTCCCAGAACTGAGACTCAGTGCTCCTGTGACACATCACCCTTCAGACACCGCCTGCCTGGCACTCTGCACCCTACAGGAAGTTGTAGTTGTCACTCACAGAAGTGCCGTGGTCACCAGACTTAGCTCTCCTCCCATCCTGTTGCACGTGCGACATGACCTGGGCACCCAGTGGGGTTGCGGCCTGCGGAGCAAGGAAGGTCACATGTCTGCCCCTCCCAGGAACCACCGCTGCGCCCCACCCCCCGGCTCAGCCCCCACCAGGTGCCACACCTGTCTGCGTTGGCACTGGAGCCGGCCAGGCTGAGACAGGACTTAGCTCTGAGCCAGCGGAGAGTGACAGTCACAGCCACAATGCAGTCCGCGGCCAGGCCCTGGAGTGGGCGCACTCCGGTAGCAGCCCTGCCAGGCTCACAGGACCCGCAAGCAGTCGTGACCGGGCTGTCACCGTCCTGCTGATAGCACCTCGTGGGGCCCTGCCTTGGTCCCCCGCCTTGGGACAGCATGCGGGCTGCGGAGGGCCCAGCCCTGGTCCACCGCGGGCAGGCGTCCTCTTCCCACTGCCTGCCTGCCCACACCCGTTCTGAAGGCTGTGCCTGGAGCCGGTCACCAGGTAGACCAGTCCCCAGTGGGAGGTGCCCCACCTGCCCCCCGCCCCCGGGCCTGCTGTCCTCCTTCCTCAGGCCTGGGTGGATCCTCGCTGCCACCTGCCACGGAGGCGCCGGTTCCTTCATCCTGATGCGCCTGCTGAGGGCACCTCAGCTCCCCACGAGTTTGCTGGCTGCTCACCCTTGGGGCGCTTCCCGTGGGAGGGGTGCCAGCCTCAAGACGGGCGCTGCAGCCGGCATTTGGGTGGGACCAGGACACGTGCCAGATCTGCGCCCAGGAAGCGGGGTCAAGCAGGGGACACAGGACGACTGGTCACCCCGCTGCCGCCTCCTCCCCCGTGACGGGCTTTGTTGTCACTGGCACTAGTGAAATGTCATGAATGGTGGTGTGTGTGCGCTTTTAAAAGTTGAACTCGATAGCCCTGGCCTGAAGTTCAAATGTATTTTAAGTCGTTCTTGAGTCCTTGCCATGAACGTCGACCTGGGCTGGTCATCTCTGTGAGGCTGCTGGGAAGGGAGCAGGCTCCCGCGAGGCTCTCCTCTTGTTTGCAGAGGGGCTGGGCCCAGCTCGTGTGTGGCCGCACCGTGGGTCCCCGGCTGCTCCCAGGGGGACTGGTGGAGAGCTGGTGTCCAGGACTTGCTAAGTTGAGGCTCACACACACTTCCCAGAGGAAGGATAGCTGGGGGTTGGGGTGTCAGAGCCGGGACCCCCTTGGGGTGCTGGGTGGGTGCGGACGGAGCTCAGGAAGTAGAAGTGGGCCAGCCAGGGCAGTGTGGCCCCAAAGCTCAGCATGCCCTCCCCACGGAGCTCCCCGCTTTGTGCCCCTGACCCCTAGAAAGCCCCGTCCAGGCTTTCACTTCACAGACTGAGGGTGGACCCCACAGTCAGGGGGTCCAGGGGTCCATCCCAGGGCCCAGCAGGGAGTTGGTTCTTCAGCCGGCGGCAAAGGGCCAGCTGGGCAGGAGATGGGGTGTCCCTCCCGGACATCAGTAGGGAAGGGACCGCCTCACACCTGGGTCCTGCTGGGCGTGTTGACACCTGTCCAGCGGGGGCTGCTCTGACCCAGCGCCCCCTTCCGCACAGGTTACCCCGGTCTGCACGTTCCCAGTGTTAAGTCCAGAAAGCCCGTCTGGCCCCTTCTGTCAGATGGGCCCCCCATTAGTTCTCTGTGGACCCAGCTGCTGCTGGCCGGGGACACCCCTGCCCTGCATGCGCTGTGGAGGGGCACACCCAGAACCCCCCTGGTCTGGAGCCTGCAAGGCCCCTGAGGACCCAGGACCTGGAGAAGCTAACTTATGCGCCCAAGTTCAACTGCTTGTACGTGGCCGGTGGGGGCGCAGGTCACCTGTTGAATGCAGACTTCTCTTAAGAGTGTCCCACACGGAACACTGAGCACGGAGGGGCACTGCTGTAGAAGTTAAACGAGTAAACTGGGCAGGACCCTTGACGTGCTTCACAGTGATGTTCCTAGATGGAGTTGGCCATGGCCACGTGTAATGCCAAGTGTGTTGGTTCATCGCCATTGACAGTGCTTCCCTGCAGGCTGGGAGCAGGGGAGCTACCTGTGATGGCCATGAGCTTGAGCTCTGAAGAGGGAGCACGTGGTGAGCATGATCATGAGCTCTGACCCCTGCGGGCCCTAGGCACCACTCTCCCGGACTGGGTATTGGGGCGTCTGTCCACGTCGAGGCTGCCTTTGCCCGTCTTTCCCTTGGCCGCGTCTGCCTCACTGAGAGCCTAGTGATGGCCTCTAACCGAGCCAGGTATCACTCTGTTCCGTGGGTCTTTATCGAGAACTTACTACGGCCAAAGCCCTTGTCAAAGCCGTGGGGACCTAGTGCAGGATGGAGAAACCGGCTGGGGATGTGCTTCGATCCGTCTCGTGATGGGTCGTGGGCAAGAGACTGGAGAGGCCGCTCAGCCCAGCCGCGTGTCACTGGAGAGGGGCCTCCGAGTGACCTTTGAGCTCACGACAAAAGCGGACGGCTGGCCCACTGATCTGCACCAGCGGCAGCCCGGGTGGAGAGCGAGCCCCTGCGAGGTGCCGAGGCAGGTCCGTGTGGCTGGTGAGGCAGCGGCAACCGGCATTTCCCTCAGGCAGCGCGCGGGCTCCAGGGCGAGGACCCCCAGGGGATGCGGATGGGACGTGGGGCGGGGTGGGGGAGGTGTGGGGTTTTCTGATTCACTCTGCTCCCAGTACGGGGGATGCGACCCCAGTTCAGCACTTCCGTTCCGTGGGTGCCCGCTGGGCCCATGTGTCTGGCTGCAGCACTGGGCCCTGAGGTGTGGTCCCTGGGCAGTGGCGGTAGAGCCACCAGAAAGTCGTTGGAAGTTCAGACTCAGGCCACTCAGAGCCGCTGGGCCTGCCCTGAGTTGCTGTGTCGCTGTGAGCCCTCAGGTGACATAGGTGCACTTAGTGTAGGGGACACCTCGCTGGGGTGGGGCTGCTGAAGAGGCCAGATGTGGGCCATGCTGCCCCCCCAAATGTGGACCACAGGGTGCTGAGAAGTCCCCTGGAGGCAGAGTGCGCAGGGAGGTGTGGGGACTGGGGTCCCTGGGGAGCCCCTCGAGGAGCCCCAGGGGACAGAGAAGCTGTGGACGGGAGGCAGAGAGGGAGGCATCCAGGGGACAACAGCCCGAGCTGCACTCCTGGGCACAGCGAGCAGTCTGGGGTGCGCACTCCCGCCTGTCCTGGGGTCAGGGGCACCCGCCCCCCGAGCCTCGCGGTTCCGAGGGGCCTCACGGAAAGGCAATGGCCTCGGCAAGAGCGTTTTCATCGCTGAGAGGTTGTCAGTGACCAGGAAGAGAACGAGTGTTGTACCTGCCTTTTTCCACTGAGTCCTGAGCAGTCCACCACTCACGGCCCTGATGACGACCCCCTGAGGTTCGCAGACCCCCTTTCCCCACGGAACCTGGCAGAGAGGCCCAGGCGCAGGCGCACTGACACCAGCCGGGCCGTGGCTCCTCCCCGGGCCTCAGGACTCGGCTCGGGACAGGCAGGCAAGGGCTTCCCAAGGACCGGGGTTCCAGCAACCGGGAGTGGGCATGGGAGAGCCTTGGGTGGAAGCCTTTAGACCCGCATTCCGGGGTCAGCTCCGAGCTTCAGTTTCGAATCTGTAAGAATAGCCCTCCAGCGAGTGGCTGAGAACCACGCTGGCCAATGTTCCAGCCGTGCGACAGACACTTTTAATTCGGCCAGGCACGTGTACCACAGGCCCGGACCTGCCCCGGACAGTGGGGAAGCAGCCGTGAGACGCTGTGGAGCTCTTTCCAGTGGAGAGATGCAGAAATCAGGGAAATGTGCAGAGCAGCGGGCGGCGCTGGGGAGGCTGATGGGACCGGGCGTCAGGGCAGGTGGCTTCTGGAGGCAGCCAGGGGCCAAGCCCGCAGAGGTGCTGGAAGGAGCTCCGGTGCAGCGCCTGCAGAGGTGCTGGGGCCACAGCAGGCGCTGGGCGATCGGCCCCGGGCAGCAAGGCGGTGGCGGAGGAGGCGGGTCCTCTGGGAGCCCGCTGCGGTTGTCCAGGCTGGACAGCAGGTGGCCGGGCCAGGTGGGGGAGGCAGGAACAGGGCGGACAGGTGTGGCGTGTTGGGATGCGCAAGCCGCCTGGACTTGGGCGGGAGAGGGGGAGACGAGGGGCTTGCGCATTCGTGTCCTGAGCGGAGGGCAGGGTGGACTGTCTTTGCTGAGGGGCTGTTTTGGTTTCCACTTACGAGAACAGCACCCGGCAGCCTGACATTGGGCTCAGAAACGTCTCCCAGATGGAACGAGGGGTGCCCTGAGCCGAGTCCCAGCCGGCCTGGAGGAGCAGCTCGCTGCCCCTGGTGCCCAGGTCCCACCTGCCCCTGGTGCCCACTCTGGTGCCCAGGTCCTCTCTCTCCCGTGGCGGCAGCGTCCCCCGTCAGACGGAGCCTGGGCCACACTTTCACCTGAAACCACCCCGAGTGGCCGCGGCTGCAGGGGGCCACCCCTCAAGGGGCCCTGGCGGGTGGGGGGCCCTGTGTGTAGAGCATTTAAAATAGGAATAAAGTGCACCGAAGGCCAGTCTGCTCTGTGCTGTGGCTGTGGCGATTGTGAGCCCTGGGGACGATGGGACAGCGCCCCACCCGGGGGGGGGGGGTCCCCCAGGCTGGCAGACCCTGTCTCAGCCTTGTTCTTGGTGGCAGCCCTGCTGGGGCTCATGGGGGCTGGCGGGGCTGTGCCACACACTGCCACTCAACCCACGAGGCAGCGGTCACGGCCTCCCTCCACACCCCAGGCCACCCAGCTGCCAGGGGCCGCAACCTCTTTTGCCAAAACCCACTTTACTTCCCAAAGTGGGTCTTTGCCCTAAGCTCCAGGCTCCTGTGAGTAGAGGTAGCAGGACAGCGTGGGGTCTAGAGGGGTGTTCGTGGTGTGTGTGTGTGTGGAGAAAAGAGACAGTCACACGCTCTATTTTGAGGACAGGTGGCACTGAGGGCAGGTAGGCTCTCCTGCAGCCTAGGTGTGAGAGGGGTGGGATCTCGGGGGGCTTGTCCGTCTGTCCTTCTGACAGCTAACCGCCTCATTCTGGGCGGGCACCTTGAAACCCTAATTAGCGGGGTGGCAGTGAGGCCGGTGTTCACGCAGGGACTGCCAGCCACGGCGGAGGCGCCCAGGCAGGAATCCCAAGAATCTGCTGAGCGGCCGAGCTGAGAGGGGAAGGAACTTAGAGGGCCGGGAGGCAGGGGCGCCGCCCTGCTGTAATTAACCGGCTCCCCCCTTCCCTTTGCCCACAACCCCCTCCTGCGATCCAGCAACCAAGAGGCCAGTCCCCACACAGCGGGATCTGGGGTCCTCTGCCGTCCGGGCCACCAGAGCTGGCGACCAGGACGGGGGTGCACCCCGAGTCACTCCACCCTGAGCAGCAGTGTCCCTCAGACAGGGGCCGGGCTGCCAAGCCTCAGCGTCTCGTGCCTGCTGTGCGGGGGAGGACACAGCCTGGGCCACTGCCTCGAGGCAGTGCCAGCCACAGACAAGCACACGTGTGCGACATCTGCAGTGGAGCCGCTTCCCGGGGGGAGGAGCCGCTTCCCTGGGGGAGGAGCCGCGGGCTGCAAGACACCCCGGGTCAGTGGCTGAGTGAGCTGCAGTGCCCCTGGGGACCGCGCCCCCAGGCCCCCCAACTCTCGGAGCGTTCCCGTGGCCCCGAAACAGACCCCACGCCGACGTGTGCCGTCCCCTGCAGCCTGGGCCGCTGCTCTGCCTGTGGGCGCTGCCTTTTCTGGACATTTCATGGCTCACAGAAAACACTTGGGGTGGCTGGCCCCTCCCTGGTGGGCGCTGTTCCTTCCACCGCTGAGCGGAGCCCCTGTGTTGTCCTGTGAGCCCAGACTTCGCCAGCTGGCGTTTCTGCGGCTTTAGTTTGAGACATTCCGCCACTCCGTCCTCACTGTGAGAAAGGAGCGGTCACTGTTGTCCTAACAGGAGCACTGGCGACCTTCAGTCAGCAGGTCACAGGCCATCGAGCCAGGGAGTCGGGCAGCTGGGAGCACGAGAGCTGGGACACCACCAGCCCTGGTGTCTGTCCACTGGGCTGCTTTGCCTTTGCCAGAATTGTTGCATTGCCGGCTAAAGGGACATGCGTACGTCCCGAGAAGTGTAGCTTGGCATTCTCTCTGGAGAGGTGGGGGCGGGGCTGCAGCCCCCAGGTCCCCGTGTCTGCGGGGCAGCCTGGGAGGAGCCCCAAATCCAAGTGGGGCAGGGGGCGGGCAGTGTGGGCAGACAGGGCAGGGGGAGGTTTCTGCCCCTTCTAACCCACAGGGCCAGACAGCAGGGGCATCGCGCGCGTCCCCGGGAGTGTCCATGCTCAGCCTTCTGGCAGCCAGTTCTCAGGGCTGGGCAGGTAGGCGGTGACCTGGGGCTATAAAAGGTCACCCTCAGTTCCTGCTACTGAGGGGACTCAGCAGCCTGTGAGGGCCTGTGTTTGGGCACTGGTGCGGCCCATGCTGTGACGTGTTTGCTGTGACCAGGTGCAGGAGGCTGAGTGTGGGGTGGGGGTTCCCCTGCCCCCTTCCATCTTCTCGGGGAGCCTCAGCAGTGCCCCTGGTCCTGGCATCCGTGTCCAGGGCTTCGGTGTGGCCCTTTCCCCTGGTCCCCGGAGAGAGGGACGTGGCCCTCCCGTGAGGGTGTGACTCAGGCAGGCGGAAGGCCGTCCCTGGCGGTGTTTATTTGCATTCCGATCACCCTGCTTGGTCCCAGCCTGTCCCAGCCCTGAGTCTCGTCCTGGCGCCGGGCGGGAGGGAACCTAGCCACCACTCCCGCCGTCCTTCCCAGGCCAAGGGCTCCCCAAGGTGCCCGTCCTTGGGGAGCCTGCAGCTGGGCGAGTCTGGGGTGCAGTGCACCCCAGCTGTGGTGGATGGAGGGGTGGGCCAGACGTGGGCCGATACACAGGGCCCCGCCCCTCTGAGTGGCGAGCAGGCAGTGGCTGCCCCTGACCAGGACTCTCCTGCAGGACACCACAGAGGCGGCCCATCCCGACGACACCGGGGACAGCACAATGACCGTGGAGCACAGGGACGTCCTGGTGCAGCTGCCCACACGGGAGCGGCTGCGGCTGGTCATGGGGGTGAGTGCCAAGGAGAGCGGGGTGACGTGAGGGGAGCGGGGTTGGGCAGGGGGACAGCAGGAGCTGTGGGGACCGCTGCCCTTCCCCCTCCCACAAGACCGTCGAGCCCCTTGCTGGCACTGCTGGCCTCCTTGTGCGATGTTTGTTCCCCTCTCCCTCTGCAGCCACAGCTGTGGCCGGGCCCACCAGTCCCCACAATGTCCAGTGTCCTGGGGCTGAGCGCTGACCGGTCCCCAAAGAGCCGGGCATCTTCCTGGGTTAATTTTGTTCCAAGGGACCCTCCCCATCTGGACCCTCTTCCTGTGGTCGGTCTCAGGGTGGGGTGGACCTGAGTGTGGCTGTGTCCCTCCTGGGAGCAACGCCAAGGGGCACCCGATGGTCAGACTCTCAGGGACTGCGGGCCACCGGAGCCTCCTGCCCAGAGAGACAGGGCACGGACCTGCCCTCCTCCGAAGGTGCGCTGGGGACTGAGCAGCTGCATGTGCGTGCCCCCTGCCCCTGCCGGGGTCCTTCTCTTTCATTCTCCACCGTCCACTTTCGGGTCCTCCAATGGCGGAGTTTTCTCTCCAGGTGTCGGAAACCTCAACCGCACCTGAGTCTTCCAGGAGGCAACTTTCGCCAACCTCCCCCCCCGCCCCCCCCCGCCCCCCACACACACAGTGCCTGCCCTCTGAGGCCACCCGTGGGCTGGGCCCTGGTCGGCTGCAGGGAGGGGCCTGGAGTGTGGCCCAAGCCGTCCTTTCAGGAGGGATGTGAGTCAGCAACCCATCCGCTCGTGGACTCAGCACCCGCGGGAGACACCTCACCTGCGACCCCCAGGCATCCGGCTGCTGACGTAAACGTCTGGGACCCAGAATTGCTGGGTCCCAGCTGGGGCTCCTTGGGGCGTGGTCCTTTCCACTTTCGTCGGTCATCTGAGTGGAGGCGCAGTGGCTTCCCGTTTACCTGCTGGCGATCTCGGGCTCGGCGGCCCCCCCCCAGCTGCGGACGGGCTGGCCGTGCCCCGCACGCAGACGGTCCTGTCTGCACCGTCCGCTGCCCAGGGCAGCTCCTTCCTCACGCGGGGGCGCCCACGCTCCGCTTCAGGCTCAGCCGGGAGCTCTCGTTCGTTCAACTGTGCACGTGGGGAAACTGACGCCCGGGGTGGGCGCGTGCTCAGCCTGGTTCTGAGGCCTCTCTGTGTTCTCCACTGCCCACTAGCTGGACGGGCCCCCGCTGAGGCTGGGAGGGCTGCGCAGGTGTGCCTCGCGGCCTGGGGTGGCCTGCGGTCTGTCCCGTGTGCCGCCTGCAGCACCGGCCGGGGTCTGCATAAGAGGTGGGGACAGGGGCCCACTGCGGCGAGAAAGGGAAGTCCCTGAGGGAACCCCCCGATGTGAGACGTCTGTTCTGGGCTCAGCACCCCCTCCTGGGGACTCCAAGGGGAGGGGCAGGGGAGCCGAGTTCCGAGCAGAAACACTGCACGCTTTTTGTTTGTCTTGGGCAGCTGCTCAGCCGCAGTTCGAGGAGGATGGACCCACTTTGTCTGCTTGTTTCGGTTCAGTTGGGAGGAAGGGGAGACCCCAGAAAGCTGGCCAGCCCTAGGAGACAGCATTGTCTCCATTCAGGGACAAATGTCCCTTTGGACGGGACTGGCCCTGCTCTGAAACGAGGTGCCACTGTGCCTGGTGAGCCTCGTGCGGGTCCCCTGCATCTCCTGCTCGGGGACACGTGTATACGAGCAGCATCCCGTTGCCAGACTGGTGAAGCGACGCGGGGGCCGAGGGGCGGGTTTCCGGGTTCCTGTGTCCACACAGGCGCCTCCTGGCCCTGGAGGGGCGGGAAGATGGGGGTCAAGCAGCTCCACCCCGTGCAGAAACAAACTCGGGGAGGCGGCCACGCTGAGGAGAAAAGAAACACGGCCCATGTGAGAGAACAGACTGAGACCCAAGAAGGAACTAAGTGAACAGATCAGAAACCCATCAGAGGCAGGGTTCAAACACTGGAGGTCAGGATGCTCGGAGGGCTCCCTGGTGCGGCGGCAGCAGGAAGGATGACAGACAGGAAGGCCACACTCAGGGAGGTCACAAAAAACCCGCCGGGAACCAAAAGTGAGTGGAAGGAAACGGGGACGCAAATCAGCAATTTGGAACAAAAGGGAGAGATAAACATTCAGCCAGAACAGAAAGAAGAAACAAGAATTTGAAAAAATGAGGAGAGTATAAGAAAAGGCTGGGACATCTCCAAACGCACCACGTTTGGGATCACAGGGGAGCCAGAGGAGGACAGGAAGAGCAAGACATCGAAAACTTACTTGAAAAAATAATGAAAGAAAACTTCCCTAATTTGGCGAAGGAAATAGACATACAAGTCCAGGAAGCTCAGAGAGTCTCAAACAAGTTGGACCCAAAGAGGGTCACACCAAGACACTCTGTAATTAAAATGCCAGAGTTTAAAGATAAAATCTTTTTAAAAAGATTTTATTTACTTTTAGAGATAGAGGAAAGAAAAGGAAAAGGGAGAGAAACATCAATGTATGGAGACCTTGCCTGCAACCCAGGCCTGTGCCCTGACTGGGAATCGAACCATCAACCCTTGGGTTAACAGGCCTGCACTCCATCCACTGCGCTACCTCAGCCAGGGTGATACAGAGAGAATCTTAAAAGCAGCAAGAAAAAAGGAGACAGTTACCTACAAAGGAGTTTCCATGAAACCCTGAGATGATTTCTCAAAAGAAACCTTGCAGGCAAGAAGGGGCTGGAAAGAAGTCTTTGAAGTTATGAGTGGGAAGGACCTCCATCCAAGATGACTCTATCCAGCAGAGCTCTCATTTAGAATGGAAGGGCAGATAAAGCGCTGCCCAGATAAGGTCAAGTTCAAGGAGTTCATCACCACCAAGCCCTTATTATATGGAGTGTTAAAGAGACTTATGTAAGAAAAAGAAGATGAAAATATGAACAGCAAAATATCAACAAACTCACAACCATCAACAACCAAACTTAAAAACAAAAACATGAACAAAGCAAACAACCAGAACAGGAACAGATTCACAGAAATGGAGACCACAGGGAGGGTTATCAGCAGGGAGGGGGTGGGAGAGAAAGGGGGCAAAGGTACAGGGAATAGGAAGCATAAATGGCAGGTACAAAATAGACAGGGGGAAGGTAAGAATAGTATGAGAAATGTGGAAGCGAAAGAACTTTTGTGTGTGACCCATGGACATGAACTAAGGTGGGGGAATGCTGGTGGGAGGGGGGTACGGGGCAGAGGGGAATAAAGGGGAGAAAAAATGGAACAACCGTAATAGCATAATCAATAAAATATACTTCAAAAAAAGTTGATATTTGACACAGCTAAATTTGAACTCATAGGATGTTTGATATTAAGAAATGGTTACTTTTGAGTCATTGTGAAACATCGGTGAGATGATGTAAAATAGGGCGGGCGGCAGATTACAGGGAGAGGGAGCACCGTCCCCCGTGTGGAAGGGGCCAGGGTGGGGCCTGTCGGAGGAAAGCTGGGAGGGGTTGAGGCAGGAAGGCCTGGTGGGAACAGGGCAGGGGCAGCGCACACCCGTGGGTGGCTGGCTTTCCTCATGCCTCTGGGGAGCCCTGCCGGGGGGCCCCCCGACCTAGCCACAGTCACAGCCTTAGCTCTCTGGGCCCAGCAGGGCACCTCCGCCCCTTTTGGGGGAGGGTGGGAAAGCCCAGGGGTGCCCTGGGGGCACTACGCTTACCCCGCTGAGTCTTAGAGGGCACCCTGCCCTGAGGTCCCTCACAGGCTGCCTGCCAGGTTGGGGCCTCCTGGTCTGCAGAAAGGGCAGTCTCCAAGGACGCTGAGCGCTGACTCCTGGGAGGGGTGGCCTGAGCCAGGCCCCTGCCCGCCTGCCCTGCCCTGCCCCAGCTCTGTGGTCCCACCCCCTCACAGTCCCCACTTTGGGGGCCACAGCGGCAGCCGCACCTGGAACCACCCCTGCCCCTTGGCAGGTGCAGGCCACCGCGCGTGAGCTGTTCCAGCTGGTGTGCGACCGGACCGGCGTCAGAGACGCCCACTTCTTCGGCCTCAGTGTGGTCAGAGGTAAGCAAACTCTGCCCCTGGGCCCTCAGCTGGGCTCGGCCTCCTCCGGGGGCCTCCTCTGGGGGTCACGCTGCTCCGAGTCTCAGGGCCACTGGCACCAGCCCCGGTCCCTGAGCCCTGCATGCTGGCCCCGGTGGCCCCTGGCAGTCACCTGGGGCTCTGTGTGTGCACGCGCCACCTCCCACTGCAGGACACCGAGTTGCCCACCGTGTCCAGGGGCAGGGCTGAGAGAGGCGTCTTAGAAAGAACACACTTTTCCGCACTCGTGAGCCTCAACCCTGAGCCTCAACCCCGCCCCACCCCGCCCATCCAACGCAGGGTCACACAGGGTATGGTGCAGCTCCCAAGTCTGTATTTTGGGAGGACTTGCCCACCACTGGGAGAGGGGCTGCAGGAGGGCAAGGCCACAGGGAGGGTGTCCCCACAGGTGGCAGCAGCCGCAGGCGTCCAAGTCAGTCTCTGGTCTCTCTGGGCCCTGGCGGCCGCCTGGCAGAGCCCACAGCCGCCACCGGACATCCCACAGCTCCTGGCTGCCAGGGTGGACCGCACCCCTGCCCCCAGTTCACCACTTCTCTGCCACTCAGGCTGTGACCTGCAGTGACGCAGGCTGGCAGACACACCCCCTTCTCTTTTCAGACAACGAGTTTATGTTTATGGATTTGGAGCAGAAGCTCAGCAAATACTTCTCGAAGGACTGGGGCAGAGAGCTGCAGAACGTAAGTCCCAGCCCTTGGTGCGGTGGTCCTGGACCTGAGCAGGGGGGCTGTCCTGCCGCCACGTGGGGTCCCCGTGCCAGGCAGCCAGCTCCACGAAGCCTTGGCCAAGGCCCTCGGAGCCGTGGACAGCACTGCCCTCATCCCTTCCTCCTAAAGCAGCCGGCCATGTCCCAAGCTGCCCCACCGTGTGGCCCTGCGCTGTGCATGGGGCCAGCTAGACAGTGCTGGCCCGGGACCCTGATGCTGCCCAGCTGTCACCACCCCCACGGCCCCTCCTCTGCACACCTCCCCCCACAGGGCAGCGGGAGACCCGGGGCCGCCTTCGTGACCTTCCTCCGGGTGCAGCACTACGTGGAGGACGGGAGGCTGATCCGGTACAGGGCCAACCACAGCCAGGCCCGGGAGACAGTGCTCTGACCATGGGGTTTGCAGGCGCGGCTGCGCTTGTTCTCCGGGGCAGGGTTTGGGGGCAGGAACGGGTGGGCTCGAGGGTCCTGCTTAGCCCGGGGCTCACTCACTCTCAGCAGCGGACTTGCAGGTGTCAGCCAGGCAGGAAATGTCCCGCAGCACCTGGGGCTTCCTGCTGACTGGGGGGTGTCTGCAGTTTGTAGGGTGACACAGAGCCCCCAGAGTGATCCAGAGCAGGGCCTGAAAGGGGCCGTGGGGGCTGCCAGGCCTTCTGAGGTGAAGGGGAGAGGGAGGGCCGGGGGTTGCGTGGCGGGCTCTGGAGAAGTCACACGGGGATGGCTGGCAGGGGAGCCGTGGGGTGCAGGCCGTGGGGTGCAGACGCCCTGGGCTGAGAGGCCCCAGCCAACTGGCTCTTCCCTGAGCCGAGCGCCTCTGCCCCTTACGTCCGAAACTCACAGAGGAAGGGCCCGCCTTCGGGAAAGAGCCCCCATAAGGGGCTGTGGGGTGGGCGAAGGCACTGGGAGTGGGGACAGGTGTGTCAGGCGGTGGTGGCCAACAGCACGTGCCCCTGCACCCCCCACCCTGGCAGGTGGCCTGGGGCGGGCCGCCAGCACTCCAGCACCTGGAGGGTGGGAGGACCAAGCACTGGGGGAGGGCCTGGGGGACCAGACTGCCCCTGCCTTCCAGGGACCAGGTGGCCAGGCACCTGTACTACTGCCACCTGAAGGAGCGAGTGCTGAGGTCGCAGTGCGCCCACCATGAGGAGGCCTACTTTCTGCTGGCCGCCTACGGGCTGCAGGCCGACCTGGGCAACTACCGGGCCCGGGCCCACACGGGGCGGTACTTCGAGCCGCAGGCTTACTTCCCACCCTGGGTAAGGCCGTGGGGCGGGGCTGGGGGGGCAGCTGGACGGCAGGAGGGCCTGACCGGCCCATGCTCGGCTCCCAGGTCATCGCTAAGAGGGGCAGTGCCTACCTGCTCAGGCACGTGCCCGCCCTGCACCGTGAGCAGCGGGGCCTGAGCCCCAAGGAGGCCCTGCTGCGCTTCGTCCGGGAGGCCTGCCGGCTGGAGGATGTGCCCGTCCACCTCTTCCGACTGTTCAAGGTCACGCCCAGGGCCAGCGGGGGAGACGGGAGCTCAGGCCGCCTCAGGGTGGCCCCAGGGCCGGGGGAAGGGGACCCAGATGCCCAGATGAGTGGCCATGGCCCCACAACTGACCACAGTCAGAAGCTGAGCGTGGTTTGGAGGGCTGTGCCCATGCAGTGCGCGGTTGCCGTCTGGGTGGCGCCGCTGTGGTCCCCAGCAGGCACCGTCGCTCCCTGTGCTGGAGCTGCCCAGCAGGTTCCCGGTGGTGATGAGGGTGGACTCTCCCCGACACTGGGGCGGAGGGACTGTGAGGGGCGGAGCCTGCTGTGACCCTGCAGTGTGGGGTCGGTGTTAGGATGAGGCTGGTCAGCAGGGAGTGGGTCAGAGAAAGGGCAGGAGGCAGGCGCGGGGGACCGTCCTCCAGCATCAGAGCGGCAGTGGGAGGGGCCCGGGCGCCCTGCTGGTCCCCGGGACCCCCTCCCCCAGGCCCAGGGCTCCGACCTCTGACATGGGCATCCTTGTAGGACAAGAAGGAAGACAGACCGACCGTCATCCTGGGACTGACCCTCGGAGGGGTGCGAGTCTACCAGGTAGCCCCCCCCAAGGGCGGGGCCCCACCCCCAAGGCTGGCCCTGGTGGACACCCCCTCTGCTGTCCTGCAGGAGGTTGGCCGGGCTCCCAGGCTGCTCTACGACTTCCCCTGGACCCGCATCGGGAGGCTGGCGTTCCTGGTGGGTGTCCAGGGATCCTGGCAGGGCGGGGTCTCCACACCCAGGGGCCCACCAGGTGCTTGTCCTTCAGGACATCTGCAGGGTGCTGGTGCCCCACCGACCAGCACTGGGGGGTTCCCTGGGTCAGCTTGTTGTCACAGGGCGGGGTGTCCCGCTGGCGCCCGCAGGCCTGCTGGCTTCTGTGTGGACACAATGGAGGGCGACGAGGAGGAGGGTACGGGGATGCAGCGTGGCATCGCCGGCCTGCAGCTGCCCGACCCTGTGGCCCCAGCCCTGGTCATCACCCCGGGCCAGGCCTGGCCTTCGGGGTGGAGGGGCGGGCCAGGCCAGCCCCCAGCTCTTTCTCTGCCCACAACCCAGGGGAAGGGTCTGCACTTCCGGGAACTGTGCGGTGTGCACCCCACTTTGCTGCACCCCAAATGCCCGCCTGCACATGGGGTTAGACTTGTGAAGAGAAGCCACGGCCACTGCCCTCGGTGGGGTGACCGACGGGTCGAACATGGCCCCCCGTCACCGCTCCGTAAAATTGCATCTTCTCTGCCTCATCCAGGGGAGGAGGTTCGAGATCCGGCCGGACGGACTGCCCTCGGCCCAGAAGCTGGTGTACTACACGGGCTGCGTCGCCCGTGCCCGCCACCTGCTGTGGCTGCTCCGCACCAGCCACCAGCTGCACCTGGCCCTGCAGCCTGCGCTGGGGCGGCTGCGGCACCTGGAGCAGGCCCAAGGTGGGCACCGCCCGAGCTCCCTGCCCCGTTCTCGCTCTGGACACCGCGGCCCATCCACCTCATCATCTTCCAGTCATGGGGCGCAGCACCTTGGCTCCAGTGTCCTTTCGGTTGAGGGGAGCTGCGGTAGCCCCATTCCTCCAGCCCCCCGCAGCCCAGTACAGAAAGCAGGGCCTGTGAGGATGGTGGGTTCTGGGGGAGAACTCCCCGGTGCCCACCACAGGGCCCAGGGGTGTGTGTGTGTGTGAGTGTGTGCACACATGTGCGTGCCCATGCCCCCGCTTGTGTGGGTGACTGCTCGGCAGTCCCTCCAGTTGAGAATGACGTGAGTGCCCTGGAGGATCATCACAAGGGCCCTCGAGGGCTCACTGGCTGCAGTGACAGGCCCTGCTGGACTGGCTCTGGCGGTCATCATGGCCAGGCAGAGCCCTGACCTCTGGGTGACACTTTCCCCACACACACTGCTTCTCCCAGGGTCTTCGCACCAGCTCAGGACCCCAGGGCCACCTCTGGGGTAGCCACATGTGGCAACTTCTGTCCCCAGCACTCTTACACTGGCTCTTCTTCCCATCTCTGCACAGAGGAAAAATGCTGCCGGGAGAAGTACATCGGGGACGCACTGGAGCTGGACCTGTCCCCAGCTGGCAGCAGGGGCAGCGAGGGCAGCGGCCGGCACCCCTCCTGCCTCTCGCTCCTGTCCACCGACAGCCATGGTAGCTCCCACAGGCTGGGCGTGGACACCGGGGAGATGTCGGTGGACGCGCCCTCTGGGGCCGAGGCGCTCCTCGAGAACGTGGTGTCCTGCAGCCCCGGCCAGAGCAGTGGGGACACAGTGGGGAGCCGTGGATGCCCACCCCAGGGGGACACCCAGGACTCAGGGAATGGTGAGTGTAGCCACCAGCCCTAGCTCCATCACCAAGGTACAGGTGCCACCCTGTAGGGAGGCAGGCAATCCTGGTCCCTGATTCCTGCCCAGGTGGCCCGACTTGGGACTCAAAGATGGGGGCCTGTGGGTGGGTGGGCAGGGCTTCCCTGCAGCTGACCCAGGAGCCTCCAGTCCTGTCTCGGGATCCGGGGGCGGAGTTGCAGCCTGGGTGGGCGGCCGACCCAGGGCGCTGACGCTGCCTCCCCATGCCCTCACCCTTCCTTGCAGCCTCTCGCCCCCAGGAGCCCTGGTCGGTGGTGCAGGTCACACTGGTCAAGGTGAGGGGCCGGAGTGCCGAGGCTCTGCACCAGGTACCCCCACTTCTCTCATCCCTCCCGGTTGGGGCCCAGCATCCTCCTAGCCCAGCAGGAGGGTCCCTGGACAGAGACCCCAGCACCAGAGGCGGACAGTGGGGGGACAGTGAGGCTCTCCTGACACCAGGTGGGTGAGGGGCCAGTGCTCCTCGGCCTCAGACTCTGAGTGAGCCCCTGGCCTGCAGTGTGGGCATCCCTCTTGGGACATGCTCAGTGCTCATGGTGGGGCAGGCACTCGCTGAGCTATGCCAGACCCCCCAGGCTGTGGGTGCACAGAATGCAGGGCTAGGGGGCAGCCCCCCGAGGAGCAGGGAGAGGGCCAAAGCCGGTGGCTCTGGGGAGCCCAGCCAGAGGACAGGTGGCCCGGGCTGAGCTGGGGGCCAACCTGGGAGTGGAGCCCCTAAAGGAAGAGAGGATCTGGGCCCCTGTGGCTGGAGGCTCCCGGCCCAGGGTCTCTCTGGTCAGACGTCGCCGTACTGAGTGGGTGGCCCTCCTGTGGTGATTCCCCCACTGAGGGCCCTGTGGCTGGTAGTTCATTTGGGGGCACTTAGCAGGACCCTACCCTGGACACAAGCAAGGCCCGCTGAGTGCCAGGGCCCTGGACATGTCTCCTCACATGTGAGGCGGGGTTGTTCTTGATTTCTGAGAAGCTTCTAGATCTTATTTCTAAAATCCACCAAATTTCTCTAGTAACAACCCAGGTCAGATAAATTTTAAAAAAATATTCCAGTGGGGCCTCAGCCACCTTGAACAGGACTGGGTGACAGGATCCCCACGGAGACACGCACTGCCTCCCGTAGAGGTCCCTCCGTGACTGGACACAGCCAGGAGGAGTGGGCGGGGCCTGCAGCGAGCGCACCAGGAGCCCCGCCCAGCAAGAACAGATGTCTGGGGCAGAGAGGCGGCTCCAGTGTCCCTGCTGGAAGGCAGCAGGGCCCGCAGTGAGGGGACAATGTGGATGGCCGCGAGGGCATCCCCACCGGGGACAGCAAGCAAAGGGGTCCCAAGGCCAGGGGTGCAGGGGGCTGCCGGGAGGTCAGCATCAGACATGGAGGGGTCAGCGAGGGGCAGCCTAGTGGGCTCTGTTGTGACGGAAACAGCCGGAGAGGAAGCGACTGTGGGACACACTTCGGTCTCTCCCTGCAGGTCCCCGAGGCGACCTCGGGCCATGTCCACTCAGACCAGCACAGTGGCAGTCTGGATGACGTGTGTCCACACGACACCCCGTGCCCTGTGCCGGCCCCGCGCCGCTGGCCCCTTGGCATGGGGCTGGACCCCAGACCCTCAGCCCTGGATGGAAGCGGGTCCAGGCACCTCCTCTCCCTGGACCTTCCCGGGGAGGCCCAGCCCCCGGAGGAGTTTGTGGTATAGGCCGTCTCGGCTTCGTCCTCTCTGCCGGGTCTGTCCACACTGCACACAGCTCTACACACACGCCCCTCCCACACGGGTCCATCCGGGCCCCGTTGCTCCACCCACGTGGGGCTCAGGCCCCGCCCCCAAGCAGTGTGGCTCCCTTGGCCCCACCAGCCCCCTTTCTGTGCTGGTGGCAACCAGCTGAGCCTGGTACCTGGTGGACAGGGCCTCAGGCTCCGCCCCCTCTGCCCCAGGCACCTTTCCCAGCCTCACCTGTCAGAGGTATGAACCAGCTCCCAGGACAGCTCCTGAGGTGAAGGGCAGGTCCTGCTCTCCTTGGGGCCCATGGAGGAGAGACCCCTGAGTCCCGGCCGCCCCGTCCGCGTGAATGGGCAGCAAGCACACAGGCCTGCTGGGAGGCTTGTTGGTCACAGTCGCTGCCAGGCCCCAGGCTTCCCTGGGCCGCCCTCTGGCTCCTGCTGCTCAGAGCCCTGGGCCTGCAGACGAAGGCCCCCCTGTGACCGGTGGCCCAGCTCCATCACCCCAGGCCCCAGAGGCGGTTGTACTGTTGACCGTCCACACCAGTGCCCTGCCACTCCGCATTGTGGACACCTGGTCCCCACAGGGCCCCAGAGGTCCCCAGCAGGAAGCTGACACACTCGTTAGATCCCTGCCTGTGCCCGGCTCTGGGGAGATGGGTTGGAGCTCCTCCCTCCACCCGGTGCCCATCCTGGCCCCAGGGCTGTGGGCTGCAGTGAGCAGCGTCCACTGAGCTCCTGGCCCCCTCCAGGGTCACTGCCACTGGCTGAGCCCTGTTCCCATCGGCAGGTTGGGTGGGGGTGGGGCCAGAGATGGGGCTCACCTGCCAGACCCAGCCTCACCTGGCCCTGGAGGCTGGGGGCCCGAGGCCCGCCCACGGCTCCTGCACGTGGGATTCCCAGGAAGCCCTTGCTCAAGCCTCGTGAGCAGATTGCATGGCACTGGGAGTGGGGCTGCAGGCTCAGCACTTGTGTGGTCCTCGCTGGGCCCGAGGGGTCAGCAGCCCCGTGACGGTGCCCACAGACCGAGAGTGCTGGCCGTGGCGAGGACTTCTGCCCCTTCACAGTAAGGGTGGCTTGTCGGCTGAGGCCTGCCCACCCCCGACTTCCAGGGCCCTGCTTGCGGGTGGCCTTCCTGGGAGCCCCAAGCCACCTGGACACACAGAGCTGCTGGGCTGGGTCCCACTGGTGGAGGGAGCTGACCGTGGCAGACTGGCCGTCTGTGTCCCTGCACGGAAGGGTGGGGCCGGTGCCCCGGGGTTCCCCCACCTCCTGGGGCCCCCAGGCTCCGGCCAGCATTCCAGAGGCTCCCAGAGGGTCTGCTTGGTGATGCGCAGGGCTGACGGGGGACACTCCTCCCGGCCCGAGACCTATCCCGGCACCAGGGTGTGGGGTGGCTCGGTTCGCACATGGGCCCCTCGGGCCTCTCCCCATGCTCAGGGCCCACACACTCACCCCTGCCACCCTCCCTGCACTTTGCTGTCAGGTGTCCCGAGGGTCCGCCAGTCACTGTGAGCCCGCTCCCACCCAGCCCTGCCCCACAGTGTTTCGACCCCTGGCTGCCGCCTGCTCTGTGTGCCTCGGAGGTGGAGGGCAGAGCTCCAGGCCTTTCTGGGGAAGGACTCGAGTGTCCACGTCAGGTGTGGGTGACGATGGCCGAGAGCACACACTCCAGGGCATGCAGACAGCCCCACAGACAAGGAGGCTTCCTCCAGCTGGTCGGCGAGAGTGACAGGGAAGGGCTGTCCTGCTACCGGCTGCTGCAGCTTCTCATGCAAAGACGCACAACTCACACGGCTGCTTTGGGTGGGAAAGTGCAGGTCGTATGCGCCTCTTGTGAAGAAAAGTGTAATCGGCAACATTCAGTGAGGTCACTGCCGATTTTCCCTTCCAATTCACTTCTGACCCAGGTGATGGTTCTTTTACAGACCGACAAAGTGGCTGAGCGTTTTCGCAAAATGTAACTAAATCTGGATTTCTGACACCTTGTCATGTGGGGGACTTCTATTTCACTTTGCTGCTTTAAAATTCAGTGCAGAGAAGTGGCTGACTGTAGGGAAAATGAAGTTCATTCAAACCTTGAAGGAAAAAAGACCTGAGCGTGCACACCTACGTTCACTGCCCCCCTTCCCCCCCCCCCACACCGCCAGCCAGTGCACACCCCTGTGTCAGGGAAGGGCCTGGACAGAGGATGTGGAGGGAGGCGGGCACCCGTGCCCACGGTGGGGGGAGGCCCTCTCACAGGGACTGGAGGGCTCGCCTTCCAGCCAGCTCAGCAGCTTCTGGCTGTGCCTGTCCCACCTGCCACAAGAGGGCACTGGCGACCTGATACGGTGCCCGCCTGCTCTGCCCAGAAATGGCTGGGCTGGGGGCTGGGCCTGGCTGCTCAGGCCTCTGTCTGCAGGATGGAGCCTCCTCATTTGCAGGCTGCTCTCCCACATGCCTCCGTTCCCACCATTCCTGGTCCAGCCCACCCCTGCCATAAAGGTGCCCAGTGCCAGGGGCCACGGGAAGCCGGGACGGCGCCATGTGCTCAGCGGGCACAAGGAGCAGGGACCACTGGCTGACCCTGGGAACCAGCCATGGGGCCTCCTATTCCCATCCTTCCCCTGGGCCCTGAGGACAGACATGGGAAGCCATTGCAAGCGTCCGCTCTCTGCTGGTGCCGTCTGGTGTTCCGGGGAGTGGGAAGACAGCTGGGCAAGAGGGGCCTTGGCTGTGGTCCCCAACCCTGCTGGTTGGGGCAGCCAAGCTCCCAGGGAGGAGGGGGCCACACCTTGGGGAAGTCAGAAAGACACTTTTCCTTCAGTGTCAATGACACCAGAGGCCTGGGAGATAAAGCAGGCATTTCCAGGAAACCAGGTCCAAGCTGGTGAGGGATGTAGGTGGCCGCTCGGTGACAAGGGCTGTGGCCCCAGCGGTGGGTGCTCTGGGCAGAGCTCCCCACATCTCCCTCATACCATCAGAGAGGCAGGAAGGTCACCCAGGTCCCTGTGGACCCAAGGAACAGGCGATGGCTCAGGCAAGGGCAGGCCACAATGGCCACCTGTCCCACTCAAGCCTGACTGGCCAGCAGTGGACTGGGGTCAGAGGTCAAGCTACTGGGTCTAGAGCACAGGAGGCAAATGCAAGGCCCTCCAGTTGAACCTGGCCCTGTACCCTGTTTCTACCTGGCAGCAGCACCAAGCTCCTTGCGCCTAGTTAAGTAGTTTCATTTACACAGTCCTGATGTTCCATTTGAAGGAACCGTGAGGCTGATGTGGCCCCGGCAAAAATGAGTCTGACATCTTGGGCTAGATTCAGGGATGTCCTAGGGTAAGCTCAGCACCCACTCCTGGGCCCACCACCAGGCTTCCTGGGGCCTGGGGACCTGCCCCAGGGGCACTGTTGTGGCCGCTGTCCTGCTGGGATGTGAGACTGAACGAGGGGGCCTGTGAGAGTTCTGCCAGGGGGGGCCACTGGGACAACCTGGTAGGAGGGCCTGTCACCCCCTAGGACACTCCTGGGGTCACAGTCACGGGCCTAGGGGAGTAGAGTGTGCCTTGGATATGTCACCTCGTTTTGAGAGCTCACTGGGTCTTTGGCCTCCTCCAGGACCCCGGGGACAGATCTCACCCCAGCCCCGCGGCCTGGGTGTCCCCTCGGCCCCTCGGCCCACCAGGCAGGAGCAGAGTGACTGGAGACCCAGGAAGACTATGCTGTGAGCCGTACCCCTGTGCACAAAGCGCCCGCTGCCCTCCCCTGAAACAACCAGCTACATGGGACCGAGTGGGTTCCTCTCCTGGCAGCAAACTATCTTCTGTTTGCTACACACTCAAGGACCCGCAATTTTAAAAGATTTTGTCAGGAAATCAAGTTTATAAAAGTTGATTTATTTCCCCAGTTTAATGAGTGAGCTAGGGCAGTGGACCGGAGCTTCTGCCCTGCAGGAGACTTTTTGTGCACATCTGGTGGCCCAAAGCCGAAGGCTGGTGGCCTCTGTCATGGGCCCAGGGCCCTCTGGGATGTCAGACGCTACACGCAGCTGGCAGAACACCCCTCCCCACACCGGCCCCACTCTGAGCGGCCCTGCCCCACGGGTGTCAATGAGGGAGGGGCCACCACGTGAACTTCTGTCCATGTGAGCCCACCGAGAGGGCCTGTGACTCACCCCTATTTTGCTGTGTATAATACGCCCTTTTTCACCCAAATTTTTGAGGGAAAAATAAGGATGCATGTTATATACATGGGTAGTACTAATTCCATATCTATATAAATGTTTTTAGTTCTTTTAAAAAAAAAGATCCTATTTATTTTTAGAGAGAGAGGGAGGAAGGGAGAAAGAAAAACATTGACATGAGAGATACAGCAGTTGGTTGTCTCGCACACGCCCCCAACGGGGGACCTGGCCACAGCCTGGGCACGTACCCTGAGTGGGAATCGAACCAGCGACACTCTGGTTTGCAGTGCTCAGCCCACTGAGCCACACCAGCTGGGACCATGTTTTTAGTTCTTTTATTTATGTTTATGCATTAAAAGTCTAACCAGAAAACAATCATAATGTCTGTATGCAAAATAATAGCCTGGAATATGATCATTGGCTTCGTTTCTAAATGTAAATAAATAAATAAATAATTGAAATAAAATTAAGACCAGAGTTTTTTTCCTGGCAGTTTGGGCCAGAAACATGGGTGTGCATCACACACAGCAAGATACGGTGACCTCTCTGAGGTCTAGTCCGTAGTGCGGGGGCCATACTGTGCCATCCACTCTCTTAAAGATCGGCCGTGAACTGCTGGCTGGGTTCCACTGTGGTTTTAAGAGATGATTCCAAAGCACGTTGAAGATGGCTCAACCCCTGAGAACACATGCGGGCTGCGTCACTGAAGGAAGGGCTGGGCCTGGGACTCGGGGGCCAGCGTACGGGCCTGGGCACGGAGGGGCTGGTGCCAGACATGCAGGTGAGCAGGGGTGCCTCCTTCCTCCTCTCCGCTGTGGTCAGCACCTCGTGCCTGACCCCAGGCGTCATTGCGCCACTGTCTTTGGCCAGAAGGTCAAAAATGTCGTCGTAAATTTCCACGAGGGAAATACCAACCTCTGGGAGCTCTGACGGATCCTCTGAAATCAGCCTGGGGGTGGGGGGGGGGGACACCTGAGACCAAACCATCAGAGGACTGCAGGTACCCAGATTCAGAAGGCGGCAAATGGTCAGCTCCCCGTCCGGTGGGCTCACTCGTGCCCCCAGGAAGCTCTCCCCGCCCACGAGCACCAGCCTGGTTACCACCACGCTCACGCAGAAGGAAGAGAAAAAGACCTTCGAAGTGGAGGGCGAGGGCTGTCTTGGGAAGGAAGTCGCTGCACCTGAGTTGTACCTAAGCCGGCCTGTGTAGCCCCCACCCCCCACGGCTCCCGCCACCGAGTCCACCACGAGTCCTGACCACAGTGGCTGAGGGAGCCCGAGGACTCAGACACCCCTCCCGAGACCTGGGCACCGCGCCGAAGCCAGGGAGGAGGCGGCAGGACGGCGGCACTCTGCCAGCCACATGGCGCTTCAGCAAGACGAGTCCCCAGCTCTGGACTCAGTCCCACTTAGGGCTCCACTCCACCCTGGCTCCTAAACCAGCCACGTCTCACTTTGGTCCGTCCCTTCAAGAGCTATGTGCTGACTGCGCCCTTAGGGCAAACCTCAGAGCCCGAGCCCGGGGCGGGGCCACCACAACCAGCCTCCTGCCCCCTCCTCCTCCCCCCCACCCCTCGTCCCTGTGACGCCCCTCCCCCGCAGCCCCTGCCAGCGTGCCCTTGGCTACGGTCGTGCCCACATGAGGGTCCCAGAACCGCAGGAAGGCCCGCGGCGGCTGCATCCTCTGCGCCTGCGGGAAGCAGCCTGTGTCCCCGCTCAAGCATGGATGGAGGTCGAGGTTCCCCGGGGCGGGGGGGGGGGGGGGGGGGGGGGGGCGGGCAGGGCGGCGCCTGCGCAGGAGAGATGCTCGCGCCCCAGCGTCCCCTTCTGCGTGAGCGAGGCCGACGCACGCGCCCACGGGTCTGAGCAGCGGCCTCAGCTCGTGGGACTCGTCGGGGGAGGAGCGACCTGGGCGGGGCACATGCCTCTGAACGCCGCTCGCTGGGGCCCCTCCGGCCGCCCCCCGCCCCAGGGAGGCACCGTCAGAGGAGACAACGAAGGTGGACTTTGGCGACACCGGAACGCAGGCAGCACCCTCCTGGGTGCCCATCCCCGCGAACCTCCGACGGCGTCAGTTCGCGTTTTCATCGGTAAACGGTGAATTCTGTTACTTTTCAAGTCAGCAGAGGACGAGAGTGAGGACTCGTTTCCTCTGTTGTAAGAATGTTAAGAAGCAGAAGCCAAGTTGTAAGAGCTTGGGAAGCAGAGAGAAAAGCCAGCAGGCAAGAGAAAGGAAAGGCCACCACGTGGCCGCACCCGGAGGCCCTGAGCCCACTGCAGGGGTCCGACATCAACAGCGTCCAGCCTGCCCTCCTGGCAGCCGCGAAGGGTGGCGCTGCATTCCCACTCAGGCTCCGCGCGAGTCACCTTCCCAGG
This sequence comes from Sturnira hondurensis, assembly GCF_014824575.4. Classification (NCBI taxonomy): domain Eukaryota; kingdom Metazoa; phylum Chordata; class Mammalia; order Chiroptera; family Phyllostomidae; genus Sturnira; species Sturnira hondurensis. The sequence continues at coordinate 10,981,456 of NW_028072798.1, read as the reverse complement.
CCCCCGTTGGCCCATGGGGCAGAACTGCTGAGGGACAGGGGGGCCGAGTGGGGGGCCGAGTGGGGGGCCTCGCAGGGGTAAAGCCAAGGCGGAGGGAGCCCCACCCTGGGCACAGCTATCCCAACCCCCAACCTCAGGACATGAGGTGACAGAGGATGGAGGCCAGACAACCAAGCGCATGAATAAACACTCGGCGTTAGTTGTGCGGGAGTCAAATGTGCTTCGACTTTAGACTGTTTCCTGAAAGACGGGGTGGCTGACCCGAGTCCCCCGGAGCAGTGAGAGGACCTGTGACCTCACGGCCCAGCCCCCCATGAGGCTGCCTTGCGCACCATGAGGGGCCGCCTCCCGTGCTGTTTGAACTTTCGCCCGGACCAATCAAAACACAAAGCAGGAACAAGTGAGGAGCCTGCCGGGCTCCCAGCCGAGAAGGGCCCTGTGGCCACGGCCTGGGAAGCTGGACTCACGTGCGTGTCGTTGTCCTGTTTGGTGGTGCCTCTGCCGGGGGCGCTGTTGAACACCCGACTGCGTCATTGTTGTCACACTTTAGAGTCACAGGAATTCCTTAACCTCGTCCCTGCCAAGGCCAGTGTCCACACCCCTCCCGTCCTCGAACAGCCGACTTGCCCGTCGGCCGTTCAAAACCACGACCCAGCCCAGCGCACGCAGGTAGCCGCTTGGACGTTTGGGCATCCCTGCAGCTCCGAGCCCAGGGCGGGCGGCCGCCTTTCCTGAAGAGTCTGTGAGTCTCTCAGGCTTTGTAAACACCCGAGTAAGAAACACCGCGGTCTCCCGGGCCATGGGAGCAGGACACAAGGCCCGCCCCCCAACCCCCCACTGCCTCCGGCCATTGTTCGTTGAGGAAGAGAGCAGCTGGGGGCCAGGGGCGTGGGGGCGGCCCGGCGGCACCTGGGGGCAGGGAAACGCCGACTGACAAGCTGAGAGGCGCAGTTCAAACAGTTCCTGCTCCACACACAACAGCGCTGTCCGCACAGACAAGGCGATGGGAGAGGGTCCCACACAGGGCAGGACACGGGGGAACGAGCGCCCCAGCCACAACCTCAGTGGGAGTGTCCAGGCTCCTCACGCAGACAACCGTGGAGCACTGCGGTGTGCAGACTCCACTCTGAGAAGATGCCAGTTTTCCGAAAGTCCGTTGTACACTGACCTGAACCCCCCAGAACAGCACGGAGACCACCGGGCTTTCTCCTGGGGCCGGACAGTGCAATTTGGCCAAATAGAAGCACGAGGATGAAGGCAACGTGGGGGGCGGGGGCCCATCTCAGACGTCAGACACACTGTGGGGGTTTGAGACCCCGGACAGGGCACAGGAATGAAGACACCAGGGACTGGCAAGAAGGTCTAGCTGTAACAGCACGTGGCAGCGCACCGCAGGGCGAGGGTGTCGTGGGTCAGCAGGGGCGGTGCCAAGGTGAAAAGTCAGGGGCACATTTGGGTAAAGCCCAACTCATCTCGGTTCTTGTAGGGATGGTGCTTGTGTTGGCGTTTCTCCTCCCGTGACGGTTTTATGGCTTCGCGCTTTGTCCTTGGGCCAGACCCCACTTCCATTCGTGTTTGCACAGGGGTGACGCACAGGTCAAGGTGCAAAGTCTCCTCTCGGCCCGGGGAACTCCGAATGCTCCAGCACCAAGTGCGGAGAAGTGTGCCCTCTGCTCCTTCCCAACAAGCCGACATGAGAGATACGCCAAACCCTGATGCAGTATTCACACCACGTGACTTCTCGGTGAACGTCACTTTGAAAAGCACGTGCCTTTCAAAGTTAAATGTCTTCTTGACGGAAGGCTGACTGGGCCGACCACACTTCACCAGGACGGTCTCCCGACAGAAGGGAGACAGGGCAGTGAGACCCTGCCAGCCGGCAGCGACACCTCCAGATGGAGGCTGCCGCTGCCGGAGCCCCACACCCACCCGCCCTGGGCCCTGCACTTGGACAAGGTCTGTGGGCACCCCACACGGGTCTCCAGCCGCCTGCATGCCATCTACCCCAACTGCACGGCAGAGTGATGGCCACAGAGACCTCTGAGGCCGCAAGACCGACCCTCTGGCCCCCCAGAGCCATTTGCCCAGATGTGCAGCTGAGCCCCACCCTGCAGGCCACTCGGCCCTGGTGCTAAAGGCGCCTGACAACTCATGTGACAGGAGGCCTCCCTCCAGCTGCCCTGGGGAGCTGTGAGTTCCCCAGAGAGGTGAACCCTGCCATCCCCGTGATCAGAGGGGAACACCACGGGGACAGGAGCCGGGGTGAGAAGGTGGTTGGGTGCCCACTGTGGCCGCCTACGTGGCTGTCAGCTCAGCCTCGACTGTCCTGGAGGCACCCCACTGCCTGGTGGGACGAAAGGGCCCGATGCCCCCGCACCCCTGCCCCTCCTCTCTGCTCTTCACGTGGCCACCGCAGAAACGCTTCCTGAACGCACATGAGACACGTCACCGAGACCAAAGGCAGACGTTTTACAGGCAGCGAGCAGGTGACGGCAGATGTCGTTGTGCCCAGAGGCCCCCAGGCCCCCATGCCAGGTGCCAGTCAGGTCTGGTGACTAGGAAACCTGGGCTTCCATCATGAAAGGTCTGAGCACAGTGGGTGGGGATGAGACCAGCCAGCCGGCTGTGACCCGGGCAGTGAGGGGACCCGGCTCAGGGAGCGGGCCCTGCTCCACCCCAGGGCGGCCACCACCCTCTCAGCCCCGGGAAGACCTGTGTGTGCCCCGCCTTAGCTCGGCTTCAAGGAAGTCTCGTTCTTGTGGTGGGGGGACACTCCTGGGAGTCCATTTCTCCAGTGAGTGCAACTGAGCACCTACTGTGCGCCAGAGGTGGCTTCCAAAGACACACGTCCTGGGTGACAGCGGTAGCGTGGTCCTCTAAAATGGCAGAAACAGCCCCGACTCTCTTGGCTCCCAAACTCTTAGGATGACGTGGGCCCAGCCCTCGCTGAAGTGAGGGTGCCGACCCCGTCACCGGGGCAGAACCCCAGGTCGTGGTCTGGCCGCCAGCCTCCGGGCCTTGCTGCCTCCCGGTGGCAGGGCTTCGTGTCCCTCTGATGTCATGCCAGAACGTGGCAGCGGTGCCCCAGAGGAGCTGCGCAGACACACCCCCGAGTGTTTCTCCGATGTCTCTCAAGGCTGGGGCTTTGGCCATAAAGACAAACAAATGGAAAATGCTAAGGTTTGCAAGGTCTCACCCAAAAGCTCAAGAGACATCATATAAGGAGCCTAAAAAGCCACAAAAACAAGCCGGGACCCGACTGACCCCGGGGCCCTTCAGAAAGCCACCACAGCCTCTGAGAGGACTCCAGGGGACAGTTTCTGTAAATGCAGCTTCTTTTCCAGCTGCCCCAGGCAAGGCCTCCTCTGGCGCAGCGCCACCCAGCCTTTCTCCCCCTCTCCCCCCGCCCCCCCCAGCCTCGGAACCTCCCTCACAGAGGCCAGCAGGCCCTCTGTGGGGCTCTAACTCCACGTCCTGGCCGGGTGGGGCTGGGGGTGTGCTCCGACCCGGAAGGGGGCTGGGTCCTCATCTCCTTCCGGAGGTGGAGCTCCACCCTCACTCTGGGGGGGGCCACCTCCTGTTTCTGAAAACCTGCCGCAGGCCAGGCCTGGTGCTCAGGTTTCTGGAGCGGCTGTGGCCTCCAGGGACGTGGTGCTTGAGTCCCACGGCGGAGGCGCAAGGCCACCCAAGCCCGTCACTGCAGCCGCCATCAGTGAGGCCGCAGGACCTCACTGCTGCCTCTGAGGAGAGAGCTTAGCCAAACCCTGGCGGGTGTGAAAACTGAGTCTGCCAAGTACAACCGAAACGAGCCAATGGCTCTTCAGGAGCATACGGGTAGCAACAGTTACGTAGGAACATCCGTTCCCAGAAACACCGGTAGCTTGTCCAGCATCGACTGGAAGGCAGTTTCTTCCATAAATCCTTGTAACTCCTCAAGAAAATTCAAAAGCCTCTGACCACAAGTCCATACAAGTCACATTCGGTAATATGGTCATTTTTAATTCTGCAAAATTGGTCTGTTTGAGAAATGAAATCTTGATTCTAGAAAAGCCCCCTTAGTCTCAGAATCTAATCAGAAAAGAGCAAATCTCCCACAGGCCCAGGACGCAGTGTAACAGGACCAAAGCCACCTGAGCCCATGACTCAGGTGTCCTGGCTTCCATCCTGTTCTGTCCCAGCCTGGGTGCAAGAGGCCTGCGTGTGAAATGAAGACGGAAGTGCATGTCATGTGTCTGCTCACTCGTGTGACAAACGCCCGTGGAGAGGCAGCTGCCTGTGCCCCAGCCTTAGACACAGGTGGGTGGCATAGGAGCGAGGGGCTCAGAAGGAAGCTGGGAACTCTATTTCAGAGGTTCAGGGGTGAGATCCTGGAACCGCCCCGACGCCCAGCAGGTAGCTGGATGTTTGGACCCGAAAGGCGAGTGTGTCACTCATTCCTGGCCCCTGTCCCATGTGGTTGGACAGGGGGCTGCAGGCTGCCGGCTGCAGCCTGCCTCCGGGCCAACCATGTGCTCCCCGTGGATGCCAGCAGCCCTGACCCACCTTGGCCGTGAACCTGAGTTAAAAAGAGTCACGTGTTGAGGATCCTACAAAAATGGATCACTGAAAATTTCTTCACGTGTGCCAGACCTTTCTGTAATCGCTAAACCTTTCCATCGTCGTCAGACACGTCCCTGAAAATAGCTTTGACCTGGACTTGACCTGTAAAAGAACTGTCCACCATAGGTTTCGTGAGCCAAGTTCAGAAGCTCAGGTTGGACACGGTCAGGCTGGGCGGCTTCGTAAGAACAAAAAGTCAGGGAGAACCCAGGGCCCAGCCAGGCCGCTGCAGCCACGAACTGCCACAAATGCGCAGAGGTAAAGTCAGAGAAGAACACGAGTAAATGACCTCGGAGGCACCCGCACAGGGCGGCAGCCAGCTCTCCGAGGCCGGTTTGGCCAGCAGGTTGAATCCGAAGGCAGTGAGACAGAGACTCAGGTCGCAGCTGGCACGCCACCCCACGCGGCGAACTGCCACTCGCTGCAGCTGGAAATGAGAATGGGCTCTGAGAGCCCAGAGAGGCCCCGACTCTGGTCCTGGTGTGCCCTGCCTGCTCACTGCCCTCAGCCCTTCCATAGCTGGTCTGTTCCATCACGAAACAACTTGAATTCTGCTGATTTTTGAAAACATAATCCAAAATGTCCTAATAAAAAAAAGTATCTTACTTGATGAGTAAACTGTTTTTTAAACAAACTTCTGAATTTGCAGCGTCAGTGGACTTTGGAGCAGGGCTAGAGTGCGGCCCAGAGGGACCGAGAGCAGCCACAGTGGCCCGGGCTTCTGGGTTAAGTTCAAAACGGTCGGTATTAACGGAAAGTTGCGCCTTTCAGAGGCTTCCCAAGTTCATTCTGTGGGGGCCAGAAGAAGCTGGAGCAGAAAACTCCACTTTCCATGTAAGCCAGCGCGCGGGGAACATTTACTTGCGGAGACGTAAGGGGCCCGCTGCCTGGGGCTCAGAGCCGCGGTCTGGGTGCTGGGCTTCACTGCCACTTCCGGGACTTTGCGGGAGACAAAACTAAGAAATATACAAGTTTTAAAGACAAAGCAAAACTACAGATCATCCTGGTGTTAGATTAATTAAACAAGTAGGCCGGGACTGAGGCGGCCTCCCTGCCCTGGGGGCGCAGGCGGGCAAATCCTCCTGGTCAGCACTGGGGAGCACGGAGTCCATTGCAGAGTGCCCAGAGGCCTGACACCACAGCCAATCAGTGAGCTTCGTTTTTTTCTTCATTGTGGCCAATCAGTGAGCTCCATTCTTGTGCATCTTCACTCTGCAGCCAATCAGAGAGCTCCAACCTCTGCCACTGTCCCTTCTTCGTGTCTCTTACAGCTCCTCATGGAGCCCTCTAACTTCCCGTCCGGGCTGCCCGGCGTGGCCCAGGCTGGCCCAGACCGGCCCCGACAGTGGGTGACAGGCCTCACTTGACCTGTTGATGGCAGGCACGCCCGTTCCAGGCGCCACACTCCACAGTCCGTGCTTCACTGCGCCCCGTCTCTCTCTCCCCAGACGCTGTTCCTGCACGCACTGGCCCATCCATTTGGGGCCGGAACCCACAGGTTGGAGCGACTCGCTCGCACAGGGCGAACGCCTGGGAGCCTCGTGGTCCCACAGGAGGAAAGGGTGACAGAGTGGAGAAAGCAGGAGCCAGCGTGCACCTGCCCCACCTCCCACCCCCACCCCCACCCCCGCCGCCCCGGGGCACCCCCACCCAAGCAGCCTTTAAACCACGTGTCTCGACCGACTCCCTCCCAAGCCCGACACCTCGCTCCTGCTTGTCTCTGTCCTCCCCACTGTCCCCTGTCTCCCAGCCTCAGGGTCACTTCTCACGCCCGTCTTCTGTCCCCTGGCCTCTCCTTGTGTCCACGTCTCTATTGTCTCTCCTGTCCTCTTCACATCGCTCTCGGCCCCACCTTCTCCCTGGAACTTTTTCTCCAGCACCTCTGCTCTGCTTCCTATTCCCACGCCCCTGTGCCTGGGATGCTGCCTGGGGTTTATTTAAGTGCCCCTGCACCACGGCCTTGGGATGAGGGGGTGACCCACGTAAGAAAAGCTATCGTGAATCAAAAATTTTAAAAAAGCAACATGTTTCAAAACAAAAACCCAATGATCATAAATGACGTAAGAGCACAAGAGTCCATGAGGCTTCTTCGGACCCGAGGGTGGAGACGCCTCTGTGAGCCTCCCTCCCGTCTGCACACTGGGCAGGTGGTGGGTGCTACGGGGAAACTGCGTCTCTCATCTCATGTAACGTTCCCTCACTTAAAGTCATGTGACCTCCGTGGCAGCGAAACAGATCAGTACCGTGCCAAGAGCAGCGTGGAGGTGCCCGGGCGAGCACGTTTGTGGAGACACCCCACGGGGGCTGCTGACCACGGCTGCTGTGCCTGGGGCGCTAAGTCGGCGCTTGCCTGTCCGCCTCAGGCGGCGAGCACTTCTCAGGCAAAATACAAGTCTCGAAGAAAATCTCCGGTCGCCATCACAAAGCGGCGAATTGTTGGTTCATGCTACAGGGCTGAGCGAGCGGGGGCTGGGCCACGACCCTCAGGTCGAGTAGGAGCTGCATTCTGTTCACACGGGTGGGACTGGAGCTCAGCCCTGAGAGGAGAGTGCAGCCTCTGCAGGACAAGGACGGACCCGGAGTAAGAAAGTGACAGGACAAAGTTACAGGGGCTGGAAGGAGTGAGGAGCGTTCCTTGCAGCACCCCCACTGATAAGACCACCTAAAGCGACCAGGAAGCCTTGGGGGTGACAGACGGTGCCGGTCTGGCATGGAGAAAGCGTGGTGGGCCGAGGGGCAGGCTCCAGGGGCTTTGTCCCTTTGGGGGAGGTCATGTCGAGTGTGGTTTCCAAGCCAATGCAACTCAGACAAATCTGTAAGTCCATTAACACCATCCACACTGTAAGTCAGAAATGGCAGCCGGGCCCTGGAAGGTGTCTGGAGTACAAAGAGGCAGCCCCTGCCTGTTGAAGGGGGTGTGCAGGGGAAGGGAATAGCATGGGCTCTGCAGCCGTCGCTGGAAGAAGCAGGACCCAGGGTGGACAGTGGCGAGGCCCCCATAACACTCCTCAGCCCTGCTTGGGGGGGGGGTTGCCACCAGGAAGCCCTGTTCCAAGAGCCCACTGGCCGCTGGTCCTCAGCAAGGCCACCGCCCAAGAGTGGGGACATGCTGCTTTGGGGCCACGGCCAGGAGGGTACAAGGCAGTGGTTTCACTGCCGCATCCATGTCTTTCCCACACAGCACACAATGTACACATGCACAGGCATACACACAATGACATGCATGTGTTCGCATGGGTGAACCCCACACACGCACATGCTGTGTAGACTCAAGTTACCTATTGTGAGGAACGAGAGCGTCGGACTCTGTCCGCAGGCAGCGTGGGGCGGACCCGGCGGTGGACTGGGCGGTGGACTCCAATGTGCCCCTGCAGCTCCTGCGACAACAGAGGACTGTCCCCGTGAGCACAGGCCAGGCCTGTGTGCCCAGGACTCACCCACATCTCGACCTGTGAAAAAGTCCCTATGGACAACTGTGCAGTCAGCGTTATTTTTCACTTTAAAAAAATTCATACTTAAAATTCGTTTTTAAAATGGCAAATGATTATCACTTGGTAACGTGTATCAAGAAAATACCTCTGTGGCCCTGGCTGGTGAGGCTCAGTGGATTGAGGGCAGGCCTGTGAACCAAAGGGTCACTGGTTTGATTCCCAGCTGGGGCACAGGCCTGGGTTGGGGGCCAGACCCCCAGTGCGGGGTGTGTGGGAGGCAACCACACACTGATGTTTCACTCCCTCCTTCTCCCTCCCTTCCCCATCTCTCTAAAATAAATAAATACAATCTTTAAAAAAAGAAAAAATACCTCTGAACGCTCTCTTGGACCCTCTCAGGCATTCCAGGAGTTTCTGAATGTGGGACCCTCGCCCACTGTCGGGACCCTCCAGAGGTCCCTGCAGACGGTGGAGGCGTGTTGCAGAGACCGGAGCTGAGCAGCAGCCTGCCTGCCACGAGGTGCAGCGGCGCCCACGGGGACTGACGGAGGCCGGACCTGACGACTTCAGACACACGCACCGGCGCTGTCAGGGCTGCCATGGCCACGAGAGTGGCTGGCGGCCGCCTGCTCCGCAGGCCTTTCCGTGCCCGGTGCTGTCACTCCCCTCACAGCGGAGCCTGTGGCTCCCTGTACCCCGGCAGGCCAAGCCTGCGGCCAGGGCCCATGGAAGGGCACTTGCCTCCCCCCCTTTCAGGTATGCGTCCTCCAGTGCAATACACGTGCCCTTCGGTCGCCGTCAAATCCCTCTGAGAGTCAGGACCCCAGGAGTCAGAGCCCTGGGGACGCCCCGCCCCGCCCCGGCTCCCCCGGACCATCTCCTTCACTTCCCCTGCCACCTAGTCGGCCCCCAAGGAGCAGACGCTTGCACAGACATCGCCTTGTTGTGTGGAGGTGGGGGCACGTCCCCCACGCCCCTGGGGCCTGGGGCAGCAAAGGAGCCCCACTGCACCCGGCGCGCTTGCAGGCTGGCATCTCTGTGCCCCGCCGTGCCCAGGGCCACAACCCAGCGTGTTCCATCAGGGGGCCACAGAGGCGCTGCTCTGCTCACTGCCCAGCCTGCCCCCGTCTGCCACCAGGCAGGCTCAGGCCCACCCCCTTGTCCTCTTGGTAGGACAATGCCTTCCAACCACAGTCCGGTTCTGCCACTGCCTCCCAAACCGTCCGCTGGGTGAGGCCTGCCCCTCACTGCCTGACCCCACCAGTGGGAACAAGTCACCGGGGCTCACCACTGGACGGTTGTGCAGCTGACTCCCACGTGGCAGCACACACTCAGCTCCCCCAAGGACCATTCCGGGGCGCAGCCCTGGCCCACTACTCCGGGGGCGGCTGACACCTGAGTCACAGCCAAGTTTAAGGCGGGGGCGCCCACTGACTTCTACCCACCTCCTCCACGTGGGGCTCATTTTAGAAACCTCCGGGGCGGTAAGGTGCCGTGGGCCTGCAGGCTGCTCTGCAGTGACCCAGCGACACACGGCAGCCCCCACAGCGGCTGCCCCTACACTGAGAGGACTCCACAGAGACTGGAGTGGGAGGAACCTGTTGACCTCTGGGGTGTCACGTCCTTAGCTGACATGTAGGGACAATAGCATGTAAACTGAAATGACCGTGTAGGGCTGATGGCAACTGGACACCAGAATGTCACGTTCCATCTGGTGGCCGTGGCACTACCGGGCAGCCTGCGGAGCCCACACCCCGCCGGGTCTCGCAGCTGCACAAGACGGGCAGAGTCCCCCTACAAGGGAGACTGTCTGCTGTCTGCATGGACAGCTGTGACTGTGTCGGAGACAACGGGCCAGTGCTGCCCCCGGCAGTTCCTGAAGGCTCCACAGCTCCCCAGCCACCTGCCCCAGCCTCCACACAGTAAGAACACGCTCGGTCAACTGAGCCAGCACAGTGACATCGGTCATTAGACACTGGCACACAGGGACCGCATGAGTACAGAGCCAGGCCACCGCACACAGCCACCACAACTGCAACTCCATCTACTCACAGGAACCAAATCTGCTTCACACCCGAGGGCCGAGTCCCATCCGGGGCCCAGGTCACCGCCGCCTGGGGTGTTGACATGAATCCCAGGCCCAGCTCCTTCCGCGGTCCTGTCCCAAGGGTCTGGGGTATGCCCTTCACGAGGCAGCGTGTGTGGCTTCACAGCCCCGTGCAGGTGCCGTGTGTACAGGGTCAAGCATGTCACCCAGTTCCCTGGCAAGCAGCCCTCACCACTGGCTTCCTGAGGGACCGCACGGCCGCCCCGCTGACGTGGGAACAGGGCTCTGATCTGTTCTCCAGTCCCCTTCCGGAAGCGGGGCTGCAGGGGCCCGTGGAGGAACAATGTCAGCCCGCCCGGGAACCTGCTCGCCACGGGAAGTGGCCCTGAAACCCCGGGCGCGCCCACCGGGGGGTTCAGAACCCTGAGGACAATGACTCTCTTTCCCCCAGGACACTCGGCCTGGTGCACAGAGGCACCACAGCATCACGTCTGGTGCAGACATTCAATGACGGCGCCGCGCCCGGGCTCCAGCAGCTGCTGGCCAAGTCTCACTTTCCCATAAAATGGAGATCATCACCGCGGGTTCCGGAAACGCTTTCATGGGCATCAAAACGAAGTCGAGTTGAAGTGTTTTTATGACACATAGACAGTTACGGGGTTTTATTCAAGGCTGAATAGTATCACTCAGTGGGAAGAGGATGAAGAATCAACTCTGTTCTCTGCAAACCCATCCCAATCCACTCAAGTGGTTCCTGGGGAGATGGCCTGCAGACAGAAGGCGGCCATGTCGCTGTGACGACAGCCTCTCATCCTTCCAGTGTGCTCGCTAGCCACATCGCCGACAACGATGGGGGCGGGGGGCAGTGCTCTGCAAGACTGAGGCACACAATTCCTCGTCCTGCAGACACCCACGCCGTCGCCAGGGGATCGGCGCAACAACTCCCCGACTCGCCTTTCTGGGCCCCCCGCGTGTAAAGGAGCTGCCCCCTCTCAGAAGGTAGCTTTTTGACCTGGACAGATTTGACCAGGCTTCTGCCACGTGACGCTGACTAAGCGAGGCAGAACGGTGAGGTCCTCCAGTCAGTATGTGTGAGAAAGCAGGGTCAAGGTCAAGGCCACCTACAGCTGACTGTGACGACCTCAAGGACCTGACTGTCTTCGAGAAGTCTGAGTGTGCAGCCTGGGAAGCTGTACTGGCCAGTCTATGTCTGGTGTCGGCGTGGAACTCCGCCCCCACAGTACGGCTCCCCACCCCCCATGATGGGACCGACCTGGACGGGCAGGCTTCCCACGACCCACCGGAAAGCAAGCACCCAGTTGCTGACCACGGACGCCCCCTGCAGCAGAAGCCTGCCCCCCTCACTCCTACCTGAGCTGTGAGCTGGAGCTGCAGCAACTGCAAGCATGTCCTCTGCAGGTGGCCCTTGCGCCTCATCCTCGTCATCCCTCGGTGCCGTTGTCATGGAGAAGGGACAGAGTGCGGCCAAGCCTTCAGACCTGGGCACCGAACAGGTGTGGAAGAGGACACACACCCAGCCCTGTGCCGCTGCAACGGTGGGGGCACCGGCCACGGGGGAGGCCCGTGTGTGGGGGCGGTATCTGTAGGGGTGGCCCCATGGGTGCGGGGGTGGGGGAGGGAGCCCGTGGGAGCAGCGTCCGTACAGGCCTGGGAGACAGGGGTGGCTTCCCACAACAGGAAGAGCAGCGTGAGCAGGACAGGGCAGTGCCAGAGAGGTGCAGGCGCGCCATGGCCCCGGGGACCCTGGGCGTCTTCAGGTGGTGCCGGGGGGCCCAGGGAGACAGCGGGACTGAGGGAGGCCGAGTCTGCTCCAGGCTGGGGCTCACGATGTGGTTTGCTAGGGAGGAGGGGGGAAGCCTGCCATTTTAATGTCACAACACGTCAAAACACGTCCATGACAAGCCCAGGAAGCTTTTCGGAAGGCCGAAGAGAAAGGAAAGCCCAGGAGATGGCCGCCCATGGGGGAGACACCAGGCAACAGGCGGCTGGCTGTCGGTGCAGCCTACACCGCACTCATGTGGCAGAACCCAGAGCCATGGGGGGTAGCGGGAGACTAGTCACATCCACCTTTCTCTGAGGCCCACGTACTGCGCATCTGCCCCCTCAGTCCACAGGACTCAGGCAAAGAACAGCGTTTTCTGCTTCCAGTTTTGCAATCCGCTCATCTCTGGCCTACAGCCAGGAACCAAGACAGGAAAAGTGTCAAGGTCAGATTCACGTGTTTCCACCCCAGGACGGGGTCTCTGAGGAAGGTCATGGGCTGCTGGGGGCTGCCCTGCCTGGCGGGGGCTGGGCGCGACCCCCATCAGGGCACCTCACCCTGCAGCACCTGGGTGCTCCTGCCCCAGCCCATCAGAGTGTGGGCGACTTGAGAGCACAGGAGACTGGAAGGCAAGAGTGCGATGCTCACCAAAATCACCACCCCTCCCCGTCCCTAACTCGCTCACTCAGGACAGGTTTGTTAGGAACCTGCTCTGCGCCAGGCGCCCGTCTGGGCTGCAGGCTGCACACCAGGCACGGGGTTCGCAGCTGGGGGGACGGGACACGGGTGGGCGGGCGGCCGGGCCACCCCGAACGACACAGCGCCAGCCCAGGCAGGACCCCATGTCCCGCCCCGGCTGCAGGCGCGGCCCCTCTGGGCACGGTCACCAGGGCTGCTTTGCAACCTGGGCCCTCCCATAGGCGGCTACTGTCCGGCTTCCCCTGAGTAAGAGGCTCGCTCTCCTGTCTTTTTTGGGTCTCGTATCTCTTGTTGAAAACTGGACATTTCGGGCAATACATTGTGGAAACCTCGGTTCCTGATCCCCTCCGCCTTCCCGCTGTGTAGAGCCCACGCTCTGGCCCTCTGCCTGCTTTGCTGAAGCCACGCCCAGGACCCTGCAGGGGTCTGTTTCTGCCAACATCTTTGGAGGGTGTGGCTCCCAGAAGGGTCCGGGGCGAAGCAAGCACCTGGGGAGATTGGTGTGAGCAGGGCTTGTGTGGACTGTCTTCCCTGATTCCTCCGCCAGCTGTGGGTCAACCTATTGAGCCTGCCGATTACTGAGGCGTCGCTCTCCCGTTCCACAGTGACCTGGGGCATCTGGCTCCCCAGAGTCTGGTCCAGTCACCCAGGAGCAGGGTCTTTCCACGGCACAGTCAGAGGGTCATCCTGTCCCAGGAGCACTGCCCGCAGCAGCCTGTGGGTTGGCTTGTTGCTGGTTCTGCATGGCGCTGCATCCCCCGAACCTCAGAACGTGACTGTGTTTGGACATGGGCTTTTAAAGAGGTGATTACATTAAACTATGGCTGCCAGGGGACAGCCAGTGGGCAGTGGCCCACAGGTCCCTCACTCCCCCGCCCGCCCCCACCGCAGCCCCTCACCTGCACCACCGCTGCAGCTGCCGACGCCCGCAGCTCCCGGAAGCCGACCCAGTGCCCACCGACTGTGGGCACCCCGGCCTCAGTGGCCAGGCACACCCGGAGCAAGGCCTCGGCTCTGCAGCCCCCAGATCTTCCAGGGCGCGCCTCCTGCAGAGACGGTCCGAGGGCCATTCAGGGGCAAATAGACGGCTGATCCTTCGGCCATCTTCACGTTTCTCAGAGATCCACTAAACCAGGGGAGGAGTGTGAAGCTGGCGCAGTCCCAGGTTCACCAACTACGTCCGACTGAACCCGCAGAGGTTCGGGGGCTTCTGGAGTTTGCACGTCTGCCTCCGTGTCGGTGATTCTCAAGTGTTCAGGTCACACTCCACAGCAGCCCCGAGCCCCCTGGCCGCGGCACCCGGCCTCCTTCTGGGTCCTGCTCAGAGCCCCGTGCATGCACCGTTGCCCACCCCCGTGTTCTGGGGTCTTTCTAAAGCACCAGGCCCTTCCTTCGCTGTTCTTACATCACTCTGCTTTCTGTTTCTAGAACTCTGAGTTGAAGTTGGAGTCACTGCTACTGACTTAGATGTGGCTCATTTGTACCTGCATCCTCCGTGAACGTTTTAGAAGAACAGAAAAAAACAGGGCTTGCTCCGCCCAAGACACGTGAACACTCACCCGGAGGGAAGGCACTGGTCCGCCCCCCACACCCTCACACGGATACACGGCGAGGGCGGCCTGAAGAAGCCTCTCAGCCTCTTGCACCCCGGTCCCCTGCCCCCGCCTGCCCTGCCCTGGGCATGGGGCGCTGGGCTCCGGGTGCAGCCTCTGCCTCGGGCTCCGTTCTGGCAGACACTCATTTTCTCCGAAAGGTGGCACCTCCATGACTTCAGCTGGATGGTCCTACCAGCGCCCCAGCGCCCGTGCCTCCCCTCCACACGCAGGAAGGCACCCTGCTCACCACCCACACGCCGTGCGTGTCTCCCCGGACCTGCCGCGGGAGACGCGGGCCCTGTCGTCACTAGAGCCCTGCAGAGCGGTGCTGCCAGCTGCGTTTGCTGAGCATCTTTCGGGGCCACGGGAGCACACTGGACAATTCCTGAACGAAACCCCTCCCTCCTGCACCGGTCTCTCTTCTGAAAGTCAAGGCACTTGCTCTGGTCTGACGTCACCCTTCATGCACAGACAAGCCTCTGAAGTCCGCCGCCCACGCACGGAGCCTGCACAGAGGTGCTGGCCCACAGCACACCCCAGAGAGGTGCGAGGGGCCGCCCCGGCCACGGGCAGATCGCTGCAGGCAGATATGGCACCACCACCCAAAGCCCCAGAGCTGGGGGCTGGAGAAGCCGAATCGGTATTAACCACCTCTGAGTCTCGTCTTCCCAAACCCCCAGTGCCTTTCAGGGCATCACAACCACTACACACAAATACCGTGGCTCCGGTGTGCAAGCACCCGGTCCCACCCGAGGGACCCCTGGGGGTTCTGCAGCCCCACGACACACCACCCTCGGGGGAGGCCGCCCCAGCCCAGCGCTGCTGCTCCAAGGCCAGGAAGGAATGAGGCCCAGGGATACCCAGGGGGCTGCAGGGCCAAGCCCCCTCAGGGGTAGCTCCTGGGTGCTGGTGGCCCTGAGTGGCACCCGCCAAATGCAGCCCTCCTGCACGTCTGCGCCCAAACACAGAGCTAAACAAGCACCACTGGGCCCTTGCACTCTGACACGCCTCCAGGGCACCCCGTGGGATGACTCCCTGATGACTGGGGTACTTCCGGATCCAAGGAGGCCCCCAGGGGTGAGCCATCCCCGAGAAACATCTCCCTGACAACTGGGAAGGCCTGGGGCCGAGTGTCAGAGACCCACCCCAGGGACCTGCAGCCTCATCCTGCCAGTGTGTGCTATCGGGGGCACAGGAGAACGGAGCCTGACGGGACAGGGCAGCAGGCAGGCGCGGGAGAGGGAGTCTGACACTCAGAGGGAATCTCTGTCAGCACTACAAAAACAGCAGCAAATCCACTTAAATATGTATAAAGTTTATTAAAAATAGGCTGAGAGTGAAATACAGTAGAAATGGAGACTACAGCAGTTTGGACGACCCTTCATAGTAGCGCAGCCACAAAAAGCGACTCCACACCCACTCCTGTCCGACCCGCCGTCCAGGATGGCCAGCCCCACCTGCTCAGGAGTCAGAGGACCACACACACAAACAGCCCTGTGCACAGGTGCTTCCATGCATGCACAGGTACTTGTGTGTCCATCCTTCCTACATATTAACAGAACAGTAGTTCGTCTGCGTCGTGTTTAAAGAAAGCGTGGCTCTCGCCCCTGTAAGGCTGCCGTCTGGCCCACACCTGGGAGCAAGCGTGCAAGCCCTTCACGAGCAGAGGCGTGCCCACTCTGGTGCTGCACCGAGGAACAGGGTGAAAGCACACTTCCAAATAAGAGCCCTGATACACACCAAAAATATGTACACTCGCATTGTAATGACTTATCATACAACTCTTATTACAGTGATTTCTAAGCCTAGAGAGACCCTCCGGCTGCAGTTTGGAAGTGTGCGCATCCCCCTGACACCCATGAGCCTCTCAGAGAGCGGTCCGGCACCGAGCGGGCTTCGAGGCCCCGCATCAGGGCTGGGTCAGACAGGAAATCTGCTTACGATCAGAGTGATTCACCGATTTAACATCACACAAGAGAAAACAGAGTGAGGTCCGTCTCCCCAACATCAGCCACATCTTCATGGCTGAGAAGATGACAGTGGTAACTAGTAATTCAACCAATGAAATTTAAATAATTCTATCAGAGTAAAAAACAGCTTGAACTGCCGCAGGCGTCACCCCACAGACGTAAGCTGCAGAGGCTGCACGTGCACCCCCGCCCCGCTGCCAACAGCACACGGACGCCAGGCTGCGTGTGGCACTGCCCCCCCAACCCGCTCTGCTTGGGGGCTGCGTCCGACTCCAGTCCACATTGCAGCCAGCACGGCCTCTTCCACAGCTCCCCGTGCACAACTGGACAGTCAACTTTCTGACGTTAACTGCCACCTTCAAAACCACCCATAATTTATTGTAACAGTAATCTACTGTTTACAGAAAGAAAATTTCCTAAACTTAAAGCCTCAATATTTTGTGTTGGAAAAAAATCTCTCCAGTCAAAAAGGCAGACCTAACCAGGAGGGCGTGTCCTGAGAAGGCACAAGAGGGACCAGGGCCCCAAGGACCGGGGGGCGGGGCAGGGAGGTGCCGAGACTGGGCCACACCTTCCCAGTCCCCTCTCCTGGAAGGTGGCCGACACCCTTGTCCCACAGTCCCCAGTTGCCACTCAGCAGTGCAAACGACAGTCTGGGCAGTTCAAGCTGTCCTCGGAGAGCTCAACTCGAGTGTGTGAGAAGGAAGAGACCGCTGTGTGCTCCGTGGGGAAGACAGGAGAGAAGAGATGCCCCCTTTGCTGCGGCCCCTCTAAAAAAGAAACTGAGGGAGAAAGTCTTGCTGTGAGTCAGAGAGTTGAGAAATTAGACAGTGTTTAAGCTGCTCATGTGAAACCTCCCATAAAGCCAAGCAGTCTTGGAACCCTGCCGTCCAGGAGACAGACCCTAAGTGGCCAGAGAGAAGGGCCCCTACTTGCTCGGGTTCACCTGGCAAGGCCGTGCTGAGGGGACGCGGGGCAGACACAAGGTGCCCCACCCTTTCTCATTTTGTGTTCAGCTCGTTCTCCAGTTCTGTTAGTTTACGAGAGGCTTTCACTTTATTAGACACGTCTTGACCTTGCGAGAAGAGACGCTGGCGCTCCTTGAACGTCAAGTTCTCGGGGGCTCCCGAACTGGCAGGAATGTCGGCCTCTTGGCTGCAGGAGAGGGAAAGGCAAACAGCACTGGTCAGAAGGGCCACAGCCAGTCCCCAAGCAGGGTGGTTCACATCAGCAGGCAACCTGGTGACGTTTCAGTGAGCGCGCGCCTCGTTCTCTGTGAGTCACCCCGCCTGAGTGAGAAGTCAGAGGTGGACACCAGCACCGCCTGGCTTGGTCCAGTGCTTTGAGCTCGGTGCGGGCCACAGAGGTCCCAATGAGGGCCAAGGGCAGGACGCTGGGGAGGGCAGGACGCCGGGGCCTCCAAGGCCCTGCCCTCAAACCCACCACCTCCCGGGGGAGACACACGGGAGGGCACGTCCAAGGGCCCCCGCCGTGCTGCCTTGCGAGCCTGCACTCACCCTTCCGGGGTCCACCCCACGAGCAGCGTGGCACGAGCAGCGAGTCTGTGCATCACGCAGCTCTGGGTGATGGCAGACGCCCAAACCGGACCATGTCTCTGAAATGCCAGCGCGGCCCCAGGCACATGGGGTGAGGAGGGGGCCACACTGGCGGAGGCGCCGTGCAGTGCAGACAGACTACCTTTTAGCTGGTTTCTCTCTCAGGTCCAGATAAGCCTCAGGGGCACCGGTCAGCATCCCAGAAGACCCCGCGAAACAGTCTGGTCCTTTGGCACAAGAGAGAAAGTCAAAGTTAAAGCACCAGCGTTATCTGTAAAGTCTCACTCGTGAGAAGGGTGCAGCGCACGTGGCGATGTTCCTGACCACTAACTGAGGAAGACGAGGCTCTTCCACGGGACACGCTCCTCTCTCAGGAGCCAAAGTCGTCCATGCACTGCCCCGCCAGGTGCTGAGCCAGCAGCCCCTGCCCCTTCCTGTGGGGGAGGGGACGGCCGACCATTTCTGATCGAACAAAACTCAGGGACACTGTAAACCCACAGGAAAGCCCCACAAAGACTGACTTCGATAGGGAGGGGACAGCGTGTCAGACACTCCTGACACTGAGGCTTCCTGCAAAATTGCCAAGAGTGAGTGTGGCCCCCAGGTCAAGATGTTATCATGTGGCTGAAATTCTCTTTCAGGGCAGCTACTGAATTCTTTCAAAATAAATGGCTGTAGTCATGAAACAAAACCCTTCACACAAGTGCGCGCCCAGCACCCGCACTGGCACGGTGCTGCGGCTCCAGGACCAGGCGCGGCAGACACTCAGCTGAAGCAGCCTGGGGGACCAGGGGCCCTCGCTCTCTCGGCACAGCCACCCACCATCTGCCCCGGGGCTGTGGGGGGTCCAAAGGCAGGATGCAGACGCAGACAGAAGGCCTTAATGCATCCAGAGGATCCACTCTTGCCCATAATGGTAGAGCATTAAAACCACACTAATGTATCCCTATTAACTTTAACTGAGCAGGACAAAGGAATTTCCACACTGAGAAAACCTTTTGCTTATAGTAACCCAGGCTGCAGCGACGGGTGCTCAACCCGCTCAGCACACTGACGGGGCAGTGGGCTGGACTCAACAGGCTCGGAATTCGGGTTCACCGTAAACCTCAGAAGCGTCCCGCTGGCCAAGCTGCTCCAACCTGACCCTGTGCACCCACATGCCCGATGCACTGGAGATGGCCCGGCCCCTGTGGGAGCGATTCCTCTGTGCACTGCACCCTTCCTCACAGCTCAGTGCGGGTCCCCCGGCACCACGTACATAGTGTCCCCAGCAGCAAAGGCTCAAAAGATCAAACAGAAACCCGCCTCTAACTGAGGGTAATCCAGAGCAGGCCTTGAGATATGTTACTTGCATAAAAGCTTTTCAGTTCCAATTCCAAGTTCTTTGTTTCATTTTGAAAAATGTTCTATCTTTTGAGCTTTGCTTTCAGAATACTTGTTTCTTCCACTGGCAAAAATCATCTTTTGAAAACTCCCAGTTCATCCGAGTGTCAAGTGCTCTCCAATGGCTACACAGGAACCAACTGCCTGTGGCAGAGGCTTCTTGCAGAACCTCGGGAAAGGGCGCTTTTGGCTCAGCGGTCGGCATGGGGGCAGTGGCACCCTGCCCGCCTGTGCACAGTGTCCAGTGGAAGAAACCGCCCGGGCTGCAGAACCGTGCCTTCCCAGCGCACGCACGACAGGACAGAGCTGAACGTGGGTGCAGCGGTGTGAGGGAGGTGGTGGAGGGGTACCAGCTGTGCGTTTTGGAAGAAGAAAGTCTTTGGGGAGCAGGGAGGCGGGATGGGACCTGCTGCTGCATGGGCTTCGGGCGAGAGACAGGACAGGGTTTGTGGGGACAGAAAGCCAAGGTGAGCAGAGTGCCTGCCAGGAGGCCCTGCCACCGAGCCCCGTGTCCATCCGCTGCAACATTCGCATCTCACACTCAGCTTGCACTTTGCTGCAGGGACGTGGACGGCCCTTCGCGGCAAAAATCGCTGCTATTCTGTCACAGTCTAAAGCTCCGCCACTCTGGACATCTACAACAAATCCCCGGGGAGTCACAGCTCTGTCTCAGGCGGCAAAGCCACCTGTGACTTGAGGCCCAGCCACGTGGCTGTGAGGACTGAGCTCCCGCATGGCGGAGGATTCAGGAGAGCCCTGTACTCACTGCAAGTGACACCACTCAACGGGAGCCTGTACCGCCAGCTCTCCAGTCTGGGGGGAGGCACGTGGTCTGTCTGAAATCCGAACCCTTATAACTTAGTTACATTCTCAATGTCACTTCCAGGGCTGTCTCAGAAGCATCACGAACACGCAGCCTGCAGTGGCACAGGCAGGGACCACCATGCTGGGTCAGAACCCAAGGCAAGCGCCTGCCCGTGGGGCCTGGCTGCCTGTGCTGCACTGCCCAGAGGGAAGGCAACAGGGAGGCAGAAAGTAGGGCAGGAAAGTCCACAGACACCCAGTGTTGGGTTTGTGGCAGTGGCAGCTTGGCACCCAGCCGTTGCCCCTACCCAGCTTGGCAAGCACTGCAGCGGCGAGGGGTCCCGGCCACACCACCACCACGTGGCACGTGAGCCTGGACAGGAAGTCCCACTTCAGTTAAATGCAGAGCCTAACATGTGCTGTGGCAGTGAGTTAAGTGGAAACTTAGGTCCAGAATGTGGGAAAGGGCTCATGGCCAGCGGAACGCAGGAGTTATCTGAAGAGGCAGAGGGCGGCGGCCGAGACCAACAGCACTGAGGAAGGGAGGAAGGGAGAAGGGCCAACTGCAGTCAGCTCAGCTGGTGGGAGAGGGCGTCTCAAGAGTGTCAACCACACGGAGAGCGTCAGCAAGACACTGCAATCCAGGGAGAGGGAGGTCACCCCGCAGAGCCCGGGGATGCAGCCCGACCCAGACTCCCCAGTGAGCGCGGCCAAGGGGACTGCACCCTGTGGGCAGTGCAGGCAGAGGCCAGGAGCTGATCGAAAAGACAGAGGGCTGATGGGCAGTGCTGTTGGTTACCTCTACCTCTGGAGGGGCCGAGATGGCACAAGCTGGCGGTTTTTGGAGGGGGCAGGGGCTGGCCTGCTTTGTGGGCAGTACTGTTGGCACTGGCCGAGGGTGGCTGGAATGAGGTGGAGAGAAAGATGCCATCCGAGGCCGGGTACGGCTGGCAGGGGGGCCGCTGCGGCTTAAGGGTGGCAGGAGGACGGAGCCCATGAGACGTCCTCGGGCTGGTGCACTCATCCTGACCTGTTGGGCCGCAGTCCTCCTCCTCCTCCTCGTTGTATGCAACATACTTGGCGGTGTACAGGGAGTCAGGGGAGAGGGCCTGGGCCTGGAGGGAGGAGGCGGTGCGCTGTGGTGGTGGGGGCGGCACATGGGCTGTGGGGGACAGGGCCGCAGGCTCATAGCCCCGGGGCAGTGGCGGGCGGCCCAGACCCGGCTCCAGCTCTGGCTCCTCGGGCCCCAGCAGCCGGCGCTCAGCCTCCTCGTGCAGTCTGCGCCGCTCGGCCTCCAGGCGGCTGTAATACCCTTCCTCCTGTCGCCTCTGTGGGCGGAGACAAAAGGGCAAAGGTCAGAGGAGGTGGGGGGGGAAGGGGCCACAGCCCACTCACAGGGCTCACAGGACAGCAGAGGGTAGCCCTGCCTGCAGCCCCATCACCACACTGATAATGAACATGGAGTCCGACAGCCACATCAGCCTGGACGCGGCCTTCTCGAGACTCACGCGCCCATTTGTGCGTGCTGCAGTCATGCAGGACAAAGCTGCTCACAGGCAGGGAACAAGCGGACGTCCAGGTCCTCTCCGGCCCCTGCACGCGGTCTGCACAGCACTGTCTCGCTCCACGTCCCACCGACTCTCGGCCCTCCCAGCCCCTCCCATGCCCTCCGGGTCTCTGTCTGTCTCCTGTTTTTGCTACCTCGTGAACTTACCTGGGACTGCCGAGTTTAAAGACAAGGAAAGCCCCACACTGACTCTAACTGGCTTCCTGCAGCCGGCACGTCCAGGGCACCCCGCCCCTGGGCTGCCCCAGGGGGGCGCCCTCCCCACAGGGAGGGTGCGACTGAGTCGCCTGGTCTGTCCCCGGTCACCCCGAGGGAGAGCATCACTCGTTTCCCCAGAGCAACACACTCGTGCGCTCCGCGTGGCCCTCGACTCACAGGGCAGGTCTTCAAGTCCCTGTCGGACAGAACGCTGGAGCAACAGCAACGAGACAGTCCACAAGACGCTTTGTGACAGGTGCCGTACATTTTTTCTGACATACATCCGCAAAAACTCCAGTTGACAGTGTTAAAGTTACTTTAACATTAAAAAAGGTTAACAGCACAATTTTGTTCCAAGTTGACAGAACTTTCAGAACACAGGAAGAAAGTAAGGGGAAGAGAAACCCAACAGGAAGTTATCAGCCGTGACAGGAACGGGGAGCACGGAGAACGCAGTGCAGTGCGCTCTAACCCACTCCACCCAAGCGCAGGGACCGTAGGGACCTCGCTGGCATCAGGATGCGGGCTGCTGGTCCCACGTCAAACTTTACACCCGTGCTTTCTCCCTGCTGCCTCTACACAGACACACGTGTGCACACACACACTCACACACTCAGAGGGAGTGAGTACACACTGGCCGACGGTTCATCTTCTGAGGAGAAATTCCTAAGAGTAGATGCCAGCCACAACTGTGGCCTGGACCCAACTTTTCACTCTATCTTCCTCTATGTTGAGACATCCTGAAGGGAAAACTTTTTCTCTTATTTTCTACACAAAATATATGTGTCCTCTAGGGGCGCGGACTCAAAATGAGAAGTGGGCTCTGCGGTGCCCTGGCTGCTGCCCTGGGTCTGGGTCTTAGCCCAGAGCAGAGGCCCTTCCAGGGGAGCCGGCACGCCCTCCCTGCGCTAAGAACAGACCCAGCAATGGGCCCGAGAGGCCGCGCTCCACCCAGCAGTTCTCCACCACAAAGCCAACCCACCGGTTCGGAATAGTCTGCGTGGGACAGCAGGTCACCCAGCTGCTTCTTGCACTGGCCACTCGACCGCAGAAGCAGGCGCTGCAAACCAAGTGCCTCTGCTGGGCCCGGGGCGAGCACGGGGCCTGCGAGTGTCTCAGCACAGCACACACTGGCCCTGGCACACCTGCAGGGCGCCAGGGGTGGGGGGAGGGCGGCCGTGTGCTCTGGGACAGCTGAGCAGGCGGGGAGCCAGGGGATCGGGCACTCCCTCCGCAGCCCAGGGACAGTCGGACCCCAAACACCACACAAACTGAAACATCAGGGGCCTGGATTCTGGAGACCATCAGGGTGACTTCCCCACACAGGGGGAGGTGCCAGGCTGAGCCGCCCGAAAGCTCAGACTCCCTGAGAGTTCCAGGCTGTCGGACGCAAAGGGTGGTGGGAGGACGAGTGGGAGGGATGGAGCCTGGCTGTGCGGTGCGGACACCAGCGGTGCCCGCACGGGAAGCGTCCTCCCTGCAGGTGGGGAGGGCGTTCTGTGAATACTGTCCCTGGGCCCTTATGGAAGGGGTTTTTAACAAACCAGGTGTGGCACTTGGGCTTCCACCATCCCAGGGGGAAGCGATAGCACGTGCAGGGCCCAGTGCACTTGGGGCCGCTGGGCAGGGCCAGGAGGGCCTGGGTGCACACAGGGTGGGGAAGGGCAGCATCGCATTGCTCCTGCCCCAGCACAGGCCAAAAGGGCTGTCCCATTAAAATTCCACTGAAAGGGTTACTTGAACAAAAAACCCGCATGTGGATACAAAGTAATGACTCAGAACTCTACCAGGTTACACACTGTTACAATTTCCCATTTCTTGTTTTCTATGAGCCATATGCTCTCTTCGTCATCAACTGCAATAGAGTCATTTCGGGAAACAACCTATTTAAGACACTCAGCGTCAATAGACTGTCTTCCTATGCCCCTGGTGCTTCCTACAGCTCCAACCCAAGGTGAGCAGGAACAGAACCACTGGCTGCTCCCCAGTAGCTGCCAGCCCGTCACGGCCAGGAAAGACAGAGCTGGGTCAGCAGCCCCAGGGCAGACGCTCTTGCCGGCCAGGCCCAAGAGTTCAGAAGTCAGAGAGAGACACGCAGAAGACAGGGGTCTGGAGACAGTTGAGGAGAGAGGTGGGCCAGCGGGCTCCAGTGTCTGGTCCGGGAACAGAAGCTGGGAGCAGGCCCTGCTCTGCCCCACACGCCTCGGGCCACACGCCAGCCCCGCTGCGCCCTACAGGACCCGAACCTTGGCTTCGGCGTCTCGCCTGCCCCGCTGCTCCTCCTGCCGGGCGCGCTCCTCGGCCTCGCGCTGCCGCGTCTCCTCCAGCTGCTGCTGCCGCCGGCGCTCCTCGTCCTGCAACTGACAGCAGGGTGCCCTTAGCCTCCGCCCGGCGGCCTGCCAGCACGGAGCAGCAGCACACAGACACAAGCAGAAACACGCACACAACACGGAACACAGGCTCCAGCATGGCCAAGACGGTGTAACCAAGAGCCCCGCAGTGGCCGAGGAAGTCACCCCAGAGCACTGTCCCCAGTCCCAGAATCACCCGTCCACAGATCATGGTGCCCAAGAGAATGCACTCCACTCGCACACTCTTGCATCAAACAAGCATGCTTATTTTGGGACAACACGTTTAAGGTAACTAGCTGTGTGAACAGGTGTCCCCAACCACCCCTTCCCGTGCATTCTGGTGGCCGCTGGGGGTAGGGAAAGCAGCCTGTGCCCCGGGGCAGGTGTGGCACGGTGACACCTCTGGGCGGGCGGGCAGCATGGCAGGCTGTGACCTGGTTTACAGAGACATCTGGTCCTGGGGGCCAAGTTCCTTTTGTCTGCTCCCACCCTGGGCCTCTGCCACCAGCAGTTCGATCTGGACCCATCTGTTCAGGGAGACCCCCAAATGCCAAATAGCAAAACTAGGACTGTGGGAGAACCTTCTTCAAACTCTCTTCCCCTACTTGTCTGCCAGGAAACCCCCGGTGCTGCTGGGACAAGCTCTTGAGGGAGCCTACCTCCCGGGACAGCACATCCTAGTCTCAGGCCACCGGCTGCCACCAGGCTCTGGTCGTTCTAAAATGCGTCAGCTGCTTGTCATTATCCTCCCCCCGACACCATTCAAACACTCAAGGGTCTCTTCAGAAGTCTAAGCCAAATACCAAATATTCTCTTTGTGTTTCAGCTCCTTTGTCCCTGTCCTCCTGGTCCCAGTTCCCATGCACTCACTCCAGGCTGAAGCTCCCTTTTCTAAAAGAACCCTGAATTAAAAGCTCATCTGGCATGGGAGGCCACAGCAAGACTCTCCCTTTGCACCTCGATATAAGACAGCTGTGTCTGCGGTGACAGCAGCTCTCAACACCCTGCATCCTCCTCCATCTAAATCTGCCCGAGGCCCAGGCCAGAGCAGCGCCCACCACTCAGGATGCCCTACATCGAGGAGGGGACTCAACCTGCCGCACATGGACCAACAGCACCAGGACCCCTGCTCAGTCTCCAACCGCATCTGGGTCGTCACGTCGAGCCCCACAGGGTGCGCACTGGTGCCCACAGAACTCCTGGTTACTCCATCAACTGCTCCTCAGAACTGTGGGTTGTTTTAATAAAAACAAAACCCTAACAATGTGGCTCTCGCTCATTTCCATGGTGCAAAATGCTGTGTCTGGTAATAAATGAGCCGGGCCATGGGGCTTCCTCCCATCAGCACATAACAGTGAAGCGCTTTAGGGAAAATGAAAACCGGCTCTCTCGAAGACCACGCAGCCCCGCCCCCTTCAGTGTGGTCTAGGCGGGACCCCGGGAGGGCACCCGGGCGTCTGCAGCGGGGCCTGGGGGGCTGGGGGGGCCACAAGGAAGAGGTGAGTGCTGCAGCGGGGCGCAGGGCCAACAGGGGGCTTCCGGAGTCCTCGGCACCCATGAGGACTGGCACCCACACATCCTTCAGGAAACGGCAGTGGGTCACGTGAACACCCCACAGGACAGTGGGCGACCAGGACCCCAGAACTGCACTGATGCTCTGGCGCTTCTGCTCCCGGTGAAAGCACGAGCTGACGGCACAACGTGACACTCTCTGGACCCAACCAGAAACAGGTGGCGAGCAGGACAGCCAGCACACACTGGGACTGCCAGTCGGTTCTATGGCACTGAGACGTCAAAACTGAGACGTCAAAACAACTTCAGAGCTCACGACAACGGGCAGAGGGTGCTAATCCTGCAAGACTACACACAGGTGTTTCCCCCACGAGCCTCCCTCTGCCTCAGCCTGGCCGCTGGTGAGAAGAGCCCCCTATGCTTGGGTCCTCGTCACCGCTTGAAGGCCAAGGACCGCCCGTAGGGTGGAGGCCATATCTTCACAGTCCGTAACATGTTTAACACAGAGGGTGTGTTCCAAAACTCGGATTGGTCTTTCCTGAAAGATATGCTTCTTTACCAAAACACAAAACCAAACGACCAAAAAACCCCCAAAACCAGACCCATTAATGAGAGGAAAAAAAGCAGTCTAATCCCTGAATTTCCTTTACATAACAGCTCAGAAAGGAAAAGTTACATGCCATCTAAGCAGTCTTGCAGGAAGTTCTATTTGGGGGAACAGATATAATTCTTACAGAACGAGTCAACAGAATAAGCCAGACCAAAATTACTCTAAACCACGAACTAGGCTGGTATTTCAAAAGCCAGTATGTAAGTCTGACCCAAGATTCCGGTATACTAGCAATCCACGTTTCTAAAAAAGGTATTTTCAAGTTTAAAAAAAGGGTGTGGAGACTTCGGATCTGTGTGTTTGTAACTTGGGACCAAAAAACCACGCGAGCTGGTGTCTTTAACCAGCCACTCTCTCGCTGCCACCTGCACGGAGCACACCGTCCGAAGGACCCTTCCTGCTGCCCAAGGAGAGCACTCAACCCTGAAGGTCTAGGCCCAGCCTGAGGAAGCGGCAGCCACTGCCACTCTGCCTGAGACGTGGAGCAGCTGTGCAGAGGACGTGTCTCCTCGACGGGGACACAAAGTGCATGGGAGCATGCGCCTGGGGACAGCAGGGAGGCCTCCTGGGCAGACACCAGCCCCTCGTCCACGCCGTAAGGAAGTGGCCCTTCTGTCGGTAGCTGTCAGAGCTGGAGCGCAGCTGCAGAGAGAGGTCCTCTGGCAGCAATGACGAACCCAAGAAGCCTCATGCAGGGTGGGGGGCCGAGGGCCCGTGCCCACCGCGCACCTGCGCAGTGCTTTCAGGGGACTGGTTGATGTTCCACAGGTAACTCTGGGTCCCAACTCCCACACACGCTGGCTTTCGTGGGAACATCCTTCTCCTCCTAACTCCTTGGGTGCTGCTGGCCCTTCCTGAAGGGGATCGTGCCCACCCTGGGGCTCTGACATCCTGGCCCGGGCCAGTGCCTATTTCTGAGTCCTTCCATAGAACAGGCAGGGGAACAGCCTGCTGCTTCCACCCTCGCAGACGACTCTCAGGGACGTGCCCTACAGCCCCTCTGTGAGGCTTCTCTCCCTGAGCCCAAACTCCCTGGGCCAGGAGGCCCAGCTTCTCCAGTCCCACTCCAGGGGCAGACAGGAAGATGGCCTTGGAGGGGACGGCCCTGGGGTCTTCACAGAGGAACTGGGAAGAGCCTTGACAGCTCCAGAAACTCCCTGGGGCTATAGGAGCTGCTGGGCCATTGGGACCAGCTGGGACTGGCCAGGGGCAGATGGTTGGGTCCTGCAAGTTCCCGGTGGAGGATGGCTCCTCGCAGTGGAGTCCCCCGCAAGCAGGAGACTCTGTGTAGGAGAAAGAGCACCAAGCACAAACTCAGAAAGCTCTGGTGGGTCTCGACACCTTCAGGCTGGGTCAGGCTCAGAAGCCCCAGTAGCCCCTTTGTTCCACCCCTGTCACTGTTAAAAGAAAGAGGAGAGTAGCCTGTGCAATTTTTTTGTGACCTAAAGCCACACGCTCTGTCATGAGGGAGAAGGGCTGGGTCCCCATCAGGTGTGAGCCAGGTGAGGCTATAGTGACAGCCCCCTGACCCACACCTCGGGTGGGACCTGGGGGCTGTGGACAGAAAACAGCACCTTGGAGGGCCTGGGAAGACTCAGAGCGTTTCTCCGAGGGACTGAGAAGCCACCACAGGGCCCTAAGGGCCCTGCATTCTGATGTGTTTGTCAGTCTCCATGTGGCCGCCCCACTGAGAACAGCCTGTAAGGGGACAGAGGCTGAGGCAAGGGGTTCCGGAAGGGCTCTCCGGCAGTCACTCAGGCGGGAGATGCTGTGGCTCAGGCCAGGCTGGGGAGAAAGGGGGTCCAACTCGGGAAAACTAAACAGCAGTTTCCCGACAGAGAGAAACTCACGGCTGTGGTCAATGGGTGTTCAAAGGGAGCACCCCTCTGGGTGAGGGGGAGGCTGTGAGGGGGAGGCTGTGAGGGGGGGGCTGTGAGGGGGAGGCTGACGGTAGAGCCGATGCGGCAAAGAGAGCAGGACTTCCTCCTGAGCAAGAGGAAATGGGAGAGGTCTGTGTGGCCAGGTGGGAGAGAGGCTCACCCTGGACATGTACGTGGTGGGGCGGGGCGCTGGTGTCAGCATAAGCCTCAGACTGGAGGCAGCGGAGGGCACAGGCAGAGGGCTGAACCCGGAGGAGGAGGAGGAGGAAAAGGAGGAAGAGGAGGAGGAGGCAGAGGAGGCGGAGGAGGAAGAGCTGCCGGGGCGCCCTCCGACCCCTCTGACACTCACCCCGAGAAGCAGCTGCCCCCTTGATCCCACTCACCACAAAAACCTGGCAGCAACCAAGGCCTTAGAGAACCACCACCGGGACAGTAACGTTCATGTGTGCTGGGGAACTAGGCTAAAAATGCTCAAGAACAGGGTGGGCAACATCAATATTAACTGTTATTTTTCAAAGAAAAGGAAACTCGGCCACTTCTTTGAAACAGAAAGCTTCGTGTAGCCCTTATCCTTAAATGTCATCACCGATATCCACTGTACCCGAGGTGGCATTGGGCAGGGCCTCCCTGGGCCCACGGTGGGCCCTCGAGCATCTGTGAGCCGACGCGGTGGCCCTGGGCGCAGCACCCCTGGGCGCAGCACCCCTGCACAGGCACCTTCACACGCAGGGGTGAGGGCGGGAAGCACACCCGTCTCTCACGTCTGTCTTGTCACAGAGGGGAGGCTCAGGGGACAGGCCTTCCTGCTGCCTAGGAGGGGAGGGCACAGGACAGGCTCCTCTGGAGGGGTCATCGTCCCCCTGCCATTTCGACTCTGACAGAAGGGAGCCGGTCACTTGATGAAAGGCCACTCACACCAGACCTGAGTTGAGGCATTTTTTTAAGCATCGTCTGATGCTGGCCTCATTTAAAAGCCGACTAACAAATGCACGTTTCGGTCAGAATGTGAGGGGAAGCCCAGCACTGGAGCCTGACTTGTTTGGAAAGGCTGCTTGAGAAACGATGTGTCCCGACAGCTAAGCCTCGAGACTGTCACCTGAGAGACGCATGACCGACCACACAGGTGTCAGCATGAAAGGGCCGCTGGGTTAAAAACTGAAGTTTTGTTCAACACCTGAGATGTTCTTCCACGAACACACTCGGGCAAGAACCAAGGCTGGACTGTGCCGTCGGGCAGACGGCACAGACGGACACCCGGTGGCCGACCGAAGGTCTGCAGCACCGGCCCTGAGCACACTGCACGCACAACCGAGGGTGACCACAAGTGCTCGGAGCGGGCGTGACACTGGTGTGGCTGACAAACTGAAATGCAGGTGGCGTCGTCGGGGGACAGAGGACGAGCTCCTGGAACTCTCTCGCACTCCAGCCGCCCTCAGTCACATCCTAGACAGTTCCAGCTGAATGGCAAACAATGTCAAGAGCAGCTCCATTGAGTGTCTAATGGCTGAGTATCTAGAATCTATTGCTAATGGAACAAGAATGAAATGGATTATCAGTCTCTGCAAAATTGCATTTGCTCATGTATTTATGACCACCGAGAATATACACAATCGGCTCACAACGGACACCGAGAAGAGTGCAAACCGCGGACAGGAACACGTGACGTTACAGGAGAGCAGGGAACACTAGGCGTGGAAACAGAGGCATGCTCTAAGCCACGGACCCGGGCGCCCACCTGTGAGGGGCCGCGGGGGCTGCAGCTACTGAGACACAAACCACCACTGAAGAGAGGGGAAACCGAGACAGGAAAACGTACCAAAGGGAAAGAAACAAGGACATACCAAATCTAGAACAGAGATTGCTGGCAGAGCGGTCTGCTGCAGGCGACAGAGGGGAAAAAAGAAAGAGGGAGTGTGAACGGTTAGCTCCGACCCGGGCTCCACCGCCAGCCGTCTGCTGCTCTCCTGCCGCTGCCTCTGAAGGGCCCGGTGGGGGCGGGGGCGGTGCAGCCTCTCGTCTGCCACTCAAAGTCAACACCGAGCTTCGGGACTAAGACACACGGAAACTAAACCAGGCAGGGTTTCCCTCAGCTCTCTGACTTGGAGATGAAGAGACAAATTTCAATACATATTCAATGGTAAATACACAGACGCTTTTACCTAAATTATCATAAAAAACTTTCCAAACATCATAGTTCATGCTGAGAGGCTTAAAATGGCCGGACCTTCAATAAACACCCAGTCCTCACCAACGTGAGTGCCTGCAGGACCATGGCAGTGCGGTGCTCCCGTCACTGCTACTGGGATGCAGCTGTGACAGCGAACGCCACACAGCTACGCATTCACTGTTAACACGGGGCTATGTTCAGGGCTGCCACTGCAGGAACGGCAAAGCCGTGCTATCCTTCTGTTGTGGGTGAGAGGCACGGACCACAGACACACTCAGCATTTTAACAGCCTGCCTGCAGCGCGCCTGCTAGTGCCAGTGACAGCCAAGGGCAAGTGCACGGCTACCAATTCACAACCACGGAGGCCAGAGCTGATGCCAGAGCTGATGCAGCTCCAATCAAGCAGCAGCACTGGCAGGTGGGGTCGTTCTGAAGGGCGTTCACGCTGGCGAGGGGGAAAACGCTAAGGAAACAGGGAGCTAACGTTTCGGCCCTCACTTTAGAAACTGCAGTGCTGACAAGGGGGGCCCCACCTGGACTCGGGGCACAGCTGTACACGCGAGAAGCACATGCACACAACAGGGAGCATGCGTGCGTGTGCGTGCGTCAGCGAGATGCCGCCTGCCCGCTCTATGTCCTTCTGCACCGCCCCGTGGCTCAGTGTTCAGGGGCAGAGAGCATCAGACAAAAGCTGGAACAGAAACAAAACCCGAAAGACAGAAAGACATGTTCCTGCTGTCTTCTCAGAATCCTGCATTCTGCTAAAAAAACAAAAATCCAAACCACTAAGTGGTCAATAGCACCCTCTTCAAATCAATACTGATAAACGCCTCTCTGTGGACAGTTCTCCACGGGCTCACGAAAACCTTAAATTTGGCAGTGTGATAATCCATTGCACTAACCTAATATGAACTTTACTTTTCTTTATTTGACACAAAAGAACCAGAAGTTACTCGTACAATTGGGTAAGTGAAGAGAGTCCTCTGTTCTCAGTGTCATGCGACCACCTCGGAAACAGTGGGCGTGCTCCCTACTGCCTGGTGCCACCCGCCCAGAGCAGGGCTGGGCGGGGACCATGCTCAGTGTGGCTGGCACTCGGCCCGTTCCCAAACTGGTTGCACAGCTGGGCGGGAAGACTGAGTCTTCATGGCCCACAAGGCCCAAGATCTGACTAGCTGCCTGTTCAATGAAAAAGTGTGCCAACCACCGACCAAGACTATCACCTCCTGAACGGACGTGTTGCAGACGAACAAATGCGAGCTTGCTGCCTGAGACGGCCCAGTCCCATTCAGACTGGGCATGTCCGGGCAAAGCTCTGCCTCAACACGGGCTCCTCCTAGGGCCCCAGCTCACAATCCTCCCCAGACACCCCGCCCCCAGTGCGGAGCAGTGCGAGCACGCCCCGCCGCCCTTTACCCTAGCTCTGCGCTCTGCCTCCAGCCGCTGCATGAGCAGCACGGCGTCCACATCGTCGTCCTCCTCCTCCTCATCATCCTCGTCCTTCTGCTTGGACTCCTGCAGCCGCTTCTGGAACTGCCACTCGAGCATGAGCTTGCGTAGGCGGTCACTGTCCTCGGCGGTGCGCGCGGGCTTTCCCTGCAGCTCCCGGATCTCCCTGCTCAGCATGTCCACAAGGTGCAGCTGCTGCTGCTTCTCCAGCTTCTCCCTGGCGTCCCGTTTCCAGGGGTCCGGGGACAGACTGTCGCCAGAGGAGAGCTCCTCCTTGCTGATGGTGATGTACTGCAGGTCTCTGCGCTCGATCGTGCGGGGCTGCTGCTGGGGCTGCAGCTCGCGGATGACCGTGTCCGGGGCCCTCTGCAGCGTGGCCGGCTTCTCCGGCTTCGTGGGCTGCACAGTCACAGGAGAAAAGGGAGCAGGGTTCAGCGACTGCGTGCGCATCTGGCCCAGCTTCCTCTCCTGCTCCCGGCGCTTCCTCTCCCGCTCCTCCTCCAGCCGGGCCTTCTCCTTCTCGTACCAGCGCTGGTGCTCTTCCCTCTTCTTGCGCTCCGCGGCGGCCACCTGTGCAGACTGGGGGCCTGCCTGGCTGGCAGGGGGCGGTGGGAGAGGCAACTCCATGGGGATTCCGTCAAAATCGCTGGCATAGTGCACAGGAGGTGGAGGAGGAGGTGGGGGCAGGTCCGTGCGATTAGGCTGGGGGACTGCTGCTGGCGTAGGCTGCCCGGTGGCCGGTGTCTTCCAGCGCCCAGGGCCGCTTTTGGTCAGAGTGGACGCAGGCGTGCCTGCCTTGGACGCATGGTCCAGGTGCTCTTGGCTGGAGGCGCTGGAGCCCATGGAGGAACTCTGATGGATCCACATGTCGCTGTCGGACTTGCGGTCCAGTGCAGCCTCTACTCGATGGTGCTCCAGGTGGTAAACTTTATCCTCCCGAAGTTCCTCCTGGGAACGGGTAGCACGCTGGAAAGAGACAAAGGAGAGTGTCATGTTCCAGCCACTCATCAGAAGAAATTACTGGAAATCCATAAACATCTCTCATCCCCGGGAGAAGAGTCCTTAGAAGAGAGGGTGTGCAGAGCAGGGGCTGAGCCGGCCCCGGGTGCCTTCTGGCGGCTTCTTGAGCTGGTGGAAGGAGTGAACGGCGTGCACTCTCAAGGCATCACTGGGGAAAACTGAAACGTGCGCAGACCCCACCACTTCAGCGTGGTGCCTGCCTGCACAGTGGACCCCACACACCACCCACCTCAGGGCCACTCACGGTCCCGAACAGCAGCAAAAATTACTTCTCTGTAATAATATTCTAATTCTTCCAAAGAGTAATCATCAAACCTCAACCACGCCATTGTCCATGGCTTTCGGAACATCACCGCTGCCTATACCTGGCTGCCTGCCCGCCCCAACAGCCACGTGCACAGTGCAGGGAGCCACACGCACTGGGCCACCTTGGCCCCCTCTCAGGAGGGTCTACAGTGGTGCACACTGGCTGAACACCATTTCATGTGTGCATGAGACACAGACATGAATACACCTTTCTCAAAGGGCTAGTGTGATGTCTGAAAAACAGCACATCTAAGATAAAAGTGATTCTCTGTGATGTCTGAGGCAAACACTTTCCCCTGCCCCGTTAAGGAGTGAAAACTGAAGATGCAAACCTGACAATAAACGGTTTTCCTTTCCTTAAAAAACAAACAATAGGATACAAACTATTTCTTGAAAAAGCAGAAAGATAAAGAATCCCTGGAAAAAACAAGCCTCAGGAACGGTGAAGCATGGACAGCCAGCACTCGGCTGCTGCTTCACTGTGTCTGCACAGACTCTGCTCGGGGCCCACCTCCGACATCGCCCACGCTCTCCCCACAGCTGCGCTTGGTGACTCCTAGCCATGGTGCTGCTCCCGTTAAGACCCCCTTTAGCCCCTGAGGCATATTCCTGGCCCCTCCCTGCAGAGTCCACCATAACTCTGTCATTTCAATACCTGCCCCCACCCCGTCCCTGTCCTCTCGGGATCATCTGCCCATGTTGTGTCGCAGAAGTGAACGGCAGATGTCACCTGCACATGTGGGGCTCAACCCTGCACTGCCCGGACAGCAGGTGAGACTGGGCAGCCCACTTCCGGGGCCCAGCAGACCCCCTAGGGGCCCAGCGGTATGCTGGAGGAAACGGGGCCCACAGCCACTTCGCTGCGAAGGGGAGACTGGAGGAGGCCTCTGCTCACAGCCGTATCCTGCGGCTGCCAGGGCTGGGGGTGGGGGCCATCAGGCCGGCAAGGATGGGGACAGGACGGACCCAAGCAGGAGACGAGGGCCAGTCCTTTGGACAAGCAAGGTCTGCGCCCTGAGTCCCTTCCACCCTCAGAAAACGGGGCTCTCTCCCCTCCTTCCTCCCACGGCCCCCAGTGAAGAACCCCCACCCCCGGCCCCGGGGCCATGTTGTCCTTTTAGGCTCAACCGCAACCCCATCTGGACCCCCCAGCACTGCTGCCCACCCTGACCCGAGACTGGCAGACTCGGACCCCTTCCCCGGGGTGGGTGCTTGCTGTGCAGCGCGGACCGGACACAGAGATCCCTCCCCGGCACAACACCCAGTCACTTTCTGAAAAGGAAAACGCGCCCTCACTTAACTACCACCACTGACCCCCCTTCTCCACTAACTGAGACAGAACTGAAATCCTCAGCCTGTCACACGGCGCCCTTCCATGTCTTTCCAGCTGCCTTTGCAGCCTGGAATGCCGCCGCCCCGCCCCCACCCTGGGGCTACCACCCTCCGCACTGGCTGCTGCTCTGCGGGGCTCTAGCCCTAGGCCTTCTCCCAGGCCCTGAAGTGCTTCTAGGTTTAGGCAGCTGCAATGTCGTCTGGGAGCACAGGGTCTAGTCACACCTGAATGGAGAGACAGCTCTGTCGCCCTATGGCCTGGCTCTCTACACTGTGTTACCATGCACATCTCATACCTCGGCCACGCCAGCAGCGTCACAGGCAGGGACCCGAGGCCCCCGGTGTTCCCAGGGCTTGGGGAGCTCGGGGTGGAAACGGAGCCCCACCGACTCCTCTGCTCTCGTTTCTCCCTCCCAGAGGCAGTGGCCCACTGGCCCTAGCAACTGTAAACAAGGCTCACTCACCATCACTAACCTCTCCTCATTCACACAATGAGACAACAAGGCGTCCTTCCCCACATTCAGCATCCTAGCCTATCTGTCTCCCTCTTCTCAGTTAACCACAAAACCGGCAAAGAAACCAACGCTGTCAGCAGGGCTGGTGGGGAGAAAATGGCTTTGCCCTGCTGGGGGTGGAGTGTGTGTGGAACCCCCCCTTCTAACCTGCATGGCGGCGCTGGGATGGCTGCTGTCCACATGCACCTGAGGCTCTTCCTCGTAGGCGGGCCACTGGCTGTGAGCAGGGGGCGGGGCTGCCCGGTCCTGGGACTTGGAAGCAGGGAAGGTGAAGTACTCCCGCGTGTAGGTCTGCGTGGGGATGGGGTAGGCCTCGGGCCGTGGGGGCGGCGTCTGCTCCTGGGAACCACGAGAAAGGCCAGTGAGCAAGCACTGCAGTCTGTGCAGAGGGCTAATGTGACTTCCAGTGACCTTTTTCACAAAGTAGTGTATGTCTATTTGAAAACCATGTTAGAAACTACAAGTGTTTTGATCCTACACAATGCAAATAATGAAAAACTTTATTTTGCCCAGACTTGTTCATCTACAGCTCTTTTACATATCCTACTAAAAAGAAAAGCGTCAAGGCCCCTAGCTAGCGCCAGGGCTAGCCTGTGGCTGCACTCGGGCTTGGCCAGGTGCTCTGAGGAGAAGCTGAGGACTCAGACAGGAGAGCGGGTGCAGGGCTCAGACCTCCGTGCAGAGGTTTCCTGTGGAGACGGATGTTATCTTCGCAGCTGCTCCAGGGGCGTACGAGCTCCTCCCTCCAGGACTCGGAGGCTGATCTGGTGGGGAGAGTCAGGGGCAGAAATGTCACATGCCGTAGGGAGACGCTACCTAACAAGGGGTCCAGAGGGCAGTCACCACGTGCTGCCCATCTTCGCTCCACCTGCAAAGCAGCTGGTTGGGAGAGGGGCACAAGGCCTGGGAGGGACTGGGCTCCCACGCCCCCCAGATCCTCAACAGTCATGGCCGGAGCACGAGGCCCACCCACAGACAGGGGCTGCAGGCTGTATCCAGCTCGGGACAGACCCGTGTGGGCTGCTCCCTGGCACTCCTGCCGATCACCGGTCGCCCGGCCAGTGGCACTGTCTGTGCACCTGCCCAGAGCAGGGACCGAATCAGTAGGTTTCCTACTCAGCTCCTACTTCCCGTTACAGAACATCTGCCCTGATGGCCTCAGGAAAACAGGCCAGTGAGCCCGCACTTGTACGCAGCGGTTTTGTGTTCCCCATGAGCCCACCGGAGTGCCCTTGCTCCTCTGGCTGGGGGCTGGGGGCAGGAGGGGAGGGCCGTGGGGGGCTCTCTTACTCGCCACATTGGGGCTGGACCGGTGGTCGGCTCTGTTCTTCAGCAGTCTGTCGTCACTGGCTAACTTCTTGGGTTCACTGTACTCTGCCCAAGGCAGCTGAGGGCTCTCGGGGGACCCATTGGGAGCGGAGTTGTGATAGAGTTCAAAGCCTTCGCTCTTCGGCCGGGGCTTGCCTGAGCCCCGGCGATCCGACACTGAAATCACAACGTGTGCGAGAGGGCACCGTAT
Organism: Sturnira hondurensis; assembly: GCF_014824575.4. NCBI lineage: Eukaryota > Metazoa > Chordata > Mammalia > Chiroptera > Phyllostomidae > Sturnira > Sturnira hondurensis. Next base: position 10,945,163 of record NW_028072798.1, on the reverse strand, counting down.
GTTCAAGGTTTTTTCTGAGAAAGATAAATCTACAAATATCTAAAACTCCATACCTGAACTTGCTTTTAGTGGGAAATAAGATGATTTTTACATAAGAATGGAAAGGTTTTCAAGTAAAGCAACACTAAACAGGCATTAATGGAAAAAGGTACTCTTTCAGAGCTTATTTTCTCAAACTGACCTGTTTTAAGCAACGAAAGTAACAAAAGTTACAAAACCTGTTTTAAAATAACTTTTCAGAAACCACTCCCTCATTTTTAAGTACATGAACTTCTGAATCGTTCCGGGTGCTCATGGCCACAGGTGACATCTGACAGGGCCATTCCAACTGTTTTTCAGTTCTCTCAGCTTCCCGCTCAGTAACCCTGACTTACTACTGACTTCCAAGTTTTCTCTCTCTTCTTGACCCTGTCTAGTTCGCCTCTGAAATGGCAGGAAAGGCAGGACCCACATAAGCAGTGTGTCAGGTGTCACGTTAGAAAAGGAGGAAGAACAGGCTGGGCCAAGGTGCCCCGGACTCGGCCTCGTTTCGGCTCAGGGAGCGGAAGGCCGGGTTCTCAGACCCTGGGCCATCTGGACTCCGGGTCCGGGCCTGAAGCCCCCAAACAAGACCTTCAGGGGGAGAGCCCCACCCAGGCCAGACTCGGTGGTCGGGCCCAGTGAGCAGGTGGACTATGAAGACTGAGATGGAAAGTATGCAATGATTTAAAATATGATGTGAGTTGCCATCATTTTTCCTGTGGTTTATAAAGTAATTTCTTCAAAAACTCCTAAGTTTATATGGGTTTTTATTCTGAGATTTTTGATGTAGCTACAAAACCACAGTTCTCACCAACAAACTGCTTTACTCAAATAACTGACACTTTATTGAAATGGTGAGCTCTCCTAGCAAGACAATCAGGTCCCAGCTCAGCGCCCGCAGGACTGAAGTAACTACACATATGCACGAATGGTCCTTCGGTGCAGAGCTGACCTGCTTTTTAAAGACTGCGTCCTGTGTTTGCTGGGAACACGGAAAACCCATTCCCACACTCAGCACTGGCGGGGTGTCCCCCTGCGCCTCTGAGGGGCCAGGCAATCTAATGAGTCACCACCGTGGCTCCCAGGGCCACACCACACCCTGGCTCCAGCAAGCCACACCCCCAACCTCCTGATCTTCACAAACGGGGGCACTGAACAGGGCAGCCCCACCTCCCCAGGGTGCTCGCTGACAGTGAGGCAGGGCCCGGCCGTGCGATGCCAGGCTGGGAGAGGTGGTCGGTGAGCCGAGGCTGGCAGTGCTTGGTGGACAAGACACCCCCATTCTTCCCACGCGGGCCTCACTTACGTCTCTGCATCATTGGGGACGGCTGATTGAGCAGGGTGGCAAGACCGTGATAGATGGCTCCTTGCTTTGCTACTTCCAATGTCACCACAGAACTGGTCCTTGTCATGAGCTCCGCTGCCCTAGGAAGAGAGGGTCACAAAGGTAAGAGAAAGGAAACATGCCACCTGCTCTGTCCCCATAGGAGCCTGGGCCCTGAGTGGCCCGGCTGCCGCTAAGACCCACCACCCACTGCCCTCGCCTCCGAAGAGCCCCACACCCGCCCGAGGCCACAGGAGGGGGGTGGCGGCAGTGCTCACTGACACTGTGAAGGGGCCTTTCCCGCCTGACAAGTGACAGGGCACATGCACTGAGTTTCACACTCACACAGGGAAGACTGGGGCATAACTCCTTAAATTCTTGTCGTCTCCCAATCCCAAACTGTACTGTTAACATTCAGCTTAAAGCAGGCAGACAAATGGTACCTTTCCTGAGAGAGTCCCACCAGACTCCGCCCGTCCACGCTGAGCAGCTGGTCCCCGGCTGCCAGCCGTCCGTCCTGCGCACACACCAAGGCACAGCATGACCGAGGTGGGCGGCGAGGGGAGGGGGAGGAAGAAAAACCAGGTCAGGACACTTCCTGTCTGCCTGTCTTCAAAGGACAGTGCACAGGGTTTGGTAACTAGAAACATGGTGGAGCATCTGCTACCACGTGTCAGATACGACACGCAGAGAAGCCACGTCTTTCGTGAGGGTACTGACCACGTCCGCAGCGCCTCCTCTCACCACAGACTTGACGTAGATCCCGAGCTTGTCCTGACCGGCACCCTGCGTGGAACAAGGGAGAGGCCGCACTGAAGACTCAGCGAGGAGTCCTGGGGGGGGGGGGGGGGGGGGGCGCGCGCAGCAGGGAGGGCACGCGCGCACAGACGGCTGTGACACAGGTTCTGGCTCCTGTGCTCACGGGGTCAGAACCGCAAAAACACCATCAGCAGGATCAACACTCTCTTCAGTGAGCACAAAGGGACTAACAAGAAATGTGTTTGTTTGCCTTCCAAATTAAGAAAAATCACTGCTGAAAAATCAGTTAATTACCGACAAGTCTTGAACAGACCAGAAACTACAGGTGACGTAGACTGCCCATGCACACAGCCTCAATGGTGAGTGAACAAAACCACTCTCAGGACACAGATACCACTCATCACCGTCACACAAAAGCAATTAACCACAGCACTTTCACACTCCGGTATCTTCCTAGACCCCCTCACACCCTTAAGAATTTAAATCACAAAAAAATGTATTGTGGCCAACAAGAGAGACTTCAGCGAGAGAAGGTTACGCGGCAAACACTCTGCATGACTCCACTCAGGGGCAGGTGCTGGGACCGTGAACGAACCCCGAGGCCCCAGGCCACGGCGCACGCACAGGAACCCCCCCCCACATCCAGTCACAGAGCAGCGTGAGGAACTTCCGGGAGACCAAGGTCAGACATAGACACCACCGTTTCCGAGAATGGCCGATGTTCTGCTTGGACGGCACAGCCAGGAACCACAATCAAACTCTGGACTATTTACTGGGGCCCAGAGGAAACGGGTCACGCGCGAGAGCTCGCAGGGACCTGCACTGCCGACTCCCTGCGGCGGCGGCGGCGTGTTTCCTAGCCACACCCTCTCCAGCGGCGGAACAGCGACACCTCATGAAAGCAACAGCAGAAGGTGGTGACCTCCACAAACGACCCGCTGGAACAACCACCCGCAGTGCTCCCACTACTCAGTTTCCCCCTGAAAAGTCCTCCTTCCTGTTAGGAAGCACTGCGGGTTTGGAGAGGAGTCTGACCAGCGAGCTATCGCCGTGCAGGCTGCCCCCCGGTCTCCCCTCTGGGAACACCCAGGGCCCAGCACGCCACGGTTCCGTGAGCCTAGAAACGCCTGTCACACGCGCGCGCCTCCCAGGCCGCACGTCCCAATACAACGTGACAGCCAAGGGCAAACAAGGGTCCTCGCCTGGGTTCCTTTGCCATAAAATTAAAAGACAAAAAACTCATTTGGAGAGTTGACAAACCTTGCATTTTTGGTAACTTGCAATTTCGCAATACAAAACACGCAGGAGGCACTTAGTAAATGGCAACTTTCTGACTTTATCATCCCTTAGCAAAGAGCAACAAACGTGCTGCCCACCTGACCTCCACCCGCCCGTGCCCCGTTCCCTGAAGTGTGGGGACTGGGCCCCATCAAAGGGAATCCCTTCGAGACACCCCCACCGCCCGCCGGTGCCCGATTGCTGAAGTGGGAACTCCCGCATACGGACTACACTACGTGATGAAAAACCACAGCCTACACTTCACGCAATGTATGGCTGACCACTCTGTGCAACAACTCGGCTGTGGCACGGGCAGTCCCTCGCCCCACGACCGCTCACTGACCGCACGCCCTGTCTGCAGCTGGTCACACACCCACGCGCGAAGACCAGGTGCCCCTGGCCGCAGGGGTCTTGTGAGTCCAAGAGGCCTCTCTCCACAGCTGCCAAGCACTGAGAAGCCCTCTTTTTCTGCCCACGTGACATGACACGTACTCACAGCTGGTACCTACAGGCCAGAGTGTTAAAACAGGCTCTTAAACCACCCTTCCTTCTTGTTCCCCAACATAAAAGCAAGGCCTGCTGAACTTCAGAACACCACAGCTCCCCCACCCGTAGGTTCGCTTTCCGAGTTTCAGTTCCCTGTGTTAAGCAGATCTGAGTACTACATGGAAAATTCCAAAAACAAACAACACAGAAGTTTGAATGGGTGCCATTCTGAGCAGCGTGTTCGTGAGTCCTCCTGCTGTCCTGCTCCGCCCCACCTGGGCCGTGACTCACCCCTCTGTCCTGCTTCTCCAAGGTGTATGCAGCTGGTCCATCCGACATTGTACAGCTGCGCTGTTATCACGCCCGCTTGAGAGAGACCAGGTTCACATAACTTTTATACTGTATGTTGTTCCGTTTTATTACCGCTGTTTACCTCTCCTGTGCCTACCTTATAAATTCAGCCTTATCACGGGTGTGTACGTCTAGCAACGACACAACACCCAGAGTCTGGTACTACCCTCGGTTTCAGGCATCCACTGGGGGTCGGGGAATGCTTGCTCGGTGGACATACGGGGGTGACGGTCCTGGTTTTCAGTGTGAATGGGCACTCACCTGTATCTGCACACAGAATTACTCTTTGGTAATGCAATACTTCCTTGTGATTCAGACAATAAAACAATAAAGCAGGTCCTCCTCCTCTCCCCAGCTCTATCAAAGATCACTACTGATAAAGACAAAAACCTCATTTACCTGGACAAACTGTAACAACAGAACTCTTCTAAGAAATCACAAAACAGAACGCTGTAAGAACACGAAAGAAACAGCCCTTCCTTCTCCCTGGCGCCCGAAGCCCCACGCACCCGCCGCCGTCGCCCACCAGTGCCGCCTTCTGCTGTGGCCCCTGCTCCGGGAGAGGCCCGTCCTCCCCACCCAGCCCCCCGCGGCTTCCCCGGGCACTACTGTACGTTCTGATCGCTTCTTTTAAATCAGCGATCTCACACCCAAGGGGAACTACTAGGCTCTGTTATTTCCTAACCACTCCACACTTTACACAACTTAATACATAAGCTTAAATTCAGCAAACTCCCTATTTGAATAGCATTTAGTCCTAAAACACTTTAAAACAGGTAATTGATTATACTACACGTAACATGAAAATTAATAAGACTAAGTGAAATATTCAGGTGAAACTGGCCATGTAACAGAGACACCGACAGCATTGTTACCACCACGCCTTCAAACAGACAGAAGTCAACAGTATAAATGTCAGAAAACTTCTGGCACAATGTAGACCGTGTCCTCATGCTGGTCACCTGAGGTCCCACCTGCCTTGAGAGATGCCCCTACCACCCTCGGCCTGTGACTGTGTGGCAGCCCCCTGCAGGAGGGGCCGCACTCCCGGGACCCAAGTCCAGGACCCACAACACACGGCCGTGAGCCAGAACAGGCCTCATGGCCCCCAGGCTGCCCCGTTCCCCGGTTCCCTTCACACACAACCTCTTTCTGATGCGCTGCACCTGCCCAAACCCTGCATCATCCGAGTCCCAGGCTCACCCGCCACTACCTTCCCGACGTCAGACGAGATTTCCTTTGCTCCCACCGAACGGTCGCTTTGTCCTGTGTTCCAGCTACTTGGGAGAAGGCGCCTCCCCAACTCCCTTCCAGAGCAGCTTCCTTATAAGGCTACTAGAATGCGGTCAATTCCTTGTTTTGAAAACAATCCCTTATTACGAGGAAGTCCGAGCTGCAAGGAACACATGAGTAAGGTAGGAAGCAGCTGCCACATCCATTATGCGAGTTGGTAAGTAACAGTGAAACACTGTACAGCTGCCGGTTTACAGAGTGAGAAGCCCCGAGCACCTGGGATTCTGGCACCAGATGCGCTCTCTCTAGAGTGACACACACCTGTGATGGTCTGGCGGCGCGTGACGGGAAAGGCCCAGCACTGAAGAAGTCACAGGCGTTATTTTTCTACCTGAGGGGAACTTACCTACCTCCCCAGTTAGGGCCCATTCTCTGAATTCCAAGTCAGTCCCTCTGTAAGCAGTGTATCTACTCATCACAAAAGGAGGGCCAAGGAAACGGAGACCTCGATGCAGAAGACGCACGACTACGTCACAGGTCACCGACGAAGCATCGCGAAACCCACTTGTAAAAAACACTCGTGGCAGCGGCTGCGGCGGCTGCGGCGGCTGCGGCGGCAGACTGGTGCAAAGTGCAGGATCGGAACCTAGCACGTCCTGAGAGGCATCCGGACCGCGGCTGGCAGTGAAGCGTGCCACCGCAGTCTCAGGCAGCACCCCCGCCCCAGCCAGTCCCACTCCCCCCTCGGGCCGCGCCGCTCCGTTTCCGTAGGCAGGCGTGCTGCCTCCCACGACTGCCTTCCTTCCCACAAGCACTCGCCCTTTCTGCAGCCCAGGGGCCTCTGCGGGAATGAATGCCCCGCCCCTCCCCCAATCGCTTGAACCCCAGCTGTACTTTAGGCACAGCGCAGAGTTCTGAACCGGCACCAGCACCTGTAAATATGCCTGCCGCACAAGAGAAACCGCAGCTCCCCTGGTGACCATGTCAGGAAAACAGCAGCACAGCGCTTGGAGGTGGAAGCACACTAAGGCGAGCCGGACTGCCCTTGTGTGTGTCGCAAAGCACCGTGGGTCACTGTTTCCAACCCGGACCCCACAAACCCAACCAACACAGGGGCGATCCGAGCTGTCAATCTGGCCACGGCAGCCTTGGCCTGGAACGTTCACAGCCCACGAGCTCTGCCTCACCTCTGCTGACTGCCGCCTAGCCTGGGCACAGGCAGGCTCTCGCCAGGCGCACAGCAGACCCTCCCCTGCCAGCCACTGGGGCTCCTTGGCACCACGCAGCTCTCGTGCTCCCTGCGCCTGCCCTGCTCCATCTGGACACCAATCAGAACCAGAGACGGTAAAAATGATGTATGAAACAAAGTGAATTTGTTTCAGAAATAGTGAGCCACTTATGTCTTATTTTCAACAATGACGCACACAAATCAATCTAACTGAATTTAAAGTGATTTGTTAAAATAATTCCACCAGTTCCTATTATTTACATGCACACGCAATTCAAACCCATTTCACGGCAACCCCCCCTTCCCTAATTCAGAGGAACGTGGGCGGAGGCGACCCCTCACTGCTGCTCTCCAACACGTCTCGCCTGCCACTCAAGGAGCACACATGTGAGCGAGCGTGCGCCAGCCGAAGCCGACAGGAGATGTGGATGCCGCTTCGAGGACGCTGGCACCCAGCAGTCTGAGAGGCTGCAGACCATGCCGCCAGGCGGGGCGGCCGCGGGCCCCGAGTCCCGAGTGAAGTGTGTGTCCGCAGGAAACGGGCCCGGGTTTCAAAGACAGAGTGTGGAAGAGAGAGTCTGAACTACCCGGTTCATGCACATCGCCTCTGCTCTGAAACCACACCATCCTGGACACAGTGCACCAAACAAGGCCTTACTAAACCTCACAAGGCAGCTGCTAGAAAGCGTCCCACTCGTCCTGGATGGCACCGCTCCAGAATGACAGGCTCGTCACACCGGTGTCACGGCCACCACAGGCACTGGCAATGAACTCATGACAGCAGATAATCAGGTAAAAACAAGACCTCACTGTAATACAGTGTATGTCGTCATGATACATCCTGATCTCCAAACCCAGGAAGAGGAACACAACATAAAAAACACATGTTAAAGCTAAATACTTTAGCCCTGGCTGGCGTAGCTCAGTGGATTGAGCGCGGGCCTGCGAACCAGACAATCGCGGTTCGATTCCCAGTCAGGGCACATGCCTGGGTTGCAGGCTGGTTCCTTGCAGGCTAACTACCAGCAGGGGACGCACAAAAGGCAACCATACATTGATGTTTCTCTCCCTCTCTCCTTCCCCTCTAAAGATAAATAAATAAATAAAATCTTAAAAAAAAAAAAAAAGCTAAATACTTTAAAGAATTTTTTGCCTAAAGGTATCTATGCTAGGGTTGGAAAAACTTACTGTATATGTAAGTGTATTCACTATTTGTAAAATTAAAAAAATAAGCATAACCATTCAAAATTACCCATTCCTCACTTTACAAATCAAAACCTTTTCAGAAAGGTCATGTTGAAAGAAACTGCACATTCCAGAGGCACCAAGAGTTCTAAGTCCTAAGCTACAACTCTGCTCTTGACCTCGACTGGTGTGACTCCCCAGGCAGCCTGGCACCACGCTGCTGGCCATCACCATTTCAGACCACAGACCACTAGGGAGCAAGGACCAGCCACATTAGCCAGGTGATGCAAAGAACGCAACAACCTAGGTCTCTGTCCTTAAAAAAAGCAACTGAAATGAGGTAACGAAGGTCACTGCATGTGTGATCTTAGTATCAACACCGTGCCCGTTGCAGCTGCTTCTCTTTCCTTTAAAAGGGAAGGGAGGGGCGTGAGAAGGGACGGGGGGGGGGGGGGGGGGGGGAAAGGGAGAATGGGTAGGGGGAGGGAGGGTGAAGCAAAAAAGGCAGGAAGGAGCAAGCACACACAAGTAATAAAAAAGGGTCCCCAAACCCAAGGGCAAGAGAGGCTGTGCTCCAGACGGCTCCCGGCGACAGGAAGGACTGAATGCACCTCTCAGTCTGCCCGAGGGTCTGGGGTTTCTCATTCGCCCAAGGTGCCTTTTGGGAAGACTTCAAAGTGCGGGCCCCATCAGTTCCAGCACAGCGCACAGCACAGCGGGGCTCAATGGGAAGAGCACAGGCCCCCAGCATTCCCTGGGCAAACTCCAAGTGAGCGTAGGAGTGCAAGCCAACCAACAGCACAAAAACATCACCAAAACGCAATCCAGAAAAACCAAGAGCAGTAAGAAAAAGACTCCAGCGAGAACAGCATGAGCTCACCCCGTAGTTGCCGGGCACAGAGACCCAGTCCCAACTGCGACCAGAGGCTCCAGAGCAGCAAGGGGGCTGGGTGACCCCAAATACCCGAAGCTTCCCCAGGCACACTCAGCAGGAAGCTCCGCCCATGCCCCTTTCTCAGGCTCTGGGACAGCACTGTCAGTCACCTGGCTCTGATTCACTGACTGTTTACAGTTTGGAGTGGAGTTTAAAAACATCATAAAGCACTCTCTTTTTCATAGGAATGACTTTAACTCTGAAATCACCACTTTTAAAACTCATTCTCAATACACACTATGCTCAGCACCATGAAGGTATGTGGGAGGTGTGCCCGACAGATGCATCGCGGGGTGCAAGTTGAAGCTTGACTTCCCTGAGTGGGGTTCCAGGCCCAGCTCTGTTCATTTGTTTATTCTCTGCATCAATTACTAAACAAGACTTCGCACCATCAGCCTTCCCTTCTCCATAAAGTGAAGGAGAGGAGCTGGACAGGGTGTTTTTAAGTGAGGTTCCACAGATGGGCTGCAGGAGGCCTGTGGGCCCGACAACCACGCAGAACGTGCTGTGTGGGGACATCACCAGGGTGAAGGCACAGAGCTCTCCTGAGATTCTCCAAGTGGCCTGGGAGCCAAAGGGGAGAGGCCGAGGCGCACGACCCTCCCTCCCCCCCTCCCCAGCTCCCGCCTGCAGCTGAGCGGGAGTGTGCCTTGACCCCAAGCCTTGGCTGAATCTTGATGGGTGAGGCCAGGGTGGCCTGAAGGTGCCCTTCCCTCAGGGACCTTAGAGATGCGCCGTCTTCCCAGATGACGGCTGTGTGGGGTGACTACTCTACTTCGGAGGAGGAACACCCAGCACCCCTACTTCAACACAGTGCCTGAATCCCACATTTGGTCATTCCTAGACCTAAGCACTTAGGCCAGTATTATAAAAAAAGTTTTCTTTTATACAATTTATTATTGTGCTTTTAGAACTAAAATATACTGTTTTCAAACTCATAAGCAAGACTCATGCAGGACACTAGGTCATTTTACACAACTCAGTGGAGTTATTTCTGGCATTTCCACAAAGAAACTCCACAATCACAGGGCGTACTTGGGAATGGATTTTACAAAGGAACCAAGAATTTCCTGACTCTGCTTTTCGGATGAGGTCTTGCCCGCATGGCCACAGTAAGGACGGGCAAGAAGCCGGGGCGGGAGGTGCGGGGGCGGGGGGGGGGGGCGGAGGGTCTCTCAGGTCTGCAGGCAGCAGCACAGTCCTGCTCCTGGGGTGCAGGGGGTGCTGTGGTAACCCATGCTCTGCTTTGAGGGCCGGGACAGCTGATTATGTGTTTTAAGCTAACTGCTGATAAATCAGACTTAAAAAATTACAATTGTTCTACAGTCTAAAAGCACACACTAAAGCTACCTTTAAGATACTACTGAATCAGCCATTTATTTTTCACTAAACTAGTAAAATATTCTAAGTACTTTTTAAACTGTCATTTTATGCTACTCTTAGAGAGCACGGCTTCAGCGAGAGCCTGCAGTGAACACCACCTTATGGAGCCAGAACAGAGTTGTCGGGGCACGGGCTTTCCTGCACGTTCCTCAGCAGATCACACAGCTGTAGTTACAAATATGCCAAGCAATTTTCACCATATCATAACCAGCAGGACTAAACTTGTTTTTTTTTTTCTTGTATAAAAAGCATACAGGAACCTTGTATTTTCATGAACCTTAAGAACTTGCAGCATTAAAACCAAAAACAACACACACCTGGGCGTGTAATAATTACAAGCTACATTAAATGGCTGTTTCATGAGTGTTCATTAGTGACAGGTTTAAACAAGTCACAGTGGAAGAAAAAACATTCTTTAAAGATCGCAGCGGGGGCAGGCACGGGAACACCCACCCTCACGGCCCCAAGGACACTCACCAGGGGGCCCGCTCTCCCAACGACGGAGAACCACATTCCGACACCAGATGGCGGCCCCTTCTCCAGCTGGAGACCACTGCCCGCTCCGTGCAGCCTCCACAGCTGCCCACCCAGTGGGGAGGGTGAGACTGGGTTACCACAGCCCAGCGCTGGACACAGTGACAGCACCCGGCACTTAGCTACACCAACATCCAGACTCTTACGTAACCAGTCAGCTCTGATTTCTATTCACTTCGTACTTCATTAAACTTCAAAAAGAGCCAGAAAAGTAAAAGGGATGGAACTGTTTGTATTCCGAAAACCCAAACAGGAAGCACCGTGTTGTCCCACAGATGAGCAGGAAGTAGCATGCTCGACTTCCTGAAGCAGTGCTTCGGAGAGGAACCTGCACTCTCGCTGGGCCCGAGTCATCTGGATCTCGTAAAACGGAACCGCAGTGTGCAAGGGCGCCAGGGAACCGACCATCAACACAATGTCCGGGCTCCCAGCCGCGGAGCCACACGCTCATCAGGGAAATTCGAAGGGGGCCTGGGCCAGAGAGGCCAGACCAGCACAGAGGGGAGGGACGGTCGAAACCACAGACACAGGGCGGCGCTGCGGCCAAGACAGGAAAGGCACACACAGTTGAATGACAGGGACCTAAGTGACGGAGGATAAGCAGTCTGATCCTCACCCCGAGGGTCCCCCAGCCCCAGGGACAGTGGAGGCCGCCACACTCCCTCACTGGGCTGAGGCCTAGAGGGGTCGCTCAGGGCTCCAGGCCACTCAGGCGCAGGGCCCGGGCTCCACGGCTGACAGTTGGGAGCGGAGCTAGGCCTCAGCGGGAGGAAGGGCGCCTGCCAGTCACGCTGCAGGTGCAGACCTGCGTTCCCAGACCCCTTCTCTGAGCGACCTCCTCTAGAGCATCCAGCAGCCCCCCAGCTTCACCGCCGGCCATCACCTTCTGAATTCCACACCCACCCGCTGACCTCTCCACTAGACACCACGCCCGCAGCAGGCCTCCCAGGCCCCCAAGTCTCAGATGAGCACGTTCAACACTGCACTCAGTTTCTCTCTGGCCGCTCTTCAGCAGCGCACCCCGTGCAGGAGACAGCGTGGGTACACAAGGCGACCCTCCCTGTTCTACCCACTGCCCTGAAAGCACATATGGGAGGGACGAGCCCTGCCAGCCTGGCAGCGGTGTACTCAGCGCGGCCTGGCCTCAGAGGGTCGTCAGCTTTCATCAGTGCCACCTGACCTCCCCACCCACGGCCACTGCAAAGCCCGTCACCTCCCCTGGAAAACCAGGAAGTGCTTACCCACCAGCCCCTCTGACCACACCTCTGAGCCCCTCCAACCCCTGCGCTGCGACACTGCGAGAACCAACCTTCAGAGCCGCCCCTCAAGCACCATAGGGCCTTACTTGGGCCTCTTCTTCGGTGAGGCTGGGGCACTGCTGCTGGGCCAACTGCCTGCCAGGACGCAGGGCCGGCCCCCGAGAGAAAAGCCTTGTGATCCTGCTCTCAGTGTTGAGTCGCCCCCTTGCCCCTTCTCGGCACAGCTCAGGGGGCGGCCCCACTAGCTTCCCAGGGTTCAGGCCTGGCTGCAGCCTCCGCCCACACTCCCACCATTCCCATGTGGGGCCCACGCTGGGACAGCCCACGCCTTCACCTGGCTCACGCCTGCTCTCCTTCGCTCTCCCCCAGCCTCCAGGTACACTGCAGGGGAGACACTCAACCAACACCCTCAAATGGGCGCAGACCTCTGATGTCACGCGCTCCCGCACATTTTGTGCCTCGTCCCCCTCAGGGACCGGAGTATGTACTAATAAAGGGGCTGCCTGGATCCCAGATATGCCTGGCAGGAGAAGAAAGCTCCGAGAGAGCCAACGCTCAGTTTCACAGTCTCATTAAACGTGTTTACAGGCTGACGAGTCAGCTCCCCCGGGGCAGAGCGAGGTCTGCACTCCCTTCCAACGGCTCCTCTACTGCGGCCCCCCCTCCCAGTTCTGCGTGCACACTGCTCACTGTGGAGCCCACCTGACAGACCGGAAGCAAAACCAATGAAGACCCCTGGGCGCGTCAGAATGCCCTCCAGGACTGGAGGGGACACGCCTCGCAGCGGCCCCCCCACCGCTCCAGGGGCTGCTGCCCAGTGGGGGAGACGGGGAGCACCCGTCTGCTGGAGACCTGGGAGTGGCATGGGGGTTGTGTTTAATCCGGACACTGTGTGTCCTGTGGAGGCACACCCAAGGTTGGTAAAAGGGTCCTCTTGCATTCACACCCTTCTAACTTCCTGTGTTGTCACCATTCCCCAGGAAGCTTCAGCTCTACAACCCTCTATCCTAACTATAAACACTATTTAACACTGTTATTTTGTACAAATCTCTTCTCTTTTAAAGATTATGTTCATATATATTTAGAGAGATGGGGAAGGGAGAGAGAAAGAAAGAGAGAGAGTGAAACTCAGTGTGTGGCTGCCTCTAGCAAACCTCTCACTGGGACCTGGCCTGCAACCCAGGCATGTGCCCTGACTGGGAATCGAACAAGCGACCCTTTGGTACACAGGCCTGCACTCAATACACTGAGCCACACCAGCCAGGGCTGTACAAATCTCTTTTTAAATGTGTCAGTGGAGGAAACGAGAAAAACCCTGCAAACACCGCGAGAATGGTGGCGGTGGCCCTGCACTCCTGCACAGCAGACACCTGGCACTCCCTTCCGGGACAGAGCACACGTCACTCCAGAAAGCAGCCACCGCTTTCCCACCGGTCACCTCGGATGTCGGTCACAGGAACAGAAGGCCTGGCCCTAGGGGCATGGCACAGCCTGGGGCCCCTGCAGCTCTGTGGCCCCCAGGCTGGTGGAGAGCAGCGACAGGGCCCTACTGACTCCTGGTCACAAACCACTTGCTAGCAGCAAGGACTCCTGAGTCACCTACTGTGTTTACAACAAAACGACGTCTCGCAACTACACCAGCACTTCCTCGTTCGAAAGAGGACGCACAGCAGCTTGGGGAGCTCCAGGCAGAGACAGGAGTGGAGAGGCGAGTGTGGCAAGTGTGTACACGAACTAGGAAGGCATGTGGCCAGGAGCCAGGTGGGCAGGCAAAGGCTCGTGGCAGCCATTCCGTCAGCCGAGGTCTGGGGAGGGTGGAGGACCCTGGCAGGTCTCCCAGGGAGCACCCCCCACCTCCACCATGCACAGACCAGGGCGTGCCCAGCACTTGCAGTCTCAGGAGGCAGTAGCCCTGACCGGGACTGCGCACCCGACCGCCCGCACTCCTGCCAATGCTGCTGTGATGTGGTGACTGACCTGCCTGCCAGGCCACGAAGGGACAGCTCTCTCCCACGCCGGACCTTCTGCCCGCTTTGGCAACCTACTCCTGCTACCGCCTAGACAGTTTCCTTCTAAGCACCAGCTGAGCGACCTCTAGGTGCCCCTCAGTCCACTTCCCACATGGAGGCCACCCCTCAGCCAGCTGGGCCCGAGCACAGGGGCCCACCCCCAGAACAACCAGCCCGCCCCCGGAACGCAGCAGCACGCCCCTGCAGCCCCAGGCCTCCTGCTCCCGGCCAGTCCTACCTTTGCCGCCACGATGCTGAGGCCCATGCCGTTCTGCTTCTTCAGTGTCACGGTGATCACTTCGGGCTCTTTCCGCAGAGGCTGAGCCTGAAGGATAAAGACAAAGGCTATGTCGTGGCTGCAGCGGAGTCCGCGACGGAATGGGGAGGGGCGCTGCCCGACCAGTGAGGGAGGGCTCCTTCTAAGCCAGCAGCGGGAGGAAACGGAGGTGGCACCCCCGACTCGGGTGCCGAAGAGGGCCCAGTCACGGGCGCTGTCGATGCGCTCCCGGAGGACCGTGGCACGTGAAACAGAACTGAACCTACGACCACCAGGTCCCAGGGGCCTGACCGAGACAGAATCACACTGTTCCTCCATTGCCTTTCGGACTCCATCTCGGTAGGCGTTTTTCAAACAAGCTGGAACTAACAGTGTGCCATCCATGGGGAGGAGAGGACACAGCCCTCACAAAGGCGAGGACACCTCTGTCTCCTGCAGCAGCAGGGCCCCGGCCGCCCGGGGTCCGAGCACAGCGTTCAGTCCTCGGCTGCGATGTGGCCACGTCCCAGGAGACAGGCCAGTGACAGAGTGGGTCCACCAACGAGGATGTGGAGGGACGTGCTACACGTGCCTCGCAGCTCACATGGAGGAGTGGACAGCCCTAAGGAGACTCGCCAGAGCCACCCGGGGGGAGCTGACGGCACACGCACTGTGCAAAGGCCCGCTGCCAGGAGGGGATGGCTGTTGGCCTCCACAGCACCAAAGGCTGAGACAGTACTTCAAGGGAAGTAAGGTTAGGTGACATGAGAATTATTTTTTAAATTAAGACCTGAAATCTCCTGAGGGATCTGTGAATACTCAATAATTCCATCTAGAAGATCCTTGTTTTTCTATAAAATCTAGGAATTAGAAATTGTTATCCCTTGTGATTTGGAAAAGGGCAGCTGACAAAGCCAATAACCAGCACAGGAGGCATGTCCCCCGTGTCAGCGGTTACACCTGGGCGTCCCTTCAACGAAGCGGAAATCACAAACCACTTCATTCAGCCTTGGGAATGGGTGTAACACATGCTCAAACCTGAAGTAGGTCACCAAGCCAAAACAATTAGCTCCTTCAAATGGAACGCACAAACACCCACTTCGTTCTCATGCCGGGCTCAGTACTGCCGCCGGGCATGCTCCGTGTGCCCTGAGAAAGCAGTGGGGCAGGGGCGTGGTGTGCAGACCCGGATCTCTAAATCCCAGAACCGCATTTATGGTAAATGGGACTGAACAAGCTCGAAAGGGACTTTTTAGAACCGGCATTTCCAACAGAGAGACCCCAGTGCGTGGGCACAAGACAGCTGGGAGGCAGCGCCCTCTTCTCAGGTGTGGGGCAGTGGCCTGCCGGGCACAGTTCTCTGCACCGAGCAAAGCAGGAGGGTCCTCAGCATGCACAGAGCTGGTCAGTACTGGAACCGACGAATACGTGACTTGATCCATGTTTAAAGACAAGGTAGAACTGGCTATGAAAAAAATATCTGAAGCCAAAAAAAACCATTTTCTAGTAAAATCTGTTAACACTACCCTATTAACATGTTTTTAAACCATGCATTAACATTAAAGCTGGGATAGTTGTGGGAATAAATATTCTTTATTTTAAAAAGCACAGTTTATAGACTAAATTGTACACACGTGGCCTGGAGTAAAAACTTCATGTCCGAATTGTGGGTTCAAGGTTTTTTCTAAAAATTAGTATTTACAAGTGATTTAAAAATCTCCCCAGCACAGCAATGCCCACTGTAAACACAGAACAAACCTGCAACCAATTCCCAAACCCTGTGGGCCATGGTGCCCCTCCCGCCCACCCAGTCCCCTCCCACTACTTGCCAACTCTGTGTTCTCGCGCATCGAGTGGCTTTCGTAGTCCGCACCTTCGAAGTAAACCGTCCAAGTTCCAGGTGAGCGTGGGTGAGGGATCAACCTGCAGAACCCTGAGGAGAAAAGCAAACGGCAAGACTGCAAAGTGCACCACGCAGACACCATTCTAGTCATCCACAAGGGAGCCAGCACGAAGCCTCGATGGCTTCACACCCAACGGCAACATTCACTGTTCTTCTCGACCCCTTCCCGTCCTCCAATGGTGGGAAAGCCCAACACTCAGCCCTGAGCGTCAGTGCCGGTCGGACAGAACGCCCACCGCCAAGCAGCGCAGCAAGACGGTTCCCCGTGCCATCCATCCCAGGGCACTTGCACCCTCGTGTCAGTGGGGAGCCGTGGAGTCACACCACGCTTCCTCCCCTGCAGGGCCGCCTGCTCCGCTCGAACACGGGTGCATCAGCAATGCTTCCCCTCCCTCCCAGAAGGCAAAGGATCGCACAAACAGGCGTGATGTCACCTGCACTGCCTGGCCCTGGTTACGTGGCCTGGCAGGTAAGATACAAGCTACCCGGTACAGCAATTCTGGGTAGAACAGGCCCATTCTCATTATTCTTTGTCCAAATTCTTTGTAAGTCATACTCATTTGAATTTCTAATAAACTTTAGAATCACTTCATAATGTTTTAAAAGGTGTAATATTTTCATCATGGACAAATGACAAAATATTCTTTTTGTTCAGTCAAATGTGATGGTGTCTCAGCAGTTTCCTGACAGTCACACCACACAGGTCTTACACCATTCTTGTTAGGTTCCCCACATGGTCTCGCTCTAGTCCTCAGCTCATGGTCACCAAGAGGACCCCGTGTGCTAGACCCCGTGCCCACAGCGTTGTCCCAATCAGCCCCGCTGCTGAGTGCTGGCTCGGGGGCCGGTGGGCAGAACTGCTGGGCCCACCCACTCCAGTGCCCACCAGTGAGAATTCTGGCTGTTAAATTTGGACAGTTACAAAGTTGTTTGTGGTAGAGGAGAAAGGAGATGACACAATATTCTCAGTTAAGACAAGAGTAAGTGTTCTTGTTAATTTTACTTAGTTTCAGTCCTTTGTGGAAAAAGTAAGTTTCAATCAAGTTTCTTTAAAATACAGCCTACAACTTCTGTTTCCCCTGTTTTAGAGAATCATAATCACCTTAGTTTTTAAAGTTTAACAACTGTGGTTTATTTTCTCCACAAAGCTTCCACAGTACGTGTGGCCCACACTGCGAGCATTCCCCCTTTCTCTGCTGAGCGATGTCCCAGACCAGGCAGGAGTCCACACCGACTCGACAGCCTCTTTCACACCACTACACCAACCGCCCCAAAGAAGGGACGCTGCGAGCACATCATGGCCCCTTTCACGGCACCTGTGTACTCGGCTGCACTGCCACGTAACATGTGAAATAGCATGGCTGTGCCCAGACCACAAGGAAACATCACCGTGTCCTAAATCGAGCATTCAAGAGCACCTGGGGGACATCATGGAGAAACCTCATCGCCAAGTCCAGGTCTCACGAGTCCCAACTGGGCACACGCCTGTCCCCCGACTTGAGCTCCTCTGCGGCAGCCGCATGCACACCACACATCGTGCCCACTAGTGAGCTGGACTCTCGAGTGCAGCCCTGGGTCAGCGCTGCAGAGCCGGGAGCCGTGCGCACAGCCGGCCGTCCTCTGGATGTTGGCTTGCACGTGACGCAGATGCTGCCACAAGCATCCCTCCCAGGGAAGGCGGCTGACACTCGAGGAAGAGCCTGAGGTCCTCTCCATGGAGGGAAGCAAGGAGGACAGGGACAAAGGCCCTGGTCCCACGGGGTCCACAGCACGACACTGACCCCACACAGCGTGCCCGTCCCAGAGGGCGGGCACACAGTCGCACTCACAGTTCAGTCTCCAGTCCCACACGGGATGGGGAGAGGGCCAAACAGGGGAGCCAGGAACAGCGCCCGGCTGTCAGGCCCGACGGCCGTGCGGAGCTTGGAAGGAGAAGGGGAGAGCTGGGGCCTCAACCCACACCCAGGTGTGCTGTGGTCTCCGTGGGCGGGGCAGGCGGACCCGGGCCTAGCTCAGGGCCCCTCCGACAGGTACCCAGCCCGGAGATGCCCACCCAGCGCCTTCCTCAGAAGCACACCACAGCCTGGTCTGTCCCTTAGACTTGCCCCACCCCCCACCGCTCCACTTGCGCTCCTGGAGGGCTGCGGCCACGGCCACACCTCATTCCCAGCGGCAGCCTTGCTCGATGTCTCATACTGTCAAACCGTCTGAAGACATAAAAACCTATGGCAAGTAAAGTACTCACTGAGGTCAAGCATCACACTCGCTCAATTTACACACCTACGGACACACAGCCCGAACTCTCCTGTTACTTTTGTTCCAATGCCTAAAACTGGGACCTGTTTTCCTACTCATAAGAGCACCACAGGAAAGCAGCAGACCGGGACTGAAGTCTGCTCTGATCTGACAGCTCCCACCTCAGGTCTGATGAGGACTCCCACCCACCGAGCTCACAGAGAACACGAACAGGCACAGGGTACGGCGAGGGGCCTGAGCCCCTCTCTACAACGTGCACTGGTGCCGGGTCTCTCACACGAGCCGAGTGCTGACCGGCACTGGGACAGCAGCAGTGCCGACACTCAGAGACCGTGGGTGGCCCATCCGCCCTGGGCACTGCCCTACCAGGTAGGCTGTCACCACAGCCCTTGTGTGACGAGGAGCTGCAGGGAGAAGCTGGGGTCAGGGCTCGGCCCTCTGGTCCAGAGCCTGTGCTGCTCCGGCACCAACAGCAACACTTCAGTTCCAGAGGCTCGTGCCTGCAACCAGGCCCGAAAACCCTAAGACGGGGTCAGGGTGGGGTGGGGGGGGGGAGGAATGAGGCGCCATGAGGGCCTCCCTCCAACCCAGGCCCACCTGCCACCCAGTGAGCAGGGCTCACAGGGCTCTTGTGCAGCCCACCCCCAAGAACTATGAACATCTGCAACCTCCGTGTCACCAGGAAATGCTTCCTTCCCAGTCCTGGAACATTGACTTCTTAGAAGCAGACAAGGACCCTCTCGTGGGAACACAGAACTGGTAAAACGCGCCCTGAATGGGGCTGCAGCTGAGACTGCAGAGGCGCCGGGAATGCCACTCACCCCTCTGGCACAAAGGGTCCAGAAACTCTTGCAAGCCATTTGGGAGGTTCCTGACGACGTCACAGGAGTAGCCGTCCTCCGGCAACAGGAAGGGCAGCTGCAGGTCGGGGTCCTCCTCCAGCTGCACCTCCCTCCCGTCGCTGCGGGCCAGCTCATCGGCCGTGTTCTCGGCCACGGCCACCACGTTTTCTATCAGGTCCTGGTTGGGAAAGACGCACGGTTACAAACAGATGCCCCCGATGGGCGCTGCGGACCAGGGGCCGCCTCCGCTCCCGCAGGCCACATGGGCAGCAGGCCCACAAGGCACTCTCCAGCACACGAACCGAGGGAGTTGAGGTTAACTTCAAAGGGTGTATAGCTTTAAATAAAAAGAAGCCATTCAATCACAAGAAAACAGGCTTTCTCTCTTCAAAAGTAGTCACCTGTCCTCGCACAATTCTCCAACATCCAGTGCTGTTTTCGTAGAATGTGTAATGATGTGGAAAAAGCTCACACGATGTGTAAAACCAAGATAAAACACCTATTTCCAGCTTCTACGGAGGTTAGTTCTGAATTACAGGCTTGTAAGAGACTTTGTTCAAAAGTTCTCACGAGTGCACAACACACACACCAGAACGTCTGCACTCCTTCCGCCAGAGGACAGGGAACAAGCACGCCAGCCCACTGGCAGGCAGCCCTTGTGCTCACCCCTTCCCTGAGTCCCTGCTACCCCGGCAGCCAACATACGTCCCCCGTCTTCTCTGGAAATCCAGACAGACAGAAGCACGCTGTTTATAGCTTGTATCTGACCTCTGTTGTGCAATTTATGCCATGACAGCCCTCCAAGCTGTCGTGGGCCAGGATTCGCTCAGGGTCACTCATGCCACATGCCTTTAACGACCACAACACGGCTTATGTACATACTGCACTGCTGGGGGATGCGGTGGACTGCCAGTCCGGGGCTACTTCTGAGGATGCCTACCGCAGCATCACTCAGTCCTGGGGGCCGGTTGGCCGATACGTCTGTCCGAGCACCTGGCCTCTCCCTTCGCGGACGCCTATGCAAGGAGTCCCTGACCCAACAGTGACGCGCGGTCTCCGCAGCATCTCCCACTTTGCCGCTGGCCAGCTGCAGCAGACACCTGAACTGGGCTTTCGCCCTCTGCAGCAGGAACACCCCAGCTCCAGCTGCACCGCATGAGAGCCTGCATTTACCAGTCAGGCACCACTGCACAGGTCTGGGAGGCAGCTATGCAGGAGGGCCCCAGCCCAGCAACTCAAGGACACCTGTGGGCGTGGCAGCAGTTCGAGGGCCTCTGTGTCTCAAGGGCAGGGGTGTGCCCGTGAACTGAGGACTCCAGGGCAACTGCCTATCTGCCCCGCCACCAGCCCTCCAATGGTCTCCTAAGATTTGATCCTTGGAGTTAAATGCCTTTCTACTTAAAATGCTCATGCAGTTTCTGCTTCTCACACTAAACCCAAACTCATGTATCAACAATGAAAATGGTCCTGTAAGATGGTCAAGTAAACAAGCTTACTTCTAAGGAAATAAGGCAACACTCTCCTCACTTCCCTGTGCAGATGTGTCCCCCACCCCGTGTGGTCCGCGGCGCCACCCACTCACCGCGGGGATGAATGGCTCATCCGGTGCACAGTGATAGTTCTGCAGCAAGGCCTGGAGCTGCAGCGAGTTGAGCTTGAAGCAGGTGCTGTTTATGTTGGGAGTGTCATCAGGCGCGTACTTGTCCATGGTGAGCAGAGTGGTGGCCTAGTTGGGAAAACGAACAGTGTGACACATGACGTGATGGCCATTCATAAATTGTCCCCTTCACGTAACAGGCGCCCTGCAATAACCTGCTGATTTGATTCTGAAATTCATGGTATTTTAAAGGAACAGTTCCCTTCACACACTGAAATCAAAGGACTGTCTCAGAAAGGTTTTAGATGTCACTTCATTTTACTAAAACATATAAACAATGAAATTCACTTGTTTATGTTCATAAAGCATGTAAAAATTCTTGTAGAAACTTTAAACGCTTATGTAACCATTTGGACAACCAATTACTAGGGTCAAAACAGTTTCATCATAATGACCTTTCTTATACCCATCTAACTCAAAGCAGGAGGGTATCGGCCCATTTTGATGCTGATCTCTCCAGAGCAGTAACGGACACCCCACCCTCAGCTCTGAGGCTGCAGACACTCGCTTCCTTCACTGCACCCAGCGGCCTCCAGTCCCTGACCACTCAGGAGCCGCCCAGAACCGTCAGCACCGGGCCCGCTCTGCGTTCCTCTGCTCCTTCTCCTCTCGTCCCATCCTGGCTCTGTGAGGACCCTGTGGAGCAGTGGGCTTCGACTCCTCTATCTTTACCTTCTGTGTACCTACACCTGGACAGGTGTTTACTTTACGGCTCCCTGGCTTTGTATTCTTAGGAGTTAACTATCTCCCACTTTCAAATCAGAATGTATCTTTAGGAACACGCCTTACTAATCTCAGTAACAAGGACCCTTTACGGCTGTCTGCTCTTCTGGTTACCACCTGCGGGGGGGCCGTACTGTGCTCCCTAGGTGGAATGCTAGCCCTTCGCCCCTCAGAAAGCAACTGGGTTTGGAGACAAGGTCTTGACAAAGCAATCAAGTTCAAACAAGGGCCCTTATGAGAGGCTGACACCGGACACAGACGTGCACAGGGAGAAGGCCCTGTGCAGACTAGAACATATCGGGGGACACCTCTGTAAGCCTAGAAAGCCCCCAAATGCCAGCAAACCCTCAGGACTCAGAAAGAGGCCTAGGGCCAAGCCCCTCACAGCCCAGAAAACCCAGCCCTACCTGGCCTTGGCCCTGCACTTCCAGCCTCCGAACTGAGAGAGGATGCGTTTCTGTGGTGCCCGCCCACAGCCTGCTGCATTTGTTACAGGGACCCAAGCAAGTGAGCACACCATGGTCCCATGCTTTGTGCACAGGAAAACCCCCAGCAGGGGTGTTGGGTTCTGCTGCATCCGAGTGCCCACCCACAAGAGAATCAGACTGTTCTAGGAAGTACACACACGGGGACTGGTGGGCCTCGGGCCACCCACCTGCACGATCCTGCTGAGGTGACAGTCGGCAGCCAGCTCCAGCCCCTGCTTCTCCGCCCAAGCCTCCACGTGCCCCAGCTGCTGGCGGATGATGGCCCCCCAGTAGTGGGAGCACAGCCCCGACTCGGGGTCCGTCACCAGCCGGTTGAACAGCCACATGTTGAGGAAGTGGAAGAGCTGGGAGAAGAGCTGAATGGTCAGGGCTGCGTTGACTCTGCAGCGCCGCAGCAGCGCCATGGCCCCCGTGAGCGTGTGCAGGACGTCATCTGTTCAGAGACAGGGCGAGGGCAGGGCGCCCGGGGTCACTGGGGCACAGGCCTGGGCGGGGCATCCCTTGAGATACCAGCAGTCCTGGCAACACTGGTCTCACTCAAGTAGGAGACGGTGACGTGCGCCCACCCTGAGAGGCTTTTTGAAAAAGCACGACATGCAAAACCGGCGCTGTTCTTACAGCGGTCACGTTCGCTGCTTCAGTAGGGAAGTCAAGCCCAACAGGGCCTCTCGCTCGTTTTTAAAATGCCCCCTGTTCCGTATTAAACACTAACATGAAGTGAACCGGGAGGGAGGAGAACATCCTAACCTATTTTTGGTCTCTGTAGACTGTTCTCTTCCGGGTCATCCAGAAAGGCCGGCATGTAGTTATTCAGCTCCGACTGCAGACAGTGCACCAGGTACCTGCAACACACACACCAGGGAGCTCAGCGCACCCATCTGTACGGCTCAGCAACACCTCCCCTGAAAACCGCCAGTTTTACTCCCGGGGTTCACGAAACACTGAATTCAACTATGAAGTCAACATATTTCCATAGTTATTTATGTTTCTCGACCTCATTAGGGTAAATAAAAAACCTTAAAAATCAGTTTTAAAAACGTCACAAGAAAACACACGAAGATCTGCATCTTATAAAGCGGAGTCCTGGCCCGGAGCGCGCCCCTTACTTAAATGCCATCTGAACCAGGTGAGCCAGCACGTCCTGCGCGTCCAGCGTGAGCCGGCTGAGGTCGCGGTCCTGCTTGATGAAGTTGAGCAGCTCCGACGCGTTCGCCATCCAGAAGGCGAGTGCCCCCGCGATGTTCTTCTGTTTCTGCAGGCAGAACACACCTCCGTGAGCAGCTCCCGGCGCACAGACGTGACATCAACAGAGCGGACGCTCCTGAAAAGCCACCAAAGGTAGGCCCGTACCTTCCCATTTTCACCAAGGTATTTACCACAGATACCAGATATGCGCAAAGGAATTTGGTACATACATAGCAGTGGAAAGAAAATCACCACTGCGACCTCCCAGGATTCAGGAGACACGTGGCTCCCAGTGGCTACCATGTACGGAGTCCACGGGGAAAGGAGGGCCTCGAATCACAGCACCAAATCGGAGTTGTGCACTATCTGGTAATCTGCGAGCACACCCACACGCATCCACGGTTACCCACAGCCACCCTGACACTCGCCGTCCTGGCGTGGACATGAGCCACTCGGTGTCAAGTGATGACCTAGCGCATCCTCTCCCGACCACAGGTGCAGGCCAGGCCACCTCAGATGAGACCCGGAGAGTGGGAACCAAGGGCAAAGGACAAGGAGGAGAAGCAGGACTGCTGTCGTCTCATGTCCACGCGGAAGTGCGTTAAGCAGAAGGTATGAAATGCTGGTAAAGGCGCACAGTCGGAAGGGTTTAGTAGTGCGTGTCTCAGCTGCGGAATGAGTGTTATGGCGGCGCAGCCCTGTGTGTGGAGTGCTGTGTCTGACATGGAAGCGACATGAGAAACTCAGCTAAGCCGACAGCCAGGATCAGCGCCCAGCAGCAGGTCCTACCTGATCAACCTGGTCTACTTCCTGGAGGAAAACAGACGAGGGGACACCAAGCAGAACGAGAGAAAGAAACTTGTAAACAATCATGACAGTTCAAAACATCAACACACTGACATGGAGCTGTGACACGACAGCACGACACTCGGTGCCGCTCCCCCCACCACACGGTCGCGGCCGTCCTGAGGCCGCCCCGGTCTCTAACACTGGCACGTGACTGGGCGGGTTCCCGGGGGCTTGCCCACGGAGAAGAGGCTCCGACACACACCCGAACACACACACTGGTCTCTTTAATAAAAGGTTTACGAGGGAAGGACTTCTGAGTGTCTTAATGGCACTCCGAGTACTTCAAGGTCTGTGAGTCTCTTCCCCAGGTTAATTAATAACAATGAAAGAGACAGGAAAGATCAACAGAAACAATAAAAATAAAAGTCAAGAATGCTGAGAATCTAAAAATATATAAAAATCCAACCTATACTTTTTAAAACGAAGTAAACTGTTTCTGAAAGTGGGTTTTTACCAACTGAAAAATTTAAATTAGCCCTGACTGGTATGACTCAGTAGGTTGGGCATTATTCTGTGGAGCAAAGGGTCATGGGTTCGATTCCTGGTCAGGGCACGGCACAAGCCTGTGCTGCGGGCCAGGTCCCCCGGGGCAAGCGTGTTAAAGGTCCCCCGGGGCAAGCGTGTTAAAGGTGGCCGATCAAATGTTTCTCTTGCACACTAACGTTCCCATCTCTCTCTTTCTCCCTCCCTTCCCCTCTTTCTGAAAATAAATAAAGATTTAAAGAAACCCCAAATTTAAAGTAGTCACTACCATACTTTGTTCCTAAAATGTGAAGATTCCTCCAATCACACACTAAACCCAAATCTGAAATTAAAAGACTTGTTTCGATAATGGTGATTTCAGTGACGTTCAAATTCAATATGGAAAAGTCCGTCAAAAGTAGTTGGTGGCAGGAGTCTCATAATTTGAAACAGGGTTTACAAATCCAAACATGATGTACGACAGACAATGACTTTGAAGGACCACTGGAGAGGAAATCGCACATTTATAAAATACTAAAGAGTAACAAAATGGTATCCAAATAAAATGACTCTCCTTTTTGATCTCTACTCTCACGTGGGTGAAAGAACGACCCCATCAAATGCGTATGCTAATCACTCAGACATAAAGGAAACATGTCTCTAAAAACTTGGGGCCTTTGAAAACAATTCTGAAGGAATTAAAAGATTAGTTTTCCTTCAACTACCCTGACAGGAGAAAAACAACATACTCATGTTACTTAACACTTCACAATTGGAGTTTTCTAGCAAGTAATCGCACTGATGCATGATTTAGGAAAACTTTTTAAAAAATCTATACCTTTTACTTTATGACAGATTTCAGATTCTCAGTAAGTTTGGAAACTGGTATGCCAATTTCATCAACTACAGAGAGTACCCAAAAGAAACATACATGCTACCAAGAGAACACCCTTAGTTCCCCAAATTTTCAAGATGGATTTATGAAAGAACGGGGACCTGAGTGTCACCGTGCGAAATGCCACCATGCCCACACCCCGGGGCGCGCTGTCCCACACACAGACAGTCCCTGCCGGCGCTGCAGGAGGCTTGTCTCGGGAGAGCCAGAGCCCTGCATGCCCGTTATGCGGTTCTGGGGGTGGCTGCCAGGGATGGGAGGAGGGGCACCAGACCCGGCGTGGTGGCCTGGGGGTCTGCAGGGAGCCGGGGCTGCGCCTGTGCGGACCGCTACCAGGCCGCTCGTTTTTAAGTGGTGAATTCTATGTTGTGTGAGTTTCATCCCAATACCTTTCTCTGGAAAACTCTTAGAAAACCCACACCCAGTCTTGAGACTTTCCCACAACTACTGTGAGGGTATTTCTCATGATAATTGTGTTACCACGCACCATTTTTCTTCCCTTTTCTCAAGTTTGTGGGAAGTAAAACATTTTTTTACATTTTTTTCAACTTTTAAAGCTATACAATTTTCAATACAATTTATATGACTTTTATTTTAGGATAAAAAGCTCTCAGAATAAAGTCAAGCACATAACCAAATCTGAAACACGGAGGAACTGGACCAGGCTGACCCGGAGCCGTCACCAGGAGGCCGGCGCTGGCGGGGCGGGCGGGAGCTTACCTGGATCACGCCTTCCATCATGCTCACCATCTTGTTGACGATGGCGACCACCTTGTGCGTGCGCTCGGCGGGGCTGAGGTCGGGTCTGCACTGGCTTGACAACACATACCGGCACGCCATGTACAGCACGTAGGTAGGCGACAACTTAAAATGGACTGTGGAGCTATTGGTGTAATTTATAATGGCGGACAGAAACGAGTCTTCCGCTGTGAAAAGGTTTCAGAAAAGAAGAAAAGAAGAACGACAAAAACCCATGAAAATCAGATGGAGACCCGACCGGAAACCATGCCCCCGCGCTGGGGTCTGGAGGTCCTCACCGCTCTCCCTGAACTCGATGCTGGCAGGCAGCGTCCGCTCGGGGCTGGGCCCGTCCTGCGTCCTGAAAGAAGAAAGTTGCCATCTCTCAGCATTAGGTCACAGGGCTAATAACATCCCGACAACCTGCGCAGATTTCTGGAGCTTTAAAAAAAACTCCTCCGTGCCATTTTGGTGACCTAAGAAACAGCCCCTGCCCCCCTTCCACACATCACGGGCGCCAACACCGAGGCGAGCACACTGGCATCCTCCTGCCCCGGCCACCACAGGTCAGTGCCCTGGAGGGTCTGCCCCCCTTGGGAGAGCAGACCTGACCCCCAGTCTCCATTATTCATGAAGGCTCCGCGAGAGTGGAGACCAGGCCGCTGTGCACCTGCTGCAGCCACGGCTCAGGTGACAATGCGGAGACCCTGCTGTGGGCACGAAGAAAACCTAAACCACGCTGAGCCCGAAACTGAGCCCCAGCACACGAGAAACTTCCGCAGAGCCAGACACTGCCACCCACTCCGGGCGAGGCTGAGACAAGAGGCCCCTGGGGACCCCCTTCAGTCGCCTGGTCGGTGTCTTCAATGCTCAGAGACAAGGGCCTTCTCAAAGAGAGCCCACTCACGCACACTGTTCCTCCGAGTCACATCAACTCGAGGCACTTCTCATCACTTAGCCTGACACTACAAAAACAAGCAGCTGCCAAGAACATAAAGAAAGAGAAACTGTAACTTGGGACACTCCGAGAACCAGCACTGCACTGATGTTTATGCAGCTCCAGGCATCCCGAGCACACTAGTTCAAAGGGCAGGGAGTCTGTAGTGAGAAGTTCTTCCAACCATGCTGACCCCGCCCCCACGGACGGGACATATGGTAGGGCGATGTCGCATGAAATTCTTTCAGTCAGAAACACAAATACACACATGTTCTGTTGTGCACTGTGATCAAAAATATTTAAAAGCCATTAGTAAGGAAAGACTTTTTAAAAAATGTGTAAGATAATGTGGTGTCCCTTTTCTGAAAAGTTAACTGAAAATTAAATAGTGGGGATTATAATGACTTGCAACGGAATGAAAACATCTATTGAGTTAAACATGGTGCTACGGACAGTTACCATCACTAGGACACCTGCCTCTGTTACTGACTTAAAATGAGTCATTTTCAGCACCAACACTGAAGTCCACTCATCTTCAGACTACTGGTAATACACTGGCCAGAAATAAGTGTATGAAGTCACTTATGTCCACTCATTAAATTGTAAAGTGAGTTCAAATAATTAAACAAAGTCTTTAAGAATGAAAAACAAACAAACAAGCACCTCTGACGATCACAGATCTACTCAGCCCCACACTGGGGCGGCCTCTCCAGCCACTTGCTGGCTCCCACCCTTGTCTTCTCCACACACACACACACACACACACACACACGACAAGCAAGGAGAAAATGCAGCATGAATTCACTCAAACTAGGACAATCGTTAAAAATAAAGACAAAAATGCTTTCATCATGTTATATGCAATGAAGTTTATGTAGCCTATGACTTAGTAACTTAGATCTAACTCAACAATTTAGGTGTAAAAATACCCTTATAAACACAATATAATTTAAGCACTCAGTTATTTTAATGTGTCT
This sequence comes from Sturnira hondurensis, assembly GCF_014824575.4. NCBI lineage: Eukaryota > Metazoa > Chordata > Mammalia > Chiroptera > Phyllostomidae > Sturnira > Sturnira hondurensis. Next base: position 10,917,011 of record NW_028072798.1, on the reverse strand, counting down.
ATCTTACTTTGCCATATTTATAGACATCTAAAATTATAGGTAAGCAGTTATCTTCAACTTAATATCCATAAATTGATGCTAAAGGTCACCAATTATTTGTTTCATCCATTTAACAAATCTAGTATAAATAAGAAATTTAAATTCTCATTGGAAAAATGAAGTATCAGTGATAACTTAAAGTCACTCCCATCATTCAATGTTTCATTCCTTGACTAAACTTAGAATTTTAAACATGCTTATTAAAACAACTTAGGTTTTTATGAGTATATCAATTAAATGAAGTATCACTTATACTAATGCTGCCTATGTGAAAAACACGAAGACTGAAAATGGGAGGAATCACATTTCCATCACTTTGTTCAAATAAAACCTTTAGTAAGTCTTTGCAAAACAAAGTACTCTGATCTTGAAAAAACTAATTAACGTGTGCACTCACAGCGTACAGGGTTTTCCGTCTCACGACGCGCGGCCCAAGGGCCAGGCTCACAGCACGACCACACGACCCTCACTTACTAAACAACGTGCACCCCCGTCTTCCATAGCGTAACAGCGTTGTCCTAACCGCTCTCTCCTCCCTCCCCCTCTTGATTCTCGCACCCACGCGGTGCCTGTGGGCGCAGGCCGAGCACACACGCCTCTCTGTCACCTTCTGCACTGACAGAGGCCCTCCTCACAGCACCGACTTGCTGGTCTGGACACCTCACTCTAGAACACAGCACCAAAATCAAGCACAAACACAGGGAGTGGACAGTTCACCATTACATCTCAGAACACTCACAACAAACACCGCAGTAACAACTAAAACCCCACAACAAAATCAAGGTGAGCCTGAGAGCCCCACGTGAATCTACCAGCGTGAGGACTGGGAGTAATGTTGGAACTCAGGACACACAGCGCCCTCTGCTGGATATGCCAAAAGGGAGGGCATGAGCCCTACGGGGCCCAGTGCCCCAGGCAAGCCATGGCTTCGGCTGAAGTCTCCGTTCCTGGGTCCCTGATGGGGCCGTTCTCACTGCTGACCAGAGGGCACAGTGAGGTGCCCCAGTGTCCCCCCACTGTCTGCGTGCACCCAGCGCCCCGTGACAGGAGTGCCCAGAGCCAGTCATGCTGCAGCCTGAGCTGATCCGCTCAGGGCTCCGTCTGCTCCAGAACCACCGCGCCTGAGGCACTGACATTAATCCTCAACACTCAAACAGTGTCCAGGTCACAAGGAAGTGATATTCCGATTTATTAGGGTAACATATTTAAAAACAGCAAGAAAAGGAAATAACAAAAGACAGAGTTCTCTGTTCAAAAACTCTAGGCAAGAACAAAGCCAGAAGAGAAGACGACTCACTCCCATCAAAGCTCAACAGGGGCCACAATTCTTAAAAACCGGCTTCCAACTCATTTTCGCCTGTGTGTGTCTTTAAACATGTGAGGACTCCTTGTAAAAATGGCTGATGTGGTGAGTTTTATGTACGTACACGAACGGTCAAATAGCACAACCCCAGGAGAGCCCCCTGCACATCCACATCGTGACGGAGGAGCACGTTAACAGAAACACTCCGACTGGACACGTCCCCTCTCGGCTGCACAGCACTGTGCACGTAAGCGCTTCAACTGCTGGCGAAGCCGTTCTTCCCAAACCACAACGCGCAGAGGGAAGACTCTTTCGAACCCTGCCGGTACACTAGAAACGTCACAGGGACCCCGACGGGGGCGCCGGGCTCTGCCCCGCGCCCTCTGCGGGAGAGCAGCGGGGACGTCCTACCTGCTCTCCTGTCGGCGGCACTCGGGCTGCTGCTCCACGCGGACCATGGGCCTCACCATCCCCCGCTCGGCGGTGCTGCAGGCAGACGGCACCCTGTCGCCGTCCAGTCTGGTCGAGCTCTGACCGAGGGGAAACAGGGAGTGTGAGCACCGTGCGGACACCCGGCGGTCCACTCTGTGCTGCAGGTGAGGACGTGGCGTGAGGCTGCCAAATGGGGGGGGCAAGGCAGGGACACGGGGAAGAGTACAGGTGAGAGGTGTGCCGCAGACGGAGCGCGGCAGACCCACAGTGGACGCCCGGGAGCCCGCCGTCATTAAAGAATGATGAGACACACAGTCACTTCCCTTCCCAGTGCCAGCAGCTCACTTTACAACACAGGCAGGCACACCAGGCGCATGCACACAGGGGTTCTTCACAAGCACGGTAAGAACAGTGGCTTTATCCCAAAAAGCTCTGTCAAACCGGGACGGAGCACACAGAACACGTACCACGTGAGGCCTCAGGTTCTCCTGGTTTACTGCTAGCTTTAAGAAAGGGTTTAAAAACCTGCCCGTTGGGGCTCGACACCTAATGAAGGCCTGAGCACAGACAGTGCTCTGCTTCTTGTCCTGGGCAACACGGGGAGCACACACACGCACAGCAGCCCCTTCCGCACAGTCCACACCCTAACCAGCCCACACAGACAAACGGGATGAGTGACCTATGTTAAGGCAATAAGCTGAGCAGAAGCAACAAACTCAGAGAGAGAAACCCACCGTAGCAACATTTTATGTAAGAGTTCTCATTACATCTCTTTACTGAGGAGACTGCACGTACATAAGTACAATAAAAATCATCCTCGTCTTACCAACTAGAAATTAATACTGTGCTGTGTGTATCTTTGTAATTTTTCATTTCCACAAATGAGACTATACAACCTACTTTGTAAAAAATACTCTTTCCACATGTTTCAAACATCTTACAACATCAGTTTTATGCTACCAAAGTGTGTGCACGTGTAACACTCTGTCGCCCATTCACCAAAACCCACCGAAGCAAAGCTTTATGCGGTGAAGATGCTCATTGGCACAGGGCGCCTTATGGCTGCACGCGTGTGCACATGGGCTCGTGCACAGTGGTTACGGCCAAGAGGTGCATTTGTGGAAATTCAACTGCTGGGTTGGTGCGTGGCAATACTTGGACCACAAAAAGCTATTTAAGTGAATAAGCTATTAAGCTATTCACTTAAGCTATTCACTTAAGCTATTAAGTGAATAATAAGGCAACAGGTAAATGATGGTGTGTTTATGTGCCAACACATTACAACACAATTTTAGCTTGCTTTCAAATGGTTTTCAGAGGAAACGCTCACAGAGCAGCAGCCAGAGGAGCAGGACAGAGAGGCGTGTGTGCACACAGAGACCCAACTGTGTTCAGACACACGGATGAGCGCACTCACATGCACGAAGGGTTCAGAAAAAGACACACTGAGATGCCACCACAGCCAACTACACAAGGCGAGTGAATGATTTTCATGTTTCTACTTTTTCAACTTCCCGGGTTTTTCATGTGGACTACCCATTTTATAAAGCACTAAAACTTTCACAAAGGCAGTGATACGTAGTTCCCAGAGCATGTATTCGCTCCGTATTCAACAGCTCCCCCCCAGCCTCTGCGCTGCACTGCTCGCTGCTCTGTGCCCAGAAGGGCAGCGGGGAGCAGGCCCAGCAGGACCCCTCTGTCGCTGAGCTCCTCCAGTCAGTCAGCAGACAAGGCAGGAGTGAGGCGGGAAAGCAGCTGCACAAGGACTCAAACATCCTGCCACCGGAGGCTGCGGGAGCCCGTCCTGGGGACGCGATGATAGCAAGGGCCGTGCCCCAGGTGTCTGGTGGGAAGGATGTGGCGGGTCGGGGCTGAGGCCAGGCCAGCACTCGCTCAGCTGGGAGGGAAGGCAGGCAGGTCTGAAGGAGCCATGTGGCCAGGAGGGCTGTGTGATATCTGGGAAACCACTGGAGGCTCTGATGGTGGGGTGGGCACAGAATCGAATGTACACTGTGAAGCATCGGTCGGGCCCCTGGAGGAGGAGGAAGACTTATGGGAGAGAGGTGCTTCCTCCACAGCCGTGCAATACTCCTGCCTATGACCACCCGGCGACGACGGACTCCTCCACAGGGGGAGTGGCCGGACTTCGCAGCGGCTCAGAGAGGAAAGTGGAGGCTCAGACAGGAAAGGCCCCGAGGAGAAACAGGACAGGCCCCTGGACCAGCCACCGTGGAGGGGGCCCCCAGGACAGAGAACATCCCCTCTGCGTTAGCTCGTTCAATCTGCAATCACCTGCCAGCCATGCCTATGGCACAGGAGCAAGTAAAAGTCGGGGCTGGGGAGCCGGTGCCCTGGCATCTGTGAAGCCCGAACCCAGGAAGAGCCCAGGCTTTGCTTTACCCACTGGAATGTGGGGGAACCGGGGTTGTGCCAGTTCCCAGCCCAGGACGTAAAGGAGACCCGCGAACTCCCCGCTTCCTGAGCAGCCCCAGCACACCGGGCCGCCCCATGGAGAGACGATGGGGCGAGAGGTCCGACAGAGAGCCTGCGGTGACGAGAAGACGGGTGGCCCAGCAGCCCCATGTCCCCACACAACCCGGCCCCCGGATGACCCACTGGCGCGGTTTGCACCCAGCGTGCACGAGAACTTGACACACGCAGCACCTGACTGCTGAGCCAGGCACCCACCTCTCTGCCCTCAGACTGTCCGATAAAGCAAGGACAACAGCCAGCACAGCCCCAGCCATCCAGTGTGCACGCCCTGTCTTGAACATAAACACATAGGTCACCTGCCTTACCAAACAGAGTGCACCTTACTGACCATGTCTCGTACTGAGGGTGTGTCTGACTGGTTAATTTTAAGTACCAGAAATCCTTTACACAAGAATAGGCACTTAATTTTTTAAAAAGTCATTTTAGGGCAAAAAAGTGTAGGTAATTACTACTATTATCATTGTTTCTTTTGTAATCAATTTACCTATTTTTGGTCATCAATTTTTTTTTGTAATCAATTATACCTATTTTGGGTCAGGTCAGCAGAAAAAAATATTTTTTGGTGTGCCACAGAATTTCAGTAATTAGTTAACGTGCCACGAGGTGGAAATCGCAGCACCAGCGGAGTGCGCCACGGAGTGAGCATCAGCAAGACCAGCAGACACACTGCCCAGGGAGGCCCAGCCGCCCACGGAGCAGGGAGCAGGCAGCAGGCTGGGGCCTGCCGTTCAGCCCACTGACTTCTGGAGTGGCGGCTTCCCAGCAACAGACAACCGCAATGAGGAGACACGGACCCGATCACACCAGAGACAAGGGCGGCTGGGGTAGCTCGGTGCCCGAGGAGGAGGTGCAGACAGGAGGCAGCAACGGCTGAGCGGAGGGGCTCCGGGGGCAGGAGCCACTGTCTTTAGGGGTCACCTGACCAAGCGAGGCTGGTCACACACAGCAGGGAAGAGAAAGCACTGCCCCCGTCCTTAGGGAAAAGGACAGCCGGCCTGTTGCCACCGAGTCAAACGGCCCTCAGCGCAGACCACGGCAGAGTGTGTCTGAACAGTTTTACAAGGACACTACAGATCATTCGCTCATGTGTCCATGACATTAAACACACACCAGGTAACATGCCATCACCTACCTTGCTTGTTGGTACTGCGGTTCCACTATGGACATCCCCTCCTAAATCAAAAGTCGTCTCCTGAACAACTCTGTCAGGGTAGAAAACAATACAGAGAATGAGGAGCTCTCCAGCCACGAGGGAGTCTCCTCCTAGCAACACGAAACACTTAACTAACCACCTGCCATTCAAAGATCTTCAGGAAATCGTTTTCTTTTCATCATATAAAGTTATAGAATTTTAAAAAGTGACTAACTCTAAGAACTTTTCTTACTGATACATACTAAATACTCTCAGGATCACACTTTTAAAAACTGTATTTAAAAACAATAAACTGAAAGGAACCGTAAAGAAAAAAAGCAAGCTGTTTCTTCCTGCAGCCTCTCCAGGCTGCATGCGCCCCAGAAATAAAGCCCAGCTGCCCCAGGGGCCCGAGCCCTCTGTGGCCATGGGGGACCGTGGCACTCCCCAACAGGACAAGGCCCAGGGCCGAGCGGCAAGCCTCCCAGAAAGTCAGGCTGATGGTTTCCATGGACCCCACTACTTAGGCCAAAAGTAAATAAATAAACAATTTTTGATAGTGTTAGTAATCAAATCATCCTCCTTGTTTAAACAATTTTTTAGACTAATGCAAAATACCAAAAATTTAAAACTATCCTCATGAAAAGTCAATTCAGGTTATAACCAAAGCTCCTAACAGCCCGTACCCCAGGGCGAGCTAGCGAACGGCTGTGGCCCAAAGGCAGGTGCCTCGGCCCGCTGGTCCCGGCCCCCGGCAGCAGCCCCACCCGGGGCAGCAGCACCAGGGCCCTGGGGGTCCCCAGCAGGAGGCAGTGCCGGGACTTCCTGGGCTTTGTAGGTCATCGGAAAAACTGCAGTCTCCGCATTCTGCCACGTTGCAAGTGCATGGTCTAATTTTCAAGCACCATGTTAACTTGAACCTTTTATTTAAGCACAATCTACACATGGAGCTTGAATAAAATAGAGCTACAGAAACCAGGAAGTGTGACAGAGAAGTTCAAAATAGTTTTTTCAAATGAAAAAAGGTTATTTTTCCTCTACCTCATCACCATAAAAATAAAATCATCTTGTGATGCCAAATAGTATCATGCTTTAAAATACACAGTAACCTTTGAGAACACAGAACTTTTTACTAAAGGTTGAATATCAACCTCAGAAAATGACTTTCTACATTACAAACTTCTGTGAAATTCGATACTTACCCTCCGTCACCAGGACACACACACCCAGCGCAGAAACTGCCCTGCTCTGCATCAGACAGTGCAGAGGGGGACCGGGAGGGCTGGCACCCTCTCTCACCGCCTAGCACAGGGGCACACACCCTGCCCAGCCCTCGCCTCCCCTGAGAACGCCAGAACACAACCAAAGCCTTCTGAGTCTCATTTGTAGTACTGTCCTGGAATCACAAATGTGCCCAACACCATGCAAATCCCGTCTCCCCGAAAGCAACTAAAACTTCCAAGTTCAACACGAGTCCCTTTGTACTGCACCCTGGGTGTCTGACTAGAAAGTGACTTCACTGACGACCTGGATGACGCTATCCATGTCTGGCTTTGTGTGTAAGAGCCACCGTGCGACGGCCCTCTCAGCACTCAGAGCACAAAGACACAGGATGTGGGCTCCGTGACCGCAGACCAGACGAAGTCATCAGTGACTCGCCACAGCCTCGGAAGTCCCCACCCCTCTGCGCTGCCCGCTCTCCGCCCCGCCCCATACCCTCAGTAGGAAGTCCCTGTGGCTCATGCACCGCATTCATCGGTTCAGCCTCAAAGGCAAGGGCCCTGACCCCTGCAGCTAAGACCCATGATTGCGTGTCCCTCCAGGAAGCAGAAAAAGAAGAAAGCCCAACACTGCACGAGGAAAGAAATAACATGATGGAGACTGGAGCAGAAAGAGACACTGAAAAGACATCAGAAAAGATCGATGAAACTAATAAAACCCTTAGGTAAACTGACCAGGAAAAAAGAGAGCGAGGACTCAAATAAAATCAGAAATGAAAAAAATGCGTAGGAATAAATTTAAATGCATCAAAAAGGATAAAACACTAGAAATAAATTAAACCAAGGATGTCAAAAGGTCTGTACAGTGAAAATGTAAGACATTTATAAAAGAAAGTGAAGAAGACACACAAAAAGCAAAAGATAGTCCAAGCTCGTGAACTGCAAGAATACTGCTAAAATTTTAGTCCATACTACCCGCAGCAGTTTCCAGATACAACCCACATTAGAAGTCCACTGACACTCTGCACAGCAACAGAACACACACTTCTACACTCTGTGTGGAACCATCAAAGACCCCCTACAACGAACCCGATCTCGGGGAAGCACAAAGCCGGAGCTACACCACCTTCCTGCACACTGAACCACACTACAAGGCCGCAGCCATGAAAACAGACATCCAGACCGACAGGACAGAACCGAGAGCCCAGAAATGAACCCAGTCATAGGGGGTCAGTTAATTTAAGACAAAGGAGCTAAAGACACACAATGCAAAGAACAGTCTCTTCAATGAACGGTGCTGGGAAAACCGACAACCAATGCAGAGAACGGAACTGGACAAAAGTCCTGATAGTGCGACCCGCAGCCACAGCACTCTCGGAAGACACAGGTGGTGAGCTCTCTGACATGGGTTTTGACAACCGATTTTCTGGACCTGACACCAAAAGCCAAGGCCACAAAAGCAAAAATAAACACGTGGGACTCCACCGAAACTGAAAAGCTTTAGTACCGCAAAGGGCACTACCAACACAACAGAAAGGCAGCCGGGGGCCCGGAGAAAACACCTGCCAGCCACGCATCTGACGGGGGTGAGTATGCAACACCCAGAGGGGGCAAAGGAAGCCCTGCAGCTGTGAGTGTGGGAAACAGTCTATTCTCATACTACGATTAGTTACTGCGTTATTTCCAAGACGAACGATGATAAAACTCCGTGTGCTCCACCCTGTACACAGAGAACTCAACAGAACAGCAAAGATCCAAACCACACAGTGAAAACCGGGCAGAGGACCTGAGCAGAGGTTCGGCGGGGCAGGAACAGGTGCAGGGGCTCGGCAGCGGGCGCTCGCCTTGCACCTGCCAGGCTTGCGGTCACTGAGAAGACAGCAGATGGCCAGGGCGGGTGAGACCCGAAGAAAGGCGAATCCCCGTGCACTGTCGGTGGGAATGCAAACTGGTTCCTCAACAGAGCTAAAACCAGGGCGCCTCTGAGACCTTGCTCCCCAGCGTGGCCGCAGTTTGGCTCAAGCAAACTCTGACAAAAACTCCCACGGGTGTGAGTGTTCCTCGTGGCGACGTTTACTGGGCATGGCCAGCAGGGGTCCAAAGGAGACCCCCAGGACCTTTCTGCAGACCCGGTGAGAGGCACCAGCTGGGGGCCCCAACAGCCCACCGGCCCCCCGCTGCACACTGGGAGGACGGGGTGAGGGTGTCATAACTGGGGGGGGGGGTCCCAGCCTTCCGGCAGCAGGCCAGGACTTTAGTGAACCTGTTCTCAGAAAGTCCTCGAGGCAAGTACGGGTTGAGATAACTCAGGAAAAGAAAAAACACGTGCTGTTGCTTTTAACCCCAGCTTTTCGATTCAGATTGCTTGTTCGCAGGGAATCCGAACCAAGTTCCTGGTGAGCTTCCTCAGCTCCCACAGAGAGAAAGGGCACTGGCTCCCCAACCAGAGCAGCCAAAGGGGCGATGACAGGCACTCAGACTCCAGAAGGCGGGGGGCGGGGGGTGCCTCAACACAGCTGATGGGAGAAGCTGCAGGGAGGCACGGGGAGCAGGCAGGGCGCCCTGGTGTGGGTTCGCTCTGAGAGGGGACCCGCGCCTCGGAAAGCACTGCTGTTTTGGAGGTGTTCCATCGGCTCCGGCCAGCCCTTGCTCAGGTGGTCCCAGGTGACTGAGCGTCTCAGCGGGGCTGCCCGAGGAAGACAGGCAGTTTCTCGGGAGTAGCCGCCGCGAAGTGATAGCCATGGCGCCTGGTCCGTGGAGATGGCAGGTGAAGGCCAGTTTCCCCCAGAGGTCTGCTCAAACCCTGCAGATCCCAACACGAACCTGGGAAACCATGCCCCACCCCGGCCAGCAGACCCCACGGCAGTGGGCCCCCCATTAGTGCGCAGACGGCTAGGGTCAGGGCCCTGTGCCACCTCTACACCGATCTGTGCCTAGGCCAGGAAAGCCTGCTGTGCAGTTAGGCAGAAAAAGTGGCCAACACTGAATTGACCTCTTGAAGGCTCAGAGAGGGTTTGGGGAAAAGGATCAAGCTGTGACCCCACAAAGATGTCACCCTGATTCTTTGAGGTGTTACAAAGAGCTGATCCTACTTAAAGAGGGGAAGGCCACTTGGAACTTGACTGGTCAAGGACAAACATAAATTGTGAATGCCACCAAAACAAACAGTGGGTCCACCTACGCTCTGCTTGTCTGTCTGCATATGTCTGTGCATGCTCGTTACAAAGGTGAGGTGATTTTGCACGCCTGGACAGTACTGTTAAAATAAATTTAAGGCAAACACACAGTAGGATGGGGCATTCTAAAATTCTCAGTAGTACAGAAACCAGCTGAAATGCTCTTCAAGTTCACGCACTCTAAGAAGACACCCCAGGAAGTGAAAGCCAGCTTAGGTCTGGGGCAGACCCGAAGGACTGGCTGTACGGTGGGGCAGACAGATCGTAAATTGCACCTGCAGGTTGCAACAGCAGCCGATGCCACCGAAGCACATGGTACAAACTTGGAAAGAGCACACCTGCAGGGAGACGCACCAGCGGGAGGCCCTGTTCAAAGACAACTGGCAGCACACTGAAGAAACCTTCCCATGAGTCAATACACACCCTGGGACTAAGGGGAAATGAGGACACCAAGCAGGTGTGCTCTCCCTGGCAGGGTGTCTGGTGCTGAAAGCAAGTAACAAGCGGGAGAAAAGCTGGTGGTGGAAATGCGGATGGAAGACATGTGAGTAGGACTACGTGCTGAAGGGAGGAACCATGCTGAGGTCATGACAAGGGACAGGAAGGGGGAGACGGGGATAACAATAGAGCTTTAAAAAGGGGGGAAACACTGGCCCTCCCAGGCACCGAATGGAGGGAAGAGCTCAGATGCGCCCTCAGTTGGAAGTTGGAATGGAGACTTCCCAAGAAGCAGACAGTGAGGGCACAAGGGGACGAAGAGACCCGGTCATTCGCTGGGGCTCAGGACAGAGGCTAGAGACAGGTCTCCGACAGCGCACACCATCTGCGGCGCCCGGGCACTGCCTGAGGACGTGGGTGACCTGCTGAGTGCTCATCCTGCAGAGGGACATGGTGTCCACCCTTTCCTCTGCCTGGACTCGAAATGGATAGGGAGTGCCGAAGGGGGCAGGAAGCGCCCCAGTCACCCACCAGAAGCAAAGGCAGGCGGTCCGAACACCAACATGAAGAAATTAAAACCTCACAGCTGGCCTGAAGGCTGCAGGTGGTAAAGCAAAGGGAGGTCACAGGACAGAACATGGAGGTAGTGCCAGGAAGCCCAGAGGGGGGCCGCTCACGGCCGTGCTCTTCGGCCTCAGCATCCACATCAGTAGACAGTCCACTTGCTTTCAACAGTGCGAGGTTCACACCCTGCCAGCCTGCGAAACGGCCGCTCACGCAGCAACATGTCAGCAAATGGCACCTTACTACCCCCTTCGAACACGCCACTGGACCATCAGGAGACCGTCAGGAAGGACTCTGGTTTCCCAGCCCCGGGCCCACACCGCAAGTCCCCCAAGAGGCACTAGGTGGAGCCAAACCACAGGGCACAGGAGGCACGCCTGGACAGCGGCTGGGACTGCGCTGCGTGCAGCAGTAGCAGGGAGCCGAACACAGCAGCACTGCGCAGAACCCGCGACTCCCCACCAAGGAGCAGGGCGAGGACTGTTTGGAAGGGCGAAATGAAAAACAAAGTGCTCGAACGTGACTTAAAGACCAGACACAGCTCCCATTAAGATGAAGACCCTTCCTTCCTCTTCTTCCCTCTGAAACCAACTAAATTAACAAGAACCAGGACCACAAACCCATTTTGAAGTTTTAAGAATTACGATAAGAAGTGAAACCGTGGACCTATCCCTGCATCAGAACACTTTCAGGCCCCACGAAAAAAACGCCCTCCACTTCCTGGAGGCCTCGCGTGCAGGTCACTCACCCAGGCTTGTGTCTGGGGCCCTTGGCCGGCAGGCCCCCGTCCACAGGCCTTCTCAAGAGCGCGTGGTCCTGGCTGGGGTCCACAAACTTGAACACGTGCGACGCCCCAAACTGCACACTCATCCCGCTCTGCAGCATGGTGGTCTCTGAGATGCGCTGTCCCTCCACGTAGGTCTCAGCGTCCATGCTCCTCGGGGTGACAGTGACAACTCCATCCATGTTTGTGAGGTCACAGTGATGGGGCTGAATTCCTGAACCAAACAGCTACATAAACAGAAGGAGTCAGAGCAGCTGCCGCTATGAAGGCCACAGTGTTTGAAGGCAGAGTTTCAAAACCGTGAGCCCCCTTCCGTGGGGCATGTAATCTAGTAACGCTGGACTTTGGGAGTTGTGAGTGGATTTTCTACCAATAATCCAAAAGTAACTAAACTCTGTCAAAATAATTGAAGATTTTATTTTTAGCACCCAGTGCCGTGACTTAAGGCACACGGTAACTTTGCGTGGAAAAGCACACAGCCATGGTGAACATGAGACAATTTAATGGGCACTCCGTGCAGATCATCCCTCGCACCGCTGTGCAACGGAGGGAAGGAGGTCAGAACTGAGCACCTGCCCTTTCCTAACTGAGAAACCAGGGCACAGGAGGGAGGCCGGCCGAGCCCTCCCGGAGGTGCTGACGAGCCCAGACTCCCTCGCATACAGAGCGCGCTGGGCTCTGCTCCACTGGGCACTGGAGACCTGTGTGTGGCTGACACTTGCACTACAAGTGATTGACAGCCTCCCATTCTGCGTGCCGGGCCCAGGAACGGGATTCCAGAGGCTGTCGCCCTAGGTCATGGAACAGACCTGTGAAGGGGCCACCATCTCTTGGAGAAAACACAGTCTCAGAGGAGGGTCAGGACCACTCCGTATTTCCAAAGGAGGAGTGTGGACGAAAACTCACACTCCGTTCTTTTCACACTCAGGCAGAGGAGAGTGACCCACAGTGAACACTCTATTCACGTTTAAACAGAAGCTTCTGGTTTCTATGCATTCAGCCCCGTGCTACCGTGTGCCACCCCTCCGGAGATGTGAAGAGCGACACAGGAGCTGAGAGGGCGGCGCTGCGGCGCACCTGGATGGAGCTGTCGTCGAACTTCTCCGTCCCGACCTCGGTGACGCTGAGCTGGAGGCGGTAAAGCTTTGGCTTATCTCTGGAGTCAGAGCCGTCTGCAAGAAGCGAGTGGAAGGTTACCTTAGAAGCAACGCCACAGCTCTCTCCAAATTTGCAGCATGCAATTTAACTGACTGGACTGAGAAAATTCAAAGTAAGACATTCGAACGCATCAGCTTCTGTTTAACATAATTTAAGGTGCTCAATACTGTCCTTCATACCAACATTTCCTCGCCACATAAAAAGACATTTCTGTCAATGATTCTGAGGAGTGATTCTATTGGCAAGTGAAGACCATCAAAGACACATGGACCTTCCCTTCAGACCAGAGCCTTCCTGCAGTAAACCTGCCACCTAAATGGCTCTCAGCAGCACTTGGTGGCACTCAGTGCCACATGGCTGGGGGGCACAGATGGATTGCTGATGGAGGCTTTTAAAGGCACCACCTCAGGGCTCACCCCAGACCTCCTGGACCAAAATCCTTGGGGAGGGGGCCCACACCTTCATAAGTATTCTTAGGAATACTGCTCCCAAGTGGCTCTGATGTCCACTACTGACATCGAGTCCCAGCAGGAGGGACTGTGCAAGTGCCTCGCCCGGGAGCAGAGCCAGAGCGGAGGGCAGGAAAGGCTGGCCCTGCTCTGTGCGTGTCGCTCAGCGCTAGGAAGCGCTGGCATCCTGACTCTCCCTGCACCTGAACGGCTGTGGCAGAGACAGCGCGGGAAGAAGTGCCAGGCACATCTCACGTACTCCCAGGCAAGCTGCTCACACCACACCCACTGTGGTCCATGCACTAGAGGATGACATCCATCAAAGACATGCTCTGGTTTCAGAGCTGTCAGCCTATGAGAAAACGTAGGCTGGGCTGTCAGCCCAGAGAATCCAAGAACCATGACGTATCTTGGCCATGGGGGCCAGCCCAGTTCCCATGCACGTGCAAATGCCCAGTCTCCTCACAAGACCAAGCAGAGTCTCCAGGACCCACCGCACTAGCACCTGAGTGGCCTTCGGAACCACTCATCGACATGCCAGTCAAACCCCCGCTGCGGCTCAGGACTTGAGGCCCCGAGGGCGGTAGGAGTCTCACATCTGGAGTGTGCCCAGTTCCAGGCCACCCTGTGGTCTGACCTCCCCCAGACACCGCTGCAAGAGACTGCAGGGGCGCGTGAGTCACAGCATCCAACCAGAGGCCTCACGGCAGGCTCAGAGCCTCATCGGATGTGGTGGCAGCCAGAGTCTTCACACCAAATCATTTTCAACTCCGACTCCAAGTCTTAACCCAAAAAGAGGCCTCCAAAACCTGTGGACTCTCCCTGGACATGGGCCACTCCTCGAGGACCCGCTCCGCCCAGGCCCCGACAGGTGTGTGGTGTGCTCACTACAAACACCCGGCAGGTCCCATGGCACTCTGGCCAAGGGGGAGGGGGCGAGTGTCTTTCTCACCCAGCAACCTGCGTCTGTCCACACTGTCCATGGACTCACCGCCCCAGTTCTGAGCTCATGGGGGGCCAGGGGTGCCCTGGCACTCAGCACCGTGTCCGGTCCATAGTGTGCACCTGATAGAGATTTCATGTGCGTAAAGTCAGAAACCATTAACGAGAGACGAAGAAAACAGAATAGCGCTATGTGGTCACCCAGAAATCACACAAATCAGAAAGAAAACAAAAGTAGCAAATAACTGATCAAAGATAATCATTTCAATATGAAGTTATAACATGCAAGAACATGAAGACTGTTTAGGGGTGAAAGAAAAATTCACATAAACCTCCTCTGAATTTGGAATGCTTCTGAAAGGCAGGCGTGTTGTGAGCTAATAAACGGGTGAGTAAGCAGGCAGGACACCCTCTCCGACATCCACACCTGCACCAGCAGACTGAGAACTACAGTAAGGAGAGAGGGAGAAACACGCACGACCTTCCCAGCCTCTCCTTTCCTGCCATTTCACCGTCAACAATGGGGCAGAAACGAACTCCCCCTTCATGCCTCCACTCTGACCGCTCCCCCAGGGCCACAAAAAACACAGACGTCGCCTTCACAGGGCTCTGCACAGCCTGAGCGGTGGCCTCGGGGAGGAGGAGATGAAGTGGGGCCTGGCCTGCGCTCAGGGGAGGAGAGGGAGACGGAAGCGGGCCACAGTCGAGTCTCCGAGCAGCGAGCAGCGTCGGTGTCTCCCCTCCGCCACAGCCCATTACTGGCTCCTCCTCAGTGCACGCCCATGAGCGCCTCCCGGGCAGCCATAAACACAGAAAGTTTTTCCCCAGACAGAACTCGTCAGCCTTCTCCTCTTCCTCAACAGGTGCGCTAGGACTGCCTCTTCCTGCACCGGTGCCCCCAACACATCTCTCAAAGCAACTTCGCCGCCTACAATGGTATTCCTACCGGGCATTTTAAACACCTCTCAACTTTATGATTTTGTCTTAAAAACATTTCATGTGTCCTGGGACTCACAACGTAAAGGGCACGAGAAATGTACGGGAACGCGTGCCCTCCCCCGACCCCCACCTGTCTGCTCCCCCCAGAAGCAAGCCTCTCACCACCCATCTGCCCACCTGTGACGAGACAACTGGCGCCCCCTCCCTTCTGGGCCATGGCACAGACATCAGAACACAACTTAGGGCTGTCAGGTGACATGCATGACATCCAGTCTCATGCGCAGTATTTGGGATGGACACTAACAAGATGCTCTTTTAGCTGAAACACGCATTGGTCTGGGTGTCCTGAATTTCCTTGCCAGCCCCGGCACCCTGAGGCATGGCTCGCTGTTCTGCATCCTGTCTATAGGCGAGTTCTCCGAAGGGTCTAAAAATGAAGTGAAAGAGCCCGTCCTGAAAGGACCAGAGCAAGCGTTTCCACGGACCACGATTTTCGCTCCGCGGCTCCGCACACTCGGGGGAGCTCCGGGACGTGGCCCATGGTGCTAATGCCTCTTTTCTGTGGTCCTGCTGCCCGGGGTTCATTTCCAGAAGGCTGACCGGGGAGCCCCCACATCCCAAGCACTGTACCGGGTGCCGGAGAGGAGCCATGGGCGAGTGAACAGAGCCCACTCCCACAGAGCTTACCTTCCGGGAAACCGATGCGATAGGGAAGAGATTATAAAAAAAATACCAAAACTTACTGAAACAAACCCTGCACATACTTTTACCAACTCCACTGGAGAAGAACTAATAACTGCTCTCCAACAGAGAGGGCACAGAGGGGAAGAGCGCACACGCTGGCTCCATGTGCGCACCAGGGGGACGAGCCGAGGCGCTGTTCTCCTGGCCACCCCGTTATTTCAGACTGGGTCACTGACACACACACGAGGACGTTTAGAGTCCCCTTCAGACGCAAGATGACAAAACGTGCCTTACGCTCTCTTGTGTGCACATGCAAATATCAAAAATAAGCAAAAATACGACCTGCTCCTATTACAAAAAAAAACAACAACTCCAAGTTCGGTTAATATCCAATGAAAATGTGTCTGATCAGTTTAGAGAAAATTCAACTAAAATAAGATGTTAAAAGGTAAATAAATTGCATGCAGCATGAGAAAGTACTCAATGACCACATTCAAGGTGTGAAAACAGCCCTGAAACGCAAAACAGACAAACAAGCCCCAGCCGTGCCGTTCCGGACGACGAGGACGGAGACACGGGAGCTCGGAGGCACACGGCCTGAGTGCGGACGTGCAGCTCCGCCAACATGCAGAAACGGACCTCCTCCCTGAGTGCGGGGGCCTAGGAACACCTGGGACCTGCTCACAGGTAAGCAAGCTCCTTTCCCTCAACAAAGATCACCCCAGGAATGAGGGCCCCCTGCAGGGCCCCAACAGGCAGCCTTGGATTTGGGGCACGGCTCCTGTCAGCCATGACCACGGGGCCACCCTCCTGCCTCTCAGCCTTGGTCTCTTTCTCTTGCCACCCTCAATGTCCTCCTTCCCTCCTCCCCTTCCCCCTTATTCTGAGGGGGGGGGGTGAGGGGAGAAAGAGGGAAACAGCTCTCCCCCTTCCTTAGTCCAAATTCTCCCTTAAGACAGCCTGAATAAAGGAATGGGACATTTTGCAAAATATACTTCTTAATATTAAATTAAATAAATTCTGGATATGGAATACTTACTTAGTAGATATGAATTAAATGCTAGTACATTAAAGTTCTTAAAGTAAGTCACTTTTACCCATGCAGAAACTAGCCCACCAACTATCTGCTCAGTTAGCCATGTCTGGCCCGTGCAGTTCTGTGAGGCTCTAGCTAGAGAGAAGAAAGTAGGAAGCAGAGCGTTACCTTCGTGAGTGGGACAGCCGTGGTAGGCAGAGAGACCCCTTCTCCCTGGGGTCCGAACGCATGCAGGGGACCCCGGTGAAGGCGGCGTCAGCAGGGCAGAGGCGTGCAGAGCACGTGGGAGGAAGGAGAGAGACAGAGAGGTGAGCTGCAGTGCGGCAGCGCGGCCCAGCGAGTGCGTTCGCCCCCCAGCTTTCGGAGCCCGAGGCCAGGACAGCGGTGCTCGCTCCGGACAGCGTGTCTTAGAGACAGAGCAGACTTGTAAGGGAAACACCAGGACGACAGGTGAGGAGTCAGCAGGGGTGGAAGAGTGAGTTAGTGAGCCCTCCGGGAGACTAGCACCCCACTCGGCTCCTTCTGCTGAGAGATCACAGTCAAACCCAAAGCAAAGGGAAAAGTGACTTGCTGGCCCTGTTTCTCCAAACGACAGTGCAAGCATGGGACCCACACCGCGAAGACCTCGCCCGCCTCTCCAGGGCCTCGGCCCGCCTGAGGACAGACACCCACCTGAGGACGTGCCCAGTGGAAATACAGAGCTTGCCTGTTCATACCAAGTCAGCGCTTACAAATGCTATTTGCTTGTAAATGGAAAACAAATCATTCTCTTGGCGAGCTGAGGGCAACAGTGGAAACTTAGAGCACAAACCAGCGAAAAGAACATGGCTCTGGGGGAAGACCTCAGCCCAGCACTGAGTGCTGCCACCACTGAGCGGCAGCAGACCTGCACGTCAGGCCCCTGTGGAAGGAGGAAGCTCTCCAGGAGGCAGGGAGAGGACTCAGGGGCGAGGTCGAACGGGATAGAGCTCTGGGACTCTTTGGACCGTGCGAGGAGCAGCTCTCCACAGGACACTCGCCAGAGGCAGAGGCGCCCTTCTCCGCCCAGCCTACAGCAGAAGCTGGTGAAGCTCGGAGCCAAGGGAGCACAAGACCCAGTCGAAGGAAGTGTACAAACAAGCATGGAACACTGGCCACTGCCAACATCTGGTGAAGAGCAGTCCAAACTGACACACTCGCCTAGCCTCCATTATCTCTCCACACCTGCAAAAAACTCTAAGTACGGCACGACCTGGGAGCCCATAAATATGAAACGAGCAGTCAGAACAGCGACTCTACTAGAACGTGAGCTCCCCAGGTCAGAGGGTTACCTGTTTGTCAGTGCTCCATCTCCCAGGCCCAGAACAGTGTCAGACACACGCAAGTGTTCAGTAATTACCTGTCACCTAAGTGACGAGTGAATCCTCACTGTCTCTGCAGCCACCCACTTCAACTTTCCATTATTCGCCTGAAAATTAGTCCACATCGGCCACTTGTCAATTCTCTCTGAACTAATAATGCTCCTAAATCCCCCCAAATGTTGACTTAGAGAAAACAAAATCATTGATTTCTAACATGTAACCCAAAATTCTCAAAAACAGACCCAATACCCAAGGATCCTAAAAAATTTTAAGCTCAAAAGCAAACCACTGTCTCCTAGTTGCTAACCACTGCCTCAGGTAACGCATTCACACACCAGAGCACAAGCTCAGACAGAAGGCCCGGGGGCCACACCCCGCCCGGCACCTGGTTTATGCCCGGTGGCGCGCAGAGCTCACACTTCACTCTAAGGAGCAGTCACATGCACACAGACCTGAAGTTACACTCGGCCTCTGAAGGCAACCGCAAGGCTGATGTGGCCCCCAGTGAAAACAAGTCTGACACCCCTGGGCTAGAGACACATCATAATACAAGTTTCCAAACCACAGTGAGAAACCAGAAGTTTAAATTCACTTTTCAGCCAGAGAACTGAGGGACAAAGCAGCTAACACTTTCCTCCCAAACAGCTGGTCAGTTAAAACCCCTCAAACGTAACTAGTATCCAAACCAGCACCAGCAGCACACGGCACTGAGAAGTTATCTGCACCAAACGACCCCACTCCTTCGGCACCAACGTCACCGGGCTGTGTGCTAAGACTGCACCAGGTCCAACCACGGTGCAGCCATGGTCTCGTCAGCAGACAGGAGCACTCAGAAATCCGCGGGGAGCACCGCACCACTCCTGTCCAGGGCACCGCAGCACAGAGGACCCCATAAAGGGGCTGGTTCTCGGCTCCTTCGGTGATGACTGGAAGAGCTTTACTTAAAGGCAGTTCTCGGGGAAGGAGCAATAGCCTGGTCTTCATGGTGTCTTACAATATAGGTCACATACTAGTATTGTAACCAGGTAAGGAATGGTGGAGATTTTCTGAGTAATAAACATATGTCACACCGATGCAAATATAGATTATACACACACACAGACTACTTAGAGAAGTGTGTGTAAAACATGCCTTCAAGAACATCGATGTATTTGTCAACCTGATGGCTCACTTATAGCAACAGCTTTGGTTAAAAGAGTTCTATAAACAAAATACTTAGAGGACTAACAATAAAATAAACTCAGTCTACCATCATTTCAAAACCAAATACCCTTCCTCTTACACATGGAGCCCTTAAATGCACTGTTAAATTCAAAGACGGTCTTTTCAGAAACTTCTCATGAACAGTGTAACACGTACACACTTGCCTCTAAGAAGCTGCCCTAACAGGGGTCCCCCTCACTTTAACATTTTGAAAAAAATTTTAAAAGGAAGTACATCAATTCAACCTTTCCTTCATTCTCTATATTCACTTTTTTAGCTTTTGTGTGGCGATACTAATTTCTGCCTATGTGAAGTTTACTTCTACTCATTAAAGTACATACCTTAGGACCTCAAGGTTTTGTTTTTTAAAAAACAGATATCACCTTATGAGGGCTCCTGTGCTACAAACCGATGGTCCCCACGGGGCGGTCAGCCAGCAGAAAGGCCCGCTGTGAACACGTGTGCCCACACACTGCTCACCTGGGCTCAGCTCCACCAGGTAGGGCAGCTTCTCGGGCGGCAGCGCGGAGCCGTAGCCAGACCCGTCCGCGCGCTCCTTCCCCCTCGCGGGCTTCCCGTCCAGGTGCTTCCTCGTCTTCTTTGGGATGTGGTCTGGCGGCCTCCTCTTCAACTGGAAGACTAGAACCCCTGCAACAGCGACACCGCCCGTCAGGAGCCAGACTTGGGTTGGTGCGGCCGGCCAGCCGGCGGGCAGGCACGACTCAGAACCCTCACGACAACGCAGCGCAGCGGCGCCTCCCGCGGCACGGCCGTGCGGGGCTGACCCACCACGCTGCTCCTCAGCAGGGAGGGCACTGGCCTCCCGATGTGCTGGAAGAGCACCGACACGCGGGTTGCAAAGACATCCGTTTCACATGAACAACCGCCCGGTGAACAGTGCATGTATTCACACACACAACAACACGTTCACACACAAACACGTGTCTGGCAGACTTTCATCTAATTCAACTGGATTAACTCCGAATTCAAAGAAATTCAACTCTAGCAAAGCTGGACTCCACGCGGTGCAGGAAAAGCACTAGGCCAGAGCCCTTCTGTAACTCCCGACCCACATGCGGCGCCGACAGCACTAACGGGCAGCGCACCCCCGCGGGCTCGCGGATGCACAGGCTGCCCACGGAGTGGCAGTTAGCTGGCAATGGGAGTCTGAGGGCAAGAAAGCCATCCCGTCAAAACACAGCTCCACTGTCTCACTGCTCTGAGATAACGGGAGGACGCTGTTGGCTTCGTGGAAAGTCTGGGTTTGCTTCTGAAAAATCGAAATGACTGGACAATCTGTAGGGGGGCAGGTTGTTTTCCTTATTGCAACAAACCTGTCCCAACCCACCAGCCCCTCTGGCCAGCACAGCAAGGGCCCCAGTGCTGACACAATGACCTCCCACCAGCGGAGACACGGCATTCCTACTAAGCATGGCAGTCTGCTCCAGGTCTACACACACAGCCACCACTGAGTGCGGCCCTCAGGCCCAAAGGGCGGCCTCGGAGCCCGCGAGAGCCAGTCCAGGAAAGGGGGAGGCCCGCCAGGGAGCAGCATCAGAAACCACCACCCCACCCACCCGGCCCGGCCGGGCCAACTCGAGCAGCCAGTGGGCCAGGCACTCGCCCAAGGAGGAACTCATCAACTAAGACAACTCTTTACCTCTGTCACTGGGCCACTCCCTGAAGATTTGTAAGGGACACTCGTCGTCGTCGAGGATGATTTCTTTAGCACCTTTCTCATCAGCATGCTGGGCTCCAGGAGGAAGCATGACCTAAAGCAAAAAAGCAGTCACCTGTCACTATACCCAGGATGTGAGCCAGCAGGTATTTGAAGAGCTCATTGTTTTAGGTAAATAAAGTCACCACAAAATCAAACTGATCAAACACCATGAAGAATTCTCCTACTAAACCACCGACAAAAGCAAAAGAAAACAGTTTCCAATAAAAAGCTTTGCCAGCTTGACTGGGCCAGTCTTATCCACCTGCCTCTCTCTGGCCCCCCCAACAGGTGGTCCAAGTATAAAAACAAGCAAACAAACTTTCACGCGGAAGGACAGTGTGCGATGGTGAACTTGTGAGCAGTTCCCAAGGAAAGGCCAACGGCTGCTTTCGTGAGGCTGTCTCTTCAGCTGGGCTCTCGGGACGACTGCTGTGGACCCGCACAACGGAACAGCCTCCTTCCCTGCGCAGGGGGTCTGTCTTCAGGAGCACATTTTAATCAGACCGTTCAGCTACGTTACAGGTCTACTCGTTCAGCTCTGGTTTTTAATCATCTTTTTAAGACACTGCATTACTATACTCGCAAGTAACCCTAGCACCGCATCAGTTTTTTTGGCAGCCAAACAATTTCTCTCCATTTTCCAAGAAAGCGCTCAGCAACACAGACAGGGTGACGGCGCCCGCCGCATCGTTGCTTCTAACTTAGTGCTGACGGAACCAAAACCCGTCGCACAAGTCGGACCCAAAGCCGAGTCACCTGAGCCTCCCTTTCAGCCCACAGCTAATGTGACAGTGCTGTCTCCATAGAACTTCCCCCTCCACATGCGGACACACTCCCACTCTGAATGGCCAGGCCTTCGCACGGGCCCTGCCGCCTCTCCACGCTGCTTCGAGTTATCTTCCAAGGGCAAGTGTGTCACAACACTCCCTTCTGCCAGAGTAACTGATCTTTCTTTGCTTTTTGTATTACACTTAATATCTTTGACTCAAAACACATACTACTTCAAGGTCAAGGTCTGGCCTTCACTCACCTCAGGCCGTGGCATGTACCCTGGTGGACCCCGGCCCCGTCCCTACAGGTAGCCCTCTCTGCCTTATTTTAATTTAAAAGCTCCCTGTTTGCATTTCTCAGTCTTGGCCTCTCTGCCCCCCTTTATTACCACTTTTTTTGAAGGCAGCTCTTATTTCCTATCCCAGAGTAGTATCTACCAAAGAAGAGAAACTTACTCATTTAATAATAAAATAGGTAAAGTAATACATGAGTGACTATGAAAGAGCTATATACTACAGAAGCTATAAGATGATAAGCCAAGGAAACAAAAAGTATCCAGTTCAAAGTTAAAATAATAATCAACTCTTGATTTGTATAGCATAAGCTTGCAAAAGAAAATGTGCAAGAATATAATAAAAGAGACACCAAAATAATGAAAACCTCAAAAGAAATCATCAAATGACCCTGACAAGGACTGTGAATAACAACCCGAAGTAGGCTTTTGTGACTTCAGGACTCTGATTAACCACCTGATCTTATGTGTATAAATTAGGCAGAAATTATTAAGACAAAACAATGTTATCACGTTCATGAGCACATATCTCAAATGCAACTTTATGAAACTGATTATTATTTAATAAGTTTGTACACACTGGAGTCAAAAGTAAAACTTTATCTCCAAGGCATTATGGGTAGCTCTGACCATACCAACCAAGCGCTGGCTAATGATGAACAGAAAAATGAAATTGATTTAAGAGTTGAACCTTCACGACAGACTTGACGTTAAAAAACATTATTAAACCAACCTTCCTAAGTTGCCTATACATGTCAAGTAACAACAGAGAGGATCTAAGTCAAAATGTCAGTAGTTGCGGCCCTGTGGTACTAAAACTGTGGGCGATTTTTACTTCCAATTCCCCTTTTCACACTTGCTTGACTTCACACCAGGAGCATATATTACTTTTGTAACGGAAGAGAGAATGTTTTCCCATTTAACACCTGGTTCCAGTTTTTCAGATTCTAAATGGCGCCTCGGGGAGAAAACCATCCCAGCCTGAGCTTCGTGTAAAGGTCACCCTCCCACTTGAGGGGCACGCTCCCGCCTGTGCGAGGCCGGGCAGAGCCGCGTGGGGGCTCACCCGGGCGATGCAGTAGTCCTTCGGGCTCTCCCTCTCCAGACCGTACTTCTCCAAGGCCTCGGCCACAGCGAAGTCGGCGGGGTCAGTGGTAGACAACAGGATCGTCTTGTAGGGGATGTTTGGCTTCAAGCTGTCGGCGTAGATCCTCAGCGTCCCGCCTGGAAAACACCAGACACCCCTGAGCACAGCGGTGTTCCACTGACGGCGACAGCTGACGTCTCCAGTCACGTAAGAAAGGGGCACCTGAGTTCCAGTGGCAACGGACGCAAGGACGGAACACACACAGCTCTGTTCCCATGTCCTGTGAGACGACACCCATCAGAAGCAACAATCCTGTGTGACAAGGACCACCCCGTCCTCTCTTCAAGCCCAGCCAGTGTGCATGGCAATGAACCGACTCCCGCTGGGAGAGTGAAGGAGGAAGCAGGAAGGACTCTGGGGTCTGGCAGTGCTGCCCTTCGGCCCTGTGTCCCCGACTCCGGACCCACGCACTGTCAGGCACCTCTGTTCCCTACTCCCTCCTCCCCAACCTGAGACTTACATGAGAAACCCAGAGCAGCTCAGATATCAACCCCACAGAACGAAGCAATTTAAAGAACTGGACTAGACACCAGGAGACTTGGGGTGCTGGAGTCCACAGACGCTTCAGGAGGCGCCCAGCACTGAAGCACTGGCAGCTGTCCCTCCAGGGACTGCGAACTGCAGTGACGGCTCCAGCCGCGAGCCGGTCTGGCGGGAAGAGAACCACCAGAGCGGAGCAATGAAGCACCTCGAGGTTTCCCTGTTTCTGTGCAATTGTAACACAACACGCTGCACAGACCCCAGGGACACTCTGGGGTCAGAATGTGCTTTCTGCTTATGATGGGACTGCACTCGGACAACCTGACGCCAGTGACGGAGGAGCAAACACAAAGTTTTAAGTTCAGGACTCCCAAGAACTCCTTCCAAACCACTGCTCATCTGTGGATGATGCCAAGGAAAGCACTTCTGTCCTGCTCCCTCCCCCCCAAGACCCTAGCCCTGGACCTCTCATGGAGGAAACGGAGGAACAGGACGTAAAAACAGTAAGCGACATCACAGGATGCACGTGGCAAAGCCCACAAGAACCACCTGGGGTATTTTTGTTTGTTTTTTACACAAACCAACAAATAAGCAAATTGGGAGGTAAAATAAAAGGAGACTTTGGAATGAAAGACTGAGCTGGTGTACGTAGGTTTTACTTGATTCCTGGCTCAGACCAAAGAATTCCCTGAGACCGACAGGAAAATGTGAGCAACGTTGAGATACTTGATGTTATTAAGGAATCACTGCTGATTCTTCTGCACGTGATGACGATGCTGCAGTTTTGGTTCTGAGGGATCCTCACCTTACAGGAAAATGTATCGAAATATTTATGGATGAAACAACGAGAAATTCGGGACTTGCTTCAAAATATGACAGATTAGGAAAGAAAGCAATACGTGAGGGGCAGAGACGGAACGCGGGTTGGTGACGGAAGCACGGTAGGGCTCACCTGGGGAGCTCACTGGGTCTTTCATTCCTGTCTTGTACAGGTTTGAAATTTGCCAGAATTTAAGGGAATAAAGAGTGTGCAGGAAAAACGTGAGGACACGCACATCTCTGTGAACAGTGCTCTCACATTCACGCCAGACCTGATTTCACACAGACACGACACGCATGTGCTCATAGGCCACCGCCCCCGAGACTTGAACCCAGCAAGGCTCCACGAGTGTGACTCGATGACGCCCTCCACCACAGCCCAGCGGGAACGGCCGGGAAGCAGCACCTGAGTCGGGCCGCCCGTCGGAGCTGCGGAACTCCTGCATTCGCCTCTCCAGCTTCTGCTGCCTGCGCCGCTTCATCACCACCTCAGGGTTGGAGATGGTGCGCGTGAAGCTCGTCTCGGGCATGTCCTTGTAGACCTCCGCAGCCAGGCGGGAGTTCTCACTGGCAGGGAAGAAGGACACCAAAACCATTTTCAAGTTTTTTACCGGAAACAGCATAATCATCCGTGGCTGCACATGCGCCCTGCACAGGCCTGCCGTGGACTGTTCTATTACCATGCAGTAATGAGTCACTATGGGTGAAGGATACAGTTTCTCTCGAATCAAGCTAATATGCCACATTAAGCAAAAATTTATAATGAAAATTCTATAGTGAGTTCATACAATTTAATTATTGTGTATTAACAAAGCTAAAAGAAAAATGTATACACCACTGGCTGGTGTGGCTCAGTAGATCGAGTGCTGGCTTGTGAACCAAAGGGTCACTCCCAGTCAAGGGCACATGCCTGGGTTGTTGGCCAGGACTGGGGGGACGGGGCGGGGGGCATGTGAGAGGCAACCACACACTGATGTTTCTCTCCCTTTCCCTCCTGTCTAAAATTAAATAAATAGCCCTAGCTGGTGTAGGTCAGTGGCTTGAGCACAGGCCTGTGAAACAAAGGGTCACCGGTTCGATTCCCAGTCAGGGAACATGCCTGGGTGGCAGGCCAGGTCCCCAGTAGGGGACACACGAGAGGCAACCACACACTGATGTTTCTCTCCCACTCTTTCTCCTTCCCTTCCCATATCTCTAAAAAATAAATAAGTAAAATAAATAAAAATTAAATAAATAAAAATCTTTTTTAAAAAGAGAAAAATGTATAAACTATACATTTCAATAATCTCCATCCGTGTTACCCTAAAACAGACAAAATGAAAATAAGATTGACTATACTTTAGATTTTTTAATTAAAAGACTTACCAATGTTCAGTCTCTTGAGGCTGCTTTCAAAAGGAAATAAAGTTGACCAACTTAACTCATTTTAAGTAGTCAACCTTCTTAACATAAATAACACCTCATAAACTAAGCTGATAAATAAAACAGCCCTGACTGGTGGAGCACAGTGGGTTGGGCTTCA
The DNA here is from genome assembly GCF_014824575.4 of Sturnira hondurensis. Taxonomy (NCBI): domain Eukaryota; kingdom Metazoa; phylum Chordata; class Mammalia; order Chiroptera; family Phyllostomidae; genus Sturnira; species Sturnira hondurensis. Next base: position 10,890,928 of record NW_028072798.1, on the reverse strand, counting down.
CCCTGCAAAATGCAAAGTCTCTGGTTCAATTCCCAGTCACGGCACATGCCTGGTTGGGGGCGGCAAGAGGAAACCAACTGATGCTTCTCTCACACACTGATGTTTTTCTCTCTCCCCCCCTTCCTCTCTCTCTAAAACTGATTAATTAAGGTCAGTAAACGACTGATTAACACAGCACTGTGTTGCTGATGTGTGTGTACTACTACCATTTACCAAAACTAAATAAATAAAATGCTCAAAAAAGTAAATAAAACAAACCCCGACTCACGTTTTAATCTCTTCTTTTCTTAGGTATTTTTCACAAATGAGCAACATACTTGCACAGTGCTTTCTCCTATATAACCACACTAAACAGAGCCTTACTCTGCACCACCACTCCCAGGGCTCACGTCCCTTCCACAGGCCTCACTGCCTCACAGATGAATAGCTAAATCCACGGGAGACAAGGCAAAATGGGCTCAAACTCCACTCTAAGGTAAATGTCATTTGCTGACAAATGGTTAATATCCTCAATACATACAGAACACTTTGAATCAATCAAAATAGAAGAGAAAAGAACCGAGAGGTCACAGCAACAAAAGAGTAAACAGAACTTAGCTAATAAAGGTGGGAAAGACGGCCGTCTTGGACGGTGAGATAAACTCGCTGCACTGAAGACACCCCCCCACTGCAGAGAGAGGGCCCTACGCCGCGACGGCCAACGGCCGCAGCGCCGAGGGAGGCCGTGGGAGGCCCCAGCAGTCTGGCCAGCTGGGTGCCCGGTGGTGCGTCTAAGACGCGCCCTGAGGAGGGAGGGAGGAGGCCCTGACGAGGATGGTCAGTGAGGTTCAAGCACAGTGGGACGACACGTGTCGCCAGCAACGAATCTCGACACACGAGAGCCGGAGTGCACCCAAATGGATGTCTTCACTGACAGTCCGCTACAGGCAGAACACCTGGCTCAGAGTGCAAAGAAAACAGTGTTTGCAAAAGTCACTCACACATCATCCCCTTGGAAGGGTCTGTCGTCTTTCTCGGATGCTTGTCTCATCGCCTCTTTCTCCCTCTTCTTCTTCTCCTTCTTCTCTTTCTTAGAGAGAGTTCTCTTGAAGTTCTGGATAACACCTTCTTTCTCCTGCTTTTCGGGTCCATTGCTTTGAACCTTCTGATGAAAGGAACAAGATCACGATGCAGGTCACTACGCAGAACCCCCCAACCAGCTGAAGGCTGAGCTCAGTGCACCCCACAGGCGACGGCCCGGAGCCTGGCAGTGGCGCCGGGCACGGCGGAAACGCCCTCTCACGGGACCGTCGGACCCGGGAGCGCGCCGGTCAAACCCCAATGATTTCTACATTCACCGCCTGCGCGTCTCTCTCTGAAAGTTTTACCACAGCACAACTGATCAGCGATCAACAGCCAAAGAGAAAACCAGACACAGTAAGAAAACCAAAAAAAAAAGAAAACCAAGGTGAGAATCATGAAATTTGATCTCAAAAGTAAAGATCCAAATCATTTATATCAAGTATTATGAAGAAACCTATGAAAATATGGAACTAAGCATTTACGTCATTACCTATTTTATAGATTTTTTTAACTTCAAAAGAAATGTTAAGAGTAGCTGTAATAAATCAGCTTTTAATAAAGCAAAGTTTTTTAGGTGCCTTGTGTATCTGTTTGTCCCAATTTACGGCATGGCGGATGACAGACACATGCTGACGTACGTGAACGGGCCGACTGGCGGCCCACCACAAGGCGCGGCTGTCCGCGGGGGAAGAGCGGCCTCCCCGCGACGGCAGCATCCTCACGCCACCACGGCCGCCCCGCCGGCCGGCCCGGGACAGTGCACACACAGGCGGGTTATTCGAGCTCATTCTCCCTCTGCTTCCCACTGAAGCATTCTGACTTTATAACTGAGGGGAGGGGCTGCAGCTACTACTTGAGCATCCAACCCCTTAGTCCCTGAAGCGTACACACTAACTCTTCCTTAAAAAGTAAGGAGCAGTATCCGGGGTTACTCTGTGAAACGGAGGACGAAGCGGGGAGAAGCTGGGAAAAGAGCCCTTCGCGAAGGGACGCGCCGGAGGAGGAGCCTGTAACACGCACGCGGGCCCACCTTCGGAAGGCCGGCGTCGTTCTCGTTCTTCAGGACAAACCGGCCCTCTCGGTCGTCTTTGTTCCAGTTCAACTGCACAACCAGAGGCTTCTCGTCCACGTCCAATCTTCTTTCTTCTTCACAACAGGAAACGAGAGAAAGGGAAGCCATGGTTACTTAGTGGCTCCAGCTAACACGACATTTTGATATGCATTTGCTTTTATGAACATAATAACCTGATTCCCTCAAGTACTTGCTGACAGACTGAAACGTAATTCAAAACGTCACGTGAGAGTCTGAACGACTGATTAACTCAGCACTGTGTTGCTGCTGTGTGTACACCACTACCATACGCCCGCACAGACCCCGACCAGAGACTGCTTCCCACGGTACTCAGGCTCCCCCTGGGAAAAGGAGACACACACGGACTGGGGAGAAAACACAAAGCACGCAGAACCCAGCTGTAAGCCTGTTTCTGTAAATGACTCGACCTCAGCTGCAACGGGAAAATAAGGGAACAATGTCATTATCTCACAGAAGTGCCACTGACTCACGGGAGACTTTCCGTCCCCTATTAATGCTGCCTGTTACATGCTATCAAGAAATGGCAAGGACCCACGTGGCAGCGGCAGTCTGGGGAATGACTGCTCTTCTTCTGACTCTGAACTTGACCCTTGTCTCCAAAACTCACCACCCTCAACCCTCACCCCTCACATCCCCTTCCCCCGTGAAGCTGCCACCCCGTTCTCTGTTATGCCCAGGTGTGCAGTTCACTGCGGCCCATTGTCTGCATCAGAAACCCAACAGCCTCCGCACCCGGGCCAGGCAAAGGGCAGCCCGCGGGGATTCCAGAGAGCTCCAGGCAGCCTGACCCCACTGGAAGCCTGCAGCAGGCAGAGGCCACCAGGTGACTGTGTGTATGATGTGCCAAATGAGAGGGGGCAGAACAGCTGTGGTACGGGAAGCAAAGCTTAACAGGACAAATTTAAAACACAAACAGACCTCTAGAAGCATCTGGTAAATAATTACGTGTAAACAGTAATGGTAATTATCAGCACACAAGCATAACAAGTTCTAAATTACACATCTTTATTTTTCCCTCAAAAATTTGGATCAAAAAAATGAGTATTATACACAGCAAAACATGGTAAATTGCAAAGGGCCTGAAACTCATAGAGCTTTTGAAACCCAAAATGCTCTTATGAACTTTGTACTGGATAGAAATCCTTCACGCTGAATGATTTAGGGAACACTGAGAACGATTACATCTAAATCATTCAAAAGTTCACAAAAACCAGGGTGAGGTGCCCCAGCGCACATGTGCCCACCTCAGGGTGCCAAGGTCATTGAGGTCCTATGCATGTCACCCCAAGGTGTCTCTAGCTGACCTGGGGGACCCTACCACCCACAAGGACAGCAGTAGGGCTCCCGGAGGGCAGAGCCCCAGTGCTCACTGGGGGGCATTTCAAGTCTCCGCAGGAACAGCCCTTCCTGTCAGACGCCGCCCCAGACCACACAGGAGGGCGTACCGCCCTCTGTGCAGGAGTCCCCTGGGTGTCACGCTGGGTTTCCCACAGTGCTGTGTGGAACGACAAGCACAGCCCCAGATCCAAGCGGGTGGGAAACAAGAGCACCTCCTGGACCCAGGAGCAGGCGGGGGCCAGGGCACACGAACGCCCCCAGCAGGGAGTAGTTGCGATTAGGAACGGAATGAGAACTCCTTCATTTTATGCATACTAGTTTTTCAAACAAATCTAAGAAAAGCTAAAGAAAAATGGTCCTTTAAAAAAATCGACATCATTCTGCTCTCAGCTTCCCAATTCCGGCCTTGCACCACGTTGCCGCACAGACTGCGCTTGGTGGCGGGTCCTCGAACAACCAGACAGAGCCGAGAGGGAGCGGCTCATCTTCCCTGCCGCACGCTTCGGAGACGGAGGCCACCCTCGGCCTCAGACACCCACCCCGAGCGGAGGCGGTGTTCTGCGGGCAGATGGCGTCTCGGCGACCTTCTCGGAGCCTCACAAAAAGTAGTGAATGACCACGGCCTACATTCCATATATTCTACCCGGGGCAAAGGGGTTTGGTCATACTTGAACTCCACACACTACAAAAAGATTGGCCCTATTTCAAATTTACAAAGGAAGGTATATTTTTGCAGTAAAAAAATAAAATAAAATTATGTTCCAAAAGGATTTGTGGATAGAACTTAACAAGTATTCAAACTGGGTTTTATGTTATGTGTAATCATTTATCTCCTTCAGTAACTGGATTGGTCTACAAGGGACTCAATGTCTGTAAAACACTCAAAAGTGTGTAAGTCTCTACACTCACAATCGTTTAAATTGTCATTCGATAAAGATCTATGGGATATTTTCAGATATTTCAAATATTGAAACAAGAAGAAATTACCAAGTGGGTACTTAAGAGAACCCCAGTTTCCCCAATAGTAATAAAACCATGCTGTTTCCCGTCACAAGACTGTTACAGTCAGAGTGACACCCATCCCCCCTTACTGAACTGGGTTATAACGAACTGCAATATTACAACGTATACAAGAGAGACACGTATTTCTCCAAAAACAAGCAGCTCACTGTGTCATCAATGGACGTGACTCTCAGAGCAGCTGGAACGTTTTACTCCTGAGAGGCCAGGAACCCCGCCTGCCTTTGGAGAAACACGCACGCACATCCCTACTGGGCCAGCCAGTGCTGCGGACCCACAGGAGCCCCGCCCTGGCGCACGGAGTCCCGAGGCCTGCCCCTGTGACGCACGGACCTCCGCTGACGTGCACTTCGTAGAGTGAGTACTTGGGAGATGACAGCATGCGCATGTCAGGCCGGAACTTCTCAGCCAGTGTCTCGATGACGTCCTGAGTGGTGGCAGTGCTGGAGACCCGGATGCACTTGGTGGCAAAGTTTCCGGCAGCTTTATCTTGAAAATAAAACCTCATCACTCCATGAAACTCCAAATCCTGCAAGAGAGCAAAAGGAAACATTTTTTAAAAAACAGCATTCTGAAAAGATTCACTTTTTATAATAATAAATAGAAAAGGCGATTCACCACTTTTTAAAATGTTTCATTACTCTGAGCATCTGAAACAGAAACTAAGACACGGGACCTTGGGCCTCACAGTGAACCACGTGACGTGCACGAGCTGGGTGCCATTCTTCTCTGCCTCACTTGTCTCTGGGGAAGGTGACGTGGTGGAGGAGCTGACGTCAGTAACCACCACTGTGCACGGACCCTTCAAGTTCCAGGTACACAGGACATGCATTATTTCATTACCTCTCTACCACAACCCACTTAAGCAGGCACTACTATTTGGTCATTAAAAGTCTCAAAGTTTAAGTGTCTTGCTCAGGCAGTCAGGTGACAAACCCAGCTCCGAACCCCGGACCACCGACCTCCCCCTGCTGCCTGGCTCAGCCTCCTCCCTGTCACAAAGGTGCATGAAGGGCAACCCAACGTCTGCGAAGATCATGGTGATTAGTTTTCAGTACAAACTACTTGCCCTCAAATCAACAAATGCGGTTTAGATTGCTCTCCCCTCGCTTCGTGAGAGAACCGCAGAAGAACCCTGTGCAAAGGCAGGTCGAAGCCCAGCCGGCCGGCCACGGGGTGCTCTTACCATTATTAATCAGCTACAACACAGTTTATGTAGGTGAAGCTCTATGAGTTTCAGGCCCTTTGCAATTTACCATCTTTTGCTGTGTATAGTACCCATTTTTTTGTCCAAATTTTTGAGGGAAAAGTAAAGATGCGTATTATCCATGGGTAGTACTAATTCCATATGTATAAAATGTTTTCATTATTTTATCTATGATTATGTGTTTAAAGCGTAACTCTAGAAAGCAGTAACAATATCTGTATACAAAATAACACCCTGGAATACGATAATCTGTTTCGTTGCTAAATATAAATAAAAATTAAAACAAAAGCTTTTTTTCCTGAAAGTTTGGGAAAAAAAAGTGGGTGTACATTATACACAGGAGCGTACCACACACAGCAAAACACAGTAAGTAACCTAAGGCCACCAGCGGCCCGCAGGCTGGGGCCACGACCTCGAGGGAACCTGTGCTTGTCTGTCTGGCCACACGTCGTCGGGGTGTGCCAGGGGCAAGGCGCTTCTGCGGTTGCTCCACCTGAGCTGCCCAACGCATCAAGTCACTCCGCCATCAGCAGACGCCCCAAGTCCACCCCGAACCTCGCGAACTCGAAGTCAGACTGCGTTGCTCCTCCACTCTTCTCTTTCTGGAACTTCCTAGTCTCAGACGTCAGATCGTTACCAATCAGGCTCTTCTCTACTTCCCCCCAACCCACTGGAGCTTCTTCTTCACTGATAATTACGACCTAACAAGCATTTCTTTGAAGTGTGGAAAATGAGATATTAGATGCGGTTAACTGTACCAAGTACGTGAAAATTACACAGAAAATGAGACAATCTGGTACATGTCTGGCCCCCATGCTTTACTAGGCTTGCCAAGAAAAAATACAGGGTAAGTGCACACGTGTGTTAGAAACCAGTGAGGCACAGTTCTGGCCTGAAGCAGGGCCCTGCGGTGGGGGTGAGGTCTGAGGGCCTTCATGCACCAGCAGAGCGGAAGCTGCGTGAGCAGGACTCCTGCTCTGTTCCCTCCACACGCCGCAAACTCTGTCCAGCCTGGGCCAAGCAGCAGAACCGGCGTAAGTGACGGCGAGTGGGAAGGAGGCACCTGGACCATAAAGCCGAGTGTGAGCACCAGTCCTATCAGGACCAGCTCCTGCTCTTCTCGCTGCGCCCTGTGCTAGCGAAACCCTCTCCGTGCCCCCAGCAGCGCTCCTTGCCCGCCATCCTGCCCCCAACTGTCCCATGCTCTGCAATTAGCTTTACTCGCCTCACCACCACCTCCAGAGGCCCCTGAAAACAGCACTTCAGAAAAGAAAACCACTCATAAATTTAGTTATATACATTTAAGTTTTCCTTCTAGGAGTCATATTTTTACCCTAAGACTCTGAGACCCACACCACTACTACCCTGAAATCATCTTCCTAGGATATGTTTCAGCTCCAAATGTTTACCGGCACAACCACCCTGACCCCTTCAAAGGGTCACTCTTCCAGACTAATTTAAACCAAAAAGGCAAAGTAACCTCCAAAGGAACTCAATAGTTTTGCTAAAGGACTCGTTTTACGACGTTCGTGAAGAGACTAAAATAGCTCTATACACATGTACGGGTCCCCAAAGACACAAAAGCACAGTTTCTCAGAGATTTGTCCATAAACAACTCCAACCTACGAAACGTTAAGGAGGCCCATCGCGTGGGTCTGAGAGGGAACGCTCGGCTTGGCCCTGACAAGCCCGTAACCGCCCTTCACAGGGCAGAGGGAACACAAATGTCCTGTCTCCATGATGGACACACTTCAGCTGCTGATCGTCCATAAAAAGCTGAAATACACAACTATTAATTTAGTTTGCCTGGTTACCTTAACATTACAAAGAATAGCCAAGTATAGTTGTCACTAGAATATTCCCTTAATAAAATTAATTAGTATTCTGTTCAATTACCCAGCCAACTATAATAAATTTGGCTGGTGTAACTTTAGCAAACCTGAGAAGACTAATAAAATTGAGTCCCTAACCCTAAACACTGGTTGGGTAGTGGCCGAAATAACAAACAATACTAATTATAACTAGCATACATTAAAGGCCACCAGTGCCAGCTATGAAGAGGCCAGCATTCGATCCCCCCAACTAGGACTGAGGCACTATGGTGACGCTGCTGTGCAGCAGGGGGTCTGCCCTGGTCCCCTCACTCACTGCAACCCCCTGGCCAGCCTCGGGGCAGGCAGAGCTGGGGTGTGGACAGCACCCGCCCCCCCCCCCCCCGGAAGTCTGCCTTTCAACCTCTGGGCTCTGCAGCCACACTTGTTGTTAGAAGGGAGCGAGCGGGGACACTCATTTTCTTCTCTAGAACAGGTTCAAGAGGTGCTCCAGAGAAATAAGGGATAGATGAACAGGAAAAAGGAGTCTGAGGTTCAGGGAGGGCGGTGACCTGCCACGACCGCCTCCCTAGCCAGACCGGCTGCAGGGACCCAGTTCCTGAAGCCCAAGCCACAGTCTGAAGCCAGCCCGCACTCCACAGGGGGCCCAGCAGTCTCAGGGCTGGTCCAGCACCCCCACAATGAAGACCTTGGGACAGAAACAAGCTGGCATTTCAACTTAACGGCTGTATCTCTGAGTACGGTGTTCAATGTGTATGAGCTCCAATGTCCCTGCTCAGGAAGCTTGTCTGGAGGAGTTACCACACTACAGGAAGCAGCCAGCCAACCCCGGCACCCGGCCAGTGCCCCTCCGCCAGCCTCTACCGCAGCCTCTACCGCAGGGCTGCGCCCTCAGAAGAAAGCATTCCAGCAACAGCACCGGATTCCCCAGTTGTGGCTGCCTGTTTCCAACGGATAAGAGCTCTCAACAGGAAGCTTTTCATTTCTAAGGGCGAACCTCACGACAGGCTAACATTCTGATAACGTCGCACATTTTACCAAGACAAACATTTCCCTAAAAAGCACTCCCTCCTTAGTGCTGGGTACACAAACCACCCGGGAGAAAACAAAACCGGAAATAAAAAACACGGCTGCAGGTCCTCCCATATCTCAGCGAAGCGCCAGCTGCTCGGGGCAAACTTTCAGGAGCCGTGGCACTCGGAGCAGGAGGGACCGTGACCGCCTGTGAGCCCTTCCTCACTCAGGGCAGCGTCCTGCAGGTCACCTGCAGGGATCTAATGCGAGCGGGAGGAAGAGGCAACACAACAGTCCCGTTCCCCTTCCTCACGTTTCTTTTCCTGATGGGAAAACAAGTTTCTTTTTTCTCTAAAGTTACATATTTACCATTGCATAAACTTTTCCCTGAGAAATAGTTTCACCCACGAGTATTAAGATAGAAATGGAACATTACTTGGGGCTGATTTAATGACAACTTTTAATGTTTATCATGAAGAATACAAGAGGCAGAAAAACGAAGCGAAACCCGTGGAAGGACAGAGGCTGCATTATAAAAGTGAAGAAGAGCCAACGCAAGGAGCAAACGAACACGATCTCCTTGCCATGAGCAACACCCCATCAGTCCACGACACTGGGAACCACTTGGTCTTCTTGCCCACAGAGGTAAAAACCCACCAGGGCCACCCCAGGCTCCTTCCACTCACACGGATCGCAGACGCCCGGTCTGCGCTTCAAGGGGCCGTGTCGGAGCCGCCTGCCGCCCCAACGCCCAGCACCCACCCGAAACCTGCCTCCCAGCCCGAGGCAAGCCCACACCAACTGCACACAGGCTTGCCACCACTCCAACTCCCGTGGGAGAGCCCCCGCTGCACGTGCCCGCACACATTACTAGCACAGGAAACAAGCGACAGGACAGTAGCCATCTGACTCACATTTTTAAAAACAGTAGTAACAGCCTCGGCTGGTGTAAATCAGTGGATTGAGCGTGGGCTGCGAACCAAAGGGTCGCTGGTTCGATTCCCAGTCAGGGCACAGGCCTGGGTTGCAAGCCAGGTCCCCAGTGGGGGGCACATGAGAGGCAACGACACACTTGTGTTTCTCTCCCTCTCTTTCTCCTTCCCTATCACTCTCTTTAAAAATAAAGAAAATATTTAAAAAACAGTAATAACATCTGAATATTAAATAGTTTAGGTAGAAGACAGAAAAATACTTGAGGCATGGGTTTTCTGGAATCTTGTATAAGCACTATTTTTTAAATGCTAGCACTTCAAGAACACTCTTTAAAATTATATGCATTTCACTACCTAAAACTTGCACAAAATGAACAATACTGCTGGAAGTTTGGAACGACAGCTGCGCAGACCTTCTTGGGACGCAGGTGCACTCTGCCTGCAGCATTCAAGCCCAGGGCCATGCCCCAGCCATGTCCCCCAAGCCCCATGTCCCCCCAGCCCCATGTCCCCCATACCCTGTTCCCAGGCGCCGGCAGCTCCTCTCAACCCTGTTTTCTTTTTTGTTGAAAATGATTTGTTTTACAGTACAGCTGACAGACAACACTGTGTTACTTTCAGGTGCACAGCAGCAACTCAGCATTTACAGAAACCCCACCTGTTCTAACAGCACTAATTCTGCTACCTTGGAAACATCTGATTTCCCCAACTAGACTCTGGTGTAGAGAGTGTGCTGTTAAAAAAAAAAAATGAATGAATGTGCTTCATAGGGAACCACCTTCTGGGATAACCACAGAGTACAGACTGAGTTTCACCTTCTGGCGTGCGCTGCATTCAGACCCCAGCGCTGTTGCCACGAGGCAGACTCTGCCAGCCTGCCCCCACCGTGCCCGGCGGGCTGGCGCAAACCCCCACAGGCACTGCCGCTGCCCCCCTCACCTGAGAGCCACCACTCCCAACCCGCAGCCACAGCCAGGAAGGGGGTCCTTCTACACCTGGGGACCCGTACTTGGTCTTTACACTCAAGCGACCCCATTAAATATGCCTGCCTCTAAATCTCTAGCACAGCACAACGCACGCCTGTTCACGGTGAGCCAGCTCTCGTACCTCTCACATCTGGGTGCCAGTTCCCCGAAGCTGAGAGCGCCCAAGTTCACTGAAAACGGGAAGAGCAGCCTTTCAGGCGAAGAGCAGCGGTTTCCTGCTAAAAAACCAATCCAATACCCCCTCCCCCAAGCAGCTCTCCTTCGTGAACCCTGACAGAAACGTGTCCGGTACTCAAATACCTAAACACTGTGAGGCAACAATGTTCTCTGCCAGGAAACAGAGCCTGCTGGGAAATCCAATGAGCCAACATACTTTGTAAATGCCTCAGTTGTAACTGCATTATCCACCAAACAACTGAGGGCTCACAGCCACCCTGCGGTTTGTTGACAGAGCGAAGTCACTCTGAGCTCTGCTGCTAGGCCCCCTGGAACCAGAAACCCACCCAGCCCCTCAGGCAGCAGTGTGGGAGGTCAGGAAGTTGGTTTCCCCTCTGAACATGCCCTGATCTCTGGACCTGAAGACCGAGCACACAGACGTGTACCACACAGATGACCTGTTACAGAGCACAGTGAACCTGCAGGACAGAAGGGCGATCGGCACACTCATGAACAATGCGCATGCCTGCGTTTCTAGCTGGCCCGTGCACACCACGTTTGCACCAACGTCCACAGACACACGGCAACCCGACGGGCCGCCTGTGCGGCAGATACCCCATTTTACCACGGACTCTTTGGAAATCTGGTGAAGCCTAGGAATCTGCTCTCAGAACAAAAATGTAAGTTTGCAAAATAAAATACGAAGCACTACAAAGGAAACAAGTCCACTGAAGCCCAGCTACTGAAACAGTAAAACCTGTGGCACAGCAGTGTAAGGCTCTCCCCAACTTACCATCAAATAAGACTAGAACCAGTTTCCACGGCTCTAGTACTGAAGTGGACGGGACTGGAAACTCTAGGTGAGGGAAGCGCACACCCTAGTCAGAAGGTAACAAAAGTCTGGTACCAGTGATGAAGGCGCAATCATTCTCCCATCATGTTCAGATACGCGCGAACCCTGTCCCTAGACGTCCAGTTGGGGAGCCGTGAACCCAGCGATACTGTGCCCGCCTTCTGGCTGCGCAGCGCCTCCACCCGCCCCGCTCCGCCGCACAGCTGGGAAGTGCCGCCTCACACACAAAAGCAGAATTTCCGTGCAGCTCTGCCAACCGGGCTTAGTTTTACCCCCTGGTGTCATTTAGACATCTCTTCAGACTGTGGTTTATGATCCCTTTTTCCTGATTTCTTAATGAAATGGAACAGAGTGAAACAGATTTCCGCCAGGAACCGTGCACCCTGGGTAAGCAAACAGGACAGGAGCTGGTTCGTGAAACTGAATTCATTACTTCTGTGTACAGCCTGAGCTACCAGGAAAAAACCAATTCTTCCCTCTGGATCACAGGGAACCCAGTTTGGACGGAGGAAGGTTTCTCGTCCTCCCCACTGGGACATTTTGGATGGGACACGCTAGAGGCCAGGAGCACCCACCCCAGTGTGACGACCAGAAACGCCTCTCGACATCTGCATCTGTCCCCCGGGGCACAGCAGTGTCCCAGCAGAGAGCCATGGATTTAGAACAAGCCTGGAACCTCTTCAGAATGGCGTTCTGACTCTGGTTCCTCCCTTCAGCTGTGCTCCTCCCGTGACATGACTCTACATCCACCCACGCCTGTGCCCTCTTCTCTTTGAACACTCCTGCTGGTCTACCCTCCTAGCCCGAGACAGTTCCCAGAATGGATCGCAAACATCCGGACGGGTCTGATCAGTGGTACGTCCACTGCTAATCTCAGTAACTACACTTGTAGTGACTGAAATTCAAAATTACATCAGCTCTTTGGTGGCTACCTACTATTGTTGATTTCAATTAGGTTCAGTAAAATTAAAATTCTTGGGTCATTTGCATGTCAGCCTACCAAATAGTAACATTTGTCAGTTTGGCAGTAATCTGTTGAACAACAGCCTTTGAGCACAAACAATCAACTGGTCCCCAACTCACCAATTGTAGTACTTCGGTCCAGCCCTGCTACGAATGCAACCCCACAGTCAGTGCTACCACAACCACAGACAGCGTCTCCACCTCAAGTCCGCAGTTCACCCTGTAACAGTATCAGTATGAACAGGTGACACACTGCCTTTGAAACCAGTGACCTCGCCGCTTGCGGTACAGGCTGTCACAGCGCTGCCTCTGGCTGGGCTCCTGATGCCAGGCCACAGGACAGGCATCACATCGTGCCACTCAGGGGCATCCCGGTCAATCACAGCCTTAGAGCCACAGAAACAAGTCCAATGCCACCACCCCTGCTGGGGAAGAAAGGCATGCCCAGTGTGGGGACACTGTGCAGGAACAGGGATCCAGGTCCCCAGCACGGCTATGACAGGGATACAAAGCGGGTGGGCGAGGGCCTGGGACGCTCTAGACCACAAAAGAAAACACACTGTGTGGGCCTTGCTTGGATCTGGGTTCAAACACAGTAGCTGTAAAAACACATCTGAGAGAGAGGGAGATCTGAATAAAGACCACATACTAGACAGTAGTAAGAATTACAGTTAATTGGCTGATAGGATTACCGCATTCTTGTTAGGTTTTTTGAGATACACAGTGAGGTAGAGAAGAAATTATATTAGTTTTTAGCTTTTGCTTTAAAATTGTTTAGCTAAAACAACAAAAACCAGTGATTTAAGAATGTCAAAACTCTGAAGCCCTGGCTGGTGTAGCTCAGTGGATTAAGCATGGGCCTGTGAACCAGACAATCACGGTTCGATTCCCAGTCAGGGCACATTCCTGGGTTGCAGGCCAGTTCCCTGCAGGGGCCAGTTCCCAGCAGGGGATGCACAAGAAGCAACCATATATTGATGTTTCTCTTCCTCTCTCCTTCCCTTCCCCTCTAAAGATAAATGAATAAAATAAAAAAAATTAAAAATTAAAAAAAGAAAAAATTTAAAAAAAAAGAATATCAAAACTCTGAAAATCATAATGTCTGGGGATAAATATAAGTGAGTTTTATCTAAGTTTGAAAATTTTCTTATTCAAAATGTTGAAAGTGAAACTAAATTATAATTACAAAGTAAATATTATTAAATATAAAGTAAACCTATTTTTATAAAAATTCTGATGCCCTAGGGAAAAAAAATCAAGGAATTTGATTCCGAAAATACTGTACGTAATGAATCAGTGTGAGAAGCTAAGAACTTCGTGCTTCCCCTGAACAAGCAACAGGTGTGCGGTGAGAAGTGGGAAAAGGAGGCAGGACCTTGGAAGGGCCAGAACGGGCTCAACGCCCAGGTGGTCCCGTGCAAGATACCAGCCTCCTCTCACGACCTGTGAACAGGCTGCCCTCTACCTCATAGGGCTCTGTGGTCACCACGCCGTCTCCGTCACGGAAACGCACCGGCCACAGCGAGGCACGAGGGTGAGTGCCCCTCCCTGCCCGCAGACGCGTGCGCTTGCACCTCCAGGAGATGGTCTGACAGGCAGGCTCGCCTGCCTCCAGCAAGACACAGCGTGGCAGGGAAACACCGGCACGCGCACTGCGGCCCAGACACACGCGAGACACAGACGCAGAGCTTTGTAGAGACAGATGACACTGCATAGCATCTATAATTCTACTTCTGAAACCCAACGCCAGAAGGTCAAAGCATTTCTAACGATCTGTGACCAAATCGAGGTACACAAAATTTTGAAATGCCTTCTTGTTCAAGGACAAAAACTATGTTCCTGAACTCAGCCCCAATATTTTAATATTACAAAGAAAATCCAAGAATATAAAATGGTAAAACCTGCTTTTATAACCTGCTTCTTAAATCTGCACTAAGATTCTTAAGTATGTGAAATATTAAACGTTTCTAAATTTTGACAAGAGTAATGTATCATACAAATTATACACATAAATTGGTAGACTACCTTTTACTGTATTTACAGTAACGGTCACATCAAAGTAAATACTCAGACTACGGCAACAGATTCAAAAGAGCTTCTTACAATTAAAATGCTCCCAGTTATATTTTTCAAGCACACCCAAAATTGAATTCACACTACTCAAACTTATTTCGGTTAAAAAAGTTCAAGAAACTTATCTGAAAGGAAGACTCATCGAGTCTCTATCGTACTTCGTGTTGGCAAACAAACACACGCAGATTTTAAAGCAGACGGTTTCTGAGTTCTCCCGAAGCCTGAGTCGGGGTGTCCAACCTGCGGCCCAGGATGGCTCTGAATGCAGCCCGACGCAAGATCACAGATTTACTTAAAACATCTTATTTGCTCATCAGTTTTCATCAGTGTTTGTGGACTGAACGTGTGGTCCAAGACAACTCTTCTTCCAGCGCAGCCCGGACACGCCACAAGGTCGGACACTCCTGCCAGAGCTTTCCGCGTCTCACACATGACACGGAGAGGGCCAGCCCAGAGGTGGAAAGAGGGGTGACAGCAGCAACCTGAATGCCACTGCCTCACCACCGGGCTTTGGCAAACTGAACACCGGTGGTCTGGGGGCAGGTGACTGAGTGCAAGCCGAACCTGTACCCACCTCTGGTGCCTTCTGATGGCACCTCCTGCTTCCCCGCAGGCGTCACCCACTGCCCAGAGCAGCCTGGAACGTCTCCCGGTGCCAAGAAAGGGACAAATGAAAGGCCAGCGCAGACGCCAGCAGCAGGGCTTTGGATGAGGGCGTGTTCAGGAGGGTTTCGAGCTCACCGCTTCAGAAGAGGGACAGGACACGCAGGGCACAGTGACACTGAGGAGAATGGCCACTGCCTGGTGGAGAGGTTCTCCGACCGTGACAGGAAGCAGTCACCGAGGCACACTGTCATCTCACATTACCGGAACGACCCATCCACTGGACAACACCTGCAACCCCTATTTGAGACTCTTCCACACGGTTAAGTAAATATCCCATGCTGACACATACATATGTGGACTCAAAAAAAGGTCATTCTGGAAAAAACTCTACAGATAACTAATGGAATATGTCATAAGCAAAAACTCAAAGGCACAGAAATGTGGTTAAGTACTAGGTTGCATGAAATGAAAACCTCAAAGTCACTAATTGTTTTATATAAAAAGTTATCACTATTCATAAAATCTCACTTAAGTATACTTTTGAGAATATTACCAGTTCTAGAGGTAATTGCACACAACATAAAAAACAGCAAGAAATGGGTTTCTTTTCAATGTAAGATACGGAATGCAGAATCCACCTAAAGCACACAATCCTAACCCTAAACACAGTGTTGGAACCCTCCCCGTGCCCACAAACAACACCAACAAATACAAGGTTAAGCAGACGGTTGTACGCTCCTGTCCTGAGCCGAACAAGGAAGGTGTTCAGCTACAGCACACAAACAGGGCAAAGGAAGAAACAGCAAACACCGGCGTGAGCACCGCACAAACAGCACAAACACCGCACAAGCACCCAGGCGCCCACCCTGAAAGGGGCCGCTGTGCTAGGTGCTTTCATGTGCCACCTGCTGTCGCCCAAAAGACCTGGGGGCGGGGACCAGGCCCGTCCTACAGCGGGCCAGAGGGCCCACTCAGGCAATTCTGACGCACAAAGCCACATGGGGTCTTTTTGCAGCCGCACTTCTGACCGCTGAGGGACACCTCCTATTTCCCCGGTGTGTAGACAGAGGCTGTAACGCGCCAGGCCCAGCAATGTGGCAGTAGACTAAACCGTCAGTGACCGTTCCACTGTGTGGCAGAGGACGCACAATAAACACTCTCTTCAATACACTGCCAAGTTCACGTGAGAGAGAAATCCAAGAGGAAGCCAGGAAGACGAAGGTCCGGGACAGACGCCACGGTCCCCACCTGAGCATTGGAGGACACGGTAAGGGAGCCACCACGGAGTCAGCAGTTGGCATGAAGACAGAGTCAAGTGTAAAAGTGAAACTGTAACTTTCCAAATAAAACATGGAACACGTTCATCAAACAAGAGTGAAGACTGGTAAACCCACCATTTCAAATATTTTTAAATCTCTGTGACAAAAGACACTGTAAAAAGTGGAAAACCACAAACAAAAAAATCTGAAAAATACATCAGGTACAAAAGATTAGTATTCAGGATTTATAATAATCCCTACAAATAAACCAGAAAAAGACAGGATTTTTCCCAACAAAAATCACTGGAAAAAAGATGGACAAAATACAAACAGACAATTCAGAGAGAAAATCAGAGAACATACACATAAGAACACACAGTCGCTCACTGGAACCAGGGCAGTGCAAGTAACTGTTAGTCCACACATCCCTGCGGGGGTGAGGCCGTGGGAAACCCTGGAGCCTGCGGTGGGATCGTGTGACCACCTCAAGCAAGACCCCGCAGAGCCTGGGAGATCCCAGTCTGCGCGTGGCCTGCGACCCAGACGCTATTTCCCGGGGATCCACCCTGAAACACGTCACTAGCACAGAAGGAAACACGGACAGAGGTGTTCATTAAGTCCACGTTTATGACTATGGAAAAACATAAAATGACCTGGTCACTCGCAGGTAAGAGTTGAGGTAATAAGCTACGGTTCATTTGGACAACAGAATGCTACAGAACAGTAAAAGTAAATTGACTATTATTTATTTACCAATGTCAAGTTAGTAGGTGTTTCTTGAGTGGGGAAAAGGAAGCAGTAAAGCAGAAAAAGCCCCTGGCTTGCTGCATCTGAAACTACTAATCCCTCCCACTCGCTGGGCCTCACCCCACCGACAGGAGCACAGACCCTCCTGAGCCCTTGCTGGCCTGGGAAGGGAGGGAAACGCAGACTGGCTGCAGCGTTCCAACCCAAGACCCAGGTGGGCAGGCAAGGCCCCGGTCAGCAAGCCCGCTGCCCAGGGAGAGCCAGACGCCCAGAGGACCCATCCACAACCAAGAGCCCTCCAAGGACACAGGCTGGGAAGAACCACGAAGCTACTGGAAACTCGTCGGGAGTTCCTAAGAACCAAGGTTCTCTGCATTTTTCCAGCAGTAACTCTCAAGAAATGGAAAGGGAAGAAAGGGAGCAAACTGTCCTGGTCGGGTTTCCAAAGCTGGGGCACAAATCGGCTCAAAGATACAGCTGACTTCCTACCAATGCTTTGGAAGTGTATTAAAAATTTAAACAATCAGGAATACGGGAATAACCTGTAATAAATATTTCAAAAATAAGTGAACACTGCAATTTAGTAGCCAAATTCAGCGCAGTCACGAAGTCCAGGGGACATTCCCGGTTCAATCACCACCACCACCACCACTGTCCCTCCGCCTCCCTGACTCTGCACCACAAGGGAACAGTAAGGAACCCACAGGGTCTCTGCTCACGGAACCTGCGCTCGAGTAGGAGGACACAGCCAGTGAGGACAGACGGACACACAAGAAGGACTAAAGAGCAGGGGTCCACAAGCCACTGAGGGCTGCAAGTGGGGACCCTTAGACAAAGCCCTACTACAGGGAAAGAGCCATCCAGGGGGAGGGGGAAGAAGTGTGAAGACCCCAGGCAGAGAGAGCCTGGCGGGCGAGTGCCAGGAATGGCAGGCCCACGGTGGCTGGAATGGAAGGAAGGGGAAACAGCACCGGACTGCCTGGGAAAAGGGCATCATGCTGGGCCTTGCAGGCCAAGGCACACTTTGAGTAAAGTAACAGCTAAAGCCACTGGAGCCTAAACAGGAAAACAATATTGTTTAACTTAAGGTTTAGAAGGGCATCTCTATGTGAGAAACAGACTAAGGGAGGTGGGGAGGGGGAGGGGCAGGTAACCAAATGGAGAGGAAAAAAGATTAGGTGAGAGGTTCCTGGCAGTCCCGGAACCCTGGCAGTCCCGGAACCTCTGAGTAGGCCAGCAGCAAGGAGTGGGGATGTGGAGATGTGGTTAGACTAGGAGAACATTCTGAAGGCAGAGCTGCCAGAGTTGGCACACAGATTAGATATGAAGCCTTCGAGAAAGAAATGAGTCACAGATGACTGATGCAAGGTCATGGACACAAGTAACTGAGAAAATGAGGGACACAGCACCCAGGGAAAAGCAGTGGCGTGTTTTGGGAATGAATCTACATTTTACACAATATGCTATCAAGTAATTTCTATCTGCAATGAACTATATATATTCAGTAAAACTTTGCTTTCAAATAAGGTACTCAGTTTCTAAAGAAATGGACACAAGCCCAGCAGGGTAGGGCCAGACTCCCGAAGCCCTAAACAAAACGGCTCAAATGTCCCCGGCTGTGTGTTTACACAACTGAGCACCGCACCTCAGTTTCCTAGGGTACATACACACTCATCAGTTACCTGGTGTGCACATCACGCCCTCCGCTGGAGGACTCAAAACACAGGAGAGTGGCTCGGCCTGGCCCTGGTCAAGGAGCCGCAGTGCCATGCACGCGCCCACGCCCCTGACAATGCACTTGGGCAGTCCTGACTCATTTCTGGAGTCTCGGGCAAAAAGTGGCTCTCCTCCACCCAGCAGCCAGTTCCTGGAGGAACACCATCAAGCCCCTGGCTGTATGCGGATCTCCTCTCAGCAACGCTAACCTTCCCAAAGGGCAGGGAGAGGGCAGGGCTGGCAACACAGCACTTGGCAGTCTGGAGCCCTGGAGATGGGCAAGTCTGGGGAAAATGAACAGGACTCCTGGGTACAAAATGGACTGGAAATACGGCAATCAGCTGAGTTTGCAACGAGGAGGCCGCTATTTTCACATGGCTTACCCGGGAGATGATGCTGGAGCTAAAAACGAAGCTCAGCTCTGCGGCAGCCACCCCAGGGCCCCTAACTTCTGCTGGGGGCCCAGTTCCCGCTCCCTGCCCTCTCCCATGCTCCTGCTCATTGTCTGTTCTGTTTCCCAAATTCCTCTTCTCCACCACTGGCCACCAAAATCCAACACAGTTTTTGCTTTGTTCTTTAGGCCTTTACGTACAGACTCAGTGAAAATAACCACTGCAGCTGGCTGAAGACGACCTCAGGGGAGGACTGAAGACCAGACAGGCAGCCCTGTCTGAGGCCTGTGTATCCTATCACCGCCAGACTAACCCGAAGGGCAAGGCCTCTGTCTACCGGATCGCCCGGTCTAGGGGTGGATGGCGCAGGCTCTGGGATGACAGCAATGACACAAAGCACCGTGAGAGGGAGCCACGCTCTGCGGTGGAACGTCCACACTCCAGACGTCCTGGCAACAAGGTGGAAGGGGATGGCAGGGAGCAGCAGCTGCCAGGAAAAGCAGGCCCGCCATTGCCCCCTGCGGCAGGGTGGCCAAGACCCAGGAGCAGCAGTAGTTCTTTAGTGTCTACGGTAAATGAGCAGTTCCAAGGCAGGAACTATTAAGGACATACCCAAGGTCAGCCGCAGTCAGTGCCCCTCTGCCTCTCTGATCTCAGGACAATGGTCCCATCACACTTAACTACAGGCCCCTTTAAAACAACAGAGGGCTGACGCCACCATTAAAACACTTAAACTGCCGCCGAGAGAGGAGCACACGGGTCAACAAGGCAGACCGGGACACAGGAGGAACACAGGGACACCACCACAGAGGGAGGCAAGCACGGCCACCGCGGCCCTGCACGAGTGGCCAATGGGGACACCAGAGCCGTCTCAGGAAGAGCAGCCTTGCAGGGCAGAAGGGTCTGTGGGTTAGAAGGTGTCCGAGGGGAAAGTTCTGCAGGGGACACTTCTTCCAGGGAGCCCCCTTCCCTGCTCCGACTGCTGTGCTGCCCACCGGCTCTCCCTGGCCGGCTGGCCCAGTCTGCCACCCCAGCCCAGAAAGATCGGGTGCTCAGCACCACTGGTTCTCAGGCCTCCTCCACGCCTCCGTCCCACAGCCACCCTGCACCCTCCGCCCCGTTCCTCTTGGCTGTCTGTGTTGAAAACTTCTACCTGGAAATTCACAAGCACCTCAAATTCAGGGTATCTCAAAGGCAGCTTTTCACTTCCCCACCCAAATCTAGTCTACTGCTTACATACTTTTTCCTTCAATTCTGGTTGTAAGAATACCACCACCTACCTAAGTGGCCGAGTACAAACCTGGGTTTACCCGGATTGGTCCTCATCACCCCCCAAGTCCCTAACCCCCACTAGTTCTCTCCTTCCACGTAAGCTGTTCCCCCAGCCTCACCTCCAGAGACAGCAGCCTCCAGCCTTGTCCTCCCTCCATGCCCCAGACTGATGCCAGGGGGTCTTGCTGAACTCTCATCTGGAACCTTCTTGACCAGGCTTACAAGGCCAGTAAGAAACTGGCCTTGGTCAAGGGCTCCAGTTTCCTGCCAGCCTGTGGCTTCTCAGCCCACGCAGACAAGCATGCACGCCTGTGTGCGAGACACACGGACACACTACTTCAGTCCTAGGTCACAATGCAAAGCAAATGAACCCAAGACCCCTGAGGCTTACGATAGTTTCAATTCTTTTTCATGATAACATCTCACTCCGTGGGTAGCCAGGACTCTGTTCCATTATTCTCAATTCTGGTACCAAAGGTGAGAGCGTCAGCCCCAGCCTGGGACTTACTCACTTGGAGAAGAGGGAAGAACCCTGGAATGGGGCTTAAAGCTGCTGCTCAGGGTTGCACGTGTCACTGGCCAAACCTGATGCCACAAAGCAAGGACCTGGCCTCCACACACAGGGAGGAGCTGTGAGTAGTAGGAACAACACGACCTGCAAGCAGGTCACAGAGTTGCTTCCAGGTTCACAGACCCACGCGCAAGTACAACCGCACTGCATGTGTCCAAGTGAGCGTTCCGCCTTCTCTCTGCTGTTTCCCACCAACTCTTTGGGGTTCAGGACACATGATTCCTAGAGTGAGCACCCCAGTCTACCTCCTCTGGCACTCAGCACAGCACAGTTGTCCCCAAGGCGCTTCTGGTGCTCCCTCCACACAACGGGACCAGGCAAAAAATACGTGTGCCAAGTGAAACACGGATCTGCCAGGGGCGCCCTCCCTCATACCTATGCAAAAACTCCTGATCAATCACAGAGCCAGTGCAAGGGTCAGGTCCCTGCCCCCACTCACAGCCCCGCCACAGGGTCCCAGCGTGCCTGGCCAGAATGGGAGCTAGAATGGGAGCTACCAGAGAGAGGCACCATGCGTCCATTAGGTTGTGCGTGCTCAGCACTTCCACAGGGACTGACGCACAGCAGGTGACCGCCCCACAAGTGACCCTGGAAATGGAGAGAGGGGGGCAGGGCCAGGACTCCACCTCAGGCCCTTGAGCGAGGGTCGAGGGTCGAGTGAGGGTCAAGGGTCGCTGTAGCTCTAAAGCTGTTCTCCCTTCCGTCCTGGAGGCCCCAGGCAGTCGAGTCCTTTCACTGTCATAGGCCTGGTCCTGACAGCCTGACGGACAGCACACACTCAATAAACACTAGTGAATGAACGAATGCTGCATTCACCTAAGATAAAGCCAAGAGAAATGTTTAAATATCGACAGTTTTAACAGGGCTGAGCCACTAAAAGAAAAACATACAAAACCAAATCTGCGACAGAAGCAGTTTCTCACACCACTGAACCCATGACACGGGTGCAGAACTATTCTCAAAACTTTTGCTCATGGACAGAAGTTCACGGGAGCAAACAATGATTCTCACTGTACTTAATGTGGAAGCAACAATGTCTCCCAAGAATCATGCTGCTTAGACCAATCACATACTACAGATAGAGAGTCACTGCACTAATAAAATGCCAACATTCCGGAAGCACCAGACACTTGCTCGGATGCTTTACAAATCACAAACATGTGACATTTGGTGGTGTGGGTGCCTCTTAGTGAAACAGTGACTTTTCAAAGTTAAATTACACACAGTGTTAGAACACAAGCCGTAAAGAAGGCGCAGGCACGTGCTCCTTCAAGCTGCTGTGAGTGAGGGGACAACAGGGCCCACAACGGAAGCTTCTGACCATCGAGCGCAGTGTGGCAAGCACACGCAGTCTCCCGCCGCTGCGAATGCGCACCCGCCGACCTGCGGCTCCACAGCCCAAATTCAGGGCCCCTGATTCCCACCTGGCCCCCTGGACACCTGCTCCATGCATCCCTGCTCTTCGCAAGAACAGAAAACACAGACTTGTGACCAGAAGGGGGAGTAGGCAGGACCTAAGAAGGTCTGCTAGGCTCTTCCCTAAAGCTGCATTTGGTCTGAAAATGCAGCCTCATAGTTTGGGAATGGCAAGTTCTTGTTCAGTAGATATTAAAGAATTGTTAGCAACAATCAAGAACTACTGACGAAATTCAAACATCACGGGTAGAGGGATCGAGGCTAATGTGGAAACAAAACTTCGTTAACAGCCCTAGAAGTGATGAGAACGAACAGGTTTAATCTGTTGGATATTAAAAGGCCGAGGCAACAGCCACAGCAAAGGCAAGGAGGGTAGCCCTGAGAGGACACGTCAAGAGGAAGAGGGACACGAGGAAATAGTGTGGGTGGACACAGGTGGAGCACTACAACACTCGTAATCTCAGCTATGTCCACAGAAGGGGGTCTGAACACGGCAGGGCAGGGCCTGGGGTGAGGCCTGCCCAACTCGTGCTTAGGCACTGGGAGGGGCAGTGGGACGGGCACTGGGACGCTACCATCCGGGAAGCTTCCTCACATCCCTCAGACCCCTCGTCCCTACTCCTCCTAGTGCTTGCCACACACACACCCTGCACAGTCAGGAAGTAGTACAGTAAGGCCTGCACCACGCGGACACAAAACACAGGATCATCTTCTCAAGCATAAAAGACGAAGTTACAACAGGGCTTTACAAAATCAAGATGAAAATCAATACATACACATACACATCGATACACAAAACCTACCTATATACACATAATATACGATGTAAATATAACTAAACCGTTCTCATTAATCTTACAGGCTTGTGGTTCTTCCTGAAAATTAAGCTCTACATTACTCTATATTTTCGTATGAAACTCCAAAACACTGCGTTCTTTGCAGAGATCTTACATTCCAAATTCTGCAGACAGAGTGGCCTAGGAGGAAGCCGTCAGACTGCCCGGGTTCGAACACTTCGCACACCTGCGGTAAGTTACTGACCCCCGTGCCCAGGCTTCTTCGCCCACATCTGAGAACAGCACAAGCAGCAAACCTCACAGGACTGCTATAAACACAGAGAGGTAATACACGCAAAGCACCTACACCAATGCCTGCATGTAGGTGGTATGTGTCCATAAAACACTGGGTGGCAAAAGTCCTTCACATCTTTTCCCTACAGTGGCTCTAGTAGTGCTTAACTGTCTTTAACTTCACTTGAAATAATTTTGTTAGACTGTACTGTGACAGCTGTCGTATCAGCGTGCATTAAAAAAAATCACAATTGGTGAATTTTTGTGCAGCCATTTTAACATTGAAGATAGAAGGAAATACATATCATTTTCCAAGTATTATGCTTTATTATTTCAAGAAAGGTAAAAACACAACTGAAATGCAAAAAAAAGGTTGTGCCATGTATGGAGAAGGTCCTGTAACTGATCAATTGTATTGAGTGTTTGCAAAGTTTCTTGGTACAACTGACATTCTGACCGAACAACCCTTGGCTGTGGGGCTGTCTGATGCATTGGAAGGTGTTCAGCAGCACCCCGGCCTCTGCCCACCAGAAGCCAGTGGCAGCAGAGAGCCGACACACTCAAAATGCCCAAATCAGTGAAGTTACTGGTAAAAGGGAGAAATGTGTCTTTTATCTGAGGGGAAAAAATGTAACAGACTTTTTGGCCGAGCCAGTGTTAAGTATAACAATTACCAGAACAACCAACCTAGCTTTTAGAAACTGAACTCCTAACAGACACATGATTGGTTAAGAAACAGAATTCAGTAGTGGCTAAAAGCACAAATACTTAATAACCAGACACAACTAAACATATACTCAAACTTCAAGCATTTTCCAAGTATTTTAAAATAAGTATATTATTTTCACAACAGAAAAAATAAATTTTTAAGTGTATAACCTTGCTACAGTGAGGTAAACATATCATAAATATTTTTAATGCTTTTCCAGATTTACTGGCTTTTTAAGAAAAATTTAACTGATTTGAGAGAGTGAAACACAGATCTGTTTTCCCATCTGCTGATGCCTCACTGTTGACGCTCGTCTGTGCCCTGACCAGGGGTCGAGCCCACAGCCTTGGAGCAGCGGCATTCTAACCAACTGCGCCACCCTGCCAGCACCCCAGATTTACTGGTCTTAATTTTATCGTCCTTGACACTCCCCCAAAGTAACAACTTCTTAAGGGTAATAATAAAAATTACGTCTTAAAACTGAAATCAAGTTTGGCATAAAACATATTAACTGTACCATGAACTCAACAAGGTCACCTTTGCCAAACTTGAATTAAAAACACATTGTAAGCGATTCGAGTCCCAGACGCAGGAAGCGGTAAGAACACTGTCCATGGTGCTCTGGGGCGGCTCCTCCAGTTGACCGAGCGAGTGTGCAGAGGCTCAGCGGACCTGCCAGGGAGTCATTTCCAACTTCGCTTCTTGGGCAGTCAAGATTTCTTACCTGTAGTTTATTATCCCAATAAATCAAAGCAATGTTTATTAATAAACACATTTCACTAAGTGGTTAAAGTCACCAAAATAATTTGTAATGCTAGCTGTAAACAGGAAATGGTCACCAAAAATTCAAAATGAACTTACACCTGACCATGAATTAACTCAGTATTTGTCTCAAAACAAGTTGCCACCAAGTAGCTAAATGAATCTTAAGATTTGCTAATCTTGCACAGAAACTCAATACTCTAACACTTGTTTTTACCACATGCCTTTTAAGAAGTAATATAGTCAGCTACTGTTTGGAAGTATTAAAACTCCTTCTGGTGTACAGCAGGTTTAGAACACAACTATGACCTGCATGTCTGTCTTTCACTCAGGAAATGTGGCGCAGCGCAGGGAAAACACGACCAAAACAACAGAGAATAGACGCCCTCACAGCCCACAGACGGCACGGTAACCTCAGAGGTTACCTGCGGGGAGGGGAGACTGCAGGGCCAGACCAGGGCCTGAGGACGCGGCCCGCGGCAGGCGCACCCCCGCCGGTCGGCTGGAGCACATGCACCCCTGTTCTCCGAGCTGGAAACTGCCCCACGAGTAGGAGGGGCCGGGCTGCACCCCGAGCCGCTCAGAGCAACCAAACTTCCCGGTCGCCACGACCAGCAGGCTGTGACCAGCAGTCTTCAACAACAAAACACAAATGCTTGCATCTTACTAAGTAAGAAACTAAAATAGGTACTAATAATAGAGAAAATAATCAAGTATGTTACAAGTACAAAAACAAATCGATATACACTCACATCTACCTTTCCTCATGATGTTAGGTGTTACATGTGCTAACTTTACACCCCTAGCTGAAAATACGGTAAAATACAGACTTTAGTATCTACATTAGAATTTTTTTTAATGTACTCAAACCAAAATTCTTAAAACCCACCGCTACGCACCCTGGGCAGCAGCTCCCGAGCGGGAGCCCACACCCCGCTGGCCCCCGCACCCCGCTGGGTCACCGCCAGGCCGGCACGGCCCACACTGCGGCTCCCTCGGGCAGCGCCCCACGCTCTTGCTGGGTGGGCACCTGCCAGACGCCCAGGCAAGGGGTAGGCGGAGTCGGGCTGCACCCCAAAGCTCTGGGTGTCCCAGTCAAAGCCCCTGAGCAGCTGGGAGCGAACGAGCGCCTCCCCCACAGACGCCGCGTTTACCGAGAGAAGGGCTGCCGAACCACTGGCGGGGTCTGGCGGGCCCGTCTCAGACACGAAGGCAGAGAGCCCACGCCTTCGAGTGCCGTCAGTAGTAACATCTGAGCTCTGACAGGAAATTACATTTTTGAAAACTTGTATCCACCAAGAGCTTCCGAATACTTAAGATTTTTCAGATCAGTAGGGACGTTAACAAATGTGACATTCTGATCTGCTTAAAGAAACATGTCAACATTTGAAAACCAATATAAATCACTGAACCAGTATTTTTCAAATGGCCAACACATAACAGCACAAAACCACGCATGGGTGAAAAATCTACTCAAAGTACAAGACAGAGAGAGAGACAGGCTGCAATGCAACACCCCATGAAACGAGGTCAAGACCTTCCTGAGGAGAATGTGCACCAGAAATGACCAGAAGGCACCTGGGCTCAAACCAGGAACCACCGTAAAACCAATTCTTACTGTTACTACCAGTGTCTCTCAAAAATAACCTCCCCAAGCTTTTGCCAATACGAAAGATAATTAATGTGAAAAATGCAATGTCACGTAACCTCAGGGCCATGAAGGAGGCCACGAAAAATCACGGTACACTGTACGAGCACCCTTCTCGCAGTCTGGGGCACGGAGACACTTACTGGGATACTGACCCACTCCCCATCCGCGGGACACCTTCCCGAAGTGCACTCGCGGGAAGAGCACAGTGGTATGAGGTGGCAGGGTGGCCGGACGGGGTCACAGCGCTGCTCCCACCCACGTTCCCCACTAAGAGGGAACCATACTCAGGGCAAGAGGGGACCAGCAATCTCAAGTCTTGGGACCAAACACCGGCAACAGTGGCATAAAAAGACACTGTGACCTAGAAACTTCATTGGTTCTCCCGTAAAAATCAGGGTACACCAAGAGAGCGATAAGCAGGTCACCGTGGAGAGCACCTAGCGAATGAGGGTGAGGAGAAAGCACGTTCTTGGCAGGACAACGGGTTAGGTCCGCAAGGAGCAGAAGGCTGACTCTCCCCCCAGCAGAACGGGCACGCGCCTGAGCGACAGCACCTCGAGCTGTGGGTCCGAGGAAAGGAAGCCAACGGAACGCTCGTGGGGAGCAAGCGAGGCGCCAGACAACAGGGACAGAGGAGCACTGGGTCTCGGGCCCAGGTTGGGGGTCCCACGCTCTGTTACTACGAAAGACACTGAGGCCTTCTGGTGGAGTTTCTGGAAGCAGGACCACACCTCACCATAAACAAGGGTTTTCGGCACGTAGGGTGGCAGGGAGAGACGCCCTCTTTCGGTCTGCTGCTGCCCCGCCAATGGGGGGGGGGTGGTTTTAGCAACACGGGAAATGCCCGACACCCCGTGAGAACAACGTTGTCCGGCCCGCCTGCATCAGCGGGGCACCAGCGCCACTAGTCAACTCGAGGCGCAAACCTTGAGACTCAGAACAGAACGACAGTCGGAAGCAAGCTCACCTTGCTCACCTAGCAGTAGCGGGGCCGCTCTCGGCGTGTGCCTCCCGTCCCAGCCAAATTATTCACTACAGGAATGTCCCACAGGTCCCCAGACTATCACGACCACAGCTGGCAGCAAAGCATGTCATGCAGATTGAACCTACAGACACGACCGTGCAAATGAGTGTGACAAAAGCACACATCTCGTTTTCTGTGAGCAACACACCTTAACTGTCCGTAGCACTAATTTATTGTCAGTTTCTTTCGAGTGAAAGTACAGAAACATTGGCTGTTTTCCAGTCACAGCGAACTATTCAACCCCAGCCCCTCCAAGTACCTTCTTCCACGACACAGTTACAGCATGCAAGGATGAAACACCCGACCCCTCATCTCCAGAGACCCGCGTGTCCTGGGAAGACACCCCCTGGCCTCCCAAGGACCTGCTCCTCCCTGCGCCTACTCCCCTCCCACACAAAACCCAGCCACTCTCTAAGTCAGGCGTAAAGGCTCGGGTCAGCCGGGCATGCCTCAGACGAGCGAGGTGTCACACTCCCACGGCTGCTGGGGCAAAACCTCCCGCGGCCACACCCGCAGCACGTGCAGCTCATGCACAAAGACGTCCGGCTCCCACGGCACGCCCACGCCTGCTTCCACCTCCTATGTGTGGGGACACCAACTGGCGCAGGCAGGGGACAGGCCCTGGCAGGCGGTCCACAGGCAGGCCACGCCCAGCACTAGTTAGTTAATGGGTCTGTGGCAGCCGGCACGCTGCTTATTATCAAACTTACAAGCGTAAGTGCAGGTCAGACAGACTTCCATCCCCGTGGGAGGCGCTAAGGGGAATGTGTGCACCCTAAAAGAATCAGCAAACTTTCGAACAAAAACCAACACTATACCTCACTCGAAAATAACTTCCAATTAAGAGGTCAGTTTAGTTTTGTTTCCTAAATATTACTTGCACATCTACTTTACTTATCATAAAGGAAAACAGGTTTCTGTCAAAATAACTATTATTTATCAGTATGCTTTGACATGGTGCCGGAGTTCAGGTCTGGGAACACCATTTACAGACAAACTAACCCGTGCCACCGGAATTAGCAACCAACACTGAGTGATAATGCTTTACGCACTGCAATTGCTAAATCAAATCCTCAAAGACGAAACCTTAAACCCTTTTTTCTGAAGCTTCCTGTCAGTTTAGTTCCACACCTGAGCTTCTGCGACTCGCGGTTCTTCAAGGATGTGAAAAACTACCAGCACTGCTATTCTGCCGTTAACCAAACCCAAACTGGCTGGTTCTAGGAAAGCCTGTAGTTACATCTCCACTGCACTGTCTACAAATGGCATCACGTAAAATTCCTTCTCGTTGGCAGGAAGATGGCAGATTCAACAAGGTTAGGCAAGGTCTTCACCTCAGACTCACCAACACACACCCGGACAAACAGAAACCTTAACCAGTTATTCCAGGAATCAAAGGTTATAACCACCAGTGAAACTCAAGTTACAAAAACAAACAGGAAAAAAGGAACAGACACGCCTGTAAATAGGAAGACATACCACAGGCAACCATCTCACTAAACACACACTGGTCACCAGGAAACAAGAGCTTCTGAAGCACCAAACACAAGCGCCGGTTTCCAAGCGGTCCCCATCGCGGGTCGGCTGGAGGGCCCAGCGGAGCTACAACCTAAGCTCCGTCTGGAACCCAGACCCGCTGTGGGTCGCGCACTCACGCACTGGACTTGACCGGAGGCCTGCCCACCCCACCTCTGCCGATAGGCCAGAGGCAAGGTTTCGCACACACCTGTGGGCAACACGGACCACCCCAGTGCTTCTCAAGATCAATCCCTATTCACACAACACACTCCCCTTGGATAAAGTCTATGTGGGGTGCACACAAATTCCAGGGTATTTTTCCCATCACAGCAAAAAAAGCAAGGAACTCAAGAAACAACAAACAAAAGAAATGACTTTAAGAAATACAATGTCTCATGAAGAAAAGTGGTCAACTACCCACCTGGCATAGTTCTTGCATTTAGCAGTAACCTTTCTACAAAAGAATGAGACTTGAAAACAAAGGCTAACACACAATTTCACTGTTTTATAAGAGCACATACCCCACGTTTTGTCAGTGCCCAAAGAAAGCAATATTCAGTACATCTTCTCCACAACATATTCACTGAACACCTACCACACGGCAGACACCGGCCTGTTTTTAGGAACAGGACTCCGCGCTCGCACCTTCACATGCCACGGGGGAGGAACACAGGGGGGCCCAAGGCTCCACTAGCAGGAGGGTGGACACAGAACCTCCACCTCCCCCGAGCAGGGGATAAGAAACAGACCAGCAAGCAGCACTCTCCCATAACAAGTACTTAGAAATCCCTAAAAGAAGTAGAGCCTTAATACTAAAAATAAGAGAAGGACAGGACTAAACAGCTTTAAGAAGTCCGTATTATTAAGAAGTCTGTATTAAGAGTTCCAGTTTCCCACAATAATCAAGACCATAATTCAGCTTTCAATCAATCTCCCAGTGATATATGTCAACGGTGAGTTTAGACAATGAATTTTCACTTGAAATTCCAAGACTCAGGGACCGAGGCAGGGGCTGAGAACCGTGCGACGATCAAACACTACCTGCTTCTCCTTTGGAAACCCTTTTACATGGAAACGTCAGGATGAAGGGAGGAAAGCAAACACGAAGAGGCTGGTTTTGAAACATCCTGATTTTCTTAAAAAGTGAATCTAATCCAAAAGCCAAGCCTATCATCTCCCTGAAGAACCACCACAGAATTGTCAGTGCTTGGCAAGGCTGCCTGAAACCACCAATCAGAGCTGATCAACAGTGATGAAACTCGGTAACAGATACTGACCACTGAACCCGGCAAGAAGCAAACAAAAGAAAATAAACCACAATGGACTCTCCTACACACACAGAAATTACCCAAACATATGAACGTTAAGGCTCACTTCTTATTCCTACAAATCAAACTCCACAGTGGATTTGCTCAACATTTGCTGAATAGCATAAAGGCCATTACAGGGGTAACACTCTCGTAGAAAACTAATAAATATAATTTGTGGTGGCCAAACAGAATAAAAACTCATTGAGACGGCAGAAAATTTCAGACAAGTTTAGATAAAGCAAAGTAAGACTGTTGGCCTTGAAATACTGATTCAGAGAATCATGTGAGACAAGCTTACCTATGTCATAATGAAAGATACAACTCGCTTAATGCAACACTTCCTTCCAAGACCAGAATAATAATAGTATGCATAGGTTCTCCAGAAAACGTAATAGACAGTGTGACCTAGATACTAAATAGCTAAAAAAACGAAAACAACATGAGCATTTAAAGGTAATTTATTTCATCATGAAAAGCCCTCTAACCCAATCTTGGAGACCATCTCCGAAAACAGAAATGTTCGGGTTTAAGTGGGGAGGAAAACTACTAAGTGAAATCATCATTTTCCAAAAAAGTGGTTCAACTTCTGCTTTGTCTCAACACGCGTGCACACAGCACCTCTTTCCCACTGCAGAGCAGCCGGACACCATGGCTCCCCACGGAACAGGCCCGTTTCACTCCCAACAGCTACCCTTGTCCGGAAACGGAAGAAAGGGAGAACACTGGTTGCTTAAAACAGAGCTTAATGAAATCAATGAACTATAATTTGTTATAATTTTTTAAGTACCAACTCAATCTCAATTTAAAATCCTAAAGAGTGAACTGAATATCTACTACTAAACTGAAAAAATATTCCTTTTCCCAACCAGACTTGGGAAATCTCTCAAAAAACAATCATAAATGGGCCCATTCAAACAGAAAAACAACACAATTACATACCACGATAATATTTTACATCCACATTTTTTGAACCAGAGATAAAGAAAATGAACTCATTATTCTGGAGGACAACCCGACCCTGAGATCCACACCACCGCATGTGACCTCCCCGCACGCATCTGACTTCACACATTCGGACTGCAAGGTGAACCTAATAACCGACAATGGGGTTCTGGCCTGATAACCCATAGTGAAAGTTCCTGTAAATCAAAGATGCATTTAATGTATCTAACTGCCAAGCACCACAGCTTAGCACAGCCTACTTTAAACGTGCTCAGGACACCGTAACAAAAGACACACCCCAAACAACAACGCTGGCAACACAGTGCAAGGGAGGGGTGGTCAGGGAGCAGGGGTCGTGGGCTCCTGCCCTGCCCCCCCAAACACCACAGAGGGGCCAGGAAAGACCGAACTTCCAGGGCCATATGCCCCCACACCCCCTCCCCGCCTTAGCTCCATCATGAAGCCTGAACCCCCTCAGTGGGAGCGTGGGAGACGAACTAACCTAGGAAAGTGGAGGAATGGGGCCCTTCCCACCGCAGGGAACACCACTCGGTGTAAACAGGTACCCGTCCACTGCACTCAGAAATACAAACTGGGGTTTCAGGATAAGAAAAGGAATCGGGTTTCATGAGAAAGTTCAAATTTGCCAAATATGAATGGTTCCCAAGTAACACTAACTTTGAAGTACTTATGAAAGCAAATAAAAAATGCATGCTATTAAAATACTGGCCTGAGAGGGCACAAACCCTGCGAAAGATGTGTTTCTTGTTGTTAAACATCATTCAATAGCTACAACTTAGGAATGAAACAACCCTAAACGTTTTTGTTGGGAAACGATTTCACAGGGTCTGCCACCTTCACAACCACCCCTCCCCACGTCCCTACCCACTGGCGCACAACCCCATTCTCTAAAACACTGGTCAGAACCCTCTGGTTTTGCTACAAACAACCACCATTGTCCCGGACCCGCAGCAAGTGTGATTTCCTCCTTTTCTCAGGAGGACGCCCAGGACGCGCCGCCCCGCCGCCGGGCAGCGCCGCGCCGCCTCGGGCAGGAGGAGGCCCGAGCCCCCGCCCCCGACGCCCACCCCCGCCCCCGCCCCCGGGCCGCGCCACCCGGGGACGCCGGACCAGCCCGCGGGGGGAGGGGTGCTCTTCCTTCAACCTGACCTGCAGGCAACGAATGGGAGAAGCCCCTTTTTTTCCACTGGAGTTCAATTCCCGGCCGCGTTATCAGCAAATCCGCACAATCAGAACAACTTTCCTGATATTTGCTTTACTCTCGCTGGCAACCCCTAAGTTTCCAAACCCACTGAAGCAAAACACCGCCGGTCACATGCTCTCTCAAGTGACAAAGGTCCGTGTGGCCCACGGTCAGGGCGCCGCGAGCCCTGGGCCGCGATCGCGGCGAGAGGGGATGAAATAACGTCCGACCACGCCCTCCTCTCGCAGCAGGACCCCGGGACGGCCTCCGCGCGGACCCGGCGCGGACCCGGCGCGGACCCGGCCCCGACCCCGCCCCGCGACCCCGGCCAGGGCCCGCGACCCCGACCTCGGGACCCAGACCTCCCCAACCTAGCGGAGCCCGAGACCCCGCCCCCCGCCCAAAACTCCCGCCCGCCCTCGACCCTCCCTGGGCCCGCGACCCCAACCCGGCCTGCGACCCCAGGCCCGGCCCGCGACCCCTACTGGACCCGAGACCCCAACCCTGGCCTGCGACCCCGCACCCGGCCCAAGACCCCCACCTCCGGACCCAGATCCCGCCCCCGGCCCCCGACCACCACCGGACCACGGCTCCCGCCCGGCGGCCCTGGGCACAGGTGACCGCGCTCCGCCCGCGCCGGCCCGCGCGGCCACCCCGGGGCGCGGGAAGGGGGACACCGGGGACAGGGACGGCCCGAGGCGAGGGTCCCTGGGGGCGGGGGTCCGGCGGAGGGGGGTCGTCGCGGAGGGGGAGGCGCGGGAGGGGGGAGGCCGGCGCCGGCCGCGCGCACCTCGGTGGGCTGGCTGATCTCGAACAGGTCCAGCCGGTTGGCGTTCCAGTGGTGGATGATGTCGGCCAGCTTCCGCCGCTCCTCGTCGCGACAGCCCGTCGTCATCCTCGCGGCCGCGCTCCTCGGCCCGGGCGCCGGGGGGTCGGGGCCGGGGGCGCGGACGCGGGTGGGGCCGGGCCGGGCGGCACGCGCGCCCACAGGTCCACGGCCCGGCTCCCCGCGCTTGGCCGCCTTCGCGCCGCCGCCCCGCGTTCCTCGGGCTCCGCGGACTCCTCGGGCGCTCGCGGTCCCTCCGCTTCCCGCTCCTGGCTCCGCGGGTGCCTCAGCCTCCTCAGCCGGCCCGCCCGCGTCAGCCCCGCCGGCCGGTGTGCGCCCCGAGCGCCCGCACGCGCCGCGCCGCACCGCCCCGCCCGCCGTGCGCGCTGCCGCGCCGCGTGCCTGCGCACGCGCACGCGCGCCGGGGCCGCCGCACCTCGGGCGGCCTCCGCTAGGTGCTGCTGCGCGCGCCGCATCGCACCGCCGCGCCGCCAGCCCGCACGACCGCGGGGATCCCGGCCGAGTGCAGGGGGACTGGGTTCCCACGGCAGAACGCTCGGGCCGGCGGAGCTGGGTCCTAGAGGTGCTGGGTCCCAAAGGTGCTGGGTTCCGACTGGCAAGTCGGCAGGGCAGACCCGGCGCAGAGACCCGCGTCCGCGCGTGCGGAGTCCCGCGGCTGGCCAAGCTGACCGCCGCAGGAGGCCGGCGCTGCCCTCCCTCCCGCCCGGCCCGGGAAGGGGGGGTCTCCCGATTGTTCCCGTGTCCCTTCAGGGCGACTCCCTTGCTGTGGGGTGAGACGCAGCCGACTTTCTGAGGAGGCCTTCCCCGGAGGAGGGTAAATCACTGCGCCCTGGGTATCAGCGGTTATGTTTTGAATTCCTCCCAGGCCTCCCGGTGGTCGCGGAGTCCCCGGCTTTGCCCCGATTCCTCCAGCGGAGGCTGCTTAGAACACACAGCTTCCCAAACCGTATCCACGAGGCTGCACGGGCAGACCACGGACCGCAGAGCTAAAATAACAAATAATGGGGGCGGGGGGGAGGGGCCCGTTTACGCCACAGGACAGTGCGAAAGCCTTTAATTGCCCCAAGGCATGGACAGATCCAACATTGATCCCCATTGCAAGTTCTGTAAATTTGAGAGATGTTTGTTTCCTCGGGTGTTTTTAATTTTTCCTCCCCACCCCGCAAAAAAAAAAAAAAATAACTGCAGAGCACATTCCCGAAGGCTGACCCCCATGCAGCACTCATTCAGCTAACGTGGGCTTCCCTTCCCTCACAGTATCCACGATGTGTGTCCTAGCAAAAAGCCTGCGTCTTTGAAATTCCGAAGCTGAGTGGTGAAAACTGAGAGCTCCGTGTGACAGAGCCTCTTTATTTTTGCCAGCACTTTGTCTGTTCCAGCGTGGAGATGATTTCTCTCTCCAGCAGTTGGGATTCTCTGGTCCTGCTGGGCTTTGTCCCCAGCCTGCTTTTCTGCTACGCAGCACAGAGAGGCCACATAAGGAGGCTTTTCAGCGCGAAGCCTGAGGTGTTGAATCAGTGCCATGCGGGATGAATTCTTCAACAGACCTCCAGTCTTCTTTCCCAAAACCAAAGTGCGGCGACTTGCAGGCAAGCGTATGTGTGTAAGCGGTATCTTCGTGCGCTGGCGCCCTGTTCCTTTAGGCCTCTAAGTTCCTGTGCTTCTTTGTAGACTCGGATTGTTTTTGTTGTTTTGTCTTGTCTTGTCTTTGTAGTGAGCGCCCTGGTGTGCATACGGCTGGCACTCTCTCTAAACTGGGTTCCCCACACGCCACGCGGTCATCAGACCCGGTTTCAGCTGAATGTAACAGTAGGGGCTTTATTCTGGGCGAGGCTGTTACCAGGAATGGCTTGGCTCTTCGAGGAAGGAATTACTTGGTGGAGCTGGCGATGACATTGCTGGTGTCCACAGTGAGGCCATGTGGTATTGCTAAAGAGAAAATTCAGAATTGCCAGAAAGTTAAGTGTGGTCTCCCGGCAGACTGTTTCTAATGAAAGAGATGCAGCATGCGTGAGGTGCACCACACAGACAAGGCCGTAAATCGGTGCTAATTAGTATTGTTTTTCTGACTCTCATTAAACCCTCCCCCCTGGGCCGGACCAGAATGGCTCAGTTGGTTGGGCATCAGTCTGCAAAGTGAAAGGTTGCGGGTTTGATTCCCCCTGTAGGGGCACGTGCCTGGGCTGCAGGTTTAGTCCCTGGTCAGGGCGCATACAAGAAGCAGCCAATCAGTGTTTCTCTCTCACATGGATGTTTTGCTCTCTCTTTCTCCCTCCCTTCCCCCTTCTCTCTAAAAATAAATAAGCGAAATACTTTTTAAAAACCCACTCGTATTATGTGCAAGTGGGGTGTTAAAATCCAAACTGTAATTCATAGTCCCAACTGGACTGGTTTATTGATAAATGTTCAAAAGCAGCCTGAAACCCACAAAATGCCCATGATTCTTAAGTCACGAAGACTCGTACACCCAGCACATATCTAGGCCAGGGATATTTTCAGGTTTACGCCTTCTTCTGCTAATCGTTGTTGTTCAAAAGGCCAAGATAGTGTGCTGAGCCATGTGCTATTGTTGATTCCACATTTTAAGAATAGTAAGTAGAGAGAATGCCCATAGACTATCCGTCTTCTGTTCTCATTGTACTGCTTGGTCCTGATGCATTTAGGAAATCGTATTTAAGTACTCAAGAATGCTGTATAACAGAATCAACCCTGCCTTACAGACAGACAGGCTGAATATGAGACGGAGAGACCACAAACTGCATTGGGCGAGGTCGAAAAAGATAAATTTTTTTAAATATATGAGTCTTTAAAATTTTATTTTCCACTTTACATTAAACTTTTCATTTTATTTTTGAAAATATTTCTAGTTACACTATTTTTAAAAAGTAAGAGTTCCAGTCAGCATTGATCTACAAATATTTCTAAATATCTCTAAAACTTAAATTTATTTAAAACCTTAAACTATCACTATATGTAATGGGAATACATGTAAACCATATATATACACACATATATATGACTGTGACAGTTGAAACATTTTGGTTAACCCTTGGACACTAAAAAGGTGTTTACAGATGTTTTGAAAGCCAGGTTCTAAGACGTGCCCCCCCAGTCCTGATAACCCTCTGTAGGCCCCAGGTGCCAGGGACTCCGGAAATAGGGTGCCCAGGGCCAGCCTAGGAGAGGTGCTCCTGAATCTCAGAGGGACAAGTGACGCTGCTCTATCAACTGTATTTAAGAACCGGTAGACCCTTTTGTTTTCTAACCACCAATAATTCACACCTTTTAGTAAATTAATCAAATACGAAGCAGTTTAAGCCAATAAATGTACATGTCATCTTACAAGCCCTTTTACTGGACATAGCCATTCAAAGGAGCATTTGTAAACAAAAATCAAAGGTTGTGATAAAGGTGCACAGGTGGCGGAACTCCTGGCGGGGACCGCCTTCCCCAGCAGTCTGTGCCTGTGGAAGTTACCCTAGTTCGGCTGGAAAGTTAGCCAACTGACCTCCCCCTTGCCCAACCCGGGGCTGGGAACGTCAGTGTTGTTCGCGTGGTTTGTTGGCCAGAGAGAATTCCAGAGGGTTAAAGCTCCAGAAGTAGGTGGGGTGTGTGCCACTCTCCTTGACACGTGGAGAAATGTATCTTTAAACTCTTCTTTCTTCCTTGTAGTTCCATGTCCAGGACATTGAGTTAGATTTTAGGTCACCTGATAGAATTTTCAAGAAACAGGCTTTCCCAGAGAAAGCAGCTATCAAAAGCCCCTCAATGGGAATTTAAACTCACACACTTAAAAAAATTTAACCTCGCCAACTCAGAAAGAAACCTGTGGTTAAATGTGTCCCCTAGCATTTTGTAACCTACACTAACGCTACAAAAGAAAAAAGCCAAATCTTACATAGATGTTTACTCTAGAAGCAAAGAAAATAAGGCCGCGCGCGTGTACTTGCGTGTGTGCGCGAGGGGGAGAATCACACCGTGCTCACAGGAGTCGCTCACCTTTCAGCGGCTCAGGGAATTGCGCTGTGTGACCGCATTTTCACCGAAGGCCCCTTGGTGGCCAGGACCCACCTGATATCCGATTCCTCTCCCACCCCCAGTGCGGTGCACAGCATGGTGCTTTGCCCCTGAGTGGCCCATCGTCACTGGCTGGGTTGAAGGTTGTAGCCACGGGGCAGCGTCAGGTCGCTGGGCCCCCAGGTCCCCCCCCCCCCCAGAGATCCCTGCAAGGGTAGAGGTGCCACGCTCAGCAAAGCCGTGGACATCTTGCTCCATGCCACCTTCCAGCTTTCCCCTCGAGGGTGTGCGGGCTCATCCAGACCCAGGTGGGGGGAGGAGCGCGATCGCCCCCTCCCTGCTGCTGTCGGGCCTCCATCTGCTGAGGGGCTTCAAGGTGCCTCTGCCAGCTGGCTGTCCCTGGCATGACACGAGCAAAAGCAACGGGGAGGACACTTTGAAAACCAGGTCCTGAGACACGCTGCGTGGAACGAACCTGGCTCCGCCCCGGTTCATAGGCTCTGGAAAACACGGTCTTGGGAAGAAGGTTAGGGACGTCACAGATCCAGGGGCACGCAGAGCACATCTATCAACTGTCTTCACATCTCACATGCCCTTTTCTGCTAGGAAATGTGTATTATATAGGTTTATAAATGTGTCTTACAGATAATTTATAAATACTACATAATGCATGTAACTATATTATTTACAGAAATACATATGTTATATAATTGTATAACATACAACATGGTGATCTATAGGATATATATAATTTTGCTGGAAAATTGATCACTGTTAACTCAAATGTTTGTTAAATGTTATTTAAGCAAATAAAAACACCCGATGAAGAGAATGTGTGCTATTAAACGCTTCACCGGCAGTGAGACGAGGGAAACCAGGAGACGTGTCGAGTGCACTGCCCACAGGAAGCCCAGGGTGACAGCCCCAGAACCTCCCCCACACCAAATCTCGTCTTCATCTGCTAGCATCTCCAGAAATCAAAAGTGCCAGATTGCAGATGTTTGCTTTAGAAAAAGCGTGCAAGTCAAGCAATTTAAAAAGTACTATTGAGTCCTGGCCAGTGTGGCTCAGTTGGCTGGAGTGTCACCTATAAACCAGAAGGTCAAGAGTTCAACTCCCGGTCAGGGCACGTGCCTGAGTTGCAGGTTTGGCCCCAGGTCAGGACACATACAGGAGGTAACTGATTGACGTTTCCCTCTCACCTCAATGTTTCCCTCTCTCCCTCCCTTTCCCCCTCTCTAAAATCAACAAGCATGTCCAGGAAGGAAGGCAGACAGGAAGGAAGGCAGGCAGGCAGGCAGGCAGTGCTGACACTGACATTTGCAATAATCCCGAGAGGTGGGAAATGTGGCCTAAGGCTGCTGCTGAGATGGTGACGGCAGTGTGGCTTCGAAGCCTCGGCACCACACGGATGCACGGAATCTGCTCCAATGAGGGATGAAGGACAGGAGGGGAACTGTAACACGCAAGGGTGCTGGGAGCAACATGAACACGCCACGGACCCACGTCTGCACAGGGGTGCATGGCGCTGAGGAGGGGTGGGTGAAGCATCCTGCGGGACTCTGGCTCCAGCGAAGAGTGGGGCTCCCGCGGCCTGGTGGGGACCAGAGTGCCAGGAGGAGAGGAGACGCTGGCATAGCTTTCTGACCAAGAGTTGAGCTCCGAGGTGCAGTGGCTGCACCTGGGATGCCTCTGGCCTCAATGACGTGACCCACTGCAGGGACCTCTGCCAGAGGGAGGAGTGAGCTCACAGGCAGCGGGAGAACCCCACCTAGGGTGAGCCGGCAAACCACACTTTCCGGTCCACATACAGAAACCAAATGCCAAAGGCCTCCAAAAGCAGCAACCTGAAGAGGAAGCCACCCCACCCTTCCGAACAGAGCCTTAAGTAAATGATTAGGAACCTTGAAGAAATTGATGATGGGATAACATCCAGGAAAGGGGATAAGAAATTATAAATTTTAAAAACTGGCAGAAATCAAACAAGAATTTATTTTACAAGAATCTGTTAGAGCCCTGGCCAGTGTGGCTCAGTGGATTGAGCACGGGCCTGTGAACCACACGATCACGGTTCGATTCCCAGTCGGGGCACATGCCTGGGTTGCAGGCCAGTTCTCAGCAAGGGATGCACGAGAGGCAACCATACATTGATATTTCTCTCCCTTTCTCCTTCCATTCCCCTCCAAAGATAAATAAATAAAAACATTTAAAAAAAGAGAGAATGTTGGAAATCCTGATAGCATGACCCAGGGACATGAACAATGGTGTGGGAACTGCCTGAGGGAGGGGGGTGTGCTGGGTGGAGGGGGGGGCAAAGGGGAAAGCGGGACAACTGTAATAGCATAATAAAATATAATTTTTTAAAAATGCGGGAAGCAATCAATTTAGTGATTGACATAAAAGCACAACAATAAGAGGAAAGTTCTGAACACATAGGGAAAGTAGAATGGAAAGAAAGAGATTTTTAAAAATAAGATTCCTTATGGGACAGGAGCGCAAGGCTGGGAGCTCTACTCGGAACGCCAGGGGTGGGGACGGAAGGGCAGAGAAGGGGCAGACGCAGGCCTCCCTGGAGGCAGGAGGCGCGCGTCCTGCAGTTAGAAGAAGCGCTTCCCAGCAGTGAGCAGGGGGGACGGAAGACCCCCGGGGGAGAGGCTGATTTACCTACCTGAGCCTGCCCTGAGGGGAAAGCGCAGATCCAAGGGCAATCCCGGGAACCATGTCCCTAGTCTGGGGGGCCAACCGTCCGTGAGAAGACCTCGCTGCCGGTCAGCAGAATCTCCTGGGGGTCTTTGTTCCCGTCATTTTCTCATCGCAGAACGCTTTCGGTGACATACGCGGGCAAAATGGTGTGAACGCCCTCTGCGGCCACCAGTTACCACAAGCCCGCCTCACGTATCCTCTCCTCCCTCAGCCCTGGATGATTTTAAAAGGAAAGTCAGACATCATATCATTTCATTAGCAAGTGTTTCTCAGATGTAGCCTGAAGTCCTCAGCGGCCAAGTCAGCGCACACAGGCCAGGGGATGTTTTACCCCTCCTTGCTTCCTCCTCCCCATCCCAGACCCGGGGTCCGGACGCAGGGGGAGCCTCATGGTGGTTCTCAGGGTCTGATAATCACCAGCTCAGACGATATTTTGGATCCTTTTTGACCTTGAGACTGGGCTTCTCCAATGTCGCACTTCTCCTTGCTCCTAGGTGAGGCTGTTCCCATTGCTGCACCGGACCAGCTCAGAGGTCAGATTTGTGCTGTGACCAGAGAACTTGGGATTAAAAAAAAAGTGCTGGGGTAGGAGTCAAATTCCCAGTTCGAGACCCACCTCCTACTCATTGCAGGACAATGAGTGGCTCCTCATAGCACTCTCAGACTCCGCTTCCTCAAGTGACAAGGACACGCCTCCCGGAGCCGTGTAAGGGTCAGATGCGGGTCAGGGCCTCGAAGCTGAGCTCCAGGTGTCCGAGGATGAGGCAGTGTCTCCTTCCTGCTGCCTTTGGGCCTTTGGACGTCGCAGGCCAGGGGGTTATAAGTGCACCTGAGAAAACAGGAGTCCAGAAAAGTGTTTGGGTTCTTTTTTAAGACGTGAACGTGAGTGACATAGTACAAAAGTATCTACGCTTACGTATGTGGAAACAAAGAAAAGTCATTAAATTTTAACTCTTCGTGTGTATTTTTAATTATTAAAAGACGCTTTGTCAGAGCACTGTAGCAGGCCTCTCTCGCCGTGGGAGGGCTGTGAGCTGTGGCGCACACCATGCCGTGCTGCGCTGCTGTTTTGGCTGTGCGTTATTACAGTTGTTTTCACTGTGCCACAGGATCTGTAATGAAGCATTATGTGTTACAAACTTTTAAACCCTGTATTCTATGTGTGGGAGAAAACACCCACCCATACGCCCTCTCCCAAATGACAGAGACACCCCTCTAGTGTCTTCGTCTCCAAGATTCAGGGGTGCCTTGCTGCCAGCCCCACCCCTTCCCCACTTCCCCCAGTCCCCTCTGCCCTGAATGCCTGGCTTAGGGGCTTGTTGTGGGTGCTGACCCTCACTCCTCCTTCGCTTTCCACGTCTTCTTGGGCTCCAAACCCTAGGGGTTTTATCACGATGCCCTCCTGGTGTGCTCTTTGCTGCCCCTCTGCCCAGTTCAAACCGACCCGTCTTCCTGACACGCTGCTCTGGTCGCAGCACATCCACACGCACCCGTAGGACACCCTGGCATCAGAGCAGACTCAGCCCAGCCCCACTTCCCAGGGGAGCCCCGTTTCCCCTGCTGGGTGACTGTGGGAAAGTGCGCGTACAGTGCAGGTGCCGAGAAGTCCAGCCATGCTGCCGACCTGCAGGGTCCCAGGGCCCCACGGCGGGTGCCAGGTGCCGAGGCGTGGGGCTGCTCACTGCCATGGGGCAACTGGGCCATCTTCAGAACCATCACCTTCCAGCCCCCAGGCCCCTCCACCACTGGCCGGCTGACCGGGACGGTGGGCATTCCTCCAGCTGGACCCTGGGCCACCGTACCACCACCACCCCGGCAAAGTAGACGGCCAGGAGCTCAGAGCACTCAGACCCGGGGCAGAACAGCAACAAACCGCCACTGGCCACCAATGGCCAAGTGCCTCTCTGAAACCCAGTTTTCTTACCTTAGTAACTGCTGCAACGCCCCAGGCGTGTGGAAGATGAACGAGCTGCAATACCTGGATAACGTGTGTGTGCAGCCTCCCCAACGTCACACCTCCGACAGCGGTGGCTTCTCCCCTCTGGGTTTAGGGAATGCACGAACCTTACAGCAACTTCAGAGAATAAGATCTTGTTTCTATTTTCCTGTGACTTACAGGACAGTTACAACACTACACAAATTTCTCTGCCCAATATTGTCACCAAAGTATAATCTCTTCTAAATTTGGGCACAGATACGGGTTTCTTTTTAACAAGGTAAAACATAGCTATATAAATAGTTTGATTGAATTATTGCATGGCAATGTTCAATTTGGTTGAATTTCACAAGAAAAATAAATTTTAAAACAACCAATTACCAGGAAAATTGAAAGTCATAAAATGAAATTTTTTTTAGTTATTCAAATATTCCAATTACCTTTAACCTCAGTATCTGTTTTGAAATGTAAGACATTTTTTATTTCAAAGAGTTTTTTGTTTAATGCAGATTTACCTAAGTATCAAGGACATAGTGAATACATGTACCTTCATTAATGAGTAACTCACATTTTAGACTAAATGAAAGAAAATTTGTTATCTAAATACCAAAGATACTAAATTTTTAAAAACACTGAGACTCTGATTTTTGAGCAGGCCAGCACAAAGCTGCAGTATGGTAAGAAATACATTATTAACAAAACAGGTGCTGTGTGGTTTCAATATTTTGTGGTTGTGATTCCATAAAAAATTGAAGACCTCATTAGCATCTTTTCAAACATTCATCTCAGCAGCTAGTTTTGAGAGAATTTTGTGTGGCTCTAGACCTCCATGTAATGGGGATTCTAGAAGTTGACCTGTTTTGCTCAATAATAAGATTTTTTCAAGAGACAATTTTTAACTAATTAATCCCCACACAGTTATTAAATAAAGACAAGATTGCAGTTTGAATTTCCATGTATTAATACAGTAAACTGGCAATAGATTAGAAAATAAAATTTTGGAAAAGCCAAGAGTGTATATATAACATTCAATGGACATATACCCAATTATGAGTAAGAGGATTATGTGCTAGCTAAAAACCATTTGTTTAAATGTAGTCAGTTCACGAAGAGGCACGTGTTCAAAGACAAATACCAAAAAAATACTTTTCAGTTCAATAATGCGGTTAATTTGTTAGGAGGCAGTACAGGCATGGCAAAGCAGGGGAGATGCCGTCTCTTCACAAGTGCAACCCTGACACCTTCACACGTGTGCAATTTCTGCCCCACAGACCCCCCTCCGAGCAAGCAGCCCCTGCGCCCGGGTCACGTCAACGGCGGGGCAGTGTGAACAAACGTTGGCACTTTCAGCCAGGGGACAACAAACCGCACCCTGTGGGCCCTGTCCAGCCTGCCTTCTGTCGTTGGACCGGCCACAGACGACGAATGCTTTCCACATTGTTCCATGGCTGAAGAAAATAAAATGAGAGGCGGCACGGGAAAACCACGAATTCTAGGTCCTCGCCATTCGGTTCCAGCTGACGAAGAGGCAAAAGCTGCAGAAGGAGAAGGGGTGTCCGAGCCTCAGCAGCGAAGACTGGACTCAGCTGGTCCGCCTGAAACCAGACGCCCCTCTCCCAGCCTCTCTGTGGGGGGCGGTGATGATGGGCCCCGGAGAGAGTGTTTCGGTCCCCAGTGGGGTCCCCGGGGTTCCCACCGCAGAGCAGACGCACAGGGTCGCGGCAGAGCAGC
The DNA here is from genome assembly GCF_014824575.4 of Sturnira hondurensis. Classification (NCBI taxonomy): domain Eukaryota; kingdom Metazoa; phylum Chordata; class Mammalia; order Chiroptera; family Phyllostomidae; genus Sturnira; species Sturnira hondurensis. The sequence continues at coordinate 10,846,996 of NW_028072798.1, read as the reverse complement.
GCGGGGCGGCGATGCCTGCGGCTCCAGCACCGAGGGCCCCCCGAAGTCGGCGGGGCCTGCACGTCGGGACCCACGGATTAGCCCTGACTAGGTTGCCTAGGCAACAGCCGCGGGGACAAAAGCTGAATTGCTGTTTCGCAGCGCACAGCTGCGGTCCCTTAGATGGAAAAAGACAGTCGCCAGCCCACCCCTTCCCTGTGTCTTGGGAAGAAGCGACCAGGGGCCCTCAGCCGACCCAAGCAGGGGACCGGCGCAGGCGGCTCCGCGGGGAAGAGGCAGCCGCCGCCCTTGGGCTCCCGGCCTCGGGTGGGACGGGCGGACGCCGCAGGACGCCGCCTCCTGGGCTCCAACCCCGAACCCTTGGCTAACCCCGCGTGCTCCCGGGAGCGGTTTTGTTCCCCAGAGACGCTCCCCACGTCACCTGCAGGTGACAGCGGTGTTGTCCCCTCTCCTCTGTCCCTTCTGGCTGCGTGACCCGCGACAGGGCGGACGTCCCGCCTCGCCTCCCGACCTCGGGTGGGCGGTTTCGACATTTCACAGTCACGCAAGTCTTCCCGTGTCCTCTGCCACGCTCGTGATGTTCCTCTTTTCCCGCCTTCAGCAAACATCCTTTATGGCAGTAAAGGTGGCGCTCTTCCGCTCTGCTGAGTGTTTTTCCATCGAAATCGTCCTTGGACTTAAACCCTTTCAAACGTGCTTTTCTTCACCCAGCGCACGACTCCAGTTTTCCTCCCAGGGATGAGCCCAAAATGTTTTTGTGATGTTATCTACGTGACACACTGCTGGATTTGATTGGCTGCTATTTCACTTGTGAACTTTCCATCCACACGTGTGAGCACGTTGGGCCCGTCGTTTCCGTCCCTTGGCGCTCCGTGCAGGGTTCTGACCCACAGTCCCGCTGGAGTCAAAGAAGCAGGGGAGAGCCCCCCCTCGCTGACCTTCTCCATCCCATGAAACGTTCGATAGCATTGACTCGGGCCTGGAGTTTTGTTGGGGGGGTGGGGTGGGGGCAGTTTTAAATAGGGACACAATTTCCTTGATAATGAATTAGACAAAATTTATAGTTCTAATTTTGACAGCATTCTAAGTTTAATTTTTCTAAAGTTACACTCAATTAATCTAAATCGTAAAATTTACCTGCATGGAGTTGTTTGTAACAGCTTCTTGGAGTTACCCCGATATGTGGGGGGTCTGTAACGTTGTCCCCTTTCGTTCTTGGTCCTGGCTATTCCGGCGCCGAGCGTGCCCGTTTCATGAACCTTCCGGAAGGGCCGCGCCCTGGCTCCCTCGTTCCAGCGGCCCTCCGGCCCGTGAAGAGCTGGGAGACATGAGCCTCTGGTGGAGAACGCAGAGACTCAAGGGGCCAGAGCAGAAGATGGGCTTTACTGGTGTCTTTTTTAGAAAAGACAGGTGTTTTTTTTTAAGTTTTATTGAGATATAGTTCACCTACCATCAAATTCACCTGTAAAGGTGTACAACTCAGTGGTTTTCAGTGCATTCCAGGTGTGCAGCCGCCACCACCAATTTAAGAACGTTTTCTGGGTCCCAGAACACACTGCTGCAAGGCCCGGTTCTATCCGGCCCGACCCGCAAGCCCCCGGTGAACCAAGAACCTTTCCGTTTCTGCCCTGGTGCCTTTCCTGTCCCATGAAAGGAACCGCACCACAGACTCTGTCATGACTGCCTCTTTCATGTAGGCCATTCCAGGTGCATCTCTGCCGCAGGACAACATCGTTTCAAAATGAAAAACGTTACCATATTGTCACGTGATGAAAATAAAGCCACTGCTATTGGGCACTACAGGGCTGTACTAGACTAGTTACCCCTACCCAATATGCTCAATAAGGTGCTCACATTTATACTGAATTTTGTTGATTAAAACATTCTGATGTTTGTTCACTTTGCTGAAAGGAAAATAGGCTGTAAAACAACATTGTACAACTGATACTTCTAACTACATTGTTAATCAATGAAAAATTGTTTCTAAACCATCAAACCTAATTTAACAAATCATCCACCTTATCTTGTAGGGTAAAATTACTGAGTTGAAAAGCTTTAGGTTAAAGTGGAGTCTAACATAATCTCGATGCTTTATACAAATTAAAAACGTAAAAACTGACTAAGAAGCTTTAATCTGGAAATGTTTGTGTTTGAGTTTTTATGACATATCAAGATTCTACCGAAGTCTGGGAGGAAATGTTGGCCTGTGCCTGGGCTGGGGGGGCGGGGGGGGCAGAGGAAGTGGCTGCAGCGGACCAGACGCAGGATCTGGATTGCCTCGCTATTTCCGTGGGTGTGCACGTGTGTTAGAACTCAACTACGTACCCTTTAGTTACCGTAGTTTCCTGTCTGTGGGTCACACCTCCAGGAAGCTGGGGGAAGACCCCATGGGCAGCCCAGGCCGCCACACACCCAGGCGAGGCCCTGCGCTGGGTCAGGGCGGTTTCCTGTTGTGGTTTTCACTTCCTGAGGTGGTTACACTGAGGCAGAAATTGGGCTCCTTTTTTTTTTTCCTTCTGATCCTTTTGTGGGCTTTTAATTTTAGTAGTTTTGTCTGTCTTTTTAATGGGTACATGGAGCATAAAAATGTTAGGCAGTAGATAAGGGGCTGACAGTGGGAATGAAGTCACACATTTCAGCTGTGTGAAATCTTCCTCCGAGCCCAGAAATAAGCTCTAATCTTTAATGCAACTTTTAAAGAAAGTTCTTTCTGATCAAAATCATGCAGAAATACACATGACAGGGACTTAGAAAATCTGTTCAGAAACAAATGTTAAAATAAACTATCAGATTATCAAAGTTTATGAATATAATATACATTATTCACTTTGCAAGAAAAAAAACTGTGCGGCGTGCCCAAGTTTGGGGGCCATAGGCTACAGCATCAGAAGTGGCCTGGCCCACAGAGGGGACAGGAGGGGCCCCTGCGTGGCCTTGTTTTCCAGAGTCCCAACCAGCAGTAAGGACGTTGCCGGTTTCTCTCCAGCTCTGATTCTCCTGCTGCTTTGTTTTTGTCTCTGGTTCTGCACCCGAAAAGTGCAGGACCAGGAAGTCTGGTTGAAAGGAGGGATGAGACGGGGAGGCCACTGAGAACTCTACACATCCCAGGTGCAGGTGTGGTCAGTCCAGGAGTCTGTGGTGAGAAGGCCTCTTGGGTGCTGAGGAACCACGCCCTGCTGTGGGAGAAGCTGGTCCGCTCCACGACCGAGACAGGAGCTCTGGCATCGGACCTACATTTGAACCTGATTCTTCCACTTAAACCTGCGCAGGTCGGTTGCCTTTTCAAGGGTTTGACTTAACAATATGTGGTACCTGGGAGGTACCACCCATTGCCAGGGGACCTGGGCCTTGGTGGGTCCCTGCTGCTCTGGTCTGGCTCTCCCCCAGGTGGCTGGTGGGGAGCAAACAGCCCCGGGGGATAGAGTGTCTTCCTCTCCCACAAAAGGGGTACAGTGGTTCCCCTGTTCACCACCACTCCGAGGTGGTCCCGGTTCAGGTTCCTCTTTGAAGAAAAGGCAGAGATTCTGGCCATCACGGAACCTCTTCCTGGGGCCGGGGTCAAGTTCGTTTGCAGCCCATCAGAACGAGACCTGGGTTCCTAGGTTTGCAGTTGGTCAGTGGGGACACTGCCACCACTGCTGTCCAGAACCCTGGGGACACACCACATTCCCCCCAGGGGACTTGGAGAGCTCGGGACAGAGGTGGGTGTGACTGTGCCGGTGGCAGTGCTGGGACCGAGCAGCCCCAGAAGGCCTGCATGCTCTGCCAGCACCCACGAGGCTGCGCCCAGAGCACCGGAGGGCATGCCCTGAGGTGAAGCCGGCTCTTCTGAGGCTCGGAGGAGCTGCTGGGTCCCCTTGCCGATGCTACTCCCCCAAAACATGCTTCTGTCCTTTCTGACACCAAGAATTTTTCAAAATGGCAGGCACTTGCCAACCAGTCGTTACTTTTTTCCAGGTCCCAGTTGGCACTTGGAATTCTACCCATCGGGGACCAGATTGTATCTGCGGAACAACCCCCTCCCCCAGGAAAAGTCAACGCATTGTCTTGTGTTTCTCTCTGAGCTCAACTCAGCTCTTCAGACTCGTCCACGTGCTGGGCTAACACTTTCACTTTTGGCCGGTGGCCCGAGTGCGTGTTTGCAGGTCACTCACTGAAAGCACACGAGGTTTATCAGCTCAGGTTTGTCAGGGAGGAAATGCCACCAAGGCATGTCCACTGCTCATTAATTCTGTGTTTGCTGAAGTTGTTCGTAGGAAACAGAGGCGTCAACTAGGAGCAGATAATGAAAAGGAAAATGAAAACTCATTCTCGCCGACAGACAGGCTTTTCGGGGTTGCCAGGCTACAGAACAATGGGCCGAGTCACTGCTCAGGGGCCCCCGGGAGGGAACCCCCCCGCCCCCGAAGACGCCCTGACCCCGCGGTGGTCCCGTTTCAGGTTCCTCTCTGAAGAAAAGGCAGAGTCCTCCCGACTGTTATGGGCCCTGCCTGGCCCACTGGACACCAGCAAATACTGCATATTGATCATTCACAGAAATGTTAGTACCCTGCGAAAGTGTACAATGTTTAGAAAGTCTCAGTCAGAATTACACAGGGAAACGGTGGAATACGAAACCACACCAAAGAGCGCTTCTCTGTCCAAACAGTTCCCTGCACTTCCGTTTAAGGAGCATCTCCAAGCCGCCAGCTTCTTCCGGATGCTTCGTTTCACTGAAAAATGTTTCCATGAAGGAGTCTGTGGAGGTTCCCCGCCAGCTCCACTCACAGAAGGCATGTCCTCTGACGTCATCATCAGTTACTGGCAGCAGCTTTGAGATTTCCTTTTAGCCTGACAAAGGACCCCACCTAAACCATGGCCTTGTACCTGTCTACAGATTTGTGACGGCTGTGGCTCATTGTTGGGGAACAGCTAATTGTAATGCAAATGTAAAGAGCACTTTCTTTGTTAGCTGAGCACAGTGGCCCCACCAGCTGCTAGACCCCCAATAAGATGGGCTTGGTGGGCAGCCTGGGTGGGGATGCACCTGCCGGGGACGAGGTCCCGCGTGAGCACCCGCTCCCCGTTTTGTTTCTGGCCTCACCCCTCAGACGGCACGCTCCTGTCACAGGGTGCCCCCTCTCTGCCCCCCAGCGATGTCCATGTCCTGAGTCAGACAGAGGGCCCCTCACATTGTCAGCAGCTTGTGCCACCACATTATTGCACCCTCCGTTGCCACGAACCATCTGGAATTCTCTGAAGCAAGCAGGGTGAACTCAAGAGCCAGCAGGAACCAGAAAAGAAAGCCAAGAACCACAGCGAACAAACCGGTTTGTGCCGGAAAGATGCAGGATGGCTCCTAACACCCCTTCCCGAGAGACCTTTGACCGGCTTCCCTTCATTGGCACACTGACCGCCTTGCCCAGGGGTGGGGACTCAATGCTAACCTGAGGCCTGGGACCCGGGGCCATGCCCCTGAGCCCACCCAATTCCACCCAAACCCTGTAAGACTCTCCCACCCACCAGCTTCCTCAGAGGACAGAAGTGTCTCGGGCCATCCTGGTGCCACAGCGGTCTCTGTCCGGAGCCAGTGTTTCTATACGTGAACCCGACACTTATCCCAGTTCTGTGTGACCTCTTCGTCACCGAAACACAGCCACTGGAAAGGGAGGTGCTGCTAGAATTTTAGTCGGGAGCTTCTAGAATTTTCCAGAATGGGTCAGTTGCAAGCCTTCCCTTTCGCAGTTGTTGCCTTAAACACAGTCAGTCTTTCTCACACAGCGTCACACAGGATGTCACAGAGTTCACATTGCCCTGACTCATGGACGTGAGCGTGGGCTCGGCAGAGCAGCACTGGCCCCCTCCGGACTCCGCCTGGGCCCCCACGTCCGCCGGCCTCCCCCCAGCTCCCCTAGCGCAGAGATTCTCAACCAGGTGCTGCAAGAACTGGTAACACTCACAGCACCTGACTACAGAGTCAGGGCACTGACCTCCTGCCCCTTAGACTGTCTGATACAACAAAGCAGTCTGGTGCAAATGAATCAAGTTACAGCTATTTTGGGGGTCAGATCAGTAAAAAATTCTGATGTGCTGCAGAATTTTAGGGTTTAGTCTTTGTGTGACATGAGGTGGAGAGGGCTGGAAATCACTGGCTGGGACCGGTTCACGGGCTTGGGGTGTGCTGGCTCCTCCGGCAGCAGCACCTGGGGCTGCGGGCCAGGCAGCGGAAAGATGGTCAAGGAGCCAGCAACTGAGGACTGTGTTGGAAACGTACCCACGAGAAGCCCCCCCAGGGCACGGCAGCCACCTGAGCCGAGCACCCCTGGGGGCCGGGGCCGCTCCTGGGCCGAGTCCAGAACCCTCCAGCGGTCACTAGCCCCCTCCCCCTGGCAACTCCTGAGACCTGTGCATAACATGGGGACGCCCACTCTGGTGTCCGGGACACCAAGGGACACAGCACCTGAGAGGAAGCTGGTGAGCGGGAGACACTGCACACTCCACAGTCCGCCACCGGTTTTCCCAGAACTGGGGCCTTCCACGAGCCTTTTTGTCCTCCCGCCTCCCCCAGCCCCTCCACAGCACGACCAGGGTGACACTGGTTTTCTTCACAGAGGACTTGCGTGTGGTCTACTCTGGGCCCACCTCTGAGCAGAGCATCAGGAGTTGAAGCTGGTGGGGAGTGGAGCCAGGCCGGAGCTGAGCAGGCCAAGGTGGGGCGCAGGCAGGTGACGTGGGGCTCGGATGAGGACCAAGAAGACAGTGGGCCAAGAGGGGGACGAACAGTGGGAGGGAGAGACATGGGTTTCAAGGACCTGGGTGACAGAGTCCCCTCAAGGAGAGTCAGAGGCAGGCCCGGAGCTCAGAGCCCCGGGCCACACCACCGCCCAGCCCGCAGTCGGCTCTTTGGAATTTGACCGAAACCTCAAGAAAATGCAGCTCCTCAGAGCAGCGAAGATCTCGACAGTGAGAGGACTTTGGACCGTTCTTATCAACGGCACTTCAGGCCTGGAGAGGCAGTAAAACACAGATGCATTGCTGACATCAGCCGGGCCTCAGTCCTGGGGCCCCTGGGGGCTGAGAGCCACACCAGGCCCCAGGCCCCAGGCAGCCTGAGTGCAGTGACGGAACGGACAGCACGTTAGGACTCAGGCGCCAACAGGTTCCCGGGAAGAGGGACAAAGGCCGAGCTGTGACCAGCCGGACCACTCACCAGCCCAAACCATGGCAGAAATGTAGAGTAGACCACACTTAGAAGATGTCTTAAAAACCATCGAAGCTGTAGATTTGCATTTGTCGTCGTTATAGGCCAGCTTGGAACACTGTGCTTCAAAAGAGCCCAGCCAATCAGAAAATACGTCAGCAGTCTCCTCCTATGAAGCCACATAGATGCTCCCAGATCACCGCCACTGCACAGCGACATCTGATGACACAGAGCTTCCCCTTTCCGGGCACGGCAGCCGCCACCCCTGGCCGCACCTGCCGGGCAGCCTGGCTCCCAGGCCGCTGCGAAGGTCCCCTGGCCTGGTTGTGGAGACGCGTTCTATAGAAAACAATGCCCGTGGGATGGGCTTCTGAGGGTTAAAGGGAAACGCGTCACGGAGGGTATGACAGCCCGTCCACCAGCTGTCGGTCCTTGAGGAGCAGTCTCACCTGAGGACGGACAGAGGCAGTCAGGGCTCAGCACCCCTTCCGCACGCACATTTCTGCCGGTCTTACAAACAGTCACTGAGCACCTTTGGGACCCGCGGCACCTGGAACCCGTGTGAGCAACAGGGCCGTGGCCTGTCCCCGGGAGCTTCTCCACACTGCAGCCTGCCCTGCCCACCAGGGGCAGATGTGGGGCCACTGTCGACCACAGCTGGGGAATGGTTGTTCCGGTGCTTCCTGAGACGTTGTGTCAAAGGGTTAAAGGACAACATGTCACACGGACTCAGTTACCATACTGTCCCTGGCCCTGAGAGGGGGGGAGCAAGGGAGGGAGAGAGAGGGTTCTGGGGTCTCTTCTTATGGTGTCACCGCTCCCATTGGCCTGCCGTGTCAGGGCCCCCCATCTTGGTGGCCTTGCTCAACCCTGACTGTCCCCAAACCCATCCCATCGGGACCTCCAAGGGCTTCAACAAATGAGACTGGGGGACACTCGCCTCAGGCCATAGCAGCCAACAAGCAGAAACTTCCGGATTCCTTCCAGAACGTTCCCAGAGCCTCTCACAAATGCACATCGTCCCTGGCTTCGTGGAAGTAACATCTTGCTGAAGAGATGAGGCTGAAACATCAGAAATAAAGAGCAAACGAAACAGAACAGACGCTTCGCTGACCATCTTCAGCATCCAGGCTCAGAACTGCATTTTACTGTTAGGGTGTTCTAACATTTGGACTCATCAACCCGGGACATAAACATACCAGCCCTTTATATAACTCATTTTATTTTATTCACTTAACATGCTAACACTCTGTATTTAATTTAAAAGTAATAAAATGACGCTTCTCTTAAATATTTTATAATTCAGATGTTTAATGGAATTGCTGGGTCTTACTCCTACAATGCTGACTAATTAGGGTTGATTACAATTTGCTCTAATTGTGTGTGAGAGTCAGTAACTGGGGAAGGATAGGTGTCTGTGAATCAAACCACTTGCACAGTCACGGCCACTGCCTTGATGAATCAACTGTATCGTAGAGGCAGGAGCTGTGTGCAATGGTGGCCTCAGATTCGTTCATCTGAATGAAGTGTCCCCGGTGCCCCACACGGCACCACAAGCTGATCAAGGGAGCTGCCTCCCGCCACACCCTCGGACTCTGAACCCATTCTTCTTCCCACTTCCGCCAGGTTCCCTGGCTCCTCAGCCTCCCAGCATCTGTCTGTCCCTGCCCTGAGCTCCAGGAGAGAGTGGGGAGGCTTGGGTCCTCCCTGGCCACAGCCACCCTGGAACAGTCCCCGCCCACGCATCTGGCCACCAGGAGGGCCCCTGGGAAGCATTCAGGACAGCGCACGGGGTCTCCTGGGGAGCAGAATCCCCCCACCCATTCCTCACCCACCAGCCCCTGCTGGGAGGCCCTGCAGGAGGGTGATGACATCACCGGCCACAGGGCTCCACCCCCGGGCTTTGCGCCTGCCCATCACACTCTCAGCACAGCCAACTGGCCGCCATGTTTACAGCTTGTGAAGAATCAGATAGGGTGAGATTAAAAGCTATGTAAAGCGCACTTAAGGGGCTACACCTCTGCCATTGCAGATGGCCGCTGGGAGAGTGTGGGTCCTGAGGACGCCAGCCTTGACCATGGCTCTGAGACCTGGCAGCAGGGAACTCGGCTTGACACCTGCTGGTCAGCCCATCTCCTGGTTGGTGTGGCTGGAGGATTAACTAATGGGGCATGTGCCAGAGGTCCCAGCAGCCTCTCCTGAGTTCATATTGATTTCCTCCTTTAAAGCGCGAAAGAAGAAACAATGAAGTTATATTTTCGTGGGAAGAGAAACAGCTCGGAGTAGACCATGTTAAACACCCCCTGAGTGACCCCTTCCCTAACCGGTGTTGATGGCCACGGGCCTCCAGCTACTCTGCAAGGAGCCAGGTGGGTGGGCACAGGCTCTGCCTGCAAGATGTCACAGTCTAGAAGTCAGGAGGTCACGATGAAATGCAAGTCGATTACGCCAGTAGTCCACAGGATCGAATGGCAAATTCCGTCCTGGTTTCCCTTTTGTTTAGAAGATACCAGTTTATTTACCATCCGGAAGACCGTGTCACTAACACCCTGCGGAGGACAGACTGGGTGGCGCCAGTGAGTTCAGGGCCAGGGGTCTGCAAGTCTGGGCCTTCCATGCACTAGGAGGCAAACGGGCGGGAAAAGCAGACAAGTGGCGCAGGGGAGGGAGCTTTCGGGGACAGGCGATCCCCGCTCAGTGCCGGCTGGAGTGTCATCCCTGAGAAGATGGCTGTTTTCCCAAGTAACAGCTACCCGCTGCCGCGCACTACCGTGCGCACGGACGGCCCCCTCGACGCGGAGCAACCTCCAAGTGTGCGGGCCTCCCGCACTAAACTTACGCTACCCACCGGGAGGCGAGGGCCGTCAGCGTCTCGGGAGCTTCGGCGGGATGAGCCGCATGGTTTCTGAGTTCCGCAATGCACGCGCTTGGTGAGGACGTAGCCTCACACCCGAGGTCTCGGGCCGAACCCAGCTCTGGGTGAAGAGGCGGACCCGCGGCGCCGGAGGCGTGGCCTGCGAGGAGCATGCGCAGTCAGGACGTGGAGCAGGCGCAATGGTAGCCGCAGGGTGCCGGCAGTTCGTCTACACGTCGTAGGGTTCGATGGGAAGAACGCATATCATGTATTCTAAAACCATGGTCACTGGCTCGATTATAAGCTGTTAGTGACTCAGAGTGCATACGCTCGTGGCATACTTTTACCGGGCGCGCGGGACTGTTGTCGCGGGGAGGAGCGCGCGCCGTGGACGTCTGCGAGGCGTGGAGTGGGCCGCGCCGCACTAACTCAGTTCGGACGCTTGCAGCGGCAGCGGGAGGAGAGGAACTCAGGAAGCCGCTGAGCGCCTTTTTCTGTTGCAGTGTTTTCGGCAAGGACGCACTTCTTCCGTTAAAAAGATCAGTCTGTTTATGATCTGGGAGATATGTTCAATTAGTGAGAAGGATTGGACATTGAATTCAACTTGCAACGTCGCTTGGAATATTTTTAGCAATTTTTAAAAACGATGAAAAGCATCCGTAAAAGTACACGCAGTTTTATGGTCTCCATGAGCCGCCGAAACGGCCCTGTGCTCGGGCGTTAGATGCAGCGCCTAAGGAAAACTTAAACGCAATCTAAAATGAAGAGAAATAATATTAGCGGCCCATCTCACTCTGCATTGAAGACTGTTTTCCATTTAAAATATGGCCCCTCTTTTCAAATTATAAACGTAACTAACGAATACATATTGTTTAGAATTTGGAGAAACAGTGTGTTAACCCAAAACAACACCGCCTGTTCCCTCCGCCAACTCGGGAGAAAAGCCACGTTCAACCCTCGGCGGACTTCGCCCTTTCTCTGCGCACTGGCGCTGGGACGGCGCGGCGAATGGGGCGACTCCCGGCGGAGGGAGGACACTGGGGTCGGCGCGCAGAACTTCTGCTGAATGCGGGGACAGGCGATGTAGACACAGGTTGCTGGGTCACCGTGTCACCAACCAGGCTTCAGGCCTCCTTTCCTTTAACTTTGTCATAAGCATCTTCTAAGGTCAATAAACATTTTTTGAAATCATATTTGTGTGAAGGGCTGTATATTTTTTTCTATCAAATGGGGAGAAACCCACAGTGAATTTCTCCCTTCTCTCTGTTCTTGAGCATTTGGAACCCACCAATTTGTGCCTGTCATGGCGCTGCCACGATGTCCCCGGGTCCGCCCCTGCGTGGATTTCTGATTTCTCCGAAGAGTCTCAGACCTGGAGTGAGCCGGGAACAGCACCCGAGGTCCTTCCGCTCATTGGTAGAAGTCGCCCGAAGTTGTTCTAGAGAAGTTGTGTGAATTTACATTCCCTCTCTCTGCTTTTGGGAGTACTTAGCTCGGTCGAGCCTTAACCAAAAAGACTTTAGCGAGACAAAAGAAAAAGCAGACAAGCACAACTTCTCAATGACCACCTGAGTTCCGGGTTTGGGGGAGACGGTTTCTGAATTCCAGTGTTATTTGATGTTTCTTTTCTATCTTTAATGACTTTCATCCAATGCGCTTTCTCCAGTTTTTCTCATGATGGTTATCTTTGTGAGCTGGATATTTTCACATCTAGAGGTCTTATATTTTTAAGTATAAAACCTGTTGCTGTTTTGTTCGTGGGTCTATCTTTGCATTTTTGTGTTAAAAGGATGGTCTTTCTCCATCAAAAGTTCACCTAGATACCCACAGACATTTTTTGTTTTATATCTGACTCCTTATAGTTAAATGTAAATATAATATATTATTATGTATGATAATTATATATGCAGTTATAATTTAATTATGTATAATGCATAGTTATTATGTAATATGCTTGTGAACTGTAACCTTTTCATAGTTATTAATAACATGATGTTATCTCCGAGACGTTCTTTGAGTAACTGCTGCGATTTGAGTCGTGAAACAGTGAAATTCGGTGTTCGGTTTGGGGAGGAGCATGGCCTAGGACTTGGGTTCGCTTCATGTGCCCGGCGCTGGCCTCCTGAAGGTTAAGTGCACGCGAACACTTTGCATCCACGATGTTTCTTTCAGAGGTCTCTCCTCGCCGGGCTGTGTGCTGGGCCTCAGCAGGGTTGGGAGAGTCAGGGGTGGGGTAGCTTCCGATTGCCGGGTCCACAGCCATGCAGACTGTTCCACAGAGCGGCGTCTGGTGTGACCGGGACCCCTCAAGGTGGGCGGCAGTGACAAGGCTCTGCCCTTACACGTTGACCTTCACTGGAAGATGCTCACGGGGGAGGCACTGCTTGGGAGCCTGCTGTTGAGACAGGCGTCAGCTGCCCCTCCCAGTGTCAGGGAGCGTGAGAGCACAGTGAGACGGGTGTGGCGGGGTGGTTACGTGAACCAGTCCCCCACCCTCCCCCAAGGAAGGCGAGGGTTTTCTCTCTCTCCTCCGGTGCCCTCCAGGTCGCAGACTGATGGGTGAGCTTTCCGGGGACACTGGCAGGGCTGTTCCTTCCGCAAGCCAGCAACACCGGGACCTGTAGGGGAGCTGGACGCTAGCTGACTGGAATTTCCTGTTTGGGAATTAAACTTAGTATTTCTAAACGTTGGGAGATGAAGCAGTGAAAACATGGACTAGAATAATTTCAAGTCTCACAGGTCAGTGGCTGGAGGAAGGTCTGGGCCCAGCTCTGTGCTGTGGACGGCAGCCCATGAGGAGGGGAACCCCAAGCCGAGGCGCGAACCCCTCTGATTCTCAGAATACGGCTGGAAGGGGGAAAGCAGGGAGAGAGCAGCAGGGCGGCAGGGGCTCCGTTACAGGCAATTTCAACGCCCGGAATTCCGGCCTCCGCGCTGGTTTGCAAATGGTCTCCACCTCCAGGAGGCCGGGCCACTAAAGAAGCTGAATTCCATTGTCGGATTTTATGTGGCCCCCCAGACTATCGCTGGATTTACCTCTTATTTCCCATCACACTACTGTGACATGGCCAGTTTAATTTTCAAAATCAGAAGGCTCTCCTTTCCAATCCAGCATTCACACTAGAAAACACATTAGCGTCTAAACTGTTATTATCATCTTCCTTGCTCCTTTCCTTCCTTCCTCTTTCCTCCTTGCTCTCTTTCTCCCTTCTTTCTTCCTTTCCTTTCTCTTTCTCTCTCTTCTCTTCTCTTTTTACTTTCTTTCTTTCTTGCCTTATCCCTTTCAGGGGAAAAGACCTCACAGTTGCAGAGTTTCTCACGGAGAAGTGCCCTCGCTAACTCATGACATCAGAGAGTTACATCCACAGACTCACCAGCTCGCATACATTTCCTCAAAGTACAGCTCCTGCCAGCGATGGGGGCACTTCAAGGTGCTGTCAAAGGAAACGCACCATAGAGATTTCAACATCACATTCCTTTTAGAAGGGCAGGAAGTTCCCCGGTGTGTGAACACAGGTAGAATTCCGTTTGGTGGAGTGGCTTTGGTTTGATTTGAAACAGATCTGTCTGGGGCGTCCTTTTGAATTTACAAAATATGTCCAAAACTGAGATTTTTGAAAGACTGGGTTTCCTTTTCCCTCCAGGTAAAGACGGCCCTGGGCCCTGGACAGAGAATAATTAGGGAGTTAATTTATGCTTCACTTCCATGCCAGGCACCTAATGTCTGGGTGGGAGGGCCACCGAGAGGCATTCAGATTCCACACTGCAATTAGTCTGAAAGAACTTCACACTCGCCTCCTTTTGGTGTCTTCTCAAAGAAGAATGCTCACTCGTATCTGCAAAGGCTATTAAAATATTTCTGCGCACCTGGGCTCACCCAAAGCCACACATATCATCACAAAGACAGAAGGCAGAAGTGCGTGCGGGTCCGACTGTTTCCCTTTGAGCCAGACATCAAAGACATTTGCAAGCACCTTGTACTTTGGTACTTTACTCAGCATGTTGTCTTGCTTTGTTTTGGAAACCACGGTAATTTCTCATAAAGGTATGTAATTTATGTTAATATGGAATGGGCTTGTTCTGGTTATTTCTGAAGCAATTAATAAATGTTTTGAAAAGCCTGTTTTAATTTCCCACACAAAAGTATCGACAGACATGACGCCTGCAAACCGAAGTTCTCTGGCTTCCTCAGGCCTTGGGAAGACCGCACACGACCCACTTACCCACCCAAGGACCTGTGCTCTCAGCCAGGGGAAGCCTCTGCAGGTTCCCGAGACATGCAGCATGGAAGCACCTGGCGTGGAACAGTGTTGGGGGGAGGCTGGGTCAGTGTACTGAGAAAAGGCAATGGGAGGACCGGAGGTGACACACGTTTTGGAGTTGGCAATGAGGGCGCAGGGGCAGCGGGCGTGATGCAGGGAAGACACGAGAGACCGGCCCCAGCCCATGGGCCGAAGAAGAGCTTCGGTGCACAGATGGGGGTTTCCTGAAGCGGCAGGAAGCTCGCTCCCACTGGGTCTTCAGATCCAGGGTGGAAGCACCAGCCCCTCCCCGAGCCTCCAGCTGGCACGCCCGCCTGTGGGTGTGGGGCCCGCAGCCCCGGGAGCATGTGCGCCGAGTCCTGTGAAACCGTCCTCCCTGTCTGCGGAGCCTGGGCTCACACGGAGCCCGGTCCAGAGAGGAAAGTCTGCGACGTTTCCAGGGTTGGGCAGGCCATGGGAGGTTGTCTTGGAGGAGAGATCACAGCGGACCCGAAAGTGGCACCGCGCCTTCTGCTCCAAGGGAGGTGCCGTCAGGGCGTCACCTGCGAGGGGACAGGAGGCGCAGGCTGTGCAGCCCGGGCCACGTTTCCATATGAAGGTGTGGGAGGCACTGCCACAGCACAGCCGCTCACAGTGCAGGCTTGTTGTCAGACTCTGAACCTCAGCCCCGGGGTGGCCGGGGCCGGACCTGGGAAGTGGGACCAGGCAAAAGGGGGGGGGGTGCGGAGACTCCTGCCAGAGGGCGGTGGGGAAGACAGGCGGGGCCCCGGGAGGCCATGGGGCTGAGGGCGCAGGTGCGTGCAGGGTGGAGGCTGACCTTTGTCACTAAGATGGCGACCAGTTCTCTATTCTGAATTGTCCTTTCGGTTGCATCCATCCAGCCAGTGTCTCTGCCGAACGTGTCTTCCTGCAGCCTCCCCGAGTCTAGGGGCCTGCTAGGGTCCGACCTCTTTCCAAGAGCTGCAGGTCCCCAAGGGCTCCGCCGAGGTGGGGCGCACGGGGGCCAGGAGTGACAGGCTGGCTGCCCCTTTCCACGTGCTCGTTTGCCAGCAGCTCCTTTAAGTCCAGCGCCTCCTCATTCTCAGACCCCCCTGCACGCGGGGCCTCCACGGAGGGCGGAGGAGGGCCATGCGGCGATGCAGGGTGCAGAGTGAAGACCGGCTGCCTGGACCCTTGTGGCCTTGCTCCGCTCCGTCGTCCCGAGAGACCACGCGTCTGACCTGAGGTCATGTCTCAGTCAGTGAGGTGGGGCCCCAGCACCCCAGCGCTCTGTGTGGGTGTGACAACAGTGAGGTGTGGGTATCACACAGATGACAGCCTTTGCTGTGGGAAGGTCAGGAGGAGGCAGGCATGCGAGTCATGCTTGAAGCTGGGGTAGTGAGCCAAGCAGAAGCCTGGAGGAGGTGGGGAGGGGGGTGGGGATGTGGGGACAGGGAGGAGACGTGAAGAGTCAGGCGTCACCCGTGTGCTGGGACAGGATGGTGCAGACAGTCTAGAACCAGACAGACGAGTTGGGGACTTGGTGTGGCCAGTAATTACCAACCTGTACGTTCCTGAGCCCTGGAGAGACCTGACCCAGGGTGCCTGGCAGGGGTGTCTGGCCATGACTTTTGGAGGGCAGAGACCCTGCTGCAGGTGGGGGTGCTGGATGGTCAGTGCTGTACCTGGGCTTGGATGGTGGGGGCAGGGAGAGAGTGGGGGTGGGTGAGTAAGTTAGTAGGCCCGGGCAGCTGGGCCCTCCGGCTGCTGCTATCAGACTGCGGTCATGGTCCTGGGGCCGGTGGCAGGGTGGGGGGATAAGGGAAGGCGGGGTGACTGCACGAGCGTTGGAAACACCCACCTGTCTGCCGTGCACAGCAGTGCCTCAAACACAGGTCACGCCTGTTCGGAGCTCAGAGGGCGGGACAGACCACCCCATGGAAGGAACTGGCCCTGTGTTTCAGATGCAGCTGGCAGCAAGGCTGGGGGGCTGCGCCAATGCTGTTTGTCAGAGCTGGGGACAGTCCTGTGACATCTGGGTGGCCACCCTGATGCAGAAGCTCCTCCGCACGGAAGCCAGGGCCCCCACACCCGCCTGTGCCTGGCCACGAGGCCTTCCAGGCCATGGCCCCAGTCTTTACCGACTGACCAGCACCTGAGGCAAAGCTGTGGGGACAGGGCAGCATGAGGGTGAGCCCCCAGGGACCCCACCCATGGCTGGAGAGGGGCCAGCGGGTATCCTCTGTCCGCAACTGTCTGTCTGAGGTTTCTGAGAAGCAGACTTCTGCCAGATCCAACATAAATCAGTCATTCCAGGGGGTGAGCAAGGTCAGGCCAGGCCACAGCTGGGGACCTGGTTCCTGGTTCATCTGCCTGGTGTGGATACATTTTGGGTTTTGACTGGAAGCTAATTTTTGCCCATTGCATGTCCCCCAGAAACACTTTCCTCTTCCCTGAGCTGCCAACGCCAGCGCCCATGGGAACGTGACCCCTCCCTGCTCCTCCTCCTCTCCCACTTCCTCCTCCTCCTCCTCAGGTCAAGTCCTCAGTGGTCATTGCCGGTGGAACCCCAGAGCCCAGGTGCGCTTGGCCAGACACCTGGGACTCACGGGCCTGGGCCGAGGAGTGGTCACTAACAGGACAGCCGATGATGCCCCCAGGTCCACGGGGTCTGCAGAGCAGCAGTGGTGGGCACTGTCCTGATGGGCCGGGGGCGTGGAGGTCTGACATCAACCCTGGAGCCCCAGTCTCCAGGCCTGGAACACTCTCTAAGGCCGGTCAACACCCCGCCCACCCCACACTTGCCTTCAAGGAATCCTGCTGCTTCCGACAACTTACCCACTTCTATGAAGCGTTCCTTCCACTTTAGAAAATTCTAGTCTTTGTGTTTCTCAAAAAAGACTTTCCAGCGTAAACAAAACTATCTCCTTCTCTATTCCTGGGCCAAGCAGGGAACTAAGCACTTAGGGAAAGAGAAACAGCACGGCTCAGATACCACGCGTCTAAACATTTAGAGTTGGAGGGACGGCCACGGATTCCAGGGCAGTGAGGTGGCCGAGCTCACCAATCGCCCGGCAGCAGCAGGCGGCGGGTCGCACAGGACGCTGACCCCGGCCCCCCTGCCTATCCCTCCACGTGCCCTCCTCCATTCAGAAAATGGAAAGCTGCAGAAACAGAGCATTTATTTTAAAAAAGCACTTTAATTGTATTCTCAGACCTTCGGTTGAAAGAAAGTGGACTGAATTTGGGCCCTTAAAAGACAAATCAAAGAACCAAAATGACCAGAGGAGCGAGATGGGCGCTAAAGCAATTGGGAAACGCCAGGCGGGGCGAGGTGTGTGGGCGAGAGCGCCCTCGTCAGGACGGGTAAGACCAGCACCGGGAGGATGAGCGTCCAGGGTGTGTGTCGCCATCCAGAGCACTGGGCCGGCCGGCGGTCAGAGAGGCCCAGCAGCGCCATGCGGCCTCCTGTGCGGCCCAGGACTGGGAAAGCACCCGCCCACACACTACCACCCTGCTGCCCCAGGCCCAGCCATGTCTGGGGAGTGCCCCATATCCCGTGTGCCCGTGGTTCTTGGCGGCCAGGCCAGCGGGGTGGAGAGATGGCCACTCGAAGCCTCTGGAGAAGCCTCCAAGGTGCGTAGGCCCGTCCGCAATTCAAATGTCTCCGCTCCGAAGGAGCCGGGTTGCTGGCCCCATGGGGGTCCTGCGGCGGCCCCATGGGGCCCTGCGGCGGCCCTGCCTCCACCCTCACTGGCCTTCAGTGGGTCCTGCGAACCCGCTCTGCCCTTGCACCGGACCACCCCTGCTTGGCCGAGGGGGGCCTGTGGCAAGGTCGCCCTCCTTCCTACAGCACCCCCCTTTCCCTCGCCCCTGGGCCTGTCCAACCAGCCTGCGGCTGTTGCTGCTTCCCTCTCAGAAAAGCAAACCCCGGGTCCCGCTGGCCCAGGTTCTGTCCTGCCTTGCACCGCGCTTCCTGGTGAGCTGTTTGGGCCGAGGGCCACACCCTCTCCTGCTGTTGATTGTCCCTCCAACCTGGTCCACGCCCCCTTGCCTGCTCTGCCCAGGTCACCTCCATGCTCCATGTCGCCTGACCCGGTGCTTGCTTCCCCATCCTTTCTTGACCTTAACCCTGCCTGCCGCCCGTCCTACGGAGCCTCTTGGTTCCCAGTCCCTTTGTCACAGGCTCCTCCTTCCCAGTCTCCCCTCCAGGTCCTTCTGCCCCCCTGAAACCGGCTTGTGGGGCCTGGCCCTTGACCCTCTCCTTTCCTCTCCCCTCCTCTGAGCCTGTCCCCTCTCTCGCTGCATCAGGCGTCCCCTGTGAGCCAGTGACTCACACTCTAAACTCCAGTGCAGCCCCCTCTCCAGACCCCTGGGTCCCTGCTTAGGGGCCACGGAGACGTCTCAGAACACCGGGTCGGCTGAGGTTCCATCCCTCCACACTCGGTCCTCCCTGTGTGCACTCAGCAACGCACACAGGCCGCTCCCTGGCGTCCTCCGAGGTGTTCTCTCACCCCAGGTCTCGTCCATCAGCCAGTGATGACTCAGCTCTCTAAGTTCGAGGTCCACCAAGAACCCAGTAGCTTGCAGGCTACTTGAATGGATTATTAAATTTAATCTTGCACCCCCTTAGACATCTCCTTAGCTTTGCAGAGGAGGAGAGAGCTTGAGGCGCCGGTGGCGGGTGGCCAGCGTCCGCAGCCAGTGAGGGCTGGCTTGTGCTCCGAGCGAGGCCCCCGAGCCTGCATTCCCTGCCTGCGTCCTGCTGCCTTGATGTGGGTCTCACATGGTGACAGGGAATTGCTTTGCCAAGTGAAGTGTCCCCTAGTGGGGGCCTCTGAGTGGTCTGTGCAGGAGTGGGGCAGGGGAGCCCCAGGACCACACCCCCATGTGGCTCTCTCCCCACGGAAGGCTCGGCAGCTCCAGGGAAAGACTGGCAGCTGAGGTCACTCGAGCCAGGTGCTCTGCTGCCTGGAGGGGTTTTGCACATCCAGTTCCAGGAGGCACAGTGCAGGGAGCTTCCAGAAACAGATGTGGGGAGTCCTGCAGGCGTGGCCAGGGCTCCTCAGGGTGTCTACCCCGGTTGCTCATTCATGGGGTGTGCAACCCAGTAATCACGTTGGAGGACTCTGGGAGCCGGGCTTTGTGCCCTGCCCAGCAGCCTGGATTTGGGCAGGTGCAGGCGCTGGTCTATGGGTGCAGAGCCAGCTGGGCCAGGAGCTGCCCCGCTGACCACCCCTCCCGCCACCAGGGATGAAGCTGGGACCTCAGTCTGGACCTCAGCCCATCACAGCACCCTCTGCTGGGCCGTGGCCCCCTGCTGCGGGGCTCCTGCGGCTGACATGGCCCAGGGCCCGCCACGCACCCCACCACCTGAGGTCAATCCCTTACGGCCACAGGCCATTTGCGTGGCTTGGATTCCGCTACAAATGGTTATGTGTTTCCAACTCTCAGCGACTGACCCCCACTGGCAGGGGTGCCAGTGTCCCCGGGCCGACGTGATTCCTGCGGGGGCCTAAGAGCCCAAGTCTCTGGCTGAGAGAAAGGCAGGCCACCAGCACAGAGGCGGAGGTCTTGGGGCACAGGTGGGCTCTGAGGGTCTTCTTGTGTAGGTGCTGGCAGGCCTCCCGGGGGTGGGGGCTGGACGCCCACAAGGAACCAGGCTCAGAGGAGAGGGACGGGCCCTCAGGGGCTTAGGCAGGTGTGGGCTAAGGGCTGCCTTCCTCAGGCCTGACTGCAGCTCAGTGTGGCTCCCCCAGCGTGGCCAGATGCTGACAGGCCCCTGGGCACTCGCATGCGTCTCCCTGTGCCCCTGCATTTACTTCCCACCCGGGAGGAAACGGCCCGACTCCGAGGACGAGGAGCCCTGCGCCAGTCTCACCCCTCACTCCCTGAGGTCGACGCTGGGCGTGCAGGGGGTATTGAACCAAAGAAGCAGTGATCTCTCTTCCCTCTGGAAGGGCACACCTTCAAGTGGCTGTTCGTCGCTTCCAAGAACAGAAATGCCAGTGAAACGACATTGAGCTTCCATTACTCACCCGTTAGATAAGCGAGCCACCCCCAGGGCGGAGGCTTTGGCTGAGGGCCGTGGCAGGCAGGTGCCTGCGCCCTTGGCAGAGGGTGTGGGACATGGCAGAGCAGCTGGGCAGGGATCTGGTCCTGCCGCGGAAGTTACAGAGGACAGACGGACGCGGCCTGCCGGCAGCCCTGGGTCTGTGAATCCCACTGACACCAGCCCACCTGCAAAAGGACTTGGGGCGGGTGTCGCCCCTTGTGGCAGAGGCAGGGAGAGCAAAGGCCGGGAAAGGACCCAGATCTGGGGCACGGCCGGCAAAGGCGGCCGTGCAAGAAGCACGGAGAGATCCCTGTGTACGGTGTGCAAAGGCCTTCAGGGCGCCACGCTAAGCGCAGGCTGTGCGTGAAGAGAGAGACAGGAGCAGGTGGCAGCCTCTGCTCTCACCACGTGAAGAAGCAGAGAGAGAGCAGCACAAACCCCCCGCGGGGGTGGGGCTCGGGGTCCTGAGGGCCCGCGCGGAGCCGACTCCACCCTGACGTTCGCACCGTGGAAACCATCCTCCGGCCGCCAAACAGGCGGAGTCTGGGCGGCGGCCCTCGGCCCTCGAAGCCCGGCGCGGGTGCCAGCTCACCCCGACGCGCCCCCCGCCCCCACCACCGGCGTCCTCACTGTCTCCCCACATCTCCATAACGCCCGGGCTACGCGTTCATTAAAGCGCACAGTCAGTAATTAACCTGACCGGCTCCCCCAGTGACGCATTCCCTGTGGGCGGAGCTCCTCCCAGCACTTTGCGCAGAGGGGCAGGCAGGACATGTGTTGCTCATTAAGACATAATTAGGGGGTCCCCGAGGATGCCCACGCCTACCTGAGGTGGCTCTGAAACATGGAGGGTGGCTCTGGGACTGGGGCTCTCTCCCGAAGGACGTGGGTGTGGGAGCCTGTGGGGCACGTGCCCATCCCCAGGTGCACACGGAATGTCGCAGGCTCCCCCACGCCCCCTCCAGGACACGCTCTGTCTGATCTTGAGGTGCCCTGGCTGGCTGGGCTCCCTTGGGCCAGCCGCGTCCCTCCCGGGGGGTGGACTTTCTGTTGCCCCACGAGAGAGCAGAGAACCCTCCCGCGTCCCCTTTCCAGTCTACGCAGATGTGTCAAGGTGGAGCAGCTGGGGAAATGCGTCCATTGCTAGAGGGCGCACCGCCGCACTAGGCTGATGGGATAAGCGGGGGCCGCAGTGATCAATGAGATATCCACCACGACCAATGTGGGGTTGACTTGATCGCCTTGGTGAGAGGCTCAGGGGGCAGGTCACCCAGGCAGGGGGCCCCCGCCTGGTGACAGTGAGGCTGCTGAGGGTTAGCCCTGGTGTTGTTTGTGTTAAGTGCTGTTTCTAGAACACGTAGGGCCTTCCGGTAATATATACGGTTTAGCCTGCCAACAGTGCTTGTCTCCTGAGACCTCGGCCAGGGGCCAGCCGCCTCGGGGCTCCCCATTTTGCCCCTGAAGGAAGGAGGTGTGTGCCCACCCCATCCACCCCTCCCCCGCCACCAGGCGGTGCTGGGGAGAGCGAGGGCAGCGACCCACGAAGTTCTCTCAGGTGGGAAGGGCATGTGCAGATTGCCCCCGGGAGCCTGGACCTTGGGGCCCACGGCCCCCAGCAGCTCTGAGGAGAGCCCGGGGGTTATGCTGGGTTGGGGGCTGGCTCTCAAGGATCACCCTGTTCCACGTGAAACTGACTACCACCTAAGCCCCCCTTCTTCTTGCCCGCTGGGTTCCCCGAACTAGCTGCCATTGCACAAAGGGGCCCCCATTCCAGCACTGAGTCCCCCAGGGCCCCAGGATGGGGAAGCCCGCGGGACCACAGCAGGACCTCCTTCCGAGGGGGCCCACTGCACCGGAGCTGTGCAGCTAAGGATGCTGACCAGCCAGGCTGGGCCCCTCCGCAACCCCCCGGCTCAGGCGGCTCACACAGCCCAGCCTCCGGGGAAGGTTCACTCCCCGAAGGGTTTCATTAGCGTTTTCAAAGGAGAAACACCAGTGAGCAGACTCCCGAGTGATGCTTCACACTTGTGTAAAAAAATAAATAATAAACCCCCTGAAGGCCTTTCAGACACTCAGCACTCTGACCAGCGTCCGGACGTTTGTGTGATTCCTGAGGCCGCAGACACGCAGAGCCTCTGTAACCACTGCATGGGGGGGGGCAGGTGGAATAGCTCACCCTTAATGCCACCCCGCCCCCAGGCCCCGCTGCTCCAGGGAAGTCGCTGCAGCCTGGTGCCCACGCTGCCTGCCGGGAGCTGGTGGGTGCAGCCAGCCCCACAGCCTCAGACCCAGCCCCTGAGACCCAGAGTCGCAGGCACAGCAGCCGCTGCTCTGTGACACTGAGCTTCTGGGGTCTCTCCTAGGCCTTCGCGTTTTATGAGTCACCTTGTCTTTGCAACCTGGGTCCCGTGAAGCCAGGCTGGGAGGTGGGGCGGGCGTCCTTGCCAGTCCAGCAGGTCTGCTGATGGTGCCGACACCCCGCCCGGAGCACCGAGCAGCCTCCTTCCGCTGACGGAGGCTTGAGAAGGTTCAGATCTTGTCTGCAGGTTTCCTCACTCCCTGTCCTAAGGGGGCTCAGTTGCTGAGTCAGCAGTATGGAGGGGGGTGCCGCAGAACTGGACGGGTGCTCGCCCCAAAGGGCCTGGGCCAGGCCAGGGTTAAGGATGGATCCCGGGGTGGGGGTGCCCCCCAGTGTGAGTCCCAGGGTGGGGCACTTGACAAAGCTCCCCGGGACCGGGGGCATGGCCTGCCTCAGGGCTGTGGGGCCAGCCTGAAGCGTCCTGGGACTGGCTGGCTACTGGTGGCCAAAGGTTTGGGGCAGCAGACGAGGCCCAGGCAGTCAGCACAGCTGGGGGGACATAGGCAGGGCTGCCCCGACCAGCTTGGCAGAGGAAGGCTCTGGAGTCCCTCCTCCACCACCACAGGGACAGTGTCTTCCCCCTGAGCCTGGGAACCTTCAGGACCTCCCCCCGTCCCGCCCCGTCCTGTGGCCCAGAACTTTGAGGCTGTGCCCTCGCTGAGTGTTGTGACCCCCCAGCTGTACTCCTGGGTGGGGGCACAGACACACGTGCCTGGTCAGAGGTCCCTGTGAGTGGTGATGCTGAGGAAGCGAAACAGGCCAGGGGTGGTCTCCACGCTGAGCGTCCCAGCTTAGCGTTCTGGGCCCGGTGACCCCCACTAAGAACATGGGGTACTCCTCAGGGCCGAGCAGAGGGGACAGAAACAGATGTGCAGGCACTGTCCCCAGGCAGCCAGAGGGTGTGCACTGCCCTTGTCCCCTGTACCCCAGTCTGTTCATCCTCGTTTCTCACGCTGCCTCCTCCCTCATGGTCCCTCTATCTGGTCCCCAGGATGGTGGAGCCTGGAACGCACTGGGTCCTGCTGGCACCTCTGCTGAGGAGCCCAGGTGACAGGCCGCTGTCTCCAGGTTCCTGAGAGCAGCAGAGATCATCTGAAATGTCCTGTTGGGTCCGGCACCGTCAGCCCCTCTGGGGTCGGCTCTGGCGGCTGCAGCATCGCCTCCGTGGTGTGATGCTCTGTGGTCGCTCTGATTCACAGGGGGTTTCACGCGCCTTGGAAGGCCCCGGAAAACCCCACGAATGTCCAGAGCAAGGCTGTCCCCCCTCGAATGAACCTGGCCACCAGAGAGGCTGCCCCTGCATTTTCTCAGTTGCAGCCAGAGGGGGCTCGGCCCTGGAAATGGCCTGGAGGAAGGCAGGTGGGGGAGGGGCCGGGGCTTGGAACGCAGTGGTCATCAGCTGCCCAACCAGCTGGTCTGAGAGGCGACTGCAGCTCAGGCAGTGAAGAGGCCTCCCCGGCAGACCTGGCGCCACCGTATCAGCGTGGAGGAGATAAGGCAAACCGACCGTTCCCTTGGGGACGCCAGGACGGCTGCAGAGGTGACAGACACCACGTTCGCTTGCCTCCTTCCGTGGCCCCGCATCATCCGGCCCAGACCTCCATGGGCCTGTGTCTCTGCGTCTGCCTCCACCTCCTTGACGGCCAGGCCACACCTGGCGCTTTCAGGGAGTCAGACAAGAGGGGGTGTGCTTGCCCCTCCTCCCTCCCCGTGGGCTCGTGGTGTTGGGTGCGGACAGTCACCCGGGGCCCTGCTCTCAGGACTCGAGGTGCGCTGACTCTGCTCCTGCTTTATCCTCAGTGGCCAGCGTGACATGGGGACAGATCAAGGGTCCCCTGCTGGGTGACTGAAGGAGTTGCTTGAGAGGGATGCAGACGGCGATGGCCCACCTCAGGCCATGAGCCCAAGTCTGTGGCTTGGACCCGTGTGTTCTCACTCCAGGGGGACCTCGGGCTTCCTCGTGCCTCCCGGGAGCCCGATCTCCCTGGGCAGCCCCTCCCCCTGAAGTCCCAGCCTCATCCCTAGTGGCTCTCAGACCTGAGACGCCAATGACATCACAGTTCAGGACAGAGGAACAGAGAAGGTCCCAGGAGTGGGCTGTCTTCCCCAGTGCCCCCAGGGGGACAGTCTGTCCAGGGGCTCTCTGTGTCCCTGAGCCCAGAGCTCTGCCTACGGCACAGCCGATGGTCAGTGGTTTGGATGAAGTCGAATTACATCAGCAAGTGCAGAAAATAATTGCTGAGCTCTTGCCGCACGGGGGCTGTGAGCTCAGTGTGAGTCACGGGGTCTGGAGTCAGGGTGGGGGCGGTGGGGGGGGCAGGCGCACAGGTGCCTGCTGTAGGCCTGCTTCAGTCCAGAGCCCAGTGCTGGGGTGGGGCTGGGCCCAAGGGGGCTGGAATTCTCCCGGGGGCAGGTGGTCAGGCCTCCACCCTTTCTACTCAGAGTCCTTCCTCCTTCCCCAGCACATGCACGCGCACACGCACACGCGCACACACACACCTGTATGCACTCAGACCAGCACCAGGTCTGAGGAATTAAGTAAATGTTATCACACCTCCCACTTTCCTTCCCTCCCCTCCGCTCCTCCCACAGCAGGGACACCAGCCAACACACTTACACACGATACAAAAAGAAGTGTGTAAAAGTATAAATTTGCTGTCTCTATATTGAAACACTGTGTTAATTCAAAAAGAGTATCTGTACCTTGTTTTGGAACAACACTTAAACCACCCGATTGGTAACCGACCCAAACTGACGCTGTTCTAAATACATTATTTATGTTGATTAAAAATGTATGATGCCCCCATCAATAATGCACCCAGCTGGGGCACGTGGACTCACGGTAGGCCCACCCCGAAACCCCGTCGGCCTCGCCTCCTCACAGCCTGTGCTCGGCGCTCCACAAAGCCCCCGGATCGGCGGGGAAACGGCCAGGCCGGCCCCGGGTGGCATGAGCCCCACACGCCCCTGTGCCCGTCCGCTCGCTCGCCGGGCTGGCCACGGCTCCCTGGGGCTCCTGGGTGTGCCCCAGGCCCATCTGCGGCAAACACTAACCCTCCAAGACTTAGCCCTGGACTGTGTCTCCCGTGCACTCAGGGTCAGGCCTGAGGGCGCACACCTGCCCGGCTGGGCGCTGAGAGCGGGGAACAGGACGGGATGTGGACCGGGCCCGCCGAGTCCTCCCAAACAGAAAAATTTAAGGTTCATCTTGAAATTGCTGCTCTTCTCTAAAAAGCCCAGAGCACACAGAGGTTGGAAAATTCAATCATTAAAATTTCTAAACAGTTGGGAGTCATTCAAAATATCCAGTTAGACAGCTCTGCCCGCTGTGGCAGCGTGGGCGCGATGGAAGCCGTGGGCTGCATCTGCCGGGTGGAGACAGCGTGGCCGGGGCTGCTCACGCCGCAGGCACTGGGCGGGCCCCACACCGAGGATATCCACCCGTGGAGCCCCCCGAGGGGAGTTTGCGTTGGGATCTGGCAGCGAAGCAGCCGGGAGGAATGCGGAGCCCATGAGTGATGGTCCTCTCCGTGTGGGCCGTTCCTGCAATTCCTGACTTAAATTCCACCGTGCAGCGGCCGGCGTTTTAGCATCCAGACATTTTTATGATTGAATTCCTTGTGGAAGGGACAGGGTATACGGTTTGTCTGAAAGCAGAATTTCTCCTTTTTGCTGGGCCTGAGCTCCTCTGCTGCCCCCAGGCCAGGGGACTAATGGGGTGTGGGGTCAGTGACAGCGGCTTTAGGATCAAGAGCTATGACATGACATGACAGGTCTGGCCAGGATCAGAGAGCCAGCCAGGGTGAGGGCTGGAGAGTGGACCCCCCCCTGGCCCACCTCGGAACAGGGAGGTGCGGCCTCACTTCTACTCTTCCTTCTTCTCCTTCTTCTTCAGAAGCCAGACATTTAAGTTTTTAATGAAATTTCATAACTTAGAAACATTAGCAAACCACTGGGCCCCAGGCAGCCCCCCTGAGCCAGCTGGCTCCGCAGCCTCCACCTGAGGCCCCGGGCAGTGGGCATCTTGTCCGGACCCCGCTGCCGTGGATGGCGGCGAGGTTGGGGCTGGGGCCCAGTTTCTGGGGGACTAGCTGCGACTTCTCCCCGAAACACTGGTGGGAGAGGCACCCTCCGACAGCTGTGCTCGGAAGCAGCGGTGCCTTCGCGGCTTCCCTGGCAAAGCAGCCGTCTTCAAGTTTCCAACATAAAACATTTCAATGACTACATTTTACATTAAGCATATCTACGTGTTACATAAGGTTTGTATAGAAATTATTATTATACAGGATACAGGGTCCGGCAGAAGTAAGGCCCACTGGAGTGTGGTGGGTAGGGTAATAATTTGGGTCTGATCATTTATAGTTTTAATGTGAACATTTCCCCTAAAATGCCATACGGTGTGCCTGAGTGTGACATTGTGATGTTACAGAATGACATGCAGATGATTTCGTCATAAAATAGTTTGTCATGAAAGAGGGGTGCTCTTTGCGCTGGACCCCGACCAGACTTGCATGTCTACTCTCACGTTGCTGTGGCCACATCGGACGGGAAAGGGTTGTCTCAGAGACTCCTGGCCGTCCTACCTTCTCGGAGCGGTCACAGGACACCGAGAGACTCTTCCCAAACTGCGTAGAGACTCCCCTCCGGAGAGGAGGAAGAGAGGAGGGCGACCTCCACCAGCCCTCTGATAAGGAAATCCGCAGAGAATGCCTGGAATCCACTTTCAGCGGCAGCTCCCCCTGAGGCCAGTGAGACAGGCCCACCCCCGGGAGGCAGCCTGGGCCCATCCAGTCCAGTCCCCGTGCTCCTGCAAAGCCTCTCCCCACCCCACCCCCCGACCCCTGACACCAGAAGTCTGGAGTGTCACCTCTCTCGTCTCTGGCGTCTGAGAGGCCTGGTTTGAAACGCCAGATCCACAGTCCGCTGGGCGACTCTGCACAGGCTGCGTAGATTTTCTTGTCCGAGAGGCTGGTCGGTCAGGACTCACAGAGATGAGGTGGCCATGCCGAGCGAGGGTTCCCGACCCCACCAACACAATGGGACATGATGTTTGCCCCCGATGACAGCTGAGGGACAATCTGTGCCCCAACGTGGCCATCAGCCTGCAGAGGAGAGGGGGTTTCCCCCGAGACCCGGACATCCTCACCCGGCCGAGGACTTGGTTGTCCTACTCTGGGCCTTACAGTCCGTGGGTGGGAAATTGGGGAGTCACATTTCCGCTGACAACGAACACCCGTAGCGGCTCCCAGCTCTTTCCCCCCGGGTGCTGGGACACCTCCGTGGGCCGTTTGCGGATCGACAGAAGCCTTGGGACCTGCCCCCAGAGAAAGGCACGGGTGTACACAGACACGCGGAACACTGCGTTCCATGTCCAAGGTCCCTGGGCCTCAAGGACCACCCGACTCCAGAGACGGGGCTTCATAGTCTTGTTCTAAGCAGGAGAGGCTTCAGGAACCTTCGCCACTTTGAGCTGCTGGGGGCGGGGAGGGGGGAGGTGGGGGCTTGCTCCGAACCTGTCCGTGCCCAACAAACTCTGCTTCTGAAGATGTGCGTTAACCTGAGTGACTTAGGGACTGATGGTGACGGTCCTGCCGCTGTCGACGCCCCCTGGAGGACCCCAGGTAGGGGCGTCCCCACGTGTGGCACAAATACAGACAGTAGCAGTAACAATATGCATGTCCTCACCCCAGAACCCTGGGTTCAAGTTCAGGTGCATCTGACTCCAAACCTGTGCCTGAAATTATTCTGCTATTAGAGAAACTCACTGCCCTTTCGGCTCCTGGTCCCAGGACTATGTCTCAGCTGGGACATGGGACTCGAGTCCTCCGTGTGCTCTGTCCTGGTCTCAGCTTCCAGTCAGCTGGCTTTTCTCACGCTTCTGGCACCAAATCGTCGCCAGTCAGGACTCAATCCGAGAGGCAGACCTGTGGGAAACGCGTCCTGTTCAGAGATGGAGTGCTGGGCTGTGTAGCTTCAGGGCCCGGCGACCCAGGGCCGGCCATCGGGAGGGGAGGCTGAGGGCCTGGGTACGGGGCGTTTCTCCATCTGGGGGCCTCCGCCCTTCCCTAAGTCCCCTCTACTCGGGATCGGGCCCACCGGGGTGTCCAGGAAAACCTCCCCTCGGGAAGCCCCTGGCTGTGGGCTTCGCCCCTTCAGCTACCTTCCCAGCAGCTGCCGGCGAGCGTTTGAAGAACAGACGGCCGTGGCTGGCTGGCCCTAGAACTGACCGCCATGGCCCGTCCCTTCTCCACACAGACCCACCTGCATCTCGGCAGCCCAGACTCAACCTCCAAGCAGGAACAATAACGGAGGGGCACTGGGGCCAGACACAGTCCCTGCGTGGGGCTGGTGAACGCGGAAGAAGAGGGGGCGTCCACTCCAAGTGGTTGTGCCTGTGCCCTGACATGCCCCCGCCCCCCGCCCACCAGCAAGAGGATGCCACTGGGGAGGAGAAGCTGAGTCATAGGCAAGAAACCTGCCTGGGGACCTTGCTCTGCCATTCTCCCATGAGCTGCAGAGAGTGGACGGCCCACTGGTCTGAAGGCCCGTGACGTGACCAGGGGCCGGATTCTGAATTGTCCTTCGCGCACCAGCGAGCAGGCCAGGCTCCAGGTGGGGGCAGAGGTGGGGGATCCCTGGTCCCCACTCTGGGGAATTTCTAGTCCAGGGAGTAGGACAAACTCACAGAGCTCACTGATGAAGGACATGTCAGTTCTGCCATAGGCCAGGGGACATGGAATGATCTGGAGTCCAGAAAAGGAGCATTTCAGGCAGTTCCCAGAGGAACAACAAGTGTACCCACAGGTGAGGAACAAAAAGAAACCAGCCTGGAAAATAAGGGGGCATCCAGAGAGCCTGAAGTTTGGAGGGGGAGGCGAGGTGGGGGAGGCGCAGTGCGGACCAGCTGTGAGCTTCTGTTCCGCAGCAGTGGGGTTTGTCCTGGGGCTGGGTCCTAGAGTAACCGAGAGACGGGGCGCAGGGGAGCAGACGCCAGGGCCTTCGTGGACCCCGAGAGCGAGGAGGGGCTCCCTGCGGGCCACCATACGTGAGAAGGAACAGGGCCGGGAAGAGAGCTGTCCGCAGCTGAATCGGGAGGCGGGTAGCTGCTCGGATGGGAGGTGTGGGTGGGCCCTGGGCCTGCAGCTCTGCTGGTGTCCCCGAGGTCAGCTTCCTGCTGAACATTGTCCCAGAGGTCACACCGGTCCCAGCACTCAGCAGGGATGGGTGAGCGCAGGTAGCGGGTCACAGGGTGGAGGAGTGAAAGCAGGTCCCCACAGACCGCCAGCTGGGCTGAGAAAGGCCTGTCCCCACTGGGTGTGGCCATGGAGGTCACCTGCAGGCGGCAGCGCTGAGGTCCTGTCAGGGCTCTGTGAGTAGAATTCACGAAGCAGCACGTCACACAAAGGCCACACAAAGCCCAGGGGATGCGTCCTCTGGTCTGAGACAACAGGCCGACTTCAAGGACTGGTCGGTGCTGGCGGGCCAGGCTGGGCGCGCGGGCCAGGTCAGGGCCGGGGGTGGGGGGCCAGGCCCCAGGAGCGGGCCAGCCACGGAGGGTCGCCCAGAGGGTTGGGACCCAGGCCCTTCACGAAGCACAGGAACAGGCGCTGAGAAGGGAGCGGCGGAGTTTAGCTTTTAGAAGGGGGTCAGGGGGATGGGCCTGGGAGAACGCCTGCTGTTCAGACACCCACTGTCCCCGCAGTGACAGCTGGTCCTCACGTAGACGACTGTGCCCATGGTAGCAGGTTGCCGCCCCCCAGGCCTCCCCAGCAGCAGGGCCCACGTCGGCCGCACGGCACCCCAGCACGGCCTTGCAGGCGTGAGCACAGTCCCCTCCTCCAGTGCTGTGAAGCAACTCCGTGGTCGGGACCTTTTGGGCAGGGACACTGTGTTTGCAGGGTCTCAGTGCACAGGCAGGGACCTAAGGACCACCAGCAACTCCAGAGGTGGGGGTGGGGGGGAGAAAGAGAGAGAGAGAGAGAGAGAGAGAGGTGGGAACGGAAGGAAGATCCCAGGGCCGGGGTCTGAGGGCCCCGGGCTGGGCCAGGCGGGGGTGAAGCTGCACAGAGTGCGGGGTCACTGAGGGGTCCTCCAAGGGGTCACCACCACTCCCTCAGAACTGGGACAATGAATGTTAGGCGCAGGGCCTGCGTCTGTCCGAGTCCCCTCTCTGGGCTCCACAGACCTCATCTGTGAAACC
Organism: Sturnira hondurensis; assembly: GCF_014824575.4. NCBI lineage: Eukaryota > Metazoa > Chordata > Mammalia > Chiroptera > Phyllostomidae > Sturnira > Sturnira hondurensis. The sequence continues at coordinate 10,816,107 of NW_028072798.1, read as the reverse complement.
AGGGTGCCCAGGGTCGGCCTGCTGGGTAAGGCTTCCAGCCCTGCCCAGGAGATGGGTGGGGCCTGGTAAACTGGGGGTGCCACCACCCTGCGACGGGCCCGCCTCTGTCCTGGGAGGGCATGCCACCCCCAGGCATGGACTCGAAGCCCCATCTTGGCTCCAGCTGAATAGAGCCACTCAGCGGTGCCTGCCCGGGACTCGGTCTGGGGCCTGTCCTCCTGAGCCGCTTCTCAGGGAGGCTGGGCTGGACAGACACACCAGGCAGGACTGCTGGGGTTCCCAACCAGCCTTGCCCGCCCAGAGGGGTCTTGGTCCTGTGCCCGAGGCTTGGGGCCCCAGGCCAGGTGCGGCTCAGAGGAGGTCCCTCTGAGGGTGGGTGGCCTCTGTCCCCCGCCCAGGAGCCCAGACCTTGGGGGAAGAGGCAGCCCTCGGAGCCCATGTGGTCACAGGCTGCTCGGAGCTCGGGCCTACCCAAGGGCCGCGAGGTCTGGCCCGCCCTTGGCGTGGCTCCTTGTGTGTTTGAATTCTCGGGGCTGCCTCTGCTGTGCCCGAGGGGAGGAGGGCAGCCCACACTCGAGGCCAACTAAGGAGCTGGAAACGCCGTCAGTAAAGCTGAGTGGCCGAGGGGCAGCGGGAGTTCACAGACGGGGCTGAGAGGCCGGCCAGCCAGCTCGCCATGCTCCCGGCCACGGCGCGTGGGGTTTAAACAGCCCCTGTTCTCCAGGGCTCTGCCCCCTCCCCCTTGCAGGAAGTTACACAATGTCGCCCAGATCCAAGGGCACAGCCAAGTTCAAGAGGCGGAAAACAGTGGGTTGAACGTCTGTCTCTGAGGGATGAATCCAGGCCATTGTTCAAAGTGAACTGTTTGGCCAGAAAACCCCACACTGTGCAAACACCAAGAGGAGGGCATGACCCACCAGGACTCCCGGGAGGCGTGTCCTGTGGCGGGGGTTGGGGAGTCCACTCCTAATCGTGCTCTGTTCCAGCGAGCAGGCCAGACAGGCCAGGGCCCGGCAAAGCCCCAGGAGACCCCTCTGCACCCGCGGTTCCTCCCTGCTGCAGCCCGGGAAGATGCCCCGGGAGCCACCAGCCCCCCACGGGTCCGTCGTTCCCACGTGGGCCCCCCTGCGTGGTGGCCACGTGGGGGGCTGTGATAACAGGGCCCCAGGTACCCAGGGGCCTGTGAGTGTGGGGATGAGAAGGGAGGAGTCTGGTGTATCTCAGTGCTCAGACTGGTCTGGATCCGGTTAAAGACGGAAGGAGAGGCGGGACTCCTGGGGCCGGCCGCGGCCACGGGGTGTGGGAGGCAGCCAAGCCGACTCCGGTGGGCAGCAGGTCGGGTTGGGGACCCGAGGGGCCCAAGGTGACTTGGGACACCTGACGGGTTGTGAGTAGGAAGTGTGTGTGGTCTGAGCTCCCTGCTGAGACCTGGGCCAGAGCCCCTGTGACTCATCAGGGTTTCGACGACAGTCTAGAGGGCAGAGGGCAGTGAGAGGGGACAAGCCCCAACAGGCGTCAGCCCGGGGCGGTGGGGGGAGGCGGCCGGCAGTGTGTTTGGGGGTGTGCGGCCTCACACTCCCCAACGGGCAGGCTGTTCAGGTTGGGACGTCGGGCACAGGGGCTGGAGCGACTCCCTGGGGCCTGGAGTCAGGCTGGGGACGGGGGGACACCCACGGTTGGGGCTGAGGAAGCTGCGGCACAGAAGCTGCATACGCGGTCCAGCTTCGCAGCCCGGCCTGGCTGTGCCCAGGTCACCATGGCCCGGCTGCCGGTCACAGAAACCAAGCTCCAGGGAGGACTGCTGGCTGCCGGCACTGGAGCAGCGAGGGGCAGGAGGCTGGCGTCCCACAGGAGAGAGGGTTGTCCTCTGCCTGCCCGCCTGTGGGCTCCTGGGGGCAGACTCCAGAGAGCAGAGGGAACGCTCCCCTTGGGCCTGGCTGGGGTCTTGCCTGCCCATTAACAGAGGGGCAGCAGGGACGCGGAGCCCCTGAACCAGAGGAGGTCAGCATGGAGCAGGGAGGGACCTCTCGAAAGGGGTGATGCGGGACAGGGGAACGCAGGCAGGTACACATTATCTTGGCCCCGAGCCTCGGCTTCCCCATCTGTAAGTGCAGGTGAGGCCTCATGTTGGTATGGTGAGTGACACCAGTGGAGATTGCACTCTCAGGGTGCTGGGACCTGCTGGCAGGAGGTGGCCCTCCCTGGGTGCTGGCTGGAAGGAAGGGGGGAGGCGAGCTCCAGGCCCAAGGTGTGCCCGGCACCCTGTGCACCTTCAGTGCGGTGCTCCCGTCTGCGTGCTAGATCCACGCACAGACACGGAAAAACGGGGCCAGGCCGATGAGCTGGCTCAGGGCCAATGAGCCCCCAGGGAGGCCTTCTCGGAAGAGCTGTGTGTTCAGCAAGCATGGAGAGAGCTCAGAGAAAGGACCGCAGGCAGGACAGTCGGTGTCTCTGACAGACCAGGGCTCTGTCCCCGGCGCCCACGGCAGCATCCCCACAGAGTGGGTACTCAGCATCCATTGACTGAAGAAATGAACTTTGCAACCAAGTTTATGAGCAGCATTTTTGAGTGTTTCCCATGTGATATCTTCTTTGGGAAGGGCCAGTGAGGAAGAGAGAGGAGGAGAAGGGGCAGGAAGGACCTAGTTCCCCCCCACCCCGTCACCCTCCTAGCATCCCCCACTCCCTGCAGCTCCTGGCAGGTAGGGGCTTCCAAGCGTGGCCTCAGCATCCTGTGTAGCTCTGTTTCAACGTTCCTTTGCAGTCAATCGGCATTTAAAAGTGTGTTCTAGAAGCTAATTTTTAATAAAATCATCAAAACATCGAGGGCTTACCAAAGAACACAGAGCATTTTTGCATCTTTTCCCACTCAGCCTTCTGACAAGGACCTGCCCTGGGCACCCCCCCCCCCAACCTCTGTGTCAGCCTTAGAAACATCTGGGCTTTTGCTGTTATCAAGCCAATGATGCCCTGTCTCGTCACCATTAAAAAGGTGTCATCCGTAAGTCACTGTTTCCAAGCCAGGGTTTCCTCTCTTCGGTTGAATGTGGGGTGCAGCCGCAGACAGCTGTGTGGCCTGGAATCCCCCAGCTCTGCTCTCCATGTGGGTCACCCTTTGTGTGGTGAGATTAGTGGGATCGGCGGAGACCTCGGGCTACTCACTAATCTATTTGCAAATGAGAAGAGACTCGGTGCACAGCTTCCAATTTGCCCTGCCAATCACCCAGGATTTTCTCTCTGCACCTCCTGGGCAGACAGACAGATTTCAATGGCCCAGCAACTCCGGTTCGGCTTAGCAACCCCCCACCCCACAGCTGCGCAGGGGAGGGACTGTGGGGTGAGGGTGGGGGCGCCCTGCGGCACCTCTGTGCACAGACTCTGGGTGAAAACTGACCCTGGGCAGATTCACCATCTACCCAGTGAATGGGACGGGTCTCCATGGAGTGACGCCTCCATCGCGTGGGTGCGGGCCTTGGCTCGGTACTGGGGTTCCCCTACCCAGAGAACAGCCAGACCAGGGAGCCCCTCACTCTGGTGACCCTCTGACACAGAGCCCGGGCTGACCCACCGGCACAGGGCCAGGGAGGGAGCCTGGGACACCGAGTGCCCGCAGCCCTGCCCTCTGGTTTCCCCCTGCCATTGGTTAGTCTTAAGTGCCTGGCCACAGACCATGTGCGTATCCCGTTTGTAAAACCGAGCATCGTCACAATGCAGCAACCGTGAAAAACCAGGTAAAGTCGTGGGTTTCTAAGTACCGCACAGAAGTCACTCTGCGTGCAAAGTGGCAAGCGTGGCCCAGAGCACCTGTGCTGTGCGAAGAGCTGAGAAAGAGCCGAGAGAGCCGGGGAGCAAACCAGAGGGCAGCCCTGTCTCCACAGAGGCGCCAACCGAGGGGCACGGTTTCACGGACCAGAGTGGAGGCCCAGACTCACTGCAAATTCTCGAGGAAACTGGGGGTCACTCAACAAGTGGCATTAGGACAAGCCTTGACCTACTCGAGGGGCAAAGTTAGATCCTAGTCCACAGTATTTACAAAAATAATTTTCAGAGCCCCGAATGTTGTATGGAGAAGTCTAAAGCTAATTTAAGAAAATAAATGAGAGTAGGGAAGAAGTAGGGAAGGCCTTTTCCAGCAAGCCCCCCAAAGGCAAGGAAGTGAAAGACTGACGGGTTGAACCACCAGCGACTTTTGTGGTTCCAACGGTCAGCAGACTTCATTTCACTGACGCAGTAACAGGAGGAAAGGGCCACAGTCTGGGACCTGCTCTGACCAGCAGAACGGCGCTTGGGCCATTCCCCACTGCTTGGGCTGTGCCTGAGATGCCTGCAGGCGCCTTTGTCTCGGGGCTGGACCACTCCCTGGAAGGCCCTGCGGGGACCCTGCTGATGCAGGTGGAGCCCAGTGGGGGGCTCGAACCACCTGACGCCCCGGCATCAGGACCAAGCCCAGCCAAGCTAAGTCACAGAGAGCAAGGCCTTTCTGTTTTCAGACACTCAGCTTTGGGGCGCCCTGGCCACAGAGAACAGGAACACGCCACCCCCATCCCCATCATGGGACAGAGTCACCGCTGCCACTTGTGCTTCAGAGTGTCCTTCTGGTCCGTGAGTCCGGCAGCCAGCGGTCCGCCGCAGGACAGACATATTTACCTCCACACCATCTTGAAGTTTCTGTGAAGGGTTTTTACCTACACTCGATTGGATTTACTCATTTTGTATTTCCTGGATGGACAAATTATGTCATTTGCAAATAACTAGGGTTTTATTTTTCTAATCTCCGTTGTTTACATCGACTGGCTCGGGTCTCCAGCACCACGTCGACAGCAGTGACAAGGGCAGGCACGTCACCTGGGTGCCAGTCCCAGCGGAGAAGTGCTCACTGCTTCACTGCCGCGCCCGGTGTTTGGGCTAAGACTTCACTTCCTCTTAGGTTAGATATCTTTTATCTGATTATGCACGCTCCCTTCCACGTCCCGTTTGCTAAAATGGACTCGGAGATCCCGGAGGTGGGAAGGAACCCGGACTTCCGCTCCAAATGTTGTTAAACCTAAAGCTGGGCAGAAAGGTCGCCTCTCTGGAAATCAACGACCCATAGTGACAAGGACATGTTCTGGGGTCTGAGCGAGACCAGCTGGGGGACCTGCGGAGTCCCCAACTGCCGAGAGTTGTTTGTCACACCTCCCTTCCCCCATTATCAGGAATCTATGCCTTTTCTGTCAGTTTCAAATTTCCTCGTGGTCACAAAGTGGCTGTCACAGCTATGGCCATCACACCGATGTTCCATCTGGCTGGATTAACCACTTTGTTATTTTTCTTTGGAAATTCATAAGCTGATTCAAAAATTTTTATTGAAATGAGAAAAGCCAAGAATAGCCAAACCAATCTTCAGAAACCTAACACACCTGGAGGTCTTACACTGCTAGATACCAAAACATGCTCTAAAGCTACAGTAATGCAAACAGTATATCGTATTGGCACAAAGCACACACAGAGCAGGCCAGGGAGCTGGGGAGCTGACCCGCCCTTGCACAGGCACCACATTTTCGTTAAAAGGGGGGACAGTGTGATCTTCTCAACAAGCGGTGCCAGGCCACATGGACGCCCACATGGGATAAGACCACCTGGACCCTTTCTGATGGAGTTTATTGGGGTGACACTGGTTGCCAAAACTGTATAGGTTTTGGGTGTGTGACTCTAACATACATCACCCGTCCAGACAGCTTTCCTGGGAGGCCTGCCCCGCAGCCTCCACACTGTCCCAGCTGTCCTGCCGCTGGGCGCTGGGAAATAGTTCCACAGAAGGTGCGTCTCTGCTTCAGCAGGGAGGGGTGTGTGGGGCCCAGGAGGAGGGGAAGGCAGGCTGGGTGCCCCGTGGTGGGGCCTGAAGCAAGCTCCGGACTGTGAGGGACGCAGAGTGTCTCGCCTCCTTGTCCATCCCCCCACCCTGTGCTTCCGAGGACCACCCTACGTGAGGAGCCCTAGGCGGGTGTGTGACTGCTCACCTGGACCTCGCGCCCGGCTGTGTTCCTCGCTGGACTGGCGTTCAGCCCAGGGTGCCCAGGGCCGGGTGCAGCGCCCACACGATCTGAGGCTCCGCAGGACTCGGGGAGGGGGTGTGGACTGTGCTGACTGAGTGTGCCCCCTGCTCGGAGTGTTCACCGTGGTGAAGGGTGGGGGCTGTGCCCCCTTCCCACCCTCCATCACATCCTTGAGGGCAGAGGGCAAGAGTGAGCTCCGGGGCTCCTGGGCCAGACTGCTGCGGTGGAGCCCTAATCTCTTTACCAAAGTCCTTTTTGGGTCCTGTTTTGTTTTCTTTTGTCCTAAACACTGTAATTCAGCCGGCCACCTCTCCACTGATGACCACCCCACTAGAGTAATGGCCATCTTTTGCTTGACAGAGGACATTTTTGTTTGCCAGGCCCCCCTCAGATGGCTGTAATTAGGTGGAGATGACAAGGCTCTGTGTCTGAGAAAAGGCGGAGCAGGGCAGTGACGGGGGGAGAACCCATACTGGGAGGACACCCTCCTGGTGAGCAGGTGGCCCGCAGGACGGGAGCCACACCTCTGTGGGCATTTGTCCTTCTCTTTCCTGGGTCACTATTGCAGTGATGAGGACGCTGCGTCCAGAGAAGCAAGACTCACCTGAACCTCGTCCCCTGCAAGTAAGCGCCATGCAAGCTGCGTGCGCTTGTCCAGGGGTTGCTCGGGGCCTCCATCCGCAGAGAGTGGACCAAGGTCCTCGTGCCAGACCCAGACCAGCGGCCTCAGAGAGCGAACTGTGTGTTCGATCCTGCGCCACTCGCGTTTCCCCAGACAGAGTGGGGCTCGAAAGGAGGAGCCGTAACTTCCCTGTGGGGTTTGCAGGAGCTCTCCTGCCCCTGCCCCCCAACCCCCCACTCCTGTGGGTTGTGCATTTCGGACCGAAGCCACGGATTCCAGGCTCCGTGATCCCACTGCGTCCAGTCACAGTCCCACCTGCGTTCGGGTGGATTCGGTGCACTGGTATGCAGGGTTGGGCTTACGCCGTTCTTCTGGCTGAGTTTTGGATGGAACTACTGTGTGGCTACACTTTGATGGCCAGCGCGAGTTTTCCCAGCAGGGCAGGGAGGGCAGGCCGCAGCGGGCTGTCTTCTTTGCCCTGGGCCTGCCCTGGCCTCAGTGGGGCTTCCCACTCCTGCCCCAGGCGTGCCGCCCTCCAGCTGTCCGGGTGGGGGCCTGGAAGCCCACCTGGCCCCTACCTTTCTCCCACGTCCCCTCCCGAGTCTGTCAAAAATTCTGTCAGCTCCACTTTCAAAATTCAGACCCAGACACGGATTTCTCCCGCTTTCCCGCCTGGTTCCGGCACCTTCGCTTTTCTGTCCGCTCACTGCAGAGGCCCCCAACTCTCAGTCTTTCTGCCTCACCCCTCGCCTCTCAGAGCCCATCTCGGCAAAGCAGCTGGGCCCTCACCAGGGCGCCCCCTTCCTGCTGCCCTGGGGCCTCACCTGTCCCGCCTGCCCCCTCCGCTCCCTCCTTCTCTGCCCACCCTGACCTGTTCCGCCTGAGGCTCCGCCCTCACCTGGAAGGCTCCACCCTCACAGGCCCACTTCAAGGTCAGCGCCCTGTGCCCACTGTTCAGTCTGCACACAGGAGCCGACACTCTGGCTTGGTCTGGGTTGTGTTGTCCCGACTCCTCCCTCATCTACGGCGGCACCCAGGTCTGCAAGTGCGGAACCACACCACACCCCGAAACCTGCCCCACTTCAGCTTACAGCCAACCCTGGAGTCCGCTCTCCTAGCTCAGTGCCATGCAAATTCCAAAGGGCGAGGACATTCTCACTTCACCGCCTCTTCTATGGCTTTTTCCCAAAACGCAGAGCAGGAGCCTCCTAACCCTCCCTAGGCAGCTCTGCCCCGGAGCCCAGCTGGTGCACACTCAGCAGGTGCACACTCAGCCAGTGCACACTCAGCCAGTGCACACCCAGCAAGTGCACAGCCCCCCCAGGGAAGCCTGGCATGGGTCCCCCAGGGAAGGAGGCAGCGTGGGCATGGCCCCCTGGAGGCTGCCTGGGAGCCCAGGGCCTCTTCGGGTAGCGTCGGGGGCGGGGCGGGGGCGGGGGCGGGGAGCGGACCTGTGCAGGTGGAGTGGCTGTGGAATGAGGAAGTTTCTGCTGGCTCTCTGATCGGCTTTCAGGAGAGAGAGGACAGCAGCCAGGGACACTCGGCTGGTCATGTGGGGAAACCAGAAAGGCCGGCAGGGCGGGTTTGCTCAGGCACCAGGAATTCCCTACGTGGTGCTGTCCCTGGCTGGTTCTTTCTCATCCCTACGCCTCAGGAGAGGCCACGGAGGGCAGGGAGATCTGGGTGTGGACAGGAAGTCCTGACTCACCCTGCTGGGGGGTGGGGAGCCTGCTCTCCATGTTCCCTGGGGGAGGAGCAGGGACCTCTGGCTCTCCCCAGCCCACTGGCTCCTGGAGGGTGGCCCTTCCTCCCTGCTGGCAAAGCCCCTCCCTCCAGGCCTCCAAGCCAAGCCAGGACACCGGTCACCTGTGGGCCGGTGCACGCTTACTTCCCCCTTCAGTCCAAGGACACACTGTTTCTGAAAATAAAACCCTTCACATGTAACAGGGAGTCACTGACCAGTTCTGAGCGAGTCAATTAGGACATTTCAGCCACCCGTCTCTAGAGAGAGCCCTTCGGCACAAACGTGTGCAGTCATATGTGCTCAGCTGTGCTCTGCAGTCTGCTCCATGGGTCACTGCGTTCCACCCCCAGAACCCTCCTCCGAGTCCCCACCTGCCCAGTTGCTGCAGTTGCTTGAAATGAAGGAAGCAGTTTCCAGGTTTCCAGGGGCCTGAGGCCTCTGGTAACACGGAGGAGAAGCCGCCAGCCCAGTCCCGGGGCCACCGGTGCTCGGCTCCTGCCCTGGCTGGAGGCTGCAGTCACGGGTCCCCAGGAGGTGGGCCCCGCACCTTACTGTTGTTGGCGAAGGCACACACACCCCGAAGTTATAAAACAGATCAGCTTTGTTCCCTCCCTGGAAATCTCGTCTGCTGCCAGGAGATTAGCTCTCGGTGAGGCCGTGTCTGGTGCGTGATGAGCCAGTATCGACACCGTCATGACACCGTCATGACACCGTTCGCTTGGCACTTGCCATCTGCCTGGCATGGAGGTCACCGGGCTTTTGCAGACGCTGGTCTCCTGTCCTGCACCAGCCCCTCACTCTGGAGCCGGGACCTGCGAGCCCGTGAGGGAGCAGACGCGGCAGGGGTCCCCAGGCCCTGGGCTGTTGGCCCGGGTTTGTCTGGATTGCAGTTTAGAATAGTCGAGTGATCGGGGCTAACAGCTCCATCCTCACCGGCTTTTCTCAGATTGGTTGGAAGAACACAGCTCTGGGGTCAGACCTGGCTCAGCCTCTGCCCCGGGGCCCATGAGCTGTATGAGTGAGGCCAAGTGCCCCCCTGCCTGAGCCCCAGTTTCCGCCCCAACCCCATCCCTCCTTGGTCTCCCTTCTCTCCGAATTCTCCAAGTCTGGACCCAGAAGCCCAGACCCACAGACAAGGACGACCCAGGAGAGTCTCCCAGCCTGTCAGCAGGGTGCCCACCCAGGCCCACACCTCCCCTCTGTCCCCACTGGGCAGCAGGGGGACATGGAAGTGGTTCACCGGCCTCTGGGTGGGGGCCCAGGGCAGCATCTGTCCCTGGAGCTGGGCCACAGGTGTCCGGGAAAGGGGGAGGCGTCTTTGTCCTGGAAGGAGGGGACTGTCAAAATGAGGTTCTGTGTGTGCTGCCCAGGACGGTGGCCAGCGGGTAAACCTTGGGGGTAAACGCTGGGGCTCAGCTGTGATGGGGGTCTCAGTGAGGTTCCAGTTCTTCGTGTCTCGGGTGAGACTGCGTGCGGATGTTCCGCGTGCATGAACACTTAGTGTGTGACCCACGCAGGGTCGTGGGCTCTGCTCTGAACCCCCACTCTGAACCCCCTCTTCCAAGCTGTACACACATCCCCCAAACCGTCTACGCTCCTTTGGGCCTGTGATGAGGAAGAAGAAAAGTTGAACTTGTCCAGTATTATTATTCAGGTGCAGATAGTCGTGTCTAAGGGCCGGACCTGTGTCCTGGCGTGGCAGGGTGCAGCTTCAGGTGGCGTGTGTGTGAGCATTTCCGGTTCAGTTGTCCCTCGGGTCAGTATTTGCTAGGAAGGAACGAGGCAGTTCCGGGACTCGGGGACCACGGTGCTCCACAAGGAGGCTATACTATGTTTTTAAGTTAAAAAGGAGTCTGTTTAAGGAAAAATAGAAGGTGATGATGCTGTGTGTAGTTTTTAAAATGGCTAAAATTATGGGGCAAAACAATACATTTGAAAATTGAAAATCGTGGGTAAAACAGAGTCCCTACCTTGCTATTACTATTTGGGGGTTTTGGGAGACCCCAATCTATTCCAAATTAGACCAGTGCGTATATTTAGGTTTTTCGAAGTGATTAGCCTGTATTATAACACAAAGTGTGTCTGTGTGTGTGCACGGATCTGTGTATGCGTGTATATATGTGTGCATGTGGCCGTGCGAGGGTGTGCATGTGCACTGTGTATATGTGTGGGTGCATGTGTACGTGTGTATACGTGTGTGGGTGTGCGTGTGAGCATGTGAGTGTGTGGCAGGCAGACCACCGGAGACCACTCATTCCCCTTCCTGCCCCAAGCCCTCAGGGTCCCCGTTCCTGTTCGTTTACCCTGGGGTCCGGCCCCTTACTGGCCCTGGGGTCACACTCTAATTCCGTGTTACTTTTCAGGGCCCAGGAGACCGAGAGGCGTTTCATTTTATTTCAACCAGTCTCGGCAGCCCTGCCAGCGTGCTGATGGAGGGGCTTCCACATTCTCCAGCCAATTTTTGCTTTTTGTCTCCATTTTCAAGCACATTTTTCCAGGGAGCAACATAGGTTGTAAGTTCTGGTGCACTTGACATGAGTCTTCTTGCTTTTAATTAAATTATCTTTTTGAATCAAAGGACAAGATTCTTATTTAAATGCACAGTTGTCTTCACACAGGAACCCCAACTTGACCAGCTTGCGGGTGGGGGGCCCCGGGCTCTGCCCCTCTGGCTCTTCCCGCTGCTCCCTTTTGGGGGAGGCTGGGCCGTGGAACCTAAGACACCCGGAACTCACATTCCGTGCTCGAGGCCTTTTCTCCTGGGGGCTCCCAGGACCTTGGCCATGGCTGTGCCCCAACGCAGGAATGTCCGCGAGGCTGGGGAAGACGGGCCTGTATTGCTACCCTGACGCCCTCACTCAGCGGCCTGACCTCAATACCCACGGGACAAGGTCAGATACTTAGTTTCTTAACAGGCCTGAGAAGCAGCATTCCAATGTGCTCATGTTCTTAAGAAACACATTTGAAATCCAAAGTGCGGGGTTTAAGCAGATACCCACGAATCTTCTGTCTGTGGGTGACCAGAGTGGAGCCCTGGGAGCCCCTTGACTGGGGTTTCCTCCCCGTGAAGGTCAGGGCAAGGTCGGGGTGTGGTCTCTGAGTGCTGGGGCCCTGGCGTCCTTGACGGTAAGGTTCTGGGACTGCAGGCCCCTGGGTGGGAGCCCTGAAGGGCCTGGGCGAGGCTTTCAGCTGCAGGAGACAGAAACTCTGACTCAAACAGGCTTTGAAAGAAAAAGGAAACGTGTCGCCTCCCACCAGGAAACGGGAAGTGCGGGCGGGCACTGGGCAGGGATGAATCAGGGCGGGAACCAGGGCGCTGTGGCTGGTCCCCCTGGTGCCAGACGCTGTGGGCAGTGCCCTCCCTCACACCAGCTGCAGGGTGGGGCTCACTGCAGCCACCCTGGGAGTGGAGGGCCCCCCGTGAGTGTGGCTGATGGCTGTCCCCACTGATGGGCTGAAACCGTTACCCCTCTGGGGTCCTGGGTCTCAACCCTGGGCGGGGCCTGGAGGCCACACTGACCACAGCCTTCGGGGGTTTCCAAGGCCAGCGGGAGGGAGTCCAGGGCAGGGCAGGCCCTGGGGGGAGGGGCGCAAACAGGAGCCCAGTCTGCTTCCATCTGCTGGGACAGTGGCCCTGGCTGGAACCATGGACACTGCTCTGTCTGGCTCTGACCGGCAGGCTGAATGGAGACAGGAGCGTCAGCCCCACTGACCAGCCAGTGCGCCTCGGCCCCCAGGCTTTGATAAAGGTGCCCCCCGCCCCTGTGCTCCACCTCCAGGCCTGGCAGGGCCCACACGCCCCCCCAGCCACCACCCCGCTCAGGCCTGGCCCACAGGTGGGGGGCCGGCAGGGAGCAGAGGGGCAGCCTGGGCACTGGGCAGCCAGGGGACAGCCGGATCCCAGAGCAGAAAGCAGGGCCCTGAGCCCAGGACCCCAGTCCTCTGGACGTGATGAGGAGTCCCGATGCCGTCACACTCCCAGCGCACAGCTGAGTTCTCTCTCAGCTGCTCTCATTTGTGACACAGGTGGCGTGTCGTCCTGGTCACTGAGCGCTTCTGTAGGCGGGGACGGGACAGTCCCCACTGCCGGACCCTGCCTCATGGCATTTGAGGAGGACGATCACTGTCCGTGCCCGAATCCTGGGTGTCCCCCCACTGCCTGTCGCCCGCCTGGGGCTCTCACCCACCCGCGTCTGCGTTGTGTCTCAGCAGCCGGCCGTGCCCAGGCCTGTGTGACATCACACTCCCCGGGGACCTGACCGGGCAGTTAGTGACGGCCCCCTCCTCCAGACCACAGAGGGGCAGGTCTCTGGACACTGACGGCCTGGGCTCTGCCCCAGCCCTCCGCCGTGGGACGGACTGGCTATGTGTCCTGGGGAGCTCGTCACCGCCCTGAAGTCTCCGTTTCATACTCAGAGGAAAGGGAAACAGCCGTTGTCTTAGGGTCTGCAGAGCATCTGCAGGGATGACTCAAGACACGGCCCACATGCCTGTGGTCACTGTCCCCGCATCAGCCCCCGTGACAGGCAGAGTCACGGTGGCCTGCATCAAGAATCCCATGGGAAGGGCGGTGGGTGTCTGAGGTGCCCTGGCCCACACCTGCTGGAAACTCACACCTGTCTTCAAAGCCCTAAAAATACGGAAAAGCCGGACGGAGCACCCCTTAGTAGGAGTGCGACCCCTCCTGCTCAGGCCGAGCTCCTGACAGGCTGGACCCCCTGGGGCGCACTGCGGTGGAAAGGCCACCCCACCGTGGGCACCAGTCCGGGCACCAGTGCGACCCAGCCCTGGAGCGCGGTCCTCCCTCGCTCACTCATCACACAGACGCCGTCACAGGACCGGGAGTGCAGGGCCGTGGTTGAGGACGGACCCCCCAGGAACTGCCCCCCTGCCCCGCCCCCCACCCCGCCCCGGCGTGGAGGGCGGAGCTGTTGGAATGGCCCGTTTTCTCGGCGCCACACAGGAACCTGTGCCCAAACACGACCACAAATGGACTGGGCATGGCCACAGGACCCTGCGGCGGGTGTTCAAAACCCACTCGCTCTGAACGGGACAGTGGCCTCTCCCCGCCCCCAGAGAAGACCAAGGCGTCGAGAGATGTGCCCGGTGGGTCTGGGAGGCCAGCGAGGACCCCGAAGATTCTGGCCCGAGAGCAGATCCGAAGGGCCTGACCCTGGGCGTGGGGGACACTCTCTCATGACACAGAGCAGCCGCGGTTAGATGCCCCTGTGAAGAGAACTTCACGCTGAAGAAAACCACCTCCCCTCCCTGCTTCCGCCGCCGGCAAGTGCAGCCCAGCCAGCAAAACAAACGTGGAGAAGTGGGGAGAGACTCCCAAACAAAAGTCTGGTCCTGGGCCCGCCGCCCTGACCACATTCCATCCAGGCCGCTCACAATCAGCACCAGCCAGACATCCTTCCTGTGGGTTTGGGGCCGAGCGGGAGACAAAGGGAGCGAGCGGATTAACTCAGAGAAATGGGCCTCCTTGCACCAGTGACCCTGCCGCCTGTTCTTACTCCACAGGCGGCTCCCCGGTCTTCCATTTCAGGGACCGGCCTGCCGCTTTCTTCCTCGCTGCCACGCCGGCTCCATCCAGGCTCCTTAACCACACCCTGTGCAGAGACAGCTGTTTCTCCCCACTTTTATTGCTGTAAAAAGTGCTGCAGTGAACACCCCTGTCCATTCGTCGTGAACCACGGTGGCTGTTTCTTTGGGCGCATTCCTGGGTGAACTGCGCGCTGCCCAGGCTCGCCGACCAGCGGGGCCACAGGGTACGCAGAGCCCCGGGACGCAGGAGGCTGCGTGTGGCCGGTCTGGGGAGGCAGCTCAGGGGCCGTGGCTCCCGTTTCCCATGGGACTGGCGCTGCTGCGACGCCCGAGGGGAGGGAGAGGGCGGGTCCATGAAGCACGGGTTTCACTGTGGAGAACGGAAACGGGAGGACAGGTGCCATTCCTCTCCATCTGTATTTTCGGCAGTTTCTCGAAGCCTGGTGCTTGGACCGTGAGAGACTCTGGGGCGCGTGGGTGTGCGTCAGACCGCCCGCCGGCGGGTCCCGCGTGGCCCAGAAGGCCCATGGTCAGTGATTCCTTGGGGAAGGTTGAAGAACGTGGGTTAGACGCCGTGGCGCCATTAAACAGCTTCTGGTCTGGCGTTTCAATCTGGGGATTTTCCCGGCCTTGTTTAGGTTTGGTTTTCTCTCTTTAATTGAATAATCGAGTTCACCCTGGCCTCACATTTCCCCCCCGAGGGGAGAACGCGCCCCTTCCGTACCTGTCCTCGGGGAGCTTCCTCCAAAGCCTTCAGAAGGGCTCTCCACGGGAAGGCCTGGCGTGGCCTCCCTCCAAAGCGGGCTCGGTGCAAGTGTTGGGTCCCACGCTCCCCTCGTGGCCGGTCTGGCTCCCCACTGTGGGGGCAGCTCCTCTGGGTTTGCACAGGCCCCCTCCCAGCCAGGAAGGCTCCTGCTGGGAGCGCCTTCCCTGTCCACGTCCATCGGTTGCCACTGTGGTCACGGTCCGCCGTCCCCATTGTCCCTCTGGTGCTCATTCTCTTCTCACCACGCCGGGCTCTCCTGCGGCCGTCTCCGGGCATCCGGGGCAAGCGCTCCCATCTCTGGGGCTGGACACGTCTTCCTGGCCGTGGACCGCAGTTTGCTCCGCCTGCTTTCGTGAGAAATCTGGGTCCGTCCGGCTCTCAGCGAAAGGGGCGTTTTTGGTGGGAGCACGCCTGTTCTCTCTGGTTGCTGTGAAAATTTTCTCCTGGACGTTATCCAGTCTTGCCTTGATGTGTTGTGAAGCAACAGAATATACGTATCGTTTTCCGCCCCCCTCCCCCCGACCTCCATTCCTAGGTTCCCGGCACAGACCTGCTCAAACCCTCAGAAGTCCTAAGTGACAAGAACACCAGTGACACTTTTGATCTAATGTTTGGTCCCTGACGCCATCCCTGTCCCACGACTCCTGACCCCTCGGACTTCCCTGGGGGAGAGACATGTCTTTTGTTCTCCTGAGGGGATTCGGGGTGGGCTCCTGGGGGGTGCTGGGTGGGGGCCGGTCACAGGGACACCACACCATTGTCAGAAACCCGATGTCGTTAGCGCCTCCCCTCGCCTCTCCAAAGAGTGAGGGAGGGCTAGGAATGACACATCAGGCCTCCCTGAGGGGACCCCCAAAGCGCAGGGCCTGGAAGGCGTCCAGGCTGGTGACAGGGTCCTGTGGGGAGGGGATGCGCCCACGTCCACAGGGACGGCCGCTGTCCGGACCTCGCCCCGTGTACCCCTTCCCTCGTGCCGCCCCT
Organism: Sturnira hondurensis; assembly: GCF_014824575.4. Lineage (NCBI taxonomy): Eukaryota > Metazoa > Chordata > Mammalia > Chiroptera > Phyllostomidae > Sturnira > Sturnira hondurensis. The sequence goes on along the minus strand of NW_028072798.1, from coordinate 10,800,412 downwards.
CAGTCGGTCCCGGCAGCCGGTCAGCGATCTGGCAAATGGCTTCCCTGAGTTCCGGCAGCAGCTTGAGCAAATGAATCCAACCTGATCCGGAGCCTGGTGGGAGGCACAGGTGACGACCTGCTCTTGGGCGTCTGAAGTGGCGTGTGTGGGGGTGGGTCTTGCGGGACTCTGCCCTTGACCTCGGGGTCGAGGCCGCCCCCAGGTGGACGGAGTCGGGACTGAGTCAGAGGGTGCATAGGCACACACCTGGCTGCTGCTGCTGACCTGCTCGGGGGCGACCCACACGGCCGGGGCAGAAGTGTGAGTGCGGTCATCGTGGGAGGGCAAAGGAGTGACCTTTTCCCTTTTAGTTTGTCTGGCTTGGAGTCGGGTGCTTTTCCTCGGTCCAAACACCCCAGCTTTCTTTAATTTTGGAATGTTCTCAGCCATTATCTCTTACTCCCTGTCTCCCGTCGGAACACACAAGGTACATACGTCGGACCTCTTCCCTGTCTCTAAGCTTTTCTTTTTTATTTTCTCTCTTCCTCTGGCTGTGCTCCTGGTAGTTTTCTCAGACCCGTCTTCTGGCTCACAAATCCCTCTTATCTGCTGTTTACAGTAATACGTCCGTTGGGGTTGCATCCCTGCTGTGCTCCCCACTCCCAGACAGCTCGGAGACGCATTGGGCCCTTTGCTGGCCAGAGCACCAGCACCTCGTCCTGGGTGCTGAACCCGGACACGGGAGCGTGAGCCGTGGAATTGGCCGGCTCTCTGGGCGGGGCCGCCTGCCCATAGGCAGTTGTCCAGCAGAGGATGAGGAAGGAGGTTTTCTCGGCGAAGAATGCACGTTTGGGTGGAGGAACAGGGCGAGATGTGGGGGTGTCTCTCAGGGCTCCCCTCCAGCCCTGTGACGTGCTGTTTCTGCTGCATTTCCTTGGGACTAAGGGAGAGGCCGTGCATCGTCCGTGGTGGTCGCTCTCCCGCCGCACGGGGCAGAAGACTACGCTGACATAACCCAGGACCCAGCAAACACTAAAGCTCGAGACAAACACAACAGACACATGCACCCCCAGTTAGCATTTCTGGGCGGTCACCAGGATGATGGGTCGCTGCCACGGTCAACCTAATGGGAAGCGACGTCACCCCCACCACGTGGCACACGTCCCCCTGGTGAGAACTTGTCACATGGCGCCCAGCAATAAGGGGGTGCGTGCAGAATGCAAGCCTGTCCCGTGGCCTGGTCCTCACCCGCCCCCCACCCCCGGCCATCTGTCCCCGTGACCGGAGGAGGAGGAATGGGTCGTGGTAGCCATCTCTGTCACTTCACCTAAAATGCACTTTCTTTCATGGTCTCTGGTGTTTCAGGAAAGTCCGCTGAGTCCGGCACCTCCCCATCAGCCTGGGCACCTCGTCGCTGCCGGCTCGGCAGGCCCCTGGTCCCAGCTGACTCAGAAGAGAAAAAGGAAAGGAAACCAAGACATGCTTTTAAAGGAAATCAGAGAGACAGGAGAAACAGGAAAGAGGAAGAGAAGAGCAAGTTGTTTTCATGCAGGTTTCTCAAGAGCTGTGGTTCCAGGGCTTTGTCCCCCGCTGCTTTCCGTGTGAATGACACACAGGCTGGGGAGGCACCTGGGTCACCTTGTCCCTTCTCACTCCTCCATGCAGCTGCAGCCGCCTCAGCCTCCAGGCATCTGTCCCCACGGAGAGCAGCCGGGAGCTGGTTGGCTCCTCTCCTTTGTAGAGACTGTTTTGTACACCCAGGTGGCTGTCGAGTTTAAGAATAGCTTCTCTTTCCGGGACTAATTTGTAGCCCACACTTCACACGTTTTATTAATATCAGCTTGTCCTCCCCTCTTCCTCTCCCCCCTCCCTTTCCCTTTCTCCTTTTCCACACAGTAAGGGCAGGTCACAGGTCCCTGGCCAGACTGTTCCCCCTTGTCACTCATCTCTGAGTGGGGCTGGGGGCTCTCTTCCGGCCTGTTTCCCCGCGGAGAGAGTTCCGTGAAGGTGGCGGGGACACAGAGAAGGCACAGACGTCAGCCTGCAACACTCCACCTGGCTCTTTCTGGGAAATGCCTCTCCTGGGCCAGGGCCCCCGGGGCTCAGCACGTGCAGGTCTGGCCCCAGGGGACGCCAGGGGGTCACGCAGAAAACACCACCATCAGGGACACTGGCAGGGAAGGGGCTCCAGGTTGGAGCTGCCCCATCTTGAGAGCTGATGGCAGGACCCAGACGTGCGCCCTGCAGGGCCGTCGGCGTTTCGGACACACCGGCCCACGCGGAGCCACTTCCCCGAATGCGGACTTGGTTTTCTGAAACTCTTTGAACCCCGGGCCATCACCTCTGCTCTCCCGGTCCAAGTGGGGCAAAGGTTTTGTGTGTGTGTGTTTTTTTAATACTTTCAAATTACTGTTTTTCAGGTGTTTGTGCTTTTACTGGGTGTGGGTCAGTTTCCATGCAAACCCCCTGCACATGGAGGGGTACACTCTCGAGGACCCCAAACTCAAAGGTGCCAGGGAGGGCTTTGCTGACTGTCACGTACAGTGTCACAGTGCCGTCCAAGCAGCCGGAGCCAGGGTCCAACCCAGCACAGGTGTCTGGAGCCGCTTTGGACAGCTCTTTACCTGCCAGGAGGACTGATCCGCCGGGAAAAACCACATGGAACAGGAGGCCGAGCTGCTCGGCTTTCTCCCACTCCCGACTTTCTCTCACGCGTGACTTAGCACTGATGTCCCCTCTTCTCCCTGCAGAAGGTTGTCACCAGGAATTCTTCAAGCTGCATCACAGACTGGGGACTGGATTTACCTTTCCAGCCCAGGTCGTTAGTGTGGCCAGCACACTCCAACGACACAGTGACAAACACGTTCTCTCACGGTTTCATTTCAGGTGAAAGCTGTGGGTGGTGGCACTTGAGCTCAGTGACCTGATCCCCCTGGTTTTCTGTGTTCAGGAGCGTCCCGGCGTGGCCGTGTGAGCAGGAGCCCGCCTGGAGCAGTGGGTAGAGGCCCCGCCCGCCCATGGAATGGCAGGCATGTGGGCGGGAGAGGCAGGCTCCTGCCAGAGGCAGGATGCAGAGTCGGGCTCCGGGAGACCGTCCCGGGGAAGCTGTCTGGGCGGCAGGGTCCACAGGAAAATGGGAGCCCCAGGCTGAGCGGGAAGCCAGGCTCACTGGTCCTGAAGCCCAGGAAGGCCAAGCACACTGCCCGCCCGCGCCGTAGGCCTGGTGCCAATCTGCGGTCACTGCAGTCTGAGGGCTATGGAGCAGGACTTTCGGTTCGGTGGTCTTGGTCTGGTTGTCATCAGGGGCAGATGGTGAGGTGCCCCCCCGACCTGGGGGTCTCTGCAGACAGAAGCCCCCAAGGCCGCCAATCCTGTTCTCAGTCTATCAAACTCTTATTTCCCCAATGCTCTGACTCCCAGAGGTGGCCTACAGCGCCCGGGTGGACCCCCTGGGCCAGGAGGCGTGCGGAGCTCCGGGGGCTCAGGGAGCGTGTGGCCTGGTCCCGAGGCTGCTGTGTCCTCAGGCTCCTGGCTCCCCTTCCTGTCCTCTGGGGACCCGACAACGGGACGCAAGTCCACCCCTGCAGCGCTTGTCCAAGGATGTCCGAGGGTTTCTGTGTTTTGGGGGTGAGGATGGAGCAGGGCAAAGGGAGTCTTCTCTGTCCAGGCCCTCCAGGGCCAGCAGGCTCCATGGCGCTCGGTCACAGGTCACAGGAGGGCGTTGCTGTTTCCTCCACCCCCAGCACACCCCAACATGGAGCCGGGCCTGAACAGACGCTCAGAGAGGAGGCAGAGGCACTGGGCGGGGGGCAGCTCCAAGCCACTGGTGTGGCCTCGGTTTGCATAACCGTCCCCCCACATCTCAGCCACACCCACTGGTCACTCTGCCTCAGTTTCCCTGCAGCTACCCCACCTCCCTCCATGCCTTCACCCACAGCCCACCGACATTCTGGGCTGCTGACTCAGTTCCCCTGAAGTCTTGGGAGGACTGGCTCCTGCCTCTCGCCCAGAGCAGGCGATCGGCTTCTCTGGACCCTCTACTCACGGGCCTGCTGCTTCTCAGGCCCCAGCTGCTTCCCAGAGGAAGACGCCACACCCCTGGGCTGCGCGCCCAGAGGTCCAGGAGTCCCATCACCTCGGGCTCCCTCCTGAGATGGTCATCCAGAACCAGCCTTGGTGGGGACTTTCTGGCCATTCTGTCATGCAAGCTCAGGCTATTGTGAGGTCCAGCCAACAGGCTGCAATTCTGGGGTTGGCAGGTGGCCCTGTGGGCCCCAGGCGACTCCCAGGGACCCCAGTGCAGGCCGATTTGGCTGCCACGCTGGCAGCCCCGAGACACATCCGTCCACATTCCCAGCTCTGGCCCGGTCAGTCACATGAAGTCTTTACCCACTGGGTCCAAAAGCCACCCATTTATCACAAAACTATTCACTGCTGCCCATGTGCTTGGGGTTTGGATGACCTGCAGTTGCCATCCCTCCCGGACAGGGGCGGGGCTTGGAGGCGGGAAGTTGGCCCATTCCTACCCTGGTCTGTGACACCCATTCTGGACACTGGGGACGTTGTCCTGGTGTGGCCCCTCCGTCTACATGAGCCTCGCCCACGCTCCCAGTCCAGGCCCAGGAGGCTGACGCCTCCACTTCGCCCCATTTCTGTGGCAGATACCACGTGCCAGGCAATGCTGGCAGGACTCCCGCTTCCCCCGAGGACAAGAAGGCACCCCCCACTGACCGACCGGCGTACTGCGCCTCCCTGATCCGCCAGGACTTCCTTCTGCTGCACCCCATGAGGGGCACCAACCCTGGTGCTGCATGGGTGCCCGTGTGGGGCGGAGCAGGAGCTGGATGGCTGGGCACCCCGGCCAGAGCCGAGTCCCCCGACTCGGAAAACACACCCACAGGGGGAGGACAGGGCCGTGCCCCAGGGCTCACTCCCCTCCTCCAAAAGGTTTGGGACGCGGCAGAGGCTTCACAGGGACGCTCTGTGCTCAGCAGAGCAGTTTCTGGTCGCTGAACACCCCGAGGAGACACGTGGAACGTGGCGTTGGTGCCTGGCTGTGCGCGCAGCAAACGGCGTCTGTGTGGGCGGCGTCCGAGGCTGAGGAGGCCCACCCAGACTCCCTCCACTCCCCTAGGGCTCTCTCACCCTCCTCCAGGGAAGAGGGCAGCTCCTCCAGGAGAAACTGGGGCTCCCCTGGGCCCTGGCAGGCGGGGGTGGCCAGGCAGAGGGGTGCTTCTGCACACAGGGACGGTGTTTGTTCTGGACCCCTCTGCTCGCCCGCAGGCCTCAGACCACGACTCACCGTGCTTTTGAATCCTCTCTGCTCCTCACAACTGAGCGACGAGAGGCCGAGGGAGAGGACTGGCCGCAGGAACGCCGAGCGGCGCGCTCACTGCCGGTAGCCGGCAGACGCGTTGTGGTCGCTCCCGTTCATCCGCAGGCAGGCGTTCTCCACGACTGAGCGGCAGAAAGGGCAGCGTGTGCCCCTCTTCCGGCTCCGTTTCCCAAGCGTTCGGTCGTTGCGTTCCAGACACCCCACAGCGCAAGTATTCGCGGGGCAGCTTCAAAGATGAGCTTTTCTGACCTCCAAAGTGACGACGGGACGGGCATCGGCCACAGGAGTCTTGTCAGGACACCCAGAGGTGCTGCAGCTGAAGGGAGACCCCCGGAGCCTCCGACCGCGTCAGCCCCGGATGCCACGGGGCGCCAGGAAGGACTGAGCCCTGCACTTGCGGTTCCATCAAAAGTACCTTCCCCCTGATGAGGACCCGGAGCCATCATGGGTCCAGTCTCTGTGGACACCACTCCCTGGGGCGGCGGACACCTGTGGAGCCGCAGCTGGTCTCCTGGGCCCAGGGTGCTGGACGGAAGGCGCAGCGTGGCGGGGGGGGAGCCCAGGAGGGCGCCTGGAGTCAGATGGCAGGGAGCAAGGGTTGGGCTCTAACTGGTGGGAGGGAGAGCCAGCAGCTGCCTGGGCCCCTTGCGGGGGGAGCCCAAGCACAAATAGCCTTTCAAAATTAATCCACAGGGAAAATGTGCAGCCCGGGGGCTCCAGGCCTTTGTGGGGAGGGGCAGGGCGGGAGCTGTGAGCGGTGGGGTCGTGGAGGTGCAGGCAGAGCAGGTGGCTGATTCCCCGGCCCAGCCCCCAGGGAGAAGCCTCAGTGCCCACTGCAGCAGCTGCAGCCCGGATGACCACACCCCGCCCCTCCCACTGAACAGACCGGTGGGTGTGCGTGGGAAGGCCTTGCACTCCTGGGATCTGCTCTTGCCCAGAGTGGCTCCTCCCAGGGAGAAGGACCTGGAGGAAAAGCCTGGACATGGGACTCCTGTGGGAATGGAGGTGCCCCTGGCATCTCTGCATCGCTTCCTCTTTGCTTGAGGTCCCTGCGAGGCTCTCGGGGACCCAGTCCTCCCCTCACAGCTGTCCCGCTGGCTCTGCAGGGACCCACCATTGTCACTGGAAGACACTCAGAATGCCCAGTTGGCAACTTTCCTCGTAGCTACGGAAGGAAGGGGCTGGGGGCCTTTCCTGGCTCCTCCCAGGCCGAGCCCCGCTTGGGTGCCGGCCAAGCAGAGTCGAGGTCATGTTCTGTCTCTCTGTAGGTGGAAGGCCAAGCCAGGCTCACCTAGGAGGCACGCAGAGGCCCTGGCGGGCAGCCCGCTGCTCTGTGTGTGGGGGCGCGTCAGTCTAGGCGGCAGAGGGGCGTTCAGAAACGGGCAACCGGGTTCGGCCTCTCAGACCTGCGAGCAGCAGCCTTTCTGGCTTGGATTGGGGTCCCCTCCAATCTTCACTTGGAGGAAAAGTCTGCTGAACCCTCGTGAGAAAGTCACGTTTGGTTTATTAAAGGAAGGGAAAGGAAGCTCTTCTAAGAGGTAAGGTGGCCAGGTGGGCGGGTGGAGACTCCGCCCACAGCCGGGAACCAGGTGTGCCCTGCCGAGGTCTGTGTTCCGCAGCATTTACACAATTGACAAGCTCAGAAGAATTCTCTTAGTCCACTGAGCCAGATCCTACTGATGTGGCCCACGATACCCAGAGGCAGCACAGTAACTCAGTTCCCACTGGAGGAGGATGCGGCGGGTTCCTGACCTCATCCTTCTGCCCCTTTGGTCAGACAGGGCTTCCCCCGCCCCGCCGGCCCTCCTCTGACACACAGGGCGTTTGTCTGTCGGGACAAACCGAGTCTCAGCAAAGCGAACAGGGGTACAGAGTCGTTTCTGGCCATGGCACCTGAGGTCGGGCACTTGCAGGACACGTACCTGCCTTTCCTGGTGGGGGCGGGGGCTACCTGGTGTGCAGGCCCTTTGCTGCTGTGCCAGCGCGGTGCTTTGCCAAACGCTTCCTGGAAAACAGGCCGCTCTGGGGGAGAGCTCCCAAGAGCAGCTGCTTCCTGTCTGAGCTGCTTCACGGCCCGCACTCCAGCCGGGCCACGGGCTGGTCGGCCCCGGGGGTGCGGAGGGGGTGCCGTGGGCCTGGGGACAGTGGGGGGTGTTTTTCTGCCCTGCCCTTGTTCTGCTTCGGGGCAGCCAGACAGTCCTCTGCTGGGGTCTGGAAATTCAACTTGACTCGTGCAGTGCCCCACCCCCAACCACCGGTTGGCCTCTGGGCTTCCCTGGGGACCTGCGCATCGAGTGCACGTCCCTGACCTGAAGGTGCTCGGCATCTCCAGCGGCTCCCGCCTCTCCCAGCTCCTGAGACCTCTACGAGGTCACGACCCGGTGCATCTCCTCTGGATGCGGTGCATACAGCAAGTGCTTAAGCAATGTTGCCGAGCGGGTGGGCCAACCACACAGGAAACGAAGCAGAAACGCCAGGAATTCGTAAGTTATACGCCTTTCCCACCCCAGGCAGCGTCTGGGGGCCAGGCAGGGGGCAGGGCTGGGAGAGAGGCCGCACAAGCAGCAATAAATAGAAACACAGTATCTGGGGAAAAGCCAGGTCTCTGAGAAGGGCCGGAGTCCAAGTACATTCGAAAATGACACGTGCGGCTTATTCAGAGGCAGCCCTGGATCCCTAGAGGCCGCCTTGTGCCGGCCTCAGAGGCAAACCAGAGGCAGAAAGGTCATGGGTGCCCCTGAGGCTCAGAGGTGAGGGCCAGGGCGCGCTGGCTCCCGACCCAACGTGCAGAGGGCAAACCCACAACTCTGCACTCAGCGGCTGAGACGTACCCTGTGTTCAAGGCCGACAGCAGAAGCCGGTCCAGACGCCTTCTAGTGAAAGAACCCCACGTGTGCCCGCTGCAGCCTCGGGCAGAGGGCTCCATGCTCCCGGGGTCGTGGAGCCCTGCACTCGGCATTAGCCGAGGCATTTGTGCAGCGATCAGAGACACGAGCCTCGGCTGCATCCTCAGCGCTGCGGTCGGTGCTCAAGTGCCTGCGCAGGCGCGACCCCATGGAAACCAGGGATGTCACGCCCCCCACACACTCTCCCAGCCCTGAGTGCACCCCGGGCACCTGCACCCCATGGTCGTTTTAGGGCAAATCCAGGAAGGAAGCACTGTGTTTGTAAAGGTGCAAAAATGCTTTCACGTCAACTCACTAACTACTTCTGACACGACTTCCTTTCCAACCCATATTCCTTCGTCCCCACATCAAGGCTGCGTCCCTGAGTCACCAGAAGGCTCACTGGACCGTCCAAAAGGGAGATGGCGGTCAGAAAATCTCACCTCATCTCACCAAGGTTCAACTGGTACGGCGGTGTATTTGCCCGACGCTTCCTCCCCACCCCACGGCGCTGGAGGTCTGCGCGTCAAATCTGCTGTCTGTGCAGTTTCTACACACGAAGCTGCTGTCATGCCGTGAGGAACTGATTTGTGCTCCCGGGGGTTGGGGCACCACCGGCGTGGACAACACCTTGACCATGTGCGGAGTGCAGGGACATGTACGAGTGTCCCCGTGCCCACCTGTGGTCTCGCTCGTCCTCTCACTGCCTCCTTGGCCGGGCTCCCAGCCCCGTTTGGCCTGGGGACCTGCAGTGGTCACCGGAGCACATGTGGGGCCGAGGCAGAGGTGCCCTAGTAGAGACACGGCTGTCAAACTTCAGGGACACAGCGGGGATGCAGGGCCTCCTGTGGCCCCTACTTGAGGCGGACTGCTGTGACAGGCCAGGTGGCCCCACTTTTGGGACGGTGACCCCAGCTTGCAGCACCCCCAGCCCCTGCTGCGCCCCGCAAACCGCAGTCGCTGGGGAGGCTGCACGCGGGCCCATCGGATTGTGGCATTGCTGAGAGAGCTCCCCAAATCCCGAAATCTGCTGCAAGCTGGCCATGTCCCAGGCGTGTGGCCTGGGCACTGTGCCCACACCTTCCCTGCCCTCCTCCACGCAGTCACATTTCTAGCTCTGCAGTTGCACTTTCCTGCTACCAATGGTCAGAAATGGCCTGGAATCTGGGGGTCAGCTGATGCAGTGTGGGGTGAAAATCCAGATAAAAGCTGGGGTGACAGAGGCGGCTGACGAACTGCCCTGGAGGCGAGCCCAGAGGGTCTGGAGCTCTGAGCACACGGTGGGTGTGGAGGGGCGTGTCCCTGCGGTCACTCAGACCTAGACGTCAGCAAAGGCCAACTGAAGACGCACAGCCATCGACTGCAGAAGTCACTTCATGCACGTGGAGACGCCAGTGATGGCAGAAGCAATGCCCTTTCCTGAAACGTTAATAAAGCACGTGGCCCCGGGCACATTTGGAAAAGGGTACAAATAGGTAGGTTTCTGTCTCCGGAAGACTTTCAAAGCGAGACAATGGATGGCTCCTTCACTGAAACCCTCGAAACCTGGGTGGGGTCACTCCCTGCTCAGGCCCTGGGAAACGAGTTTCAGATCAGGAAGACTGCCTGGAGGGTTGGGGGGGGGCGGTGGCAGCAGGGAGTGGGGCTGAGATGTGCCAGCCAATAGGCAACAGCTGGCTCTTGAAAAGATGGATGTGGCCCTGGCTGGTGTGGCTGGTGGATTGAGCGCAGGTTGGGAACCAAAGGGTCATCGTTTGTGGCCCTGGCTGGTGTGGCTGGTGGATTGAGCGCAGGTTGGGAACCAAAGGGTCATCGTTTCGCTTCCCAGTCAGGGCACATGCCTGGGTTGTGAGCCAGGTCCCAGTGGGGGCTACCTGAGAGGCAACCACACATGGACGTTTCTCTCCCTCTTTTTCTCCCTCCCTTTGCCCTCAGTCTTTCTCCCCCCTTCCCCCCTTCCCCCCTCTCTCAAATAAATAATTAAAAAAAGAAGGGTGTGCTCTGTGTCTGTGTGTGTCGTACATATCCACACGTGTGCTGTGTACACATGTGGTGTGATGTGTGCATGTGCCTGTGCTGTGTGCACAAGTACCTGTTAGTGTGTGCGTGTGCACACGTGTGTATGTGGGTGTGTATGTGGTGTGTGTGAACATGCGTGCGGGTGCATATGTGAAGTGCATCTGCTAGAGAATGAGCAGCTCACAGACAGCAATGCTGATGAGCAGACAGCACTCTGCTCCAAGGACGCCAGCCCCTGCAGGCTGCTGCGCGGCGGCTCAGCAGAACTCTCAAATCTGCAGGCGCCTGTGTGGGCCGCACGACCGGGACAAGGACAGCAGCTCACCCGTCCCAGTCAGTGTGGTCACCATCGAATCCAATACGCAATCTGCTCTCAAGCTGCTCTCACTCTCACTTGGCCAAGCTCACGCTGGTCGAAATGACGCATCTCAGATGCACCACCACGGGTCCCAACAGTGCCGTCGCTCTCACCATTCACCAGGACCGTGAAGAGCTGCTTGCCTGGCAGGCACCCTGTGGGCAGGGGGCGTGGCGGCGGTGTGTCCAGGCACAGGGGTGTGGGTGGCCAGGCTGTGGTTTGTCGTGGGTTACATAAATGTCTGGTAAATGTGCGGCTGCCTTGAGAAATGGCTCAGAACTTTCTGGACTTGAGCCAACCTGCCGACTGTGCCGCAGGTGTTCAGCTCCTCCGTGGCCCAGTTCGGGGAGACGTGCGAATGCGGGGGCAGCGTGCGCTCCAAAGGGCCCGGTCGGCTTGCAAAACCACTGGGACGGGTTTGGGACGATCAGAAAGGCATTCACCTGGTAGCTGCCTTTCTGGCTTAGCTCCTGGTGATCCAGAAAAGGAAGGGCCCTTCCTCAGCTCACGGAGAGGCGGGAGCCAGTGACCTGCTCAGCTCTGCACCCACACCTAGTGCGCGGAGGGAGGGAGCCACCCCTCCCCCGCTGCTCTGACCCGTCTGCTGGAGAGGAGACTGCGTGGCGCCCAGACAACAAGGCAGGAACTACGCCACGTCTCTCTCCACCACCCAGGTTCACCGGAGGCAGGCCGCCTGCCAGGAGAGACTGCGCGGGGAGCCACGGCGGCTCTTCTGGGGTTCTGCCTCCTCCCGCTCTGCCAACGTGTCCTCCCGGTTCTAACCTGGGGACCGAATCTGCCTCGGCTCCCAGCGGGAACCTTCCAGTCGGTGTGGAAAGCCAGGCACTGGGGAGGCACAGGCACTGCCGCCTGGCTTCTCACTGCGTAGATGAGGAGGGTCCGTGTGAACTGGTGTACTAAGCACACACCCAACATGCATGGACACCTGCCTGTGCACACTTGCAGGCACATGCGGGCACGTCTCAGCCCGCTGGCCGAGAGGTTCCCGGTGACCTGAGCACTGGGATCAGGGACAGCACACGGCGGCGGCGGAGTCCCGGCAGTGCACAGGTGGACCCCGGGCAGGAAACGCAGTGCGGGGTGTGGTGGGCTCCTCAGGCTCAGGCTTGCCCAGGTGCTTAGGTCTGAGTCTGGGGGGGGGGTTGGTGGGCTGTGGACGGCAAACCCCCCCAAACACACACACACTCACACCCTGCAGCGTCTGGAACACAGGGACAGCCGGGGGGCCTCGGGATGCGGGCTCCTCCGTCTTGCTGCTCAGACGCCGGCCGGGGCGCAGCGCTCCCACCCGCGCCCAGGCCGGGGCCACACTCCTGGGCTCCCACCAGAAGGAAGGGAGCAGAGGCAGGAAGCCCCCGTGTGTGTTCACGACGTTTCGCCTTCCACACGACCGCTCCGTGGCAAAGAGCCTGGAAAGGAGGTCTTCTCTCTGGGGTGCCTGTGCGCAGCTAAAACGGTGTCGGGAGACAGCCTGTTACCCAGAAGGAAGGGGGGGCCCACAAGCCCGCCCGATTCCCGGCTGACCACGCCCACAGCCCCGCCCCCGCCCAAGCGGAGGAGCGGTTCCATTGACTCACTTGCCCACTTTCCACGTCCACCCACCAGTAAGGTTGCGCGGTGCTTTCCCGCGCAGTTTTTCGTTCACCGGAGGCCCCCAGTTTAAAGGTGTGGTATCTAAGGGGCCTGGTGATGGGGGTTGGGAGTGTTGTGGTGGGGGTCCTGACGCGGTTTGTTTGTGACAGTGAATTTTGGGTGATTAAATGATTTGGAGGCACTGTTTTCTCCATTTTTCATACCAATTTATGTTCCTTTTGATGTCTCAGAGATGCCTACTTTTTATGTCTGCGTTTAATGAATAACAAGTATAAACTATACTCGAGAATAACAGTGTATCACATGAGTCTCCGATGTTATATTTAATTAACTGTAAGCAGGATGAAGATCTCACCAGAAAAAAAGCCAATGAGAATGAAAAAGTCACTTTTCTCATTGTATGAAATATCTGAAATAATCTGACTTTGCAAGAATGTATTTTTGAACAATCAGAGACAGCAGTACTGCCAAGGGAAACTTAAACTATTTAACTAAGGGTGCGGGGTGAGCACCGCTGCCTGTAGTCAGGTGGCAGCAGGCCATTTTGCATCATGCCCCGACTCCACACCGCGGGGTCCTGCTCAGCTCTCAGAAGGCCCGGGATTGCACTTTGTCCTCCTTGTCCTGAGCAGAAACACTCGTCCAGTCACCTGGAGGTGGCCATGAGACTGTCACAGTCCCTTTGTTAATAAAGCCCGTGCTGCCGGAGCGCGCAGAAGGCCGGTGCCATCCTGGCCGTCAAAGCTGACAGCGTGTAGTGAGGCTGGTGGGTGCCCAGCAAGGGGGAGAGCTTGGGGGAGGGGCCGGGCGGCGTTCGTGGGACAGGGCAGGGAGACGCCAGGGCCAAAGTACAGGGGGTCCCTGAGAGACTGGAATGTCCATGAAAAGTCCTCGTGTTGAAACTTCGGTCCCCTTCAAAGCGCTCTCCACGTCACACGCTGCACCTGTTGAGATGTTCCTTCCTGTGCTCAAATGGTTCTTGAACTCGTCGATTTTGATGCCTTTTACTGCTGCTGTTTTTTATTTCACCTCTCCCACATGGGGAACACGTTTCCCTCTGAGGACTTTTTTCTTCTGGGAAAACCAAAGCCACTGGACGAAAGATCAGGCAAAGGCGGGGGGGGGGGGCACAGGGGTCACGCCATTTGGGTCAAAAACTGCTGAACACTCAGTGCTGTGGGCAGGTGCGCTCATAACGCACCCATCATAAATGGGCAAGCACCTGACTCTTCAAAAAAACTCACTGGAGCCAAGTGCAGCCTCTCACAACAACGCCAGCCGGCACATTGACCCATGTGGGTTTCTAGGACACACCCCTAGTGGGAGAAGCCTGTCCTACAAGGGGCCCGCCCTGTGTGTGTACAAAGTCTGTGGAACACGGCAGCGGTTGGCTGAAACACAGCGTTCCTTCCTGGACGGCAAGGTGTTTGCCTTGGTGATTGTGGAGAATGGGGGCACCATCTCCAACCTTTCATTTCAGTTTGCGTTTCCCCCTCTGCTGTTCACGTGCAGACATACCTTCCTTGCCTGGCTTCCTCCTGCTCCAGCTCAGATGGAGATTCTGTCTGCATCTTGCCAGAAGCCCCTCACCACTCTTGTCTCAGACTCCTACCTGCAGGGTTAATTGACAATGTTTCCTTCCTTCCGTCTTTCCACTCATCTGTCCCTTTGTCCATCCATCCACCCAGCAGGCGTTGCTCAGGGCCTACTACGTGCCACTGTGGCAGGTGAGGGGGCACATAGCCCGAGTGAGCGCCGCGTCTGCTGGAGCGCTGGGAGGTGCGCTGAAGGACAGGCCCATGAACCTGCGAAAGCTCGTCGTCACGGGAACCTGACCCTGTCCACGTCCCTGGGGGAACAGATGAGGGACGAGGGGGGCTGGGTGAGGAGGAGTCAGCTACACGGCAGGACGTGTGAGGGGGAGCCTCCTGGACGAAGGCAGGGCACAGGCGTCATGGTCTGAGGGACGGAAAGAGGACCGAAGTCATCTGCACACAGTGGGAGCGCAGAGGGAAAGGGGCCAGGCCAGCCTGCACCTTGGAGACCCCGTGAAGCAATGGGCGGAGGGGGAGTTGTCCTGAGAGCGAGAGTAACGAGGCAGGGATGCCGCCCCCGTGTGCAAGCTGCGCCCACTAGGATGTTTTTGCTCAATTCACAGAAACTCTGCCACTAGCCAAACCAGGGGAGGCTCAGTCCAGCGGCAAAGGTGTGACCCGCTGTGTGTCTCTCCCACACTGGGTCCTGCTTCCTGGAGGGGTGTCTCCATGACAAGACAGGTGGTGTCCCCTGATGGAGTGATAGGGCTGGATTCCTCCAGCATGGCCCCTGGGCTATGGGCTTTGTGTACGTGGCCACTGAGCTTTCGTGAGAGCTCTTCAGAAGTCTCCAAGTGTAGTTTAAACCATTTTGAATGCCCTCCTGGAAGGGGCCCCGTGGGCTGTGCAGACTGCCTGGCCTCAGGTGGCGGCAGCGGGTCACCCAGATGCCTCATCCTCCTTGCGGCACGGATGCAGTGCAGACACCACCCCCTCGGCTCCGAACCCCCGTGTCCACATGTCCTCTGGGGGCAGGTGGAGTATGACGGGCATCTCCAGCTTTCCAGTTTTCTAATCTGAAATCAGGGCAGGCGCGTGGTGTGTGGGGGTGAAGTGTGCTCCGGGTTCGTGGCGGTCGTGTGGGGGTCTCCTGGGCACCATAAGGTCCTTCTTCCCACTTCCCTCCCACTCAGCTTCCGGCTCCCAGGGCGGCGGAAAGTTCTCGGACTGCACGCCCTGCCTCTCCTACCTACTGGGACCCTGCATCGCTTGTTGGCTCGTGGGGTGTCAATCCCCGCCAGGAGCCAGAGAGCGTGAGTCTGCGTGCAGTGCACAGGGCACCGTGAGGGGGGTGCAGCTCTGGGGCAATTCAAAGAGGGGCCAGGCCTCACCCCCATCTCAATGCTGACCTCCATGACGAAACTGGATCCACTGGGGTCTGTGCAGAGCACCTGTGACTTCACCCTTCCCCCCTCCCCCACTTCATTTCCACTCCTGCCCATCGAGGGTCTCACACACTGGCAGCCCCGACCCACCGGCAGCTCAGCGCACACGACACAGATGGACAGGAACACACAGACACACAGGGAGATGCACACAGACACAAGCAGACACACACGCCACAGAGACACAGGCAGACACACACAGAGACCCCCACCCCGCCTGCTGCCAAGTCTGCTCAGCAGCTTCCTGCACCCAGGACGGGTTTTCTCTCATGACACAGCCTGTCACTCTGCATTTTGCTGTCTGTGCTGATGTCCCAGCTCAGAAGTCCATGCCCTTGGTGCCTCCCTGGGTGTTCATGCTGGTGTGACTGGTGTGGCAGTCCCTGGCTCGATGTCTAACTCTCCCACCCTAACGTGTTTGATTTCAAATGCTAACAAATACAGAATGCGCACACACCTGTGTACATGAGGACACTCAGCACGGAGAGGCTAACTCAGGCAGTGAAACTGATAGGCCATCACCTTTGCAGGCTGACACAGTCACAGGCTGGCTCTCAGGGTGTCCTCGCGTCGAAGCCTGGGTGCTTCCAGAAGGCGTTTCCCAGGGGAGAGCGAGTCCTGGGAGAGTTGCTGGGCCTTCGAGGGCATCCGTGGGTTTCAAGTTCAGGTGCCTTCAGTGCACGCAGCCTGTGATTTCCATCCACTTGCAGCGCCGGCATTCTGACAGCACAGAGGGTGTTCTCCTTCTCAAGGTGCCCGCTGACAGGAGTTGAGGAGCAACTGCAGGGGCCCAGGCCCCTGGTCTGAAAGTCAGGCTCTGAGAGAACTGTGGGCTGTGAGCCCTGCTTTGCTACTTGCCCCTCCCCCCGCATCACAACTTGCAATGTCCTGGGATCTGGAGGAAGAGACCCCGAGAAGAGGAGAGTGTTTGAGCCAAGCCAAGGGAACCACCTGCCCCAGGGAGCCAGAGGGGACAGTGCGGGCTGTGGGCTCCGTCCAGGTTCCGCTGCAGTCTGAACCAGAGTCTGTGGCGCTGTCACTTTCCCGGGAGCTGCTCCCGTTCCCACCTGCGGGCAGAGCCCAGGAAACACAGAAACGGAGCCAGAGACAAGGAGAATGACACTCCCACACCGTCCTTGCTCAGGACCCCAAGACACGTCCCAGAGTGTGAGCTCCTTCGAGAAATTGGTTATAAGAAAACAATTACAAGCACGAACAAAATCAGCTTTCCTCCCTTCCAGGCAAGGATCGGAAGCACAGAAACCTCAGTCTTTAACCTGAGTCAGTGTGTGTTCTGAACAGAGAATGTGTCACTCGCTGTCCCAGCCCAGGGGCAGGAGACAGGATCCTGGTCTCTGCCAACCGCGAGCAGTGTTCAGTCTGCAACAGCATTTAAAACCATCTCGTTCAAAAACCAGTCTAAAAGCTCCAACTCCGAACACACACTCTTTTATCTGAAGATAATCTCACAGAGGTTTGTTTTGTTTTTTTTTTAGTCCGTTCCTGCACAGTGAAAGTCCCTGCACAATGACACCTGCTTCTCGGGTCCCAGCTGGGCTCTCTCATCGTGCCGATGACGTCAATGCTGCCATTTAGCTGTTCTCCGCAGAGGCTCTGTGTCCTCGGGTTTTGGGTCTGTGATGACCTCTCCTCCACTTTCTCCTCGCCCCTGCATCCCACTGAGTTCCCATCTTCTGGGAACTGTCCAAACTTTCGCCCCATTAACAGAAACCTTTGAGCCAGCTACTCACGTTGTCTGCTCTCACGCGCGTGTGCATTAGAGACTGCACCCCGCCATCAGTCCCAAAGGGGGCTGGACTGCAAATGGGCCTTCTCTTCGCCTCCAGGTGAGCCATCTCACAGGCCTCCGGGTTGGGCCCCCTGGGAGCTGCATATTTGCAGACAAGGGTCTGCTAGGAGGGTCCGCTGGGCAAGAGCTACCCCCAAAATATGTGCATTTCAGAAAAATGGGTGTTTACTCAGCTTCTTGGTCACTTACTTCCGTCTGTCTCTTTATCGCTATTTGGAACAGAATGTATCCTATCCTCCCGTGGGGGGCGCGTAATTGTCGCCTCACATTACTTCCTCTGCTGCAGGCTGCTTCCTGATCTCCACACCTCACTTCTGCGCTGGCAGGACTGGGCCCCCCAGGGCGCCGGCACGTGAACTCCCCTCGGCGGCACCAGCACCAGCCTAGGGACTGTGCCTGAGTCTCCAATCTTCCTTTATCGCCAGCTTGCATTTTCTAAGCTTCCGATGTCCATGTGAATTAACTTCTCCCACGTCCCTTACCCTCGAGGAAGAAGCTCCAGCGTGTTGTTCAGCAGCGACTTTGACGGAGCGCACGTGTTCTGGAGGGGGCTCAGACTGTGACGCCCGCCCAGCAAATTGAAATTGCTCTGAATATTTTACCTCCCAGGGAGAGACAGAGCCTTACTTTCAGCTAAAGAGATCTTTTTTCTTTTTGTGCTGTGAGCATTTTGACAAGTAGCTCTGAAGAGTGGTGTGCAAATGAGAATCGAGTCAACAGGACGTGTGAACACTTCCCAGCACTGCGGCCAGCAGTCACCGGGCCTGTCCTTTCATTCTCCCGCCCTGTGCAGTGGGTGACATGGTCATATGCAAATGGGGATCTGAAACACAGCCGGTGACTGGTGACAAGGGTCTTTCTGCAGCCACTAGGCAAATGTGTAATCCTCCTCCTCTTTTCCTCCAGATCACAGCCAGTCCCCATTCCGGCCTCCATGCCCAGGCAGCGCCCTGGCCTGGCACCTGGCCTCTGCCCTGGGAACTCCCCTCGTTTCTCTCCATCATCCCCAGGGCACAGGACGGCAGTCGTGCACGCGCACACTGAGGGCGCTGAGAGCTTTGCACGGCTGCTCTGTAGAACAAGAGGACACCAAACGTGCACCCCAGGCACCCAGCGGGTCTGATAACAACTCACGAACTTCCCAGCAGACTTCTGTGGAAGGGCCGCGAGCTCAGGGTGGGGGCACCTTTGGGGGTAAGCAGGTCGCCAGCACCAGCGGGCACCGTGTGGGGGGAGGTCTGCAGCCCCCAGGAAAGGAGACTGACAGGGTGTGAGGCAGTAAACAGAAAAGGGCTCCCGCAGACTCCAGGCTCCAGGGAAGGGAATACGCAAGGGGTCGGCAGGACTCAGGGCCCGTCACAAAGCTACCAAGTCTGTCAATTTTTAAAATACCTCGAACTTCACGCTCGTGACTGCTACACGTGGGATGGTGCCCCCCAAAGATCAGGTTGTTGCTCCGAGTCCTGCTCCTGGGCAGGGGCTGTGTGTGATGGGGCCTCTGCAGGCCCCACCAAGATAAGATGAGGCACTCGTGGGCCCTAACGCAGCTAACAGGTGTCCCTAAGAAGTGCTGCGAGAAGACAGGGACCTGGGGGGTGCCATGGGGGGACAGTACACACCTGGACTGTTGCAGCCCGTGACAAGAAGTGCTGAGGAATGCCACGGATTGCGACGTCAACTCACGGTCGTTGGAGCCAATTCCTTGCCAGGAGGTAGCCCTCATGGGGGCGTGATGGGGAAGGAAACTATCCAACTCAGACACTTCAGGCCCGGGAGCACAACGCGATTGTAGGGCCCCTCCAAGCCCTTCAGTTCAGCCAGGAAACACTACCCTACTGTCCTGAGGCAGACAGAAAGGCCCTCCAGGAACTGAAGGGGACAGGGCTTATATAGACAGAAGTCCCCGCCCCTGGTGCCTGATTGGCCCACCCTCATGCAAATAAGGACTTTCTCCCATTCTGATTGCGCCAAAAGACACTGTCCCGACTGGTCAGAATGGAGCTATTCTGATTGGTGAGTGATGATGCTAACGGTTATATATATAGCTGGGAAGCTCCGATTGGATGGAGGAAGCCCCGGCCCTATTGGCTGGCACAGGATCCCGGGGCTCCTCTCTAAGGGCTCCGCTGGCAGGAACAGTGCAGCGGGCGGCTCGGTGCCAGCTGCTCCCTGATGCGGCTTGTGCGAGGGTTCCCTGCGCAGAAATGGCCGTGAGGCTCTGCTTTCTCACATTGGAGCCCCGCGGGCCACCGGGATCCTTTTTCACCTGGGTCTTCTTTCTCCGCGTGCACAGCGGCAGCTTCAGAAGGTAAGAGGAAGACTTGAAGCAGGTCCTCCTCAGGCGCCAGGGCAGCCGGCAGCTCGGCCGACACGGACCTCGGACCTCGGACCTCGGACCTCGGCCTCCAGAACCGTGAGGATTCCGCTGCCATGGGTGTAAGCCTCCCGGTTTGTGGTGCAGAGTTCGGGTCGCCCGGACACCGTCGGGACGCCAAGAGCAGGTTTAATCCTGTGCTGGAGTGAATCTCGTCGTGAGACCGAGCTTCCTCTTCGGCTTCAAAAATAGTCCAGGACAGAAACGAGTGTCACGCGGTCCCCGCATGTTACGTACGTCAAGGAGAAAGCAAGCCCATTGCTGATGTTGGCATTTGAACTCCCAGGCCTACAGAACTGAAGCGTCTGTTCCCCGTGGCCCGTCCTTCGTTGACGACACTCAGCCACATGCTCACTGGTTCGGGCCAAGGGAAAATTGGAGGGGCTTTTGTGCCCCCGGCTCTCCCCGCCAACGCTGCTGGCCCCTCCTGTGCCCGAGGCTCCAGGGTTCCGCCCACTGCCACAGCCGGACCACTTCCCGCGCTGATTGGACGCCGCTGAATGTCCGGCAGAGCCATGTGCGGCTGCTTTGCTCCTCCCACCCGCTCAGCCACCTTCCCCGCATGGGAATCAGGTCCCCCTCCCACGGCTGACAATCCCGGCTCCGCGTGAAAAGCGCTGGCCGGCCCCTCCACCAGCGTGGTCAGCAGCCTTTCGAGCCTGCTGACCCTTCCGGGTGCGCTCACCCCCCCCTCCCCCACGCCTGCCCTCCTGGAGCCACGCCCCCTGGCTAAGGCAGACTCGCACGTCTGGGTGCCAGTCCTCTTGTTTCCGACGCTGCGGGGCCGGGTGTGGGATAATAGGCCTACGCACACGGTGTCCGGGGCTGGTGCGTCCTCCCCGGTCTCCGGGGGACGCTGATGTCAGCCCAGCTCAGGCCCCAGGACCAGCAATGAAGGCATCCCTGTGCGCCCGCCCTGGGGCTGGGGGAGCGGAACCCGATCTCTTTGTCAGAGGGCCAGGGACTGTCCGAGCTGGCGACCGGTGTGAGCGTCCCCATCACTCCCTCTTCTATGGCTGAGTTTCTCTTGGCCTTTCCCCACCCCTGTTCTGTAACCCAATACCAGCAACACAGAAAGTTAGCCTTTCTGCTTGTTTTTCACCTAAAATGCTCTGGGAAGCTCTCTAAACATTGGAATTTGAAAAGAAAAAACAAAACAAAACAAAACCCTGTGTTTTGCAGTGCCCTACGGCCCCACCTGGAGGAGCTGCCTCCTGATCTGACAGCTTTAACCCAGTCCCTGCTGGGGCCCTGTGAGCGGTGACCTGCACTCGGGCATCGGGCGGGCCCTTTGCCCGCACTGCTCCTGCGTGTTTACGGAAGGTTTTACTGCCGTCTTTAAGAGATGGCAAGACGGGCCAGAGAAGTGACACAGAAGACACAGGCTGTGAGACTGGCCTCTTGCAGGAGGAGGGCCTAACCTGGGGGAGAGGGTACACACACAGTCCTGCCCATCGGCCCGCCACGGGATGGGCAGGGCAGTGCGAGTGAAGGAAGACCTAATGGACAGAGGGACGGACACAGCACTGACCACCACGCAGGAGGGGGCGCCGGTCCCCTCCCCACTGTCTGCAGCAAACTCCACACGGTGCTGGTCACCAGCCCACACTTCGTTAGCAGGAGGGCTGTTTTCCTCTCTTCGTTTGTTACATTTGTCAGCTTGGAATGGTTGTAATTTGTGATTCTATTTTCTAGACTAAATAATTTTTCTCATTTGTCCTTCACTCTGTGCCCCTATTTCCTATTCTTTTTGTTAAAGAGCACCTCCCCACAAGTTGCCTCAGTTTTCAGGCCCTCAGATCCTGGAGCGGCTGGTGGAGGTGGGTGGGATGCAGTGGAGGGCCCCAGGCCCGGGCAGCCACCGGGGCAAATAAAAGGGGCGGAGGGAAGGGGTCGTGGCCACCACTCGACCCCATGGAAAGTTTTATGAAGGGAGAAAAATCTTGAGCAGCTGCTCAGAGTCTGGAATTTCGGGGAGTGGTGGAGATGTCAAAGAGGAATTTCAGGGAGCGCTGCTTGCGTTTCCGCCGGGAGTGTGTGTGTTGGCAGCAGGAGGAGGGGTGGGGAGTAGAAAAGGACAGACACGCAGCACGCGAGTAGTTTTTAAACTGTTTTCCCAGCGGCTGGGCTTTGTTACTTGAATGCCACTTCAAACCACGACTGAGCTGCATAGGGGTCGGCATGGTTTTCAGGTCTCTCTGTTCTTTCCTTTGCTGGACTCCCTCAAGCTGTTGGCTGCCTGTCCTTGCCACTGTGTGGTCCCCACGGAGTAGCATCGTGTGATTCCCCTCTCCCTGTGCCACTCAGGGCACCCCCATCATGTCCCCAGAGATGAGATCTGTAGGCTGCCTGCCACCCTCCAGCCTCATGAAGGGAGGGAGGGCAGTAAGGGGGGAAGGAAGGAAGGAGAGGGAGGGAGGAAGTCAGTCTGGAGTGCAGGGCTACCTGGGCAGAGGCAGGGCGGTGTTGAATAGGAGTGAGCAGAGTGCTGGGCCCCAGCTCCCTGGCAGCGGACCACCGTGCCCATGGATATGACCTGTGGGCCCCACGCTGCCGGTGCTCAGGAAACCCTCAGGATGGATTACCTCCTTCCCATCCACCGAGGACGCTGCAGTTCCGTGTGACTGCCCCCTGCCGACTGTCCCCCCACGTCTTCTTCTGCCTGGGGATTAGCAGGTGGTTTTCTAGGTCAAACTGCATTTTTGCTCTTACTCTGTTCTGTGTTCAACTTGTCTAGAACCCGAACTCATTACCCATGGTGCAGGTGGGTGATGTTCAATGTCGGTGGACTGACCTTGCCCTCCCCCTCGGTCAGAGACCCGGCTGCAACAAGGGCACAGGCCAGTGGGCGGCTCCAGTGGTCCGGGCGTCCGGGGCTCCAGAGTCCAAGGACTCTGCTGGCCAGCCGGCTGCCCCTCTGTGCCTGGTCCCCGATACTCATCCAGGCTCACGCTGCCCGGCTTCCTGCCTCGCGGGGGTGCAGCCTGGTAACTCCTGCTAATTGCTTGCAGACAGGGGGTTTGAGGACCACAGTAAATTCCGTATTGTGATCTTATATTCAGGCCAAGGCAGCGTCACGCCAGTGAACTCAGTGACCTCCAGAAAGGTGGTATGGTACCGCAGTTTTACGTTCTGTGGTTTCAGTTACCCACGGTCACCCATGGTCTGAGGCTATTACAGGAGAAATTCTAGAATGAAACAACTCATGAGTGTTAAACCGGGCGCTGTTCTGCATGGTGTGCTAAAAGCTCCGGAAGTGCCTCTACGTCCCACCTGGGGCATGAAATGCCGCTTCGTCCGGGGGTTCATGCCGTAGACGTGCCCTGCCTGTCACTCAGCAGCCACCTCTGCGATCACATCCACGGTCAAGGTGTCACAGTGCTTGGGTTCAAGTCACCTTGACCTTACTTAGTAATGGCTCCCAAGCTGTTCACATACCATTTTTCAGTGTATTGTTATAACTGCTCTATTTTATTATTAGTTCCTTTTGTTCCTCTTTCACGGGGCCTAACACGTAAGTTAAACTTTGTCGTGGCTGTGTGTGTGTAAGAAAAACAGTGTGTGTGTGATATATGTGCATGGTTCAGTGCTACCTGCAGTCTCAGGTGCCCACAGGGGTCCTGGGACGTGGCCCTGGGGACAAGGGGGGGACGACTGTCGTCACAGCTCACGGCCATGGAATGCCAACCATGGGCCAGGCTCTGCAGGAAGAAGGCCACAGTGCACGGCCCCGTAGCTCCTCACAGCTCTCTGAGGATGGGCGCCGGCCCACCTGATGGATGAGTGTCCTCAAGGCAGTTTGCATCCCTGGGACGCGGCGGAGCCGGGACCCAGACAGGGTGATCGGCGTCAGAACCCTCACTCTCCCAGCGCCCTGATCTTGCTGACACGGTGAGTTACTCACTTGCCCTGGTGCGTGGACTCTGTGGCGCGCTCCTCATCAGAATGGCGGGGACTCGGCCACCACGGCAGCGGGCCTGCCCATCCCCACAGCTGAGGGTGGCACAGCTGGACAGTGGGCGCGTGACCGTGCCCAACCCTGGCTGCACAGCTCAGTGACTGAACCACCGGTGGGACTCAGGTGCTGCAGGCTCACTGAACTATGGGGGACATCGGTAACACATGGCTCTAAAGTTCTGGGGGACAGTGTTGCGTTGAAATCCAACGTTTTCATTTCAGTTCAGGTTCTGGGCTTTGGGCCCGCCCGGCAGTCCCGCTGCACAGCACGGCCGGTCCTCCCCAACGCCCCTTCCTCGGGCGCAGCCCCCGACCCTGGTCCCGAAACACTGCCTCGTAAAACGTCGTCTCCAGCCCCCCCTGGCCCGCGTCTGCCCCTCGGGTGAGGTCACTCACAGTGGATCACAGCTGGCTGCACATGAAAAGCAGAATGCTCCAGGCCATGTGACCAGCAGGCAGGTGGCTGCAGCGTCCCTGGCTCTGGCCCTGACTTTGAGCCGGGCCAACTGGGAAGCGGCCTTTCCTTGCTGAGGCTCTGAGGGTGCGCGGCCTTGCGCCCCATTGGCCTCTGGGGTCTTTCACACTCGTCGCTGTTAACTTACCTTTCCCGTCCTGCTATTACCCACAGGCACTTGGAACAAACTGCACGCCCTCACATGTTCCTCTTACAATGTGTCCTAACCTGTGGCCAGCAGTTCCTTAGGAGGCAGACCCTTCCTCATTCGTCTTTGCTTCCCTGGGGGATGCCTTGCGAATATTAAACATTACTCATGGGGCGTATTGGAAACACAGGACCAGATAACCACCCCTGAGTCTTCTCTGGCTTTCGCTGACTTAGCTAAGATTTTGAAGGCCGCTTACGTGACTTGCTTTGTGTGTAACCTAAGACAGACCCCCCTTTCCTGCCCCTGGCCCACGAGTGACCCCAGTTGTCCTGTCTGTGAAATGGAAGGGTGGTTTCGATGGCCCTGAGGCCCCTGCCTCTTCTGTGCCTCGAGGTCAGTTTCCTGTCTCAGGGATGAGGTCGTGGAGAGAGCCTGTGGGGCCGCGTGACCAGCGAGCTGCGTGGGGGCCTCGCTGTCCCTGCCAGAGGCCCCAGTCCCGCTGCTACTGGACGAAGCCGCAGCCGTGCGTTTCTCTAGTGGCCACAAAGCCACACCTCCCTTACCGACGTTTCTGTGGGAATTTCAGGCCCAGGCATGCGTGTGAAAAGCCATGCAAAAGCTGAGAAAACGGGTGTAGTTGACCATTTAAATACTCAGAATTGCTATGTTAAATTTTCAGCAAAGTGGTGTTTTGGTGATTTTGTTTTTAAAAGAAACAGTGGGCACGCTTCTGTGCCTGGGGAGCTGACGCTCGGTGGGCGGCTGGGACCGGAGCGCGGCTTTCTGAGCCGAGGCGGGGTTGGGTCGAAAGTACTGTAGGCTGCTGTTCCCTCTGGGTGAGCCTGTCGGGAGCAGGGGACGAAAGTCCTGCTGAGTGCGGTCTGAAAGGGCAGTAGGAGACCGAGGCTCTGTCTGGTCGTCCCAGACACTGCTTGTGGAATGCACTGCTTACATGTGTGCACTCCCTGCAGAAACACCCTGGCCTCCTACCCGCCTGCAGAGAACTTAGGACAATCTTCACGTGACAAATAGGGAAGCTGGGGCCCCACAGGGCTAAGTTGCCCCAAAAGGAGGTCGGTTCTTATTAAGTGCCTACTATTTGTGAGGGTCTGTACTCGACCTCAGTGGGTGTGGGAAACCCCTGAGAACCTGGATGAGGTACGTGAATGGTCAGCAGGCTCCGCTCCGCGGGGGGCTCGGGCCCATGGGCCTCCCTCCTCGGTCATCACTTGAGGCCGTGTCAGTGTCCCGCTGGAGGGCAAGGTGACCTTAGGAATCCATTAGCAGCTTGCTTCTGCACCAATGAAAGGAAAAGAGGAAGAAAAAGTAGGCCTTTTACCCTTTCCCGTCTCCACAGCAGAAGGAAGGAGTGGGGCCCACTGGGCTGGTCTGATGAGGTTCCCTCCCGGGGGGTGGGCAGCGCCTCCGCCCCGAGACCCGCCGAGGAGAGGAGGCGCTGGCTCTGGGAGGAGGGGAACGGTGTGCCGCTGTTTTCAGATACACACGTTCACACAGACGAAATATCTGTGGCAGCCGTCATACCGTTTACGTCATGGCAGGTGACTTCCAAATCCTCAGTTCCCGTCCTTCACACATTCTATAGGAAACGTGATTGCAGTGAGACTTGTTTTTCTAGAAGGACCCAGAGAGTCTGGGCAGCTGCAAGGTCTACACGAGGCCACACCTAACGCCTCTGGAAGTTTTCGGGGGCCGCCAGGGGGCCCTCCCTGGGAGCCACGCCCCTCGGTGACCCTCAGCCAGGGGTCAGGGGCCTCTGCTCCCCGCACAGGGTCTGCTTAGTAAGGGCAACAATGACAAGGAGTCCAGGGCTGGAAAGACCAGGGCACTGTGCCCTGAATGGGGAGACCAGGCCCGCCCCTGCATTTTCTGCCAGGTGACGGGAAACGTGTGAATTTAGTCATTATTTCTGATGTTGTTGGGAACTGAGGAAACCATGCCACGTCCTGGTTTCTCCAGAGATTTATTTAGGTCCTTGTTTGCCCCGAGGTGGCAGTCATTCACACGCACTGCAGACACGCTGAGTGGTGAGATTTATTCAAGTGTTTTGCTTGTATTCCAGTGCAGCTTTGCCGTGAAGAGTGATGAAGAAAAACAGCTTTCACTGGAGGAAGAGGAGTGTTAGGTAAGGGTGGGGGCTGCTGAGAATGTCAAGGGTGGCCTCTGTCCCCCAGGGCACGCCCCCATTCCTGCCCACCCCCCACAGAGGTACTCCGTCTACGGTCGGTCGGCTGAGGGGAGTTTAGTAGGTGAGCCCACGGCTCCAGCAGGGATTTTCGAGCGTTGAGTGTGCTGAGTTTGGCTGCATCGCTCCCCGATTCTTTCTCTTTTCTGAGGGTCCCAGTCCATGGGCGTGATCTGAGAAGTAGGCACAGAGCCCGGCTCCACACAGAGGCCACGGGGGCAGGGTTTTCGTGTCTTGTTCCTATTTTGTGAGATTTCTACCTTAGCGTTTCATTTGTGGGGTGCCGAGGGATGGTACTGCTTTTTAAGTGTCAAATTCCAAAAACTGAAGCTTGTGTTTCAAATGCTCATTGCTGGTGTGTAGGAAAGTGATTGTCTTTCTGTGTATGAACCTCAATCCTGCAACCTTGCTATAATCACCTGTGAGTTCCAGGAGTTGGCTGATTATTTTGGATTTTCTGCATAGATGATCGCGTCGTCTGCAAACAAAGACCTTCTGCCTCATCCTTCCCAGCATGCCTTGGGCTCCGAAGTCTTGCCGAATCGCATTAGCACAGACCCTGGTACGGCACCGAAGAGGATGCCACCTTTTGTTTGTCCGCTCAGCTGCTGATGGACATTTCAGCGGCTTCCAATTTTTGCCCGTCACGAATAAAGCTGCTTTTGCGTCCACACACAGAACCCATGTGGACACGTGCCCTCCTTTCCTGCACAGGAACGCCAAGGCTCAGGGACCCGTGTTGTCCAAGGGGGAGCCCCACTGTGACATGGCCAGGCGCTGTCCCCATCAGGGTTCCAACCAGTGGCTTGTTGCTGGCCTCACCCTCTGGAATCCGGTCTGGCAGTCCCGCCATTGGACTGAAGCGGCAGGTTGGGGGGGGCCTTTGCGTTTTGCAGGATCGTGGATGAGACCGCCTTTGCCTAGTCCTGCCTATTGTCCTGTTTGTCCTTTGTCCCTTTTTCTTCTTGTTCTGCCTTCTTTAGGACTGAGGAGGTTTTCATATTTTCATTTTATGTGACCTGGCAGCTGACCTGTCACCCATTTGGAACAGCTTCCTTCATGGCCCAGGAGTGGTGACTTTCGCTGTCTCCTGGCCCCATTCGGATGCAAGAGATCTTTGCCGGGACCTGGGGTCTCAAGGGACTTCCAGCCCACGTGGCAGCTTATGGTTTCTGCTTCACTGGAGAAGGGCATGGGAGCTGGATGGGGTTGCCTGCCTGGGGGCCCCAGGGGTACAGCTGCCCCTGCCCCAGCCTATGCCATCACCCCGGCCTCGCCTGCCGTTTGGAACCCGTGAAACACTCAGCGGCATTCCTTTATCTAATTCGAGGGCAGGATGCTTTCATCCAGAATCTTCTGAGACTTTCCATTTTGCTTTGTTTTGCAAGGGGCAGATGGTATAAGGTTAGTTACCAGATGGAGAAGAAACCAGAATGAGTCAGTTTACACTTTATTTTTCAATTCCTTATGTAAAAACGGGGCTCAAGCAGAAAAGACAGGCTAAACTTGTGGGAATCGAAATGCGCGCGTGGTCAGGAAACAACGTGTGAACACCGGCTTTCTGCAACACAGCCGTCCGACTCCGAGCTGGCCGGCACCCGCAGTCAGAGAGGCCTCGGAAACGAGATGGCGAAGCACTTGGGGGCCATTCTTGCGGAATCATAAAGAATGAGAGAGAGAGAAGGGATGGACCGAGACCTGGCCTTCACAACAGGTGTGGGGTCATTCAGAAGACTGGCGGGTGAACGTTCTACTCCAGATAATTAAAGACGGTCCAGGGTGCCTAGGGAAGAAGAAACGCACAGCACTCCTTAAAAGGAAAAGCCCAGTCCCAGTCGCCTTGTTTCTCCTCTGTGACATCTTCCGAGGTGGGGAAGCTGCAAGTGTTTTGTCTGGGTCAGTCACTGACCTCCCCTAAGGGCAAGGGGCAGAAAACTTGATTAGAAATAAGACACTCGGGTGACTCCGCAGCCAAAGAATCACACCCGGCGCAGTTAGAGGCCGGTGGAGAGGAAGCGTGGTTGGTTTTGCTCAAAATCACGACCAGTGCGAAGAGTCGTGGGGATAAAGCAATAAAAAAGCCCACGAAGGTGCCTGGGGAAGTTGGGGCAGCGGGATGGGGACACAGCGTGTTCTCTTTCTCCCCATGTGCTCCGGACGGGCTTGTGACAGAAGCAGCCTGGCAGAGGTCTGCCGGTCCCTGTTGGCCCTCAGACCGTCCCTGGGTCCCGAAATCCCACTGCATCCAGGAAGGGGTCACAGCTGTGGGGTGAGCACGGTGCAGATGCAGAGAGAGAATCGGAAACTGCAAAGCTAACTGCAACCTCGACGAACTACTTGGGAAGCCAAGACTAGGCACGCACAGCATCCTTCCTGCATGGAGTCTCTGATCCGACTCCGCAGAGGGCCAACAAGCTCCCCAGAGCCTGGAATCCTCTGTGGGCGACTCGCCTCCACCCAGCCTGCCTCTGAGGAGACCCACGACCTCTCTGGAAAGCCCAGGAACACCAGAGGAGGGTGCAGGCCCACGTGGGCCGCACCGGGGGCTCCTCTGGCTCACGTTGCCACGCAGTGGGGCGTGGCAGAGCCCCCGAGAGCCTGGGAAGCGGGGTGGGCCTCCCCTTCTGCTCCACTGCCCCCCGAGACCTGCAGTTAGAGCTCTCGGCAGGCACGCGCAGAAAAAGGAGGCAGGAAGTTAAAACCGGTCTCTGTACCGCAGTTCCGTCAAGCAACCAACCATATGTGCAGCGAACTTTTTCATTTTTTAAGGTTTTCTGAAATGTTGTCCAAATCTTTGCTGAAAATGCTCACCCAAGTCTTGTTTAAGCTCTTGTTGCTTTACCTAAAACCTACGTAACTGAGCAGAAGCCTCATTTCACATCTCGAACAACGTGTTTCAATGAGGCGCCTCGGGGACTGGCCTGACCTGTCTGTAGCCAGCAGGTAAACAGCCCTCGTGAGAAACCGACGGGTTTCACGCCAGCCCACCGTGGACTCAGGGTGGCCGTGCCACTCACTCAGAAAACCAGGGGGCAGGTGGGGACCCTGCTCTTGGGAAGAGTTCGGGTCCAGTCCACCCAGTGTTGAAACAGCTGAGAAGTGCTCCTCGATGTTGGAAACGGGGCGAGCAGAGGCCGACGGGGAGGGTTGGTGCAGTCGCACAGATCTGTTATCGGGACCGAAGCAGTCGGTCCAGTTCATTCCCATTCCCTCTCCTCACCGACCCTCTTGGCGACCCTGCCTCCCAGCTGTGCGGAGACTCGACTCGCTGCGGAAACTCTAGGAAAAAGCCTGTTCTCTGAACCCCCAACACTCCCTCCCTCATCTCTCCCCCTCACTCCGCCAGCCAGCGCCAGCCCACAAATGGGGTCAGCGTTTCTGGGGGCCACTGCGTGGGCTTCGGCTGCCTCCGGGGCAGGTTCCTCCCCCACGGAACATTCCGACGCCACAGTTTGGCCTGTGGAAGCTCCGAGCCGCGTGTGTGGCCGGGGCTCTGGACAGAGCGAGGTGTCAGCGGCTCTCTCCGCCAGACGGGGCGCTTCCCTTCAGAGCACTGAACTAGCGTTCCCAGGAAACGTCGGCATCCCACTGCACGGTGGCTTCCATTGCACAACGTCGGGCTCCCTTCAAAGAATGTTGAAAAGATTACATTTTAAAATAACCAGCATGGGAAAAAGACTGATTCTGGGACATTTCATGACTTTAAATATTTCCGCAGCGTAAATCAGTCACTGAGCAGTTGCTGAGTGCCTGCTGTAGAACACAATGGGAATCTCGAAAGAAGTCGGATTTACTGCGTCCCCTCCTGCACAGCTCCATGTCTGAAAGCTGCTGCTCCAGGGAGAAGCCGTGTGCGGACACCACAGGTTCCCCAGGCCACGGGGAGGGCGGGGCTGCGGGCCCCCCTGCCCCGCCCCCCGGTAGCTCTCCCCTGTGGCCCGCACCCTGGTGAGTCTCAGCGGACGTCTGGGTCCGCGTGGGTGGCACTGTTCGTGCATTTAACGACAGCCTGAAGATCCCACGGCGAGCGGAGCCACAGCACGTACTCGGGCCCCGTCACATCGGGCCGAACACCCCCTGCAGGCGTCTGGAGCTCATTTGTGCCTCGTGGGGATGTGCTTGACCACAAGACCCGGCAAAGTACGGCCATGGGGGAACAGAGGGCTGGCACCTCTGGGCTGAATGCAGGTTCCAGCCGATGACGATCTGTGGGTCCCTGTGACATGCTGGGTGAAGCCGGAAGGGACATCCTGAGCACAAGACTGCCCCCCCCATTTGGGAGCCTGGGGGAGGTAAGACCCAAGAAGAACCTGTTACATAGCCTTCAGAAAGTGTGGAACCCATGGTCAAAGGGAATGTTACCAACGATGAGGTCATAACGAGGCGGGGGCATTATTTATCAGAAACCACGCATGAGGATTTCACATCCAATCATAAGAACACAATTTCCAGGGACACCCAGCACAGACAGTGGGCCCAGCACCCTCCTGGGACCCCTCCAGAACCAGCCATCTCAGGAACCCCGAGTGAGCGGTGGGTCACTGTGACCTCCCTCTCAGCTGATTTCCACCAGGGATCCGGGGACGGAGGCAAGATGGCAAGGCTGCCTTGCCCCTCCCAGCCATGCGGCCCCATGCCCAGGTGAGCCATGCTCTTGATGCCAGATGCTCATGAACCTGACCGAGGCATCACAGCCCCGCACGGGCTAGGGGCACACTTGGCTGTTTGCCTTTTCCTCCTGGCTCTTCCAGTATACCCCCATCTAGAAGCGATTGTTCGTGACCCGGAAGATGATTCCGCAGCTGGCCAGAGGCCTGTGCTCATTCACACTCAGCTTTTGCGGTGAGCTGTGGCTGGACACCAGCGCTGGTCTTTTCAGAAACGAAAGGCCTGACCTTGCATTCCCCTCCGGTGATTATAACCGATCACGTGACCTGAATTCTGTCACCTGCTGGACGGGGTCTGTCGGGACCTGGTGCTGTGTTTTTCTTGGAGCTCGGAGACCCTCCTTCTGACTTGCAGATTAGAGGGTTAATGGAGATTCTGCATTTCCGGTCTAACCCCCGAGGAGAATGTCTTTATCCTCTGAACTGGGTAGTGCTCAGTTGCTTTTCCAGAGGCAGAGCCCGATGTGTTCAGGATGAATCACAGACTGAGAACCCCCTGATAAGCCCACAGTGGCAGAAGCCCCTGATTCATGTGGCGTGGGACTGTGGAGGTGATGACAAGGCCCACGTGGCCTGAGTTCCGCCCAGTCACAGTCGACTGCCTTCGGGTGTGGTACCTCATCAGTAATCACACCACGGTGACTCCAGTGTCAACTGTGCATGCCACTTACGAAATCAGGAGGATGGCTTTCCAGAAATACATTGTTTAGATGCAAATTGCTTTTTCAAAAACGAAACGACTGGCAGAATAAAAAGCAGCGAGAATGTGCAGGTCTGCAGATAGGCGCCGTCTCGGTGCCTGCAGCCAGCGTTCCTCCCGCCCTATTTCCTTCCCACTGGCTCGGGCACAGAGACCCCTGGAGGTGCGGCTGCTGTGCTCCGGGGAGCAGTCTGTTACACAAAAATAGGCCGCAATGCAGCCGAGACTCCACTGTCTTCAGTCCTTGTTTCGCAAGAACCAATCGAGGAGCCAAGGGTCATCGGAGTCACCGAGTGGCCGGCCGGCCTGTGGCACAGTCCTGCTGGAAGAGCGAGGGGTTGAGGCAAATCCACTCTGCCCCGCACACGTCCCTGTGTTTTCCTCTTCACCTGCATGAGAGGGAAAAGCGCTTCTTTTTAAGGCCCCGGGGGGAGGCGGAGAGCCAGGCAGTGAGCACCTGGGGAGCAGGAGCATGCACAGGTCTGTGTTCAGGATAAAAAGACAGGGACGCAGCGATTTTTCAAAGACGGCGACTTGTTAGATGGTGTATTTGTTGTCATTTGTCTTCGCGGAAACGTGGCTGTAGCTACTAAAGCAATATCTGAAAGAAAACTAAGCAGAGAATGTGGGGCCCCAAGAAAGCCCCCGGCTTGGGACGGGAGAGCCCTGTGTTGTGGGAGTGACGGCGGCTTTGTTATTGCCAAACTCGGGCAGATTGGCGGGTGCCAGGCCGGTCCTTGCAGGCCGCCGGGAAGGAGGGCCTCTGCCTGCTACAGGGCGCATGAGGCGCGGGGGGTTCTGGGAGGGCCGTCGGGGAGGTGTCTGCTGTGCACCCTCCCCCCTTCTCTGTGTGGTGGGGCTCACCCCAGCTCCCGGGGTGCCAGGGGGACCACGGGGGACACCGTTGAAGAAACGCAAAGGTTGTCAGTTTACAGGCCCAGGTCTGCGTTCCCGACCCGCCACAGCTGACCTTGCGTCCCAGGCCCCACCAGGGAGGCTCCGGCTGTCCCCACCCTCGGTCACACCATCGCGTCCCGGTTCCTGCCACAGACTGCTCCCCAGCTGACTGTGGAACCAGGGTCGGCGCCAGCCCCGCTCAGCGTGGTCCCTGGGGGGTGAGAAGGTCAGCTCTTCCCTCCACGCGCCATGCCCCCCACCTGTCCTTCTCTCACCCGGGGACCATGCTGGGCACACCCGTCTCTGGGTGACTCACAGTCTCCGGGACGCCCCCCTTGGGAAGCCAGCCCAGAGTCCTGCCCCCAGGCTTCAGCCTTGAAAGGGGTGGGCAGCATATGCCCCCCCAGCCTTGTTCCCCATCTCTCCTGAGGAAGGACCATGCACCCTGCTGTCTCCCAAGGCTGTGGGTGGGGTCACGACCTCCTCGATCTGACTCTGCTGTTTATATTCACAGTGCTGCCCTCGGGATGCCAAGAAAAACCTCCGCTCTCAACAGAGGGGGATCTTGTAAATCAAAGTGCTTTAGCGCTCCGACTCTTGCCTCCGCCGCACAGGAACAAATGTCTCCTCGTCTGCAGAGGACCTCAGAAGTCAAGAAAATGACTTTTCTCCCGAGGTGAACCTCAGACGCACAAGCAGTGACGTGAGGCAATCCTTGAAAAGAAGGTGCTCCCAGCAGGCCCTAAGCTCTGAACGCTCTGCCCTGGGGACGACGGTGCAGCCAGATGTCCCCTGGCTGAGTGGCTGAGCAACGGTCCCTGGCCGGCGGCCCAAGGACCTGGTGGGTGGACCATGGAAGGTCAGGGGTACCGGGAGGGCAGGCAGTGGGTGTGGGGCGGTCCCCTCCCAAAGGCTCAGGGGTCCTTTGCTAGCTGACTGCTTCTTCAGTGCCAGGGGTATCTGCCAACCGCAGTCCCCTGGGTCCCCGGGTCGGCCAGGGCAGGGGCTCCTCGGCCACGGCCACAGATGCAGCGCAGGAATGCATGTCGGTGCCAAGTGGTTGAGCCGGGGAGGTTGTGTAAACAGAGCCCGAAACCCAAGGAGCAGAGGAGCCGGGGCAAGAGCAGGCTCGGCCGGGGTGGGGAGGCCACGGCCGGGGTGGGGAGGCAGCAGAGGAGGCGGGACGGAGCCCTTCTGACCAGGTCCCCTCCAGCAGCAGTGTGACCGTGCGAGCCAGTGGGGGTGGGGGGACCCAGGCCTTGGGCTTCAGTCTCTGCACTGAGTGGCAGTTCCTGCTGGGGCTGACCAGCTGACCGGGGGGCACAGGTTGGGCCACGACTGGAGGGCATCTGTTGGGGGTCCCTGCCTCGATCATGCATCCCAGTTGTCGGGGTTCGGCCCTGCACACTCTGTCTAGCTCCCTTCCTCCCACGGGGTGGGGCCCTGCGGACAGAGCTCTCCTTGCTTCTGCCCCTTCCCTGCAGACCCCAGGCCTCAGGTGACCCCTCCCCCACCACCCTGATTTGCCCCTTACTCCTGCTGGAAGCCCTGAGGCAGGACGCTGTCCAGAGGCAGTGGGAGCGGCACCCACAGGCCAACACCCAATCAATTTGTGCTGCCGATCAAAATTGTGCTGCCGACTGGAGCTGACAGGTGGTGCCGGTCGGGTGATTTTATTCAGAAGACAGGTCGTTACATTCACATGGCACATGTGCCTTGAGAAGGCGTCTTTCTTTCCTCTGGGACTAAACCTGACTCACTGGTCCACTCGGACCAGACAGCGTGCGCCCTCAGGAGACCTGACAGCAGCGGGGACCCTGTGCCCACAGCCAACAGGAGGCGCCCCAGCCGGCCCCACTGGCTCCCGAAGAGGAGCGGGAATCCTCATCGACCCTCCCCGGGGCCACACCCCCGGCGTGCCCGCCCATCCTCCCCCGGAGGCTGAGCCCCGTGGCTGCACGGCCCCAAGGAAAGGTTCTGCTCAGGACGCCGCAGACCAGACGCTGACCCAGAGCAGAGGCTCCTTTGTCAAACACCGATCGACAGACACAGAGCGATCACCGTGAAAATTCCAGCAGGATTTTTTCTTCATGGAAATTTGTAACACGATCCTAAAGTTGATATGAGGTTGCAAAAGGCCTAGAAAAACCAAAACAACTTTGAAAACACGAGGAATAAAGTGGAAGGACCCTCACTTCCGGAACCCAAAGCTGACCCTGAAGCTGCAGTCGGCGACACAGCATGGCTCTGTCGAGAGGGTAGAGGTGGTGACGGCGGAACGTAACCGAGAACCAAGAGATCAGTAAATCCGTACTTCCATGGTTATCTTTAACGGGAGTGCCAAGGCAATTTGGTAAGACCAGGAGAGCACCTTTTAAACAAGAGCTACTGGCAGCTGGACATGCCTATGGGAAAAGATGGATGGAGACCCCACACCTCACACCGAAATTAACTCACACAGCGTCATAAGTGTGAGAACTGAAACAATGAAGGTTCTAGAAGATGACCCGGGGGAAAACCTTCCAGGTGGCCAGGACTGCCACACTGCAGGGGATGCGAAGGCTCTGAGGGGGCGGACGGGAAAGACCACCGCCCAAGCCCCCCCACCCCCGGCTCCCGGCTGCATCCAGCCGGGGCCTTGTCTGCCTTGTCAGTGAACCCCACCTGGGCACCCAGGTCCCCCTGCCAGCCGCCCAGCCCAGGGCTGCCTCAGAGACCTGTCCAAGGCAGGTGGAGCAGAGCCTGGTGATAGACACTCTTAGGGGATTTTCTACGACTATCGTTGTCTAAGGGGTGATGTGACATGATGGACCCTTGGACGGGAGACGTGCCCCTGAGCATCCCCGCAGGCCGGGAGCTCCGAGGAACAGCGTACCCTGGAGCAGAGCCGAGCCGATGCTACGCTCACTGGATCCCGGGGAAGAAGCCCCTTCCTCTGGCCACAGGCACCGGGCCAGGCAGAGGCTCACGTTCCAACAGCAGGTGCCGTCCCTGGTTAGCTGTGCTGCCATCTGATGTCACTGATGAGTTTACGAAGCTCGGAGGGAGAAGTCACAAAGCTCCAGGACTGGAGAATGGCGGCGAGTCCAGTCATTGCTGGTGGCCTGGCTCTGAACGGTCAGCGCCTCAGTGCGGGTCACAGTGAACCAGTGAGGTCAAGCATCAGTCCTCACAGCAGGGGGGTCTGGGAACCCGCGGGACCTCACCTCTGCTGCCCCTCGCCCTGCCCCTGACGCAGCCTCAGTCCCACCAGCACATGTGCCCTGTCCCGCCAGCTGCTGTGACTTTGGGCCCACAGGACAAGTGTTCCAAGGCACCCCCACTGGCCAAGCAATGTCCTGCCCCGGGAGAATCTCCGCCTCTTTCTGGCGGTTCGGCTGGGGTCACATCGATGCCTGGCTGCTGCCTTGGGGGAGCCCCTCCCAGAGGAGCCGTGTTAGAGCCAGTGGAGCCACTTCTGGTTTCCCCACTGCCCCTGACCAGAGCCAGCAGGACAGAGCAGTGGCCTTCTGGCTTGTTTGTGCCCCACGGATCCTGAAGCAGCCGGCAGGTCCCTGAGTCTCCAGCGAGCTGTTCCATCCACACCTGGCCACTGCACACTGCCTACGGGGTCGGACCCAGGCCTGGAAGCTGCAGGGAAGAGACGCCACATGACCCACCCACGCTCCCCAGCTCTCCATGCATGTTCCATCCATTTTTGGAACCTGGGCAGTTGGGGTAGGTGGGCGACACCACTGTGACACCCCGTGGTGGGGCTGGGCAGGGTCAGTCCATGGTCAGCCTGCGCCTCTAGACTAATGGGCAGAGACGGGGTTCGAGGGCACTCTCATGGATGACCTGTCCCTTTCCAAAGAAATATGTGCATGTCCTCCTCCTGCCTGAAGTCAGAGCGCGTGGTGGAAGGCACGATCTGGGGACAAGTGAGTGTGAGAGAGTCACCGCTGGTCTGTGGCTCCTGGGACGGTGCCCCCAGGGGTCGCCGTCATCACAGGTACCCCACCGCCCCTGCAAAGGGAAACGACCCAAGGAGCTGGGTGTGCTGTGAAAGGTATATGTGCGTGTGTATGTGTACATGCATGTACATGTGCTGCACATGTAGTATGTGCATGTGTGTGTTGTTTTTTATGAAGAACACATAAAATGAGTCTTTTTTTTTCCAGAAAAGTACATGCTCGCGTCTTTGGAGCAGCTGGCGGTCACCTACAGCTACTCACTGCCGACTGGAGGGTCCCAGCCCTGAGCTGAGCCCCTGTCACCTCAGCCTCAAAGGCCCCCATGCCAGCCGGGACTACCCAGAGCTGTCTACACGGCTGCCCCTGCAGAGGGGGCAGAAGGACCATCGGTGACCAGCCTCCCCATCAGTGGCCGCCCTCCCCCCTCGCTGGAGGAAGTGACTCCGCAGGGCGGCGCACTCATTGACGATGGGGCAAGGCCTCGCCGCCGCTCCCTGGGGGGGCTGCGAGTGAGGGCTGCCGCTCCCTGGGGGGGGGGGGAACATCTGGGAGCTGGTTTGTACAGAAAGCCGGGCACTACAGACACGTGAGGCGAGGCCCGGGGCCTGGGGCCACCCACCACACAGGACGTTCCACAACAGAAGGATTGCCTGCCCAGAGCCACCCACGGGCTCTCGGGAAACACACGGGTTTCCACTCAGAAAGGGGCGAGACAGAACAAACAAAAACACCACTGTCTTTTCCTCGCTCCAAGAGGTTCTCCACTAGGCGAGGCCACCGCACCCCCTGGGGTGGGCTGGAGTCTCCTTTCCCTGCTCTCCACCGAGGATCGGCTCCGCCTTCTCTTTGACAGCTGAAGGTGGCAGCCCCCAGGGTCACTGCCCGTGAAGGTCCCCCTGTGATGTGAAGCTGCAGCTTGTCCTCACCCAGGCCCAACCACCCCCACCATGGCTTCGGTCAGTCACTGTGAGGTCAACTAACCCTAGAAAAGCCAGCAAAGCCCTATCTCCCCCCAGACAGGGCGGGGCGGCCCCTCTGCCTTTGTCCTCGGAGGGCAGGGGAAGGGAGGCCAGCTCAGAGTGACAGGAGGCGGCAGGAGCAGAGAGCAGGTGGAAGCAACCCTCTCTGGGGAAGAAGAGGAATTGCTGACTTTGGACGACACGGGACCTGGCTTTGCAAATGCGGGGGCACCTGGCGTCCCCAAGGAGAGGGTCCTCGGTTCTCCTCCGTGCCCTCGTCTGCTGGGCTGAGCGGCAGGGGGTGTCCTGGAGAGCAGCGAGTGTGGGTTCAGCAGGAGCACCTGTGGGAAGCCTGCAGTTTGGGTACCTCTCGGCCTCGTTTCACGCATTCTGGGCTAGGAGCCCCGCAAGCCTACCGGCGTACCGCAGAGTAGACACTGTGATTTTGTTTGTTCAGAAAAAGCTAGCCGCCGTCCCCGAGCTGAAGGCATATTTCTGTGCTTTTCCCGAGGGCCCTGAAGGAGCCCTGGTCGTTCAGCCGTCCATCCAGTGGGCCGACAGTTACTCCCTGAGCTGGTGCTGCGTGCCGGGTTCTCTGTCAGATGCAGGGGACACAGCACAGACGACCCAGGCTCCGGGCCTGCCNCGTACCGCAGAGTAGACACTGTGATTTTGTTTGTTCGGAAAAAGCTAGCCGCCGTCCCCGAGCTGAAGGCATATTTCTGTGCTTTTCCCGAGGGCCCTGAAGGAGCCCTGGTCGTTCAGCCGTCCATCCAGTGGGCCGACAGTTACTCCCTGAGCTGGTGCTGCGTGCCGGGCTCTCTGTCAGACGCAGGGGACACAGCACAGACGACCCAGGCTCCGGGCCTGCCTCCCCACCCCCCAGCCCACCATGCCTGACTCAGAGGATGGGACAGGCAGCCACAGGACAGAGTGTGACCCTCAGGGCCCCCATGGTCCCAACAGCGGGACCAGACTCTGAACAGACAGGGCTCTGCTCAAGGCTTGCTCAGCAGGAAAGGGCAGAAACGCCATTTCTATAAACTCGAAGACTGTGGTGGAAACTCGGAGCTCCTAAAAAGCTGTTCTACTTCAATGTCCAAGTTAGACGGGTCAGAAGCAGACATACGGCCCAGCTGCAGACGGGGGTCGGCCCCACTCACCTCAGGATGAAGGCACTCGAATGCTGCCCGCCCCCCTCAGAGTCTACCCTCCAGATCTGCCACAGGGGTGACCCCCGGCCCCTGCTTCTGGCCGGGCCCTGGGCGGACCCTCCGTGTTGCCTCACGTAACCCGGAAAAGAACTGGTGCGGCTGTCATTTTTTACCGCATTCCGAGTGGTGGGAACTGGAGCGAGGCGAACCCCAGGGACGAGGCAGCGCACCATGTGAGCTGGGCTGCCTGCTCCGCATTCTGGAAACGAGGCCTATGTGCGAGGCCCACCCACCGAGGGAGCCCTCTGCGTCTGAAGTCTGTGCAAGGGGCACCCGGAGCCCAGGGGGGAAGAGTGAACTCTGGGCTGCTGCTCTTGCTTCCGTGGACACTCGTGGTCTGCCAACACCAGAGACCACCTGGGGATCTGGGAGGGCACTCTTCAGACGCCATGATCGCCTGGAGCTCTCGTGGGATGTGACCCGAGCTGCATGGGTCCCGAGTGGCTGAGAGTCCCCACAGGCGTGGCAATGCTGTGGGGGCTGCTGCCCGACTCCAGGGAGCAGGGACAGCGGGACACAGCTGGCCACCTGCCTCGGGGCCTATTCTGGCGACAGGAAGCTTCAGCAGGAGCAGGTGGGGCATCGAGCTGGTCCACTCGGACCGAGTGCAGGGCTGGGTGGGAGCTGGGCTCTGATGCTAGAAGCCACAGAGCAGGGGCAGGGGCGCCAGGGGAGCCCTGAAGGGGCACAGGGTCCCTCTCAGGTCAAGCCCTGGACCTCGAGTGGGTTGAGCTGTAAGAGCTGTCAGTCATGCGCCCTCTGCTCGTTGGCCGAAGTCCAGTGAAACTCACATGTATTTCCTTTTTCTGATTACAAAACTTCCTAAAACTCACAGGCGAGGCTCCTGAAGGCACCCACCGAGGGTGAATACCTCCTCACAGCAATCACAGGACCAGGAGGGGACCCCAGAAAAACAGGGGTGCACAGCTCTCCCTCCTGGCCCCGCCCGGCTCTGCCGCCTCTCCTCCATCCTGGCGGGTGGGCAGTAGCCCTGGGTGGCCGCCGCCAGGAGTCCTTGCCTGGGTGGCCCACCTCCTCCCCTGTGCCCAGTGTGCTAGCTCGGGTGTTGAGCTCAGGCCAGCCCGAGGGGCCATCAGCTGGTGACATCTTGCTCGGAGCCGGGTGACCATGAGCACAGCACTGAGCGTCTCTGAGCCTCAGTGACCCCGAAAGGGAAAGAACAGTGTTTCACGCCTCGTGAGGCTCCCGAGAATCTGAACCCCCGGAACTGGGAGGAAGCCGTGTCCTCGATGCAAGAGGCACTTTTAGGGCCTCAGGGACCCTGGGGATGACAAGGACAGCCCAGCTGCGCTCTGGGCACGCATGGAGGGGGTCACGAAGTGCCACATGGACCCCTCATGTCTTCAGGGCGTCCTTGGTGGAACCAGATAAGGGAATTGGCCCGTCCTCACCGAAGGGCTCAACACCACGCTGCTGGGGGGTGGGGGATGGGGTCTCAGAAGACTCCTCTCACTTGGAAAAGAGAAGAAACTTAAAGGATTTCACGTGTGTCTGCCCCGTAAGAGAACTTAGTTGGAGAAAAAATCAGGTTTAACTTCTGGGCCCGCAGGGGACTGGCGTGCACTTTCGACATCGTCCACCCCACACTGACCGACGAGGAACGAAAAGCCGCTGTTGACTCAGACACACAGTTGAGTGAGTTGCCGCAGGGCATTGCTTCAGGCTAAACGTCTGCCCAGTGCGGCAGATTTACACCTGGGGTGCCTGACTCCAGCAGGGCATGCACACGCCCACCCAGTTTTTGCAGGGCTCGGAGGTTGCCTTGCCATCTCCAAGGGCTGTGACGATGGGCAGCGTTTGTGTCTTTGTCTGCGGGACCCTGAGTCCACAGTGCTTTCAGGTGGTAAAAGCAGAGACAGGCGAGCCAACCCCAGTTCCCATCCGATTCATTCTGGGAAAACCTGCCCCTCCTTCTGGGTGGTTGGCTTTACAAGGAGGATTTCATTAACACGCTGGGGGAAGGCGCAGCTGCCTGCTGGAAACAGGGCCAAGGGGCCCCGCCCTTCCCAGCACGGGGGCGGGGGACAGGCAGTAAAATATGCAGGAAATATTCTGAGAGCCTCACCCTATCTTCTCCCTTGAGGCCAGGCCCCAAGCGCTAGGAAGAAAGAGAGGAGCGGCGTGTAGAGCGGAGATGGAATCTGAGGCCCAGAGCAGTGCCCCTGGGACCAAGAAGTCTCTGTGGGTAATTAGTCCCACCGCCGGGGGTCCTGGGCCCAGGTTTCCGAGGCCTGGCCCTCTCCTGCCCTCCCAGGGCCTCCTCACACCGACCAACCAGAACCAGGTGGGATTACCCAGTTGATGGAGCTGGGGGCGAGGCTCCTTCAGCCTCTCGCTGGGTGGGAGGGGTCTGGCAGAAACGGGCTTTGTTCTATTTACAAAAAGCATCAGAAAAAAATCAGCCATTGAGACCGCCTGAAACACAGCCTTCCCCAGAGCCACCCCCTCCTGGGACTTGCTCAAACCCCGACAGGGACGTGGCCACTGTGGGAGACCCGGCTCCCCACAGCAGAGAGGGGACGGCGTCTCGGGTGGCCTGTGTGCCCTGCGCCTGTGGGTAAGGCTCAGGAGCGTGTCCTGAGCCCTGGGACCAGGAGGAGAGTGGAACATGCCAAACACTGGGTCTCGCTGACCGGCGGCGGGACGACGTCTCAGAGACCCCTCATGCAGACCTCGCCCATGAGGAGTCCCGATGGGTCGCAGCGCCTGCGTTTCCAAATCCTGCTTTCACATTCAGCTGCTTTCCTCCGGGGTTAGGCTTCCACAGTCCAGTGGGCAAAGGGGTCGGAGCTACTACTTACAGTTACGTTTACCGTGAGGCCTATGTCCTGCCATTGAAAAGAAATCGTGGGATGTTCTTTGTCCTACAGAGGCCTCGGCCCTCGGTGATCACGCAGTGACGGAGAGTAAACACAGAGGGACTAACAAAGTCAGCCTTTGCTCTCAACAGAAAGTCTCTCTTGCCAAAGTACTCAGATGATTCCAGAAAACAAGCTTCTGGAGCTCAGTATGGGCCTGGGGTGGGGGGGGGGACCTTCCTTGTCTAGGACCCTCACCGGCACTGAGCCGCACTCTGCTGTGACTCTCCCACACGGCAGCGGCAAGCCAAGCCTTTCAGCCAGACTCGTTAGGCATGTTCGCTCACTCACCAAGCACCGCGCCGCTCACTGGGATGTTAAACAGTGTGTTTACTGCAGGGGCTAGCTATACATCCATGCCTCAGTCCATCCATCCACCCACCCACCCACCCACCCATCCATCCTTCCATCCATCCATCCATCCTTCCTTCCATCCACCCACCATCCATCCTTCATCCATCCAGCCTTCCATTCATACATCTACCCATCCTTTCCCTTGTTCCAATAAAATAAACTTAAAGCACCCTGCTATATTGCTAAAATTATTTAGACACTTGGAAGCAGAGAAAGGGAATGGAATAGGAAATGAAATGGGCAAGGAAGAAGAAAATGGAGGAAGGAATAAAGAGAAGCAGAGAGAAAATGAAAGACGAATGCATTTACTCTGATTGGTTTTATCAGAACTATTCCATGAGGTTGCACGGCAGTGAAGACAACGAGGAAAGATCAGGTTGTCCGAAAGACAACTCCTCGTGGAGGAGGAGTAAACCTAATGCTTCCTGCAAACGGCCCAGCAGGTAACCAGCCCGAGTCAGGAAGGGTGAGCACTGACACCGGTCCACGGAGACGGCCGGTGCTCGGGGGGGCCCCCACCTGTGTGTGGGGGTGCCGTTTGCCTACCTGGGATGGACGCCCCTCACCCCTGAGTTGTTATGGCACCCCGAGTTCCTCAGGGGAATCACCCCCATCCACGTGGTTTACGAGGGTCCAGCAGAGTCCTCCCGGATGTGGGCGTGGGCGCGGAGCCCCGGCCTGTGCCCAACAGACACACTGTGCCCCTGGGCACGGCCTGCGCTCGGAAACGGCCATGGGGCCCAACCAGATCCGACCAGGTTCTCACACATTTCATAAACCCAAGGTGACATTAAAGGAAGTCTGTGGTTTGTGGGATGACCTCAAGAGAGGCGTAAGAAAAGCGCTATAGCACGACATCTTCCCTCCCTCCCTCCCTCCCTCCCTCCCTGTCTTTCTGTCTTTCTCCAGCCAGAAGAGGGACCTTCAAAGGCAAGTGGAAATTGGTGTGGCTTCTGAGTCTGCCTTTGGGTCATGTCTGGGTCATTGTCACTCTACCCTCTAGTACCTACATAGCCGCCTTTCCACAGACTTAGGAACGCGTGAATGAACGAATGTGTGAATGAACGAATGCGTGAATGAACGAATGCGCCTAGAGAGGAGCCGACCAGAAACCCCAGCAAACGTCACGCAGGGCCCTGGGCATGACAGTGTGGTTTGAACCAGCCCACGATCGCCTGGCTTCAGACCCCGAGACCAAACGCACAGGCTCTACCCCAGAAGGCCGGGATGCGCGCACCACAGGGTATGACAGCTGGATGAAGGAGGGACAAGGTCACGGTGAACGGTGGCTGGCGTCAAATGCTTGTTTCCACCTCAGCTGTTTGAACCGCAGAACAAAGCAGTGTTGAATGTTTGGTGGGTGCAGCATTTTCCCCAAGTAAATTGAATCCTCAATTCAGATTGTGATGGGTGAGTAACACTGAGGAAGAAATACCAGAGTCGCCTAAAATCTCGGGACCCTGAGGCCAGGTGCGACGGGGCGCTGAGTGACTGCGCATTGAGAGAGCTGCCGTTGCCTGTGGGCTGGCCGCCAGGGGCCGGACTGGCAGAGCTTGTGGGGAGGCGCTGGGAGCAAAGGCAGGACGGGAATAAACCCACGGGGAAGACGGACGCACCCCAACTCGAGGGTGAGCTCGGCGCTGACTCACGCCCTCTCCTGGTACCAGCCCCGAGCAAGGGCACCTCCCCGTCCTTGGAAGGGTCTCTGCAATGGGGATTAATCTAACCCACGGGGGGGGGGGGAGGTGTTCTTTCAACGTGATTTAATTTCCAAACATCATCTGCAATGATGTTTAATTCCTGAAAACAGATGCTTAAGAAGTTCCGGAGGCTTTGTATTGCTTTGTGCTGTTCCTGCCCAGCCTGGGACTGTGGCTGCTTTAGGAGAGGTGGCTGTGAGTGGCAGGGTTACACAGGGGACCCCAAGGGGGATGGCCTGGAGACCAAGCATGATGAAACCTGGGGTCCAATGCTGTTCTGTGTCAGTTTGCAGGGTGCAGCATAGAGGCTGGACCATCACATACTTCACGAAGTGTCCCCGGTGACTCCAGGCCCGCCTTGCTCCACACACTGTCACTGCAGTGCCACCGCCTCTGTCCCCTATGCTGCTTTTATGTCCCCAGGACTGTTCTGTGATGTAGGCCTCGTACCTCCCAGGCCCCTCACCTTTTCCACCTGGCCCCCCACACCCCCTCCACCAGTGACCATCAGTCTGTTCTCTGTGCAAGACTGTTTTTGTTTCTGTTTGGTTTGTTTGTTTTGCTATTTACTTTCCACACGAGTGAAATTGTATGGTGTTTGTCTTTCTCTGTCTGGCTTATTTCACTGGGCACAGC
Organism: Sturnira hondurensis; assembly: GCF_014824575.4. Taxonomy (NCBI): domain Eukaryota; kingdom Metazoa; phylum Chordata; class Mammalia; order Chiroptera; family Phyllostomidae; genus Sturnira; species Sturnira hondurensis. The sequence goes on along the minus strand of NW_028072798.1, from coordinate 10,756,334 downwards.
ACCCTCTAGGTCTGTCCCTGTCATCACATATGTAGGTTTCATTGCTTTGCATGGCTGAGGGACTGCCTGTGGGGAGCGTACCAGAGTTGTCCATCAGGCCACCTCCGCACCTCAGCCACAGTAAACGCCGCTGCAGGGAACACGGGGGTGCCGACCTCTTCAGATCAGTGTCTTGGGTTTCTGTGAATGAACACCCAGCAGTAAAATCGCTGGGTCAGAAGGAAGTTCCATTTTTAATTTTTTTGAGGAATGTGCAGTCTGGTTTCCAGAGTGGCTGCCTGCACTGAGTAGCTGCAACCTGCTAGGCGTTTTCCCAGACATTGATTCTTTGCATCCTCAGAATAACCTGGCAAAGTGGGCTGTACATTTGTGTTTCTATTAGTTAGTCATTCACCAGATGATGCGATTAGAAGGGAGCCGGCCAAAGCCCCTAAGCCCCAGGCCCCAGTTCCCAGTCCTTCTGGAAGGCAGCCGTGGGCAGAAAACATTCGATGGCCTTTCCTCCCAGACATAGTTTACGTACAAGCACATCAGTGACAAAAGAAGATTGCAGATTCCTCCACAGTGCTGTTTAGTTTTTATTTTGCTCTTAACAACACACCCTCCACTCGCACATCACAGCACCCGGGACTTCGGTGTTAACCTGTGCCAGGTGGCGAGGACCCCGCTCACTTCAGTGGCTGCACAGAATTCCACCGCCACCTCCTTAACCAGCCCCTCCTCGGGGACACTTGATTGCTGCCCCCTTTGCTGGTCCTAGCTGCACTCAGTGGATCAGGCCCTTCCGGGGCCATCAAGGGGCCCCACCCCACACGGAGCCCGGTCCTTCTGCTGAGTCCTCCGCAGCAGCACTGCCGGGCTACACGTGGACACCAGTGTGGGGCCCAGGGGGTTCTTCTCGGGCCAGACGTTAGAGGGATTCCCCAAAATGTAAAAGCTGCCCTTTGTTTGTTTGTTTTTACTTTTAACAGATTTTGAAACAAGAATACGTTATTTATATTATCAATAAACATTATGTTATAGTAGATGCCTTTAAATTTCTCACTTTAATTTTAAATATGGTAAATACCAGTAGCTTTGGGGATCTTCAGGAACTTTGAACAAGTCAGGTGGCCCTAAAACCAGAATGTTTAAGAACTGCTGCCCCGGCTGGTATAGCTCAGTGGATTGAGTGCGGGCCTACGAACTAGGGGATTGCGGTTCAATTCCCAGTCGGGGTACATGCCTGGGTTGCAGGCCAGTTCCCAGTGGGAGATACTTGAGAGGCAACCACACATTGATATTTCTCTCCCTCTCTCTTTCCCTTCCCCTCTGAAGAGAAACCGCTGCCATGACCTCCTGTTTCAGCCGCGAGGCTGGTGGGTAAACACCTGTGTTCTCAGATTCCATCGGTGTTGCCGACTTCCCTCCACATCAGCCGCACCCTGTCCATCCCTGCCGGCCACGGGTCAGGCCGTCTGTGCGCCCCCAGCCTCGCCAGTGGCCAGGATGGAGCTTTTCGTCTTTGCTGACAGTGGGAAATACCACCTCGCTGTATGTAGTTCAATTTCACATCCACTCCGTGGAGTTGAGAACCCAGGATACGCTCTTTTCAATGGACTCTCTGTTCCTGTTCCTTGCCGTTTATCACCGGATTGCCTGCGGTTTGCTGAGTTTAAAAGCTCTCCATCTGCAGAGGCCACAGTCGCGTGTCTGCGAACCGGGCGCTGTCCCTCCCTGCTGCTGGGCTGCTCCAGGACGCTGTGTGCTGTCCCCGCCTGTGCCACAGCCGGCCAGGGAAGAGCCCCGCCCTCTGATATACGGGTGGGACTGGCCGCCTTGCTCAGGCCTGGGTGAGTCCCTGAGAAGGGGGGTGTGAAGGCTGAGATGTGAGTAAAACGTTCCCACTTCGGGAAGGAGACTGAGGTTGCTAGAGCAACCGTGAGGCTCTCTGGGGTGCACCTGACAACCCCCAAAGGTCACAGCAGCGCAGGCAGAGGGGCTGGGGTGGCACTGTGGGTTCATCAGCAACCGGCCTGCGAGAATGGTGAGGTGCACACTGTTCGCAAAGCATCAAGGGGCAGCCTGAGAGCCCTAAGTGACACAGGCACGGGCAGGAGCCAGAAGGCGACACCCCCGCCCAAGGCCACCATGGGGACACAGGCTCGGTGTAGTCTTCCCACCACCCCCCGCCTAAAAGAGGTGGATCCGTGGCGTTGAATATGCTGCTGAACACCGTGCGGCCCGACGTGTGTGCACCTCATTTCAATCGGGGGCCACGTTGAGCATTGCTGACCGACAGTAAAGAGACGAACAGCTGCCTGTGACAGGGCTGGGTGACGCGGGTGTCCCCTAACAGGGCCTGGGCCTGTGCTGGCGGGCGGCCCACTGGCCTTCCCGGGTCCCTCGGAGCTGTGCCTGCACTTTCCTTCTTCACATCTTACCTCCCTGGCCTAAGGACGGGTCTTCCCACCGGTTCCAGTTGCCGCCAGCCTGACAGGGGTACGTGGCCCTGCTGTGCTGGTGAAGCTTGAGTAACCAGGACTCAGCTCCTCGAGTGTCCCCAGTCCCTGCACCTTCTGCCCCCGGCACCCTGGGTCCCTTGAGGGCTGGAACGAAGGCAGTTGTCTCCTGGGAGCTTTTCTTGCTCCTTCGAAGGTCCTGAAGGGACAGCATCACACAGCACACAAGGCCGTCAGCAGCCAGAGAACCCCCAGGGCCCTCCCACAGGCGCCCATGCAGGAGGCCCACGCAGGAGGCCCACTGCCCGCCTGGCCCTGCCCCAGCCGGTGTGCGGAAAGCCTGACCGTGGACATGGCGTGCCCGCGTGAGGCTTCCAAAACCCAGACGCTGCCTCAGAGACTCCTGAAAAGAGCCAACCATTCAGAGTTCTTGTATGTTCCTCCTGGTTTCTCATGCACAGAGAAGTCGGGGACACGTGTGTACAGCTGGGAGGGACTTGTGGTGCATGTACAACACTGAGTGGTGAGGACTCATCTCGTGGCTGTGCCATTGCCCGCATTACACCCTTTCCTGTGGCTCAGAGTTGCGGTGATTGCTCTCGCCAATCTCGTCCCAGGTCCAGCGGGAGGTGGCCCCCCATGTGGGAACCCGTGCTGACCAATAATTATTCAGTGGGCTCCTGACTGTTCTCTTGGTTGTTCACCTTTTATTCCAGAAGCGTTTCGTGAGCACCCATGTCCACCTTGCAGACGGCCTAGAAGATTGAGTGGGGCCCCAGACTCTGTGTTTTCTGATGGGAAACAGTTACTCATCTCCTGGACTCTATGGGTAACTGGCTTGGATGACAGTAGGTAGCTGTCTGTCGTCTGGTTTCATAGGATGACTGGTGTGTGTGTGACCAGTTATGTTTAATATTACGGGTTGGATTGTGTCCCCGGAAGAGATATGTCGAAGCCCTGACCCTGGTGCCTGTAACAAGGTGCCAGGAAACGAGGTCTCAGCGATGTCCCAGAGCTACGATGAGATCATTAGAGGGAGCCCTAGTCCACACGACCCGCGTCCTTGTAAGAAAAGGACCCTGGAAACGGACTGCAGGAAGACAGCCGCGTGACGACAGGAAGAGACTGGAGTGACACAGCTACAGGCTGGGGGACAGGCGCATGAAGGACAGTGGCCACCACTAGGAGCCAGGAGAAGCTGCCCTGGCCTCCGAGGAGCGTGGACCCGCCCACCCCTGTTCCAGACGCCCAGTCTCCAGGGGCTGAGGTCACGTCTCGGGTTTGAACCTGGTTGTGTTACGTTCATTTCTCGGACAATGTTCACATTTTTGGAGGATTCTGCCTCTTTGCCAGCTTTAACGATTTCATCGGAATCATTTAATAGAGCCCATCACCCTGGAGCACTCGGCGTGGGAAAGGGGGCCCGGGTGGTTCTGGAAGGGCCCATGGGGCTGCCACTGCCTTCCTGGGCTTGGTGGGCCACAGCCCCTTCCCCATCTTCTGCGGACAAGCCACAGCGCCTTGTCCAGCAGCCTTCCTACTCAGCATTTCTGACCCCCCTGCCTTCTGCCAAACCCCCACAGGACCGTGTTCTCCTCCGATGTCCCGTTGCCTAGGAGATGAAGCCCTGACATTGGCTGTGTCCTTCCCGCCAGGTGGAGGGAGGGGCCCCTCTCCAGGATGAGGATTTCTCGGGAGGGAGCGAGCAGGCAGCTCACTGGGATTTTTCCCATACCACACCACAAAGGATGGCTGGCGGGGACAAAAGTGCACTGTGAGCAAGCCACCGGGCTTTGTCCTGGAGGCCCGCTGTGCAGAGGCCTGGGCGGCGCGCATCATTCTGGCCGGTTGAGCCCACTGTGCTGCCGCACACAGAGGGCGGCCCTGGGGGGACTCGGGCCGTCAGCAGTGCCCAGCGGGGCCTCGTGTTTACACACTGCAGGCGAGCGCTTCTCGGTGGTCAAGAAGGGCGGGTGGGCGGGCGGGCTTTCCTCCCTGAGCACAGCGCTGTCAACGCAAGGGGACAGCTTTCAATTCAAGGACATCCGCCTCCTGAAATGGTCCTGAGTGAGCGGATCAGAGGGCAGCCGGGATGCCTGGCACCCCCAGGGGTTCCTTGTGTGGCTCACATCATGTCCCCACGTCGGGTCCTTACTGAGCTTTGCCCCTCTTTGGCCACACAGACATTTCCACCAGGAGACTGGTCCTGGTCCACTCTCCGCCCCGGCTCGCTTCCTGCAGCCGGCCCCTGCACGTGGTCCAGTGCGGTGGGTGCTTGTCCAGCTGCCAGCAGGCCCGAGGGCAGTGCCCAAGTTCGCTGCTTTTCACTCAAAGTCCCTGGCTTCCCAATTTTACAAGGTCCGGGTTTCTAGTCCAGTCATGAAGCGGCTCCATGGTCAGTCCTGACCTTGGATTCAGCAAAGCCAGACCGCAGAGAAGAGTGCTCGCAGTGTCTCTGAGCCACCGGGGTCTCGGGAAGTGAAAAGCCAAGGGAACATCGGGCCTGGGCCTCCCTGGGGCCTGGGCAATGTGAGCAGCATGGCTGGCCGTCGTCCCTCCTGCCTCAGCGTGTCCTGAGCTTCATGCAGCCTCCCAGCAACTGCTGAGGCTGTGAGCATGTGCTGGCGGGACGGGGCACGCGGAAACCAGGCGGGGGGCGTGCAAACCTCCAACCAGAATGCTCGCCCTGGACGGAACTCATGTCCCCGTGGCCTGGCCCTGCCATCGGGGGGGCTCAGGAGGAGGAAAGAGGGCAGCTGGGGCCAGGGCTGGCCACCGCTCACGGTGCCCAGCTCGCTCCCTGGGCACTACCTGCCTTGTTCGTTCACCCAGCACCTGCCCCTCCCCCTCCCTGGGGAGCTGTTCAAGCTCGGAGGGGCAGGCGCTTGGGCCCGGGACTCTGGGGGAGGAGGAGGGGAGCAGGGCAGACCCTGGGGGGGGCACTTTATCTTTTGTTGCGTTTAATTTTTACTCATGCACACACTGCTTCTCTCTTAGGCCATTTTAAAATATTTTAATTGATTTTTGGTTTTTAGTTTGACGTTCTCTAGATAGAGAATGTGAACATAGAAATACGATTCTATCAAAGTGGCTTTGGCCAGGGAAGCCCAAGGTCTCGGGCCCTGACATTGTGACGTGGACACGTGTTACGTGGGAGGTCTGTTTGGGAACCGGCCGAGGGTGCGGGCGTGGGCTCCAGGTGGGGACAGGCGGCCTGGGCTCGCTGCTCTCAGACGTCCCTGGCTCTTCGCTCCGGGCCTGGGGTGGGAAGCTGACCAGCGACGAAGAAAACATCAATCTCCGAGGTGGGAAGGCTGACCACACGTGAGGTCAGCCACGCCTTTCACGTGATCCGAATGGCCAAAGGCCGCGAGCAGAGACGCAGTTTCTGTGGGTCCTAAGTGCTCTTTTCCCGCCTGGGACACTGCAACGCTTCCACTGGACGCCGCAGCAATGTGTGCTGATTTACCATGACGCCAACTGCGTGTGGCCACGGGACCGCTGACGGGTGCCCAGGCCCCACAGTGTCCCAGGAGCACCAGTGACGGGGCGTCCAGGCAAAGCCGGCATCTGGGTCTGTGGGTGCAGGAAGGCAGACCACCGTCCTGGCCTGGTGAGAGGGGCCTCACTGCTTGAGCCGAGGAGGGGATGCCTCACCTCTTCTCCTGCCACTGGCCCCCCGGGCCTCAGGCCCCAGCTCTTGGACCGAACCCTGCTGGCTGTCCTGGTCTCCAGCCTGTGCTGCAACCTCCAGGCCCCCCGGAACACCAGCTCTCCTATGTCCATGCCTCCGGCTGGGCAGCTTCTCCGGAGGCCCTGACGACGTGCTCACCCCGCTGGGCCTGTGTGGGGCCAGCACCTTTTGGCCAAGACACCCTGAGGGCACTGTGGGTCACTGCTGCTCCGCTAAAAACAGACGGCAATGGGAGTTGTCACCAACGGGTCCCTTGTGTGAGGGGAGGGGGAGCACTTTGTGAAGTACCTGGTGCTTCCCGAACACGACGCGCACCAAAGCTCCCGAGGAGCCCCGCCCACAGAGCCCCAAGGCCCCAGGTGTGCCGACTCGGGGTGCTGGGCAGGGCCAGAGAGACCTGGGGGGGCACGGGGGAAGCTCGGCAGCCCAGCCTCTGTCTGCTTCGAGGCCCTTCCTGTGCTGGGGATGGAGGCGTTGGAACTACACTGCGCTTCCAGGATCCGTGTGTGTGTGCATGGTGGTGTGTTCACGCACGACAAGTGTGTGCATGTGACGTATAGAAGTTTATGTAAGTCTTTAAAAGGCTTTGATTTTAGAGAGAGGGAAGGGGAGGGGGTAAGACAAGGAGAGAAACATGGATGAGAGAGAGAAGCATCGATCGGTTACCTCTCTTACACACCCCGGCCAGGGACCTGACCCTCACTCAACCCAGGCATGTGCCTGACCGGGAGTTGAACCGGCGACTCTCTGCCTTGCAGGATGGTGCCCAGCCCACTGAGCCACACCACCAGGGCAGTTTGTGTAAGTTTCTCCGACACAGAGGGGATGAGGCACACAACACACAGTAACGGTAAAGGACTGAGCACTCTCCGTCCTGACTTTCTCGCAGCGAGTAGAGGCTCCCAGGGTGTGCTCACCGACTCCAACGCAACGGGAGCTGGCCTGCAGTGTCCGCCTGGCATGCAGCGTATGCCTGGCATGCAGCGTCCACCTGTGCCTGCGGTGTAAATCCTGCCACCGTGGCCAGGGCCGGGCCGGGCGTGGGGCTGGGCGGAGGGGCCTGTCCTCACCCAGCCCAGCTGCCTGTGGTAGACCCAGTGTGAGCGACTTTTGAAGCAGGGGAAGTGTCGAGCGTAGTAACACTGCCAGGGAGTGGGGCATCCTGAGTGTTTCTTACGGTTTAGAACAGAATTTGTTTAATTGGGAGTTTACGCAATTTAAATTTAACAATGGCTATGTTAAGCAATGGGCTTGTCAAAAATCCTGAAACTCTAATGAATCACCTCTTTCGCTGCTGTTTCTGAAACGAGGTGGGGTGAACAGAGGGAGGGACGACGGCACAGAGGTGCGGCGCACCGGGGGATGTCGCGCCGAGTCCCCAGCAACGCCTGAGAGAAAGATCCTGGCAAATCAAAAGGGGGATGGTTTTGAGTTTTTCCCGGAAGGAGTGACTCTGCTTCTGCTGAGAGAAGCCTGCAGCTGCCACCTGTGCCCAGAGGCGCGTGCGCACCCCTGACGGACACGCCGGGCACCTGTAAGGCTGCCGGGAGCTGGACCATAAGCCGCTCTGGTTCGCGATGGTCGTCTTTGCCACCAGAGCGCCCCGATGCCACACATGTCAGAAAACGCGTTCTAAGCCGCATCTTCCTGGTCACTCCAGTCCCGGGCAGAGGGCTGTCACGGCCTGTCGAGTGGAACTGGCTGCCGACGGGGCCGGTGGGACAGGAGCAGGGACAGGGACACACTGTGTCCTCTTCCCACTGACGTCCTCTGCTCTGACATGGGCAACCGGTGCCAGCGCACCCGCAGCGCTGAGACCCCCGTGCAGCTCGAGGTCAGGGTGTCTCCCCACCTGCCCCATGGGCGGCTTGTGGTGGCCCGCGGGAAGGGTGGGGCGAGCGATGACGCTGCACACCTCCCACCCTAGCCCTGCATGTGCCCTCTGCCCTCGTCTCCAAGACCCTGTACCCTACGTCTCTGGACTTCTTGCCTTGGCTGAGGAGGAAGAGGATTTAAAAAGAAAGTCCCCAATGCCCCTGAGGTCCCTGGGGCAGGCAGGCAGAAGAGGTGACCAGCTGCGGGCCCTAGGGAGACCAAATTCTCCGTTCGGGTGCTGAGAGTCCGCCCCGGCCCTTCAGCCAGCACAGGCCTCTACGGCCAGGGCTCCGGGGACACTGGGCCATCCCTGCTGTTTCACCACACCTGCCACCTGTCACATCACTTCCTCAGATGGTCAGCTAATCAACACCCCCATGGACTGTGTCCTGGCCTTCCTCCCTCAAGCTGGGGCGTGTTCACGGGGCCCTGTGTGCACCAGGATCTCATGTGAACTGTCTCTTTCAGTCCCTACCACACAGGGACATAGGGCTAGTGTCCTGTGTATGTGGGGCGTTAGGGTCAGGGTGTGCGTGACCAGCCCGAGGTCCCTCCCTGCGTGAGGGGACACAGAGCCAAACGGGGCCCTGAGCCCTGTCACACCCCTGAGGTCCTGAGCGGTTCCTCCCATTTCCTGTGTGTTTGGTGTGTAACCTAAGTTCAGGTCCCCACTTTTTTCCCCCCTAGACTCTGTGGTACTTGCTGTTTAGGGCTTTCCAAGCCCCCAGTCAACCACCGGGACGACTGGGCACCGTCATGGGGGTCGGGGAGCTGCCTCTCACCCCAAGTCCCCTCCTCGCCCTGCTTACGAGCCTGGGGGTGACCATGGGCATCACTTGGCTTGGCAATGAGGCCCCACACAGCGGCTCTGGCTCACGCCGCCGGTGTCACGTTGGCACCGGGTGAGGCCTTTGAGGAGGAGAGGACGGGTCGTGTCCAGGGTTGTGTCACATTATTGGTGACACCAGAGCCCCTGGGGGGGGGCAGGGGGTGCACTAAGCAAAGGGAAGCCTGTTTAGTTGAAAGAGAGAAAGGGGCAGAGTGCAGGGCGCACTGTCTGTGGGCGAGGGCGTGGGGGCGGATTTCGCCAGCTTCCCTCTCAGTTGGAAACGGCCTCCTCTGACGTGCTTCTGGGCCTGGTGAGGCTGCGTCCTCGTTACTTCTGCCTATGGGACGGACCACGGATGAGAGCAACTCTGGCCCCAGATTTATTCCACCGGGAGAGGACAAGGATGGCAGCGAGCGCAACAGGGCTCAGGGCGGCGCCTGCCTGCCGCACCACTCAGAGCCAGGGGTCTGCGCCTGTGCCCCTCCCCACCACTGCCCCTCCCCACCACTGCGCCTCCCAAGGTCCTGAGCCAGGGCCAGGAGGTCACCGACCAGCCTGGGCCCCGGAGGGCAGCGGCTCCACCTCAGCTGCAGCCACAGCACCCGTCAGGTCCCGGCGGACGGGGCAGGGCCGCACCCACCTCCCCGTTCAGTCGATGCCATGAACGTTTGTCAAGGGCCAGTTGGTGCAAAGCCCTGGGCAGGTACCTCATCACTTTAGTCCATCTCCTCGGGGGTCGTACACACGGATGTCCCTGGGAGGCCACGCGGTGGCCTGTTCCTTCTAACTGTCACACAGGCACGGATCCAAATGTCCTGTGCCCCACAGTAAGCTGCCAGGAAGGGGGATCCAGCTGGGTCGTGACTGGCTTGACATCTTACACAAGAAAAAGAAGACAGGGAAGGCTCCCGTTTGTCTGCCTCCGCATGTGGACCCGGTGGAAGCCCAGCCGCACACTGACCTTGGCTCTGTCCCTGTTCCCCAGACACCCAGTCCTCCCCAGACCCTGCGGCCCCACCTCCCACAGCTGCGCCCCCTGTGCCCACAGAGGTGAGGAGGCTGGAGGGGCTCTGGCACCCCAGGCACAGGAGGACTCGGGGGTCACAACCCACTAACAGCCATCCCAGCCCAACACCCAGGAGATCCAGGAATGTGGGTTTACCCAGCTGTATCCACACGTCTAAAGTAGGAAGGGAAGCCACTCCCATCCCAAGGGACTTGTCCTGTCTCGGGCCACGTGTCCTTGCCCACTGTGACAGTCTTCTCACAGGTCACCCATGTGCCTACGGGCCTGGACCTGCTGGGCCGGCCTCGCCTCCCTCCTGGTGTGGCCGCAGAGGGCACTGTGCACATGGGTGCTGAGTGGCCCCGGGACACTGGGCCTGGGGGCGGGGCCAGAGTTCACACTCATGCAGCCCAATGACAGCAGCCAGGGCCACCCCAGGGCCACAGCCACTGCCACCCCCACCACGAGGCAGCATCACATGGAAGAGACACGGGGGACCAGCGTGGGTGTGCCAGCTTCCCGGCAACGCGCAGAGCAGCGCCCGCTCGGCGGTGGGAACAAAAGTGCAAGGGCCATTCATCTCTCCCCAGAGCCTGCCACCCCCACCCCCAGGAAACCTAGGCTATTAGGGGCCGAGGGAGCACTGGGCAGGGGCTTCTGAGCGGTGTTCTGAGGGGGCATTGACAGAGCAGCGAGGAGGCGACAAGGTGCCGCCAGAGTGGCCGCTCTGTGGTCAGGTTTCACCCACCTCAGCCCAGCCACGTGCTCCCCACGGTCACTTCCCTCGGCCACCACTTCCCGTCTGCAGAGAGGCAATGCGGTGGGATTGTGCGAAGACCACGGAGGGAAGGCCCTGTCCCGACAGCCACTGTCTGTCCTGGCCACACTTCAGTGGGCTTTTGCTGGCAAACCCCCGCCTGGAGGCTTGGAACCTCGTTCCCGACCAGCAACTTGGACCTCAGAGTCTCCCAGGGTCCTGAAGTGCTGAGGGGAGATAGCAGCCCGCCCGGCACGGTTCAGGGTCGACTGCCGAGGGTGCTTCCCAGGTCCACGCGGTGGGGGACAGTGATGACAACTTGTAGCCCAGTGGGGGCCTGGCCTGGATCATGCTGTCCTGTCTGCCACCAGCTGTGACCCCAGGGAAATGGCAGGTGAGAGAGGAGTCACACAAATAGCCTGGTCTCCACATTAACATCGTAAGTAAATATCGCTGGCATGGTGGGTGAGACGCAGGGGTGGGGCCTCCCCCGCCACCACAGGGGGCTCCAAACGCCCCTTGCCTCCCTGAACTTGGAAACAAATGGTGCAGATCAGGAACAAACCTGCAGAGCCGGACGTGGGCGGGGAGCCCCCACCACCTGTCTGCCTCTGAGGTGCGGAGGCAGCCATGGGGTCCCATCTGGCCGGTGAGGAATGTTAACAGGTTTTAAAAGCATCCAGGTGGCTGCGTTTGGCCCCAGTGATGCCCAAGTTAGAGGAACTTCTGACCATCGCCAGAACTAGCAGGAGAACAGAACGAACACCAGCCGCAACTTCCTGTGGCCCTGGGGCTCCTGGGCTTCCGGGCTGGGGACGGCCTCCCACCGGGGCACAGGCTCAGCCGGCCCTCTGAGAGGGGCGGGTCTCTCAGCCACATGCAGGATGAGCCGGTCTGACCCCTTTCCCAGGTGGGGGTCCATCCTGGGAATGGTATGGGCATGACAGCTGTCACCACGTGGATGTGTCTCTGAAGGGACAGTGCACGGGGTGCTGGCCAGGCCTGTGCAGCCCAGCGCGGCCACCAAGAGATTCAGCTGAACACTTTCTGCCCTCTTTCTTTCTTCTTGTTTTTTGTTTGTTTGTTTGCCTTTGTAAGATAGAGGGAGTAGTTAAGTTTCAGAGAACTGAGGGTTCCCCTGACCAGGTCCCCTTGCTTTATGTTCTGCCCCAGGTCCCCCCATCGATGTTACACATGAAGGCCCAGCCCACATCCCTGAGCTCTGCCTCACCGAGGCACACACGTCTGGGGCCCTGAATTCAGAACGACCCAAGTGACTCCCTCACAGCGCCCTGTCTGACGCCTGGAGCAGAACACATCAGATCTCTCTGCATAGAGAGACAGGAGAGGAGAGATGGAGAGATGGATGGATGGAGAGATGGAGAGATGGATGGATGGATGGAGAGACTTCAGGTGACAGATAAGTGACTGATGGATAGATGGATGCACAGACAGATGGCAGATGATACGTAGGGAGGGAGGGAGACTGGTGAGAGCGCCAGTCCCTGGTCATGCCACTAAATCTCTCTCTCCAAACAGCGATAGCAGACAGACAGACAGACGGACAGGTGCGAATACAGCCCATGCAGCTGTGCACCGGACCAGACAGCGCACACGGCGGAGTGTTTATCTCTGCACACGCACTTCATGAAGGAAACCTATTTGGGGCACGACGCCGGTTTTAGTAAAACTCCCAGAAGCCTCTGCCAAAGGTCCTGTACAAACGAGCCACGGGCCAAAGCAGGAAACCTCTTCTCAGATCTCCTTCCCTCTGTTTTTCTGCAAGTTCTGTGATCACGCCGAGTATCGGGCATATTGATCATCTTCAAAACAAAGTGTGATGACAAAAACGTATCGTTCTCCGGGGCACTTAGCAGAAACGAATGCCTTCAGGCTGAGAAAGTTTTCCTGTTGTGGAAGTTGTTCCCAGCTCCTTACACACCTATTCTATTCCATCCATCCATCTGTCCCTCACTCAATCAGCCTCGAACTCACTGAGCCGCTGTTTCGTGCCAGGAACTCTTTCAGGGACAGTAACGAAAGCTCCTGCCTTTACCGGGGGCTCACATTGGATAAACACTTGTTTTGAACAAAGCAATTTGCAAAGCATTTTTACATTCACTGTTTTAGGAGCACCTCAGCACCAAGCTGGGAGGGGCCTGGTTCATGGGTCAGCACTGGCCACCATAATGCTAGGAGACAAGCCAGCCCTAAACTGGGCAGTTACCTGGATTTCACTCTGTGGGTCTCAGGGTCGACCGTGGCTCAGCGGACCTGCCCCAGCCGGCTGGCGTGGCTTGGCACCGTGGCTCCCGGCTATGGGCTGAATTCTAGTTCACCCCACACGGTCTCCTGGGATCCTCTGACGGTCAGCGGCTGATGGCATGGTCCTCCCATGGTGGAGCATCGTGTCAGCCAAGAAGGTGCGACGAACACACAGGGGCCACCACAGCCTCCTCCCAGAGCTTCCCATGGGCACTGCCACGCCATGAGGCAGAGGGCAGGAACACAGTCCTGTTACAGGCAGCGAAAGGACGGGATTAATCACCCAGCCACCTTGCCTGGACACCTAGTGACACCCCGGGGTCACCGAGGGGAGACTGAGTCTCCAAGAGCTGACTGGTTTGTTCCAGCTCCTGTGCCCCCCATGCTGGCACCAGGCCCCAGGCCTCCGTGCATCGGTGACCACACTGCTCACTGTGTCCCCTGGGTGCCTGCCATCCACAGCTAATAGGTCACCTAAACCACAGAGTTGCCCCGGCGCTTTGGTCTGGAAGGACTGTCCCAGGCTTAGGCCAACAGGGCTTATCTCCTCCGGTCTGTGGGCACTTGGGCCTCTGGGGACTCAGGTAATTGCAGGAGGTGACTGAGACACAGGCTGAGGGTAGACATATGGATCTGTGGTAAACCACAGCCCTACCGTCCCCATGGCACGAGGCAGTGGAAACGAGAGCCCAGATGGTTCAATACCCTCCTTGTTCAAGGGCCCGCAGGGGACTGTGGGGACTGTGAGGCTGACTCCACCGCCAGCTGTGCAGGCAAACCTCTGCCTGCGGGAGTCCTTCCAAAGAGGACCAGGTCCGAGGTCAGGAGGCACGAACTCGGAGAGGCAGCGGCCTCCAGGGAGTTACAGGTGTGTGCCTCCCACAGGCACTTTGCCAGGCTGGGTGGCCAGGCCCACGGGGAGAGAGTGTCTCCACTGGGCAGGGTCCTACCTCCACCCACAGCGCCTTCACCGGCCTCTCCCAGCTCTGGGTGGACCAAGTGCAGGGACTAGCGGTCCAGCCAGCTCCCCGCAGTCTCTCTAGCCGAGCTTCCCCTCCCCGTGCCTCTGGGCTGAACGGTTCACACCGGTCCAGGCCATTTTCCCTTGTAGCACCCCCCTAAGGAGCAGCCTTCCCCAGTGCGGTCCAGTGGAAATGCATTCCCGCTGATGAGGAAGATCCGACCCATTCACGCTCCGGGCAAATCCTCATCCTCGGACTGGAAGCCAAACATGGGGCTTTAAAAACGTAAACCAGCCCCCAATGCCACCCAGGATCAGATTCCGGGCAGGCAGTGAGTGGGTCGCAGGCAGCGCAGGGGGGCGTGGCTTCCTGGGGCCCCGCCCACACGCGCTGCGGACTGTTCTCTGAGCTCCAGTTTCTCCGCCTCTTTTTCTGAACTGCCTCCCCCTGATTTCAGAACACATGCTGATTGCTTGCAATAATTAGCATCTTATGCTTTTGAGTTGTTTTTTTAAAACTAGACAAGCTTTACTTATTCACATTTCAACTCAGCTGTCACATGTGCATTTCGCCTGCGGCCCAGCACTGGCCTGCTCGTGGTCCGAAGGGGTCGCGTTCCAGGCTCCCCTGTTGTCCTGGGGCTAAGCCAACGATTCTGCTCGGTGCTGGGAGACTGGCAGTGGTCTGCGTGAACAGGGTTACGGGGCGTAGGTGGAGTGGAGAGGACACTTCATGAGCGCCCCTTTTCTGGCCAAAGCCACTCTGCCCTCTGGGAGGACCACAGACGTTATCGAGGGTCGGGCCTATGGATGGGGCGAGACCGTAGTCAGAGCACAAGGACTCCCGGAACCCGCCCTCAGGCGGCGAGGGTGGGGGCGGGGCTGGAGACCTCACCCGGGGTTTGTCTAACCGATCACGTCTTTCTGACGGTCGGTCGTGGCAGGTGTTTCAAGACTGGAGTCCGGGCTCCAGTATGATGGCTCAGGCCCATTTCCTACGGTAAAGCACAAGGTACGGCACAGGTGTGGGCTGTGTAAGCTTTGACGCTGTAACATAATTAGGAAGCGTAAACACTGAGAAAATGACTCGGCCTCCACTCCCAAGAAACCGAACGAATTCTTCCCGAAGAACTGCGCGTCCTGCGCAACCCTGCCCAGGCGCTCTCCGAGTGCTTCCTCTATCCTGAGCCCCTCCTTGTTTCACCAAAACCAGCTTTAATAAATGTACTTTCAAAATAAAAAATAAAGTAAAAAGTCCCAGCTGGTGTGGCTTAGTGGATTGAGAGCCAGCCTGCGAACCGAAAGATCCCTGGTTCGATTCCCAGTCAGGGCACATGTCAGGGTTGCAGGCCAGGTCCCCAGTGAAGGGCTGCGTGGGAGTCAACCACACATTGACATTTCTCTCCCTTTCTCCCTCCCTCCCCCTCTCCCCCAAAAATAAATAAATGAAACTTTTTAAAAAACTGAGTCCTGTGAAACAAAGATTTCCAAATACCTAAAACTTACCAATTACTTGAAGATTTGCCACAGTATAAGATGTTCCTTTCCCTTGGGTATGCATATATTACTTACACATTCATAAGTCTTCATTTTGCATTAAAGTCAGCAATGGTAGGATGGACAGTGAAGACCAGATCCGGAAGGCACGGGCCGGGCAGGCATGCCCCCGTGTTTTCCTTCGGTCCGAGATCTCAGGGGTAGATCCTTTAACTAGAAGAAGATGAAACTCATTAAGATATGTTTGCTGTGAATGATTCCCTTAGTATCGCTCAAAATTAAGGTTGTGATTCACCTCAAATAGCCACGCAAAGGGGACACAACGACTGACAAGTCTGAAGCGACTACAGAAAACTTACGTTTGCCCTAAAAACCTTCCCCGAGACGGTGGTTGAACGGGCCTTTTCTTTCAGTCTGCGGCTTTGACGTTCCCGTCTAGCGTGAAGAGCTGACACATCAGCACTCTCCTCCGTGGGCTCCAATCACACCCCTGTTTAAGAAAACGAAAATCTGAATTACCGACACTTCAAAGTGCTTCCCTTTTATGGAAAAACGAGGGACCGATGCGCAGTCTGACTGGTTTACCCTGGACGGTTTTACACACACACAAATCCCCTCTCACCGTGAGAGAGCTGCCGATGACTTTTGCTGCAAATGCCAAATAATGCACTGTTTGCATTTTTATAGATGACCAATTTTCTTGATTTCGTTATTATGTGTAGTTGTATATTTTTAATATATTTTTGTTTATGTGCCAATAATATTAGAGTGAGAATACGTTAAGTGTTTAGATATAGTAGAATGATAACATGTAAGGTGTCTATCATTTACATCTTACTCAGCGTTTTTAATAACTTAAGGAGCAAGATGAAACTATTCCACCACATTTTGTGACATCCACTGCAACTCCTGGGAGAAACTCAGCAAGTCGGTCCCCCGGGGGGCGTTTATGATCAGGCCGCTTGGCCTGCAATTGAGGGGCGTCCTCACTAGGGGCGCTGTGGTGCAAGCAGCCCTTCCCCCAGGTGTTCCCATCCAGCTTTGCAGTTTCAGTAAGAATGTATCTCCAGGATCTGAACTTAGTTCTTCTGACACTGCCAAATTTAAAACAACGACAGCATTTACAATGAAAACACTTTTCTGCTTGTTCTTCTAAGCAGGGGCCCCAACAGACTCCCAACTTAGCCATGAGATTGCTTCTGAATTGCTTACTGGGGCCTGGTCTGGCTTCCCAGAACACAGGTGACACACCCCTTGAAGAGACTGGGGCACCTTTTCTGTGGCAATACAAGGGGTTTCTGTGCAGGAAGCTGGCACGTGGAGGCGGGACTGCCCACTGACCTCTCTGAGGGAGCAGCTCCGGGGGGCAGAGGCTCGGGGACTGAGGACACTGCCCCGTGTCCCTACCAGGTGTGAGGGACCCTCAGCCAAACCCCACTTCCAATGAGGTCGCCCTATGCTTGTTGCAAATGGAAAGAAGAGACCCAGACGGTTCACTCATTGGGTGACCAAAGGGGCACAAATGTCACCGCAAGCCATCAACAGCTGGCGTGGAGGGGACCCACTGCCTGGAAATGCTTTGTCCTTCCTGTGAGCCTCTCCTTCAGCCCCAGGAGTAGGAGGCGCGTGGACAGCTCTGAGAGGCCACAGTGCCCGGTGACCTTTTCTACCAGGGGACGGTGGCCCGGGTGCCCTGCAGGGCAGTTCCCTGGCTGTGCCCCTCGGGCGAAGTCACTTCGCTCCCAGTCTTACAGCAGGGACGCTCTGCAGACGACCAGGGGCAGTGCACAGAAGAAGGCACCTACATTTGGTTTTTACAGCCTCGGTTTTCTTTTCTCTGCCTAAGAATTTGCCAGCCGATGTTTTCTGAAGCCCGAGGGACAGTTCTGTTCAGGCCTTTGAGGAGACAAAGCCACGTATACTTTTGCTGTTGCCCGTGTTTCAGGAAGACCCTCAGCCTGAAGGATGAAGGAAAGGCACTGTGCTCCCCAACCGCACAAAGCCAGCGGCCCCCACGTCAACCCAGCCCCGTGGCACCTACTGGGAAGGGCCTGGCAGCCTCCACCTGCCACGTCCCCTACCCCCACAAAGATACCCTATTGAAACACAAAGACTCACCCCTTCACGCCTGGTCTGGCATTTTCCAGGTGACACATACCCACCAATCTCCGCCATGCCTGTAGTGTGACGCAGGTGACAGCAAGCAGGAAGTCCTTCCAAATTTCTGAGCTTAAACGTGGCCTCACTGCACCCTGGGCCACAGGGGACCCTGAGGCCCACACCTCCCTTCCTGCCCCTGCAGCATCTTCGTCCCTCCCCGCGGTCCGCTGCCTCTCCTCCTTTCCCTTCTCCCTGGGTGATGCTAATCACAGCGCCGGTCAGCCGGTGTGACATCGCCCCCTAGGGGACTGTCTTCTCAGTTGTCACAATGACAACCAGGAGCAGGCTGCTGACCTCTCGGAAACGGAGGGGATGCTGCTGCAGGTGCCAGCCCACCTCCGGCTGCCGAGCAGAGGCTGACCCTGGTCACCGTGAGCGCTGGCCCTAGGGCACCCTCCACGCACACTGAGTTTACTGGGGAGGCAGGACCCCCTGCCTGGAAGGCAGATTGCACTTGGCTTTGAAATTTGTACTAATTTGCGTTATTGGAAAATAACACCGTTATTCGGTGTTGTTGGAAACTAACACCGAAAAGCAGGGGATGAAACACCTGACTCACGATCGAAAGCGGTGTGGTGTTAAAATACCATAAACCGAGCCGCTTTAACAGGAGCCGGAGCTGGCACAGAGACACCCCTGCGCGTCCGGTCCTCCAAACTCTGGAAGTGAAAGCAGCAGAAGAGCCTCGGTGCAGAGCTGAGGGACCTCGTGTCCCGGACGGCTGTCTGCAAAGGTGATGAGAGCGGAGGCCATGACAGTGGGCAGATGACTGCTGCACCGAACACTGAAGACACTGCTCAGAGTTGGCGTCGCTGCGTCCTGGCACTGTAGAAACGCCTTCCTGCTGCGGACGGAACTGTGCCCCTCCCTGACTCCTAAACGCGCTGTCTCCTCACCCGAACCCTGTTCAGGCTTCCTTACGAGCTGGGGTGCGGCCTGGGTTGGCTCAGGTGTTTGGGGAGCTGTACTTGGGGACACTGGGCATGTCTCCCCTCACCTCACGTCCTCTGAAGACCCTGGAGGCCCGTGGAAGCCGGTTCCTGGGGCCTCCTGTTGGGCCACCAGTATGTCACCTGCCACCTCCTCCCCCTGCCTGGCTCAGCGGAAGGCCAGGACCACCCGGGGGCGGGGGGGGGGCGTCCATTGCTGTGAGGGCAGCTGGTGCCTCCAGGGGCTCTGAGGGGCTCCTGTCGGTCTGTCCATTTGATTAACAAAGTGTGGTTCTCTTCCCACCCTTTTACCTTCTAGAGGATTCTCAAAGTCATCCCAAGAATGCAGACCAGTCTCCAGAGCTGGCACCCCAGACGAGGGCTTTCCCGAGAGCCGGGGCCGCTGGCCCGCCCCGGGGTGCCTGAGCTGCTCTGGGCACCGTCTGCCGGGGCTGGGCTCTGAGACCCGCCGGCTCCAGGCGGACACACGGGAGGGAGGCGGACAGGCTGCTGCCACGAGCGCCGCAGGCGGGCCTAGCTCAGCGGGCGATGAGAGCAGCATAGCCGTGGGGCGGGATGATGGGAGGAGAGAGGGACCTCATGTGGCCGGGCGGGGGGGGGGGGGGGGCAGCACAGACCAGAGTGAGCCCACGTGAAGGTGCTGGGAGACTGCTTCGGCGAGGTCGGGGTCGCCGGCCCCGGGCCCAGGGGAGTCTGGACTGCCCCGTAGTGGGGAGCCGCCCGGCACCTCCTGGTGGGGAGAGGCGACCGAGCTCTGTCCTTCGCCCGCTTGTCACGGGTCCAGCTCAAAGCCCTCCGTGCCCCCCCAAGATGCATGGGGTTGGCGCCCCGGGCCCCTCCAGCAGTCAGCGGGGTGTGGGACTGAGGAGCCCAGGGCCCGAGCGCTTGGCCGCTGGGAGGCGGGAGTTTCTGGACACACGTGCTCAGGCTGTGCCCGTTGGACCCTCGTGCGGAAAACCTGAGTCAGCAGGTCCGGCTCCCCAGAGTCACGCAAACCGGGCGGACCAGCTGGTCTCCCTCCGCGACACCTCCTCCCAGCAGAGCCCGACTCGCTGCGCTCCCCAGGCGCACACCCCGCCTTCGCCTTGGCCTTTGCCCGCCCCAGCTGAGCAAACACTGCGCTGGCTCCTCCAGACTCTGCGCTCTGGCTGAGACGGGCGTCAGCCGGGACAAATGCCACAGGGAAACGCGGACAGTTCAACGGCCACGCAGTTTACAGCCACCTGGTAAATCAAAATCCTGTGTCCCCTAGCCAAGGACGCTTCAGAGCAAATAAACGGTTCACATTCCCCTCTCCAACTAGCAGGTACGTCGTTTAAAATTACCCTGCTCCGAGAGAGAACGAAATCGCCACGCCCTTTGCGCCAGCCACATCCAAGGGCGGATGAAGTCAGGGGAAGAGATCTCCCGCTGGCGCATGCGCATAGAGCTGGGGACTATGCCATGGAGACCCTCCCTGAGACGCCCCGGTCGCCCAGCCAGCTGCTCCCCCTCTCTGGAGACCGCCAGGCTGTTCTGGCCTCCCCTGCTCCCCCCAGGCACCGTCCTCTGCCTTTCCCTCTCCTCACCTCCAGGGACCCTTCTTCTGCCCCCGCAGCCCCACTGGCTCACTGCCACCACCCCGTGACTTCCTGGATAGACTTCGCTTATCATCTGAGAACCTGGCTCTGAGTTGTTCCTTTGCCGAACTCAACGTCCAGGCTCCACCTTCTCCAGGAACTGGGACGGGGGCTGTTTCACGGCCAGGACCGCCCAGAACCTGGTGGCCAAGGCTCTTCCCTTTGATCAGGATCCGAGCTAGACCCTCAGGCGCTGGGGAGAGAGCCACCTACTTGGGCTCCAGGCACTTGGAGAGTGGCAGGATTTAAGAATGGGGACGTCACAAGTGTCCAGACTCCGAGAGATTTTTTATGAGCTTATTTGTATCACAAGATCTCCAAATGCTCTCCAGAGGAAGACTTTTGCCTTTGGAATTAAGGAGGGAAGCACAGGAGGTGGGAGAAAGTAGGACGGGGGTGGGACGGCCACAGGGTTGACCGGGTCACTGTTCTCGGAGAGTGGCTATGCCTCCCAGGGTCACTGCTGCGGGCGTCTCAGACACATGGGAACCTGGATGCACAGAATCAGTGGCCAGGGCTGGCCTCCAGCACACAGCGTCCTTCGCTGAAGGAGTCATGGGCCCCGGGCAAGGCTGCTCACGTGACCTGCCCCGTAAGAATTCACAATTTATTACAACACCCCTGTCCGTCCACACCTCTGACTCGCCCCGATGGTGGGCGTGGAGGGGAGGAAAGAATTCTTTCCCTTCTACCACTCCCACACCCAGGAACACCCTGTGGGTTCGTCCTTGTGTGTGTGTGTGTGTGTGTGTGTGTGTACCCCACTAATCGTGCGATCCACAGCCATGACACACTTGGAGATGTGTCGGAGTCATGCCCCGTGGTGCTAACGACATGGCAGACAGATTTCTGGAGTGACGTGCCGTGGAAGGAGGGCATGAAGGAGGCGTCTCATGAGTGTGCTCACCTGTGGAAACTACAGGTAGGACTCGCTCGAGGGGAAGCTCCGCCTTCACTAAAGCAGCTCTGTGCCTGGGGCATGGCCACACACTGTGACTTGCTTGGGTGGAAACTGTGCTCGGGTCACCCTGTGGAGTGACTCCCACAGAAGCCCTTTCCTGTCCACGAGCTTCCCAACAGGAAAGTGCTTGGTTGAGAGTCATACCGACCCCAACACAGGCTGCCTCACCAAGAGGTGGCTGTCCCCCGTGCGATAGGAAACCTGCAGGCAGGCGGTGGCCCTGATCTGGTGCAGGGCTCCCATGTGTCACCAGGACTCCCAGGTGTCACCAGGGACCTGGCTCCTCCCCCTACCTGCCTGTGTCTGAGCAGCGTCACCTCTGAACCCCCAGGAGAGGAAGGAGCAGGAGTGCCAAGCCACGGAAGCAGGTCAGTGAGAAGTGCCAATGTCACAGGGGCCCTTGGACCGAATGTGACCGAGAGGGACCTGGAAAGCAAGGCGTGCATCTCTATCTCGTGTGGGCACACTGCCACCTGGACCCAGGCAGCAGACTCTGGCGGCTAGCGCAAAGACAAGAAGCCAGCCTCCGCCCAGTTGATGGGCGCCCCGCATTTGCAGGAATGTGGCTCCGCTGGCAGCCAGGCAGAGTCCCCAGTCCCCACTCCTCCCAGGAGACTCAGCTTGTCTGGAGACAGAGCTCCTGGGAGGCTGTGCCATCCAGACCGTCCCCTGTCCCTCTGGACCCTGTCTCAGCTGCGAAGGGCAGACTCTGGACGAAGGTTGCTTCCGTTACTCAGGGGCTGCCCGGTGTGAGGCCCCGCCCTGCGCTGGTGGTATCATCCCTGTTTTCCAAGCCAGGAACTGGGCTCAGACAGCTTCGACCTCTCACCAGCAGCCCTGTAGCTGGGGACATCTAAAGCCGCCACTGCATCCCAGAGACGTGGCGGTGCCTGCCCCTCCTCTCCGGCAAGGGTCCTGGGTCTGGTTTGCTCCGTCTGCCCGAGCTGGGGCGGCTTTGACAGGGCATGGCTCCTCCTTTCTCGAGGTGAAGCCCAGCTCCACCAGCGGCATTCTGGAGAATTTATATTTGTCAACAATCTGGAAAAATCTCAAAGCAGAAAAGAGGACAGGACCCACATGAATTCTTTCTGGCGGTACTCCACAAGTGCAGCGGATGCGTGCCAAAGACGAGTTCTGAGGAAGGTGCCCCTGTAACGGGTCCCTGGGGAGCGGCTCGGAGCAGCTCGGAGCGGCTCGGCTTGTGGGTCAGAGGGTGCTGTGGTGGATCACGTGGGCAGCCGGGCCCAGGCCCAGAGCACTGGTAGCAGAAGGCTGACCTGGGCCCGAGGCCGCCCTGGCCACCCTTTCTGCGCATCCAGGTTCCCACGCCTCTGAGATGCCCGCAGCAGCAACCCAGGGAGGCATGGCCGCCCTCCGAGAGCAGTGACCTGGTCAACCTCCGGCCATCCCACCCCTGCCCTGCTTTCTCCCACTTCCCGGTACTCTTCCCTAGTTCCCTCCCGACTGCCAAATGTACCACTGCAGGAGTGCTGCTCTGGGGAGCGCCGGGCCCCGCTCCCCGGCACCTGCAGGTTCCAGAAGCAAGAGGGGATGCAGGGGTTAGAGTGGGGGATGCAGGTGCTCCGAGGCGTAGGGGGTGTCCGTACTAGGGGGAGTAGGGGCGTGGGTACTCGGAGGCTTTCACTGCGACTGGCAGAACGCGTTACCCCTAAACACGCCCCTTCAGTGTAAGAGCTCCTGAGCTGACGACTTTTGAGACACACAGGGACATTCTGTAAGGGAAATCTGCATCCCTGAGTGTGGAGGGGGCCCGGCCCACCCCAGGGGAGCGCCACTGGTGGTGGACAGGGTGGGGCAGCCCACGATGGGCTGTGGGGCATGGCTGGGCTCCCCGGACCGGACTCCCCCACGCCCTCTTCCTTTGGTCCTCACCGGCGCCCACACTGCAGGCTGCGTGCTGAGCCGTTTGGAGGAATCGCTCCTTCCTCGGAGCCTCCTGTGTCCCGCATCAACCAAGGTCCTTTTGTTTTTCTCTGGTAAATCAGTTCCAGTTCGAGTTTCCAGCCGAGCACTCGGCAGGGGACAGGAGAAGCAGTACCTGGAGCACGGAGCTTCCACTGGCCAGGCCAAGTGTCCTCCTCGCAGAGAGACGGAGATTCGGGGTTTCCCTCTTTTCCTGTGGGTGACGGATAAACGATCAGGTTCAACTTAGCAGAGCATGCGGTCAGGTGCGCACTGGAGCCGGGAAGTGTGTGAGGTTGGCCCGTTCACTCCCTCCTTCCCCAGCCACCAAGCATCTGCCCCGGGTGGGGACCCGGATGGGTGCCATGGGGAGGGTGCTGGGACAAGGTAAACTGAGGCACAGTGAGAACCTGGAGTTTATTTTAGCAGAAGTGGATTCAAATGAAGCAGTGCCAAGCAGAAGCCGTCGTTGCGGACGGCAGGAGCTCGGGCAGCAGCTTGTCTGGGACTTGTCTGGGAACGGTGGGGCCAAAATGCAGATGCAGCTGACCGGCTGTCCCGGACGCTTAGCTGGCTGTTTGCGACAATTTGTTCTCGGCCTTGCCTTCCTACGCTTGAAGCACCTGAGGCTTCGATCTTGTTTTGCCCTCGTGGGCTGCGATGGAAGGAGCAGTCGTCCCAGGGCCTCCCTGTTTGATTAATTGACTCCCCACTTTCCGCCACCTTCTAATCCACCACAGACCGAGCACACTCTGGTGTCAGCACCCCTCTCGGCACCGTCAGAGTGGGGCTGCTCTCGGCTTGTCATAAAGTTCGCAGGTTATGAGGTCAGGCCTGGGGAAGAATTGCTCCTCTGTGTATCTCCTTGTTCATCTTGTTCTAGGTCTCCAGGCAAGGCGAGTGCAGGCGGCGTCCTGCCGGTGGCGGAGAACACGCACTTCAGCCCCTTGAGAGGAAGACACAGCACCTGGCAGGGGCCCCCATGGTGCTGGTGCCAGTTGGGGGAGGAGGCCAGGAGGCGGAGCCACGCCCTGAGCCAGGGCCCCAGGACAGAAACCGGTTGGTAGCAGACGAATCTAAGAAGGCGTCTGGCAGGGCCCCGGCCCGTCTCGGTCGCGTGGCCTGTGCCTCCGTCTCCTGGTTTTGCTGCCGCAGCGGCACATGGATTGGGGGCAGCAGGAGCCGTGGGCTACAGCGACCCCTCCTCCCGGTTCAGCCCGGGGGTGGCCGCCAGCAGTGCCCTTGCCCGCAGCCACCTAGGCAGGGACTTCACTGTGCAGCTGTGGCCCAGAGAGGCGTCAGCCACAGGGCACAGAGGCAGGGAGCACTGTCCTTCCGCGCCTTGGCCATGAGAAGCGCCACAGAACGAAAAGGCAAAAGCGGAAAGGTCTCAGGTCGCAGGTGAGGATCTAGACCAGGGCTCTCTGGAAGCGGTCCACCTTAGGATGGCGCCTGCGCCCGGGCAGAAACCTCCCAAGGGGGCCCCCACGGTGCTCCTGCAGCCGCGCGAGGGCCGGGGGTCGGAGGTTGGGCATGCGGAGCCACGATACAGGTCCTCGAAGTTTGGGTGCCTGGCATGGCCCCTCTGGGGGCGGGTAGGGGAAGGTTGTTCCGGGTCAGTGAAACAAACTGACAGTGGTCAGCAGCCATGCGTGTCGGAGTCCCACCCGTGGGTGTCTTGCAGACGGACAGCAGGCAACAGAAGAGAGCAATGGCGGCCTACCGAGGACAGGGGTGGGTGGAAAGGGGCTCTCGTGGTCTTGGAACGGGCTCGGGCTCGGGCTCGGGCTCAGCCACGGGCCCTGATTCTACCATCCAAACACCATCT
Source organism: Sturnira hondurensis (assembly GCF_014824575.4). Taxonomy (NCBI): domain Eukaryota; kingdom Metazoa; phylum Chordata; class Mammalia; order Chiroptera; family Phyllostomidae; genus Sturnira; species Sturnira hondurensis. The sequence continues at coordinate 10,731,568 of NW_028072798.1, read as the reverse complement.
CGCTAGCTTTCATTTTCTTCCTTTACAATTTTTTTTAATTCATACTGTTATTCAGTATCAGTGGGACCATCCCTGCTGGCCTTGCACAGAAAGGACAGCAGCTGTGGGGGCCGAGGTCCACCTGCTGGGAAGCCCCCAGGGTGTCGCCAGCCATCACTGGGCATTTCCTCCCAGCCACAGTCACCCTCGCCAGGTGGTGTTCTCGGAGCACCCCAGCCTGCCCCAGGTGAATGGGACTCCGGGGGGGGGGGGTGCTGACTCTGCCCTCCTGCTCCTTCCTTTCCAGGGAACTCTGCTTTGGGACAGCCTGTGCTGAGGTGCTCTGGGCTTAGGGCTGGAACAAGAGGAAAAACCAACATGCAAATCATCTCACTCGGCCACACGGCAGTGGCAGGACCAGGCCACCGCTCTCTCCCAGGCCAATCCTGGTGGCGCCCATCAGCACGCCTTTGCCTGGAGCCCAGGGGACAGCAACAAGGCACATGACCCACCTCCAGTTTCGCCACACAGGAAAGCTCCTCCACCGCCAACGCCAGCCCTGGGTGTCCTCAGAAGGACTCACCAGCCAACAGACCTGTTCTGAGCAGGCCGGGGCAGACGTGGAAGTCACACGGCTGCCCAGGACGTCACGCACTGAGGAGCCCCGGACATCTCCTGCAAAGGAGCCCAGAGATCACATTAGCAACCCCTCCCCTCCCCCAGAGCCACCTGAGACTAGAATGCCTTGGAGGTCCGACTGACCCAGATGGGGCGTGGCGTGCAGAAGGAGGTGGCTGACTTCGTCTTGGATGAACAGATGAACAGCAATCGGGACATCTGATTCCTCGCTCCCTGGCCTGGCCGAGACCCCTCAGAAAGGTGATGGAGAGGTGGGTGTGGCGAGGCAGGCATGTCTGGAGGGGGCAGCTCAGTGACAAGCCCGGGCCCGGTGGCCGCTCCCAGGAGCGGGAGACCCGGCTCAGAGGGCAGGGAGTGTCTCTGACTAGACGGGATGAGCAGGACCGTGGGCGCCGCCCGGGGACAGGGAGCAGTGTCCCGGCCGTGGACTGCTCACCGCAGGTTGGGGGCTGCTCCTCTGGCCGCACATTTTCTGCATGTCGGGTACAGTGGCGCTCGCTGGGCCTGCTCGCCAATGTCTTCTGTCTGTCCAGCTTGTCACAGACAGACAGCGTGTGGGGAATTGGCTCTGGGATGGGACGGCGTGGGTGTGCGGGTGTGCAGGGCAGGGGGACAGCGGAGTCCAGGTCCCACGCCCGAGGCCCGCATGCTGGTCCGAGCTCTCCTTGTGAACCACGGGCGTGGGCGGGGCCCCAGGGAAGCTAAGGAGGAGCCAGTTATGGAAATCGGACACCTAGAAATAGGGAGCAGTTTTCCTGCAATCTGAGAGTTCTCTATAGTGAGAATTTTTGTAAAACGTATTTCCTCTAAAATCTGTGTTCTCTCTAAAATCTGTGTTCTGTCCAAAAATGTGGAAACAGGCCACGGGCATCCGAGGGCGAGAGGACATGGGTCCCTCCTGTGCCAACTCTCACCCCCCGGAGACGTGTGCGCTGTGAGTCTCCCAGCAGATGCATCCTGCGCCCGTGTGCACGCACACGTTTGCGAGCTCTGCTCTCTGTGTCCAGAAACGTCCCCATGTCCTAACTCCAGCCCTTTACCGTCTGGCTTTCTCTGGCGCCCCGCGCAGAGTTAGGTGGGGCCAGATAAGCTACTGCTCAGGACAGTAAGTCACAAGCAGGACAGGCCACTGGTGCCAGCAGCTGGCTGTTTCACAATGATTTCCCAGGCTCCTACTGTCTTGCAGAGGACAGCAGGAGGGGACACAGCCCCACGGTCCGACGGCTCCAGAGCTAAGAAGCCGAGCGGCACAGTAGTGGCCAGAGTGGAGAGGGCCGCAGCTCTAGGTAACAGTGACGGGGGTGGGGCGGGGGGTGGGTCGGGGGCTGGGGCGAACGTCAGATGTTACGAATGTTTGCATGTCTTGGCAGCAGAGGCACAAAATTATCTTTGGAGTTTGACCGACGTCATTTCACATCCCAGTGGCTTTGCCAGGCACATAACAATAGGTCAGAACTGCCTAGAAATTTCCGGCACAACCGCCACTTCTTCCCCTTGTCCGGGCGGCGTGGAGCAGCTGCCCTCGGCTGATCTCCAGCTTCCTCAGCTGCCAGCGCCCCCCCACCCCCCACCGCGGGCCCCGCTGCCAGTCTCGGCTGAGAGAGCCTGCCAGGCGAGCGCCCCTGCAGCGGGGCGACCACTGGACCGGCTGGGTGCTCCTCCGGCCCCTTGTGGAGACGCGAGGCTGTGACACACAGGGAACCGCCCTCCCTGCGCTTCCCGCTGAGCACCTGCCTGTGTTCAACCCTTCAGTCACTGTTGACTCTGCGTCTCCTCCATCAGAACCAGCGTCCACAGGGCGGGGCCCCGCCCAGACTGACACCCAGGGCAGGCGGCGCCTGCCTGCAGCTGTGGGCGACTGTGGGAATGGATTCCACAGGAATGGGAGAAGGGATTGTGTTTGGAGGACAGAGTCGAGGGGGTGTGTGCACGTGTGTGTGTGTGTGTGTGCATGTTCTAGACACCGGTGCGCAACTGCGCCCTAAACTGGGGCCTGCACCGTCCCTCTGAGTGCAGAGTGGCGAGGGAAGGTTTCCCCGCTCCGACTCATTCCACGCTGCCGGTGAGGGGGCACGTGGGCGACCACGGCAGCTGCCGTGGATCAGGGTCCCGAAGAAGCCCATGGGTGATGGGGCCGCAGGGTCATGCGGCTCAGATGCCCCACAGAGAAACGGGCATGGGGGGGCGGCGGGCAGGGAAGGCCCTGGCTCCCCGAGGCTTGGGGGCCGCTCAATGTGCCAGGGTGCAGGGGCGAGCACTGGGCCCTGCTGAGGGGGGTGTTGCCCTGGGGAGGGTCTCTGCCCACCAGGCCCACGGAGCCCCCTTCGTCCCACCAGCTGGGGGGCAGCGGAGGGAGGACCGGGCCTCCAGGAAACGCCCCTGGACTCCGAGGGCCTGCCTCACCAGGTTCCTGGTCACGGCCACCAGCTCAGCCAGGGGCCAGCGGGCCTGCTGGCCACCCCTCGGTGGCACCCGCTTCGGGGCCCTTGCCGAGAGAAGACACCTTCCCGGGCCAGCGCTGTGCCAAGGCGCGGGCTTCGGAAGAAGTCGGAGCGCACTTCCTGCCGCAGCGAGGAACCCCTGCCGGGGCAGGGGTCGCTCCGACCCCTTCCCGCACGTTTTCATCCTGACGTGCCTGGAAGCGTATGCTTTCTTTTCAAAGAGGAAACCATCGACGACCCTTCCCTTGTATTAGAGCAGTTTTTCTCTTCTCACCAAAAAGCTGACTGTCTTAAAACATGAGGCTGCATCACTCAAGTCCCCAGGCTTCGGTGACCCATGTGGTAAGAGGACGGTGTCGAGACAGTGACACCTAGTGGCCGGGGACGGGCCCTGCCTGGACACGTCTGGGGTCCCCTCAGCAGGGTTCTCCCCGCGACAAGCCACTGTGTCTTTCTCCTGAACATGTAACAGGTGATCCCGAGAACTCTGGCCGTTCTGCGAAGTCATCTGTCTTCCTCGGAGGGATACAGTATCAGTGTCGACTGTAAGGCAGGAAAGGACGTCAGCGTCTTCTGAGTCCTTTTTGCCTTCCCCTGTTCGGCCATTTGAGGTGTGCCCCTTGCTGATGAGGCTGAGACTAGGGGAAGGGTCATCTGCGGAGAAAGTCCAGCCAGTGTTAATACAATGAGAGCAGTTCGAGTGGCATCGATGGGACCTGGCAGCCAGGGAGCGTGGACTGGATTGCACATGCGTGAACAGTGACGACCTCACTGTACTGGGCTGTGGGGGCGGTAGACGCTGCTGAGTGAGCTTGTGTGCTGTGTGGCCGTCACATTCAAAGTGACTGAACGAGTAGAGCAACGAATCTGCATCCGATTTTGCGTTCAGCTTGAACTCCTCCACAGGAACTATTCGGACGGTTCAGAAGGGTTTCAGGGACGATATGATGCGTGCGTCACAAGTGAAAGTGTGGCACAGACGCTTCACAGACGGTCGGGAACCTGTTGGAAATGATCCCCATTCTGGAAGGCCCCCAACAAGCAGGACACTGGGAACGCTGAGTGTGTGCGGGCTGCAGTCAGCAAAGGTGGGCGACTCACAGTGGGAGGACTGGAGGCCGATCTGGGGATTCCAAATACAACTGGCTTTTCCCAAAACTAAAATCACCTTCGGAAAGGAAAAGATTTCAAACCACCAATGAGACTCAGGACAATATAACAGGGCAGCTGATGGCAATTGGGAGAACTGTGTGAGGTCCCAAGGTGCCTGCTTCGAAGGGGACTGAGGTGTCATTGTCCTGTATACAATGTTTCTGGTATCTTGTATCTTCCTCAGTGAATGCCTCTATTTTTCATAGCCCGTGGCTGGATACTTTCTGGACAGGCCTTTATTTATTTGTTTGTGTGTGTGTGTGTGTGTCCACACCTCAATGCTCCTCAGTTTCAGAACTCGTCACGAGTTCCAGAACAAATTCAGGATGAGAACTGAGGTACCACTCTGTATATACTTACAAAAGAATTCCACTCAGCCATGAAAAAGAACGAAACCTTGCCGTCTGCGAGAGAAAGACAAATGCCATGTGCCCGCATTCATATGTGGGACCTAAAGAGCGACCTAAATGAACACACAAGAATGCAGTGACGTTTGCCAAGGGGGCGGGGGTGGGAGACGGAAACTTAAAAATAACACTCTCAAATAAATGGAGTAGGAACCCTTGCTGAGCTGGGGAAAGCGGGAGAGTGAGAGAGCGATGAAGACCCCATCCTGACTGGAAGGACAGAGAGGGGCAGGGACAGAGGGGACCCCTTGCACAGCATGGGGCCCGGCAGGAGACACCGGCAGACCGTGGATGGGGGCACACAGGGCCGAGCGGCTGCTCCAGGCACGGCCCAGCTTGCTGGCCCAGCACGGTCGGGCCTCCTTGGTCCCAACCAGAGAGAGACCTGGTTTCACAGAACATCAACAACGATCTGCCAACAAGTTTTCCTAACAGTTGGATGGAACAAACGACTTCGCTTATCAGCCGTGAGATATGGATTAGGTTGCTGAAACTCTGGGTTGGCGTCGTCCAAGGCAGTAGCCACCGGGCACGCGCAGTTACTCGAATCGGAACAGTAATTGATGACAATTAAATGCAGTTATGAATTCGGGTCTGCACTTGTCCTAGCGTTGCTTCAAGGGCTGCTCGCCTCGTCGGGCTCAAGGCCGCCCACGGGCAGTGCCGGATGTGTCTGCGGACAGCAGTGCCCGGGCCTGGCCTGCAGCGTCTCCGAGCCCCTCCGAGGTCCGCGCCCCGTCTGGGAGTGCGGCTCGGCGTCCGGCTGCGGGACAACAGGGGGTGGCGTGTGTGAGATGCGTGTCCAGTTGCAGAGCGCTGCGGACCCGTGTGGGCGTCCAGTAATCGCAGGGGTACAGCCATGTTGCCTCCGAGCCGCCCACCCTTCGGCCCCCGGCTCTGACAGTCGGGACAACGCTTTCAGACGATCTGTGTGTCCTCAGGCCTTGGTGTGTGCTGCACTGTCTAGGGCCGAGGTTCGCTTCCCCTTCCACAGTCGATGACCTCTCTTGCCGTGGCGGGCACTGTGACGCGTGCGCAGTGGTGGGTGTGGGCGACATCATGCGATGTGTGACTAACTTCATTCCGGGGCACAGAGTCGTCGCTGCCGTGGAGGGACTGTACCCGGCAGGAGTTAGTGGGGAAAGTGCGAGGACACACAGGCTGAGAAGCCCTGCACTTCGGCCCTGCTGGAAGGCGGTGGCCGAGGACCGCAGCGCAGGCAGATGGGTAACCCGGGTGCTTCGAGGTGCCTGTCATTACCGAGTCGTTAGCTCCCGCAGCCTTGTGACTGGCCCTCTACCCCACGCACAGAGTGAGGCGGCGGCGGGGTGCAGACCGATTCCTGCGCCAGCTGCGTCCGTTCAGGGAGCCCCGCGTCTCCGGGTCCGCAGAGGGACAGCGCGGGCCACCAGCACGATGGACAGAAGCCTGAGGAACGTGCTCGTGGTCTCCCTGGGGTTCCTGCTCCTCTTCACGGCCTACGGGGGCCTGCAGAGCCTGCAGGTATGTGCCCGATCCGCACGCCATCTCGGCCTCCCAGGGCCCCGCAGCCACAGGGGCAGGCAGGTTTTCGAACCGGGCAACTCAGCCCAGACCCGGCAGAATGTCAGTGGTGAGGACACGCGGTCCCCGGGGGCAGGCCTCTGGCCCAGCCTGGCGTGTTTGCACAACCAGGGCGTGTGTCTGACCCTTGGACTGGGAGGTTGGGGCTGGTTGGGAGGTGCCCTGCCTCCAGCTGGGTTAAAGGAGACCTGAGCAGAATCGTGGGGTGTCCTGTGGCTTTGCCGTTGGGGGTGGAGTGGGGGTGGCTCAGCACCAGATGGTGTAGATTCTGGGGCTGCTTCACGCAAAACTGTCAACGCGGGCAAACCGGTGTCTGCCTGCCCCTCTGTGGCCTCGCCCTCCTCGGGCTTCCCTAAGGGCTGGGGGCACGTGTGTCTGGGGCGGCTGTGCTGTCCCCGCCCCAGGCAGCCTAGTCCTAGGCTCACCTTTGAGACACGGATGTGCAGGAACCCCAGAGGAGGCCCCTGGGGGCATTCACTCCCCCACGGTTGTGCCCTGTGGCCTCAGGGCCACCTTGTAAGGAGCGTTTTCAGAGTTTCTGCTTGACACATGCATGGGGGCTTGCGTGGCTGTCAGTCAGTAGGGGTCACAGAGCAGCCCCCTCACCCACTGCCATGTGCGAGAAGCAAGCCAGAGAAGCCCAGCGGGCGGGGACCGGCGGTGCAGGGCCAGGACAGGCTCGGGTTTTCTGTCCTCGCTGCCGGCAGCAAACCCTCTGGACTTGGGGGCTCAGCCTCGAGTCCCCACGGGCTCGTTTCCCCCGTGAACCCCTAGCTGGTCTTATTTCCAGTCTGGCTCAGAGAAGATGGAATTGCGTCCCACAGTGAGGCTGGACACTGGCCCACAGGGTGGCAGCCTGCGTTCCTGCCCGGCCGGCTCACGGCTTTTGTAGACACGGCCCCCAGGAGCCTGGGCCCCGTTGTGGAATGTTAGGGTACTCGGCACACCCATCCTGCTGTGTGAAGGGGCCACGCTGAAAGGAGTGGGTGTTTTCTGAAGGACTTGGCGACGCTGTGCAACCCCACGGAGAACCCCCACTACGGAAGCCCTGGGGGGCAGCTCCCCTGGGTGCAGTCCTTCCCCACGGGGTCGGAGCCCTCAGGGGCTCAGCAGAATGATGGCAAGTGACCTCTGCACGTGGACACCGGAGGAGGGAGGGACAAATGGGGAGAGCCGCGCAGGCTTGGGTTGGGAGGGGGCTCTCAGGCTGTGACTGGGGCCTCAGCTCAGGGGGCAGCTCGCACGGGACAGGGTGACAGCGGCTGAGGACAGCAGTGCAGCCCGAGGGCAGTGACATGCCCGCACTGGGTCCCACAGCCGGCCAAACTCCAGGGGGTGAGGAGCACCCCTGTCTTGGGCGTGGTCCCCTCCACCTTGGGCAACAAGAGGTGTTAGAGGACCTCTGACTCGGGCTTAGGGCCGCCCGCCAACCCTCGTACCCCCTCCGTCTGCGCCCGGACCCACGACACCCCTGCCCCCAACCCGGACTGCAGAGGCGCGTCCAACCCAGGCGACCTTCTCTGTCCACCAGGACTGGCTTAAGCAAAATAACCTGGTGACGTGGACAGAAGTGGCTGCACCTGCCACCAAGGACATTTCCGTCTGTCACTCCCTCTGGCTGGCTTTATTCTTGGGCCCCAAAGTGAAGGCCAAGACGGCCGTGATCCTCGCAGGGTCCTAGACCTGTCCGTGAGCCCGCCTGGAACCCCGTGCGCCTCTCCACGCTTCTTGCCGTGGCGGCCACTGCTACTCACTCCCATCTGTCACTAGGATCCGCGTGGGGACGCCACTTCCTTCTCCCCTTCCCTGTGTCCTGGGGTGCCAGTCCCACCGAGGGGTGTCACCTCCTGCTCCGCTCTCTCGCCAGGCTCCCCTTGAGCAGAACAGTCGGGTCCATGTCCCCAGGGTCCGGTCGGGCAGCTCGCTGGCCTCACCTGCCCGCAACCCAGTGTGCTATGCTCTGTCACCTCACAACAGGGCCTGGGCACACACATTCGTGCTGTTCCCCTGATCGGCACCTCCCCCACTTTCCCAGAGGAGGTGAGCGTGGTCACACAGCGTGGCACAGAGCTTTCCATGTGTCCCTAGTGCCTGGACACACTGTCCACCCCGGCAGCCTCCACTGCCCTTGCAGGACGGCAGGGGTCACAAAGAGCCAGGCCTGCCTGCCTTCCCCCGCTCCCGGCCAGCTGTGGCTGGGGGCCGAGGGCTACACGTGGGCCCTTGAGTGGGCCATTGAGTGGGCCCTCCCCCTGCAGAGCAGCCTGTACAGCGAGGAAGGCCTGGGTGTGGCGGTGCTCAGCACCCTCTATGGCGCCATGCTGCTGTCCTCCATGTTCCTGCCGCCTCTGCTCATCCGGACGCTGGGCTGCAAGTGGACCATCGTCACCGCCATGAGCTGCTACGTGACCTTCTCCCTGGGCAACTTCTACGCCAGCTGGTACGGCCCCCTCAGTGGAGGCACATGCTCAGCCCTTGGCCAGCACTGCCCGCTGCTCTGCTGGGCTCCGCACGGGACCCCGGTGTGGCTCTGTGCCCTCTGCTGTCCCCTCTCCTCCTGCCGACGCTCGGGCCAACCTCTCCTCAAGCCTGGGTGGCCTCCCTCTTGGTGACCAGGGGCCTTTATGGCCCCAGGGTGGGTTCAGGGAGACTTAGCCGAGGAAACGCCGTGCCTGCCCCTTAGTGCAGATGGTGGCTGTGCCCGGCCTGAGCTCCACCTGCTCCCTGGAGGAGAGGGACCTCGGGGACCAAGCCCTAAGCCCACAGGCCACTCACCCTGTGCCCAGGCCTTCCTTTGAGGAACACCCACTTGTCATCCAGAACACAGGGTTGTGACCGCCCCCAGTCCCCTTTTCTGGTTGCCATGGGGTTTTCACACAGAAGCCTTCCTGAGGAGGGCAACACAGACCGGTTCCCCCACCCTCCACTGCCATTATGAGCAAAGCGGAGAGGGATCCCAGGTCCACCCCCTGGCCTGTGAACCCTGCATGCCCATGGCCTTTGCCTTCAGACAGAGGCTGCCACCAGCTCTGCCTTTCATTCTTGGCAGTGATCCTGAACCAGACACAGCCCAAGACTGGACTCATCTCTCCGAGTCTAATGGTGGTTGGGGGGACGTGCCCCTCCCTCTAACCAGTCCACGAACGTAACGAGGCTTCCAGTGGGCCAAGCTCCAGGTTTCCTCCTCCCCCAGGAGAGGGCAGAATGGAGGGGACAGCGGCCCCTTCTGCTTCCCCCTGCCTGGCAGGTACACCTTGGTGCCCACCTCCATCCTGCTGGGCCTCGGGGCAGCACCGCTGTGGTCCGCTCAGGGCACCTACCTCACGACCGTGGGGAACGCCTATGCGGAGAAGGCGGGACAAATGGGCAAAGACGTGGTGAACCGGTATTTCGGCATCTTCTTCCTCGTGTTCCAGTCGTCCGGCGTGTGGGGCAACCTCATCTCCTCGCTGGTGTTCAGCCAGACACCCACTCAAGGTAGAAGGAGACAGGTGCGGGAGGACCCCCAAGACGGTCCCGTGAGGCCCTAAGGACGTGGTGCTCAGTCTGCCTGAGCCTCAGTGTCACCTGGCTCCTGGCTGTCCCCCTGGACGGGGACAGTGTGGGTGGGCCAGAGGGTCCCTGCTGGCTCGGACGCACCCCTCCTGGGGGAATTGACTCTATGGGGTCAGCACTGCCCTCTCAGGTTGTGAGAGCACAGCTTTGAATGACTCACTTTCCCACTGAATTGACCTGCTGACCAGTGTTTTTTGTTTTGTTTGCTTTTTCCTTTTTTAATGGGATCTTAATACTGTACAGAAGCTGTTGTCAGAGGGAATGTGGACACGGTGCCGACTTTTTTATCCTCACCCGAGGACACACTTACTGATCTGAGGGAGAGTGAGAGAGAACATCAACATGAGAGAGAAAAACTGACCCACTGTCTCTTGTACACGTCCCGACCGGGGACCAAACTTGCAACCCAGACATGTGACATGACCGGGAACTGAACCTACAACCTTTTGGTTTACTGGACAATGCCCAACCCACTAAGCCACACTGGCCAGAGCCGCTGACCACTGTTTTAAAGGTCCCACCCAAGACCATTCATTCCTTGACTGATCTGAGCATTTGACGACGGACGTTCAAAGGCACCTGGCCCAGACCTGCTGCAAAGCGCGTCCTTTGGTGTCTGAGCGTGTAAACCAGGGCCGAGGACCTGGGTGTCCTCAGTTCTTGCAGGAAGCCTTTGACCAAGAGGGGAGTCCCAACCCCCCGACTGTCCCAGGACAATCTCGAGCTCCTACTCTTGGTCCTCCATCTGCCCGTCTCCTGTAGAAAGCCCCACCTTTGGGCGACTCCGCAATCAAGACCCCTCCTCCCTTCCCTGCAGTGCGAGAGTTGGCACCCCTACACTTTTCTCGGATAAGGAGGCCGACACTCGGAAAAGCCGGGTGTGAAGACGAGGGAGAAGTGGCCTGCCCCAGGTCACGGGCTGGCGTCAATCTGAGTGAGAACCCAGGCACGCCCATGTTGATTCTCACAGGCGTTCTTTCTTTTTGATTAATTTAGAGCTGAATTTTTTATTTATGTCAGCAAAGCAATTTAATGGGTCACAAACATGTAACACCTGTGTCTGGACCGTTGTGAAATGGAGTGTGTGGGCCTGTCCCCCAGGGGACCCGTTCTGAGACCCCTGGTCAAACAAGCCACATCCCGTGGCCTTGGGCCACCTGACGCCGAGCTTGGGGGTTCTGCACACTCCTCTTCCCCGGGCCCTTCCATTCCCCATGTCCCCATGTGCCCAGGCCCCTCAAGTCACCCGTGACTCACACTGCCTGCTCCCCCACCCCCGACAGGCCCGGTCTCTGGGGAGCAGCTCGCGTCCTGCGGGGCCCAGGACTGCCTGATGGCCACGGCGCCCGGCAACGGTACCCAGCGTCCCTCCCAGCCGCTCCTCTACACCCTGCTGGGCATCTACACAGGTGCGTGCTCCGCGGCGCCCGGCCAAGTGCCGCGGAGGGCAGAGCCTAGCTGTGTCCCGTGCTGGAGATGCCCAAGTCCCTGAGTGCAAGCCACCCCCCTGCCCCGTGGGTCCTGCTGAACCAGGGAATTGGGCACCACTGACCCGTGGCCACAGCTTCCCAGGAGGATGGAAGCCTCTAGCCTCAGCACAGGCCAACCCGTAGCCATTCCCCGATGGGTCTGTTTGAGTGTTAGTTAAGTTACAAGACTGTCTCTAAGTCACATCAGCCACCTCCCATTGCTCAGTAGCCCCTCTGGGCTAGGGCTGCCAGGATGAACAGTTCGTGGTGGACCGGGCACTGGAGGCGGGGCTGCTTGCATTTCAGCCACGTCCAACGACCTAGAAACACAAAGTCCCTGTGCAGGGTCACCTTTTTCTATGGCTGTCCTTGAGGGGCTCCCGCTGAGAGGCCGGTGTGGGGCACCCTTCTCTCCTGCACCCCCACCCTTACCAGTGCAGGCTCAGAGCTGCCCATGGGGCCACTGAGGCACAGAGACTAAACCCCATGGAATAGATGGGGCCCCAAAGGGGTGGACTGTCAGAACGAGCCTTGTCCTCGGGGGCTGTCTCAACAGAACACATCTGTGTTGATGGTTTTCTAAGTGACTTCACTCCTGCGAGGGGGCACCTCGCAAGTTTTGTTTGTTTCTGGTTAGCATCTTGGAGGGAATTTAAATCTATTTTTGGGTCATTCTCAAATTTGAAATTTGTAACGGTCGTGGAAGGCTCTTAACGAGCAGGAGTCTGGTGTGTGTGGATCGGTGGGACTGTGCCCAAGCTTCCCCGGGGTGGGGGGGGGGGTCCCAGGGTCTCCACAGAGCCATGGTTGGCTGCCACCACTACGCAGCTCTCTTCCAAGGTCACTCCACGTCAGAGGCTCGGAGTGAGCCTTGTGCAGCGGCCACTTTATGGGAATGAAGCAGAGTGAGCCCTGGTGGACGCTAGCCCCTCTCTGCTCCAGAACCTGGGGAGAGAGGGGCTCACCCGCTGTCAGCTCTGAGCCCAGCAACGAGGCAGATACGTGGCCACCCAGCAGGACTTTGATGAAAGTGTTTTGCACAGAGTTCCCCAACGACGTGTAGCTGCAGCTCTGTGTGGGGCTGGGCTCTGGGGCTGCGTTGTCTGGGCGGCCGTCCCCCAGCTGGGTAGGAGTGGAGGAGGGGAGTAGGGAGGGCACTGGAGGCAGAGGCTGAACTAGGGGCCCGTGGCAGGAGGACATGTGTCTCAAAGATGGGCCAGGGGCCCTGGGCATGGATCTCAGGGCCCTGCTGCACCTCAGCCGGGCTGTCTTGCCCGCAGCACATGCCAGACGAGGTGGGCACGGATGACCATGCCGTATTCCAGTGAGGGTCTGTGTGCAGAAGCAGCGCGGGGCAGGATCCGGTGCCCAGACTACAGTTTGCTGGCAGTGTGTGTCCCGAGGAGCAGCTCAGGCCATGGACACGGGCACAGTCTGCATCCCCGGGCTCCCCATGTGCGTCCCCAGTCCCCTTTGTGCCCCCTGGCAGCAGCCAGGCCTGTCCCTGGTTCCGAGAAGCTGGCACCCAGGGGAGCCGAAGTCCAAAGGTCACGTGAAAGGGCGACAGTGTCCCGTTAGCTCGGCTCCGGGCTTCCCTGCAGGAAGAGCCTTGTCAGTCCCTCTCCTTGAAGAAAAGCCACATTGCCATAAAGACAAAGAAAGGAGGAAAGGAGAAAAAAAACGGACGAAAGGCAGAGATCACCATCCCCCGGGAGCCATTTCCAGGGCTGTGGAGCTCTGTCCCTCCCTGCGCCCCGAGTTCCTTCAGAATGCAGGACGCTACCTGGGCAACACCAGCCATTTCTGAACCCTGCACCTCGAGACGGTTCCAGGTCACAGGGCAGCATGGACGCACCCGTCCCTAGTTAGGATGCGGCTCCGTGACCTGCCTCTTGTGGGCCCTGTGTGGCACTGGCCGGTGCAGGGGTCAGTCTCCTGCTGGACACTCAGGCCCCACAGGGGGACGGTGGGGAAGGAACTGTGGCCATGTGGTGGACTATGGACACACCTTTCCCACACAGCCATGCACACCAGGCAATGGGGCTGATCTGGGAGTGTGCTTCATGGGTGACAAGCCCCGGGTGCCTGGGCCCAGGCCGGGGGACCTGCTGCCTGGCGGTTTCGGGGGCATCGGCTCTGCAGACTGCTGTGCAGTCTGCCGTGTGCTGTGTTACGTCATGGAGTCTCACCATGAACTGAGGCAGAGGAGCGATGTGTCCAGAAACGGAGCTTCGAAGCAGATCCGTGCTCCTCCAGGTGGGGCTGCGCCAGCAGCAGTGTCCTGGGGGGCGTGGGGCCTGGCCCGTCGCTCCTGCAAACAGCTCGGGGGAGGCTGACCACATGTGGTTCTGGTGACGCCCAGCGGCTTGGTGGCATGCGCGGCAGCTGGCACGTGGGCTGACGGAGGCTCCTGGCGGCTCTCAGAGACGGGAGAGATTGATGGAGTTGGTGAGGGGAAGCAGAGAGAGAAAGTGGCTCAGGTCATCTCCAGACGAGGACAGACGTCCGCAGTGTTCGAGGTGGGAGGGAGTTGGGACGAGAGTCAGGAGGAGGGATGACCCGTGGCCCCCAGGCACTCTGCCAGAGAGAGACACGGGGCCCAGAGGCAGCCACCACCCCCCGGGGGCAGTGATGAGAGGTGTGCACGCGAAGAACCAGTCAGACTAAAGGAACCCGCGTCCTGAGTCCAGAGAGGGGGCAGCGTCTGTGACAGTGACGGCCCCCCCAGGACAGAGCTACTGTGCTGCCACTCTGCGGTTATGACCTTCAGGATATCCCCTGATGGAGGACATAAGTGACTGTCTTTACTTTTCTTTGCGTGGAAAGCCCATTCATACGGTTCAACGTGCAAATATTGAGAAAGGGACAAGTACCCGCTCGCCACCAGGTGCCAGGGCCCACGGGCAGCCACGCTGTCCTCTGTTCTCAGATGGTACAGGGGGCAGCCAGCGTGCCCCAGGCCCCCCCTCGCCATCGCAAGCAAACGCAGCCCAGAAGCCAGCCCTGCACCTGGCTCTGCTCTTGGCCCTTCCTCCTGGGAACGCTCCCATCTTCGTTCATGCGGAGCTTCCCGTCTGTCCCCAGACGCCTGCCACCCTGGGGCAGGGGACGCACCACGGTGGGCACGCACGGTCCTCCAAATCAGGGTGGAAGGAGCAGGAAGCAGAGGGTGGCTGCAGACAGACGGATGGACGACCCCGAGGGGGAGACTAGCTATTGGTCTGGGGCCAGGACAGGACCGCAGGGGGGTGGAGAGTGCAGAGGTGTCCAGGGCCTCCCCCGGGCTTCTTGTTTCCTGCCACTGGAGACCACACTGCCTGCAGTGGTGGGGGTCCTGTGAGAGCCAAGGGTCACGGATCAGTCACAGAACTGATGCGTGGACGACCACCACGCACAGGGTGCGAGGGGGCAGTGCAGGCTGAGTCTTGGCCCGGCCGGCCGTGCGCTCGCCAGCAGCCAGAGTCTGAGGTTGGCCGCAGCCCCTGGAGGGGGAGAAGGGGACAGTGGAGCCTGTGTCCGGTGGCTCCTGTCCCCAGACAGCAGCCACCCCCGTGCTGTCCTTCAGGGAGCGGAGTCCTGGCGGTCCTGCTGGTGGCACTCCTCCTGGACCCCCTGCGAGACGCTCCGCAGAGGAGCGGAGGCGAGATGCCCTCCATCTGGTCCACCTTGATGTCCACCTTCCGGCTCCTAAGAGACAAGCGCCTGCGCCTGCTGGTCCTGCTGCCGATGTACAGCGGGTTGGAGCAGGCCTTCCTGGCAGGGGACTACACTCGGGTAGGGTGTGCGGGCCACCCCTGGGGGGGGGTGGGGGAGGGGCGGGGCCCAGTGGGCGGCTGGACAGGGAAGAGAATTAGATGCTGATTTAACTTACTGCCCCTGCCCCCAGAGAGGACACTTCCTTTTTGAGAGCACCTGTGGGTGGACACACAGTCCTGCTCCGACTCCTCAGCCCCCACCCCTCCCTCGACTGGGCCACCGAGCGGGAGCGGCCGCCCCGTGTCAGTGCAGATGCCTGTCCGCCGGCCCTCGGCTCTCACACACCGGGTTTCCTTACACGTGTCAGTGCTGCTCCCTGCACGGGAGCTGGGCTGACAGAGGGTTCTGGCCGGTTCAGCAGGCTCGCTGTCCCCCGGCAGGCCCGTGCGCGCGTGACCGGGTCCCCGATCACCCTCACCCACCAAGCGGCGCCCACACCCCTCCCTGGCACTCAGCCTCCAGGAGGCTCTGACTCGGCTCTGTGCCCGTCCTCAGTCCTATGCCACCTGCGCCCTGGGCATCCACTTTGTGGGCTACGTGATGATCTGCTTCTCGGCCACCAACTCGCTTTGCTCTGAGCTGTACGGGAAGGTGTCCCGGTACACGGGCAGGATCCCTCTCTACGCATTCGGTAGGTGGGCACATGGCCGGCTTCCAGCAGGAACCCTGGTGCTGCCAGGCTGGCCCCGTGGGTGTGCAGGGGATGGGACCCCTGCGCAGGGCTGCCCCGCTGCGGCCGGCGTGCAGGGGCGGGGGCTGCAGTGAGCACAGGGGTTCGTGAGGCACAGAAAGGAAGGCCCTGACCCGTCCTCTGGCTGTGGGTAAGGCGGGGAGCTGGGGACAGTTCCTGAGGGACGTGGCCTGTGCTCACTTGGTGGAGAAAGATGGATCTTTCAAAGCTGACCAGCTCCATGCCAAGCACACGTCACCTTCTCTCTCTCAGGAAGGGAAGGAAGGACCAGAGACGCTGTGAGTAAAGAGAAACCGGGGTGTTAACAGAACGTTCCCTGGCCTCCCTCTCGGCCACGGTGTGGAGGGTCTCAGACAACAGAGCAGACCGGGCCGAGTGGTTTGCATATTCTTGTTGTGTCCTCACCTCACACTGTGGTGTGGGCACTGCCCACCTGGCTGATGGGGAACTTGAGGATGGAGAAGTGAGGTGTCTGTCTCAAGGCCACACGGCCTCAGGGGACCCAGTGTACCCCTGCACCTCCAGAGTGGCCAGAGCCATTGTGTGACTACATCCTGACGACGGTGTCCACAGAAACCCGACCTGCCAGGGCGAAGTCAGGAGCAGTGAGCTGGGGCGGTCCAGCCTGCTGCCCCACCCATCCAGCTTCCACAGGGTGGGGGGACACTGCCCCTTCTTCCACAGTGGGTCTGAACCCTAACAATTTGGGGGCTCCTCCACCCAGGCAAGACCATGGTCTCTGTGGCTGGTGGCCCCACTGTCCCTCACCTTGACAGTGGTCTGCGAGGCTGCAGGCGAGCCGAGTCGCAGTCAAACTTCGAGAAGGACACACACACCGGCCGGCACAGTCTGTGTCAGGTGCTCCTGCGGAGCCCAGTCTGGAGCGTGTCAGGGAAACACTGCTTACACCACGAAGTGGCAACAAGCCCCCTTCGGCACGAGCACAGCAAAGCCCTGCTGGCTGCAGGTGCGGCCCTCACCCCCTGCGGTTCTCTTCCCGGGCGGCACAGGTGCGGTCATCCAGCTGTCGTGCATCATCGCCCTGCTGCTGTGGAGACCAAACCCTGACCAGCTGGCCGTGTTCTTTGTGTTTTCTGGCCTGTGGGGCGTGGCCGACGCCGTGTGGCAGACACAGAATAATGGTGAGTGACCTGTGGAGACAGCTGCTGCCCAGGCCCTCCCTTCCTTGGGTGGCAGAGGGGACTTTGGGGGGTGAGGACCCGGGGAGACGTGAAGGTGGTCCAGGCACAGCTGTGGGGTGGAGGCAGCCGGATTTGGGAGGCTCTGCCCATCTGTTTGGGGCACCACACACAGTGAAGGTCAACAGACACTTGTCACAGTTCTGGGTCTGCAAGGCCAAGGTTAAGGCTCTCTTAGGTTCCCTGTCGGTGAGAGCCAGCCTCCCTGTTCACAGGCAGCCAGCCTCTCACTGAGGCTGGTCAGTGAGGGCGCTGGCTCGGCGGTCCTCCCTGGCAGGCACTGCCCCCTCCGCACACCCTGGAGCAAGGAGAAGCCATGTGCGGACGGTGGCCGAGAGGGCAGAGCTGGGATCTGGCCCTGAGGTCCGGCTCTAGGCACAGCCTCGGCTGTCAGGTTGTCTCTGACGTCCACCCAAGTGTTGGGAGTGGAGAGAGCGGGCAGCTGTGAAGGGCTGGGGGGCCACCCTGGGAAAGCGGGGTTGGTGGCCATGGTTGGGATGGTGGCTGGGAGCCTCGATCCCTCGGAAGCTCCAGGAGTGGAGGGCCGTGAGACAGCAGGCTCGTCATGGGTGAGCTCCTGGGACAAGAGGCCACGTGGGATGGGCGTCAGAGGGCCTGGCCCTGGGAGCCAGCAATGCCAGGTCCTTGGGGAGCATGGGAGGGAGTGGCCCTGGGGACTCTGAGCCCTTCGGCAAAGTTGGGGGAACAGGACAGAGGTCACTGTCACCCACACTGGGCAGAGCATCAGGGACAGGTTGTGGGGGGAGCGTAAGTGGCCAGAGCTGGGAGCAGACGGGCAGCCAGGGCCAGCGGGTCCTGTGCACCTCAAAGCCGGGAGGTTCAGGCAGCCCCTGTGGGGGCTGGTTGTGGGGTCAGCACTACCCATGTGACTGGAGGGTCAGGGAGGTCTGCGGATGCCTGGCCAGTCCTATTCCCTACAACCAGATGGATGGGCTGCAGATGAAAGGGCCTGAGACAGGGCGTGGGGGGCAACACATGAAAGACAGTGATTGAGGGGCTAGATTTGGGTGGCAGCTGAACACAAGGGGGGCAAAGGCGACGCTTTAGCCCAGAGTTCCCACAGACCCACCTCCAGCCAGCAACACAGAGCTTGGTGAGACGCCCCGGGGCTGCCTGCCAGGAGCTGGTCTTGGCCTGGGAGGGAGCCTCCTGCCCGCAGACGTCACGTGGGGCCCTCACTCAGGAAACACCTGCAGCGGCGGTGGCCAGTGTCTCACAAGCCATGTGTCTGGGGTGGGGGGCCTGGCTGCTGCCTCTGTGTGAGAAGAGCCAGCGAGTGTGACCCTCCCAGGCCAGGGGCTCGGGTCTGCAGGGCAGCTCCTTCCTCAACACCTGGTCCTGCCAGCTCACACCAGCTGCACTAGGCTCTCCCAGCATCCCCTGCCCACACTATGGGCTTCCAGGGTCTGGTTTCATCCGCACTTCTGTGGACTCAGGGCCACAGGGGGCTTGCGTGAGGTTCTGAACCAGGGGATGTACTTGCTCGGCTTGGCTACCCTCACCTGGTGTGACTGGGGTCAAGGTCAGTGCCTGGGAGGAAGGACAGGAACGACTCCGGGCAAGGCCTGCGATGTTGCCTGATAGCAGCAACGCAGTGCAGCGGAAAGAGAGACAGAAACTCGCTGCAGCTTCTGCTAGCACCTGGTTGGTGCCCCAGGGGTGGCCGTTCCCTGTGGCGGCCTCCGCGCCTTCCCTGACAGCTGCAGGAGAGAGCGGGCCGGCATCCTGGCGGGGCCAGAGGACACCCGGTGTTTGAAGGAAGGCTCCGTGTGCAGATGCACTCTCGCATCCTTAAATGTTAGGTGTCGCGTCTGCATGGGGGACACGGGCTTGGTGTTTCACCTGCTGGTGCCCTCCTCACTTCGTGAAGTGACCGTCCATCTACTCGTCCACTTAGCCATTCGAGGAGGATTCTCACTTAGCCTCGGTAGCCGTGGAATCATCACCCAGGAAGAACATGGCCCTGGACTTGGGGAGTGCCCGGGCCGCGGGGGGAAAAGGCAGGGCAGCACGGCTCGTGGTGTGGAAGGTGTTGGGGGGGAGGCCTGCAGCCGCTGGGGGGGGGGGTGTCGGGGAGAACGGAGAAGTCACCCGTGGGTGGTCAGTGCAGAGGCCTGGCGGGGACGCTGCGCACGGAGTCACCCGTGTGGACACGTCACGAGTTCCATGTTCCTTGTGCATGGGGCGTCTCACTGCTGGGGAGCGTCGCCATTCTCCGCCCTAGAATCCACTGCATAAAATTCTGGTTTTTGAAGAGAAAGGTCCTGATCCTGCAGGGGAGGCCGGGGGAGCAGCCCCGCCCCAGCAGCAGGTGAGAGACCGGGCTGGGCTGGCGGCCACCCCAAGCTCACGGTCTCTCCCTTGCAGCCCTGTACGGAGTCCTCTTCGACAGGAACAAGGAGGCCGCCTTCGCCAACTACCGCCTCTGGGAGGCGCTGGGCTTCGTCGTGGCCTTCGGGTGCAGCACCTTCCTGTGCGTCAGCGTCAAGCTCTACGTCCTCCTGGGCGTCCTGGGCGCGAGCGCGCTGGCCTACGGGGCCGTGGAGCGCCTGGAGGCCCGGAGCCCGGCCCCGCCCCTCGCGGCCGAAGCCCCGGAGCCGGCGGAAGGCGGAGAGTCGCAGACGAAGATGTGAAGGCCGGCACTCCCCGCAGGGGGCGGGGCGTCGGCGGGGGCGGGGCGCCTCCCAGGTGGTGGCTGATTCCTCGCCACCTTCGAAGCGAGAGGAGGCCATTGGAAAGGCATGATGTAGTTTTAAGTTTTTGTGTCGTTTTTTCCGATTCTGTCAAATGTCCAGCCCCCCCTCCTCATCAGCAGAGGTGAAGAATATACATGAAAGAAATCCGTTAATTTCAGGTGCAGAAGAAAAAGTGTGGGGTTTGCTCAGCCCATCGGAACTTGCTTAGGGGCACAGCACGAGCAGCCCAGACTCAGTTTTGTGGTCGCTGTTGTCCCCAGCCCAGAGCCTAGGTGAAGTGGCGCAGCCCAACTCCACGGTCCCACCAACCGATGACCCTGCTCGTCGGCCGGCTGCCTCCGGGGCCGAGCGCACCGCAGCCAGGCCCGAGTGTGCGGATTTGGAACTTGGAGAGTGGGGGCCTCTAAATAAACGCGGTGCTGCCGCCCCGAACCTGCCGCCTGGCCACAAGCGTTGATTCTGAACACTCACCTGGGTGACACAGCAAAGGTCGTCATCACACAGACGACTTTGGCACGTCGTGGGTCATGGGGGTTTTCCAAGCATGCCCCCCCCCACACACTGAACTGCAGGTGGACCACGTGGGCAGGTGGGCTGGGCGCGGCTGTCCGGCTGTCCG
Organism: Sturnira hondurensis; assembly: GCF_014824575.4. Classification (NCBI taxonomy): domain Eukaryota; kingdom Metazoa; phylum Chordata; class Mammalia; order Chiroptera; family Phyllostomidae; genus Sturnira; species Sturnira hondurensis. Next base: position 10,711,381 of record NW_028072798.1, on the reverse strand, counting down.
TTTGTCCCGCCCACCTCGCAGCTGCACGAGCGCTCACCCTGGTCTTGCACCTTCCTGCTGTAGAGAGGCTCGGAGAAGCCGGCCGCCTCCTTTCTGAGTGTAGCCCCCCCCACCCCCACACGTACCCTCCGACCGACTGGTGCTCCCTGTGGGTTTCTCCCTCCCACTCTCAGCCCGTGAGGCCGTCTCCTCCCACTCCCCTTCACCTGCATCGTCCTCCACACTGCCCCTCCCCTGTCCGTGGTGTAGCCCGGCCTCCCCCTAGCTACCCTCCTCCCTCCTCTGGGCCCCAGGCAAGGCCCACTCCTGTCCATAGCCCTCAGGGGCTCCCATTTGCACGAGTCCAGTGCAGGGCACCCCGGGCGCCAGGCACCTTCCGAGGGCCCCCTATCCTCCAGACCTTCGTTCACCCTTCCCCCGCGGTGAATCGCTCTGCCTGTGGACACCAGGCCGTCAGGCCTCGGGAGTCCTCACCGCCTACACAGCAAGTGCTTCACGATGCTGATTTCTGCACAAATGTCTCCCCCTATCGGACCTGAAGCTTTGTGCCGCCTGGCATGTAATACCACTAGGCGCTTAGGGGATGTTTGTTGAGCAAAGAAAATGTTCCAATGATGTAAGGAACCGTTAACCCTCAAGTGCACTGGCGTCTGTGAACGCCCAGCCACACTCCAGACCCTCCGTGCCCTGGGCCCTCAGCCGTGGCCGTGCCCCGCTCTCTGTGGACCCTGCTGAGCAAATGCAGAAGCGGTTCTTCGGCCTGCAGCCAGTTCCCAGGCGAGTGAAGGGACAGGTGTGGACCAAACGTAAAGTTGCTCCTGCTGCAAGGTGACATGTCCACGGCCCCTCGGGGGTGCCACTTTCCCCCCTGCTAGGATTTGCCCGCAGCCCCCACTGCTGTGACTGGCAGCCCACCACTCCTTCTCTCTCCCCCGCCCACTAGGAGCCTGCCCACCGGTCTCCCGGGTCTGTGCATGGAGCCGCATCCCCACCTGCCTCTCACCTGACCCCTGACTCCCTGTCCTCCCCCGGGCACTGTCTTCCCCTCTGCACAGGGCTGACCACACCAACACTGTCCTGCAGCTCATACCCCTTCCAGGGTCCCCTCCGGTCTAAAGACCACAGTCTGAACTCCTGGCCATGACCTTCCAGGCTCTGCAGGGCTCAGTTCCCACTGCCTCTTTGGCCTCACATCCCTCACTGCCAAGCTGCCCTGCTCACGGTTCTTCTCAAATGCCAGGCGCTCTCGCGGGGGGGGGTCCTCAGCAGCCGCTGAAGACACAGGTGGCCTCAAGGAGGGTGCTGTGCACCAAAGGTCCAGCAGGAGGAGCCCCACTAGCAACGAGGAGCGAGGAACTGTGTGCACAGCCTTGGACAGTCCTGTCCCCAGAGGGACGTGTGCCAGTCAGAGTGTCCCCGCATCAGAGCCCAGGAACAGGGCAGCCAAGCGGTCCTTGGATGGCTTCATTTTATCTACCATGTCAGAAGCCTGGCAGTGCCCTTGGTGGCTGTGGACCCCGGGGGTGGCCTGCTGGGTGGGGCAGCTGGATGAGGGGCGTCTGAGTGAGCTGGGTGGACGGGCTGGCCCTGCACTGCCACCAGGAACACTCAGGAGCCCCAAAGCCCTGGCGCTGGTGCTAAGTGTTCTACCGGCAGGGTTCTCTCTGGTGACCCACGAGGAACTGGGAAGCCAGGTGGACGTGGGCACAGAGGCCTGGCTCGGACTTCAGGCCCAGTGACCAGCCTTCTCCCCACGATGAGGGGCAGAGCCCACTTCGGTGGGGGGAGGGAATGTGCATTCAGCTGCTCCTCCGAGTGTCCACGACGCAGAGCCTTCGTCACTGGAGGCCATGTGTGACCGGCATCCTGAGCAGATGGCAGAGCCCGTCCTCTTGCTCTGCTGCTGGCGGTGTGCACGGGAAAACGTGCCAGACACCACCACACCAGGAGCCTGGGCCTGCTCGGGCGACTGGCAGGACGAGCCAAGCCCAGCACAGGCGTGGGCCGTCTGGCTGTCTGGAGGGCAGGTGGCCGGAGCTGGGACGCTCCTGGCTGCGCAGCACCACCCCATCTGCTGGAGGATTGCCTGCGTCACTGGGGCCTCTTCCTCCCTCTCTGTCCTTTAAACTTTCGGATGGGAAGAACCTGTGGACGTAGCCAAGGGCCCGGCATGAGGCCAGAGTCAGGACCCGCATGGGCTCCTCTGTGCCTGCTTTGTGGGTGACAGACAAGTGCCCCATGTCCTCCGTCAGGCTGGCATGCCAGCCTCACGCAGGTCGGCCGAGGGGCCATTGTTTGTCTGGTTCTCATTATTCTGTTTGTGAAACGGGACTGTCCCTGGTTTCCAAGGAATCATTAGACAGTGGGTCATTGCCGATGCTGTCCAAGCGATACAGTGGAGGCGCGGGGACCATCCCCGGAGGCTGAGGCTGGCCTGCCCCGATCTGTGACCCCCTGAACTCCACTGCGGTGCTGCAGACCTAGGCCGGACTTGACCCAGCAGCAAATGACGCCTTGCTGTTACCTGCTCAGAGTGGGTAACGAGGGCAAGACTGACAAGTGCACAGTGTGTGAGCGTGTGCCACAACATGTCAGAAAACTTCCTGAAGTTCAAGGGTTCTCTGAAAGAAATCTGTTAAAGAAAGAAATACAGGAAAAAGCATAAAGAGAAAGTAAATGTGCCAATAATCTAGGCCTACGGCCAGCATACACTGACTATAATTTGCTAAAATGAGTAAAATGAGCAATGAAAGAACCCAGAGATTCCATAACATTTGGCAAGAGGAGGTTTACTAGTGCTTTAAAGGAGGTGAATCTCCTCGGAACTAAAATGTAAAGGAATTTTCACGTGAATTCCAATTCCTTCCCCCTCCCCCCCACTCCCGGTTCATCAAATCACTTCCCCCCGGCTCACCGGGCCTGAGCTTCCTGGGTTCCTCTTCCACGTTTTCGTGTGAAGTTCGTGGAACACTGGCCTCATTACAAGGTGTGTGTGCTTGGCTCCCTCTCAGCCACACTGGGAGTCTGCCCACATGGTCCCCAGTGGCATGTGGACCAGACCGGACACATTCACTGCTCTGGGTCACTCATGTTCATTTTCACATCCACTGGCCTCCAGACACTGGCCAAGCATCCCGGGCAGCGTGCCCGGTGGGGAGGAGCGTCGGTCGGCTCAGTGCTCACACACACGGGCTGTGGACAGCCCGCACCTGGCAGCCACTGACCTCTCCTGGGGTCATCTCCACTGTGCTCTGCACCCCTGACTGCCTGCCAGCGTCACCTTGTTTCGTCCCCGTGACTCTGAAGCTTTCATTCCTGACCTCTGATGGGGGCCCCGCCCCGTCCCAGGCCCAGCCTAAGGGTCCTGCTATGGCCAGTCCGGGGTACAGCCCCCGAATTGGTATTTTAAAAGCTCCTCGGTGTGAGTGCGTGCGTCTGACTAAGCAGCACCCATTTTAAGTCATGTGACCGTTCTGCTCTCAGGGCCGTGGGTTCACTTACTTGGCTTGTGGCCTATAAGGTATGAGATAAAAGCCTGGAAATTTTAAAAGGGTTTCTGGGGTTAAATGTTACTCCTTACTATTTATTGTTCTTGTTGCACTTCAGGACACATTACATGCAGGGTTCCTTTGCCCCTGAGACAGCATGAAACAATGTAAAAATAACATCGGTCCCACCAGCATTCAGAGACCACCCAGCAAATCACCTGCTGAGGCGAGTCCCCGAACCCTGCTCTGCCTGCAGCTCAGGTGCCACGGCCAAGACCGTGGCTGCAGCAGTGGGCACTCGGGTCCCGCACCCCGGCCTCAGCCGCCCCCACTGCCAGAACAGGGAGCCTTCCCGCCACCCCAGACCCTGACCCTGTCCACCCCACCAGCTTCCTCCTCAGACACGTGCAGGCACGCTGTCGTCCCAACATCACCCAATGACGGTGATGTTCCTCGAGCCCTGGGACCCATTTCTCACTCGTCCACCTGTTGGCCACACCTTCTGCCCTTCCACGTCACCCTCCGTAGAGACCCACCACAAACATCGCACCAGCTGCCTGGTCGGGGTAGGTTGGTTGGTGGGCGGTTGGTTGGTGGGCGGGTTGGTGGGCGGGTTGGCGGTTGCCGGGCTGGCTGGCTGGCTGGACTTGCCTCATGTAGCCCAAACTGGGCACTGAAGCAGCCGATGGCCCAGAAACGAGGGGGCAAAGCCTAAGAGGCCCAGCCTGCTCTCCAACCTATGAATCAAAATGATATTCGATAAGAAGTGAATGCAAAATACATAAAATAGCTATAACACAAAAGAATATGGTGAGACGTATTTCATTTTATTCCTGTTAAGAATAGAAAATGGGGTTTCCCTCCTTCTAACGATGAGACCTCTGTTTATAAAGTACAGACATGTGTGCATCCATCCGTAGACGCAGGTGAGAAGCCCAGAGGCCACGAGAAGGCCGAGGGGACTGGGAAACGCCGAGTACCGACGGGAGGACGGGGTGGCCCGCCGAGTGTGACGGGAGAGCAGCGCTGCGTGTGCGAGACCGCGTGGTCCCTTCGTAGTGAGCCTGCAGCCTCGCTGGGGGTCCCAGGGCCATTCTTTTGTCCCCTCTGTTCCCTGACTGGTGTTGGCCTCACCCCCTCTCCTCACCAGGAAGCCCCAAAGGCAGGTCTCTCTTCCTTCACAACTTCACAACCTCTAGACGGGTGGAGGGGTCCAAAAATAGTGTGGTTCTCCGTCATTTGGGACGGCAAGTATATTACTGTTTTTTTTGTTTCTGTTTTGACAAAACTGTAACTGGACAGTCCCATGGGCCCTGCTAGGGGTCCTACTGTGAGTGATGGACAGCCTGCTTCTGGTCCAGGACGATGCTGCTGGTCTCGTGTCTGACCCTCACCCTCCCGGAGCTGAACTTGGTTTCCTGGAGGCCGCTGCCGTACACGGTCTTGACGGTACCGTCGGGGTACTCCCGCCGCTTGAACTGGGCTGTGTGAATGTCCCTCTGCCCGTTGCTGAACACGATGGTCCTGTCACCATTCCTGGGGGAGGAGAAGGTCATGTGAGTTGGCCCGCGGGAGTCAGGGTTGTATGCGTGGGTGACATGACCCGGGGTTGAGTCCCTCATCCAAGTCTCAGTGGACGAGGGGGCAGCATGCGCAAAGGCCGGGGCGGTGCCAGCCCACAGGAGACCCAGGGGATTGAAAGGCAGAGCTCCGCCGGGTGGAGGTAAGGCCTGGGGACAATGCCAGGGGGTGGCACCGGGCAGGCCGGGCAGGGAGCCTTACACCCTGCACTGCGGGTGGGGTGGTGCAGCGTTCACATGGGCAGTGACGTGGACACAACCTATAGTCGCCCGAGAGGAGTGACCCTGGAGGTCAGGGGACAAACCTGACTGCTGGGAGGGGGATGGTGGGGCCCACTGCTGTCACCCAGGGGACAGTGAGGAGGGCTCACGGCAGAACTGAGGGGGACGGGGCACGCCCCACACACTCGGGGGCAGAGGGGCAGCGAGAGCCTGACCTTCCCAACTGCCTGGTGTCTGTGCCGGGTCCCATCTCTGCGCATCCTGGCGCGGGGACGGGTGCCCCCGTGAGCACCGTCTTGGGGTATTGGACGTGGCTTACGCCTGTTCTGCTCCAGACTGGGCTTCTAGAGGGCTGGGTCTGAGGTGGGCACACGCTCAGGGCCGCGACAAGTGTCGCTGAGGAAGGTGCTCAAAATCAGCGTTCAGGTCCACACAAAGCAGCTCCGATAACGCCCCAACACACAGCTTCAGGGTCAAGGGCATGGCTTTCTGTTCTAACACTTAGACAACTATCTAAGCCTTTATGAAACTTAATTCGAAGAAATCCTTGACTGCACACACTGAAACTTTGGCGCGTCAGAGGGCCGCCAGCCCTCGCACCGACCTCTCCACACTCACAGACGTCCCGTCCGGGAACGTGGTCTCCTCCCGCCCGTCGCGCAGACGCTTCACTGTCCCGTCCGGAAACGAGGTTTCCTTTGAGCCATCAGGGTAGAATTTTTCTGCAAAACACACGTTTTTACTGAGGTGCCATCGACACAGAACATCTAAGTCTAGTTCCCCTCCACACCGCACCCAATCACAGACACTGTGTTCCGGTGACGAGACTTTATAAAGATCTAGTCTCTTAGCAACTTTCGAATACGCAGCGAACATACCAACTCCAGTTGACATACTGCACGTTACGTTCCCCAGGACTGACCTGTTTCTAACCAAAGTGTTTACCTTTGGGCTCCTTTGCCCTTTTAAAAACTGTGTTACGGCGGCCCCCCCATGGCCTCGGGGCTGTGACAGCTACAGGAGACGGAGGCGAGGAAGAGGGTGGGGGCGGCCTACTCTAAGTAATGGCTCTGAAACTTTTTCTCCAGAGGCAAAAGTCACGTCCGGAGTCCTGCTGGTCAGTGGGCGGCGGTGACGCCACCGAAGGTGAGGCCGCCCTGGCCGGGCGGCTCTGTCACCCCGAGAGCTTGTCGGTTTGGTGCCCAGTCAGGGTGCGTACAGGGGGCAACTGATGGATGTCTCCCCCTCTCCCCCACCCCACCTCCTCGCTCTCTCGAATCAATAAAAACAGCCTCTGGTGAGGATTTAAAACAAAAAGACAGTGCCACGGAGCGCCCCCGAGTGGGCCGACCGCATTGCACCAGGGAGGCCGCTGCTCAGAGGGCCTCCGGGTCACTGACAGAAACCCGGCAGGGACTGGGCATGACGAGAGAGGAGGTGCCACCATGGCCCGGGGCCGAGAGCTCACGGAGCCGGAGCCTCGGGCCGCAGCCCAGAGCGCACGCAGAACCCAGGCTTCTGAGAGCGGGGGCCGTGAGCTGGGGGGGGGGGCTACTCATCCAACTGATGTCTCGGCTCCCGGTGCACACACCCACGAACAGGAGCGAAGGCACGATCCTGCCACCTGGGGCCTGGTGACACTTCTTGGGCTCGGGACCCGGCAGCAGGGGGGCCAGAGCTGTCTGACGAGGGCCAGGAGAGGGTGCGCGTGTCCTGGGCCTGCACTAGGGAACTCAAGCCCTGAGTTGTCGGGGCGACGGCCGCCGTGGGGAACTTGCCTCACAGGCTCCAACCCCTGGTGTCATCGTGTGCCACCCAGCGCGGGTAGGCAGGTGACCACAGGTCCCAGGGATGCCACTCACCTGTGTGCTTGTCGGGAAACCGTAGGACTTCCAGCCCGCTGGGGTGGGTGGTGCGCGTCGTCTGGGCACCTGCACAGTAGTAGACCTGCAAGCCCAGAGACGCGGGCGTTGGGGTGCAGTCTGTACTGGTGCCCCGAACTTGGTCCCCCTCCCCACCCCTCCCGCCCCGCACGAGCACCTCCCACAAGTGGGAGGGGCCAGACCTGCCCACGGGGAGGGGCGGGGCTCCGAAGAGGGGCTTGCCCTCAAAGCCACAGAAACCCGACAGTCTGAGAGGTCATCTGACCCGCCGAACCCTGAGGCCCGCCCAGGACAAGGTCTCCGTCGCCCGAGCCTCGCGCCCCGCAACTGTGAACCCCGCCGCTCAACCCCGAGGACGAGCCGCACTGCCCACATTCCACAGGCGTGCGTCCCGCAGGGGTGGCCGCCCGTGAGTGGGAGGGGAGCAGACAGCGCTCGTCTCTGTCACCACGGGAACCACGCAGTGCCGCCTGCCGTCAGGGCCCGGTTCCGGGAGACCGGAGACGTGGCGGAGAAGGTCAGCAGCCGCTCAGAGGTGCCTGGTCCAGTGCCTTCCACCCCGACCACAAGGCCAGTGTGGACCTGCCACTGTGTCCCCGCTCCCGTCTTCCTCACCATCCTCCTCCCTCCTGAGATCAGCCCTGGTCTCTGCCCCTCCACACCCTCCTGAGTCGGCTAAAAATGACGGACTCCAGGTGAGGCAGACCCGGGTTCGAATCTGAGGGGTGGAGGGGCTCACAGCGCCACCTGCCGCTCAGCCAGTCGTGATGCACCAAGTCCACCTGTCAGTGGGGGCTCTGACCTCCACCTGCAGGGAGGCCTGGGGGCGTGGGAGAAAGGCAGAAAGCACAGAGCCACCCCAGGGCCTCTGCTGAAAACCAGAGAAGCCCACCGGAACACGAAGGTGCGCTCCACGGGCGCCCTGGCGGTCGGGGCCACACGGCTTGGTAAAAAAGACAACAGAGCCGATTAGTCCAATGAAGACATTTTAAAAGAAATGTATGGAACATGAGTTGGTGACGTCTCAGCACCGAAAGGCTGCAAGCTGTCTGCCACACACCCGCCCGGGCACACCCGCCCGGGTCTCCAGGCCACACTTACAGTGACCGATGGCGAATCACCGTGTCCCAAGTTAGAGTCCGGTGAAGCCCAAGCCATCAGAAGGATGCTTGCTTCCTGCAGGTCTGCCTGGGAGACCCTCAGCTCTGCCGACTCTTTCCCAGACACGTGTAACCACCTCTGCATATGTGTCTAATACCCCCCGCCACACACGCGTCATGCGCCCCACACCAGCGGTGCCCCCGAGCAGCGAGATGCACTGCCAACCCCCACGGGAAGCACTCCTCCCTGTGCTAATGACAACCACGGCCATGCTCATGAGCCCAGAGTGAGCTGTTCCTGAGCACCTACCCCACGCCGAGCCGCACTGGCGTGGAGGGCATTCGGTTGTAATAGTCTATGACGGATCCTCAACCTCGGCCCCAGTGACAGTGTGGGCCAGGCGGCTCTTTGCTGGGGTGGGGGGGCACACCGTGCACCCCTGGCCTCCACCCACCCCTGGTCTCGACAACCAGACATGTCTGCGGACATTGCAGATGTTCCCTGGGGGCCACCCTCCACTTCGAGAGCCACTGACCTGTGAACCAGGTATTTCCTAATTGCTCAGGCACAGAAACTGAGGCTGAAGAGGCCTACTTGCTCAAACCCGCATGTGTGGTCACCAATTCAGCCCCAGACCCTGTGGCCCCCAGGTCCACGCTCCTTGCTTCCCAGCACCCAGCACACACGCCCCGCGAGCGGCACAGGGACAGTATACTGTGGGGAAGCCACTCCTGTGCAGACAGGAAAAGCCACCTGCTGTGATCTGCCCTCCAGCGTGTACCTGGAGGGGTCCTGACTCTTGTCACCACCTGAATGCTGATGCCGTGACTAAGGTGCTTTCTCCGGGCATCTCCTGTTGTGTTTCTGGGGAGCACTGAGATGGGGCACGAGTGGGCCTTGTCCCAGCGCTTCATGACCCTCCACTGAAGTGGCTCCTTGTCGTCACCTCCTTGTGGGAGGCTTAGGGGAGCTTGCCAGCCACGAACAGGCTGAGCAAGAACTCACGACCGAGGGGGTGGGGCGGGGTGCAGGGTACTCCCGCCTCCACGTGCAAACCTGAGCCCACGTGCGTGCAGTGGCTGGAAGGGCTGAGTGCACAAACGGCCTGGCTTCTGCCCCATCGCCCACCCCTTGTCCCTGAGCCCCGGAGGGAGATGTCTAGTAACTGGGAGGCTCCGATCTCTGTTTGAGGCACAGACGTGCAGGTTGCACGCACCACTCTCTGGTCTGGCAGGATCCTCTGCACATCCCCGTTGAGGAAATGCAGGACGGTGGTCTTGGCCCCTGCATCCTTCTCGGGGCCTTTGGGGGCGCCAATGACCTCATGGCCTACACTGGCGTCCTCGCCCACCTGTGCGGAAACACAAACGTCCAGACTGACAAGGAGACACCACCATGGTGCCTTCATGTGCTCTTATGTTCAAGATCAGTACACACCCGTGCCCTGCGCAGCCTCGTGGGCCCGACTGCTGTGTGCCTGCGAACAAACAGGCACCAAACGCAGCAGCCCCATGGCGCACCCCTGAGCTCAGGCGTGAGTCGTGACCGGGTGCCCCGGCCCGCCCCACAGAGGCCTGTCTTCCTGAGGCCATGCCGTGCACACGGGCCAGGCAGCAGCCACGGGTCTAGGCAGCGTGTGGCCGCCAGAGGTGGTGGATCTGGAAACCCTGGGCCACAGCGGGCTGATTACTATGTGGGAATTATCGGTTGTGTACTTTTCTTTCCTTTTCATCCCAGGCCTTTGATCCACACAGTATTCCACCTGGTCCCGAAGGTCATCGACTTCAAACACGAATGGGCAGATAAGTACTTTTGCAGGCAGAAGACTGAACTAGGAATTGAGGGGAAAATCTTTGTCTTCCAATTGAAAATACTAGTGACGTAAAGATGAATGCAAGGGAAAACCGGACAGAAATCATCTTAACCTTTCTGGAATTCACATCTGCACGTGTGAAAATCCTGAGGAGTCGATGTGCTGTATTTCGCGCCCTGAACCAGGGTCAGAGTCCACCAGGGGTGTGGTCACTCTCCACCGTGGCTGAGGAGTACAGAACGCGATTCCCCCGGGGAGACGTTCGTGGGGCTGAACGCCAGTGCTGGGCCTCGGAGAGCACCCTCAGCGGCCCTGCAAACAGTCGGCTCCACCTACCACCTGCAGACAGCGCGGAGCCGCTGATGGGCTTGAGGTTTGAACCAGAACCGCAAGTTCGCCCTCGACCCAACCAGCAAATCAAAGCCAAGTGTGTTCTGTTCAACTGTAGAAGATTAACTGCTTAACCAACAAAAAAAAGTTTCCAGTGAGGCTTACAGACCAATTAATGCTCAGGAACAAAAAAGCACAGTGTTTTAAATGTTCCCCTATAAGAAAATCATAAAATTAGTAATTATCTTCAGGGATTACACCATAAGAAGAAAAAACAAGCAAATGAGCAAACAGAGAGTTTCAGCCCATCCAGGGAAGGGGGGCGGCGAGGGGGGACTGGGAAGCCACAAGGAGAGCGGAGCAGGGCCGAGGCGGGGTGCAGGGGCGGCAGGCGCGCTGTGCTTGGAGGGCGGGTTACTATCTTTTGTTCCCACGGCCTTGGGGGCATCAAGTTGAGTGAACGACTCATCTACTTGTCCACTTAACAAATCCTTAAGGGATATCTCTTGTTTCTTACATCTTGTTGAGATGGTAAGACAAAGTACTTAAGTTTCATAGGCCTTCCCCGAAAAACCTGTACAAGGAGGCCACTGAAGGGAAAAAAACAACATTTGACTAACTCAGCGCTACTGTGAGCTGTAGTGAGCTATCCTTGCTCATTTCCTCAGACATTTCATCTGCCGAGAGCCACGGTCAGCTCGAGAAAGCAGGGACGAGGGACAGCCCCCGACAGGCCAGCAAACAGGCTCCCAGGGAATGGGCCGTGTGGCTGACCGGGGCCCGGGTCCTGGGTCCCGGGTCTGAGTGTCAGTGGCTTCTCCCCAGAGTTTACAAAACACCACTGGCTGCTGCGTGTCCCTTCTCCACTCCTGCTGCCCCCCACCCCCAGGGCACAACCACGGAGGACCGTCCTGTTTGGAGTGGAGGCTGAGCGAGACTTGGAGGGGGTGCTGCTTTCCCAACAGGAGACCTGCCATCAGCCCGCACACCAGTGCCACTGACACAGACCCACGACCTGTGGCCCAGGTGACAGGTGGCGGGAACTCCGCTCGGGAAGGCGGGTCTGTAGCAGCCCACCCTGCCATCTGGGCTCCGAGTTTCTTCTTCTTTGCCCTCCTTTCCCGTCCCAGTGCCCACGGGCTGTGAAGATTCCGGTTCCACGGGAAGGTTCTGCAGAGAAAGTGCAGTCACGGCCTCAGGAGGTCACCGTGAAAACTGCGGGCACAAGGTGGGAGAAGCGGGCCACCCGGCGTCCGGCGCGGGCATCTCCACGGGCAGGGAGAGCGGCTGCAGCTGGGCCAGGGGCGCCGGGGCTTTGGGCCACATTTCGTGTTTCTCCAAAGTTGTATGTCCCCGTCGGTCTGGTCTGGGCCGGGATGGCCACCCCAATTTCAACATGGCACAGAAGGAAATGCCGTGCTCAGGGAGAAGCCAGCCGGAGGGCTGCCCCACGGGCTGGAGCCCACCCACCGCAGAGTAAACCCAGAGGACAGCGGTGCTGTGATCCCCGCGTCAGACGTCAGAAGGGGCAGTGCACTTCCCTGGGAGAACGGAGGGCGTGTGGGACCCATGTTTTCTCACTTCCTCCCAGCGGCCTCCTTTACATCATGACTAAGCTCGCAGCCCAGATTTCTGCCCACAGAGAGCGCTGTTCCATCTCACTGACACTGTGGCTAAAAACAGCATGTAATAGCCCCAGCTACCATGGCTCAGTGGGTTGAGCGCGGGATGTGAACCAAAGGGTTGCTGGTTCAATTCCCAGTCAGAGCACATGCCTGGGTTTCAGGCCAGGTTCCCCAGTGGGGGGTGTGCGAGAGGCAACTACACATTGGTGCTAAAAGAACAAAACAAAAAATAGCATGTAATAAGTGGACCGCTGGCTAGCTAGGGCTTAGAAGTGTTACTTGCTAAATTCATATTAATCTCCCTTTAAAATTATAAGTAAAAATCATATAAAAATTTGATTTGGGAAAAACATCAGTCTTGTTTTGACTGAGTGCTACATGCAACCAACTTCAAATAGGACAAAATGTTTCTGCGTATTTGAGAGGTGGAGCTGCCCCAGGAAGTCACCTGGGACCGTGCTTCCCGTCTCCTGCACACACCTGCCGTTTGGTGTCCGAGGGGGGGCTGGCGAGCCCGTCTGTCTGAGCCTGAGTGAGGGGCTTGCCTTCCGGGCCCTCGGAGGGCGATGGGCGTGTGTCTGTGGAGACAAGCAGGGCGGTGTGAGGGTCGCTTGCCCCCTGACTGTGTCATTAAGCCAACTGGGCTGCATTCTCTTTTTCCGTGAGATGCACGAACCATTTAAGGAGAACCTTCAGTAAGTAGCTACTGGATCAGAGATGGACCTGGGAGAGAGACATGGCCCACGTGACCAGAGAGAGGCAGGGTGAAGCACAAAGCTCTGACTGGTAAGTTGAGGCAGCTTGGAGGCCAGTGAGGACTGTGCCCACCCTGCAGAGGAACGAGTTGGTCTCGGGGTGAAGGGTGAGGAGGCTCATGCAGGTGAAGGCCCCCTGGGGGTGGTGTGAGGCGGTCTGGGCCGGAAGCAGCAGCGGGGGGGCTTGGCAGGCCTGAGGGTGAGGAGGGGAAGAGCAGAAACTGAACAGGTGGAGCTGACCTGGCCGGGAAGAGGGGATGGGGGGATTTGAAAGTGTCCTCAGGCCGCTGCCTGGGGGTCTGGTGGACCCTGGATGGCACCCACTGAGAGGACTGGAATTGGGGATGGAAGGCAGTGCGGGTCTGGGTGTGAGGGAGGCACGGTCTGTGTTCTGGCCGTCTGGTTTGCGCTACCCATGTGCCTGGTGGGCCCCAGGCCTGCAGGGACACCTGGGCACTGGCGTGTACGAGGACATGTTCCTGCAGGTGCCCCAGAGGGGGCTGTGCAAGTTTTCGGACAGGGACTTGGGGAAGACACTTCTTCCTCAACTTGCCCAATGAAGTGCCTCTCAGTTTTGCTGGGGGGACCCCAGGTGCCGGTGGAACCCCAGGTGCGGAAGGCTCAGCACAGCTGTGTGGACAGCCCCACCTGGAACTCAGAAGGGGGAGAGAATGACACCGGGGAGTGTTCTGTTGAGGTGGCAGGGACAGCGGCCAGTGGCCTTCCCTGAGCTCTGGGTGCGTGTTGGGTGGGGTAGGGGAGGTGGCAGGACAGACAGAAGGGGGCCCAACAAGGGGTCAGAGAGGATGGCGGGCAGTGAGGGCGTCCTGTGAACCCCACGCACAGGCCCCAGTGAGAGTGGGGTGGACACGGCCAGGGGACCGAGCATGACAGCGACAGAAAGGAGCCGGCCTGGGCGACCTCACCAGTGTCCTGGGCTGCGGGGCCGTCCTCCATCAGCGGGGCACTGCAGGCGGCCGGCCCTGCGGGTGTCCTGCCGCTCCGAGTTGGCAGACTCCGGCCCGGTGGGGTGGCAGCCTAGGAGCAAGGACAGTCACAAAGCCCGGCACTGTCACATCAGCGGCAGCGACTCAGGGCAGAAACTGGGTGCCGCCGAAGGCCGTTTCAGCCATAAGTGTGTTTCAGTGACGCCAGGTTTGCCCGAAGATGCAACACCCGAAACGAGAAACGTCGCTGTCTAAATGGAGAGGCGTGAGGGGCAGGTAGGCAGACGGCCACCGGCCGGGGCAGCTCAGTGTTTCCGCTCTAATGACGAACCCTGGGAGTTCAGCGAGTCATCCGGGGAAACAGGGTTATTCTCGACAGTTATTCTAAACTGTCTTGAATAATGAATTAAGGGTTCGCACTAGACCTGAGTGGGACGCCCCCTAACCTCATTTTCAGCACGACCCGCATGCACGAGCACGATCTCCTAGTCTCACCTTTTCACCCCCCCGAGGGGCGGGCTTCCCTTCAGCGCAGAGTCCGCTGCGGGCAGACGCGGCCCCTCGGACTCGGAGGCTTATGGACACGGTTTTGTCTCCATCCTCACGTGTCACTATCTCCCCTGAGTGGATTCTTTCGATCTTTATACTTGCTGGCTGAAAACAAACGAGGCGTGCATTAAGAATAGTCCGGTCGTCCAAAACTATCAGCCACGCGTCCCGCCAGTTGTCTCAGGGGCCAGGCCAGTGTGATGCTGCGTCTGTACCCCGAAACACAGAGCCCTGGGCTCCCTGCTTCCCATCTGACAGCCCATTTCTGATGGGACTCAGTGAGGTCATGGCTGAACGTAGAGAAAAGGTCTGTGATCACAGCACATAAAACTGAATGAAGGGCTCCGGCCAAGATGGAGGCGTAGGTAGAAACCCTTTCTTTCCTCACACACCCAAAAGGAGGCTAACAACCAATCTAGACCATGCGGGCGGGGCTGGCTGAAGGAGAAACTGAGACTCGGCGCTCTCTGTGGACTACGGCGCTCTCTGTGGACTACGGCAGCTGCCACCAAGGTACAAACTCCCAGTCTCACACGAGAGAGTTCCTTGTTAAGTGGGCCAGCAAGAGCCCTCTCCTGCCCCTCCCCCACGGCGCAGCTGGGAGGGTTGCCCCGCCCTGGTGAATCCCTAAGGCCCCGCCCCCTTACAACTTAAGAGGCGCACGGAGACAAGGAAATATGGCCCAAATGATAGAACAGAGCACAGCTTCAGAAAGAGAGCTAAGTGACGAGGAGATAGCCAACCTATCTGATGGAGAATTTAAGCTCTGGTAATCAAAATGCTCATAGGACTGATTGAGCTTGGTGGAAAAATGAAAAAACAAATGAAAGATACTCAAAGTGAAATAAAGCAACATATTCAGGGAACCAACAGTGACAGGAAGGAAACCAGGACTCAAAGCAACAATTTAGAACCAAAGGGAAAAATAAACATCCAATTGGAACAGAATGAAGAAACAAGAATTTTAAAAAGTGGAGATAGGAACCTCTGGGACAACCTGAAACGTTCCAAAACCTGAATTATAGGGGTGCTAGAAGGAGAAGAATCAGAGCAAGAAATGGAAAACTGATCTGAACAATAATGAAGGAAAATTTTCCCAATATGGCGACGGAAACAGACCTCCAGGAAGTCCAGGAAGCCTAGAGAGTCCCAAGGAAGTTCCTCCAAGGAGGAACACACCGAGGCACATCATAATTACATTACCCAAGATTAAAGATAAGGAGAGAATCTTAAAAACAGCAAGGGAAAAGGAGACAGTTACCTACAAAGGAATTTCCGTGAGACCATCAGCTGATTTCTCAAAAGAAAATGTGCAGGCAAGAAGGGGCTGGAAAGAAGTCTTTGAAGTTATGAGTGGTAAGGACCTCCATCCAAGATGACTATCCGGCAAAGCCATCATTTAGAATGGAAGGGCAGATAAAGTGCTTCCCAGATAAGGTCAAGTTCAAGGAGTTCATCCTCACCAAGCCCTTATTATATAAACTGTTAAAGGACTTATCTAAGAAAAAGAAGATCAAAACTGTGAATAGTAGAATGACAACAAACTCACAACTATCAACAAATGAACCTAAAAGAAAAGACAAACAACAAAAACAGAAACTCAACAAACAACTAGAACAGGAACCGAATCAGAGAAATGGAGACCACGTGGAGGGATATCAGTGGGGAGGGGGAAGGGAAGAATAGGGGGGGAAATATACAGGGAAGAAGCATAATTAGTGGGCATAAATTAGACGGGGAGAGATAAAAAATGGTGTAGGAGACAGAGAATCCAAAGAATTTATATGTACAACCGTGGACATGAACTAAGTGGGGGATGCTGGAGGGTGGGGGGTGAGGGGGATAAAGGGAGAGAAAGTGGGGAAACTGTAATAGCATAATCAATAAAATATGATTCTTAAAAACACAAGAAATATAATCAGGAACACCAAAAAACCCTGAATTAAAAAGTTGTGCAATGGAGGTTTTTCACCCACTGTTTGACTTTAAAGAACCCTGTTTCGAGGCACAGATGGGCTGGTTAGCCGCCCGCTCAGACAAGCGTTTGCCAAGCGATTGCTCTGCAGGCGTCTAATCGACTCCGTCTGCCGAGGGGACAGAGGAGAGACCGCTTCCCCACCGGCCAGAGCACGGCAGGCCCCACCTCAGCCCCAGCTGCTCAGAGGGCCGAGCTGGGAGTAGGGCCGAGGCCCCGCCCTCGAGGCACAAAACATTCTCTGCTCAGAGGTGGCACTGGGAGAGGATGGCGGGACACCCCGTCATCTTCAGGAGTTTGGGGTCTTCGCAGACCGGTGACCCTTTCCCCAGCCAGATGAGGACACCGACAGCTCCCAGGCGTGAGGACGGCCGGAAGCCAGGGCACAGCAAGTGTGCTGGCTGGCAAGACACATTCAGAAGGAAAAGTGATAGAGGAAAAAGCGACGTCCATTCAAGCAGCAAGACTCGGCCTGGAGCAGCCTGTGCTGAACCCAGCAGGCACCCCCGGGAGACGCCTTAAAGCCGTGGGACACACAAGCAAAACGCCGTGAGGACATGTGGCTACTTGAAAAGCACATGGCCCTGATGGCACCCCCAGGGGAGACCCCAGGGGGACCGCAGTCCCCAAGGCAGGTGTTGGAGCCGAGATGCGGTGAGGGTGCGAGAGTTCGGGTCCTGGGCCTCGGCTTCCTTCCACAGACGACAACACAGAGGGTCACCTGGGAAGAAGGCGCACTTTCAGGGGACAGTCCTTGTCCCCTGAGGGGTGCTAAGCTATGACTTTTCCGGCCAGCGCATTTTGGCGTCATGTCTTCGTCAGCTGACAGAGGTGAGAAGGTTCCAAGAGTCGATTTCAACACCTAGAAGGCAATTCACCACAAGCGAAATTCAGGGAGGCTGTTTGCATCTTCGGGGGGACGGAGGCTGCAAGAGGAACTCAACTTTTCACCCACTCAGCAACAATGGCCAGGTCCACGGTAAAAATAGGGGGGCCAGGTGGGGCCCCTGCCTGGGTCCCCACTCCCCTCTGCGTGGGGGAGCTTCTCTGGCAGCCTCTGCCTCACAAGCACGGCCACCGTGGGCGTTGTTTCTCACTGCTGTCCACTATTTCAAAGTCTCCCAAGTTCCCAGAGGCAGCAAGGCTGACAACACCCACACTTGTGCCCTGGGGCTCCGCCTGAGCTGGGGAAGGAGGAAGGAAACGCGCCCTGTGTCGGGGGCACCCCCTTGGCTCATCAAAGGTCCCAGCTGTCTGGCCTCCGGCTTCCTGCCGCAAGGCCAGCTCTGCAGATGGCAGGGTCTGGGAGGGCCAGGCCTGTTAGGTTATGCACACCCGGGCCTGTGGCTCGCCAGCCACGGGACCCAGCCTGGCCTTGGTCGGAGGACCTGTGTCCAGGGGTCGCCCCGTGGGTGAGCAGGAGGGCCGGTGGGTGCCGGCCGGGGAAACTGGCGTTGGCTGCTGCTGGCAGACCCTTGGGTACCTTTGGAGAGCAGACATGGTGGCCCCCCGAGAGCCCCCATCGGGCCTGTGCTCGTTATCGGCCATATATGGGGAATGGGGTTGACTCAGGGGTCACAGCCCTCCCCCGCCCGCAGTGCCCTGGTGAGGACACACCCCCCGTGGTGGCAACGCTTCTTTAAGTCGAACAGAAGAGCCCTTCGGTACCTGAGTGTCTGGTCTGGTCCTCAACTGAAGGGAGGCTTTGGGCGTGCTCCCTGCGCCCGGTCCCTGCAGCGCCGTGTCTCGCTGCCCACCCTGTGGCCCCCGGTCCTGCCTCTTCAGGGCATCGATCTGTGTCTGCAGGTGGCTGAGGGCGGCAGCCCAGCCGGCCTCCTGTCTCCGGAGCTGCCGGCGAAGCCCAATGACCTGCTGCTGTAACCGCTGTCACCCGCAAGAGAAAGCCCTGGTTGGTGACCCTGGCGTCTGAGGAGCCACGCAGAACCGCAACGCCCGAGTCCACTGTGTCACTCAGTGGAGTCACTGCGCATCACCCCACACAGCACTGCCAGGCAAAGACGGCCTGGCCCACAGCGACGCGGGCTCCGCTACCTGTCCTTTCACTCAAGACTGAAGGTCACAGTGAGGGCATTAAGGGAGGGCTCACCGTGCAGCTGTGACCAGCGGTGGTTGGCTGACACTTCTGAATTCCCGAAAAATGAGCGGAAACCAGAGTTTTACCGAAATGGATAAATCACTGGCTGCTTAGAGATCAGAAGCCTCAGCTTTTAACCCGACACACTCACTTCCTCGAGACCCTTTGCAGACCCTGTGCTTCCAGGGCAAACGGCCCTGCGGGAGGTGCCACTGGACAGAGGGCAGCCGGGTGGAGGGACGTGCGGGGACGTGCGGGGATGTCCACACTCCACAGACAGTGGGGAGGGAGACGCACATCAGACAGGAAGCGGCCAAGTTTGGGGGGTCTGGTGGGACCGCTGAGTCAGGGAAAGGTTCCTGTTGGCTTCAGCCAGGCCGTCTCTCAGATCAGAAGCACTGAGCTGCCACACCGAGGGGGGTCCCCCCACCGCCCCCCCAGAACACATGGCTGCAGGGCAGATGGATCTGCCCGCCCCCCTGGAAGGACGGGGTCCGTGTCTGTGCTAGTGTGTCACCACCAGCCCTACAGGACGAGGAAGCGGGGGACCCGACAGCGGGACGGGTGCTCCTGGCTGGTGTCACGAAGGCCCTGCCCACCCTGAGTGACCCCATGGCACCTGGCTCACCAGCAACTCCTCAGCCCTGCCGCCTTCCCGGGGGTGCTCGGCTGCCTTCCCGGGGTCAGTCCCCGCCTGTGGGTCCCCAGGACGGCTGCTGTCTGCTGGCTGCTCGGCCTCCGAGTGGGCCCCCAGCATTCTGGAGGGAAAGGGGCCCTGTCAGGAGGCACGAGGCTGGGTGCCAGCCCTGCACCGTCTGAGGAACGAGTGCAAGGGACGCCTCTCGTCACGGCCTGTCTCTGCCACTCAGTGTTCACGCACCGACCCAGCAGAACGCCGTGTGGTGTGGGGACCACTATGGACTGGGGGGGCGGGCCTGGGCGGGCCACCTGGGGCCTCTCCTTGGCAGTGGTTGCTGGTGCTCTCTCAGATGGGCTCGGGGCTGTCTCCGTAGGAAATCTGGGGGCCACTCAGCACCTCAGCCAGCACCGGCCGAGAAGGCACCCATCCGACAATATCGAGTCAGACCGGCCACTGGGGTGACAGATGGCCTCTCCAATGCCTCCTGCAGAGAAGTGGGCAACCGGGGCAGCCACCGCAGGCCCAGGTCCTAGAGAGGCAGGGCAGGCTGCCACCAGCTCAGCACCGTCCCCAGACAGCGCTGAGGGAGGCGGGCTCCTGTGGCGGGCCAGGGCCTGAGAACGAAAGGGCCCGTGGTGGGGGCAGCCTCCGTGCAGGAGGCGCAGAGCGGCCCTGCCTGTCCCGGGAAGCTCATGGCCACTGAGAAACCAGAACAACGAACGCTGCCAGAAAGGCACGCACCTCGGACTGTCCTTGAGCGTGGGAACGCACCGTCCCACACAAATGGTCACAGTCTGTGTCTTAGGACCCCCCAGGGGCCCCAAGTCTTCCAACAAAACCTGACAACCTGCCGACCCAGTCACCCCTTCCTCGGTGGGTTTTAGGAAAGCCATACCCAGAAGGCTGTGCGGGTCGATGCTCTGTGTCACCCCATGAAGGGCACTTTTTCTCTTTGTTCTAAGATGGTGCGCGTCTGCGTGCTCAGGCCCACCCCTTCCACAGTCTGGGGAGGCCTCTCTCCCCAGCCACCTCCGGCCAGACTCTGTCACCTCACGGGTCCCTGCAGGCCGCTGGGGCCAGGCACTGGCCCCTCTGGGCCATGGCCCTGCACAGCTGCCCCTGTCAGAGCAAACCAGAAGACGGCTTGATTCTAAACGGACGCCCAGCCTTAAAGGGCCACGCCTTCCCAGTCCACGCCCAGCTGTGTAGGCACCCTCATGCGGGCAGTGGGCCGCCCCTGCTCACAGGGGTCGGGCACAGCCAGCCCCCCAGCCAGCCAGAAAAAGGGCTTAGGGTCAGTTTCCAATAAAGAGTAAAAGCCCACCCTCTGAGCACTTGTTCTTCTTTTAATTTTATTTAATGAAATAACCTATTTTTAGTTGAATTTATCAGGCGACATTGCCAACAAAACTAGCTGGGATTCGGCTGCACAAATTCTACAGCACATCACCCGCTATTGAACCCCCCGCTCGCCTCCCCAAGCCAAGTCTCCCTCCATCGCCGTTCATCCTGCCTCACCCTCCCCTCCCTCCCCCGCCCCCCTCCTTTGCAATCACCAGACTGTCATCTGTACCTGAGAGCTTTTTCTTTGCTTAGTCCCTTCACCTTTTTCACCCAGCCCCAACACACCCCGAGAGCTGCCGGTCTGTCCTCCGTATCCATGAGTCTGTTTCTGTTTCGGCCACCAGATTCCACACGGGACTGAGAGTCTGTGGTGCGTGTCTTTCTCCGACTGGCTCGCTTCGCTGAGCGCAATGCTCTCCAGCCGCATCCACGCTGTCCCAAGAGGCAAGGTTTCCTCCTTTTTATGGCCGCGTGGTAGTCCACTGTGAAATGTCCCACACTTGTCCTTGAAGAAAGACACGCTGTCTTTTGGGGCCACAACAAACCGCGCACTAGCAGAGGTGCTCACGAGGAGAAAGCGAGACGCGCGGCTTTGAACAGCAAAGTGATTGGGGGTCTCATCGTTTTCCAGCCCCTCGCCATCCAAGTGGCCCCGAGACTCCTGTGACGATGGGGAACACAGGGGTGAGTGGGGAACGCCGTGTTGGGTGCTGCCTCCCATGCAGAGCCCTCCCAGTGATCAGGGGTGCAGGGGGTGAGCACACACGTGCCCGCGCAGTGTAAGAACTCACCCGAGCCCCGGGCCATGGCTGCACTGGGGGTCAGTCACTGTGGGTGCAGGGTCCGATCATATATCACAGAACTGTGCACTTGACCTTGCTGAACAAGGTCACCCCAGTACCTTTAATTGTTTAAAAGAATAGTTCAATAAAACAGACAACTGGAAAAATAAAGCAATACTGCTGAATAAGAAAACCAACGGTTTCTCACAAAAACCGGCAGGAACGCCCGGGTCATCTCACTTCTCGGCACAGCTCCTGGTGTGCGCTCATTCTGGGGGTCTGCTCAGGGGGTTTCCATCACTCTCACCCTGAAACTCTATGTTGGACTTGAACCTGCTCTGAAAAAATAAAGGAAGAAGGAGGAGGAGGAGGAGTAAGGAAAGGGGGGGATCCAGCTCTTTCTCGAGGGGCACGTCTGCACATGCTCAGCTCTGACCGGGCGTGGAGGCTGAGTGAGGGGCACATCTGCACAGGAGAAGCTTGTCGTGGATTTGTTCTCCGACACTGATGACGTCTGAGGCCTGAAACTCGGAGACGTCAGTCGCCCGCTCCCCTGATGACAGGGGAACACACACGGGGCCCTGAGGTCGCTGAAACCCTCCGGCAACCACCGCACACGCAGACCGACGCTCGGGACCCCCGCCGGCTGCACCGCACCCCCTGAGCCCCCGGCCCTGGGCTGGGACTTCCTCTTTCCTTCACTGAAACGAGTCCTCTTCCTGTAAGTGCAGCCCATTCCCCTCAGGCCAAGGGGTGCCAGGCCACACTCAGGTGTCCCTGACTGGGAGGGAAGCAAGGTCCCCAGGGCTGGCCGTGGCTCAGAAATGGGACCCAGGAAAGAAAATGAAACATGAGGAACTTCTAAGAGGTTATAAGAAGCCACTGAGGCTGAGAAAAGTGTCTGGCCCTCCCAGCGGGCCAGGTCACTCACGAGGGCTTGGGGTCCACCTGTCCGGCACCCTTTCCTGGCCGGGGTTCTGCCCCCGCTCGCTGGCCTGGTGTCCTCGCTTCCACTGCATGTTATTGGGTCCTGTTGCTTTTTTCTACATCTGCCTTCTCGCCAGTCTCCCCGCACTGGAGCACGTCTCTCAAAATTAGGAAGTATCATAAGAATTGTAAGTATGTGTATTCTCAGCACAAAATGAGTCACACTATGTTCTAATATTACCTGAGTAAATGAGTGTGCAGGAAAGAACTTAAGTGCCCAAAAAGAGGTCTGACCTTTGTCCTCAGCTGTGGGGAGGTCACCTCCAAGCCCTCTGAAGGTCAAGCCTGGTCAGGGCATCTCTGTTCGCCAGGGACGCAGGCCAGCCACCAGAAGTCTCGGGGTGTGGCAGGGATGCTGGGTCACACGGTACCCACCTGACCAGCCTGGGGCTGGAGGCTGGGGCCATACCAACGGAGTCTCTGCCCACGGAAGCTCGGGGGTCCCAGTGGGCTGCAGGCGTCACCACCCATCTGTGCAGAGAAGGTAGCCCTGTCCTGACCCCCCCGCCCCGGGGAGAGGACCTGGAGGTCACACTGGTCACTCTCCCGCCCTCTGTCCCACAGGCCTCCTCCCCTGGTGGACCCTGGCTGTGTCCTTTCTCTGTAACAGAAAACAACTTTGAACAGAGCTGGGTGCGGGGAGCTCCACCCAGGACCTCCTTCTAGGACGCCCAGGCTCCCCGCTGGTGTCAGAGACGGGGCGACCGGCGGCAGGGGGGTCCACCCCCCAAACTTGCAGGTGGCCAACCTCACCACCTGGCACAGGAAAGCTGAAGTCAGAATGACGGCTTGGTTGGCACAGAGTCTTCCCCCTGGTGACCTTTAGACATCTGGAAAGGAAATGCGGATATCATTGAATTTGTGGTAAAAGCAATGATTCCATTGCCATTTAAATTTCAGAAAGAGGGTAGAAATAAAACGTACACCTCAGAATTGCAGGGAGAGCAGAGACGTTTCCGACGCAGGGAGAGCACCGAAGAGCCAGTGCCGGTGACTGAAAACAGCGTTGCCGGGTGGTTGGGTTTAATTAGGCAGGACCCTAAGGGAGAGGCTCAAATGTTCCGACTTTAAAAGGGAGGAAGGTGAGGACGGTTCAGTCTTTTAGAAGAAGGGAAGACAAACCTGTGTGCTGAGAAAAGGCAGAATTTAAGTAAAATTTCTCACTTTGATTTCCTGTGTTCCAAAGGAAAATGTGTAATTCCTGATATTTGTGTTTGGCCCAGTGAGGTAGAATATCTATAATTTGGAAAGTTTGGGCATACACTGAAATGTGTCACTAAGGGGTAGCTTTCAAGGTCTGCCAAAGGCTTAAGTGCGTTCAGAGAAAGATTTGACTCGCTTCCCTCCCGGGTTTAGCACCTTCCACCCCGAGGGCTGGGCCGGCCCCCGGCGGCTCTGGGTGTGGGCTCTCCAACCCGCAGGGGGCACGCGGTGTCCGCCAGCCCCTCCCCCCGGCGCTCTCCCGGTTTCCCAGGAAGTGTTCACTGGCCACTGGCGACTCCCTGTTCATAGGCAGCACTGCGGGGGTCCCCCTGAGACAGTTCTGCAATTCCGGGTGCTGGGGGGGGGCTTCCTTGGAACACAGAGAAGCGGCTTTGAACCTGCGTGAGGCAACAGTGGGCGGGCGGTCCAGCTGGAGTGGAGTCCTGATTGAACCAAACTCGGAGACGCTCAAGCTACACCCCCTGAAAGTGCGTGGTCAAAGCTCCGGTGGACTCCAGGGACCAGACGTGTCACGGCCACTGCAGTGAGGTTCCCTCCCACTGGCAAGCAGCTAGGCATCCTGGTCCTGACCCCTGGCTCTGGCCGGAACCCAGGCTGGGAGCACCCCACCCCCCGTGCTCACTGGCCTGTCGCCTTGAGCAAATTACGTCCCCTCCCTCAACCTCCACTTCTTTCATCCATAAAACAGCTGAACTTTGCACCCACATCACCCCGCTGCGGCGCAGTCCACTGCAATGACTCAGGGGGACACGTGACCTTGGGAACAAGCACAGTGCCACGATGTCCCGGCCATGGAGCACCGCTCTTCACCTGCATCTCGAATGTGCACCAGCCCATGCACCTCTCAGGTGAGGGGCCTGGGGTGCACGCAGGTGTATCTGCTTCCCCAGCCACAGCGCTGCTATGTGCAAGAACCAGAATTAGAACTAAAGCCCATTGGATGCCAAAGCCCAAATCAGGCTGGACGGAACCAAGGTGGACCGGGGCCAGCAGTGGGGCGGGATGTCAGGATTCATTCCACATTTATTAGTTGGCTCCATTAGGTGCCGGCATCATTCTGTCACCGGACATGGAGCACATCGCTGGGCTCAGGGAGCTGCTGTCGTGGTGGATTCCGTGCTCTGGACCCACCACGGGTTTCACGGCACTCTCAGGCCTGAGCCCCTCGGTGTGGACCCTGGTCTGGGGATTGCAGGAGGGGAGGGGAGTCTCCTCAGCAGGAGAGAAAAGTTGGCAAAAGCACAGGTAAAAACGGTCCCCTGTGAAGTGACCTGGCACCCGATCCGTCTCTGGGGGAAGGCAGGACAAGGTCCGACCGCCAGCGAATGACAGTGAGCCAATGGAGGTGGGTCTCAGCTCCTGTGAGACGCGCCAGCCGCAGGCTATCGCTCCGTCTCGGTCACTTTGCGAAGACAGGCGGGGGTCCACGCAGGCCCTGGTTCAGGGTACCGCCCTGCAGCCACGGGCCCGGCTCGCTCCCTCTGGTGCTCTCAGGCCACTGGCTTAACACCAGCTGATGGGAAGGAAACCACAGTTTCCTCTTTTCAAGGCAAAACAGAACCGAGGTGCAGGGGCTTTTGCCTCCCCGACGCGTCCTCTTCCCAGAGAGATTTCAGTTTGCTTTTGACTCCAGCCGGCGCTGCTTCTGCGCTCTTGTGCGCCGAGAACAGGCAGAGAGCGCTCAGGCAGGTGAAGCCTTGCTCTTGCCCTTGGGCGGCCGAGCGGAGCCTGGGCTCTGGCCCCTTGCACTTGGCCACTTGGGAGCCGGTCACAGCGGCGGGCAGAGCCATGCCGCCCCTGAACTGCTCTGAGCACAGCGTGGTGGTGGAGGGGGCAGTGGCCACACTGCTGGCGCTGGAGTGCGGGCTGGGCCTGCTGGGCAACTTGGTGGCCCTGTGGACCTTCTTCTCCCGTCTGAAAGTGTGGAAGCCCTACGCCATCTACCTGTTCAACCTGGTCATCGCGGACCTCCTGCTGACCGTCTGCCTGCCCTTCCTCGCGGCCTTCTTCTTGCAACACGAGACCTGCAGCTTCCGACCCGTGCCCAGCAGGGTCCTGTTCTTCCTGTGGGCTCTCGGCCGCAGCGTGGGCGTCGCCTTCCTCACGGCAGTGGCGCTAGACCGTTACTTCCGCGTGGTCCACCCCCAGCTCAGGGTCAACCTTCTGTCCCTTCGGGCAGCCTGGGGCATCTCGGTCCTCGTCTGGCTCCTGATGGCTGTCCTCAGCCACCAAAACTTGCTGGTGCCGGCCGCTGAGTGCGCAGGGCCGGAGCCCGGTGGGGGCGGCCCCTTCAGCCTCACCTGGCAGGAAGTGCTATCCTTCGTGCAGTTCCTTCTGCCCTTCAGCCTCATCCTGTTCGGCAACGTGGGCGTCATGCGGGCCCTCCAGAGGAGGCTGCGAGACTCGGACAAGCAGCCCAAGCTGCAGCGGGCCCGGGCGCTGCTGGCCACGGTGGTGGTGCTTTTCGCACTCTGCTTCCTGCCCAGCTTCCTGGCCCAGGTCCTGCTGGCCGCCTTCCGGGGGACGGACAGCTGCGGGGTCTGGACGGCACTGGTGCGCACGTCCCACGTGGCCGGCAGCCTCACCGGCTTGCAGAGCGTGCTGAACCCGGTGGTGTACTGCTTCTCCAGCCCGGCGTTCAGGCACTCCTACCGGAAGGTCTTCCTCACCCTGCGAGGCCGCGGGCAGGAGGCCCGCGAGCCGGGCTGGGGACACAGAGATTTCGACTCCTGAGGACAGCCGGGTCCCGAGCCGCAGTTCTGCTGGCTCCTCGGGGACAGTGACCGTGAGTTAGGACACAGCGGGCATCTCAGGACAGTGCTGCAAAGATCAAGCCACGGCCATCAGCAAGACCGTGGCGGGTGTTGTCATGGACTCTGTTCGCCAGGAGGTCCCTAGGCTGCTGCACAGAATAAGGCGGCAAACGCCAGGAAGCCGGCACCCGCTGGGCGCCCAGTCCGGCTGCGGGCTGACCGGCTGGGTGACTGCACCCCCACCCACTGGAAGGATGGTACTCCGAGGGCTCAGCGGGGAGGGGCGGGGGCTGGGGGCGGCTTCTACCCTCACTCCATTTGGGATAAGCCAGTGGCATTTGTTTTCTTGGCTTTGATTCGTAAATGCAAAACGTCTGTGTCTCCCTGCCTGGCGTGCAACGGGCAGCATGAACCTGGGAAAGGGGGGCTCTGGGGCTCTGGGCTGCGAGCGCGTTCCCACGCTCGTCTCCTCCGTCCGTCAGTGGCGGCCTAACCACCTTCGGGGCCCCGGGGGGTGGATTCTGGCGGCAATGCTGTGCTGCCTCCCCGGGTTTTGCTTCCTCCTAAGTCCACAGAATTTCAAAGGCTCAGGAGGGCGGTGAGCAGGTGCAGCCGGGAAGCATCTGAATAAAGCCCTCGGCAGCACACCTTCCCCGCCGGCCCTCTCACCCCCTTCTCCACTGAAGGGGAACCTTGTCTGCTCTTTGTCCCTGAACTCACTGCACCTGTGACTCTAAATGCTGCTTTATAAAAAGCTGAGCCTTCCTGGGAACCTTTTCCACACGGCGGCGACCACCCACGAGCCCTCGTTCCTGGGTTATCCTGTGACCTCTGGGAGGCACTGCTGAACCGTTTCCCTGCCAGGGGCCACCAAGGCCCTCTACCCTGTGCACGGGCAAATTCACACTGAGGTCACACAGTCCTCTGACCTGTCCCTGCAGGGAGCCCACCCTCAGGTGGGGCACAGCCACCCACACAACTCCGGCAGGACTTCGGGCCAGGGCTAGGTGCAGCGACCTCCCAAACATACCCCCCTGCCCTTCCCGAGGGTGCATGTGGGGCCCAGGATGGTGCAGCGGGCTGCCCTCCGGGCGCCGCCACCCCTGGCTCACACGTCGTCAGCCTGGCAAAATGGGAAAGTCACCCCACAGTGTGCCTGCCTCTCGGGCTCCTGCTGCCAGTTTCGTGGGCAGAGCAGGGGCCCTCCTTCCTGCTCACGCCGGGGCCTGCTCAGTGGGTCCGGGAGCATTCAGAAAACGCCAGAGCCTCAGCCAGCCTGGTGTCCTGCCTCGGTTGGTCTGGGAGGGGCCTGGGCACTGGTATTTTTGAAGTCATCACAGCCACAGCTGAGAGTCACCGGGTTAGTGGCTCAGGTCAGAGCCTTTGGGTCAGCACCCTCCACTGTAATTTCCCAGCTTTATGACCTGGGACCGGTCACCGCTGTTCTCTGCTGCAATACAGGGACCGTACAAACCAACCCTTGGGAGTCTCGTGGGGTCAAGAACAACACTGAACAATACGGTGAGCACCGCCTGGCCCCCCATACACATCCAGTGGCAGGCACTTGGTTCATTTAAGTGACCAGTTTGTTCTTGTATCTTGGTGGAACTCCCCAGCCAGTCGGTGTGCCCTTTGGGGGCAGACTTTCCACCTGCACACCCTCCACACAGAGCTTGGGCAGAGTAGGTGTTTGGAGAGCTGGATGTGGAAACATCCCACTGGACTCAATGTCTCTCACTGTTCCTTCTGGACCTTTCACAGAGACTCTGACTCAAGTTGCATTCCGCACATCGCGAGGGGACAGCATTTCATAATGGAAGTCCAGGGTCCGTGGACCACCCTGTCCAAGGGCCTGCCTTCGGTGCCCTGTTCCCCACCTCGTGCTCCCTCCTGGACACCCTGCAGCTCAGCATCCAGAAGTTTCCCTGCTTCAAAGAGGCAGAGGGATGAGCGGCTTCCTCTCCCCACACGATTCTTGCTGAGCAAGGAAGTGACTCAGAGGGAAACTGAAGGCAGACAGCAGCGGGCAGAGCCCCGAGCCAGGGCTCTGCTGTCCCTGGCCCATTTCCGTGTCTGTCCTCCTGTGACTCACCCCTGGCAGCGCAGCAGGTGCACGGCCGTGCCCTCCAGTCTCAGCCGTGCCTGCGCCCTGGAGCGTCTGCAAAGGCCCAGCCGGCCGGCCGCCCAGTCCCACCCCGAGCCACGCAGTTCCCTCCCTCTTCAGGACAGGCTGTCAGTTTTAAGCTGTGAATCTCCTCATTTCTCTTCCCAAAACCTAGTCAGCCACTGGCTCCTCCCTGGCCATATGCACCTTCCAACCTGCTGGAAGGTTCCAGGCTCCGTCTGTCTTGAGGTTATCCCTACATGTCCAGGCAAGAGGGCTGGGGGCTCCGGGCCCTGCGCGCCCTGGATGGCCAAGGCCGGGAGGACCAGCCCAGCCCAAGAGCACACTCCAGCCCCTGCTCACCCCTCAGCCACTGGGCCCTGTTGCCACGGCAACTCACAGGACAGCGTCCCACATCAGGAGTCGGATGTGCAGGGTGCAGGTGGCTAGGTTGCTGTGTAATACGGGGCAGCGAGAACTTAAACCAGTAATCCCCCCGTCCCCTGTGGCCTTTGATGGTAGGGGGGTCGCTGCCACCTGCAGAACAGGCCAGAGGATCTGAGTGCAGATGTGGAGGCTTCTAGAATCATCTGGAGGGCTCCCATGCAGCGGCACTGCCCTGGGCCACCCATGGAGCAACTGGCAGCAGAGGGGCAGAAGGGGGGCGCCCTGCAGAGGCAGAAGGCATCTCTTGTCAGGGAGGACCACCAGGCCCAGAGGGACCCCTCCCCTCGGACAACTGCAGGTCAGACGTAACAAAAGTCATTTCTGGGTCACATAGGAGGGCCAGGAGTGGCTGGTCCGTGGGAATTCAGACTAAGGTGGGTTCCACTCCTCGAGACGCCTGACTTCTGAGATTTCTAGGGGTCAGCCCCGGCACAGCCCACAGGGGAGCGTGAGCAAGCAAGCGCACCGGCCGGGCCAGACGCACTCACTGCCCTCGAACTCGGCCTCTGGCCAGAATCCAGTCTCACCCAGGGGCGGCCGGTCCGTTGTCCGTGTGCTGGGTAGAAGGAGAGCGTGACTGGTTGAAAATAAGAGAGGAGGAGGGTCAGGACTGCCGATGAGAGTGTACGTGGTCGCGTCTATGTCCATGGTTGTGCCCCCATGGCGCTGCTCCCCAGGCTCCTGAGTGAGGCCCGGAGGAGAGGCTGGACCCTGGGGGGCCGCCGCTGGTGCCTCTCAAGCCTTTGGCTGTGGCCACTCGCTGATGGACAGGAGTCATTCAAGCTGAGGCTGACAGAGGGGCAGCCCCTCGAGAAGCTTTTTCCCAAAGGCGAGGCCCGGCTCCCGAATCTTGGTACCGAACGCCACTGTCCACCTTGGCAGGCGGCCCTGGGACGGCCACCTTGCCTCCCCCAGCCGGCAGGCCAGGGAGACCAGGGGCAGTGAGGGTTCTCAGTGCGTGCTGACACCCCAGTGCCATACTGCTCCTCATTACTGGGAACACAGGCTCGGCTCCACGCAGAATTTAGAGAAGCAAGACTGCTGAACTTTACGGTTTCAGAATTAGTTTCTGGTGAGTACATTGTATCTCATCGTTTAAAGTAAAATCTCCATCAGTCATCACATCCTTAAAATTGTCCTAAAATGGATACCCTAAAATATACATAAATGTTACTTCCTAAATCACATATATACATATACATTCAAACACACGTGACAGCCAAAACAAACGCATACACAAAAATGCAAGTAGTCGCAGAGAAAAAAAGCCAATCTACTGAGTATTTAAGGCAGTGGAAAAACGAGTGAATTGCAGCAATAGTGCAGGGAATTTATGCCTTAGAGAATTTTAGAGAACACGGTATAAGCTCCTATTAAGGTCCTTGTCCTAGGACACATGCTGATTTGTCCTGTGGAATTCGGGAGCGCCGGTGGCCGGCTGAGCAGGGAGTGTTTCTGCGGGTGCAGCCTGCGTCCAGCAGGGGGCAGTGTCCCGTCACGGAGGCCAGTGGGCCTGTATCAGGGCTGTTCACCTTCCAAAGCCACGTCTGGATCACGTGAGGACTTGAGGTTTTCTAAGTGGTGATCCTAGCACGATGATTTGCTACCTCATCTACTTATAGAATTGCTTCAGAAAAAGGCCCCAAAATGTCACCTTCAATTCCAGAATCCAGGTAGTCTTCCGAAACGAGGCAGAAGATGAAACTTAAAAATCCTGACGGTGATCCCAAATGCAGTGCCCGGCAAATGCAGGTTGACGGATTCCGGGCCCTCGGCGGCAGCGACCAGGGCGGCGTGGGAGGAGAGGCCACACTCACAGGCGCCCACGGGGTCTGGGCGAGGCGTCCAGGCTGACCGGGCTCCCTGACCCGCCTCCGGCCTTCTCTCCGGGGCCTTCATTGCGGGAATTGTCCTCGCCCTCTGGTGCAGCTCGAATAAGCATTTCCTGAAAACCAAGAGCCCTCCTCCTTCTTTCTGAAGTGAGTGGTTGTTACAGCCGCCCTGCCTGCTGCCTGCACGTGGACGGGCTCACGTTCTCTGCTGTCACCTGCACAAGGACCCACGGCTGCCCAGCACAAGATGCTTCTCAGACTTTTCTCCCGCCTGGGTCAGCCTCTTGACTGACTTCAGGCCATGAGGTGGGGGAGGAGGCAGTGGTTTCCACAACTTTCGAGTTGTGCCCTTACAGAAAAGACCACCACTTCCCCTTTTCCTCTGCCTGTTGGCTGGAATGGAAGTGTGAGGGCAGGAACCACAGCAGCCCACCTGGACCACGAGGACAGCCTGGACTGCAGCACCCTGCTGACCATCTGGATTGCCTACCAGGACTCAGATGCAGCAGAGAAACAGACCAAGGGATTGGGAGAGACACAGCTCCTGCTTTTAGCTCCCACACGATCCACTGGAAAAAACCATCAGGTGCATGATTATACTAGCAAATGTCTCTCAGGGCACCTACACAGAAGGCATCGGCGGTTTGCTGTGTGCTGCACATGCTGCAGCCTCCCCACCATGTCACACACATCCCTGGGCACCCGACCGCATCAGCCGGGTCCCTGGGGGCGAAGAGCAGCGTGCAGACAGCGTCAGAGGACCTAAACGTGCAAGGGGGGGTGGTGAGCGACTCGTCTGAGAGTAACTGTGCCTCACCACTGTCTCCCAGAGATGGAGGGAGGCTGCACGCTGCTCCAGGAGCTGGGTCACGGTGAGAGGCCACCCTGAGTCACAGGCTGTGAAAACACATGGGCAGGAGGATGGGGGTCCAACCTCCACAGGCCCATCACAGCCACCTTCCGCTGCCTGCTAAGCAGAGGTCCCCAGGAAGAGAGGGAGGTCTCTGCAGGGAGCACAGCAGCCACCAGGGTTGGGGACCTGCCCTCTGTACTGCCAGAGAACGGTGGAGGTGGGGGGCAGCATCGGGGCCAGCAGACAGGTCGCTGGAACCCTGACATGGAAGGCCGTCTCAGAGGAGGAGTGAGTGGTGGGAAGTGTTGGGGCTCAGATTCAGGGCAGGTTAAACAGGTGGGTGTGGCCTGACCCTCGGTCACGTGGGTCCTTTGTCCTTCACGCTGTGGGAATAGGCCCTGAGAATCTGAGGTGGGAACACCTGAACAAAGCCGAATAGAAAGGAGGGCACAGCCTGTTTGAAGTTTACGGGAGAGGTCGAGCGCTCTGCCGGGCTGTGAGGGCTGCGCTGGCTCTCCCGAGTCCCTGTGCTGCAGTCCCAGCCCCTGGTTCCTCTGTGACGCACTTGGACATGGGCCTTTAAAGGGTCACTGAGCTAAAAAAGAGGTGATTAGGGGGCCCACCCAGTCTGACCAGGGTCCTTATAAGAAGAGGGCATTAGGGCACAGAGGGGACACCAGGGGTTTGGGGGCACAGAGAGATAAGCAAGTGAGGAGACCGAAGAGGGGACGTCAGCACACCAAGGGCAGAGACCTTGGGAGAAACCCACCTGCTCACCCCTGGATCTCAGACTCCCGTCGGTTGTAATGGCGGCCCCCACAGACAGATGCACCTGTGCACTGTGACATACACGCCTGCGCACTGCGAGCATGTACATGTGTTCGATGAGACCAGACGCTCTGTCTGATGTCTAAAGAATGCCTGGATTTCTTACACATCTGCAGAATTTTTAAAGATTTGAAAACATTGTACTTTTCTGGTGTTATTTCAGCACTGGCCTGTACATCCTCAGAAGCAAATCAGCACCCAAATTGCAGGACAACACCTGTGTGCCTCTTACCAACATGGGGGGTTTGCACACTTCCTGCCTAAACACCCACCTCTGTCTAGATTTATATACAGGAACACTTCATTTATGCAAAGGTCATTATTGACCGCATTTCAGCTACTTTGTAGCAGGAACCAAGGAAAATCGTCTCTGGCCAGCAGCGATAGATGTGACCATACGTAAACACTCGTGTGTGTGTGTGAGTCACAACTGTGCACAAGCACAGCATCAACAGCAGACTGCGAGGCGTGACTCGTGGCCCGAGGAGCACACTTCTGATGGGAGCGGGGGCCCTGTCCCCAGACGTGGCCGAACAGTATGCAGGGGCGGAGTGGGCACTGGAGGCAGATACACGGCAGTCCTGCCAGAGCCGGACAGGGGAGAAGGCACGGATGCCGATGAGCAGGGGACGGTCATGGAAAGGGGGTGATCATGGAAAGGGGACATGAGACCTGTGGAAGGGCCATCCTCAGGCACCTGCACAGGAGCCCACCCCACGTGGCTCTGCACCCATGGGTGTCGGCTGCGGCATCGCCGCACCACTATCGAAGTGCAGACTTACCCGACACCCACGGCGGCCAGAGAAGAGTGGTCACTTAATGAAGTAGAGCATTTCATGTGTTTAGAAACATCTTTATTCATCGTGGCTGAACTTTTGAAAGGCTATTGCTTAAAGAGGGAAGCGTCTGTCATCGGAGACTGAAGTTGCCCAGACGCACTCGTGTTCCTGGCCGCGCCAAACACCTCCACGTCTCTGAGCCGGTTGGGAGCGTCAGCTCACCTTCGAGGACCTGCACCACCGTCACACTGAGACAGTGTCGGGAACTGTCCCCTTCGCTTTGGTTTCAGAGTCAGCTGCTCACAGGCTCGAAGGATTGTCCCTGCACATCACGATCCCCCCGATGGACACCAAAGCTGGAAGCCAGTCACCCCTTCCCATGCAAATCCATGTGACCTGGCAAAGCCAGAGCCATGTGTGGAAATGCAGACTTTGAATCCTAAGATACTGCTTTGAATTTCATACAGAGACGTAAAGCTCACGGGACAAGAGAGCTTCCAAGGACACGTCCGTCAGCACTAAACACGCTGTGACTCGCGTCAGCATTTTCCACAGGTTTGTCCCTTCGTAGCACATTTGTGTTTTCCCTCTCGTGTCCCTGTATTTATGCGAGACGCTGCCAAACACAGGTTCCGTGCACTTTCTGGAAGGGGAGGGAAGCAGCTGAGGCCTGACCTCACTGACCGCAGGTCCCAGGCAGAACGGCTCCAGTGACAGCCAGCAGACGGCGACCTGCCTCTGGGCCCCACGACTGAACGGGCAGCTCTTCACAGCCCTCCCACCCACCCTCCCACCCCACACAGAAGGGGACGGATGTTCCGCTGTCTGTTCTCCTTGTCCCCTTGTCCCCTTTTCTAAAGCATCCCGTGGATGAATGGTTTTCCACACCCAACGCTTTCGGCGGCACTACGGGCTCTGGTTTCGTTATGACTTGCTAAGCAAATATCTCATAAGGCCTCCAGGTGCTGGCTGGGTGCTGTGGGCCCCCGTCTTCCCAGAGCTCTCGGTCTGATGGCCTCCGATGGGACCGCCAGCTACAGGGACACACAGCCAGCTTCCGCTTTCCCACGGGCCTGAGCCACAGGGCCAGTGCTCGCTCACACCCATGCAGCCGCCCCGTCTGCGTCCCAGCCGCGCCTCTGCGTGCGCTCCTAGCCCGTCCCCCTGTAGCCGGCCCACCACCGCCGGCCCACCCAGGGCCTCGCAGGGCATGGGCAGCAGGGCAGGCTGGCCTGCTGCTGCTTCCGCGCAGCTGCCGCAGACGGGCTGGCCGGGGGGCTCTGTGACCTCTCGCCAAGAATGAGCTGCATGTGGGCTTTCCTTTGTTTGTTTTGTTTTTCTGTTTTGGTTTTTCAAGCTACTTGGGTTTTTTTGCTCTGACCGGAAGCTGTGGTCTATGACGGCTTCATAAATGTTTCTGGAAGTCTCTATGTTTGTAAACAGTCCCTCCAACCCCACGTTTCCCAGGCCCGTCTGGAGGGATGCTGGCTGTGGAACACACCTGAGCCACAGAGTTTCGTGGCCGTCAAAGCCCATCCCCCACCCCCACCCTGGGGAGAGGTGCCCCGCCCACGGTCCCCGCAGTCTGGGCCCAGGGGGACAACTCCGCTCGCCTTCGCTCCCGGCCCACGTTCCTGTGCGTCTGAGCACCACGCGTGTGAGCACGTGCCCACGCGGCGCCAGGGCGCGTCACATGGTGAAGGATGAGGCATTGTCATTGTCCGGGGTCTCGCTGTTCTGCCTGGAGACGAAGGTTTCCGAGGGCAGCCTGGAGCAGGAGAAGCCCGCGGACTTCTGGCCGCGCCGCACACACAGCAGGCTTTTCATGATCTTCAGGAAGTAGCCCCTGAACTTCTGGCCGATGAAGGCGTACAGCACGGGGTTCAGGCAGCAGCGCAGAAAAGCCAGGGCCTCCGTGCACTGCCGGGCGTAGCCCAGCAGCTTCTCCCCGTGGCAGGACCGGTTCAGCCTGCCCAGGTTGGCCGCCGTCACCAGCAGCACCAGGTTGTGGGGCACCTGGCAGACCAGGAAGACCAGCACGACCGCGAGCACCACGCGGATGGCCCGGTGCCGCTTGGAGTTCTGGGCGCGCAGCAGGGTTCTGACGATGAACAGGTAGCAGAACATCATGAACACCAGCGGGACGAAGAAGCCGAAGAGCAGCTGCAGGCCCAGCATCAGCAGCTTCCAGTGCAAGGGCTCGGAGAGGCCGGCATAGCGGGGCTCGCAGACGTGGCTCTCCTGCAGCCCGCCCCGCACGTGGTTCTGCACGCGGTACTTCTGGTAGAAGACGAAGGTCGAGACGGAGATGAGGACCGACACGGCCCACACGGTCAGGCAGATGCCGCGGTGGTGCGCCAGCGTCCGGGACCGCAGGCGGAACGACTTGGTGGCCTGGACGATGGCGACGTAGCGGTCCAGGCTGATGCAGGC
Organism: Sturnira hondurensis; assembly: GCF_014824575.4. Classification (NCBI taxonomy): domain Eukaryota; kingdom Metazoa; phylum Chordata; class Mammalia; order Chiroptera; family Phyllostomidae; genus Sturnira; species Sturnira hondurensis. The sequence continues at coordinate 10,676,012 of NW_028072798.1, read as the reverse complement.
CAGCAGCAGCATCCCGCAGTAGAAGTTGACGGTGTGGATGCCCCTCACCAGCTTGCACACGGCGTTGCTGAACAGCCACTGTTCGGCGGCGTGGGTGGCTGCCAAGAACGGCAGAGTGAGGACAGAGAGGATGTCCGCGACGGCCATGTTCAAGAGGTACACGTCGGTCATGGACTTGGCCTTCTTGTAGAACGCAAAGGTGATCACCACCAGAACGTTGCCCAGGAGGCCGAACGCGCAGATCAAGGAGTAAGTGACAGGCACGAACAGCCTGGAGAACTGCCTGACCTCCTCCAGGGAGCAGAGCGTGTTGTCACTCTGACTCAGAGGCGGGTAGTCCTCGGCGGAGCTGTTGCCCTCGTCCCCGTACGGGTAGTCGCTGTACGCCCCCGGGTCCTGAGGAACAGGCAAAGGCAGAGTGAGCTGTGGCATGAGTTTCGAGCGGCCACGATCCGCCGAACTCGCCCGCCCCACCCAAACCCGGCGGAGACTCACTGCGGTCATGGTGCTGCTGGGTGGCGATCCAGGCAGGGCCGGGCCTGACGCGGAAGGGCAAGGACTTCGACCCGTGGCCTGTCGGTGCAGCTAGCAGGAGACAGGTGAGCCTGAGCAGGAAAGGAAGCCAGGTTCGCTGTGGTTAAACCCGCGTTGCGTTCTGGGACAGCCAGAGACTCAGGATGCCCGCAGGGGAGAACACCCACTCACAGCAGGGGCGGCCCTCCCTGTGGGCAGGGCCAGACAACACAGCCTCTGGGCTCTGCGGGCCCCGCTGTCCCAGGTCCCAGCCCCGACGACGACTTGAAAGCTCGCCTGGACACAAGTGAACAGGCTGGTCCAGGGACTTTGGCCGTGCGTCTCGACGTGCCAACACCCGAGCTGTGGCGTGAGCAGGGTGAGGTCAGGCCAGACACAGACTTGGATCTGCCCAGAAATCTTGCGGAGTTTGCCTGAAGTGCGTTCTACAGGACTCTCCTGAACGAGGGGTGTGGAGGGGGTAGCAGGCCCCAAATGTCTGTAACTCACAAACTGCTCACAGTGCAATTCCGCAGCTCTCACCCAGGGGGGCCTGCGAGAACGCTGCAGGGCTTTTTAAAGTTTGTGCGTGTGGGTTGCTCTCGAGATAAACTACACCAGACGCTCTGGCCTGAAAGGCAGGCAGGATGCACATATTGTTAAAAGCTACAGATGCATCCCATGCACACTCCGTTTACGGCCATCTTCTGCCAGGCAGACACAGCAAGACCCTCAAAAGCCAGAGTGCGGGGAGAAGGTCAAGGCCGGCACGATTAGGAGAGGCTGTGCAGACGGACTCGCTTGGGGTCCTCAGAGACAGCAGCAGGAGTGGCTGGGGGACCCCACGCCAAGGGGGGGACCTCTAGTGTTCCTTAGCAAGGTGGGCAGTGGGGCTGGCACAGGTGACATTCTTGTCCCACAGAGGCGGGGTCCCCACTGATGGGCATGGGGTGGCCATTGAAGGCAGAGCAGATGGCCAGCCTGGTGCCCAGCTGACACCCCTCTGAAGGGAAACCCCTTTGGCCCCACTGCGTACGATGTGTCATGTTTTCTGACCTCAGACTTAACCCTGTTCCACGCGCATTTGGGAGACGCCCCCTGAGCACGGCCCCAAGGGTGCCAAGACCAACCCGCCACCAGCTCCAGCAGCAGGACGCTATCGGGGACCCATCGTACACCCGCATGCTGCCACGGGGGCCGTGGGGCGCACAGAAAAGCAAGGGCCTGGCCCCTGGGGAAGAGAACTTCGGTGTCAGGAAAGGCTTTGTCATGGTCAGCAGGCAGAGCTGGCAGAGGCGCAGGGCCACCGCGCCTTTGCTGAACGGTGTCCGTCTGGGAGGCACGGTTTAATTTCCTTTCATTTGTGCTTAGTTTTGATCAGGATGGGCGAATGATCGTGAGAGACCCGCACCCCCCAGGGTGTCAGTTCCCCATTGCCTAGGGGGTTGGCAGGGCCTGTGGGGTGCAAACAACATACAAACAGGAACAATGACGACGTCAGGAGGCTGCAGCTCAGGGCCGCACTCCCAGCAGCAGGCCATGGTCACGTTACGTGGCTGCCAGTCACTCAGCATTCCTGGAAGTGATTCAGCCGCCAAGACCACAAAGCTCATGTGAGCTGTTTCAGAGAAATCAGGCCGGGGCCGCCGTGCCACCACGAGGCGAGAGGAAGCCCGCGCACCTGCTGCCGCCCACATCGCCTTGGACCTGGAACAGCGGCTGTCAGCTCTTGGGGGGACAGGCTGCTTCTGCTACGAGAGCCGTGCCGTGAAGACACGGAGACGCTTTAACCTGGAGGTTTCTGGGGCCCGGCCAGGTGGTTCAGAGGGTTGGAGCACCGTCTCTGGGCACCAGAAGCTTCTGGGTTCCATCCCCAGTCAGGGCACTTGCCTCGGCTGCAGTTCAGTCTCCGACTGGGCATGTGCAGGAGGCAACTGAGCGATGTTTCTCTCTCTCTCTCCTTTCCTCCTGTTCTGAAATCCATAAGTGTATCCTCGGGGGAGGATTAAAAACATAGGTATTTCTCTACCTTCTCTGATGAACTGAGAGTAAGAGGTACATGATCTCCCGGGGGTTGATGGAAGGCGGGTGAAGCATCCGGTCATCTGTCCGCATCCAGGTGGCTGACGCGTCGCTGGCTGTGAAGCCCTCTGAACCGGGGTCTGGCCCCTCTTGCTTTTAGGGCCCTCGTGGCCTTCCCTGCGTGCGCCCCTTCTGCCCACCGTTCTTGCCGGGCCCTCTCTGTAGCCACTGCCTCACAGACGGCACAGCCAGCTCAGCTGGTCCCGAGGGGGTGCGTCTCTCCCGAGTCCTGTTTCTCCAGTGGAGGAGCCAGCGCGCAGGACAAACCCTTCCGAACTCCCATGGGGAAATGATGCCGGATCTAGGCAGGCTGCTCTGTCCGTCTGGCTTTTTTCCGGCCGTCTCCCCTGGTGCTCCACCGCTTGAGTCAGGTATGGATTGTTGCTGTGCCAAAGACTCCCTGTCCCCAGCTGCCTGACCGCTCGTCCCTCCCAGGACTCCTTAACCTGCCCTGGCCCCTGGGGCGTCCCCTAGGGCCCACGTGGTACCAGAGGAGACCTTGGAACTCAGGGTGCCCGGCCCCAGCAGCTGGTGCCTGCGGAGTCCCAGAGAACGGACCTGCCTAAGAACCTCCAAAACCCACCGTCAGAGAGCCACGTGGGTGCGGGAGCAGCCACCTGGCAGGGGTAACGGGAGAACGGGCGGGAGGGGCGCTCTCAGCTGGCCAGTGTTTCCTGAGGGTTGCTCTCATCAGCTCCTAGCTGTGGTTGTCATGGCGACAGGGACATGTGACCATGTGCCCGTGCAGGCTGCAGATGGGGGCCTGCGGCGCAGACATTGCAAGTCTGTGATTCCACCTGAAATGCGGACGGGGACGCGTGGGCCAGGTAAGAGCACAGGTGGGTGTTTACTTGTCAGCCCCCTCGTGGTACCACCCCTCGTGGCCACCCAGTGCGAGCCCCTAACTGGGGTCTCTTCCGCCCTGTGCTGCCGTTAATTTCATCGACGTCAGAGACAAAAATAGAGGAGGCAGCTCACTGGGTCTGAACGTGACGGGCAGCCTGAAAGTGACATCATGAGGCCGGGCGAGAGGGCCGATGGGCAGACCCTGAGCAGAGCCAAACAGTGGTAGGTCCAGCGCGATGACATTCGGCCGACAACAGAAAGGCCTGCCCGTGGACTTGAAGGGCCCACTTCCAGATGGAAATGGAGCAGCAGAAATTTGAAGAGGCTCATTAGCACTCTGTGAGGACAAGAGACTTTGCTATGTATGGGACAGCAGACATCGTGCCGTGTGGCGCTGGAGGCTGGCAAACCCGGCTGACTCCTGGGATCTGTAAAAGGAGCCTCTACGGGGCAGCAGGAGCCAACGGGACCGAGGGGACCGGCCCCCAGAGGGGCCCCAGATCCTCTATGCGACCCAAGGTGGGTGTGAGCTCTCAAAATGGAGACCCCTTCCCGGCTGAGCCAGGAGCAGAGCTGCGGGGGGAAGGCAGGGGAGACAGGAGATCCGAATCGTGAGAGGGCATCTGTCCACTGCCACAGCTGCTTCTCACTGCTGGTCATGGATGCGGAGGCTTCTGGGAGCTGGGACAGGCCCTCTGCTGACAGCCTGCGCGCAGATGGGAGTCTCGGTCCTCCGGCCACAGCCTGCCCGAGCGAGGACACGCAGCCTCTGTCAGAAGCTCCAGGAGGAGCCCGGCCCTGCCAGCTCCTGGGTGTCAGGCTGCAGCGAGACCCCGGCCACGCTTCTGACCCCCAGAGCAGTTGGCGCTGCGTTTGGGTTGCTTCAGCTGCTAAATCTGTGGCGGTTTCTCACGGCCTCGTTCAGGAGAAAACTGATATGAACTGCTGCAACTTGTGGGCATGGACAACAGTGCGGGGGCTGCTAGGGGGACGGGGTACAAGGCAACTAAATGGTAATGGGAAAAAATACAATAAAGATTAAATCAGAAAATAAAATAAGAGACTACAAAAAAACCCTTAGCGTTTAGAATGAGGCAAGAGACGGCACTGTCCACCCCGCACGGATCAGATGGCACAGTGATTCCCAGCAGGGGCCGATGGTAACTGTGTCTCAAACTGGGGCTGTTCGGCCTCAGAAAGTGACGGGCTGGTGACGAATGAGGTTGCCAACCACTCGCTTTCATTTGAAAGAGGGTCTGGGCTCCCACCCCCACCCTCCAAGGGTAAGATGACGCTGGCACACAGACTGTGGGGACAGAATCAGCCTCGCAGTAGGCAGCCCGTCTGGACACCTCACCACGAAGGGCGTGGGCTGCCCTGTTGAACAGCTCGCTCCCGGCCAAGCCTGGGGGCCGAGTCCCAGCAGACGGGTGGCGGAAACAGGGCAGCCTGGCCTGGCCGAATCGGGCTCTGTGAGCACTGCTCTGCATGGAGAGGGGGGTGAGCGGCAGGCTGGGGCGCACCCTGCCTGCTGGGGACCGGCCCTCCTGGGAAACGCTCTAACTGCATTTATGGGGCGGCACAGGGCAGACCTGGCTGTGCACCCCGGAAACGCCTTAAGCCCCCTGCGCCGGGGCGTCCGGGCTGCTCATTGCCCAGGAGCCTGGACATGGTGGGCTGCTGGCCATGGTCCACAGAGGCTGCCAGAGCCAAGCTCACGGCTCCTTCCAGCTGCCTGATCAGGTGACAGAATCAGGGAGCCTTGGAGAACATTTTCGCAGGGACGCCCGCCGTGCCCAGTGCCCTTCTGCAGCTGGACCCGCTGTTGGTGAGTGAGCTAGTTGGACGGCTCGGGGCTCCTCCGTCCGAGGGGGTGTCCGTGTGTGCGCCCAGGGCTGGCCTGCGTCAGCACACCAGAGTCAATGGCCCCTAAAACTTGGCTCCAGGAGCCCCCCAAACCTCCTCACCCAGGTGTCTCCTGGACACTGGGAACAAAGCACCTCGAGGGGATGCTCATCAACCCGCCCGAGAAGGGCAGGCACAGGCTCCAGGTGCACACACCACTTGCCCACCAGCTCCGCCTCCACCGTGCTGACCCTGCTGGTGTGGCTGGGTACGCCTGGGGTGCAGGGATTAGTGGCCCTCAGGTGGCAGGCCCCCAGGCCAGTGTCTCTCGGGGACCATAGCCAGTCACTCAGAAATGCAGGAAACAGAGTGGGTGGGCCCCCAGCTACCTTCTGGCCGACCATCTTCTCATCTCAGACACACCGAGAAGCCAACTTTTACATGGAGATGCATCTCGAAGCAGCTTTGCTTCCGTCTCAGAGGCACGGAATGCTAAGCTGACCCTTCGCTTTGCTGTCAAATTTAAGGTGTAAACACATCGCCTTCTCGGTGACAAGCACAAGTCCAGAGCCCTGAGAACCAGGCGTGTGCAGGTGGGAGATGGGGACGGCTTCTGCCCGTCAGTGGCGGCATCTCAAAGATTTCCGTGCCACGCGTGAGAACGCTGCTGCTTTGAGGAAAACTTAGCAGTGGCTTTACTAGAGCAACATTTTTAACCTAGTATTTAAAATACTATGTTTTGCAAGAAAATACTGTGGGTTTCTTTTTTTTTCTTTTTTTTAAATTTACTTATCTTTAGAGGGGAAGGGAAGGAGAGAGGAAGAGAAACATCAATGTATGGTTGCTTCTAATGCATCCCCTGCTGGGAACTGGCCCCTGCTGGGAACTGGCCTGCAACCCAGGCATGTGCCCTGACTGGGAATCGAACCGCGATCGTGTGGTTCGCAGGCCCGTGCTCAATCCACTGAGCCACACCAGCCAGGGCCGAATACTGTGGGTTTCTAGCATCGTTTTTGTTATCAGGCAAACAATGTCTCGGAAACAGCAAACTGATGAATTCAATCTAAGGTGAGAACAATGAGACCTAAAGTCAGAAGCGAGACAGCCCACCCTGCACAGCTGAGGACCAGCCGACGCGCCGCCCCCCTGGCTCAGCCGCACCAGCCCTGCCCCAGGCCTGCCGGCCTCTGCTTCAGCGAAACCCTTTGGACTTGGAGGTCCTGGAAGCCCCTGGTCACATGCAGAGACAGGAGGGAGACACGAAGTCTATAGCAGCATCTTAGCTGGTGTCTGTTAATGGACAGCAGGCCCTCAGCGCGGGGGTCAGGGGAGCTGGTGGTCAGCACCTGGTGGGGCCAGGTGAAAGGGGACGGATGCCGTGAGCAGAGGAGGTGGCCAGAAAGGCAGAGCCGTGGCTGAGAGGCCAGCCCTAGCTGTTGGTCCGTGTGGCTGAGGACAGCCTTACCCAAGAAAATTAAATATAGGAAAGACATCTTTAATAACAGTGAAATGCCATCAGCAAAGAGAAATGTATTAAAATTTTAATTTAAACAGATGCAATCACAAGTTTGTATGTTAAAAGTAAATGAAATCGGAAGACTTAAAATCTGTGCTTTCTTTCCTAAACTGAGATACTGCAAGGCAAGAGACAAGAACAACAGAGCATGTGTGTTATGTGCACCTCTGTGTGCATGTGTACACACACAAGTTGTGTATGGGCACATGTATGTGTCAGTGTGTGAGTGTACATGTATGTCCTATGCATGTGTGCACAGGTGTGTGTTTTGCGTGGTTGCACATGGGGTTGTGTGTTATATGCGTGCATGTGTGTCTGGGGGCACATGGGGGCACACGTGTGTGCTGGGCAGTGACTGCCAGGTACTTTCTGGGCACTGGGACCACTGATTTTTATCTCCCAAACCTCATGAAGCCACCTGGGCAGGCAGCACGCCCACTTCACACACAGGAAGGCTGCAGCTCATGCAGACGGCCCCACTACGCACCCCCCGCCCCCGCACGTCATCTCCAGAGGGCCTGCCTGAGGGACCCCAAGACTGCCACAGGGCCTTAAGTAATGTGGCTCTTCCAACCCCCTTGCGGAGCCCAGAACCGCACACACCGTGCCGGTCTGCATTCAGTGAGTGCACACTCCCCCGTCTGAACTGCCCGGCACCGCGCCCCGGCGCCCTTTAGAGGACCACCGGTGTGGCCGAAACCCCAGGCCCGCTTCCTTCTGCTTTTGAGCAAGCGCGGTTAACAAAGAAGTCAGAAGGTTTTTTCCAGTGATTTGTATATAGGTTGGTGGTTTCTTTTCTCTTATTTTTGGTTCCTTTTGCTTCTGGGGAAGCCAGCTCTTACATTTTCTTTTTTATTTACAGAAAACACCTCTTTAACCATTTTCAGAATCACTTTAATTCAGACTTTGCATCTGTCTCTTTACGGTGCCGACGTCTAGGGTATCTATTTTCCGCTCCCCTGCTGACTTGGTGGGGTCTATGGCGGACTCTTCTAGTCATTAGGAATCTATTATGGCTGCAAGAGCCTGAACTCATCATCATTATGCTTTTGCATCTGTGATCGGAGTTTTTCCAGTATTGCCCTGAGTTTCATAAAAATGTCCACCTGATTGATTCCTCTCGGTTTTCCTCACCAACTCCTTCCCACAGAACCCCCCCCCGCCATTCCATACATTGGCTCCTAGACTTGCTTTGCATAAGTCACTTTCTGCATTGCCTCCAAAACATTCTTAGCTCAGCTCTCAGCTTCTCAAACTCTCCTTGTGTCCTCAGTTAAACAAAAAATCACCTCTCTCTCTCGAGGCGAAGCCCGAACCTCCCCCAGGCTCCAGGGAGAGGCAATTAGAATGAACGCTCTCACCGTCCTGGGCCATTTCGGGTCCAGCGGACTTCTCGACAGCATGGCTCTGTTACCAAAACGAGCAGCACCGTGCCGGAAAGTGCGTGCGTCTCAGCGCAGGCCCGGTCCGCCCGCCCCACACTCTGGAATCTCCGCGTGAAGCAGTCCCATGTCTAAAGGTCCTCAGGTGAGAGGCCCAAAGATGCCGCGACGGTTTGAAAGGAGGGAAGGCGGTGAGCCGTGCTTACCTGAAGCCATGCCGGGACCCGCAGAGAATGGTTCGGTCACACCCCCCGGTGAGGCTCCACACTCCCAGGCCACCAGCGGGACTCTGAGGACAAGAGTTCCAGAGGTCATCAAGAAAAGTCAGTGAGAGACTAGAATGGGACAAAAGCAAATTGCTGAATTACCACTTCCTACTTCAAAGCAACGCCTATCTGCCCAAATGTAGATGGTTAACCATCTCTATCCTGTAGGTTATAAAACAACCATGTGACTCTCTGGAGCGCCAGTAGAGGCAGCAGCGTGGAAGAGCCCTGCCAGGCTCTGGGACAGATGGCTTGAGCAGACCCCGCCCTGACCTGGCCGACCCTGGCTGGCTGGCGGGGAGACGAGGAAGTGCCCAGAGACACCCCGAGTGCTGCGGTCAGCGTGTGCACAGCTGTCCCCAGGGGCGGGGGAAGGCGCCGCTCCAGCCTCCGAGCATCGAGGGGTAACCGGGCTGGGCCACGTCTCGTACGTCTGGAGAGGCTCTTGATGAGTGGCAACTAAGGTCACTGTGACTGTGTGGTGACCGGTGTCAACTGGACTCACAGCGGCCACCATGCTGCAACGCACTCAAACAGCGAATCGCTGTGCTGCGCGTCTGAAACCGACACGGTGCTGTGTGTCAGTCACACCTCAGTGAAAACACACTCAGGGACACCCTGATGTGTGTGCCCTGTCGCTCAGTGCAATGAATCTTGGAAAGAGTGGATGACTCACTTGGGGTCTCGTTCTTAGGAGCAAGTAATTAAAAAAAATTTTTTTTTAAAGAGTCATCGAGGTACTCACAATCCAGTAGCGTGTGGCTGTGACTCGAGTCTCAGGGAAACTGCAGCCACAGGGCCCTGGGGGCCTAAACAGTGGTGACGGCCACCAGTGTGGGGCCACCTTTCAGGAGCGAAGTGCAGAGTGGTGGGGTGCAAGTCTCCCAGGAGGGACCCCACTCCTGCTCCTGCCCTGGCCCCAGACAGGAAGGGAGTCGGTAGGGACTTCAGCCCTGGACTCTGATTGGCTTCCAGCCCCGCCCTGGGCCTGCCTCCCGCCCTGGGCCTGCCTCCCGCCCTGGCATCCTGAGGCTGCCCTCTGGGCTCCCTGGCCTGTGTGGGGCCTGGAATGTTCTGAGTCCCGATATTCCTTCTGGGTTTCAAAGTGAATCCAGCCTGCTTTGCCTGTCAGAAATGAGTGTTTCAGGTGGCGACAGCATGCACAGTGCCACACACAGAGACACCCCCACCGGCCAATCCTGTTCTGCCTTCAAGGAACCTGCGCAGCTGGAAAGTAGATGTGTGCACCACCACTCGACCAAGTGCCAGCTGTGCGCGGCGGTGTGTGATCTGCCACTGAGGACCCGGCAGTGGGGGTGTGAGGTGCTTCGAGGCAGCAGGGAGTGCCCCCCAGGCCCAGTCTGAGCGGCGTCTGAGAAGGAGGGAGGGTGGGGCTCTGCCTGGGAAATCTGGCAGGTGGGGGGAGGGGATTTGGCAGGCGTGGGGAAGCAAATAGCTGGAACAGGGGAACACAGTCACTGTGGAGGGCAGGGCTGCGTGCGCGACTGTGGGCCCTGCTGTGACGGGAAGCAGGTGCGCAGGACTGATGAGGAGACAGGTGTGCCCACGGTGGGGGGCAGAGGCAGGACCGCTGGCTGATGGCAGTGCCAGGGACAGGCTTCCGGGTGCCTGGGGCTGACGCCTTGATGTCCCCTCCGTCTGTCTCACTGACCCTGGCAACCAGCCTAGACGGTGTGGTGCCCTCAACCTGGAACGTGGAGACAAAGTGACTCCCTCAAATTCATCTGCTCCCACCCCGAGGAGCCTGGCCCCAAGGGTCATACTTCTGGGGTAAACAGGAAGAGGAAATGGTGCTCGGGAGATTTTCTGAAAAATTGGTGAGGACCAAGAAGAAGGAGGGAAAAAAAGGTTGCCAAATTTTCCATCTTGACCGAATCAGAGAAATTGGGGCTGGAAACTTATTTCTAGGTTTCTACCATGTTTGTGCTCAGAGAAGTTGTAGAAACTGACTGAAGGGGAAGGAAATGAGTCTCATTTCAGGCCCACAGACTGCGACGAGCCTGAGGTGCTTTGTGACCGGAGACAACTGACGTGACTTCAGGTCCACAGCAGCCACAGACGAGTCTTTTCTCAAGTTCATCTCTGGGGCTCTGTCTCCTCAGATGGATAAGACCGAAGGTTAGAGATCTGTAAAGGGTTGGGGTGGTGGGTAGAGGCACACACAGTGCATCGCTCCCACAGGGGCTGGCACACGGGCCCAGGGGGGGGGGGGGGTGGCCATGGTGATGGTGGTGATGAAGAGGGCGGTGATGAAGATGGTGGTGATGGAGGTAGAGTCCCGCAGGGAGCTCCAGCCAGAGGCGCAGGAAGCTACGCGCAGAGGGACTGCAGCTGAGCTCAGAGGTGCGCGCCGAAGCCCTGCCGGCCTGTGCTTACACGTAGGCAACAGAGAACAAACCGAAAGCAGAAAAGCAACAGAAAGAAGTGGCCGTAAGAGTAACAGGCCACTCAGAAATCGATATGGTGTTCCTGGGGCGGGCACGGAGGCAGGTGCGGGGGAGTTGGGGACGGAACACTGGCCCCCCGCGCGTTGTCGCGGCAGCCTGCAGTGCCCGTGGGAGACGGGCATTCAGGGTGGGCGTCCGAGTGGAGGCTCCAGTGTGGGGTTGGCGGAGAATGCCAAGGAAACAGGAGAACACAGTGGTAGAAAACTGGATTTCAGATCATTGGCAGTGAGACTCAAGGAAAGAGAGAGCCACAAACACAAGTCACACTTCGTTGGCTCAGCCCTGGGCGTCGGTGGGTGCCCCATGGCCCGCGCCTGACCTTGGCGGCAGCGGCGGCGGGCTGACACTGGCCTCCTGGATGGTCCTGCCTTGGACCCGAAGCTCTGGTTTCCTGACTCGAGGCTTTTCCTGCATGACCTTCAGGTGTGACCCAGAAGGACAGGGGCGTTATTGGAGCAACGGAGCCAACATGTGGACACAACTCGCCTCCACCCCCATGGGAACGGGGGTCAGCACTTCACGCTGGTGTCGCCCTCCTGGCCCCTGTCCGGGGGGCTGACTGCGGCAGGCAGACCACCACCCTGGCTCGCCTGGAGCGGAAGTGCTTTCTGAGATGGGGCGACTCCGGCACCGAAACCAGGACAGTCCCAGGGAGACCGGAAAGGTCAGTCACCTGGGTCTGGTAACAATGGCAGCACTGAGAACTGGGCCCCAGAGTCCTGCTCAGTCGGCTTGAGCACGCCACGGCGCCTCGTCACGGAGCGTGATTCGGGGGCTGCAGGGCCCGGGACACGGAGCGAGGAGGAGGGCAGAACGGCAGCGCACAGGGTCCCCTCCCATGAGCGAGGAGTCCCTGCGCAGGAGGAGAAAGGCCTCTGTCTCGGGGACGTCCAAAGGGAAGCTCAGGCTGAGGGCGTGAAGGTTCAGGGAGACACTTCTGCAAGGATGACTCTGGTCGTGCCCGGCCGCTCCGTTGCAGGCTCAGTGCCCCCCTCCCATGGCCGTCCCTCCCTCCCAGATGTGCAGTGGGGCTCCAGCGGCAGACCGGAGAGCAGGCCGCCGCTCCGTGAGTGAGGGATGGAGGGTCAGCGCAGGAGGGCCGCCAACCCGGGACTCGGAGAGCTGGGGCTGGCTAAGCGTGGCTCCGGCCACCAGGGCGTCCCAGCGGGTTTGGGGCTGAGGAAGGCAGGTCCTGAGTGGCCTTCAAGCGACAGGAGAAGAGTAGGGAACCGCCCCTCCCTCACGCCTCACCCAGAACGGACAGCTGGGGCCAGTAGCGGTCACAGCGACTGCGGCAGAGGCGCATTGGATTGGGCCGACACACCTTCCTGTCCCCAGGCTCGGGGTCTCCGACGGCGACGGGGCAGAGGAGAGGAAGCACGTCCAAATGTTGCGTGGGCCTCATGAAAATCGCGTCCCTTTACGAAATGCCATCCGAGGACCCAAATGGACATGCCTCATCCTGACCGCACAGCCAGACACGGCCTTGTTCTCACCAAAGTTTAAAACTGCAGTGGGGAGTGGAGGAAGCCACGCTCGCCGTGTGGCCTGGGAGGGGACACATCAAAATGAAGGGGCGAGAGAAAGGCCGTCCTCCTCGCTGTGGGCTTGACGGTGAGGGGCCTCGCTCGCCTGGTGGCAGAGCTTCTGAGGACAGTGGGAGGAGCTGCGACGGGCTCGCTCAGGTTCACCACCGGGGCCGGGACACCGCTCGGCAGCTCCTTCGACCCTGCTCTCGGGGCTCCCAGAACCTGTATAGGGGCGGGCGGGGTGGGGGGACACAGCCCCACGGCGCTCGGGAGGCTGGCGCCCTGGTGTCGCAGCCCTGACGAGATTGTGCCCATCAGTAAAGGAGCCCTTGGCAGCCCTGAAACGAACACCCAGTGGGAGAGGCTTTGCTGGGACTGAAAAATACCCCAGCCCCCTCACCGAGGGCCCGACTGATCAGAGCTCGAGGGGCAGTGGACCGACCTAGCCGGGCACTGGGCCGTGGGCCACCTCAGAGCCGGGAGGCGAGGGCTCCATCCCAGATCAGACAGAGGACGTCTGGGCGCCCGCTCGGCAGCCACTGTCTCAGAAGCGCGTGTGGGAGGGGACGTGCAAACTGTTCCTGCCGTCATCGAGGGTCTGAAATGGCTCAGATCTACGCTGGAGACCAAAGGAGGCGGACTGACTTCACCGCGCTTTCGTTTACGGACACACACAAGACCGGTTTTCAGATGGGCGACAATATCTGTTCATCTGCCAGAGAGAAATCTGAAAGCCGCACAGCCTTTGGTGTTGGAACCTCCAGCTGCACGATGTCCCGATAGGGAAACCCACAGATAAGGCGCGGCCTCCGCCCTGGCCTGCGAGCCCGTGAAGACACCGCTGCCTCGAGGTGCGGGACGTGCAGAGGGGCTGGCAGGGGGCCCGGGCCTCGCTGGTTGATCCCGCCCTCTGTGACCCAGATTCGGCACCTTCACTTTCGTTCTGCCTGACGGCAGCGGCCAGGCTGTTTACGAAGGTGCCACAGAGGGGGTGGGAGACGCTGTGATGCTGTGAGGGCCGCCATGGGCGCCTTGGCAGCCCCTTGCTCGTGGTCATGAAGGCAGCTGCCAGGGCAGTGAGGGAAGGGAAGGGGCCTGCCCACCCTGGGCCCCTTCATGTGGAAAGAGCACGGCAGCAGGCACACCCCTGGGGGGAACTGACCCGCTTTGGGCCGAGGTTTTCTGCGTCTCTAGGAGGTTCCCTTGCACCCTGTGCGTCCGAATCACCTCCCCCAGGGTGAGGTGTGGGTTCTATTCAGTGGGCCTGGGATGCAGACCAAGACCCTGCATGGGAGACCACACTTGGGCAGAACAGTCTAGAAGGCCTCAGCTAAGTGCATACCATTCTAACCCCTTCAGCTGGCCTCCACTTGCCCCAGGAATGTCAGAGGCTTGGGTGCAGCGAGTCGGAGGGGCGAGCACGGGCCCAGTGGTGCCGAGCTCCAATCCCATGGAAAGGTGCCAAACGGACCCTCAACAGAGGCTGCGAGGAGCCACCCCCACAGTGCTTGGGACCCCGTTCCCCAAGCTACGGGCAACCTGCTTCTGCATCTGTCCACGTGCTGGATGAGATGCCACCGAGCCCAGGGTCACAGTGGTGGTGGCCGCCCCGCCCCCAGCCTCTGCTGGCACTTTTCCCATCGCTCCCCGCCTGTGTCCTGTACTCTCTTCCTGCTTTCTCGTTCGGTTTCCTCTTGCTCCCTGCACCCCACTCCTCACTCTCTCCCCACAACAGAAAAGTGGGATGAAGGAAGAGGGGTGTATTCTGAACCCCGACCCTCTCTGATGCAGGACCCTGCACCCAGCCCCGCCCTGGAAGCTGACATGCATGTCAGAGGCACACAGTGACCTTGAACCCACCTGTTCTTGGGGAGATGGGCTCCGAACTCACTTGCACCTGAGGTGGATCATCTGCGATTTCAGACGTGCACAACTTGAGCTCTGACCGATGAACCCCCACAGGCCTGTCTTCTGGCCGACGTCTGGCGCCCAGCCCTGCCTCGCTTGCAGGTCCCCACCTCTGCACCCAGAGGTGGTTCAGACACCAGGCACAGCTGCTTTCAGTGGCCCTGGGCAAAGGCCCCTGAGCTGCCCTGCCTGTACTTTGGGATTTGCGCTGCGCCCTCTGAGGGCAGTGGCCCTGCCTGGCCCTCGGGGCTGGACTCCAGCGCTCACCCTTCCTGCTCCGCCCCTTCCAGGACGGCCCAGCCCTGCGCTGGGAAACTCAGCGGGCCGCTGATCAGACCTGCACCTAAAATAGGAGCCGGCACACCTGTCTGTGCACCTGAGGCCTCCCCTGGGAGCGACTCACGAGGGCCTGGGCAGGGGCTTCAGGTGGCTATTTCAGCCGCAGGCTCTCTGCTTCTGCTCGCTTCCTCTTTCTCCGTGTGTCTCGAAGGCTTTGTACGACAGAGAAGAGGCCCCCGGGCCGGGGAGGCCAGGGCTCAGGTTCACACCCCGACTCAGAGGAGACACATGTGAGACTAAAATAGATGCCTGTGCCCCGCCCCAGTGTAAACACAAAGGGCACCTTAAACGGCGTGAACACATTAACCCACAGCACAGTGAGACTAATCACCCCATCAACACTTTCACTCGGGAGAAGGTGTTACCACCCGCAGCTCCTTCCCGTCAATCACAATGCTGTGCCCTGGGCTGGGCTGAGAAGCCATCACACCTGGGTGCGTGCTCTGCCCTGCTCACCTCGGCCACTCCTGTCCCCTCGCACAGAGCCTCCTCCTGTCACCTCTGCGAGCCTCCTGCACGCCGAGACCCACCCGAAGCCCCCATTCTGCCCCGCAGGTGCAGCCCGTGGCGGACTCGTGGCAGCGCGCTCCGCGGACCGTGCTCGGCTCGGGTGCAGAGAACCTGCACCTCTTCTGTCGCCGAGCCTTCTGCAGTAATGCTCCTTCAAAAGGGGCTGTGTGTGTCCCCGCAGGCCCTTCACAAGGGCTGGAGCAGGGCCCCATCACGGGCGACTCTAAGGTCCTATCCAGTGTCTCAGTGAGGCAGAAAAGGCACCGCTCTGCAGTCAGAAACGTCTGCACCCCAGCCCCGCAGGGGTGCCCACAGACAGGGGCCTCTGTCCCCCTAATGCGTCCCTCACACCCACCCGGGCCTTCCAACAGAGCTCGAGGAACGGCAAAACTGAGGTCTCACGTCCCAAGTGCACCCAGCCCCCCACAGGCGCCACGGTGGTGGGCGGGCGTCCCTTCTCCCTCCCCATCTGTGGCTAGCGTGGTCACAGCCAGTGTGCGTCAGCCGGTGTCTGGTCACACACAGTCGGTGATGTTCTTGCCTCCGAATCATTAAGCGGCGACGCAGTGTTCTCGAAATCCCAAGACCAAATGAAAACTCACCGTTTTCTCGGTCCGCCAAGGCGAGCCGCCACCCAGCCTCTCCCGAACTTCAGGTTCTGACGTCTCCAGACCCCTCTGCCCCGGCGACAGCACAGTGGCCTCCCACGTGCAGACCTGCGCTGCCCGTCTCGGTGCCGTGTGTGCCCACACGCCGGGCCGTGTGGCGAACTGACTCACCACAAATTCGAGTCTCCCAGCACCGACTTCGGCTCATAGAAAGGTGACACATAGGTGGAAGGAAGGAAGGAAGGCTTATGTAACTAGGTCACTTGATAATTTCAATTGTAGATGCAAATTTCGTGTGTGTGTTTTAGAATAAATCGTCGGTGGAATGTTTTTTGATTCTGTCTTCTTGGAAATCCCAAGTTAATTAGAGAGATGACGAGGCTCTCTGAAAAGCCCCGGCCATCTCGAGTGCATGCAACCATTGACTCCCCGCGTGTCTGTCCTTCGAGAGGGTAAAAAGCCTGAAACACTTCCTGGCGTGCGCCCTCACAGGGAAACATTTGAGGAGCCGAGAACACTGTAGGTCTGCGATCACCCAAAAGGCGACAGAACCGCTGTGGGGGGGACGCGCCACCCCAACGACGTCGAGCTGCCCATTCGGCCGCCCCCACGCAGGGCAGCAGAGGCCTGGCTTCCCACAGCGCCCGGGGAACTGTCCATGTGCATTTTGGGAACAGCCCCAGAATGTGAGGGGGCCTAAGTCTGAAATAAGCATGAATCAGACTACAAATGCCCCCAAGAAAAGTCCCAAATCAGCCCTTGCTACGAAACCCCAGGCCGTGCAGGGTGAGGAATGGGGGGCGACCGGCTCTGGTTGGCCTCACGATCCTAAGGTCACTGAGCGCCGTGTAAGGCTGACTAGAAAGCACTTTTCACCTTATTTTCTCACTTAACCCTGACAAGCAAGTCTGGTGAAATGTGTTACAGGTGGGAAGAAGCTAGCACACAAAGGAGTGAAGTAATCTGGCCAGGAGTGTCTGCACCAGCGTGTCCGGGTGCAGAAGCGAGACCAGGGTCTCCCGTGGGCCCTGCACGCCAACGAGGCCGTTCCTCGGTTCCTGCAGCAAACCCCGGCTAAGAACCTACTGTGTGCTAGACACTCTGCTAGGCAGGCGGGTCCCAGGAGTGAAGGAAACAGACGGGAGCCCTGGCTCCAGGGATTCACACTCCAGGAAGCTGGACCACAAACGAAACGAATGAAAAGACGCCGCGTGTGGCAGATGGTGACGAGCGCTGTGGAGAAACTGGGAGCAGGATGGGGACGGCTGAGGTGGTTTTAGGCCAGGTGAGCAGGGAAGGTGTCGGGACGCGGCGCGGCACCAGCGGTGCCCTGCAGTGGGAGTGAGCCACACGCGCTTCCAGAGGGGGGCCATCTCAGGGCGGGTCCCCAGGCCAGAGTGGCTGCAGTGAGCCGGAGGTGGCCGATGGGGCAGGCAGTGAGGTCACAGGGTGATGGGGACCAGGTGTGAGGCCTTGCCGTCCACTGCGGCTCTCCCTTCTCCCTGGGGTCAACAGAAGCCAGAGTGACATCGCACTTCCACTCCAAGGAGGTGACTGTGGTGGCCATGTTCCAGCAGATCAGGAGGAACTCAGGTGGCGCTGAGAGGGCTGTCCCGGTAAGCCGTGCTGGGCTCTCCTGGACATAAACTGAACTTGCTAACAGGCCAGACGGGGGGGCTGGAAAAGAGGCAAAAACAGCGATTCTGAGGAGTCTGACTGAACCAGGGACAGAAGAGGCTCAGCAAAGGTGTGGGCATGAGGGCAGAAGAGGCCAAAGTGGGGCTGTCGGGAAGCCGGGTAGGGACCTGAGAAGGCAGGCGCACCCTCCACACCGCAGGTGGCAAACCGAGGCCTGCAGGCAGAACCCGGCCCTCCACCTTGTTTTATCCAGCCCGGCACCTGGTTTCTACCCGGCGGCGGCGCTGAGCTCTCCCTTACCTGTTAAGGAGCAGTTACTTTACACAGTCCTAAAGTTACAACAGCCCTCTGAAGGCCACCCCAGGGCTGATGTGGCCCCCGGTGACATGGGTTTGACACCCCTGCAATCTGTACAATGCCAAGGGTGGGGCCTGGGGCACAGCTGCTTGTGTGGCCGTGGGGTCCAGGGTGGTGGGGGTGGGGGTGAGCACTGGGCTGCAGATCCACGCTTAGGGGTTGTCTGCTTGTGAGTGACGACTTCGCCAAGGGGGCGGGCGTGGGTGGACAGGTGGTCCCGGGGCTGAGGCCTGGGGTCCGAGTGCAGAAGTGTTTACGGAAGAGAAGGAGCAGCCGCATCCACGCCACTGGCGGGCCGAGCGGCACAGAGCTGGGAGGCCGTGGCTGCTGGAGCCAGCAGCGTCCCTGCAGCCCTGACCCAGTTTCTGCTGAGTGGGCACGAGAGGGGAAACCCACGCCGGCTGGAGGAAGACTGAAGACAGGAGAGAACGTAAGCGTGTGCTTCAGCGGGGTGTGAAGGGAGAGAAACAGGCAGTAGCTACAGACAACGCTGGAGAGATGGGAGGGCCCCCCTGGCTGGGGGGGCACCCGGTGAGGAGGCCGTGGCAGCAGGACCCCCAAGGGCCCCCCAGGTCGAGGCCGGTGGCTGTCCCTCAGGTGCAGGCCAGCAGGCCACAGCCAGGGACATGACGGCCAGGACACAGGGAGGCAGTGCTCCTGCGGGTGCCCTGCGGGGGGCTCCGGCCCACTGCACTGTCAGAAACCCGGTCCTCGGCCAGGAGTGGAGAGGGGACAGAGGCTGGCTCCAGAGCCTCGGCAGGACAGGAGGAGGGACGAGCCGCTGTCCAGTGCAGAGGTGCAGAGGCTGGGGGACCTGCCGCTGCCGGGGAGGCCGGGCGAGCCGCCGGGGCTTTCGGGAGGGAGCAGTGGCCACCACTGTCTGCTGTCTTCTCTAGACGGGTGGGTTGTGTGGGCGCCAGAGCGCAGGAGGGGGAAGGTGGAATTCAGCCGGAGCTCTCCTGTTGTCGGCTGAGTAAGACCGAGAGGGCCAGTGGGCGGGGGTATGTGGGGCACAGCAGCAGAGTCTTCTCTCCACCGCGGCCGGAGACAGAGCCTGCGGAGAGGGGCCGCAGCATGGCCCCTCGGGGCTCCTGTCGGCGCCCTGCCTGACCCACAGCCGTGTCCGGGACGTGGGCACCCCGGGACGTGCTGCAGTGGCGTCACTCGGGGCCGAGTACAATCCAACGGCTGCTCAAACCCTCGCTTCCTTTCAGTCGGCGACGGTTTCTAACACCAAGACATTTCCCTATCATTTTGCCAGTTTTCAGAGCAATGAACTATTGGCCTGTGTCAGCTAGAAAAGCAACACTGTTTTTTCGCCACGACTTCTCTCGTGTCGGATGCACTGGGACAGGCTGATCTTCGGTGAGCAGACAGAGGTGCCCCTGGCGACCGCGGCCACCGAGCTCTCAGGCGAGACGATGCAGACCACTGTGGATGCCTGGGTGGTCCGCGGCCCTGGGTAGTCACGGGCTTGCCTGTCCTTCGGACGAGGACAGTTTGCCGACAGGTGCTCTCGGGCAGCAAGTGGAGGCCCAGGGGCCGGACGGGGCTGTGCTTCGGGAGACGCTGCTCTGTGTAATGAGGTGACGCATCTCAATCCCTGACTGCAGAGTCCCGGCCTGCTCTGCGATGCGGCCAGGATTCCCGTATCCTCCGCCCTGAAGGAGAACGCTGTCACCCGCACCAGACAGATGCATCAGAGGTGCTTCGGGGACTTAAGAGCAGAGCTCGGCCTCAGAATCGGGCACCGGACGGGAAAGCAGAGGCCTGGCCCGGCCCCAGGACTGACATCACACACCAGCGGCGTCAGCGAAGCCGGCGGCTGCCTGGGCTGCCGCTCTCAGGCACGACCCTGGGTGTGTCGTACACGATGTTCAGTTCTGTGAGGTGGGGAGGGGATCCTGAGTCCCCATCGGTCCGCTGTCCGTGACTCGCCATCAGGAAGGGCCCGGTCACCTGAGCTCAGGAAAAGGACGCCCCTAGTGCAGGCACAGCCCCCAGACGTCCCACTGCCCGCCACAGAGGTGGCTCTGTCACCGAGAAGGCTGAAGTTCTTCCCCACTCAGAGAGCCCCGGTCTGTGCTGGCTCCTGCGGAATCTGAAGCGGCGAGCAGGACTATCTTACCCCGCATGACTTACGACGGGACCTGAAAGGGTGCTGGCGCTCGGTGGTACAGGAAGACGAGCTGGCCCAGGGCGGCCCAGGCTGGAGGGTGGCCCTCGTCTTCGGCGCATTTGCTGCCACTCTCCTTCCGGCCCCGACCGAGAGCTCCACACCCCTGCTCGCTCCCCCTCGGGCCTGGGGCGAGCTCTCCCCCATGTCTCCACAGCGGGGTCAGGACCAGTTCTCAAACAAGCTCTCGCTGAAGCCAGGGAGCAAAAAAAGGAAGCCACCCTGTATGCTGGGACCTAACTCACTGTCAGAAGTGACCTCCACGTTCATGTCCCCAGAGCCGTCCTCAAGGATGCTCAGAGGACCTCTCTGCTTGGCTCCTGGGTGGTCAGCTGGTTGCCGTCCCACTGAAGTGCAGTGGTCAATCCCAGAGCCCAGGCCAGCAGGGTGTCAGGGCACAAGGACGCCGCCATGGCCCTGGCCCAGCGCCCCCACTGTGGCCCTGACTTCTGGTGCCAAGGTCTGGTCCAGCCTGGGCCCATCAACCCTACAGACCAGCCCCTTCGAAGACAGTTGGCCTCACCACCCTGCCCAGACCAAGGGGGAGACAGTCCCGTTGGCCTCACTGCCACACCCCCTGTCTGCACAGCTCGCCTGAGACTGGGCTCGTGGGAATCTCCACCTCACACCCCCCCCATGGAGGGTCGTCTGGCTCACGGGCAAATCTGCCAGGGGGCAGTCAGGGGCAGCCCGGGGGTGGGGGGGCATTCCAATGGGAGCTCAAGTCTCCTCTTTAAAATTAGAACACACTCCAACTTCGACCCTTTGCAAGAGGGTAAAGTATCAATGCTACGATTGGAATGCCTGGTAAGGTGGCAATGAGTCATCTGTTGAGTGCCTGCTGTATGCACACACCGAGCTCTTCATGTCTGTGCTCATGCTACCCATGTGGCGTGTTCTTGTCTTTCATCAGTGGGGAGGGCGTAGGAGGCTCAGAACAATCTGGTGCTTTGTCCCACTCCCTCCCCACAAAAGTGTTAAGAATTGTGCTGAGTATGCATATTCCTTCCCATGAGCTACACGATCACCTTTCATACTTGAACTTGTAAGTTAGCTTCCAGCAGTATTTTTTCAGACGGCTGAAAAAATGAGAGACAGATCTCCAGCTCAGAAGGAAGCAGCAATAACTGTCTTACTGCAAGTTCAACAGCCACGTTCTCCTCATCAGCAAGACGTCATCGAGAGCGCTTATCTGCATGAGGATCCAACTGTCTCAACTTCTTTTTCTGCCTCTATCAAGTAATAGCGTGGATTTGAGTGTTCATTTTGTCAATGGGGCGCATCCCATGGACTCGCTGGCAGGTGCCACACTGTCCCCGTGCCCCTGGAATGACTCCCACTTGTGTGTTGTGTGTGATCCGCTCCATATGCTGTCGTATCGGCGACTATTCAACTATCCATTGGGAATGTCTGCATCTGTGTTTGTCCTGGGTGGTGGACTCTCATTTTCTTTCTCTGTCTTTGGTAATGTTTCTGTTGTGGGGAACGCTGGCATCCTAAACTGAGTTTGAGAGTGCTTCTTCCTCTTCTGTTTTTGGAAGGGTTTGAGAGGGTTGGCAACAAGGTTCTTGATCAGTGATTTAATCTCCTTAACGGGTAACTGATCTGTTCAAATGCTCTGTTTTCACAGTGCAGCCTTGGTTGGGTGTTACGTTTTAGGGTTTATCTGTTTTCTGTAGATTGCCCAGTGTGTTTGGTGTCTGACTGTTGGTAGCAGTCTCTTAGGATCCTTTGTATTTTTGTAATATCAGTTGTAACAGCTCTTTTATTTCCGATATTATTTCTATAGTCCTCTCTCCCTTTTTGGGGGGGTAAATCTGGATAGAAGTTTATCTATTTTGTTTATTGTTTAAAAAACCAGCTCTTAGACACATCGGTATTTTCTATTACCTTTTCAGTTTCTATTTCATTTGTGTCTGCTCTGGCCTTTGCTATTTCCTTCCTTCTACCAACTTTGGGTTTACCGTGTTCTGCTTTTTCATGTTCCTTGAGGTGTAAAGTCAGGTTGTTTACTTGAGATCTTCCTTTTGTCTTAATGTCTATCGCTTCCCTCTGCTTCTTGTGGTTGGAAAAGATGGCCTGACGTGATTTTGGGCGTCTTACATTTATTCAGAATTGTTTAGTGACTCAACGGACGACCCACCAGGGAGAGCGTTCCACACACACAGAGAGCGCACGCTCTGCTGCCTGCCGTGGGCAGAGGGGCTCCGAGTCTGTCGGTTGGCTGCGGCCGATGGAGCATGCGCTTTAAGTCAGAACTGACTTCTGTCTGGGCGATGTACCCATGGTGAGAAACAGAGCGCTGAAATCTCCTGTGCTTAGGTATTGCTGTTTATTTCCCTTTCAGATGTTCATTTTTGCTCTATAGACTCCAGTGCTCCTTAAACCTGTAAGGTGCATACATGTTTATCATTATTCTGTCCACTTGATAAACTGACCCCTTTATTATTATATAATGACCTTCTTTGTTCCTTGTTTCAGTCTTTGGCTCAACATCTATTTTGTCCAATGATAACAGATACCTCTGCTTTTATTTTTAAAAAGTTCTATTTGCATGAAACACCTTTTTCCATCCCTTCACTTTGCCCACCTCTGTCCTTACAGCGGAGGTCAGTCTCCTGCAGGCAACGCACAGCTGGCCCTTACTGTTCATCCGTTCGGTCACTCCGTGATCCTCGGTTGGAGAAGTTAGTCCCAGCCCATGCAAAGCGTCACTGGTAGGAACAGGCCTGCCGTTGCCAGCGTGTTCAGTGCCCCCCGATCCTGGTATTGCTTTGTGTGTCCCTTCCCCTCCTGCAGCCTTTTTGATTTGATGATTTTATGACTGGTATGCTTAGATGTTTTTCTCTTTATCTTTTGTGTATCTACTACAGGCTTTTGCCTGTGAGCACCAGGAAACATAAAACACCTTTTATTTATAATAGTCTGTGTTGAGCTGACAACTCAGCCGTGAACGCACACCGAACCTCTCCCACTCCCGCATCTTCACGTCACGATGTGCACCTTTTCACGAGGTGCATCTGTGAGCACGGGATTATCGCCCGGCGATGCTTTGTACTTTGTCTTTCAACCTTCATAGCAGAGTTCCAAGTGACTCACCCACCACCACTGCAACACTAAGATATTGTGAATTTAATCATATGTTTCCATTTACCCCTGAGTTTTATACTTTCTTATGTTTTCAGGTCACCAGCTGCGTCCTTTTACTTCAACCTGAAGAACTCCCTGCAACGTTTTTGTGCCATTTTAGTGGGTGACCCACTGCCTTAGCCTGGGAAACATCTCTCCCCAGTTCGGAGGAGGCCGGTTTTGCCGGGGGGGGGGGGCTGGTTGGCAGTATTTCTCTTCCCACACTTTTCACTGAGGTCTCTGCTCAAAAGTTTGCTGATAGTCCAACTGGGGTTCTTTTTACTTAAGTTGTTTTTCTCTCGCTGCTTTTAAGATTCTCTCCCAGTCTTTTGCTTTTGACAGTTTAATTATGTGTCTTGGTGTAGATCTCTTTAGATTCATCTCTTTTGAATTCTCTTGGCTCCTGAATGCAGGAATGTTTCTTTCCCCACGTTAGGGAAATCTTCTGCCATTAAATCCTGAACAAACCACCCACCCCACTCTCTGTTCTTCCTCCGGAACCTCCGTGTTGCATGTGTGGGCCCAGTAAGTCCCGTGAGCCCTTCCCTCTTCTTCCCTCTTAATCCTTTCTGTTCCTCCAGCCAAAATGATTCCACAGCCGTGGCTTTGAATTTGCTGACCTTTCTTCTACTTGCCCTAGTCTGGAGATGAACCTGCTACTGAATTTCCCACTTCGGTTACGGCATTCATTAGCTCTGCGATGTTGTTTGGTGTTGTTAATGCCTGCGGTCTCACTGTCGAAGTTCTCGCTGTCCACGCACTGCTCTCCTGGCCTTGGGAGACCTCTACATGAACTATCGTGTCAAACTCTCTCTCAGGGACACCGCTCGGCCCTGAGCCCGTGAGATCTGTTTCTGGGCACTGGGTTGCTTCTTCTGCTCAGAACGTATCGCTCTGTTTCCTCACTCTCCCTGGACTCTCCGAGTGGGTCCCGCACACTAGAGAAATCAGCCCCTCCAAGGCCGGAGGAGAATGGCCTCGCACAGGACAGGAACCTAGTCGGCCGGCCCAGCCCATGCTGCTAGGTGCCCGGCTCTCTCTCACACTTCTGTGACCGTCCAAGCCCCCTTATTTGCTCTTGGTGGCGTCCGGAGGGAGGTCGAGGGTGTGAGGAGCCCCGCCAGGCTCTAAAGGGGAGGAGTGTCCTCAGCAGCAGCTCCACGCAGGCCGAGGACAGCGCCTGGGAAGCAGGATGCGCAGCTCCTCCCCGGCACCTTCTGGCTCATGGGTGTCACACTGGGCCCCTCTGGGCGGGGCCTGTGATACAGCCACAGGGGGGGCTGGGTCCCTATGACCACTAAGAACTGATTCTTCCTTTGCTGCAGTCCTGGGGCTTCGTGGGCGCAAGGTCCGATGGCCACTGGGGCCAGGAGCCCCGGGGGCCTGTCCCGTGAGCAGCGGCCACAGAAGCTGGGGAGCCACACACGCGTGCCGGCCCCTCAGGAAGCCCCTGGCTGCTGGGCCTCATCAGTGGAGCTGGCTGGAAGGAGAAGGCTCGGGAGGCGTCTGCCAGCTGCCCTGTTCTCTGGGGAAAACTGCAGCCATCCCTTCGATGCCCGGCTCGGGGGCAGAAGCTGCTGAAGTACGAAGACACCCCCTGCCCCAACGGCCTGCGAGATGGGCGATTTCACCCTCCGTTCAGGCTGACACGGGGGCCTGGCCAGGCGAGCGCTTGCTCACACAGCAGGGAAGCTCCTCTGTGTGCGGTGGTCTCTCGGGTCTCGTGGCCCCAGGTGCCGTTGGCTCAGGGGAAAGCCGGGTCGGGGGCTCTCTCCGATCGGGTGGGGCTGTGTTGCCGGTGGAGCCTGGGACGAGCCTCTGCCTCAGCCCCTCCTGTCCAAGCAGATGGGGGTGTCTCCTCCCTTACCCAGTGTGGGGGCCACTCCATTTCCGGGGCCACTCCGTGTGGCGCTGTGCACTCAGTGGGGCCCTGGGGGCGGGGCTCGGGGCCCCCTCTGTCACCCTGTCCCTGCCTGGGTCTGTGAGCTCGCTGGTGTGGCGGTGACACCTCCTGACTTGGCTCCACCCGCCTCGCTGCAGGCCTTGATTCCCCGAACGTCGGGGTGCTGGCGAACCCTTCCCCAAAGGCCTCCCTAAACCGTCCTGGCCAAGACGGTAGAGCCCGTCTGAAGGGCACCGCCCTCCAGCAGCCCATTCGTGGCCGATGGAATGGCTGAGTACGCCCGGTTGTGCCGCATCCCATGGACCCCGGGCCAAGGCTGACTCGGTGTCCAGGACGCCATTCTGCTCTGGAAGGGAGACCCCTGAGACCTCACAGGCAAGGGCACAGGGGCCACCAACCCACGTCAGGTGGCCTGCCCACGTCCACCCTGACCAGACAAGTGGGTCATCGCTCCCAGGCCCCAGCAGCCCATCTTAGAGGAGACGGCCACCTGGGTTCAGCCTGGGTGGCGGAGCCCTCGGGACTGCGCCTTTTAAAAAGCATCCTAGGAACTAACTGTGTCTGGTCTCAAAATGGGGAAGTTAGGGTGCAGAGTGAGAGCCAGCTTCCAACGGTGAAGAGCTGAGCTGTGCGAGAAGCCCCCTTGGGGCCGGGAACAGTGCCGGGCACAGAGGAGAAGGGTGAACGGGAAACTGCTACAGATACGGGCTCCTGTCACCACCGTCAAGAAGCTCACCTGCCCCGGGTGAGCTGTGACTCAGCCAGCTCTCGGCACACACACCAGACGGGGAACTCCTTCTGAGCGCCCTCCAGCTGTCCGCTCTGCGGGGCCCGACACGGCACGCCGCGTGTGCGCAGACTCGGGGAGACGGGCAGCACGAGGCCATCAGATAGGACGCCCTATCTGCACATCAGCCGGGTTGCCAGGTGCTCGGGAGACTGGTTTTGCAGGGCTGACTGGTGAGAAAGCACAGACTGGTTACGGGACTGCAGGCCGTGTGGGGTGGCTGGATGAACTGGAAGTGAAACAGAGTGTGGGCGCCGATCCACGCCAACCACGAAGGCCGGGCTGTAACCACGGCCCAGAGAGGATGCCCCAGGCCTGAGTTCTCAGTAGGCATTGTTCCCGGGCAGCTGACAAAATCTACCCCTTTACGGAGAGAAATACGCTAACCTTAGAAAGATGTAAAGCGGACCGTGAGCGGCCAGGATTAGAATTCAGATCCGTGAGATGGAAGGTTTTCGTGCGAAGACAGAGCCCACAACCAGCAGCTCCTCACATACGCGAGGGAATTGTGGAGCTTCCGGGAGCTCATGGTGGGGCCGCGTGGGAGATGCTGCAGGGAGGAAAGCCGCAGCCACGCTGGAGAAGCTGCGGGCTCCGCAGGACAGCCCCCCTCTGTGGCGGCGGCAGCGAGGGCCTGGGAGAGACCTGTGCACTCGGAAGTCACGCGGGCGCAGGAGGGGCTGGGCCTCGAGCTGCCGAGAGACCTTCAGGTGCTGGCCCGAGTGGGCCTGTTCTTCGACCCTGAGTTTGAAAACTGAGAGGCCCTGGGAGAAATCCCTTGGTCTACCTGGGAAGACTGGCTTCAAGGGGGGCCCTCGGAGAAGAGAGGCCCCTCTTGTCTGTAGGTTCAGCACTGTTCAGCACTCTTGTCTGTAGGTTCAGCTGAGCCGTCTGTGATGGGCGTGGTGGTCTCCGGCGGAGTCCCCAGCTAACAGCACATCAAAAGCCCTTGGGGTTTGAGGGGTGGGCGGGCTCATGTGGCCCCGCCGTTTGGAGCATTGGCTCACAGATCGAAGGGCCACAGGTCCGATTCACAGTCAGGGCACACACCAGGTTGCGGGTTTGATCCCTGGTTGGGTACCTACAAAAAGACAACAGATTGATGTTTCTCTCCCCCTTCCTCTCTCTCCAAAAGCAATGAAAAATAATGTCCTCTGGGAGGAAAAAAAAAGGAAAAGAAAAAGTCCCTGGGGGAGGTTTCATGAAGAAAGTAAGGCTGATGGCAGGGCAGGGCCACCAAGCATCCCCACACAACGTGGATCGGAGGCTCCTGTCTGCCCGCCAGGGAGCTGCGTGCCAGGGGCATAACACCGAGTGCATGTGAGCAGGGACACCCACCACTGGGGCGCCCTCGGCTTCTTTTGAGAACCCTCTGTCTGGACAGACCTGGGCCAGAGCCAGCAGCCCTCCTCCTGGCTGCAGGGCCAGTTCCCGAGGGACAGAGCAGTGACGACAGGAAGCGTGCCCTGCGCACTGGAGCTTGGGGATGGGCCGCCATCTTCTTTTGTTTCTCTGGTGCCTTTGGAAGGACAAGCTCCAGGACTCAGGGGGACACAGGGTGGTGAGGCGTGAGCAGGCTGGGGAGACAGGAGCACCAGCCAACCTCGGTTCTGGCTGAGGGGCCGGAGAGTGATGAGGAAAGCAGCCTGAATACCCCACCACCTGACCCGCGCGGCTGCTGAGTCAGCACAGGCTCCTCGGGAGGAGAAAGTCCCTGGCCCACAGCTCTGGTCTGCGGCTCCGGTGTGAGTGCCCCTGCCTCAGCTGACATCTCCAGGCGGGAGAGGAAGGAGGTGCCGCCCAGACCAGCGGGCACCCACCCGCGACGGGCACACCCCTCACCACGGAGGGCTCTGGACAGAGCACGCAGCAAGCGCAGTCTGGGGTTCCATGCACACGCGACACTAGTGTGGAGTCGCAGGCACAGGAGAAGCCGCCATGTGGGGCCAGGTGGGGGTGACGGGAAAAAGCATGTTCCCCATTCTCGCTGTGGTCGTGGTTGCCCTGCGGGACATTGTCCAGACTTGCCAACGTGGCCCTAAACAGGAAGGCACCTCCTATCTGTGAATTCGTCTCCATGGAGTTGGTTTGAAGCACAGGACGCCCCTCCCAAGCCAGTCAAAACATTATGGGGCTGGTTTCAAGTGGGGGCCGGGCAGAGCACGTTCACCGAGAAGCTGACGGGGACGTGAGAGTCACATGGCATGTGCACTCTCCAGTTCCCCTGCAGCGTCCCACAGGAATGGGGAAAGGGAAGAAGTCCGCCTCCCTCTCTGCCAGTACCCCCCCCCACTGCCCCGGGTGCCACGGGGCCCCAGGCTCAAGCCAGGGTGACGCCCCCCAGACCACCACATACCCTGACACCTGCTCCAGGCTCCCGGGCCTGAGGTGTGCAACAAAGGACGGCAAGCTCGCTGGCTGCAACAGCAGCAGCGAACTGGCCCACTTCTGGGAGGCTGGGGTCCCACGTCAGGGCCCTTCCTCCTGAGGGCTCTGGCCCAGGCTCCGCCCACCCCATCTGCAGGCTCCCTGCTGTCCTCCCAGCCCGAGACCTTAGGCGCGTCCCTCCAGCCTCCGCCTGCACCTGCACTTCACCTTCTCTGCTCTCCAGGTGTCGCCTCTCTCATAAGGATGCTGGACAGGTATGGGGGGGACATACCTTGCCCTCAAGCCAAAATGACCGAATCTCAAAACCCTTAACCAATTAGATCTGAAAAAGCTGTTATTTCCAAATAAGGTCCCATCCCGGGTTCCTGGTGCACGTGAATTTGGGGGAGACACTACTTACACACCTGCACCCTCCAGCTGGCTCTAGCCCAGAGCCCCGTCAGGAACTCCGGGCTGCAGCTGCCTCTCCGAGTCCGTGGCAATCCCAACCACCCACCACCTGCAACCAAACTGGACTCCGTCTGTCCGCCTCCTGCTCCTCTGCCGGGCAGCTCCTCCTGGCACCAGAGAGCACCGCTGGGCGTCTGGGCACGAGCCTCAGAGGCACCCTGGTTTCTCTCTCTCCCCCCATCAAACACACCAGCAAACCCCCTTAGCTCTCTCCTGGGGCTTCACACAGGCCCCAATCCCAGGCCTGGGCTTCTCGTTCCATCCCTGCTGACAGCCCAGGCCAGTGTCCTCGGCTGCCACGTGGTTGGCCCCACCTCCACTCCACAAGGAGGGACTTCGGAAATTATTCACTTCACGCCTGCATTCTGTTTGAAATTCCCCTGGGGCGCCCCAGATACTTCAGGGTACAACCTCACTTCCCAACAGTGACCTCCAGGCACACACAGGACCTGCCCTCCCCTACTGTCCACACTGCCGCCCTGGCAACCAGGCCTCCCCTCGAGTTAGCTCAGGACCTCCTGGGCTCGAGGGGCCTTTGTCCTTGCTGTCACTGTGTGGGGAACGCCTCCCCTTCACCTGCTCGGGTGTTTCCTGCACCCCTGGCCCTGCCTCTGTCCCACCGGGCATGCTGGCCTGTCGGCCACCACTAGTGTGCAAGCCGGCACGGGAGGCGCCCTGCTGGCTTCGCTCCCTGCAGACTTCAGTCACTGGCCTGGACCGAGGCCTCCCCGCTCCCCTGCCTCCTTGGAGGGGGGCTCCAGAAGTGCTTGCGGTGGGGGGGGGGGAGAAGAAACAATGAAGCCGCAGTGATTGGCAGGAGCACTTGGGAGTGTGGGCTTTTTGAAAGCTTATCTCAGCTGCAGCCCTGATCTCTCCGACCCACCAGAGTTGATACAAAGATAGGGCGTCACCACAAGCTGGGCTGAGCCGGCTTTGTGATTTGTCATCTCAGAAAGGGAAGAGGTTTTGACTTGAAAGAGAAGAAAAGCAGGCGGCTTGTAAGTGGGACACGATCAAGCGTGGGGGAGGTGGGGGCGGGGAGGGAGGCCACTTCCTTTCTGACTTCTCCTCCAGACCCCCAGCCCCTGGCCACCGCCCTGCTGGAGGCCTCAGAGACCCACCAGGGCGTCTCGTTCTGTAAAGCTTCTGGCTCTGATGGGGCGCACTGAGCGCTGCGGCCCCCAGACAAGTGCACCCCCGGGAACGAATAGAACCCCACACTGGGCTGGACTGCTTTTGAGTGCCCTTTCCAAGGGGCAGTGCCCTCGTGGTTAAATACAAGCCTAGGTGTGGCAGTCAGGGGCTGTGGGCCGTAGAGGCTGTGACTGTCAGGGATGGGCCCAACAGGATGGGGACACAGATCTCAACAGGACTGGGGGGCGGGGGGGTGACAGCCAGACCGACCTTGGACTCAGAGCAGGTCTGGGCCTGGGTGTTTCCATGTCCTCACCGGGGGAAGCCAGCCGAGTGCTGATCTCCCTGGGCCTCTGTTACCTCCAGTGTGGCACCAGGGTCAGAAGTGAGGGGCGGCCACCTGCTTGGGACACACACGACAGAGGCCAGGTGTTGTGAACTCAGGAGGTTATGCCTGAGTCGCCCAAAGGGGCCAGTCAGTGACGGAGCCCCAGCTGTGCAGTGGCTCATTGGCCAGAGCCTGCGGAGGCTTCCAGGTGCCCGCTGGACCGGGCTGGACCATGGGCGCTGACCCGGGGCGGGCAGCCAGCAGGAGAGCCGCACCTGACGGCTGCGACCGTGGTCCCCCACACGCGCAGCCCCACTTGGAGGAAGTGGCTCTGGGGGACAGAAAAGAAGGGAAAACAACTCGGCCACAAGAGGAGGGGAGGTGGCTCGCCTTCCTGCCACACTGGGGGACGCACAAGGCTAATTCAGGAGAGACCAGAGTTTCTGTCGTTTTGGTTACTTGGCCTGAAAACTACCGTCTCAGGTGGGAGAAAGGAAGCTCTTTATCCACCACCCCACTGCGAGGAGCCCAGGGCAGGTCACCTCGCTGGTCCTGCCCGGGCTGCACCTGGAAGGGCCCCGCCCAGACCCCGGCCCAGCTTCTGGCTCCAGCTGGGAGAGTCCGCCCCACCTGGGGGCTGCTCCTGCTCTGGTCTTCACCGCAGAGCATCATGACCATCAGACCATCATGGCCCAGAGCCAGCCTGCATCCCTGAAGAGGGGCTGCTGAGCTCTGGCCTCTGTCCAGGGGGCAGGGGGAGGCCCGTCTCATGGGGACACAGAGGCCACCCGGGGGGCTGCCGTGGTCGGCTGGCCTTGACCACTGTCTGCAGTCCCCGTGTTCCTGCGGTGGAAGGTCCTCAGGTTTACAGAGCACGTCCCACTGATCCCAAGGGCGCCCTGGGGTGCAGTTTGTAGGTAAAAGGGAGGGACGCTTTGGCGCCAGCCGAGCTGGAGTGTCTCAGCAGCTGGGCTGCCAGTCTACTCCTGTGTGACATGCCCTGACTTGGCTCAGGGACCAAGGACACTGCATCTGCCACCCCGGGGGCACACGGCCTCACACACAGCTGCGGACCTGGTCAGCAGGTCGTGCCAGAGCCAAACGGGAGGCCACTCACCCAAGGGAAACCTACAGTACAGCATCAGACTTTCCAGAAGGTTCCATGTTCAAGCAAACTCCCTCCCGTGATGTGAGCTAAAGCTGAGAACTAAGAACACTTTTTTCCCTCAAAATCAAAGTCTCGTGTGGCTCGCAGTCCTCACGCTTTTTCATGCCTAGCAATGGTCACTAACACTGGTAACTGGTGTGAAATCCCTACTTTAGGCCAAAAAGAAAGAATCCCCAAAAGGTACCAGGCCTTAGTGGCTTGCACGTACAATACTAACCCCCCAACTCCTCCCTCCCACCCCTTGGGTAATTATTTCCGTGTGCTTTGCTTCCACAGGTGTGACAAACCTCTTCTCTATTTTCTTTTAAACAAACGCTATAATAAAAACACTGCTTGTCCACTTCACTTGCACTGTGGCCGGCGCCCCTGCCTCTCCAGGCAGACCCTGATGTCCCCTGCTGCGATTCCCGACAGCCCCGGGAACTCCCCGCACCACGTCTGCGGCTCGGGTCTGCTGGGGGTGAGTCATCTCAATGTTCGTTTGTCCGAGAAAGTCAAACTTTTGCCTTCAACGTTGAGAAATGCTTTACTAGGTATAGAGGCCTGTGTTCCTAGGTTGTTTCTTTTTAATAATCGAAAGGCATCACATCACAATCTTCTAGCTCGGGCGACCTCCAACACTCACCGCCCGAACCTTCGCCTTCCTCATCCGACACACCACTCGTCCTACTTTCTTTTCCGACACGCTCTCCACCACCGGTCTGCTTTCTCCTCGTCCTTGGTTTTTAACCGCATAGTCATAAATGTCCCAGTGCGTTTCCTTGATTTGGGGTTTACTTTTATTTCTTGTCTTTTGTTTTTGTTTTGTTTTGTATTTACACTGTATTGTCTTGCATTATTTTTGCAAAATTATTAGCTAGGCTCTCTTTATTTCTTGTCTATTCTTCCAACTGCATGCACATGAAACCATTCTGTGCTGTCCCGTGGCTCCTGTGTGTCCCGGTCTCCCCTCCGGCCGCCACTCTGTATGATTCCTGTTGGCTTGTCCACAAGCTTATTCGTGTGTCCTCGGCAGAGACTAGCTAGCCTACCAACAAACGTGCCAAAAGAATTGTTTTCTGCAATTATTTTATTTGTAGTGTTTCTGTTTGCCTCTTAGAATTTCTAATCTCTGTTTAAATTTCCCATCTGTTCATGCAATCAATATGCCTTTTCCCCAAAGTCATTTAATATGTTTATCGTGGTTATTTTAAAGCCTCTAGAGTTCCCACATCGGGCCATCTCCGTTCTAGTTCTCTGGATTGCGTTATCTATTGGCAATGAATTGGTTTTGTGTTGCTTTGCTTTCTTGTGTCAACTTTTAATCAACCGCTAAAAACGATGCCCACCGAGTGCAGAGACTGAAGTAAGTTGTTTTTGTGCCACGGAATCAGTTCACGCATGATGCGAAGGGAAAGGGGCTGCTGAGCTCGTCAGGGGTTCGAGTCTGGCCTCGTCTTCATTGCATGGAAGCCTCCCTCGGCCCCGTGTCCGTGGCCAGTCTCACCCTGCAGTGCTGGAACTCTGCCTTTGTCCCGGAATGAGGCCCAACTGTCCCTCTCTCAACAGCTCGAGGCGTTTGCTCACCAGCAGAAAAAGGTCATGGGAAGGAGATTTTGCACCCATTTCCCAGGAGCTGCCCATGGCCTTGGGAAGCCTGCGGCTCTGACGTGGTCCTTTCCCCAGCCCCCCAAACTCTCTCAGGGAGGCCGCAGCAAAGCGCCTGCTGGCCAGCGTGATCTCCCCCATGTCCCCGGCCTCCCGCTGTTCGAGCCTGGCCTGCTGGCCCAGATTCTTTAGGTCGAGGTGTGCTGTTCTTACCCGTGGTGTGGCAGCCACCACACTCTCTCCTCTGTGCCAAGTTTGGCATGGCTCACACACCTGTCTCTCCTCGCAGGGGCCTTCCTCTCTTCAAAATTCAGCTCACATAGTTGTCATGTGCCCAAAGCTTTTTCAAGGGCTCGAGGCAAGCTGTGGTTTTGTGGATGACGTGGCATTTTCTTAATGTTCGGTGGGGGCGGCGCTCTCCCGAGGCTTCCTCCTTAGGGAGAAGAGCAGATGTCCGGAGGCCGGCATGCACAGCTGCACCCTGTGTGGCTCCGGGGGCTGCCCCCTTCCCACAAGTGAACTCATCCCCTTCGCACGAGAGCTCCCCTTTAAGAGTGTGTCTGGCTCCCCTCGTTCTGGGGCCGGGGAAGCTCCAGAGGGGCCTGAACCGGGCTGAGAAGGTGACACACGAAGGCCAAGGCTTAGCGGAGCCCGGTGACAGTGGCCACAGGCTATGTCCCGGGAAGGAAAGAAAGGGACGCCAGCAACGGACCCTCAGGAAGTTCAGGGCCAAACCCACGAAAAAGAGCAGTGAACGCTGCAAATGAAGGAAACATGTCTCTGGAGTTGGTAGTTAAGATCCAGTGACGGGCAGAGCTGCAACCCCAGCCGACGGCTGGCAGCCAGCCTGTGACCGGAGCTGGCTCTAGGTTGGGCCACTGTGGGGTTCAGCCACCGCCTTGGGTGGACAGAGCTGGCAGACTCACCGGCATGATGGTCCAGTGGGAGTGGCAGGCTGGCCAGAGCAGAGAGCCAGCAGGCGAGTCTAGACACTGGAGACCAGATGTGGCCGGGGAAGTGCCTCTGCCGCGGGCCCCCCTGCTCACGGCCCCCCGTCTCAGCTCCGGTGTCACCGAGAGCTGAGACGGGGTGAGGATTTTAAAAATTTGAAAAAAATGTTTTCAGCCCTGGCTGGTGAAGCTCAGTGGATTGAGCGAGGGCCTGTGAACCACACAATCGCGGTTCGATTCCCAGTCAGGGCACATGCCTGGGTTGCAGGCCAGTTCCCAGTAGGGGACTCACAAGAGGCAACCATACATTGATATTTCTCTCCTTCCCTTCCCCTCTAAAGATAAATAAATGCAATCTTTTTTTAAAAGTTTAAAAGATTTAAAAAAATGTTTTCAGAACTCATGAGAAAATTAGTCTGCTGTGTTTACTCATATAATTCCTGCTTCTGACGTTCTTCTCTGTTCCCCGTGCTTCACGCTTCCTTCTGGCCAGGCAGTGCTGTCACCCAAGACATCCCCCACAGTGGCCCACCCAGAGTGGGTCTGCTGCCAATGAGCTGTGTCCCACCTTGGAAGGCAGCCGGTGCACTGGTGTCCCCAGAGGGCCCAGGCCCCGGGCGTCCCAGTCTAGGCTGACGGAGCCATTGTCCCAGCACGTCCTTCTGGCCCACGCGGCCCCGCTGAGCTGTCTGCACTCGCGATCCTCTGTCCCTCTCTCGACAGCGCGTCGCTCGGCTCTCACCGCTCTCACGCAGTGAGAGTTCATATGGTTTTCTTGTGATTATCCGTCTTTTTGGTTTGATCATCTGTCTACACATGGACTCTTCCGGTTTGTTCTGTTGGGACGTTGTAAAGGTTCTTGTGGCTGTAGATGTGTATGTTTGCTGAACCTGGAAAGATTTTAGTCATTATTTCTTGGAATGTTTTTCTGCACACACTCTTCGATCTCTTTCTGGTATTCCGGCCACACAAATGTGAGCCCTCCTGGTCTTGTCCCAGTGTTCTTGGACTCCAAATGGTTTTCCTCCGTTCAAATGATATGATTTTGCTGATCTCTGTTCAAGTGAACTGACTCGGTACTCTGTCACCTTGTTCTGCTGCTCATCTTCTCGGAGATCGCTGGCCAGCATTTAATTTTTTATGTAACAAAAAGTTCCACTCGGGTTCTTAGCATGGCTATCATTTTGGGAGAATTATTTTCAATGATATGGAAAGGGGGCAAGAAAATGTGACCTTTTAGTGGTGTTCGTGCCCCACCACCTCAGGGATTTTTGTTATTTTCTTCCAGTGTCTTATTTTTCCTCTTCAAGTAATTCAGTAAAACTTGTATTTGATTAAATCCCTCTAATAAGAAGCATTCTAGTAAAATGTATTTCTATTCATTACCTTTAGAAATAAAGCAAGTAAGAAAACTCACTAGAAGGGATTTATTTCTGTAAAGTGCCTGGCACAAGGCGCACGTCCAGCGGCATTAAAGCTGTGACAGGAGGAAGAGGTGACGGGTGGACACCGATTCTTTCCCCGAAGCATCGCAAGCGCCGTTTAACACGCCCTATGTTCCCCATTCTGAGCATCGTGCCGTGAAGTCTGTATCTACACGTATTTCTTTGCCTAGAGACTAACTCCTCCTTCACTGCGTGGGCTTCACGAAGCATTAGAAATATAGGCCACCTTAGAATGCACACCAAAATAGGAAACTTTGCAGAACATTATCTTGTTATTCTTCTCCGGAGAAGCTGCATGTTCCACTGTGGTTTGGCCCTGTGGTTTCAGAATAACGTGCACACGGAGCGGAGCGTGCACTCGGTTACGTAACGCTGCCCGCCCTGCAGACACCCGGCCGGGCCCTGTACCCTGAGCCCCGTGCCCCAGGCCAGCCCCGCTGCATGCGGTCAGCCCCTGCTTGCACGGCCGCTCGGACTCACAGCGCTCTCCTCAAAGGAATCTTCTTTTTAAGTGGGACTTCGACACTGAATACATTCAAAATGACAATTCAATTCTACTTCTAAATAAGTAAGTGCATCAAAGGCACCCTCTTAGGCAAAGGTATAGTCCTCCCTCAGGGCCGCAGGGAGGGCAGGACCCGAAACCCAGGTGCTGCCGTTTCCCAGCTGCCACTGCACCGAGGCCCTTTGACAGTCGTCCTGCAAAGACCGGAGGGCAGAGGAGCCTGGCGCTGGACGCAGCTATGGGGACGCAGCGGTGGGGAGGAGACCCCACCCTGAAGGCTGGCTGGGTTTTTATGGGAGTTAGAAATGAAGTTCTTGTGGCTAAGAGTGTCCAGCCTGCAGCCCAGGATGGCTATGGACTCGGCCCAACACAAAAGCGTGAATTTACTCAAAACCTCTTTTTCACTCATCAGTTTTCATTAGTGTTTGTGTATCTAATGTATGGCCCAAGACAACTCTTCTTCCGCAGGGATGGGGGGGGGTGGGAATCCGCGCCCCGACCCGAAGAACGAAGAACGAACGCGGCAACGGAAGAGAAAACTCGCACACCGGACGGGCCCAGCATCCAGGGCGGCCCCAGGGCCTCCGCTGCCCTGGCGCGGGCACACAGCTCTCGCACGCGTGCAAACGTGCCAGGGCAGGGCCGGGCCACACAGCGAGGCCGCTGCACCCGCCCTGGAGCGGCTCTGCTTCAGCAGAGTGGCAGCCCTGAGCGCCGGTGGGGGCATGGGGACAGGAGCCGGCGCGAGGCAGTGCGGCAAGTCCGCTCGCCGAGTCACCCAGGGCTCAGACGCTCCACCAGGAAGTGCCCCGGGGAAGTCGCACGTCCTCACGACAGCGTGCATGCGTGCAGGTGCTCTCAGCAGGGCTGTCCGTGTCAGCGGCACGTGGACAAAGCCCCACGTTGGTCCGCCAGCTTACCAAGGGCACCTCGCCACATCCTGCAGGGCCACCGTGGTGATGAGAAAGGAGACAGTGAATGAGGCGACCACGTGCGAGAACCCGGAGCACACGAGGCTGCGGGAAGGACGCGTTGGTGAGGAAGACGTGTTGTCACATCTTGTGCTTCCGTTTACAAGACACATCAGGACCAGGCGCTCGGTGGCAACCGGAAGCAGTTGTCCTGGTGAAGAGGGAGGGGAGAGCAGTGGGGAGTGGCCCCGATGGGGGTGAGGAAGGGGTTTCAGAGCTCACGGTGGCCCCAAGGGCTCAGCTCTGCAGAACCTGAGAACTGGGCCACCCGGTGCACGTCACATGCACATGGTGGGCGGTGCAGGCGCAAGTGATTTCCCACCGAGACGGTTCGTCTCCCGAAAGGGTCGGGAGCGCGTAGGGCCGCCCCCACACCGCACCCCACAGCCCGGGCAGCGCTCTCTGGTGAGCCGTGCCTGGTGGCCCGATGTGGGCTGTGGGCTCGGAGAAAATATGCCCACGCCCCTGCGTGGTGAGGGGTTTTGCAGGAATGTTTCTGGGACCTGGGCCGGGCCATGGAATGTACTGAACAGACAGAGGTTCCCCTGTTCTGTCGCCTGTGCTCGCGTTTTCAGGGGGCCGAGGCAGGAACCCGAAGATGTGGCAGGAGCCCGTCCTGCTGAGGACAGGGCGCGCCCTCTGGGGTGGGTGGGAGCAGTCCGGGCGACCTTCTGGTGTAGTGACGAGTGTCTGGACACGTCACCGAAGGCACCGCCCACAAAAGCCAGCCGCCTTCGCTCTGTGCGGCTAGGCCCAAGAGAAGTTGGGTCCGTGGCCTCTGCACCTGCCACCTTGCGGAGGCGGGGCACGGAGACAGGAGCGCCGCCTGCAGCCGCCTGGGGCTGGCCCACCGCAGGCCCGTGGGGCGCAGCTGTCCAGATGCGCGGGGGTGGTCGGCCTTCAGCAGCATCCCGTGGACTCAGCCACGACCCAGTGTTTCTGCGGGTGAGGCACTCCTCATCACTGGGATCAGCAAATAGCCCTAGAGCATCTTCACCCAAAGTGTAACTCCTGGCTCGCTGTTTGGTGTCCGTGGCCATCGCGTTGAACGGCAGGACGGTCCCCATACTAGTTGCTCACCACTGTCGCCAAATCCAAGCAGCGGGGCCCCTAGACATGCAGCTGAAGGAAAATGGCTGTGGGGCCGGGTGGCTTGCTCCGCAGGGTGCCCAGGCCTGCTCTTTACCAGGTAACTCTCCAGTGCAAAGGTACACTGTGTTTTGGGGTGCTGGGATCAGAGTCAGCGGGGCCTTTCCTGGGGGACCCTAACGTTTCAAACTGTGTGATGGCTCCCTGTTGTCCCCCTGGAGCCCTGGTGGAGGCGTGACTGGACACCCAGGTTCTGCTATGACTCAGAGGGACCCCGAGAGGTCCCAGGTCCACAGACATCGGACACTGGAGGTGGCCCAGGGGCCGAGGGTGTTGGGGGAGTGACACGTGAACGGGGCCCTCAGAGGAGGAACAGAAAACTCACTGGGAGCTGAGCTGCCCCTGGAGCCAGGCCCTGCCCTTTCTTCCCTCCAAGTTCAGGGACTGCTGAGGCCCGGGGCTCTGCTCTCCCTGGTGAGAACCATTTCTATTCCCTGGGAGCCTGCCGTTTCCCAGGAGTGATGCTGACCGCCCCGCGGCCCTGTGTGGTCTGGGAGGGCGGGCTCCCCTTGCAGATGGGCATGCTGAGCCAGAGCTCCGGCCGTGAGCCCTGGGCTCCACGGGGGACGGGGAAGGACCCTGCCCGCTGCTGGGACACGCCCTTCCTGCTCAGAGCAGCCCCAGTGAGCGTGGCCCCGTCCACTGCACAGACCCCGCTGGCCATCTTCCGGGGCACCGAGGCTTAGGGACAGTGTGTCTCCAGCAGCCCCTTCCTGGCAGTGGTGTGTGACCCTCTGCAGCCCAACCCAGGGCACAGTCTCCAGGAGCCTGGCAGGCTGCGCCCCACCCTTGGCACACATCCAGCTGTGGGTGGGCAGCAGGGTGTTGCACAGTGTGCGTGCATGCTGGCTGGGGCCTGCACCCAGCGCCCTGAATGTCTGTGCAACAACTGGTATTAATTCCCCTGTGATGGGCTGGGCAGGAAGTAAAAGGGGACAGGGGACAGTGCCTGGCACACCAAGGGGACAGAGAACATGGCTGTAACCAGGGCCTGGAGAGGACAGACAAGGAACTGCCGTGGTCTGAGGTGAGGACGGGGCACAGGAGGAGACATCTGCGCAGGCGTTTTTGCAGGGCACCTGGCTCCTGGCCAGTGGTGGCTGCCGCAGGGGACCGCCTCCTGCCAGGTTAAAACTTCAGCTGGAGAGACACAAGCACACACAGGTGCGCTGAGAGGGAGCAGGCGAGCAGTGCCACACACTGAAAACGAGGAGGGGGCTTCATCCCCATTTTCACTCCAGAAGAGCTTATTCCATTTTACAAACTACAAAGCTTTTAAAAGCTTAAGTTCTACACCTAAGAGTTCGGCAAAATGGGTTTTTTGGCCACAACATTTGAAAACTAAACTTAATTTATGGGAAAAAATTTTATCCAATATGAAGATTTTGTAAATTGCTCAAAACAAACTCAAGTTAAAAATATCACAAATGGCTGCCCGAGCAGCTGGGGCATGGCCACCCTTGTCCTGCAGCTTCCCCGTCTCCTTTCCTGCCCACCCCCCTCCCCCACCCCAGGCCTGCCTCTCTGTGCTCTCCTGTCCCCTGCTTTTGGTCCCAGGCGGTGGGGAGAGGCCGGCACCCCTGCTTTGGGATGCATTTCCTCCGGGCTGAAAGGCTGCCCCGCCCTCACAGCCTTTCTCCTCCCACCGGTGTCTGCATGGCCACCACCTGCAGCCACCAAGATACAGTGTCTCTCACGCCATCACCTCGGAACTGTCCAGCCACAGGGCACATCTGCCCGTGGGCTTGGCCTCCCTTCCTGCCCACGCTGCCGCCTGGGCCCACAGCTCCGGCGACTCTGCCTCTGCCTGGTCTCTGTGGGACGAGCAGAGATCTGTCTTCGGGGAGACCGATCTTTGCTGCTCTGGGGCGCCCACCACTCGGCCTGTCTGCGCACCAGCAGCCCAAGTGCTGCTCAAACCGCCCCTCGGCCTTCTGCACGCTTCCCTCCAGCCGGCTCGCTGTTCTGGAGGCCACACGGATGGCTCAGAACGGGGCTGCCCTGCTTTCTGCCACCTGGTTTCCCGACACAAGCCACACCCCAACGGACGCTGGCCGTGGGGCCCACCCGAGGGCCTGGGGCTTCGTGCACCGCAGGGCACGGTGGGGCCCCAGGAGCCCAGTGCCTGATCGGGAGGGCTGTATTGGCCAGCGGCCTGGCCTTGCCTGCCCTTTTCCTCGTCCAGACGGGTTGTAGGCCAGCCGCCTCGAGTCCCACCCTGCTTCTGTGCTGTGCGGGCAGCTGCACCAAGCGTGGACAGGACGGCTGTCCCCTCTTTCGAGAGCAACAACACTCCCACCCGCCCTAGTGGAGACGGGGCGGCCAGGGACCTTCACTGAACTGTGAGCCCCTCTTCTCAGGGCGGGGGCACATAGCTGTGCCCCCCAAATGACACAGCACCCTTCTCTGGAGGCAGCTGCCCACCTGGAGCAGCAGTGCCCAGCACCCTGGCCAGTGCAGAGCCTCCTGGGCACACGCTGCGGGGGGCGCTGTTCTACCCACTGAAGGTGACGACCGTCCAAAGCAGCTCCCATGCTTGTGGGTCCCGTGGACAACAAACCGCCGTGGGAGGTGAGTGCAACACACAGGTGAAAGGGGCCCAGGGACAAGCTGGGAGGGACGCCCTCGGGCTGGAGCTCCTGGGAGAACCAGACCAAAACCAGCCAGAAAGGGGCGGCCAGTGCTCCACGCCGGGCCCACGGCCTGGGGGGCAGGGCAGCAAATGGGGCGGAAGGGCCCAGACGGGAGCACGACCCACACAGACGCCGTTCAGGCTTGGTCATGGTCACACACTGCACAGTGTTAGAGGTGCGAGCTTTTTATTCGCTCTCAGTTATCACCGATAGAACGAGGCCTAGCATTTGAGAAACCCACTGTAGGAGACGGTTTTACCGTGAAGGCACGTCACCACCAACGTGCTAACCTGTGTGTTACCACGGTTGACATCTCAACACACACTTAACAAAACAACCACCCACACTCTGCCCCGTCTGACCGGGCAGCACGGGGAACTCAGGAACTCCCTCCCCACCACCAGGCTGGGCCTCCCTCAGCTGGGACGCCAGTGGGCCGGGGCTGCAAGCGCCCCCTGCACCCTCCCAAGACGCCATCGGAAGGTCGGGTTCTCTGGATAACAGGAAAATGCCCAGTTTCGGATACTACCATTCAAAAGTTGTCCCCAAACTAAAAGCCATCTCCTGCTATGCTTTCACTTCACAGAAATGTAACTCCTGTCAACTAACGTAAAAATAAGTCACACATTTGACATGACCCCAGAGGGCTGGACAGATCTGTGCTTCTTCGACAGCCACAGGGAACAGCGACGATGTCCAAGGAGGTGCAACTGAGGACAAGCAAGGGGCGGGGGGGGGAAGCGGAGCGAGCCGCAGGCCTGCTCCGGCAGCACCATCCCAAGGCTGGCGTCTCAGCCCAGTGTCGCTTCCGTCTCCCAGAGTCAGACTCCAATGCTGCCGAACCTACACCCCACACCCCCCGGGCCAGGGGGAAACAGAACAGCAGCAGCGGATGCACCGTCCAGGCTGCTCACCTGCCGAGGGTGACAAAGTCCTGTCTCCTTTTACCAGGAAAGGTGACTTTTAATAAAACCCGTAATTTAACTGCAATAGAAGTACAAAGCTCACCACACCGTCACAGCTTTACTTGTAATCACGCACACACGTGCATGCCACTGCCCACTGTCCCCTCTCAGTCCAGTGGCACTGCTATCTGCGGTGGCAGCCCAGGGCACTGCGAGACATGGTTCGGTTGTCCAGGGCGACAGGGACACCAGGGACAGCACAGCAAGCCTGCCCACCTGGACACGGTCCTAGGCCACCAACCACAGTCCCCTCGCAGACCCGAAGCAGAAGGGCCGCCCGTCGGTCCCAGATGCTACTGGTGTGTGGCACTTCAAGGCATGGTCACGAGAGCGCCAGCGGACAAGTGCCTAAAGTTCCACGTGACACAGGACAGCCACCGCCACACTGGCAGTGACAACTGCCCCGAACCGCTAGGTTCCTTTCCTCACAGGCAGGACTAAGTAGCACACCCAGGGCACGTTCAGGTCACCTGCAAGGTCCAGTAGACATTCCCGATGGAAGCGGACACACCACGGCCTGCCCCCCACCATGGGGTGGCGGGGTGCCCAGGCCCGCTGTGCCCCCCACAGCAACACACGGAGCGGGCCCACGTAGAGCTGCGAGGACCCCTTGCACTTGGCTCTTAACACCACTGTGTCCGCAGGCTCGCTCCTTGCCGTGAGTTTGTGTAATTAATTGCCACAGAAAAACGTGTTGGTAAACCAAATGAAGACGAGTCAATCTTCCACACGGGCTCAACAGAAGTATCTTGTTTAACACGACGAAAAGGTAATTTTTAAAAATATCTGCAGTCTTTGGAAGAACAAGGCACCGACAGAGAGCAGACGGTCCAAAAACGCTGGTGGTGGGCCTCGCCCACCCTGCAGGGCCCCGCACCAGGCCCCTCAGGCGCATGCCACGTCCTCCAGGTAGTCCGCCACGTCGCTGAGCTGGGACACCGTCAGGTCCTGCGTCAGGTCGTCGGGCTGGCAGTGAAGCAGAGAAAGGCGGCGTCAGCCCGCGAGGACAGAGGCTCACGCGCAGTCAGATCACACTGCGCAGAGCAGCACCGGCCAGCCACCCCCCAGGCTTCGCCCCGCCTCTCCTTCCCCTCCTGACACTCGAGACCCGACCCGCGGGAGGCGGAGCTGCCGATGGCCCATCAGAACTCGTCCACGCACACAGCGTGCGGTAGGTGCACGCCTAGGCTCTGTGGGCCCAGACCCGCTGTTCCCACTACAGAAAGCCGCCTCCCCCCACGGCCGTCATGGGCACAGCTGTCACGGGCAGGCCATGAGCACTGTGGCCCCTCGGGAGAGCAGGCTCCCAGAAAAGGCACGGCAGGCACAGATCTCTCTGCAGCGCCTACCTGGGACCCCGAGGCGCCCCCACATACACACCTAGGAGCACCCCATTCCCTGTGGAGCCCCAAGGCCTGCCTGCCTGCGTCCCCAGCACTCCCAGGCTCATCCACACACCTCCCCCCACAGTGCCCACTCCTGAAGTGGCCTCTCCCTGACCCCCATGGCCACTTGGCCACTTCAGCAATGCCCAGTAGCAACACCCAGACGTCCTGGAAACACCTCCAGTCCCCAGAGGGAGTGACCATGGAAAACAGTTCTACACCCTCACAGAAGACGTCCTTTCCAGATGGGCCGGGTCACTGTCACCAGCACCGGAACTTTCAACCGTTTTCCTAATCGGTGTAAGGTCCTGGAGCTCCCAGGACACCCAGGCGGTGACAGCGCCCAGAGCCCGCCCCAGGGCAGCCCGCACCTTGTCGCTGGCGTTGGCGTCGTCCAGCCCCACAGAGAGGTCCTCCTCGATCTCCTCGCCGAGGCTCAGCTCGCTTCTCTCCGAGCGGTGGCTGGTGCTGGATCAGGGGACACAGGGACTCAGTGTGCGCGTGGACAGAGCGGCCGCCGCTCTCCCACCTGTCACACACAGGACCCTTAAAGGGAACCTGACGGCACAGGGACACCAGCTGCACGCTCGCTGTCCCTGGGCCCGCCGACGAGTGGGGGACGGGCGGCGGACAGTGGCTGACCGGGTGACCCCAGGGCAGCAAGAGGCAAACCCGGGGTCTCCTCTCTAAAAGCTGAGAAACGTCTGCTAGAAGGAGACCAACCCCCCCGTTGGGGCAGGGGGCGCCTCTCAGCCTCGGACTGAAAGTTCCTCGTCACCTCCACAACAAATACCACCTCACGTTAATCGCCAGTCCCCTCTTCATGTACAAAGTTGGCCGAACCAGAGAGTGGTCGGCGGGGGCAGGAGAAAAGGGCCCTCCTCCCACGGTGGCCTCGCCGTTTCTGAGAGACCGCCGAGGCCGTGCCCGAGTGCGGGCTCTCTGCCTCCCTCTCTCCAAGCCTCCCGGACACGCTGGTCCGGTGAGCCCGGTGTGTCCCCGTGGACAGCCCGAGTCTACCCCCCGTCAGTGTGCGTGAGGGGGCGAGCCCACCAGGACGGCACAGGGTGACTCTGTCCAGAAAGGGCTCACCGCTGACACCTCTGCTGCCCACTGTTTTCCTTACCTGTTAAAATCATCAAGGTAGTCATCTTCTCCAGTCCCTAGAAAGTTTAGAAAAAGACACATTACAGTTATAGAAACACGCTTCACAATTCATCTATAATTAAACGTACAGTTTCCTTCCAAAAAGGTGCTACTGGGTAATATTGCATTGTTACAAAGAAATCTCAAACATCAGAAGTAACACTTTTACCATATGTAATATAAAAGCACACGACAAAATAAAATACCTAAAAAATAATAAACTATCTCATCCTATCGTAAAACATAGTTAACGCCGTTTCTTTTCCAAGTACTCAGAAGCTCAAGCTGCAGGCCTCCCCCTCGACGCTGCCACTGATGCTCAGACCGAGTCTCAGGAGTGATGGGGGACAGGGTGAGCAGACTGTCACCAAGCCCCCCCGCCCCCGCTGCTGGACAGGAGCCAAGGTGAGCACCAGCACAGTGGCCAAGACCACCCTCGGGCAGACAACGGTCCGAGTGGGCTGGCACTGGGGCCCCGCTGGCCTGGGAGTGGGGCAAGTGTCCCTGGCTGTCCCCTGGGCTTGAGGCAACGGCCCCCAGCACAGGGCGAGCACTGAGAAAGGGATACCACGAGGGGAGGGCGCTCCCTCCCAGAGGGGTCCCACGCGCTGCACAGTGCACACAGCCCTGACA
Source organism: Sturnira hondurensis (assembly GCF_014824575.4). Classification (NCBI taxonomy): domain Eukaryota; kingdom Metazoa; phylum Chordata; class Mammalia; order Chiroptera; family Phyllostomidae; genus Sturnira; species Sturnira hondurensis. Next base: position 10,631,373 of record NW_028072798.1, on the reverse strand, counting down.
CCTGCCCGCCTTCTGAGGGCAGCAGAGGACACCGGGGTGCAGCCTCACCGCAGCCTCAGGGGCCCTGCGGCATCCGAGCTGTGGATGACTGGCATGGGGGGGACACGCAAGCCATGTACCACCCCGAGAGCACGGTGCGGACTCCGGGGGCGGCCAGGCCCAAGCAGGCATTGGCAGAGACGCCCCGCTGCGCAGGCCCACGAGCCCCTGGGAGACTGGACGCTGTGTTGACACCCAGGGCACTGCTGAGGGGTCGGGCTCCGGGTGGGCCGTCAGACCAGGTGGTCCTCTCCAACAAAGGTCCCCAGATTACTCATTCGTCCAACATGAGACTGCGAGGTCCTCTGCAGTCCGGCGTGGGGGCGGTGGCATCTCTGATCTCACGGAACCCAGGGGCGGAGGGCGGGGGCAGTGGTGAGGAAGGGGCCACGGGGCCTGAGTGGTCTCCGCCTGGCCTCCACCTGCCTGCGCGTCTGCACTGCCCACACACACAGCGCTGCCCGGCTTTGAACATGGGCACCCGTGAGCGCGCTGGCTCCACAGCTCAGTCTTCTGCCTTGACACGGTCTCCCAGAGGCCCTCGGCCACAAAAAGGCACTCAGGGCACCTGCAGATGTGGCAGGACCCCAAAGGGGCGTGACCTCAGGAGCCCCTGGACCTGGGTTCCTCCTCTGAGGGGAGGAGGTGCAGCTAAACCCGCCACCCACGATGGGAGCTGAAATAAACCAGCTTCTCAACGTGGGGCCGGCAACCATCACTAGCCCCCCACCTTACCCTAGGCCGGTCCACTGGCTCCTAACACTGTTTTTGGCCTTGAAAAACAACAAAAACAAAAACGCAGCAACACTGTTGCAATACCAGTAAACAGAACTGAGAAAGCTGCACATTTATACAGAACCCTAGTTTCTAGCTAAGGGACCCAATGTCCAGCTAGTCAACTGTGTCACCTGTGTTAACTACCAAGAAGCAGCCCAGCCCCAAGAGCTGCCAGGTGCCACGCCCAAGCCCCACACTACCGCACCTGCCACGTCATGGCGGCAGGCGCCCTCCCGCACCGAGGAGGAGGGCAGAGGACAGGGCAGTCACAGGGAGGCCATGTGGAAAAGGTCTGACACGCAAAGAGCAGACCACGGCAGGGCAGGGCAGCTGTCAGGTGTGGAGCGGGGGCAGGCGTCCACAGGGTGCTGTCCACAGGGCACATCCTAGGAGCAGGCTCCCTCCTGGGCCGTGGAGGAGGATGCCTCACTGCAAGCGTGGTCACATCTCAGGGGAAGAAAATGAGCAGGGGCAGCACGCCCACCTGGCTGGCCAGCTCCCAACCAGTGACGCAGGGGGACACCAGGCCGGGTCCCGGGGGCCAGAGTCCTGTAGGGGGCACGTGCTCGGCCGCAACAGGCTGCAGACGGGGGAGCAGAGGAAGGCGAGGAGGCGCCATGCTCCACACGATCACAGGTCCAGATGTCCCGAGTCCCGCTCAGCTGGTGAGGAGACAGCTGTTTCCCTGTCATCTCCGACACGCGGTGCCACTTGTGGGGACTGATGGCACCCGCCCCCCCAAACCCGTGTTCCTGTCCTCCTGGACACCTGCACACGCGCTGTCCTCTCAGACTCTTGCCCTGAAAGGTCAGGAGCCCCTCAGCCACACCCTCCTGGACAGCTCGTCCATGAGGTGAGCCCAGAGCCCCGTGATGGGACCAGCACCAGGGGACAAAGACACCCTAATGCTGTGTGTGTGTGTGTGTGTGTGTGTGTGTGTGTCTCTCTCTCTCTCTCTCTCACACACACACACACACACCTCGTCCCCCATACAGGAAGAAAATGGCCACAGAGGAACGGCCACACTGTCTGCTTCCACGTGGTTAGCTGCCCAGTGGGGAGCCACGTGGCCCCTCCACGCCACCCGGCTGCGCAGACAGACGGCTGAGGCCGGGCGCGGTGTGTCCACACCACAGCGCTCCCTTATGAGGGGTGCGGGTGGCAGCAGGACCATCACAGGGGCCCACGTGCAGAGCTGCAGCCCACACCCACGGCACTGCCACAGCCTCGCCCTCCACCCCCGACCTGAGAACAGGGCCATGGGCCCCAGCACCCAGAATGATCCTCGGCCGCAGGTGCCCAGTGGAGGGGCCCGCACCCCACATCCACAGCCGCGTGTGCCACCGCCTCCAGCCCACAGTGGGTCTGCGGCTGACTGCCCGCCCGCCCAGGTTTCTCCGCCACCAGCAGAGCCGGCCGTGGGGCTGTGTCCCAGCAGGCAGAGCACACTGGGCACCCCGACCAGCGAACATGCACCCCACCAGGGCGCGCTAGGGGTGGCTAAAGATTCTATTCTAACACAGAATACAAAACAAACCCAAAAGGATCATCTCCCAGCCACCAACACGACCAGGAGGGACCCAGTTACCTAATCCAAGTGACCCCATTCTGTCCCCGACCAGCTTCAGACCTTTTGAAACTGTGTTTCCTCTTCCACCTGTGACAGAAAGACACTCTCGTTAAGTCCACAGTTGGAACACAACCGTCTGTAAGACACGCCAGTTTCATTAGCTTAACAACTGGACACTAGGAGACGTGACGACACCCAGACCAGCGGCTGCTTCCACCACACTCTGCACGTCTGTCCCTCCCCCCGGCCCCCTAAATGGGGGCCACAGCCAGCCTGCCATGCCCCCCGACGCCCAGCGCTGTCTCCTCCACACCCGCCCCACACCGCTTTCCCTCCTTGGTCCTCCGCGGTCAAGGGCCTCAATCCTCCCAACAGTGCTGACCGAGACCTGACCGGACAGTCCGGGCTCCTCCCTGAAGGTGACAAGGACCACAGGGTGGCGTGGCCACAGCCCACCCCGTGTGCCACACAGATGGATGCGTNCGGCTGCTTCCACCACACACTGCACGTCTGTCCCTCCCCCCGGCCCCCTAAATGGGGGCCACAGCCAGCCTGCCATGCCCCCCGACGCCCAGCGCTGTCTCCTCCACACCCGCCCCACACCGCTCTCCCTCCTTGGTCCTCCGCGGTCAAGGGCCTCAATCCTCCCAACAGTGCTGACCGAGACCTGACGGGACAGTCCGGGCTCCTCCCTGAAGGTGACAAGGACCACAGGGTGGCGTGGCCACAGCCCACCCCGTGTGCCACACAGATGGATGCGTAACTGCACAGCAGTTTCCTGCTGAAGGGCCAGGCCGCTCCCCGGGGACGCTTCTCAAGAGGTGCACGTTTGCGCTCTGAACGCTGCTGACTAACCCTCTGTCCACCGTGCCACGGCACCCGGGTTCACCCCCACAGCCCGCGGCCCTCCGCCCCGGGTCTCCTCGCCCCGTGGGGCAGCCGGACAGGAACGGGGGCGGCAGTGGGGCTGCCCTGGTGCAGCCACGAGCCTGGCCCCTGCTGCACGGACAGGGCTGACGGCGAGGGCAGCCACACGGTCCAGGGCCCCGTGAGGTCACCGTGGCATCACGGGGTCCCTGACACAAGCTCCTAGGGACTGGCTGATTTAAGTCCCACTCATCAGCCCCAGTGCCCGAGAGAGCTGCTGCGAACACGTGGGCGCATCCACGCCACACGACAGACGGCCAGCAGTCAACTAACTTCCTGAGAGCGTTGCGATGGTGAAGACGCAGCAAAACGCGGTCAGGTTCAAAAGAAACAGCCCTGGCTGGTGTGGCTCAGAGGACTGAGCGCCGGCCTAGGAACCAAAGGGTCGCGGGTTCCATTCCCCGTCAGGGCACAGGCCTGGGTTGCGGGCCAGGTCCCCAGTAGGGGGCGTGTGAGAGGCAACCACACACTGATGTTTCTCTCCCCCTCTTCCTCCCTCCCTTCCCCTCTAAAAGTAAACTAATAAATAGGGAATAAAAGCACAGAACACAATATTGCAAGAAATACCTCTGAACACTAAGACAATAAACTGTCTGGGGAGTTACACACACCGTGCTGAGACCACAAACCGCGGCCACACACCACCGAGAGCGCAACAGCCGCACCAGAGCCCACGTCTGCGGTCGGCACAGGCGGGGCGGCACTCACTTTCTGCCTCTGTCGAGGAGGGGGCTCCCGCGGGGGCGCTGCGTCCGCTCTGTGAGGGGGGCTCGTCCGAGAGCGAGGCCGGGCTTCCTCCATGCTCCCCGGGCGCACTTCTCCTAACAAGAGACAAGCGCGAGGCTCAGCAGCGGCCACACCTGCCCCCATGCAGGAGCAGACGGGGCAGACCCCGTGTCCAAGGGCAGGCCGCGGCAGAGAACTCGTAGGACGATGGCCCGACGAGGCCCCGGGGCAGTGGCACACCTGCCCACAGGTCAGTGTGACATCATTGACCTGCTTGTCACAGTCTTCACTGTCTGCGACTCCGTCAGAAGCCCCTTCCGCTGCCGAGAAAGGCAGGCAAGGTACAGCACAGGTGTCCACCGATGCAGGTCACCACGGCTCAGACACGAGCACTGTTAACAGGAGCCACCGATGGCCAAGCAAGTTCTTTAGCCCTCCGGTCCAACCCCACCCTCCCCTTGGCACCTGGTCCCCTCCCGCAGGTTCCTGCCTCCCTGGCCTTTCATCTCCAGCCCTCTCCCACCATCACCCTGCCCCGCTACCCGCAAGCCCACCACATACCACCCTCCCAGCAAACGCAGAGCCCCCGGGCCCGCCCCTGGGCCCGCCCCCGGGCCCGCCAGCGTGCCCAGTACGAACAGCCGGCCACGGCCCCCGACCACAGCTTTCTCCAGCACTCTGAGCACACCCTTCCACCGCCAGTCCCGTTTCTCAGCCCCACCCCCAACCGGTCCCAGGGCAGTCCTGACAGCCCCACGTCCAGGGACCACACACGTCCCAGGCCTGGGACCATGCGCCAGTGCCCCTGGGACCAGCCACTCTGCTCCTCGGACCCCAGCTCCCAGTCCCCCCTTCAGGGGGTCTGGCCATGTCCTAGCCCGTGCCCACCACTCCCCGGGCCCTGTGACCCACCCACCCCGTGCACCCAGAGCTTCCCCCGCAGAGCTCGGGTAGCCCAGACGCCTGCTGGGCTCACCCCTGGTCACCCCCTGCTGGCTGTGGCAGGGCCCCGCCCCGAGCTGTCCTGCTCTCCCAGCACAGCCGCTGGGACGCACCCCAGAGGCCTCCGCCCACTGCGGCAGCTCCTGCCTCTCTCTGCCCTTGCGCCAGCCCACCGGGTATTTTCAGCATACCATGCTTCATTATGTCGAGAAAGGAAAAAACACAACTGAAATGCTAAAAAAGATTTGTGCCATGTATGAAAAAGGTGCTGTGACTGATCGAAAGTGCCAGAAATGGTTTGTGAAGTTTCTTGGTATTGTTGACATTCCGGCCGAATAACCCCTTGCTCTGGGCTGTCCAATGCACTGGTTCAGCAGCACCCCGGCCTCTGCCCACTAGAAGCCAGTAGCAGGAGAGAGCCGACACACTCAAAATGCCCAAATCAATAAAGTTACTGGTGAAAGTGAAAAACGTGTCTTATTTTATGGAAAAAACTAAGTGAACTTTTTGTTCAATCCAAGAAAATATTTAGAAATTGTGTTTTTAAGCCTCTAGTCTGACAGCCCCCAAAACAGCGACTCACCAACCGTAAGTCCTCTCGGGTTTCGGAACGGGGTCATCGAAGAAAGAGTCTCCGTCCACGTCGCCGTCCTGCGGGCCGGGGCTGGCCTGGTCTTCGACACCGAGGCCACTGGTGTTCAAGAAGGACCCGATTTTGGTTTCGTGGGCCCGCAGCTCCAGGCTGCTTTTGCCTTTCGGTTCAGAGGAAGAGGTGCTGACGTCACTCTGGCTGGCTTCGCTGCTGGCCTTCTAGAAAGAGGCAGGGAGAGAGGTGGTCTCCTTGGTGAGAAAACTTTGTAAGATCTTTCCAATAACAAAAAGCCATGAACACACGCAAATCTCTGTGTGTGTGTGTGTGAGCATGTGTGTTTGTGTGGGGGGCCTTGCAACTGAGTGTGTGAGGCCGGGGTGACCCCACACGGAATGGGCTCATCCCAGGCATCAGGGCACCGCCAGTGCAGAGGGACACCGTCGAGGAAGGGGCCCGTGCCACTCCTGCCCGCCTACGTGGGAGGGCCTGGCTGGGCCTGCGCCGTTCACAGAGAACGTTCCCACGCCCTCTTACACACCCACGTGTCGCCACCCCATACACTACCGCAAATTCACTTTCCACTCGAAATAAAATGAGGCGCTGCTAGTCAAGAAGGAAGCTTAGTTCACACAGGTGTGGGCCAAAGTGCCACGAGAGCCATCGAAGTGGAGGATGGCGCCTCCCCTTCCTGTTTCCCAGGTGACACCCACTGCCAGCAAAGCGCTGGCCGTCACACAGACACAGAGCAGCGCCCTGGCCACCCTCAAATGTCCGAGCACGTGCGGAGCCTTGACCCTATACCCACGCCAGCGGGCCATGCCTGCCTCCACATCTCCCCTCCCGCCCCAGGAACCTGTGCGGCACCCCCAGGAGCTTGGCCCGCACCGCCAACACCCCCTGCTCTGCCCCTGGCGTCCGCCCCAGATGGGCCTGCAGCAGCGGCCACAAGCAGAACAGCAGAAGCACAGCGCCCGGACAGCAGCGCGGAAAGGAGCTGGCGTTTCTAAAAGGCCTTCCAACGTGTCACATGTGCTACGTCCCTTTAACCCCTGACCCTCTGGCAGGGGGTCCTGACCCACACGCAACAACATGCCACGAGGCTGTCCTGCCCGTGAACTCACACGACCAGCACAGCATGTGCCCACACGACGGGCCACCTCACCCAGTGCCTGGCACCCCCGCGGTGGGAAGAAAGAGAGCTGGCTCGGGAAGGATCATTTCCCGGGAAGCCCGGGATGGCGCTGAACACGGGGCAGGTTTTCCAAATGGTGACTGGCTGATTTCCAAACTGCAGTTCTGTCTGTCGTGGGGTAAAACTGCCCCATGGGCTCTGGAGCGGCTCCAAAGCTCCATGTCCACACCACGCGGGGCATGTCGTCAGGTTGTAACTGAAGCTTATTGTTACCAAAAAGAGCATCCCCAACTGGGTAACCAGTACCTTCAGTGAGCATCACTCCACGCAACGTTTACTGTGGGGAAAAAGCCCACAGAAAGGAGGGTGACCGACAGCCTGCAGACTCACACCAACGCTGTCCACACTCGGGGATGGGCGTCTCCCACCGGGCGCCCACCCCCTGAGCAATAAGCCTACTCTCGATGGGCCACTGGGACCCGCTCTCAACCCGCTCTCCAGCTAAGGGCCCGTCGTGACCACACTGCACACAAACACCATCCCTGGGTCCTGTCCCCAGCGCGGGGCAAACCAGAGCTGAGACTCGGGGAATCCTCGACTAAGGCTTGGAGCTGGTTAAAACCAAGACGTGAGCCCACCGGCAGGAAGAACCCAAGGCAGGGCCTCTGAACCCTCTCCCTGGCCAACCTCGGGACCTCCACTGCTGTCTGGGACACAGGGCTCCCCAGAAAAGAGGGGCTGAGCCCCCGCTCCAGGACTTCAGAGCAGGCCCTTATTCACAGCAAGGTCAGCCTCGAGTAGGACGGGACCCTAACCCCGCACGCCTGTGTCCTCACAAGGGAGGACAGACGCACAGGAGAGCACCAGGGGAGTGTGACACTGGGGACAAGCCCAGGACGGCCGGGCCACCAGCAGAGGGACCCACCCTGTGGAGCCCTGGCCTCAGACTGCTGGCCTCCATGACCATGCAGACAGTGTGCTTCTGTGGGTCAGGCCACGGAGGTCGTGCTGCTTTGTGACAGTGGCCTGAGGAGCTAACAGACACAGTGGCAGTAACTATTTTTAGTAAAGGCATTCACCATGAAGCTCTGTCTCTTCCTAGAGAGACCCACCACACGCATGGCAGCGGGCACTCAGCCCCTGTGAGCCTTCCGGTGAGTTAGAGTCACGTGGGAAGAAAGCCTGTGTCTCTAACTTCCTGCCTCCAGCATCTCCCCTGCCTCTAGGTCTGCATCCCAGAGAAACAGGCTTCACAGTGAGATTAACCACTAACAACCCAGCAGCCAGGAACTTGAATTATCACTAGAACCGTCCATCGTCTTACGAACCTAGGAAAAAATCAGTTTTTCCAAACTTGAGGCTTTTATCTGAACTGCTGCTCATAAAGAGAAACATCAAAGCCAAAGAAAGGCCTCCAAGTTTTCAGAAACCTCCTGCAAACTGTCTTCCTGCCCAGGTCCCCACCCCCAAAGCCACTCAAGGTGTTTCTGACCCCAAACTCACCAATAAACGTAGAAAAGTAGTTTTATTACACCTCTAACACACAAACACACCTAAAGGTCTACCTCATTCCCCTGACAACTGAATGCTATAGAACTCCAGAAGCACAAAAATCCCAACCCCTTTCTCGACACTCAGCTCTCCCAGAGAGACTCCTCCTCGCTCCCGAAGCATCTGAAACTCCCCCAGGCGCAGAGGAGACCCCCCTCTCCGGCTGTGAAACCAGACGGGAAGATGGCTCCGCACCTGCCCAGGCAGCTTGGGCTCCAGTGGACAAGGAGCTGTGAAGCCTCAGGTCTGCAGCAGGACCGCACAGCTGGCCGGGAAGGGCGGTGAGTGCTGATGGCGGGCGTGCTGCTCCCATGCGTGCTCATGGTGTGGGGTGTGTGTGTGTTCAGTGTGCACGCATGCACGTTCACACAGTCAGGGTGTGTGTGCACATGTCTGCATGGGAAATGACAACGCTGCGTTTGTCTGGAACACCCCGAGGTGTCTGTGAGAGATGCAGAAACACCCCCCCACACACACAGGCTTGGACCCTGCACCACCCCAACTCAACAAAAAGCCGGGCTTATCCGAGAATCTTGAAAATGAGGAGGAAGGTTTGAAGAAATGGCCCTTTTTTAAGAACTTGAAGGAAAAACACCTCAATCGACACTAGTTTTAAAACATCTGCCGGAAGGCTGATTACGAAAGGCTGACCTTGTGCAGTATATTTAACATGATGATGTAAAACATCCTGTTCCAAACACTGAAAACAAAAACGTCACACCTCACTCTCTCTTTCCAGCTGAGGGCACGAAGCCCAAGCCAGGGGAGCCCCCAAAGTGAAGTCCGCTCTAAGTTTAGGTCCTCTCCTCCGACGCGGTGGCAGGTCGGTCTGCAGGGACACAGGGACGCTCCGGGAGGGCAAGCCAGCGTCCACAGAAAGCCGCTGACTCGGGGAGGAGACGCACGCTCACCCGCTGCGCACCCACCTGGTCGCCCACTCCTCCGTCCTCCTCCTGCTGACCCACCACAAGAACAAAACCCAGAAACGCAGCTTTATTTCACCCAAGTTCCATGAGTTCAGAAGCCTCAGCTTCTGCTTGCGCTTTGACAGGTTCACAACCCCACGTACAACCGGGTTCACACACACAGGACTGATTTTCAAGTCACTTGCAGCAGGACTGCTGCCCCTCTGAACACAGCCCAAGGCCTCCAACCACGTCTGCATCACAACACAGCAGCAACAAGGCCCCCTCAGGCCCTGCTCTGGGCCCACCCCTCCTGCTGCCCCCCTGAAGGGCCCTGCAGGGCACACCAGCTCACGGACAGACACCAGGGCTGCCTGGGCTGCAGAGGGCTCTGCCCAGCTGGGAGCTCCGCCCAGATGCATGCAGACGGCGCCACCTAGAGCCCTGCCTGCTGTCTGCAGCCTCCGTGACCACCGCAGCTGGGGGAGGGGTAAGATGTCAAGGGTGGGGAGTATGAGGGACCCTGGGAAGCAGATGCAGGCATGAGGCAAAGCAGACAGGCAGAGGGACGTGGGACTAGGGCCCCTCTGTGAGGCTAACAGACTTCTCGTAAAGCGGCTCTAGGGGAAGGTCTGGGAGCAGAGGGAAAAGGGCCTCGGAGGGACACAGCCCGGGCAGGGGCTCAGGAACAGGAGTCATGGGCCCCTGTCCGCCACCTGCCCACCCGCCCTGAAGGTCGTCTGCTGCCACACTGCTCCATGACACAAAGGGACACTGTCCTCCCTGTGCTAGGTTTCTGTGTAGCCACTTCCTCAAATGTTCAACTCTGTAAAGCCTAGGACACCAGCAAGACCATAAAAACTTAATACTATGAAATGTGCTCTTAATTTTCTGAAAAAGTCCAAGAAACTGATGAAAAGCACCCATTAACGATGCGCCGTTTTGTATTTTTAATTCTCTTCCTCTCACCTCTCTGGGTGGACTGTGAACCGCTGACCTGAGGGCCCAAGGGACGTCCTGCCCAGACCCTCAGGGCAGCGACTTTCTCCACGCAGACGCTCAGACCTACCTGTGCAGGAGGGCTGCGAGGCCCCTTCTCCCACGGGGAGCCACAGAAACAACGTCCACAAACGCAGTGGCAGGAAGCCGCCACGGAAACCAGCAGGACTGCAGCCAGCCAACAGCACACACAGTCGCAGAACCCGTTCACTCTGGGGGCCCTCAGCACTCTGCACAGCCTGGGTCCGGGAGCACTGAGGGACCCCCCAGAGTTAAAGGGTGAATGAGTCTGTCTGCCTCTAAGCTGTGAGACCAGCTGGTTAGTAGCGCTTCTAACACCTCTAATGTTCAAATTCTAATAGGAGTCAGTCTCCTGGCTGTGACCTTTGGGGAGGAAACAAAAGCAGCCACGGCACTGGTCACAGCCACGTGCACGCTCCTCCCCACGTGTCCCCACCGGGCCACAGGAGCCAGGCCACGAGGGCCAGCCAACGGGCAACGGCTTCACAGCTGCTGAACCCAAAAATGCCCGGAACGAAACGACTCAGCCTTTAACTTCCCAACCAGGACGTACCACAGAGCAGCACGTCGTTCTACTGATCTTAGATTAGAATCATCGTGTCAAGGACGTGAATGTAGCCATCCATTTGAAAAATAAGTATTTTCAACTTTTCCGTGGCCAGAAGCCAAGGAACCCCCAAATTAAAACTGACTGCAGTATAAAAATACAATGGTATGAGCCCTGGCTGATGTAGCTCAGTGGATTGAGCACGGGCCTGCGAACCACACGATCGCAGTTCGATTCCCAGTCAGGGCACATGCCTGGGTTGCAGGCCAGTTTCTGGCAGGGGCCAGTTCTCTGCAGGGGATGCACGAGAAGCAACCATACATTGATGTTTCTTCTCTCCTTCCCTTCCCCTCTAAAGATAAATAAATAAAATATTTAAAAAAATACAATGGTATGATTTCTGCCAGGGTAAAAACGGAGGGCTGGGTTATTCTTTGTTCCATGCTGTCACTTGGCCACGCTCTGACAGCAGATGAGAGGGAGTGGCCCTTCGAAGGAAAAGTGGCCCTCGCCGGCAGGACTCGCCCAGGGGCACGCGAGGCTGCCCCACCCCCACGCACGTTACCTTGGCACCAGGCTGCTGCCCGCCTGTCTTCTTCTGACCTTGGCCTTTGTACCTGGGTATCTGAGCGTGGGAATAAAGTGACATTTTACCACAACGCAGAGATCTTTAGTAATAGACTAAGTCACAACTAAATGGACAAGGATTCCTATTAGAAAGTGTCTTAAAAATGGGGACACTCATCATGTTCCCTCTGAAACCCACCTTCTTTGGCCTGAACTCTCTTCCTCAACAGGTTCCTGATGCAAGGCCCTGCCCAGCAGCTGGGCCGGGGGCCACTCTGAAGGAGCCAGCCCTGCACATCCACGGGCTCCCTGTGGAGCTCGGGCCCGGCCAGAGCCCCCAAGGGGGTCAGTGAATCCCGGGACAAGAGGGAAGCCATCGTGAAAAGGGGGAGGAAAGGCCTGGAATCCCAAACACACATCGTCAGGGCCGCAGCAGGCCTCAGCTGGGGCCAGCGGAGCTGGGCTCTGGTGTTACCACGGGCCACTGCCACACAGGCCGGGAGGCCTGAGCAGTGTGGGCCCCCGCAGGCCTGGTGACAGCTCCCTGAAGGGCCTCGGTCACCTCCAGCCCTCTCCCTGGACCGCTCGGATCAGCGGGTTCCGACCTCTCCCACCTCCCGGCACTCGGACTGGGGCCAGAAGCCTGCGGCCTGCTAAAGGCTATGTTTCCTGCTGATCTGAGAAAGAAGCAGGTGTGACTTTGGCTCATTCACAACTGGAGGGTCTGTCAAGTTGGCGGTGGTCATCGTTTTATCTGACAACCTCTGGGAGAAGAGGCCAGTGCCCGGCTCAAGAGTCAGGCACCGCGTGTTTTAAAAGTCCGTGTGGCTCACCGGCCGAAAACCACTGGGTAGAGCAGCATTTCCTAACCGACTTAAAACCTCAGATTCTTGTCACAATCTTAAGTCTAAAAAAATTTATGTAAAGAAGCAAGAACATGTAAGACAGCCATCGATATCTCACCTCACAGACACACCAGCTGGGAAAGACTGGTATTGCTACCCTAACAACTGCTAAAAAGGAAACTTCCAGAGGGCTCGGTGCGCTGGGTGCAAGTCGGCACTTTGGGAGGGGGTGAGTGTCAGCCCCTGGAGAGAAGCCTTGCACAGAGGCTCTCCTCCCTGCAGGTCACCCCAGGGACTCTGGGCCTGGACTCTGGGACTGGCCCCAGACTGGCTCTGCTCTCCGCTGTCCCCAGACAGCAGGGTGAAGAGCCTCCCAGGACCCACCTCCCAGGGCAGGCCCACCCCCCCCCCCGCCCCCGAGCAGGCCTGCAGGCCCAGAGAAGGAAGCCGGCGGACAGCACAAGGCCCCCGCTCTGGAAGAGAGCACCGCGTCCTAGGCCTCTGCCTCTGAACTGAGACAGTGAAGGGGACCCACAAGGCCAGGCCGCAGTAGGAGCTGCCCTCGGGGCTCCAACCACAGCCTTGCAGGGGCCGCTTTGAGTGCCTGCACCCACTAGCCTGGCTATGCCAGGACCCCCCCACCCCCCCGTGCTGTCACCAGCCTCACTCTCAGCACAGCTGAGGGGTGGGGGTCAGAAGGCAGTCACCATGCGCTCCGCTGCTCGCTGCTCGCACAGGCTGCAGTGAGACAGCAGGTCCCTCAGCACGCCTGCTGTCCCACCACCGCTGGCAGAAGCGCAAGGGTCTCAGACTTCCAGTTCGCGTGCCCCACTCAAGTTGTCTCCCGTTATCCCAACCCCGGGAATCAGCAGGCCTCAACTCAACAATGCACGGATCACAAAAGAACGTAACCCCAGCATGCAGACTTTCTATGAACCCCCAAAAGGGCTCGTTACTGTAAAAACCCGTCCTGACCGACAACGCCAGCCCTGGCTGCCCAGCTGCAGCGCCCACCGAAGCGCCCGTGTTCTGCAACCCGATGTCCCCGGTTGGGGTCCATTCGTGGAACATGAGCGAAGGGGAAGGGGACAGAGTGTGTGCGGCACCCGGGTCCCTCCACTGCTCTACGACCCTGCCCTTCCCCAGCACGCCCTCCCTGCGACACAGAGTGCGAGGAACTGCCAACGAAGCGGCTCCTTTTAACACACCCGCCATCAAAAGGAAAAGCACCGTCAAGAAACTCAGCCGCGCCCACAGGGCAAAACAACAAAACGAGCGGCAAGCAAGGCCAGAGGGGAGGACCGCGCCGCCCGGCCCCGACTCACCTTGCTGGGGCCCGCGTGCGCACTCACATTTCCGTCCGGTGGCGCCGGGGGAGGGTGCACAGCAGCCACATCTAGTGCACCCTGAAATGTTCAGTTTAAAATTAACACACTCAAAAACAAAACATGGCTAGAATTACGCCTCAGTAGAACCTGGGCATTTAATACCACTACGTGTGCTGGCACACTGATCTCTCCCAGATTACTCTCCACGCCCTTGTCAGACTCCCCGGCTGCAACTGAGGAAAGCAGAGCGCAGTTAGCACAGTTAGCACTCAACTCCCTGGCTTGGCATCTCCCTCGGCCGGCTGAGCCTGGGGAGCCCCCACCGCGCCCACCTCCCGCCAGTCCTGCCCACTCCCCTGTCCCACCACCCCCGCCCCACTGGTCCCCAGTGGACCCCACTCTCCACAGTGGACCCCACTCTCTCAGGACACCAGGCCGGTCCCGTCCCACACAGAACCTTTGGGCAAACTGAAAGGCCCCTCGGGGCGCCGGCAGGCAAATCCCTGGGCTGGAACCAAGGAGTCGGAGGGGCAGAGCCCACACGGAGAAACCTGGGAGAAAGCACAGAAGCAGGGACTTCTGTCTCGTGTCCTGCTCCCTTTGCTAGCAGTGAAGACAATGAAGTTGTCCTTTTCACACAGGACCGCAGGGCCTGGTGGGCTAGGCTGGGGGGACCCAGGGCGCCATCCGGACAGTAAAGGCAACAACACCGCACACCGTGGCAAGGGTCTCCCAGTGCCCAGCTCTGCTCCCGTACTGCCCCCCTGCACCGGGGAGGAGCCTGAGGCGCGGGGGCACGGGACTGAAGTCGGCTCCACGCAGGGCCAAGCTGGGTGTGAACCCGAACGGTCTGGCTCCAGAGTCCAGGCTGGTCCTGGACGCTAAGGAAGGGAGAGCGAACCGGGGAGAAAACACGGGCAACCACCACGCAGGTGCACCCAGCAGCCCCTGGGAACAACGTGAGGGGGTACAGAGAGGGATGGAGGTCAGGGCCGCAGGAGCCAGGGGTGTCACCCCCACCACAGGCTGCTGGCTCAGGAGGGTCCTCTGGACGGGGCGTCTTTTGTTCACTAGCAGCCAACACGCACCACGGACGGTGAGTGCACACCAAGACCCTGTGAGACAGCTGCGCGCGAATGAAGTGACAAGGCACAGGCTGCAGTGACAACCTGCGCTCTGGTGAGCCCCGGCGCGCTCTGCTTCCCTGGGCCAGCCACAACCACCGTCCCCAGCTCCCTCCCCAAGCCACCGAGTTACTCTCAGGCGCAGGTGGAGGCAAACAAAATTTCAACATGGAACACTGGCCCCTTCCTCAAAATCACTCAAAGGTTTACAACTAGTCACTTACTGTGTGATGATTCCTCTACAGTCATAAACCATCCTTTAAATGTCCATTTCCTTGAGAGCATCTTATCTCGAGTAGCTCTCACTCTTTTGGTGCCGCAATTTTCCTACATTTTACATTTAAGTAGAACGATCTATTTACTAAGCACTGAGTCAAGCTTTACTGATTTTCAAATATTCTCCTAGGAAACACACTCCGAGATGCTCTGGGTGGAGCCAACAGCGGGCAGCGGTAACCCCCCAACACTCTCTGCACTACGGGGGCCCAGAGGCGTGCACCGGGCCTGCTGTCCAGGGCGGTGCAGGCCCACCTCTGTCTGAGAGCAGCAGCTCACCGTGAACCCAGCGTGCGTGAGCAGAAACCAGACCGCTGCTCTCGTTACCCGCACTCCCAAACAGGAAGGGTAAGAGAACGGTGACGACCAATCAGAAATGCAGAAATCTGAAAATGGTTAGAAATTCAGCAAGATCAATAGCTCAAACAGTTTCAGGTCCAGCTTTAAAAAGCCCTTCCGTTTAAAAATTAGCCTGGCTTGTGTAGCTCAGTGGATTGAGCGCGGGCCTGCGAACCACACGATCGTGGTTCGATTCCCCGTCAGGGCACATGCCTGGGTTGCAGGCCAGTTCCCAGCAGGGGACTCATGAGAGGCAACCATACATTGATATTTCTCTCCTTCCTTTCCTCTCTAAAGATAAATAAATAAAAAATCTTTAAAAAAATTATCGAGCCTATACAGTGGCCCCTGAACGTTTGAAAGAAATAGCACTACGGTGACAGCTGACCCCGAGCTGAGGCCCTCGGCACTTCACCGGCAGGGCCCAGGAGGTGCTCTGGGACGCCTTCCCCGGAGGAGCAGGGGTGGGGAGCGGGTCGAGCCACAGAACAGGGGCGGCGGCAGCCTGGGCGCATGCACATCTCCAGTTTTCACTAAAATGTGCATTTCTACAGTCCAAGTGCGTTTCATTGGTCTTTATGTGAACCTCGACTCACTCACTACGCGCACACAGACCACCAGGGCTGCACCAGGCGGCCAGTAATGAAAACGGAGACAGAGCGCAGGCCTGCACTCACCTGCCCGCCAGCTGGCCCTTCCCCCTTCTGTTGACAGCGTCTGATCACCTCCAACAGCAAGGGCCCCCCCACAGCGCCTTCTGCCTCAGTAATGCCCAAGTCCCGGGCTAAATCCTTCCGACCATCCAGACCTTGAAACTAGGGAAGAAGGAAGATGGAAAAGTGAGCTTTAAGTGGCAAACATCCAACAAGATTATTTTCAGAGTTTAAAGAAAAATACCTTCAGAAATTAGAGACATCTCTACACTTAGGGACTGTCTTGCTAACGAGGGAAATGTCCATTTTTTAGAGTCCTGTATAGCAGGAGCCGCCGTGCACCCTGCCTGAGGCCTCCCACGACTGCCCTCCCTGGATGGGATGGGGGGGTCTCTTGCTCTCCCGGGGAGCACAGAGTTGCTCAGGTGTGGCACGAAGACACACAGCACAAGGCCACGACACAGGTAAACATCTGTTTGGGATTTTGCGCATGGGAAATGCAAGATTCAATTTTTTATTACATTTTCCTCTTACCAGTCTCTACATTCAAAATCTACATTAAGAGGAGAGTCTAACATCACGACAAATTAACTGTGTGACAACACTCCCTTCAAATTAAATGAACCAGGGACCCCAGTGCCAGCAGACAGCGCAGGTGATGTTGGAGAAGAACAGGCAGCTACAAAACCACCTCTGTGCAAGACACTAGAAGTTGTCAGATGCTACCTTTCAGCTTATCACGAACTCATTTTATCAAAGGCTTCAAAGGTGATGAAAAATCACCATTCTTACTGTGCTAGATTCAGGCTGGAAAACGGCCAAGGTAAAGTCAAGGTTAAAGAACTGAAGGAACTCCGCCACCAGACTGGCCACCAGCCGGCCTGCAAAGAGAGGAAAGGAGGCGGTGAGCGAGTCTTCCGGGGGCTGCAGCCTTGGCGCCAGCGCCGGGACACAGGACGCCTGCGTTAGCGGGAGACGCGTTGCGCGTCCGGTCCCCACTGTCCAATGACAAAGCCTTCCAACAGCCCAGTGAAGCGGTGAGAGTCCCAGTCCCTCCACCTTTTCATCGGGCCCCAACTCTGGAAGTAATGTCAGTCAGCGTGACACTTCACCAGTGCGTCAGTGTCCTGCGCCACACAGCAAACAGGGGTGACCCAGGGTCCCAGGACCGACGACACGACACAGCTGAGCAGCTGCCTGATCAAACAGGGTCGCAGACTCAAAACACAATCGGACATCCCCGACATCGCCCACATGGAATCCAGATTTGACATTTAGAGACAGATGCATAAACAAGAACAAGTGAACATCTTACCGTCTTTTGTGTTTAAAAACTTTTTCAGGCTTTCATTGACTAAAGGAGTTTTGTTCTGTTGAAAAAATGAAATAATATTGTGTAAGTATATGTTTATCATAACACTCCAAAATGTGGATCAAAGTGTAATTTTTTGGCAAAGATGTACAATATTGTCACCCATAAAATTATGGTTAACCCCATTCTGTACCTATTATTATAAGAACTGGTTTGCACCACTTCATGTCTCAGTTAACAAAACCATATATGGTTTGTATATTTAAATGTTTTATAAATTGCTTATTAAAATGCTTTAAAAGCCAGATCTTTAAATATGCACATGAAACAACATTGAATTTACTTATAAAGACAACTGGCTACTACTTCAGCGACGCGCTCGCTACGAACAGGACCTGAGTGCACGCACCACCCCAACCGTCAGTCGTGGTGAGATGACTTCCCGTGGTCACAGGACGAGTGTCTCTTGTTATGAGACACCCATCTGAACGAGCAGAGCGCACCTGCAGCACGCCAAGGCTTCGTCACGCAGGCACACGGCCGGGCAGTGGCAGCCTCGCACGGCTGACGTGAAACGGTGCGGCCACTCTGGGGAGCAGGCTTCAGTGTTTTAAAAAGCTAAAGATGCCCCCACCACATAATCTATCCCTCTAGGAGATTCCTCAAGAGCAGAGAGAGCACAGAGCCACAGACACCTGCGTGGGTGCTCACAGCAACCTTATTTGTTGGAGTTGAAAGCTGGAAACAAGCCCAGCGTCCACCGACAGGCGAACGACGTAACTGCACAACTCACATGGCAGGCGCTACACAGGAACCAAACGGAACCGCCCACAATCACAGATCACCTCAGGAGTGAATCTTAAATCGACTATGCCAAATGAATGAATGCAGCCGACGCCCCCCCCAAAAAAAGTATGGACAATCTCGCCTGTCTAGCTGTTAAAGACACTTGGGTTGCATGGGGTGGGAGCAATACAAAGGGGTGTGGAGGAGTTTAAGGCAACTTCCGAGGGCCATGGGTACATTCACTCTCTTGACTGTTTCACGGATGCATAAATATGTTAAAATGCGTCACATTACACATTCTTAGTATACTGAGTTCATTGTAGGTCAATTATACCTCAACAGTTATTTTTTTAACATGAAAACGACAAGGAGGGTAAAGATCACGAAGATCCTTGGCAAGCTGCTCTAGGCAATTTTAAGACGTGGGGTCAAATGAAATAGTCAGAGAAAGTGGAGGGCAGGGCCGAGCGTGCACGACAAACAGCCCACCCAGGGGGGGCACGGGGAAGGACGTTCAGGCAGCTGGCAGGGGACAGCAGCGACGGAGAGCAAGGATGGGAAAGCCACCTGGCAAAAAGTCACGAAGCAGAGGCCATGGGGCAGTAAGAAGCTCCTCAGACAAATCAGGGACAGAGCGGACAGACAGAACCAGACGGGACACAGGGCAAGAAGGGCGGGCCTCTCTGGTGGTGTTGCCAGGCTGAGTGACGGTCCTCGTGAGGGACATCAGCGGTGCTGGCCAGGTGACTACAGGCCCGGTGCTCGGGAGGGCTACACGGATCAGGGTGCAGGCTGACATGGCTGGTGCGGGCATGGTCACTCAGGGAGAAGGACAATGATGGGATGCTGCCCCAGAACTCGGTGAGGGGAACAGGAGAGAGATCACGCCGCGGGTCTTGTGACCCAGGAGTGGTCAAAAGAAAACAGAGCAGGAAAAATCCCAAAAGTCAAAGGAGGTTTGCAGGAAGGAAGGAGGAACCAAGAATGTCAAGTGCCACAAAGAGTAACTTCGCTGGGTGAGCACTAAGACACACTCAGTCAGGGTCCTCGCTGACCACGGCAGAAGACATCACTGCCGTGCAGCAGCCAGGAACTTGAAGTTGTTAATGGATTAAAGGGTACCTGGGACCTAAGAAATAGTATTAGACACACACTCCTTCAAAGCCCGACTGTGAGGGAAAGGCAGAGTGGCGCTGGGAGCAGAGTGCAAGCCCAGGGACCCGCTTCCAGGGGCCAGAGACAAGCCCCCGGCAAGGGCGAGAAAGAGACACAGCAACTGGCAGGAACTGAGAGCACAGGACAGCTGACCCAAGGAGGCCGCCACTCTGGGCTGGGGGAGGGCAGCACAGACAGGACCCGAGCGTCTGCACTTCCTGCAGAGCTGAGACCCTGGGTCAGGAGTGAGGTGGAAGCACCTGCGGGGTGGCACCCACCACCCAGGGCCCTCAGCAGTCCACAGGCCTGGTGACATCTCCAGTGAGCGTGGAGCACAAACAAGGCAGGAGTCACTCTTCAGAGCCCTGTGGCCTCTCGGACTTGTTTCCAGACCAAGGAAGGGCAAGGCTCTGAAGCACGGACCAAGGGGTCCAGGCCAGAGGCAGCTGAGAGGAGACTGACGCTGAACAAACACAGAGGAGCCAAGTTGAAGGGTTCCATGGAGGCCTGTGGGTCTAAAGAAGTGAGAGCAGAGGAGACTGGTTTGTCACAGAGGGGGCTGAAGACCAGGATAATGGGGTGGTTCTCGTGGACAAGTTTCAGGATCTTCATTCAAGATGGTGGCGGGACTTGGTGTAGAGAGGAAAAACTAAATACAGAGAAATGGCCTTCTGACAATAAGAAAGACTGAGTGGCTTGGAAACAAGGGGGGTGGTCTGACAGTTTGGGAGAAGGTATGTGCTACACTCCCCCCGTGCACATTGGCATGTTACTTAAAGTCCCAAGGGACCCTGTGGAAAACTGGGACAACGAAACCACTTCTTCAAATAAGTCCTAAGATCTGTGTTTCATACCTCCCTACAATCAGGATCTATGATAATCATACTTAGTACTGGCCTCGGACCACTCCAAAATCCTGAAATACCCACAAAAAGAGATTTTGACTCTCTTCCTGTAATAAAGGAATGTAATCCTTAACAGTTCAAAATTATCCCTGTCTACACACTACAGTTAAGCAGCACCTTAAAATGGTTTTTAAGAAATTAGACACAAGTGAATAGAGTCACAATTAAACTTGTAGATTTCATACCTCTATTTTTTCTTGCTCCTCTAGCGCTAAAAACACAGCTGCTCGGAGTTCAGCCTTTAAAATATAAAAGGGTAATGGAACAAAAACTGCTTCGATTCAATTCTCAGGACAAGAAAGGGACACACGCAAGTTCCGCGGGCGCCATCCACACCAGCAAAGCCCCAAGCGCAAGCCAGCATGACAGTGACGCCGGCGGACAGGTGCGGAGGTCAGACCGCAGCCGGGACTCGTCGGCGTCCCCAGCCCGAGCAGTCCCACACCGCGGTAGCGCCCGCCGGTCCCACAGCATTTAAAAGCCGGTTCCTCGAACGAGCTGCCGCCCCACCCCCACGGCCGCCCCCGGCAGCGGGGAACCCGGGACCTGGAATGACCCTGACACCCAACCCCGCCCGCGGTCCCGCCCCCGCTCAGGCAGCCAGCCCAACGCGCCCCCGGCCCTTTGTGGCGCCTGCCGTCCACCCAGGCCCAGCGGCCCGGTCGCCGTCCCCTCTGTCAGGCTGCCGGCCACCCGCCCCACCTTGATGCGGTTCAGGACCCCGCTGTTCTCCAGCGTCTGCACCAGCAGGTCCCGTAGCTCCGTGTCCTCCTCCGCCACCACCGGGGCCGCCGTCGCCGCCATCTTGCTTCTCCAAGACAACCGCCCAAGCCGCGCCAACGGCCAACACCGCCCGCGCCGCAGATCCCGCAGGGCGGGCAGACCTAGACCACGCCCCCAGGCCTGGCGCGCAGCCGCCTTCACACCAGGGCGGGGCCCAGCGTCGCGGGTGGACGTGGGGATGGGGGCGGGGCTTCTGAGGCGAGCGGGGAAACTTTATTCCTTGCGAACCGCCCCACAGTGGAAGAGCACAGCGCCGCTGCGGAGCAGCCCAGTAGTGATGCGGCGTGCCTGGGAGACCCGCACGGCCCTCCCTGGGAGACCCGCAGCCTCCCGCTGCGGTAACCGAGCTCCTTGCTCCGCTCCCAGCCGGCTTCCGTGACTCAGCTCCTGAAAAACGCTGTATTCAGTGTAAACTGTGCGCCAGGCCCCCGCCCCGCCAGAAGGTCCCTGATTGGTCAGAGAGAGCCGCTCTGATTGGCCAGAGCTGGCACCTTCGGAGGGACAACATCATTCCTATTGGTTGGACTCGTTCGGGAAACCCAAGACCCCGGAGGGCAGAACCGTGGAGCGGGGGCGGGTCAGCGCTGGCGCTTCCGAGTGTGCGGTTGGTGAATGGCTGCAAGGCTCTGCTGTTTGTTTTTTTTAAGCCACTAGGAGCCCTTCTAAGTACGTTTGTCTTCTCCTCTTTTTATCTTTTACGAGTTCACTGTAGCCCGAGTTGGGTTTCTAGCTGACATTCTCCACTAATTTAATAAGTGCTTTTCAGCTTTAAGGTTTCTAGTGAAGTATATTTAAAGCGTGTCTATAATGTAGAAGAGCAGAGAATAGATTCTTTATAATTATTTGAACGTATGATAAAAATGTTTAGGTGTTAACTTGCAAATGTGTTCACAGGTTTTCAAAACCAATTTAGAAGTGTGAGACCTTGAAGTCCACTGCCTGTGTCACAGATGCCACCCGTGGTTGGGCTGGTTTCTGAAAGTGGGTCAGTGGTAGGTGTCGGGGCACTTAAAACCGGAAGATCCAGCAGGGTGCCCCACCCGTGGGCTGCATGCGCCCATGAATGCGGTCCCACACAAAACTAAATTTACTTAATACAATATAAGATTTTCTTGTGGTTACGTGTCTCAATGTATTTAATGTGAGGCCCAAGAAAACTCTCAATTCCCGTGTGGCGCAGTGACGCCCAAAGGTTGGACACCCCCGATAAAGCTTTGGTTCTCAACGGGGGTGACCTTGCTCCTCAGAGGGCATTCGCAATGTCTGGAGACACTTTTGACTGTCCTAAGTTGGGGGCGCCCCTGGCATCTGGTGGGGAGAAGCTGGCAATGCTGCGGGACACCTTCTGGTGCACAGGACAGCCCCGCCCCAGCAAGGGCAGCAGGCGCGCCCATGGAAGGGTTACCTGGCCCGCAAGGGTCAGTATTTCTGCAAAGTGAGCCCTCGTCTTGAGGGCCAGTTTTATTCAATACTAAGCTATTTCGAAAATCGTTTTAATGTTAAATAAAAAGCTACTCTAAAATTTTAAGCTAAACCAAAATTCAAGAACACCCAGTTCACAACCTGGTGTCCTTGATGAGGATGTAGGCGCAGTGACCTTATCAAGTCTCGACCCTGGGCTCTCAGGTTGTTATATCCTGGGAGGTCACATGGGCGCTGTATCGAGCCCTGGTGGCACCTGCAAAGCGCAGGGGGCATCTGGCAGACAGGCTGGTCTCTCGGACTTCAGTCCTGTAGACAACACTGTTTCACACCTTGATGAAGTCAGTCTGTCACTTCAAGGAAAATCATCTACAGTGTTGGTTGCCAACGATAAAATCAGTTTCCAAGTGAAAGCGTTGGAAAGCTGGTGTCGGCCGAGTCCCAGTTTTTGGACCGGTCTTCGGGCGAGGTCAGCGGGGTGTTAACAGAGGGGAGCTGCTGCTGCTGCTGCCTCGGACTGAGACACATCGTCACGGGGAAACTGTGGGTCGGGGAAACTGTGGGTCGGTCAGCGAACCATTGTTTCCCCAGGGCCCTTCCTGCTGGTACAAGTCCTACCTGCTGTAGATGTTTCCTCTCGTGCCCTAGCAACCACCACAGGCTCCGTCGCTTGAAACAACCCGGTTACCTTGCAGTTCTGTGGGCCCGAAGTCTGACACGACCTCCCGGGGCTGAGGTCAGGGTGCTGCCCTGGTCTGTGCGCCCTGCCCCCCCCACCAGGCTCCCGCGAGGAGTGTGTTTCCTTCTGTTTTTCAGCCTCTGGAGCCCCCACCTTCCTTGGCTCTTGGAAGTCCTTCCGTCTTCAGGAGCAGCAGTGTGGCATCTGTCTCTCTTGTGCCTCAGGATTTCTCAGCGACCCTCCCAGGTTGGGGGTGGTAGGAAGAGGATGTCTTTGGACACCATTGCTCTGCCTGCCCCACGTGGACAAAAGATGGATTCCAATTTCCCTAAGGGAAAAGCCTGCAGACCTGCTCATTGGTGTAGATCGTTCCAGACTCCGCGTCCCTGATGACCTTTTACGAATTTTCGAGTTTTTGTCTCGCCTTTGAAAGGCTACAGTAATACTCCTCCCTCCCCAACGACACGTCTGCATGGGGCTGACTTTTGCTGATACACTGATCAACCAGCAGCCTGTTGCAGCAGGCTGAATGCAGAAGCAACCCCGGGAGTCCAGTTTTCTTCCATTAAAGCGGACATTTTGGTGATTTGCCAAAATGTAAAAACAAGGCCACTCTTCCCACTACTCTTATTTTTGTTTTGGAAAATATAGTGATTTTTATTTAAAAATATGTCGTTTATGTTTATACATAATGGGCTGACCATTATTTCTAAATTAACATGTAAATGTTTTTGAAGTTCAGTTCTAATTTCAAATAAGGCAAATATTGTCAACTATAACAGAGAAACAAAAGTTCTTCAGAGTCTTCAAGAATTTTGAGGGTCTAAGGGACCCTGACACCAAAATGTGTGAGGACCGCTCTCAGTCAGAGTAGACACGCCCTCAGCTGGGCCTGTGAAGGAACATTCCAGCCTCTGAAGGACCGGACCCACCCTTTTGCGTCTTTTCCAGGGTGTATGGACCATCTTACATGTTTCCTAGCACCGCCGCCGTCTCGGGGAGGCAAAGTGCACGGGGACTCTGGGCGCTCACTGGGCTCACCCTCCGGGGAGCCACCTCCATCAGCACGTGCTGGGCTGCTCACAGCCTCCCCTGCCTGCTCCGGGAAATGGGCGCAAACACCTGCTTCATCTCCCTACAGGGTTTCAGAAGACTCAATAAGGTAACCAAGAGGAAACGTTTTCTAGTCCAGAAATTGCACGTGCAGAGGGCCCTCTGTGGACCAACTGCTTGTGGCCGAGTGGGTGACACAGGCTAAAACAGCAAAGAAGCAAATGTCTGTGAAATGCCTGCCCTGGTCACAGGCAAGAATCATAAGGCACAGCCCTGCCCTGAGGAGTTCATCACTTTGTGTTAGGGGTCAAATCCACGGGCAAGGGTGTGTTGTCAGTGGCTTAGCCCGTGAGATGAGGAGGGCTCAGACTCGGGATGCAGAGACAAGCGAAGGAGTCCACCTCCAAGAAAAAGATGAAGCGTGAGTTGGGCTTTGATGCTTGTGGTGTAGGATTTCTTTCTTTTTTATTGAGGTATAATTGACTTACGACATTTTATTAGTTTCAGGTGTTCAACATAATGATTTGATATTCGTATATACTGTACAACCCTGAAACAACATGGGGGTTAGGGGCTCTGGTCCCGTCCCCTGCACAGTTGAAAATCTGTGTGTAACTTTTGACTCCCCCAGAACTTAACTACTAATAGGCTACTGTTGACTGGAAGCCTTACCGATAACATAAAATTGATTAACACGTATTTTTGTATGTTATACGTAGTATATACTGTGTTCTTAGAAGAAAGCTAAAGAAAAGAAAATGTTGAGGAAATCATAAGGAAGAGAAAATGCATTTACACTGTATTGAAAGATCCTACGTGGGAGTGGACCTGTGCAGTTCAAACCACACTGTGGGTAGGTCACCACGACACCTTCAGCTGACACTCCTCCCCACACGCAGAGACACTTCTTCCCCTGGGATGGGGACTCATACGAGCTACTCTCCCCGCAGTGCTCGGGTGTCCCGTCCAGGACCGTCGACCCCGGTCACCACGCCACTCGTTTCTGTGAGCTTAGGTCTCAAGGGCAGGAGGGACAGGAGCTCCCCTCAGAGCTAACGACCTTGCGCTCCAGGGGGTGGCGAGAGGCTGGCTGGGGCCACACAGGACCTGCAGTATTCTCAGCCCCCGAGACACAGCCACGGCTGCCTTCACAGTCGGGCAGTTCCGGCTCTCATCCTGCTGCTGGCCTGGCAGGGTGCAGGCCCCCGGCCTTCCCCACGCGCCCCTTTTCCAACCCTGTGCCCCCCCGGCCCTGTTGGATGTTGCATAATACGCTGACAGGAACAGCAGGTTTGTGTTGGTGCCGAGCCAAACGACCGCACCACATCACAGGCTCCTGCAGAGGTGATGACAGTCATTTAGGATGAAGCCTGTGTCAGCTAATTAGGACAAGTGTAGTCCTCACGCTGCTCCATCCAGGTAAACTGTTCTGTAGCTTAATTAGCATCCCAGGCCGAAACCAGCCCCAGGGAAGGGGTGAATTGCGGTAATGACTGGCTGTACTTTGAAGATGCAGCATGTAGCCTTCAGATTAAATAGAGTCCCCTCTTATAACTTGTGGGCAAGCAACTGCTTGAAAAGAGATTAAAGGGGAGATGCACAGACGTATGAAAATAAGATAAAAAGCCTTTTCATCCTAAATTCATTATGCTCCTATGAACTCATTATGTATTTTCCTTAAAAAAAAAAAAAGACAGATGCACAAAAGAAACGCATTCCCCAGCTGTGGAAAGGCCCAGAAGCAGTGACTAACCCCGTAACAACAGGCACCAGGGCTCGCGCCCCAAAACAGAAACTTCCACCAAGGAGAACCGGGGCTCCTTCAACAGAGAAAGGCTCGAGCAGCAATTCAGGGACTGATGTGGAGTGGGGTTTGAGGCACGCCTGTTGTAATACAAAAAGGGTTTTTCTTTTATGTATAAAAGGGAAATTTTATAAAGAAACCCTGGAATTAGGGCACCGAACAACCCGAAAGCAAAATAACCAGATAGGGGGTGCCGAAGCCAGGGTACACCGAGCGCAGGCTGCGTGTTTCCTGTGGCATCGGGCCCGGGGCTCCGAGGTCCAGTCTGGTCCTCTCTCCCTGACGTCAGCACTGAGCTTGGCTTCAGGGACCACCGCGCCAGTCCATCCATTATAAGTTCCCCTCTCGGCATTTCCTCCAACAGTTTAGCTTCTGATGCTGTCCAGAATCATTCCAGGGGAGAAGGGGGTTGTGAGATGTTAATATTGTAATAATACTATCGTTCCTTCTCTTTTTAAAGATTTTATGTATGTATTGCACGTATGTATGCATGTATGTATTTGAGAGAGAGGGGACAAGGGGAAGGGAAACATCGATGTGAGAGAGAAACATCCGTGGGCTGCCTCTCGTCCGTGTCCCAGCTGGGAACCCGGGCTCACGCCCTGACCGGGCTGCAAACTGGCCACCTCTGGCTTTTCTGGGGGACGCCCAGCCCACTGACCCACGCCGCTCAGGGTCCTCCTTCGTTTTCAGCTGGAATTCTGTGGAGGAGGACACTCCCTCCTCAATCAGTTGAAGACCAGGTGTTCCACACAGGCAGGGAAGGACGAAGGACTCAACGCTTTTCCGAACAACGGAAGCTGGTTCCCATGCAGTCCCCGAAGGTGACCAGTGGGGACATTTTCCAGGGGGGGCATCACCCTGCATTTATGGACTGTAACATATTTGATGTCTTTCAACCCATTGTAGCTGTTATTCTTTTTGATGTTCCAAAAGCATTTCATTTTGCCGTTGGAGGTCCCTCAGTGGGGTCCCTCTGACACGGCCCAGCAGCTCAGACGGCATGCGCCCCCTGCCCTGACAAGATGTCCCAGGCTCTGCTAGGGCATCGTCTTCTCCTGGCCTGGCACGCCGTTCCTCGGGGGCCTGGTTCCCGTGTGTGAGATTTGCATCCAGGGACCACAGTCCCTGTGCTTGCTGGCACCACACTGGTTCTCGTGATGAGGACTTTCAGAGGCGAGAAGTAGATAAGAAGGCTTTTTAAAAATTTTAACTTACTTATTTTTAGAGCGAGGAGAAGGGAGGGAGAGAGAGGGAGAGAAACATCAATGTGTGGTTGCTTCTCACAAGGCCTGCCCTGGGGGCCTGGCCTGCAACCCAGGCAGGTGCCCAGACTGGGAATCGAACCTGTGGCCCTTTGATTTGCAGCCCACGTTCAATCCACTGAGCCACACCAGCCAGGGCAGAAGGCCTTTTATTTGGCTGTTTTTGCTCTCTTTTCTTTCTTTTTGCAGAAAACATCATGAGTCCCTACTGAGATCTGCAATTCACATTAGCATGACAGGACTTTGTTTTCAATGTATTTCTTGATTCCTTTCACTTATATTTTTGTATTGTCTTTTGTGCTTACAGAAACCCTAGTTTTACTAATATCATTCCTTATTCACTTTGTGTTTTTATTTATTTCCTTTCCCGACAGCAGTATTATTGGCAACAGCTTGGGGACTGAGAAGCCTTTGTGGTCCCTTGGCCGTTCCTTGGGCCCTGGGGGTGGGTCTCTGTCCCTCTGCTTTGGGTTATTAGGAGCCGCTTTTTCGGAGCTCTGCCGCGTTTCATATTCCGCAGAGCACTGACACCATTCGGAACCCAGTCTGTGAAACAGTTGCTCTCCAAGAATTCTGGCCCCATCGCTGTCCCTTTGTGAGTTCCCTCCACGGATGACCCCTGTCCCAGTTACTAGGGCTGTGGGACAAGTTTCCAGACCCCACGGGGGCGGGGGGCACAACCGCGCATCATTCTCGCTGATTTCGTGGGTGACCAGGTCAGGTGGGCCGCAGCAGCATGGCTTGACTGGCTTGTGACGTCAGGGCCACAGCTGGGAGAGTTTAAGGTAAGGTGCCTACAGGTGGGACTGCCAGCCCTCTGCCTTTCCGGGGGACCCCTGTCTGCCTGCCTGTCTGCCTGCCAGGGGGCCTCACTGCGAGCTCGTGAGATAAGAGGGAGGAAGCCTGAGCAGGTCATGCAGCCTCAGCAGACAAACACACCCCTCCGATGCACCCTCCCTGTGGGGCCCAGCCCGCACATCCAGGGCTGAGGGAGGAGGGGCCCCATCTAGACCAAACAGGGAAGGCTGGGGGAGGGGGCTCTGTGCCTCGAGGAACGCCATGCCACTTAGGGAGAATACCAAGTGCCACAGCGGTTCCATGAGGTTTTGGTTTGCCCTTCCATTCCAAAAGTTCAGAGTCACGCTAGGAATGGGAGAGCTCTGTGTCACACTCCCTGGGGCCTTGGAGCCGAGGGAGGGCCATGGTGCAGAGACCCAGGGACCTGCAAAAGGGGAACTGAGGCTCTGAAAGCAGAACTGAGAAAGAGAACAGAGCGGCACCCCCCGCAGGAGGCCCGCGTCTCTCTGTGTACTTTGGGGAAAGAGGAAGCTTATTGCTGTTTGAAGGAGAGATTTGTTTGAATTGGGCTGTCGATGCTTCTGTGAAAGGGGTGGCCACCTACGCGGGACCCCTGGAGGGCGAGCCCGAGGGTCCCTTTTCAGGCAGCTTCCCACGTAAAGGGAGGGGCTCCCTGGCCGGCCCACCTAGAGGGACTTGGAGGGTGGGTGGGCCGTGTGCACGGGCTCCAGGCCCTCTCCTTCGGGTTCAATGGCCACACCTAAAACCCTCAGCTGAACTCGACGCAGCCACGGGTCAGCAACGAAAACAGCTTTTCTGCCACCACTGCCTTCCGTAGACTTGGGCATTAGTTCTCATCCGCGGCTGAAAACCACCCATTGAGACTAAATATTTATAGACGCTGTATTGCCTGACCCCTGATGTGGCGTTCGGGTTCAGCTGTTGGCTGACTGCAGAGCACTCTCCCAAGGAAAGCGGCTCAGCTGTGCAGGAGGGCCTCGGGAGGCCGCTTGTTTTTTAAGACAGCCAGTTCTCGAAAGCTGTCCCAGTAAGCAGTCTTTTCTAATATCGCAAAGGAGTGCACATTAGTGTGTGGGCCTGTGTGCGCACATGTGCACACGTGTGAGTGAGCACCTTTTCCCTTTTTGAAGCCTTTTATGACAGGAATCAGAGAGACTTTTTAGGTGAACAGTTGGAGATGATTCCTTGGCCTTGAGTTCTAAAACTCGGTGTCGGAGAGTGAAGGGAAGCAGGCCCCGGCTGGCGTGGTTTCGCTGGTTAGGTGTCTTCCCTTCCGAAAGGTTGTGGGTTCAGTTCCCAGTCAGGGCACGTATTGGAAACAACCAATCAAAGTCTCTCTCTCTCTCTCTTTCTCTCCTTCTGTCTGCCCACCCCCACTTCCCTTCTCTCTCAAATAAGAATAAAATAAACTTTTACAAAAAAAGAGTAAAGGTAACACATTCCTTTATTTCCTGTTTCAGAATGTCATGCTGTTGGATTTAATTTAGTCTTATGATGCATGCACTGGTCCACAGTGCCCACGGCGGCATCACGGATGAGACATGAGACAAATTCACACGGACTACCAAGTCCTGTGGAGGAAAAGGGATGGCACAGCTACTCTCTCAAGGGGAGAGTGTGCCGACCCTTGCCTGGACAGGTTTTTATTGGGTTCAATTAGCACGGGACTGCAGGTAAAGTTCATTAATCATTGTCAGGCAGTAAGGATCAAACAGTAGATAACATACAAAGAACTATCAACTAAGAGGCTACAAAACTTTGGGAAACAAACTCATTTCCTGCTCAAATCTTTATCACTTCATTGAGAGCATTCTGAGCAAAGCAGGCTTTCCAGGATTTTCCATATCCTTTCTCAGGCCTGATCACCCGGGCATCCCACCCTTTCCAGCACAGGGCTGCACCGCCCTCTGTCATTGTTTCAGGTTTGTCAGGCAGAGGAGGCAGACAGCCAGGGAATTTTCAGAGACTTCTCACAGACTCGGGAGTCAGGCTTCATAAGAGCCAAGGGGCGAGGGTCCATCACCCCCTTTCTCCACAGCCCCCAAGTCCCTCCCTGGGGCCTCCACGAGATCGTGCCTGTTTTATGTCATCCCCTCTTGGGGAATCTTACCCATCATTGGCAAACTGATCAAGTATTGGGGGCCAGTTATGGATGAAGTAAAAGGAGCAGAAGCTGAGCTCCTGCCAGGGAGATAAGCTTTGTCTCCTTAGTGGCTTATGGTCTGAAGGTGGCTCAGTCAGCCTTAGCCATGGGGGGTTACTGCTCCTGAAACCAGGCAGGGTGGTTCTCAACAGTCTCACTCTCTATTCCAAAGAGTTTCTTCCTGTGGTTCCGACTGAGAGAGTGGCATCTTTGAGAAGAACTGTTGCTTTGAAAAAGACACTCGAGTGGTCTTTCTCTGCCCCTGTTTGGTCATAGCCATAGCTCAGAATGAAACAGTTTCACGGAACGGGAACCACGGTAGCCAGGCTGGTGCGGTGCGGCCATGGAGGTTGGTGCTGTCCCAAAAAAGAGACAAGTCAGAGGCAAAGCACCCAGACATGTCCTAACTTTCTCAGAATAAAAATAATTTAGAATGCAAAGGAGTTTTTAAGGGAAGTTTCCCCAAAGTGGGACAAAGCTACTCAGAGCTTGAGAATCCTAAAAGGATAAAACAGAGCCTGAGGACAGAGTCACACCCGTCACGCTGTTAACACACAAGTCTGGAGCCAAGTCCCCAGGGCCAGGCCCGGGCTGGAGGCGGAGTCTCAGGGCTGTCCTCCCCTGCTGCTGAGGGTCCAGGCAGGAAGCAGCAGCTCCTGATGGCCGCTGGGCAGCGGGCTCATGCTAAGCCTGGCCCATACTTTCGCCGTTAATCGCTGTGGCCCACGCTCAGAAAGTGCCATGTTCTTGCCCTGCAAATGAGCAAACCAGCGCTGAAAGAAGCCAGGAGGCTCACCCAGGTTACCCAGGTAAGAGGGGGGAATCTGAACTCACGTCCAGTCTACCTGCAAGCACAAGCCCCTTCCTCCCCACCGTGCCAACTCTGTCCCTAACTGGACAGCTGGACCAGAGCCCTTGTGGGCACCTCTGGCCAGGACAGGGCTGTGCGTTGGAAACTCCCAGGAATGTGAGCCTTGAACCCCGTCAGCAAGCCTCCTGCCTCGGGGCTCCCCATCCTGACCTCGAAGAGGCCCGGAAGTCTGTTTCCCAGGGAACAAATGCAGATACGGAGGAGCGAGGGCCTTTGCAGCCCTGCACCCCGGTATGGGCCGGCTCAGCTGTTCCTCAGCTGACTTGCTGCTCGTGAGTTTGCATCTGGTGCTCTCCCCGGGGCAGAGCCGCCCCCCACCCCCACGCAGCCTGGGGGTGAGTCTGTGCCTCACCTGCAGTTGTTCCTGTCACCCTGCCTCCAGTAACTAAAAGGGAGTCAGGGCAGGGAGTCGTGTCCTAGGCCTGTATCTCCCTTGACAGAGGTGGATCTTTACCTTGAGCCTGTCCGTTTGATGGGGGACTCAAGAGTGGGGAAATTTTAGTTTTAGGTCATAGTTAATAAGCCTAGAGGTCAATGCGTGTGAAAAGCTACTGTTTCGGGAACTGCAGGCACAGCCCCCTGCAACCCTCCCCCCCTCTCCAGGAGACCACAAGAGATTGACCTTTGTTCCCAAGAAGAGACCAGAAGCAGTCGAGGTGGCATCCAAGCCCTTGTGTTCCTGGGAGAGACAGACAGCCACCTGGGCCCCAGAAAAGAAAATCGCCCAGGACTCAGGACACGGGTAAAGAGGACCAGTCAGCCGATGGAAGGGTGTCAGGGAAAGTGCAGGAGTGTGGATTTTATCTGATTCACTTCTTTCCTGAGGCCCAACTCCCCCCCCCCCCACACACACACACACTTTTGCCCCCTCGTTAAAAAGGCTGGCTGGAAAGGAAATGTAAGATGGCCTGTTAGGGTACAAGCCCACCGTCTTCTTAGATCGCTGGCCATCTGAATAAAGCACCCATAAACGTCCCACCCCTGTTTCTCTGCTCTGTGGGCCTGGTAAGTGACAGGCAGCACGCACACTGGCTTTTCCAGTTTCACAGTCTTTTTGACCCTAAAAAAAGAGGTCGGAGTAATCCCTTTTCCCAGACCCCTCAGGGCACAACCTCCCCCAGAGCACAAGACAGGAACCCCTGATCGTGACCTTCTTCCCCGAATACCATGTCTGTGCGCTGCGAGTGTTAACCGGTAACCATTCAATGTTAAAGAAATATGTGTCTCTTCACTTAACTCTGTATCCAGTCTCCGAGAGCCCTCCTTGCTTTCTCCCACCTCCCTAACCCACCACCAGTGGATTTCATGGGGCCCGTCTTTGATTGTAATGAATAAACCAAGGGGTGAAACTGCCGTTCTACCCAGCATGTTCTCAATCCGCTGAGATTTTTCTTCACGGCCATTGTCGTCAGTTTGGCTCAAAGAAACTCATAAAAATTCTTACAGGTTTGGACCTTTCCTGCGTTGACATCATGGGGCCACTCTGATTGGTCAGGATGGAGGCACAGGCCGGCCTGGGGGTGGGGTGGGGGGAACATTCCCAGTCCCCCTCACCCAGTTCTTCTAACGTTGTTTACTTCTGTCTACAAAGAAGCCTCTTTTTGCGAAATCCTCGAGAAACCTGCAGATCCCCCGTCAGGGGTTCTTTTAAACCTGTAGAGAGTTTTATAAGAATTTGAGTGAAAACTGCTGGCACCGCATTGCGTTCTCAAGTGTCCCTGAGAATGAGGTTAGCGGTTTCTTTTGTGCATTGAGGATTGAGAAGCGCATGCAGGCGAGAGAAAGCAGGGCAGGGTGTGGGGTGCAGGGTAATTAAGGTGGTGTGCTCCCTGTAGGGGTCCGGAGGAAATCGTTGCTTCCCGCATTTCCAAGGTGTGGCAACCTAGACTCCCAAGAACAATGCCCAGGGCTGCTCACACGTTTCAATCACTAAAGAAGTTAAAGGCCTGGGGGTGACTGTGCACCTTGACCGGCCCAGTGATGTAGGTTTATGATCTGATCACCCTGGAAGGTGACTGTCGGTTAGATTTATTGCAGCGCCCCCCTTTCACCCACAGGACACACACATTTCCTTTCAAAGAAGTTGTCCGAGGACTTCACCCAGGAGTACGTATTTCTTGAGCGTCTGATATTCAGGCAGGCCCGGAGGGCGGAGGGCTCCGAGGAAGCTGGATTTTTAGGAAGCTCAGGAGGTAGATAGGAACGGGCCTTAACGAGGTGCGGGGTGGGGGGCGGTGGTGAGCTGGGGGGCGGGCGCAGTGCAGGTCTCGGCAGAGAACCCTCTGAGGAAGTGAAAAGGGCAGCGACTTCCTTCGGTCGGTCGGGCCCGGGCTCAGAGCGAGCTTCTGGGAGCCCGCGGAGCTGGTAAGAATCTCATCCGACGGCGACGACAAGACCCTGAGCGTTATTCCCCGGGCGTGGCCCCATCAGATCATCTCTCATCTGAGAGCCGGCCCCGGGCCGCAGCGCCCGGGTCCCCGGCCATCAGAGGGGGCCGTGTCTGAGGACCTGGAAGGAGGGATGAGGACCAGCGGGTGGCCAAGAGGCGGGCGGCTGTCATCCAGGAGTGGCCTCCCTTCCTCCCTCTAGCCGGCCTCGAGGGGTCGCACCACCCCGTCCTGAGCTCCATGGCATGGGGCGCTCGCTGGCGGCAGGGGCGCGGCCACCGGCTTGCTTTCCCACCTGCCAGTGCTCAGGGAAGGCTGGCGGCCCTGGGGCAGGGAGGGGGCAGAAGCCCCTCTCCAGGGCCCGGAGGCGCTGCACGCGGTGGGGCCCCCGCGGCGGGAGCGGAGCGAGCCCAATTAGGCGGGGGCGGGGAGCTTGGAAGTCGCAGGCCTGCAGCGGGGAGGCGAGCCCACTGCGCCCGCCGAGCTCCTTTAAGGTAACAGGCTGACCCAAAGAGACAGCCGTGCTCGCCGCGGGGCGGGGACACAGAGGACCTCGGAGCGTGCGGCTCCAAAGCCGACCTCACGGGTGGGGGACGCGAGCCGGCTGCCGCGGTGCAGAGAAAAGCCGCCGCCTGGAGCCCGGGCGGAAACCGGACACCCGGGCAGGGGCGGGACCGGGGGCGGGGCGCGACGTTGGGCGTCGCGGGGCGTGTCTGTCAGCCAGGCTCTGCAGCCCGCGTTCGGGGCTTGTCCGTCTGTGGGCGCGTGTCCGTTTGGACGCGTGTCCACGTGAGGGGCGTGCTCTTTACGGGGGCGGATCCGGGGCGTGTCCGGCCCGGGGGCGGAGAACTTCGGGCCGGAGCCTGCAATCGCCTGAACCGCGGGGTGGCAGTGGGGGTCACAGCGCGGCGCGGGCGGGGACCCGGGCGCGTCCGGCGGGCTCCGGTGAGGCGGCGCGCCCTTTGGCGCTCGGGTGCTCTAGGCGCTCCGGGTGGTCGGCGGGCCGAGGGCCGGTGCGTGGGGTCCACTTGGGTCCGGGGCCCGCTCGGAGCGGTGACTCGGGGTCTCGGTCAGTGGAACCCCCTCGTGAGCGGGGCGGACGGCGCTGCTCGTTGGCCTCCAGTCCGGTGCAGAGAAGGCCTTAAGAAACAGTGTCCGTTTTCAGGGACGTGCAAGGCTTGGCCCGGACCCTCTGTGCCCGTGTGCTTTCGAAGCGGAGCCTCTGCGCCCCTGCAGGGTCCCTCCCAGAGGTCTCGGCGCGATGAAGTCTGCAGCAGCTCGCCGCGTCGTCCTGTGCTCCTTCTGCCTGGCCTTCTGCGCCCTTTGCTGCGCGCAGGGGCTCTGGAGGAGGTAGGTGAGCCCTTGCGTGCGCGGTGCGAGTCCCACCGGCTGTCCTCGGCGCTTCCGGGTTCCTGGCGGGCGCAGGGTCCCAGCATCGGAGGGGGCCCTGCCGGGTGGTCGCGGTGTGTCCCTGCTCTGAAATTCTCCCAGAGGTTGTTGGCGCACCTGTAGCTTAGACTGCAGCGCACTGTTAGTGAGAGGGTGCTGGTTTCTCCTTTTAAGTTTCCTGCTCTGCCCCGCGCTTTCCTCAGTGTGAGGGGGGCGCGGGGGAGGCGGTGAATGGGCTGTGTCCTTCAGGATCCTCACTCGACTTAGTACAGGAAACCAAAGCTGGAGTACCAGGTTTGAATTTTTCCTTCTAGTTTTCTTTTAGTAATGATCACACCAATAGAAGGATTTCACGCTTACGCAGGTCTGGGTGAAGGTGGGTTTTAATTTTTTAATGACAGCTTTAACGAAACCATTGCTATTTTAGCATCTATTTCTAAAGGTAATCTTATGTTCCAGTGTTCCCAGAAAGCGTATTTTCTGAAGAGCCACAGGCACTAGCTGATTTTCGCCCTCGGGTGCAGGGTGTCGCTGGAGAGGCGGTGGGTGGGGCAGTGGCCGAGTGGGACCTCTGCGCTGTGTGTGCGGTCTGCTCATCTGCAGCGCGGAGACGGAAACAGCGCCGGCCTTCGCCCCTGTGGGGCGGTTTGGGTTGGTTGGCCATCCTCGAACACGTCACAAGGCTTCGGGTTCCTCCACCCACCACCCCCTAGGGCACTGCGGAGGCAACCGATCAATGTTTCTCTTTCTCTCTGCCTTCTTCTCTCTAAAATCAATACGCATATCATTGGGTGAGGATTAAAAAGAAGTTATATATATGAGCACCTGCCCCTACTGTGCATGTGTGCTAGGAGCAGGGTCAAGGGTCATCAGTCAGTGTCAGCTGAAGACCAAGGCTGGAGTCTCGGCCCCCACAACATACGCCCACCATGCACCCTCCTTGACTGGACAGCGCCCTGACTGGGACAAAGTTGATCCAGATCTGCGAGGGCTGCACAGGTCAGCGGGCGTTTTCCCTGGATGACCCGGGCTGAGAACGCAGTGACTGGCTCTCTCTCCCCCTCTGCTCTGGGGGTCCGCAGCTTCTCCGTGCTGTGGGAGGAAGCTTCTCTACATTCGTGTCCCCTTGGCCTGGACTGGGGCTGGGGACTGTGTTTCAGATGTCTTGATAGTCTCGGTAGTTTCAGTGCAGTCGGTGGCAGTCTGGGCTCCCGGCCGTGACCTGGCCTGCAGGCGTGGTCTCCCCCTGGTGTGAAGTCAGGTTTTGCATCTGGGGCGAAGCTTCCAACACTTCTCCCAGCCCTGATGCTCACGCTGCGGTTCCTGTGGCTTTTCTTCTATACCTAGCCCTTGCTTTATCGTTTCAGACCTAAAACCAAGGTTTCGTAATACTGCCGATCGGCACCTACTCAGCAGTACTCACGCACAAAATCAAAGGTGCCCAGGCCTGGTCCTATTTCACCTGTGAACCCTCTGCTTGAGGACATCCTGTTGCTGCCTCTGTGTGCAGCCTGAGTCCTTTCTGTCTCATCTGTCTGTCCGTCTGCTGAGCCTGGCAAACGGGGCTGGAGCTTCCTGCTGAGAGTACCCGTGGGACACAGCTCTGAAGCCTCACTGGAAAGTCTTAGTATCCAGATGGCACCCAGGGCTGGAAGGGGCACCCTCCGGTCGCAGGGCACCCGTGCTGCAGAGAACAGGGCAGCTGTTCTCAGAATGGGGGTGACAGAAGGACCTCGGGCTGCTTCCATGGTAGCCAAATGAACGAGGCAGTGGGGTTGGCAGGGCCTGTGGGTTTCACCAGGGGACGAGCGGCCCAGGTCTGCCTGTGAGCCTGCTCAGGACTGTGGAGCTGTGTGCCTCTTCCCGCCTTCCCAGTCTCCACTGCCCTTCAGGAGGCCTTCCTGGCTTCCTGGCTGGAATTTCAGCCCCTCTCCGCCCAGCCATGCCTGTCTGCTTCCTTAGTTATATTCACCACTTGTCACCGCAGAACGCCGAGAGTGGGCTTCACTTACTGGGGTGTCGTCTCCCACACGGGCAGGTGAACTTCGAGAGGGCGGGGACTCGGCTATCACTCAGGGCGGTGACTCGCCCCACAGTGGTGCCTGGGGACTCTGTCCCTCTCAGGACGGCTTCCCTGACCACAGAGGTACTTGGGCCACAGCAGGCACTCGGTGCTTCTCAAGGGAGTGAGGGCGTGAATGGGTGGGTGGACCGATTTACCGTGACTTTGAAACTTGGAAAACCAGTTCCTTGTCTTTCACAGGGGCGACCATGAGTGGAAGAAGCTGATTATGGTTCACCACTGGCCTACGACTGTGTGCATGGTGAGTGTTTCCGCCCCGGTGGCCCCTCCATCCAGGGAACCCTGCCCCTGTGGTTTGGGGGAAGTCCCTCCTTGAGGGCCAGGGACGCAGGCTGGGAGGTGCGGGAGCTGTTCCCAGCAGGACACTGCGTCTCTGAGGGCCTGTGACAGGTTCCCAGGGGCCGTGACCCAGTGCCACAGCCTGGGTGGCTCAGACGTCAGGAATGTGTTCTCTCAGTTCTGGAGTCTGACGTCTGAAGCTGAGGTGCTGGCAGGGTTGGCCCCTTCTGGAAGCTTCTGGCGTTGCTGGTGGGACTGGGTGTGCTTGGCTCATGGACACGTCACTCAAGGTCCGTTCTGTGCTCACAGGGGGCCTCCGTTCTGTGTCTCTGTGCCTTGTGAGAGCCCCAGGGATCAGAATCAGGGCCCACCCCACCCGGTCGGCCCCCACCTTCACCCGATGACACCGTGAAGACCCTGTTTCCAATTGAGGTCGCGGTCCCAGGCCCTGGGGGTTAGGCCCTCAGCCTATCTTTGCCCGAGACAGGGCTCAGCTCACTGCAGGGCTGACCCAGCTCCTCCCTCCGTTTCTGCAAGTCTGGTCGGAATGTGTCTGCGGAGACCACAGCCTTCTGGGCTCCGCTCGGCACAGATGCACGCGGCCCCTGGTCCCCCACAGGCCCGTTGTCCAATCTGTGCCCGTGTCTCGTTCTGGGCCCTCTGTCCTTACAGTGTCACTGTGGAGAGGACCCTGTCTGAGATGGAGGGGCTCTGTGTCAGTGTCGGGGGACCCTGCCTCAGCCCACCCCTCCTCTGCGGGCGGGGAGTAAAGCTGCTGACCGTTGCCCAGACCCGAAGTGCCCCCCGTAGTGCCAGGCGATCTCTAGATACAAGGAGAGTGTTTCTGAAGTTCTCTCTCGAGAATCTGAGTTACAAGAGGCCCTTCCCTTAATCACTGAGAGCTGGAAGCAGCCAATAACTGCCTTGTGGCTTGGTCACCCCGCGACACCGGAGCCCTGTGGCTTCTTCCCACTTCCTCCCTGACCGATTTTCCTGTTGACAAATGAAGATGAAATATCACTTGTTACTCCCACCAAATTGTACTCCCGACCCAGAAGTGTTTCTAACAGTGTGCACACGCACTGGACGAGGCTGCTCTGTGCGCAGTTTCGCACACTTCACAAGTATTGTCCTCCCTGCCTCCCCGTGCGGTTTCTCTGCTCTGGGGGCAGGTGCAGGGGAGGGTGCAGCCACCTGTCACCTGTGCCCAGTTTGGTTGGCAGCCTCATCTGGCTCCCAGTCGGTTAAGATGGTGGCGGGAAGGGCCTGTGTGTGCAGAGCTGTGTCCTGGGCCACCTGGGGAACTTCCTCAGGGCGGGAGCAAGGTCTCCGGCGGGCGAGCCAGTTGCGGGACCACGGTGGGTGGGTTCAGGCTGCTGATGGCACCGCACAGAAGTGCCTTCTGCCGTGGGGCTTTGGAAGTGAGATTGCAGCAAATTTTTAACTAGCAAAGTGTTCTTATTAGGGAGTTCTTTTCAATCTGGGTGGCCACGGCAGTCACTCTCGTCTGGGTGCCACCCCAGGCACCTTTCCGCCAAGGGAGGCGGACCTCGCAGGTGCAGGGACAGGCCTGTCCTCCTGTTCAGCATGACCCCTGGGGCACCTGCCAGAGGCCTCCCTGGTGATGGAAGCCAGCTGCCCCGTGGGCCCCGTCACCCCAGAAAGTTTCCCCCAGACACTGGGCATGGAGCCAGCAGGAGACCCAGGCTGGTGCAGGTCCAGCTTTGCTCTTACCCAGCCTGACCCTCCAGGTCTGCGCTGGGGACCCAGGGCCTGGGGCTCTGACCCCGCCTTTGTCACCCTGCTCTCCTGCCTGGTCATTCTGTGGCCTCCGCACAGCAGATAGTTCAGCTCCTTCCCCAGACCCCCTAGTGTCCCGACCAGTCACAGAAGCCCCTGTGCCCCGGCCCTCACCTGGCCCTCGCCTGGCCCTTTCTATTTGTGTATCTCATTTGATAGTGAAAATATATTTCTTGATGGCTGTTTATTTAGGAAAAACTCCATTTTAGCTGAGCAGTTTGGAGGTCCCCGAAAAACAGTACACAGACAGGGTCTTGTGTCTCTCATCACTTGCTCCCGTTCTGGCCTCGGCGTTTCCACAGCTCAGATTCGGTGGTTCCAGTTGTGCTGCCCTGTTTGGACTTGGTGCCGGACAGACGCGGGGCCCGTGGGGGTCGTGAGCCTTGTCCCCAAACACCCATTTACAGTTAAATGACAGGAGACGTATTCACGGACAGCAGTGTTTCCACCAGATTAACTCTATTTCCGAGCAGATAAAAAAGAGCAAAAACTGGCCTTTAATTCTGTCGTTTACACTGAGGATCGGTGTAAACCAACCCGGCTCCGGCCCTGCGCAGTTGCCTGTGAGTGTGTCTCGGGAATGAAACGATCACAAATTAGCACAGGATTTGTTTTGTGTCGGTCCCTCCTGGGTGTCACCGGTGTGTCGGGAGAAAGGAAGGCTGCTGCGTGAGCTTCAGTGAGCAGCGGGCCGACTCTTCTCTGCCCATCTCTTTTCAGGAGGTCGAGAACAACTGCAGAAGCCCCCCGGATTACTGGACGATACACGGACTATGGCAAGCACCCCGCACAGCGAAAGCTCGGCGCTTGGGGGGCTGGCTCGGGGGGACTCTAGCTTGAGTCTGGTCCTAGTGTTTACACTTGAGGTTTTTGTGTACAGTCAGCCGACTTTAGAAGACCCTACAGTTTATTCAGTAGACCAGACCCTCGTTCGAAAATACCTTTCATGTCTCTAACATAATCCTAATTGTGTTATTGGTACTTAGTTCCATTTTGATATGCATTTAAGGATTCTGGGTCTATTTTAGGATTACTGAATTTTAATTTTCTCATTTCTTCTTTGGGGGACAGTAAATTATATTTTAATCATAATTTTTTAGATTTTATTTATTTTTGTTGTTAGAGAGAGGGGAAAGGAGGGAGAGAAACATCGATGTGCGAGAGATAGATTGATTTGGTGCCTACTGGGGGCCTGGCCCACAACCCAGGCATGCGTCCTGACTGGGAATTGAACCGGTGACCTTTTGGTTCTCCGGCCAACAATCAGTCCACTGAGCTGTACCAGCTGGGGCTATATAATCTGTGTTATACACACTTCACAGACACCCAGACTAATTTTTCTGCTTTTGTCCATGTTTTGTCTAGTCTGTTCCTCTGCTCTCTGTGCATGTATTTGGGGTGCTAGGCTGTGCACATTAGTATGCCCCACAACCCGACCTGTCTCATCCCTGGTTGGTTGAGAGCAGGACCCTACTGCTTGCGGCCGGCACAGGCGTGCCTCGGGAACAGAGGTCAGCAGAGAGCAGAGTGGACCAGGGTCTGGGGACCTGGCCTCTAGGCCACCTTCCCCCAGGCTTGTCGGGGACCTGGACACTTTAGTGTGTTGGGCCCTGGGTTTCTGGGGCTGTCTGGTGCCTCTACTGCCCCACCTATGAGAGGCGGTGACAGTGCACAGTGACGCT
The DNA here is from genome assembly GCF_014824575.4 of Sturnira hondurensis. Taxonomy (NCBI): domain Eukaryota; kingdom Metazoa; phylum Chordata; class Mammalia; order Chiroptera; family Phyllostomidae; genus Sturnira; species Sturnira hondurensis. The sequence continues at coordinate 10,590,896 of NW_028072798.1, read as the reverse complement.
GCCATCCCCGTGGGGGTGGCTCTTGTTCTAGGCCAGGGACACAACAGGGGTCGGGAGAGTAGATTTGAGGACCTCGGGCCCAGGCTGAAGCTGCAGGTGCCTGAGGCTGGGGTGACGTGCACACGGAGGGCTTGGTGCTGTAAAACGTCCTAGCTGAGTCCTTCTTCACGTTGTCGCCTCCCTTTGAAGGGGTGGCGCTCCTGCCATCCTCACACGCGGTTGTGGAGTGGGGTTTTGCACAGCACAGCTCCCTGAAGGCTGCGACCCCCCAGCTGGAACCCCGCCGACCTGCCTTGGAGCGCCCCCTGCTGGCTGCTGCTGTTAGCATCGGGCCAGCGCCGTCGCCACCTCCTCCTCCCCCTCCTCTGCGGGTCGCGCCTGCGCCTCTCGTGTCCTGCACGTCCCCACTCAGCGTCCCTTCGTCCTCCGTAGACCTCAGTGGGACGTTTTCTCCTGTCCTCGGACCCCATCCCAACCGAGACTGAAACGTCTCTCTTTCGCGTTTAAATCCCCAGGGCTGACAAAGCGGAAGTGTGCAACCGCTCCTGGCACTTCGACCTCGACGAGATTAAGGTACGGACTCCTCGTGATGTCGCTCCTCAGGGTGTCACTCTGGGGCGCCGACTGGTGCCCTGGGGCCAGCTCTTAAAGAGAGGGTCATGACTCTTAAAGAGAGGGTGGCCAGGATCGAACCCCTGGCACCTTGGGACACGTGAGCCCAGACACTAAATGAAATAGGAATGAAGCCTCTCCTCCTCCGCCCGGGAGCAAGCTGTAGGCAGCGGCAGCTGCCGGGCTGCCGGGCTCTCACGTGCCCGCCCAGAGCCCCGCCCTGCTGCTCCCAGAGTCCCTGCTGCCGTTCCATCCCCCCTTCCCTCACCCCCAGCTTGGCAGATGGCAAGCACACCCAAATGGACAGCCGTGGCTCGAGGAAGAGACGGCCACACCTTGGCTATTCTTCGTGGCCTGTGTGGGGCAGATTTCCCCCTGGGCACTGGGAGGGAGTGACCAGTCCTTCTGGTCAGAGGGTCCTGCCAAAGATACCTCACAGGCCGGAGAGAGGTCAGCCGATGCGCTGCCCACGCACACACGCGTGTGCACATCTGTGCAGGGGCTTCCCTCTCCTCCGGGGGATGTGTGACTGGTCATCTGCCAGGGCCACCGGCACCTGGACTTAAGGCCACTAGGGCCCCCTGGCCTCCTGGGGCAGACTCAGAAGGTGCTAACATTATGGGTCCTCCTAGGAATGTGTGGCCCCGAAAGGACAAGGTCGTTAGCTCTAAACCCACCACAGCTCTAGTCCACGGGGATTGTTTTCTCTTCGTCCCACGGGGACCCTCAGCAGCATGGGGCCAGCTTCAGGGGTCATTAGTGTACCCCAAAGCTGGTAACGCACCCTCCTCAGAGGTACTTTCCTCTTCCCAGACCTACTTCGCCTCCCCCCAATGCTTCAGAGACCTTCCTGGTTAAATCAAGTGATCCTAGAGTGGAATTAGAGATGAATTTGTTCAGTGACCGTGTACTGAGCACCTGCTGCTGGCCAGGTCCCGAGCTCAGGGCTGGAGGGGAGGGAGCACCACCAGACGTGGTCCCGGCCCACGTTGCTCGGTGTCATTGGACATGGGTGTCAATGACGCCACCTCAGCCACACAGAACTAAAAGGGTGCCTGGAGAGCGGAGCACCCCAGAGAGGCTCCTCTGAGGAGATGACATTTGAGCTGGAATCTGTAGGTGAAGGGCAAGGAATGCCGAGGACGCAGCATGTTGCCAAGGCCCTGGGTGGAGAGCACAGAGCCTTTGAGTAGCGAAGGAGGGAGCCGGTGTGGCCGGGGCAGGCCGTGGGCCTGGGTGTCAGAGTGCTGGCTCAGCATCGTTTCTCTGACCTCTGACCTCCCCCCGCCGCCCCCAATCCCCATGGGAGGGCACTGGGAGCTGAGGAACCCAGCTGCAATTGCCATTGCCATGCTAGGTGTGATTGCAGAGTGTCCCAGTCAGCATTCGTCCCAAACAAAATGGCCTAGTTTGGGTTGTCTGGTCACTGTCCATCACCCCCCAAGGGCTGGTGGGGGGGGCCCAAATGGTGGAGGTGGAAGCAAGTAGAGATGGAGACAGCAAGGCATCGGGCCTCAGGCCTCCCCCTCCTCTGCTGGGAGAGGAGAGCTTGCTTGTTGCTTGTTTATTTTAATTACTGGGATGTTACTTTTTTTTTTTAATTGGGGAAGGGAAGGAGAGAGGAAGAGAAACGTCAATGTATGGTTGTCTCCCGCGCATCCCCTGCTGGGAACTGGCCTGGTTGCAGGCATGTGCCCTGACTGGGAATCGAACCGCAATTCTTTGGTTTGCAGGCCCGCACTCAACCCACTGAGCCCCACCAGCCAGGGCACTGGATGTTTTGCTTTTTAGGGCAGTTCTAGAAACCCGTAGAAAGGTTGAGTGGCTTGCATTCGTGTGGCACAGTTGTTACAATTAATGGGCCTGCACTGATACTTTGTTACTGACTGAAGTTGATCCTTGACATGGGGGTTCCTCCTTGTGTTGGACAGTCTGTGGGTTTGGGCAAAGGTATGGTGACATCATGCCCCATCACAGTGTCACATGGAGCAGCGTCACTTCCTGAAAGTCTGCTGAGCTCTGTCCATTCACCCCCCACCGACCCCCGACCCCCGACCCCCGCCACCCCGGGTCGCTTTACTGTTCCCGTAGTTTTGCCTCTCCGGGACCGTCGTGGAGTTAGGGCCCCACTGCCCGTTGGGACTGGCTCTTTTTCACTCAGCCACGCGTGCCGAAGGTTCCCCCACGGGAACCTTTTCATGGGTCGGTGGCGCATTTCTTTTTTAAGTGCTGAGTAGTATTACGTTGTCTGGATGGACCACTCACCTAGGGGAGCTTGTGTGTTCAGACGTGCCTGTGGGTGCCCAGGTTTCATGTTTAGATTCCGTGTGGCTCAAACGCTTCATGTGAAATAAGCACGGAATTACAGTAAGTCACTGAGTGTTATTGATGACACAGTTCTCATTGTGCGTTGGTCTATCTAAAGTCTTTGATTATACGTAGGATCTTTTGCAAGAAATGTACATGTACTGGCCTGATGTCCTCCACTCGCCCGCCAATCGCAGCACTTTCTGGTAAGTTCCGTCAACATTCGTCAGCATCATGAGCCTGAGGCACGGTGGGAGCCTTGCCAGGGTGCTCCCGTGGAACTCTGGGACACACAGGTGACAGAGTGCACAACCTGTCCTCCGGGCTGAGGGGCGTGAATGACCTGTAACGCAGAATGCCCCCCCCCCATGCCGTCTGTGGTGCCACCCTCTCCGATGGATAAAAACGGGGGTGGGGAAGGCACTTTGTCAGCACATTTTTAATCTGTTACTTCATTCGTTGCCTGCTTTTGAAGACGTCCTCTGCTGAGGTTAAATGACTTGCGGGTCTCAGAAGCTGCCACTCCAAGTCCGATGGGACAGAGTAGCCGAGGGAGAAACTGGGCTGTGTCTGAAATGCCCGGAACAAGGAGAACATGGTTGGGAAGAAGAGGGTCTTCAGGGGGGGAGGAAAGGGGGCATTTCCGCCGAGGCTCAGGCCTCGGCCGCCCCGTTGACACACCTCTCAGTGGGGCGAAAGCCGGGCTGAGCCGAGGAGGAGTGCTGTCTTTAATTCAAGACAGCTTTTAACGTCGTTGCTTTTGAAGAAGATAAAATTAACATTCTTTTAATTTATATTTTTATTAACTGAAGATAATTCTTCATTTTCTCCACCTCACTCCAGTGTGTCAATTTACAATTCAGATTACAACTGGTCAGATTTTGTCCAAAAGGGTTAACTTAACCTCAGATATTTTTTGAAGCATTTTCAGAAACAGAGTGAATTTTAGAGAAAAGCTTTCGAAAACGAAATGGAATGACCAGGGTGTCTGCGGTCTTGGTCACTTGTGTTTAGTGCAAGGGGCTGGGGCAGGAAGCTGGTTCAGGCCCCGTGGGTCCCGGGTCTGTGGGTTGAAGTCGCCTCTGACGCAGAGGAGAAGCCCGTGAGGCAAGTGGGGAGGTGGGTGGTTGGGGGCTCCACCGGAGGGTTTCGGAGGGATAGTGCCTGAAGGAACAGAAACGGGCAACAGCTGCAGCAGTTACACTGCGCTTCGCAGCCGCTGACGGGTATGGTAACTAAGTATATCAACTGTCCTACCTCCGGTCGTGACAGTGTTCCACGTGGCTTAACAGCGAAATCCACAAACATACAAGGATCTCCTGTGGGCTGCGTCCTTGAAGATTTAATCAACGTGGTGCGGACCAAGTGTGCGCTTACACTGGATAAAGGCAAAGCGATCCCCTTTTCTAGGCTGGATGGTTCGGTTGCGCACTTTAAACCTCTTGTACTGTGACGAAGACAAATGTCACCCACTAGTCAATATTTATGCCCCCCAGAGCTCCCCAGTACAAAAGGACAGGGGTGGGGAATGCCCACACAGCGCTGTCATTCCCGGCTCCCTGTTTGCCACAGGCGGGCCCCAGCTGCCCAGTCACCGTTACTGCAGGGCCGTCTGCCCAGCCCGGCCTTGGCGGGGAGAGGCAGCGGTCAGAAAACCGTGCCGGTTAATGCCAGATAAGAACCGAGCATGCAGAGCAGACGACCTTGGTGCTCCAGGGGCTCGGGATCGTGCCCTAAGTGAGATTAACCCTCTCGGTAAATCAGCCGTGTTGGGATGCGCGCACCACGCACACAACCCTCTGCTCCTGATTCTCATCAGGAAGGGAGCCAGGGCCAGCGTGGCCACGCAGCCTCCCTGGGGAAGGCGTCCCTGGGCCTCAGCGGTTGGTCCCTGAGGCGGCCCAGGGTGTCACAGGTGGCCCCCCCATCTCTGCTCATGTGCCCTGCTTGGCAGTGGGAGAGGAGAGAGGCTGCACGATGGTCACTTCTGATTGGACAACTTCGCGTTAAATGAGAAGTGTCCAGTTCCAAGCGATGTGACCATTCCCTGTGCCACAGAGGAGGACTTTGATGCTTCCTACTGGGTGAGAGAGATACAAGGTTGCCTCTCACACGCCCCCTACTGGGGACCTGGCCCACAGCCCAGGCGTGCGCCCTGACTGGGAACTGAACCGGCCACGGGTTGTAGGCCAGCGCCCAATCCCCTGAGCCACACCGGCCAGCAGCTCCATGCCCTTTTAACTGGGGATGTCCTGCCACCTTCCAGGAAGCATGAGTGGGAGAAGCACGGGACCTGTGTCGCGCAGCTGGAGGCCCTCAACTCCCAGCAGAAGTACTTCAGCAAGGGCCTGGACCTGTACAAGGGGCTCGCCCTGAACAGGTAGGCCCCGTGGCCTGGCGGCTCCGCATAGGCAGCTGCTGTGTGTGGCGACCTCCCTGGCGCCCCCAACCCCTGGGTATGATGTCCCCACCCCTGGGCGAGCCTGGAGCCACTCAGTGAGGGCCTCTGCCCTCCTGCAGTGCCGTGGGTCCTGGACGTGGGCCGTCCTTGTAAGGGGTACCCGTGTCTCCTGCCTCTCCATGTCACTCTGGGTCCTGGCCACGTGGAGTGGACACGAGGCCTTGGGGCTCCTCTCCGGGCGGGGACGTCATCGCGCAGTGTGTCGGCCTAAGGAAAGCGGCACTGACCAGGGCGGGCCTCATCCAGCCTCAGTCTCCAGTGAAAGTGAATTGAGTGCACAGGACAGTTCTCAGACTGGTCGTTGGTGACCTCTGGGTCTTTGCTGCAGTGCCCCCGGAGTAGCGGGGAGGGTGGTGGGCCAGGCCCAAGGCCTTGGGAAGCCCCCAGGCCCTTGGGATCTGGCTAAAGCCTGCCCGGTGCAGAGGCCCTGGGGCAGCGGGACAGGTCTCCAGTCGTGCGCCTCAGAACTCTCAGAAACCATCCCCACGGCTCCCCGCTGGGGGCCGGGTCCAACCTGCCTGTCGGGCCTTAAAGTAAAGACCTCAAACCTTAACGTCCTGCATTTTCCTCCGTATTATAAACCATCACTACAGAGTCTCTCTCAGAGGCAAGCCTGTCAGACGCCATAAGCTAGCAGGTTTTTTTAATTCACGTATAATTTAAAAGTGGCAAACCTGATAAAATGCAGAATATCTTGACCTGACAAGATGGACCGGGGGGTTCGTGCCAAAGGGGGCTGCACGCCATCTCCCCCGCAGTTTCACTCTTCACCAGAGTTTCTGGGGACCCGAGCCCGGAGGCTCCTGCCAGCATGGCCCAGTGGGAGGCGGGGGTGATTTGTCATCGTCTCACTGCCTCACGGAATGGAGCAGAAACAGGCTAACTTTATAACAGTCTCTGTTTCGCGGAACATATTTACGCTATGGTCACTGCCACCTGTCCTAAATGTAGAAATTTGAGAAATGTTGCATTTGGGCACCAACTCTTTGGAGTCTGGCCTTTCTCCTACATGGGCAGACAGCCGGGGCAGGCAGTGGGCCGGTGAGTTTCCTGGGCCCCGAGGACCTTGGCTGGACACCCCACCCCACCCCAACCCGAGAGCTCCAGGGCATTGCAGCCCAGAGACCAGAGCTGACAGAGGCTGGCTCGTCAACGCAGGGTCCCTTTGTCAGAAACCGCAGCTAAAGAGGCCCCCCCTGCTCGGCTGATGCACCATCCCTGCGTCCAGTCTGCATGGCTCCCTCCAGGTGACCCAGAGAGGCATGAGGGGCTTGGGGGGCACTATTAGTGTGAGAATTTCTACTGTGCCTCCACAAGGTAGGCAGTTCATCACACGGCACTGGGGGCTGGTCGCTGGAGCTGGGTCAAACCCTGTGCTGTAGGAAAAGCTTCAAGGCTGCCGGTGTTGGAGGTGGTCACAGCTCTGGCCCCGCGCCGTCTCTGGAGACTAGCCTAGAGCCCCAGGCTGATGAACTGTCTTTTAGAACAGGCGTGGTGACTGGGTGGGGCCGGGCCGCAGTGCTGGGTGCAGGGCCGGCCTCAGCCACTGGCTTGCTGCCCGTGTTAGTGGGAGAAAAAAAAAAGCACTCACTTTAAGAGCATCTTCTTCTCTTCCCGTTCGGGAAGAACGGGAAAGGAAAACGGGCCTTCCTTCTATAGCTAACTTGTCTTCCTCACTTTAAACTCTAGCATGCTCCTGAAGCTGGGGATTCGGCCGTCCGGCAATTACTACCAGGTCAGTCTGCTTTGAACTTCTCGTCAAACCCGTCCCTTCGGACCTGGGGACACCTGGCAGGCTAAAGGGCCAGCCTGGGGTGCCCTCGGCCTTAGCGTGGCCAGACGGTCCTCCTTCCTACGTCACTGCTGCACTTCTAGAAGCCTTGTGTTCAGTTGTGTCTCCCCGTGCGCAGTGAGTGTGTGTGGAAGGCTGCTTACACTGACCATTGGAAGCATGTCCGACTGGGATAGGCAGTTTGGGGAGCATTCGGTTTCATAACATTTTGTTTGAGGATGAAACAGCATTTGTCCCTGTTTTCATGACGACACTATCCTTTTTCATTTTTATGGTAAGACTGTAGGGACTTGAGCATGACCAGATCCCACTGGCAGGTAAGCATGCACAGGAGCGTCACCTTGGCCCACAGCCGCCCTCCGGCCCTCCAGGCACCTGATGAGCTGCCCAGCAGGCAGAGGGTGTGACCACAGGCCCCGAGGCGGTCGCTCTCTGGCCAGTTACTGCGTCGGTCTGTGGCTCTCGTGTTAGAGAAGCCCAGCCGGTTCTCAGACGTGGTTTTGTCCGATCACAGGTGTGGGTGAACGAGGCTGAAAGTCACCAATAGTAGTTCTGTCGTTCGGACACCACGGCTGACAGAGTGTGACAGCCAAGGCCCTTTGGTCTTGCTCTCTGGATCCCTCCCTCCCCCCATGGGGGGTGTGGGGGGCACAGTGACCCTGGGGATGGATAATTGCTGCCCCCTGACCACCCTTCTGGGGAGCCCCAAGAAAGTAAGAATGCTGGGAGTCATCTGGACTCCTGCCCCAGGGATGAGGGGATGTGCCCTGAGCGTTGCCCAGAACTCACCTTCAATTATACCAAAGGCAGCAGTGACCACAAGCTTTTCCGGAGCTCCTATGGGCCTCGGGCACTTAATCTGTTCCAGAGCCGGCAAGGTGACTCAGCAGCAGGTTCCGGCGTGTGAGCATTGGCCGGAGTGACCGTCAGGGCACCATCTGCTTCTGCACCCGCCCCCCAGGCTCTGGGTGCAGCCGGGGGAGCAAGGCAGAGAGCAGGGCGTGTGTGGCTGCGGTCCGGTGGGCGGAGGCCATGGCCTGCCCCGTCTGCTGAGCTAGGACACTGCTGTCAGCCGTGTTCTCGAGGATGTGGGCCAGCGTCACGTCTGACCAGAGAGCTGCTGGGCTTTCTCTGTGGGAGTTTCGTTTCTAATGCGCTTTCCTGATTTCAGATTTCAGATATCAAAGAGGCCCTTGCCAGCTTGTACGGAGTCGTGCCTAAAGTCCAGTGTCTTCCGCCAGAGCAGGTCAGAGTGCTGTTTCGTGGACCTTCCTGTCTTTATCGAGAGGACAAGTTCCCTTTATCTGCGGGAAGCTCTGTGCTGACCACGGAGCTCCCCGGGGCGGAGTTGCTTGTGTGTGTGTGTACATACGTGTGGTGCAGGTGTGTATGCATGAGGTGTGACTATGGGCACACACTACGTGTGTGCTGTGTGCGTGTTGAACTTACCTTGCTTTCTGGCTCCATGCAGACAGGGTCTGCTTTCTCAGGACGCACCCCTCCCCAGGATGCACCCCTCCAGAAGGTCTTGTAGAGGGGGCTGTGCTGCGGTTGAACATTTCTGATTTACTCCGTCCGTGGTCTCAGTGCTTCTGTCCAATTCATAGGCGAGCTGTAGTCTGTTTTGTCAGCTGAAGGAGACGTGAGTCTCTTGGGTTAGCATGCAGTTGGCGGTTTGCCCAGGAAGCCACCCGCCACCCCGGTGTTATGGGGCACGATGTGTGTGCAGCTGTCTTCCCGCCCCTGTAGTTGTGTGAACTTCTGGGACAGCAGTGCCTGGTGGGGACCTGGAGTCCCAGTGGCCCCAGGACCCTGGGCCAGGCCACTGTGGGAGGGAGGGGCTTGTTCTTGGAGTCCACATCCCAGGCAGGAAGACGCCTCTTGTTCAAGTTCAAAGTCATGGCAATCGTGGAGCTGGGATGATGACCCTGGACCCGAATTCTAACCCGACTCTCATCTCGTGTTCAGGATGAGGAGGTGCAGATCCTCGGCCAGATCGAGCTCTGCTTCACCAAGGAGCTGCAGCTGCGCAACTGCACGGAGCCTGGGGAGCCACGAGAGCCGAGGGACGGCAGGGGGCCGCGGGCGGGGGCGCTGCGGGGCCTGGAGGTCTGCGAGGACGGCCCGGTCTTCTACCCCCCGCCCCCCGAGGGCAGGCACTGAGGCCCACACCCGGAAGTGTGCCCGTTCGAAGTGCAGGAGACCGTCACAGAGCACGGGGCAGCCTCGTGTTCTCAGCGGCCGCCATCCAGCCTGTTTCGTTCTGCTCTCACGTCGCGCCTGAGAGTGGAGTTTTGTATGGAATAAAGCCACGTTTTCCCTTTTCCTCCTGTGTGTATCTGTCCCTTTGGGAAACAAGGCAGGCGCCTGGGCCTTTGGCAGATGGCTGGGGCTTCGGAGGCCTCGCCGACATCCCTGAGGGGGGGCTGCCCTTGGGTCATCTGGGCACCTGGGGGCGTCTCCACCTCCCGCCTCAGGGCTAACAAAACAGGCCCCCACCCCCACCGCCCCCCGCCAGCCTCTCCCTCCGTGGGCTGCCTGGGCGCAGGCATGTCCTCCAGGGGCCCACGTACTGGCAGGTGCTCTGAGGGCACCTGCATCTCCCGGGGACCTGGGTGGGTTAGGAAGTGCCAGGCAGCTTCCCGCCCAGGCATGGGGCTTCCCCGAAAACTGGACCTGCAGTTTACACAGGTCCCCTCCTTCCTATCGGAAGGCAGTCTGGGCTGCTGGCCAGTCAGTCCTCAGAAACACTCTGGCCCAGGCTTCCGAGTGCCCTGCCTTTCACTCTGGATAGCGTGGCTTTTCTTACAAATGATGGGACAGCCCAGGCTTGGGTGGGCTGCTGCGTGCACTCCCTGACCCCCGACCCCCGGCCCCCACCCCCACCGTCCTGGGACATCATCTGTGAAGTGAGGACACCTCACGGTCCGGGGCACGAGTGTCCCAGGCTCCACTGAAACCACCCTTAACCTCGTCTCTCCCTGGTCTCTGCCTTTTTGTAATGTTTTTAGCTGTGTGGGTTAAAACATGACCCATCTGTTTGTCAAGGGTATACTGAGAGCTTATTAATTTAAAAAAATTAAAATAGAATTCACTATTTGCCAGGTAGTGTGCTAGGCACTTGAAAATATTTATTTAATCCTTATAACAACCATGTTTCCTTTTTTATAAAAGACATTATTTTTAAAGGGGAAGGGAGGGAGAAAGGGAGAGAAACATCGGTGTGTGGTTGCCTCTCTCGTGCTCCCTACTGGGGACCTGCCCCGCAACCCAGGCGTGTTCCCTGACTGGGAACCGAACCGGCGACCCTTTGATTTATAAGCCGGCGCTCAATCCACTGAGCCACACCAGCCAAGTCAAAACAACCGTATTTTCAAAATAATCCCATCTTTCAGAAAAGCCTATTACAAGTGTCCTCCGTCATCCACAAGGAATACATTCCAAGTCCCCCAGCGGACACCTAAAACCATGGGTAGTGACAAAATCTATGCAGGGTGGGGCAAAAGTAGGCTTGCAGTTGTTCCTACGGGAAACAACAGAATAATTAATAAATCATAATACAAGAATGAGCTGTTTTGCACACTCACAACTGAACCTCCTGTCGCCCACCCTGGGCACTGCTTCCCCTACACAGACACACACGTGGCGAAGGCCAAGTTGCACATCAGGCACGTCCAAGACTGACAGTGACTGACAAGGCAGTAGGACAATGGCAGCCACACGCTGCGGTGACGGTGACAGGAGCCTGGGCTCTTCTTCTCAGAGAGTCTCCCTGCCCTGCGTGCACCGCGTGTGGACGCCCGCCCATCCTGGGTGGCTGCGGCAGGTGTCCCCCGGTTCGCCTCGCCGCTCAGAGCAGCGAGCAGTTCGCAACCCGTGAGCGGCCTCCGTCCATCTGCTGTTTCTCGCGCTGCTTCTGACCGGTGGGCCGCGGGCGCCGCGGACACCGAGGGCGATGGACGCCGCAGCAAGCACTAGCGCGGGCAGGAGAGGGGCGGCTGTGAACTGGGTGAGCCTGAAGCTCTTAGGAACGGAGTTTCCTTTTTCATGATTTATCATTAGTTAACTAATGAGTCGGTGTAACTGATTAGGTATTCACAAGCCCCGAGTTTCTCATCTGAGAAAACCCTACTTTTACTCCCCGGCAGGCTGATGCCCTGAGGCTTTTCTCGGGCTCCTGGGGCTGCCTCAACAAATGACTGAAGACTGGGCCCTCCCTGCTGTGGAGGCGGGAACCCTGGGCCAGGTGTGGGTGGGCCTGCGGGAGGGGGCGGTGGGGGGGGGGAAGCTTCCCCACTTGGAGCTTCTGGCGGGAAGTGCTCCGCCTCCAGACCAGAGGGTCACAGCAGCTGCTGCCTCCCAGCCCTGCGGCTCCTCCCCTTCAGTCCGTCTCTGCGTCTGCATCTCCCTCTCTTTTCTCTCCGACCCAGTCGACCCCGTTGCACTGGATCAGGTCCCACCCAAGGAACTCATCTTCACCGATGGCTCTTCAAAGGCCCTGTTTCCAAATAAAGCCACGTTCACAGGCCCCGTGGGTGACAAATCCTGGGAACACACGACTCCCCTCACCAACCCACAGGCCAGACCCGTGTGGCTGCCTGTCTGCAGTTCTGGGTTCTCACTGGCTGTGATGTCTGATTGCTCCGAAGAGGAACCTACTACAGATCACCTGAGAGAGCAAACCGGGAACCTGGGGCTCGTGGAAGGAGATTGCCGAGGCCCCTCTCCCCAGGGGAAAGCCATGCAATCCAGTCGGCTTTATTGGTCGGGGCCGAAGGGCTTTGCTGAACTCGGCGAAGGTCAGCGTTTGTAAGCTCGCCTTCCTGATAACACACACAGGCTGGCGGTTTGGCCACACCTGCAAGATTCTCAATGGGGACGTTCAACGTTGAAGCCGTGCACGGCATAGTTATAGCCCCCGGTGGCTTCAGGCCGCACTGGCGGTGCATCCACAGACTTCTGGGAGACAGAGAAGGCCGCCCACAGCCCGCCCCCGTGAGCGAAGATGGGAGAACGGGATGGGTGGAAAGGGCCACGAGGTTAGTCCCGCGGTTCTGCTGAAACGTGTCTCAGCAGGTCGCTCTGGGTCGTTCTCCCGGAACCAGTGGGCTCTTTCAGACGTGGAGACTCCCCTCTTCATCTCTGGGATGTTTTCGGGGGCTAGAGTTTTCAGTGTTGGTTCTACGATTTTCTTCTCTCGGGACGCCAGTCATGCACTTGGGGAAAGGTCTTACTGTCACGTTAACCACGCGGGTGAAACCGCAAGTCTCCCTGAGCGTGGACGTTCCGGCAGAGCCACCGGGCGGGGCAGACGGAGGCACGGGCGCAGACCTCCACCCACAGCTGCTGCCGCGGGAGAGGGGGAGCCACCCAAACACACAGCCCTGTGCACGCACGTGAGAGTGGCCTTCAGTGTCCACTGAAAAGGGAGAGACGCTCAGAGCGGCTCCAAAGCAAAGCCCAGCTCCCTGGTGTAAGACACACCTGCAGTGGCTCATGCAGAAATCACAGCCAGGGACAGAGGTCCACCTGCAAGCGGGGACAGCGGGGCACACCTCGTGGTCCTCACACCAGGCGCAGCCGGGTTTGTCCCCGGAAGCCCTCAGAGAGGTGTGGGGTGGTGGGTGGGGGAGCCTAAAACCAAGCTGTCCCCTAAAAACTGGTTTCCTCAGACAAAGATGCTAAGGGATTAGTGTCATAAAGCCTGTATCCTCTGAGTTTGATCAAAGCGGTACCTTTCTTCCTCCCCCTGCCCCCCCCCCACCCCGCACAGAGACAGGAACTGGGCTCTGCACTCCTCTGGGGTGTGGGCGGGGCCCAGGGCAGCCTCTCAGGTGGGAGGCATGTCCAGTGTGGACGCAGCCTTGTCCCTGGGCGAAGGGGGGGTCATCGTGGTGCCCGGGCCCCGTCCATCCCCACATTTCCCACGTCCCCCCACCCCCAACACCTCAGCCCCTCTGTCCAGCTGTTTGGAAATGCAGCCAAGGAGCTTTTTCTCACGTTCAGACTGGCTCCCGTCCCCGATGACCTCACTGTCCTCTGGCAGCTCTGCAGTCACGGGGGAGCCCTGGTGCCTCAGGGTCCTTTCTGAGGCTGCTGTTGTTTCTTCAGAGTCGTTCTGCAAACACTTGCTGGAGGCTGGGGCGTCAGCGTCGATATTCCCAGACCCGCCGCTGCAGCCTGTGAGCAGGACCTCGAATCTGAACTGTGCTCCACCTCCGGCCCCGGGGAGTCGCCTGGGCTGCGTCCTCCGACCCCTGTCTCCCTAGGTCCACCTTTCCTGGTTTTTAAGAGCAGTTATTTTTTAAAAATGAGATATTTATCACACTAGTCTGGTCGCTTGCTGAGGGAGTTGCACAGGAGGTAGAGTGGCGAGTGGGACGGGCTGCAGAGGGGAACGTAGGTCATTTGAGACCTGCTGTGGGGACAGGTCCAAGGGGCGCGGCCAGAAGCATCCCAGGAGGGGGCTGTGGGAGGAGTGGACAGAAGGGTGTTGGCAGGCAGGCGCCGGTCAGTGGCAGGGCAGTGCTGAGGGCTGGCAGGGCCCATCCGTTTGCCTCAGAGTGTCCGGGGAGAGAGGCCCCTTGAACTTGACACAGAGAAGAGTGTGGGGAGGGCAGAAGGCCACCATGACCCATGGGGACACAGGGACACCACGAGGCACCTGGGCACCCCAGCCCTGCGGCTCCCCTGTGGCCCGAGGAGGCAGCGGCCCACATCCAGGAGGCTCCACTGCGCGGTGGCGGGAGAGCCGAGCCTCCTGTGCCGTCACGGCCAAGCCCCCGGTGCCAGCGGCTGCCCGGCCCACAGGTGGCTGCGGCTCGTTCAAGGGGCTGTTCTGCCTTCCCGCCAGACCTTCCGCCCCGGCTTGGCCACAGCAACGTCCACTCTCACCCGGGTGAAACCCGCAAGTCCCACTCGGAACTTTTCCTTATTCTGTCTCCCTCTGTTGTGAAAGAGGTTTCTTAATCCCACCCGTTTCCCCTCTGCGTTGGTAACTCAGGCCAGAGGCTGGTGGCGTGTCACTGGGCCATGTGCCGAGTCCACACATGTCCCTCGGTCCCTGCACAGCAGCGCCGGGGTTTGTTTGGTCCCTGTCCTCACGGCAGCCCTGGTCCCTTGCCAGGTCTTTCGGGGGCTCTGGCTGGGAGCAGTGCCAGCCAGGAGAGCACACAGCTGTCCCTCTGGCTGTCTGTCTGTCTTCGTCTGTGGTGGCCATGTGAACTTCGGGCCAGGAACATGGAGAGGTCAATCCAGGTCAAGAGGCGATTGCAAACTGCGCTGTAAATAGTTTCCCAAAATTCAGCTACACTGGCCACACTCGTCACTGCCCAGGGCTGAGACCCGGAGATGGCCTGAGAAAGCAGCGGTGGTCTGGCAGGTGGCCGAAACGGGGGCACGGGGGCACAGTGGCACATGTGTGAGTTGGCACGTGTGTTTCCGTGAGAACACAGGTCTGTGTCGTGGTTTGTGGGGTGAGCTGCCTCCCTCACTGAAGTGGGGAGTAGCTGAGATTTCTGTGCCGAGCAGGACCCTTGACAGGTGACGAACAACACTGCAACTCTGCCGCTCGTTTCCGGTGGGAAGTCTGTTTTTTTCTCCGAAGACAGAAAGGACAGGCTCGCATGATTGGGTCTTGAGGAGCAGGCGGTGGGTGCGGGTCGGGGCAGCCGCGGGCCACGCTGACTTGGCGCTGACCGGCCCCGAGCTCGTCCGGCCTGTGGACCGACACACACTCACAGCCCTCTTCTCAGGGAGCAGAAATGACGCGGCCACCGTTCGGATTCATTTTTGTTGTGGAAGAGTCTGCAGAGTCGGCAGGCCTGTTGGCACAGCACCCGGAGCCCTGGCTGGCCCCGCCGGGGCGGTCCGCTCACTGCCCTCTCTGCTCTCCAGTGGTTGGGGTGCGCTCCGGGCTCCCCGTGAGAGGAGAGCTCCTTGCATGGCCACGCCGCCCTGTGTCGCTGCTTGGACAGGGTTGGACTCACTAGTGTCCAACAGGGGACGAAGGGCCCGAAGGTGACATGTCCGTCAGAACAGCCGAAAGTGGAGCATCAGCCAGTCACTGCGTGTCCCCAACAGTCAGGGCCGGGCCCCATGGGTCACACACCTGAATGCCACCTGTAGGGCTTCTCCCCAAGAGTCCGTGAGCAGGAGAGACAGCCCCGGCAGGATGTGTGGACCTGGCCCCGCGGACCTGGCCAGGGCGCTGGGAGCTCCTGCCCGCGGACAGGCTGAGAGATGTGGTTCCTTGTTGCTGTGTTAGGGCCTGCTCTAGGATGTGGGGTGCTGGGGGGCCTTGTGCTCGGGGTGGGGGGCCCACGGGTGGGGTGTCACCGGGCAGGCCCAGAGAGAGAGGCCTGCTGGTACCAGGAGCCCCTTGCCCTCTGAACGTGTGACCTAATGACCCTGCCCCCCGTGTAGATCTCCTATCCATGTTTCTGACCCGAGTCAGTGAAGCCAATGTGTACACGGGCAGACACACGTGGACACGCCTGCTCGCCCCTGAGGACTCTCAGTCACAAAGAGCAGAGAAATGGGCTGTCTTTGAAGAGGGCGGGGGCTTGTTGGCTCGAGTCATGGAGAAGGTCCGCCTTCAGGGGCGGCTGGATGAGGGGTCCAAGGGCCCTCTCCTCCTGCACAGGGACCAGCCACATCCTCCGCAGCCTCGCTGCCACGCAGAGCAGGCAGGTGGCCCTGGGCCAGGCCTCCAGTCCATCGAGAGATGCCTCAAGGCACTGCCTGCGCAAAGCAAAGCTCCTTCCCCCGACCCAAGGCCTCCGAACTCCTTGTTCTCTTTCATTTGTTCTGCGTAGGACGTGGAAGGACAGGCGGTCGCCCTGCACAGGTGCCGTTGGGAGCAGGAGGCCTCCAGCGTGCAAGCACATTCTGTGCCCTGCGCTTCACGGCGCACCGTGATGCAGTGTGAGTGCCCACAGGCGCGTCCTGGGTATTCCACTAGCGGCTGGTTCTTGCTGAGTTCTCCCCACAGCCTTGAGGGGTAGAACTCTGGCCCTGTTACCTAGCAACAGCAGTCGGTCAATAACCAGCGCACTGAGGAACACAGGGAGCTACTGGTCTGGCCTCACAGAGGGCGTCTGTAAAAACACCACCTGGGCCCCCTCGCTATCAGAGCCGATCCTGAGGCGCCTTTGAGAGAGGGGCGGATGAGGCTGATGGAGCCGGTCAGCTTCCCCGGGTGTGGGTGGGCGCCGCCTCCCACCCCACATCCCTGTCCACATTCTACACAAACAGCTGGTGCCGTGGCAGCTGAGACGATGGTGTCCTCACGCCCTGCCTGTGGCCAGCACCCTCCAAATCCCTTCACTCGTGAGCCTCTTTCTCAGCCTGTCCTGTGGGACCCAGTTCCTGCAAAGAATAAAAGACTTTGGTGGGGAGGGGGGCTCTTTGAACTGAGGCTTTGCTCCGAGCACCAAGAGGTGGCTGGAAGCTCCAAACCTCAGAGGGCTTGGTGCAGACCAGGGCTCCTGTGGACGCTGCCCTGTCCCCAGTGAGGTGGCAATGCGCTCACCATGCACTGGAGGGTGGCCCTGAGACCTGGGAGTCCCTTCCAGGAGGGAGATGCAGGCTGCTTGTGGGGACGGACCCCTGTGGGCAGGGAATACAGTCAGTTCCCAAGCAATTTTTTTATATCAGGGCAAATGGGATTTGTGCTGACACCTTTTTCTCCACCTTTCTTCCTGAGACTGGGAAGTGGCGGTGATCCAGGCCTCGTGAGGTCTGCCGGGCGTATGCCATGGGCTGCCAGCCTCTCGGTCCCTGAGTCCAGGCAGCGAGAACCGCAGGAACCTGTATATCCTTTTAAGCTGGAACCGTGACCGAGGGTTCGGTGCCATCTGTGCTCTGGAGTCAACGGCCCTGAAGACAATGGGGACTCTTCGGAAGCAAAACAGCTTCCTGATTGTGTCCCATTTGCCTCCTGTCCCAGTCCGTTGCCTTAAATCCCGAGTTCGGCCCAACAGAGCCAGAGCAGGGGATGTGGGGGGCTGGGGCTTGAGAGGCACGTGGAATCAGCTGCTGTCCTCAGCGGTCTCTCCTCGTCACAGGTGCTGAGCCCGGGGTGGCACATGTCCAGGGGCAGCTGCATTGGTTGATCAGGAAACCTGGGTGGTAACTGCCTCAGGTCATGACCACAGGCAGGGGCAGTCACATTTCCCTGGTGAGTACGGCTTGTCGCCCATGAAGCGGGGGTCTGCTTTAAGCCTTACTGTGGGGGCAGCGCTCACTCGCTCTCTGTCCTGAGTTTGCAGAACAGACGGCTACCAGCGAGACCCATACACGACGGGCTGCTCAGCTCCCCCAGGTCATCACGGCCACACCACTCCCTCCCTGTTTGCCTGGATCCGCGTCTGTCCCCGAGACTTCCCGTGTTGGGCGGCCTGGAGGAGAGCCTGTGGAGCGTGGCGCAGCTCCGACCCGCGCTGGTTCCCACGGACCAGGCGCTGGGTTTTGTCTGCTGCAGGTCGGGTGAGCCACTGGGTTATCTTCAGTGCTACTGCAGGCCACCGTGCCAGCTGTCACACACAGGCGGCCTGCAGCCTGTCACAGCTGGGCCGGTTCACTCAAGATTCAGGCAGATGCAGAAAAGTTGCAGAGCTGTGGGGACGCTTGACATGCCTTTGTTCAAGGGTGGGCGAGCCTCGCACGCTGCAAGCTGCTTACGTAGCGGGAAGCCCCTGAGCACTTACACACTAAACAGAAAGCCGGCAGAGAGCCCAGCCGCCTGTTAACACAGGGAGACTCTGCGTGTGCAGCCCACTCAAGGCTGTGGGAACAGTCGTCGGGCCCAGTCTCAAGTCTCTGACAACACTGCTTACCAGGCCTGTTGGGTCACGGCAAACTGCTTCCCTCAGCTGCCCAGACAGCCGGGTGAGGAGGCCAGACTGCCTCCCTTTACCCTGAGACAGCAGTGTGGATGGGACAGGGACCTGGTGCTGGCTGCTTGTCACCGCACTGACGTGAGGCCACAGCTGTGGGGTTCAGGCGATGCACCGCTTCGTAGTAAAATAAAGGGACCACAATGTGGCAATGCGACCCAGCAGGGTGGACGCGGGGCCCTGCAGCCCTTTGGTCTTGCTGCTCAGCGCACCCGATCCACTGCGCTGCCAAGGTTTGCGTGTGCACCTGGCTGGGCCACGGCTCCCGGGTGTGTTGGCAAACACCGCTCTGCGCGTTTCTGTGAGGGTGCTCGGGGACGAGGTTAGCTTTGACATGGGCAGACTTGGAGGAAAGTAGTCTGCCCACCCTCCCGTGGTGGGCCACATCCAATCAGGTGAAGGCCTGGAGAGAGCAGAAGGCCGACTTCCCTCGAGCAAGAAGGAATTCTCCAGCCGACTCCAGAGTGGAGCTGCAGAGTTTGACCTTCCCGCTTTTGTGACCTCGGGGGGCCTCCTGGGACTAAGTCACTTTCTGTCCCTCTCACCCACGTACTGTGGGACTTCAGGCCTCAAACCTAAATCGTTGAAGAACGCTGTTGGAGAAGCGATTTCTTCCAAAACCAAACCAGGCTCACACTTAGGCATTTCTCCTTTGTTGTCACCTGAGATGCGTGACCGATCACACAGGTTCGAACGCAAAAGGGCTTTTAGAAAACCAGAGTTTTGCTGCGCTACCGAGACGCTCATTCCGTGAACACCCTGGTTGAGAGCCGACAGCTCACAGTGGTGGACGACCGAGCACGGAAGTTCGCCCTCACGCGTGTGTAATCGGTTCTGGCTCTCCAGACAACCTGAGCGACACCACCACTTCGAGGCGAGGCAGCACTGTCTGTTGGACACAGGAAGAGTTAGGGTCACGCCTCCACACAGGGCTGCCGGGAGGGGGTCCACCCCCATGAAAGACGGAGCGAGCACAGACCCAGACTGTCTGTTCATTTTATGCCGACTCGACTGGGCCAAGGGAGCCCCTCAGTCTCTTTCCTTCTGGAACATTCCTCAGGATGTCTGTGATGCCCACGTGCTTGGCCCTTGTGAAGATGCAGGCAGGTTCTACTGAGGGCTGTTCCCCCACTTGGCTTCTTAGGATGTTTCCTTGGGTCGCTGCTTGCTCAGCGAGTCCCCTGCAGGGGCAACTCTGGGCCACACCCCATCTCCTCCCATCAGCTCACGGCCCCTTGGGCAGGTGCCAGGTGCCCTGTTTCTCCTTCATGATCAGTGAGGACTTCTGTGTGCGGGCAGACTGTGCCCCTGGGAAAATTCCCTGCACTTCCTCATGTTCTTAGCATGTTTTTTAGTGTTTAGTCAGTGTGGACTCAAGGCCCCCTTCCCATCTCATCCCGTGACTTACAGTCTATGACTCTCATGGTGTGGACTCTGGCCGCACGTTGGCCAGTGGGGGCCCTTCAGGCCGGCCTTGCCCCTCCACACGGCCACGCCACCTCCTCTCTCCGTGGCACAGAGCTGTGTCCCCGGCTCCTGCTGGACGCTCTGACGTTTGGACGAAGAGAAAACCACCTTTCCTTTGTCATTGTCTGCACGCATTTCTATACTGGGATTCCCGGCTCCTGCCAAGCCCTGCAGGGGTGCCGCGGTGTCCTCTGCTCCATCCTCACGTCCCTCTCTGAGGTCAATGGACTGACTCCCAGGACCCTCTGCACCTTGACCAGCTCCTCTGAGGGGTGTGTCTCCCCCCCTCGGCTGCTCCCCGTGCACGGGCAGGAGTTCCAGCCTCGAGGGCCCTGGTCCCCGGGGGCCCGACACCCTGGAGAGGGGGGAGTGTCCGCACAGTCACAACCTGCAGAGGCCATGCCTGCACACTGGAATTCTTACAGGAGACGCGAAGCGTGAGCAGGAAGAGTGAAGAGGAGGAAGGATGTTGAGTGATGAAGGTGATCTAACAGCTCAAATAACCCTGCTCCAATTTCCCGTCGTGCGAATCCGTCTACAGGAGAGGTGAGCGCCCGCCCCAGGGTTAACCTGACACGGATGTGCCCCTTGAGTGCAGGCCCACTGGCCGTGGGTCTGAGGCCTTGGAGCCTCCCGCTCCCGCTGGCCCACAGGCGTTTCCGGTTCCCCTGACCCTGGAGTTTGCGATGCCCCGACAACTCCTTTTAAAAATAATGTGTCGTCCCCTGGCTGCTGTGGCTCATGGATTGAGTGCTAGCCTATAAACCAAAGGGTTGCTGGTTCGATTCCCAGTCAGGGCATATGCTTGGGTTGTTGCCAGGTCCCCAGTACGGGACACGTGAGAGGCAACCACACATTGATGTTTCTCTCCCTCTTTTTCTCCCTCCCTTCTCCTCTCTCTAAAAAATAATAAATAAAATCCTTTAAAAAATAAAATAAGGCCTAGCTGGTGTAGCTCAGTGGATTGAGCGTGGGCCTGCAAACCACACGATCGAGGGTTCGATTCCCAGTCAGGACACATGCCTGGGTTGCCAGCCAGTTCCGAGCAGGGGACTCAGAGAGGCAACCATACATTGATGTTTCTCTCCCTCTCTCCTTCCCTTCCTCTCTAAAGATAAATAAATAAAATCTTAAAAAAATAAAACAATGTGTTGGCACACCTGCTTTTGGCACCGACTGCAGCGGGGGAACTGGGGCCTGTGGGTCAGGGCCTCTCTCGGGGGCGGGGGCTGGGCTGGAGGCCACGAGGGGGTCCCTAGAGACGGCTGCGGCAGCATCGCCGCTCCTGGTGCCCGGTTCTTGGGGAAGAGCTGGCACCCCGGGTTTTCTCATCTTTAACAGAAGGCTGGGGCTGCCCTTCCTGTCCCCTCCCGCCAAGGGCCTGTGCACCTGCCAGGAAGAAATGGACACAGGAGACTGAATGGGCTGCTAGTCGTGATTAGCAATCAAACCTTCAAAACCCAGGCTTCATTGAGTCAGAATTAGGATGTAATTGTTTCTTGAGAAATTGCTCTGTGAAAACGGAAATCTTGCTCCCATGCAGCGCACTCTGCAAACTGCAGGCTCATTGGTTCAGGCTGATTTGAAAATAATATTTATTTTTAGATAGAGGGGCAGAGGAGGGAGAAAGAGAGGGAGAGAAAAATCAGTGTGTGGTTGCCTCTCGAGTGCTCCCTACTGAGGGCCTGGCCTGTTATCCAGGCCTGTGCCCTGATGGGAATCGAACCAGCAACCCTTTGGTTCTCAGGCCGGCGCTCAGTCCACTGAGCCACACCAGCCAGGGCTGTTCATGCTGATTTTATGGAATACAGTTTGTTCAGTACGCAGGGTGGTACAAAAGTGGGGTAACAGTTGCATTCACTTGAGTAGAGTTTAATCTTGTAGTATCATTTATGAATTGTCATGTTTGAAAGTGGATGCAGCTGTAAGCCCACTTCTGCGGTGCACTGTGTGTGACCCACGCTGCTCCCTCGGACAGGGACCTGCGTGGTACCTGCCAGGCTGTGTCCCCTGAGTTTTCCTGGCAAATGACATTTGTGTCCTGATGTGCCCAGGCAGTGCTGCCTGCTACCGTTCTGATGGCTTAATTGGTAGGTCCCCGTGTGCAGGCCCGGGAAGGGGACACAGTCCAGCCTTCCAGGAGCTGGCTGCAGAGCTGGGCACGCAGCACATTCAGATGACGCCACAGCGCTGCCCAGCAGGAGATGAGAGGTGACCTGTGACCGGCACAGAGGCTGTACACTGCCTCTGGTGGGGTGAGCTGTCTTCAGGGGAGGCCGACAGGGCCTCAGGAGGCTAGGGAGACTTCGGTGGGTCTGGCCTGTGTGAGGGACAAGGCGCAGTCAGCAGGCTGCGAGGACATACAGGTGTTCATTGCGGGTGTGTCACTGATGGTGACAGGAGACCGCCCAAAGAGAGTCTGGTTCTTGTGTGTCCTCTGCCTTTCCTGGACATCCCACTCGGGGTCACCTTTACTTACAGACTCGTTTATTCAGCGGTTCCCATGAGGGCCTGCTCTGTGTGAGTCGGGTAGGACCCCTGGTGACGGGAAATGCATCTTCTCCCTGGTCCTGCCATGGAGGAGAGGACGTCTCTGTGGTCCTTGGCAGTGGGGGGGAGATTCGGGGGCACACAGCGCCGTGGAGCAACGGAGGCCTCTGAGGACGGCACGGGTCAGCCAATCGCCTCATGCCACCATGTGTCCCTCCGCTCACCGCTTCCACTTGGTTTCACTTCTTGAGCAGAGATGCTGCTGCTCCTGGTCTCCATGGTTTCCGGCACACGGCAGCGGGGCCTCTTGGCACAGGGCCCCCGGGCACCTCGGAAGCCCAGACCCGGTGCGCTCTCTGCCGAGGGTGTTCCGCATGGCGCTACCCCACACGTCCAGAGTGCTGCAGGGTGTCATCACCTCCATGGAAACCGAGCGCGGTGGCGGCCCTCCCACAGCCACAGTCAAGGCCAAGAGCGGGGATGAGGTGGGCAGTAAAAGAGGATATTACGTGTCATGACAGAAGATATAGCGTCTTACTCTCAGGGCTGGAACTGTGATCTGAGTGTGTAACGCCCACATCTAGAAGGGACCGGCCGGAAAGCTGGTGGTCGGCACCCACACAGCAACTCCCCTGGGCCGATCCCTCCCCTCGGCCAATCCTTCCCTGGGCTGATCCTGTGCTCTCTTGGCCGTGACCGGGTAGACAGAAGGCTGGGGAGCTCTCTTGGGGTGCTCCTTCCCTGGGGACCCCAGGCACGTGCTCGTTTAAGTTACTACCTTCAAGGAGCAGGGAGAAACTGTGCGCACCTGCCCCCTTTCACCCTTACATTGCGTCCCAGCAGGACCCTTGCCTGGGATTTCCTGGTCCCCCTGACCCTGTGACATGCTGTGCTGTCCCAGCCCGTGTCACCTGGTCAGGAGCCGAGGATGAAGCTGTCAGGCAAGGGGGCTCTCATGGGCGCAAGTCTGTGGAGGATGCCGGGAAGCCTCGGGAGAAGTAAGTTCTGAGGGAGGGCTTGAAGCCGGAACAGTCTGCCGTCTCTGCTGGAGTAAATTAAGGTTGTAGAGTTGAGTGCGATTTAAAGACCCTCCGCCTGGTCACAGACATCCTCGTGTTCGGCCCCCACAGGGCTCAGGGAGGGCGATCGAGGTGCAGGGGTCCCCATCGCCGCATGGCCGAGGGGCTCCCCTTCAGGGGGCGCAGCTGTCCAGTCCACGGACAGCTGTGGGGCTTCGGCTGCCTTGGGGTGGGGTGCCGTCTTTCCGGGGCTCGAGCTCACGCCGACCCTGGACTGGGGACAGCTGGTGGCACACGTGGCAGGTGCTCCTGAGGCCCATCCTGGAGCTCCCTGGAGCAAGGCTGCCACTGAGGAAGGGGTGGCACCCGCGGGAGGGGACTGGGCATGGACACTCGTGTCGATGTGAGGATGCTGTGGCACTGGGGAGGGTTTTCACTGCACTGAGTGTCCCCAGGTGCCGGGCGATGGAGGTGCCAGGAGGAAGCCTGGCCTCCTGATGGTCCTGCTGCTTCACTGCTGCCGGCTGCGGGCCCGGGCCCCTTCGGCTGCCTCTCGCACTCGTCAGCACATGCCCGAGTACACGCCGGGTTCACACCCGAGTTCACGCCCCAGCACCCGCGGCCTGCAGGCCTCCCCCTGCCGACCCTACCGACCTCACCAAGACGCTCTCTGCACAGCCGTGACCCAGCTCCCCCCTCCCCCATGTCCTCCTTGAGAGCTGCTCTGTCTGGATCTCACGCCCCACCCCGCTGGCCAGCGATCCCTGTCCACCCTCCGACCGTCAGGGAACGTGCATGGAGAACTCACTGGTTTCTCGTTGCTCCTCCGACACAAGTGCGCCCGAGACCGGGAAATGCGTCTCTCTTGCTCAGATCTCACACCTGGCCAGCCATGTGTACAGTGCTGGGCACACAAATGAGCGTGTGAATGCGTCCAGGGTGACGGGACCGCTGTCGTGCCAGGTGGGGCCGTGGCAATGGGGAGGCCGGCCCCGGCTCCTGCTGGAGCTGGCTTGGCCCGCAGACCTGCACTCGGACTGAGGGAAGCTAACGGACAGGAACAGGGACGGGGCTGACGGGAGAGGCCCCCGGCGTGGCTGGTGGCCTCAGCAAAGCTGGGGTGCTGCCTCAGTGGGTGGGGCTGAGATAAGTTGCCAGGCGAAGGGTGGACAGCACCACCCTCTGGGGTCCCACCTGGCCCTCCTTCTGAATGGGGTGAGAAGGCTTGCCCTGGGCCCGCTCCCTGGGACTGTGATGGTGGTCCCTGTCTGGCCGCACTTCATGGCCCAGGGACCCAGGACTTTGTGTTGGTTGGGGAGGGGAGGCACATGCCAAGACAGGAGGTCAGGAAGTCTGTGCTCCCACAAATCGCCCTGACGGCCGTGGGAGCACACTGGCCAGGCTCGGGCCGCCGTCTCAGCCCCCTCGTGGCCTTCCCAGTGGCCTTCCCGGAGGTGGGCATCACTGCCCCCCGGCTGCGTCCTCTCACAGCCCCAAGCCCCTGTGTGCTCACCTGAGGCCCTCGCTTCCCTGCCCTCTGCTGGCTTCCCCAAGGTCACAGAGAAACATCACTGCAGAACCAGAGTCGCACGGACGCACGTCGGCACGTGACCAGGCACAGGACAGGCACCAGCTCCCATAGGAAAACACCTGCTTTTACTGGAGGAGAAACAAGCAGAGCAGAGTCTCCCGCACTGACAGAATTGCCACCTAAAAGGCAGCGGCAATCAGCCGCGGGAGGAAAAGCATTCAGCACACGGGACAAAAGCCTGCTTCTAAAGAAAATCAACACGAGCAAAAACACCGGATGGAACGCTGAATCAGAGGCGTTGGGGCTTGTCTCAAAGCGCTGAGACGCAGTGTCTGCGTGAAAGAGCTCAGGTCTGTGCACCACAGTCAGCCGCACCTGCCGGCAGAGGACGGCGTGAACGTGCCTTCCTGTCCCCGTGCCTTCCGGGCTCCAGGTGGGCTGGCTCGGGCCAGGCCCCCAGGGAGGAGGCACGGTCGTGGTGTGGACGCTGCACTGGACTTCAGGGCAGTAGCTGGGAGGGGCCTTCAGGGGTCTCCCTCCAGTCACTCGACGACTACACAACACTGGGGCCTCTCTGGTTGCCCACTGCCCCGCCGCCTGCTTCTTCGAGTGCCAGCTCCTTCTCTGGGCATCTGTGGCCATCCTGGGGAGCCCATGCAGAGGCAGGAAACACAGATGGGCAGGCGGGGGCTGGGATGATGGTTAGGAGGAGATGGGGCTGGGGATGCACTGAGGGCAAGCCGGGCTCCTGGCGCCGTGGCTGGGCCCCAGGCTCCCGCTGCAGCTGTGTGAGCCGCCCTGGTGCTGGGTGCCCCACCCACCTGACTTGGGAGCTGCGTCTGCCCCACCTGGGGCCACAGGCCGCATGCCCCCCGTTGCATGGTGTGGGGGTCCCCTGGGGACTTGGGGGAGCAACCAGAATGGGCTGTCCCCAAGACTCTTTGTCTTCACAAGAAACACGCCCTACTTCATTCCCAGGCTAGCCTGAGAGTTCAAGGTTAGGGCAAACGATTCTGGAGAAGTAGCCTGGTTGTTGATTGTAGAGAAGCCATGACCTCTCCGGAAGGGCACCCTGCTCAGAGGAGTCACGAGGTGCTCTCGAGACGGCAAGTCACTGTTCGTCTCACAGAACTTGTGTTTGAGACCAGGGGGTCTCAGGGGGTGGGGCGGGGGGACCATCATCACAGAGCTTCAGCGGGATCGATAATCGGGCACCGATCCTGGGAGGCGGATCGCTGGGTCCAGTCCCTGAAGCCTCAGTGGTTCTTCAAGGGCAAGGACTCCAAAGACTGAATGCGAACCAGGTGCTTCCCTTGGCCACTGAGATTTTGGGGGCATTTGAGGGTCCTGCCCAGCAGGGAGAACCCGGAGGTTCACGTACCCACTCGCCTTCTGCTCAGAGGGTCCAAGGTCCAGGTCAAAGAGGGTAGAGACCCCAGGACAAGTCTGTGTCCTTCCCATGTGTACACACACACCATTTTGTTGGTACCTTAAAAACTCACCTCAGCACATGGCCAGCCCTCGTTTAGGGGTCACCGACCTGTGCCCAGCGCCACAGGGGTGCTCGGTGGAGGCAGCAGGACCTGTCCTCGGGGAGGCTATTGAAGCTGCCCTTTATGTTCATAAACCTGTGTCACTGTTCTCGAGGCAGGGCCACCCGCAGAGGGGAGGCTGCAGTGCCAGCACCAACCACGGCCGCCTGTGTGCCCCACCTCGGAGCTGTCACTGGTCCGCTGTCCCTCCAACCTCCTCCCGCCTCCTGGCTCTGCCGCTGCCTGGCCGGCGGCCTGTGCTGCCCACGGCACCTGCCCCTGCGCCTCCCGGTCACCTGTGCAGGGGACTTGGCGCGCCTCCGAGGTCACCCAGCACTAGTGCCAGGGAGCACATGCTTCGTGGCCGTGGAGTCCATCCGTGGGTTAGCTCGTTGGAGCCTCTTTCTGTGGGTTGGTTCCGTTTGTGCTTTTCATTTCTCAGCCCCAACACATCTTCCCCACAACGCTCACTGTTCCCGTCCGGCCTTACCCCGAGCACCTCAGGAGGTGCTCTGCTCGCGGAAGGCGGCGGTGGGTCAGGCGAGCGTGTCCATTCTGTTGCTACATTCTCCCCACAAGAAAAGCGAGCGTTCACCTTTTTAAAAAGATCAGACATGGCAGTCCAGCTAGCGGGGCTCAGTGGGCTGGGCAGCGTTCCACAAACCGAAAGGTCGACGGTTCAATTCCCGGTCAAGGCACATGCCTGGGTTCTGGGTTCGGTCTCTGGTCCTGGCACCTACGAGAGGCAACCAATCGATGTCTCTCCTCTTTCTCCCTGGCTTCCCCCCCCAAAAAAATAAATAGATAAAATGTGTTAAGAAGATCAGACGTGGAAGATCAAATCAGGAGCAAGTGCGTGCGATCAGCAGATCCAGAGTCAGGCCTGAGGGGCCTGGAGGAGACGCGGCCGGTGCCCGAGAATCTGCACTCGTGTTGGGGGTTCTCCCGTCCTTCGTTCCTTCTCCCAAGGAGCCCTCCCATGTCGCACGTCTCCTGTTTCTTCCTAGAAGGGAGTCCCACGCCACGGCGGCCACCATGGTGCAACCGCCAGTGCCTCGAGGCCCTTCAGGCCTTTCCACCAGGGGGAGCTATGGGGAAGAGCCCCATAAGTAGCGAGTTTTAGTGATTATATTTAAAGAAAGCGACTACCAGGATTTGAAGAATTTACCAAGTGCCATTCATGCTGATGCTCGATTTTCTGAGGCCAGAACACATTCTGACTGGTTCTAGTTCCTTCCAAAGTCCAGTGTGGCCTTGTGGGGAGTCTGGAAGACCACTGGCTCTAGTTTTTGTCTTTTTAAAAAAGATTTTATTTATTTATTTTTAGACAGAGGGGAAGGGAGGGAGAAGGAGAGGGAGAGAAACATCAGTGCCTCTCGTGCACCCCCTACTGGGGACCTGGCTCACAGCCCAGGCCTGTGCTCTCACTGGGAATTGAACCAGTGACCCTTTGGTTCACAGACCAGTGCTCCATCCACTGAGCCACAGGGCAGTTTCCACATGGCAGGCCAGTCTGGGCTCCCGACCCCTCTGCTTGTCCTCACAACCAGATGCTGTGTCTACAGGTTCTGTGGATTTTACACTGTTTTTTTCTTAAAAAGTCATTTTACATGTTCAACCTGTGTGTATGAAATAATGGTTATGTCTAAAAACCCAAGGGGCCCTGGCTGGTGTAGCTCAGTGGATTGAGCACAGGCCTGCAACCAGACGATCGCAGTTCAATTCCCAGTCAGGGCACATGCCTGGGTTGCAGGCCAGTTCCCAGCAGGGGACACAAGAGGCAACCACACACTGATGTTTCTCTTCTTCTCTCCTTCTCTTCCCCTCTAAAACCCAAGGGCTTTGACTCCACACAAAGAATCGAAGAAACCAAGCCTGACGAGGAAGGAGCGCGTCCCTCAAAACTCTGGGGAACCCTGGACCAGCTTCTCCACAGGAGCAGCACCTTGCGAAGCTGGACTGGGAATCGAACCACGATCGTCTGGTTCGTAGGCCTGTGCTCAATCCACTGAGCTACACCAGCCAGGGCCCCCTTGGGTTTTTAGACATAACCGTTATTTCCTTTCAGAATAAGGGTCCTCTAATTGTTTGTGTTTCCTGATGCAACTTTATTTTATTTTATGATTATTTTTTAAAATCCTCACCCAAGAACTTGTTTACTGGTTTTAGAGACAGAGGAAGGGAGAGAAAGAGAGCAACGTCAATGTGAGAGAGAAACATAGCTTGGTTGCCTCCTGTATTTGCCCCAACCAGGGATCGAACTTGCAACTGAGGCATGTACCCTGACTGGGAATCGAACCTGCAACCTTTTGGTGTGCTGGACGACACTCCAACCCACTGACCCACCCGACCAGGGCTCCTAATGCACCTTTAAACTCAGCGCACATGTTTCTGGATCCCTATCGGTTTTGGACGCTGTCTTTTTCTTTACTCTGGGTTTTGGTTCCCTGCAGTCTGCTTGCATGTCCTCATCCCCGGTCTGTCCAGCGTGCCTGGGGCTACGTCTTGGCTGGTCAGACCCACAGAAGTGCCACACGTTTAAAAACTGAGGGAGAGAGAACTGCTCCAAGGGGGCTGCTGGCTGTTTGATGGTGACCTTGGGTGCTCACGAGGCGCCAAGGAGAGCGTGCTGGCCATGGACACGTGGATGCAGAGCCCCGGATGCAGATGTCTCTTGCCTCCCTTGTCCGGCACTTCCATGTCCCTGGGGCCTTGCTCACCTGCGAAATGGGGGATAACGGTCAGCCCCTTCAGTGGTCTGCCATCTGCAAAGTTTAAAAGGAGACTCTTGGTAAATCATAAACTGTATTTTCAGCAATTCCAAAGATATGCCTTTAATTACAGTTCTTGTTGTAAAAAAAGATTTTGTATATTTATTTTCAGAGAGAGGGGAAGGAAGGGAGAAAGAGAGGGAGAGAAGCATGGATCTGGTGCCTCGCCCAGGCGCCCCGACTGGGGATGGAGTGCGCCCCAGCCAGGGACTGGAGCCCCAACCAGTGAACTTCCTCCTTGCTGGGCGATGCCCACCAACCGAGCCCCACCGCTCAGGGCCGCTCCCAGCTCTTCTGTGTTTGACGACCTAGTCTGGGGAGGCTCCAGCCCCGTCCCCCCCTCGTCTCCCCGCCCCTTCCGCTCTGCTGCCGAGCTCACGGCCCCTCCCCAGTCACCGGAGGTCTCATGTGGGTCTCGTGAAGGTCCTGGTCCGCCACACCCTCCCCAAAGGAAAGGCTCATGTTTCCCTTCCGTGAGGCCCATCTCAGAACGCTAAGAGAAAATTCCAGAAAGTGGAAGTTTTATGAGCATCAGTAAGGAGCCCAGTTCTTATCTGTCCCCCTGTCTCCAGGAGCTCGGTGTTTTCGGAAAAAGTCTTGACACCTCCTCAGCACCATTTTTTATATCAACGGTTTCACTATCTTTATTCCGTAGAAACCCCTTTACTCTGTGACCTTTCGAACCAGGCCCCATCTCCTCACTGCGGGAACACGCGGCGCCCTGCACTCCGCTCTGTGGGTCAGTGAATGTCCCCTTGGAAAAGAAACGGTACTGGTATTACTTTTATTTTGAATGGAATTAATTTTCAAGATCCTCTCGGCCTCATTTGGTAGGAAGATAAAGGTGTGGGTGGTAAACAGCCCCAGGTGTCAGGCCTCAGTTCAGCAGCCTCGGGGCTCGGGCCCTGGCTAAGGAGGAACGCAGAGCCAGGGCTCCAGGTGTAAGAGAGAGTTCGTTCAGAAAGGCGCAGAGGCAGGAGGAGTGGGTTCAGGAAGCAGGTAGAGCAAAAGAAGGGCCCTGGAGCTTAGGGGAGGGCGGGGGAGGGGGATACGGGGAGGGGGTGGGGGGAGAAGGGAGAAGGGGGCTGGGAAAGGCTGGGTCCTCTGTCCTGAGGTTCAGGGTGGGGATTATTTTTGGGGCCGACCGAGGGGACAGTTTCAGCAGAATACGCATCAGCTTTCTTTCCAGGTGTGTCTTTTCGGGGTCCTGGTCTCTACTGCTCTGGGCCAGGAGGTCATCCGCGGGCGAAGCTGGTCCTGAGGTCTGCGGTGGAGGCACCCCGTCTGGTGTGGCTGCTTTTCCGGCCGGGGCTGAATCACACTGAGGCCCAGAGGTCGACCCTCGGGGGTCATGCCTGAAGCAGTGGTCCCGCCAGCCTCTGGGATCGCAGAGGCCACACTTGGGCCCCTTGCTCCTCCTCCACCAGGGTCTAAGCCCCTGGTGAGTGACAGGCCTGGGGAGGAAAGGTCAGGGGCGGGGCTGAGCCCCAGGCTGGGGGGAGGAAGGCTGCCCTGGCGGTGAGGTCCCCCCTGCAGAGCTTGTTTGCCCAGCTCTACCCGCCACTGGGCACGGGGTTTACCGGCCGTGACCTTCGATTCCTGGCCCACCGTCCCTGCTCTGCGGCTGTCTGTCCACCTACCGGCTGCCAAGAAATGAAACCTCTGTTGTTAAGTCTGACTCACTCTATTATACTTTTTGTTCTGAAATACAAAATATCTGGGATTTGGGCTAGTTTTATTTTTATTTTTTTGCTAATTAACTAGGTTACTACTAGTGATTCAGTAATGATGAAAAAGACAGAGGGATTGATAATTTTAGGAAGCAGTGAGCCATTTCCTTAGATGTTTTTCTCCGGGTTGAAGGCATTAGCTGTAGAAACGAAGGCCCTTGGGAAACAGCATTAGCTGGTGTTGGGCTTCAGCACCGTTTCCCAAAGGGGGGAACAGAGATGGAACAGAGATGGAGCCAGATCGGCACTCGGAAGTCCGGGGAGACGAGTGCGTTCTCACACAACTTTCAATCTAAGGGAAGAATGGAGTGAGGAAAAAGACAAAAGAGGTGAGCCAGCGAGAGAGACAGACAGACAGAGAGAGAGAAGCAGGAGTCCCCACCTAGAACACTGCCGTACTGCCCCCCTTGCCGCCCCGAGAGGCCGTCCCCGCGTGAGTCAGCCCCCACAGGATGCGTTTCCGGTTCTGCCACCTGGGGGCTTGGCTGCGGTCCAGCTCCTGCTCCGGCAGCGCGGACCTGCTCTCCCCTGTGAAACGGGGTGGAAGTCCGCGGTAGCTGGGGCGCTGTTGTTCCAGTGAAGGTTCCTTCCCCAAAGCCGGGTCCTGACCTCGGCAGACCCTGTCACTTGGGAGCCCCCACAGCTGCTTTCCTTCCCTGCTCTCTTCCCGGCACAGCACTGCAGCCCCACGGCCGGACAGAGGCCAGAGCCCTGCCTCAGGGCCAGCCCGAGGCAGCCAGGGCGTCAGGGGCAGGGGGCAGACCCTCAGCCAGGGCTCCCGCCCAGTCCCCCCTCTCCTTGGATTTCACGTTTCTGTTCTCCTAGGTGTGGACAGGCTGACTGGGGAGGGTGGAGAGGGGGGGCATCGGGGGTGGGGGTGGGGCAGCAATGCAGTGATGCAGGGGCCTCTCTAGTGTTAAGGCCGGGAGAGCTGCCCCTCAGCACCTGGCTTCTTGCCCCGTCCCTTCGTATTCCTGTGGCTGAAGGTGGTCGTGTGGGGCTCAGAGGAGTCTTAAGCAAAGGAGGGGGAGTGTGTGTGAGTGTGTGCATGTGCGTGAGTGTGCGCCCTAGTGGGTGCACGATGTGGGGGGAGAAGGGCAGAATCTGGGGGGGGCCTCCCTCCTCCCCTCCCACCCCTCCCCCAGCCCTCGGTTGCTATGCAGTTTCTATGGCAGCAGCATCCTCAGACCCAACTTTCACCCACCATTTACAGCCCATTAAGGTAAAATAGTGGGGGGAGGGGAGGGAGGCTGGGAACCTGGTCTGATGCTGCCAGTCAGTCGGGCTGCTCTCTGCCAGAGTCGCAGCCCAGACACTTGAGCGGCGGTTCCTCCTCCTCCTCCTGCAGCCTCAGCAAGAGAGCGAGCCAGCGAGTGAGTGGGAAGCAGCAGCCCCGGGCTGGCGGGGAGAGGACGCGCTGGGCTCTGCAGCCATATTGAGGACCCCTGGGCTCCTGCTGCTCTGGACCCTCGGCCCGCGGGGTCTGCCCTCTGCTCCCAGGCTCTGAGAGCCGGCCAGCCAGCCAGCTGGGGGCCGCCTGGCGCCTCCACTTCCTTCCTCACTGTCCGGACGTGACCAGAGGGAAAGTTTTGGAAAATGCCGATTGCCCAGCTGCTGGAGCCATGGAAGAAGATAGAGGTGGAGCCCATGGAAGTAGAGGTGAGTGGGGGGAGAGGAAAGACCTTTCCCCAGATCCCGGGACCCTCACCCCCCGCGGATGTGGTGTGTGTTTACCACGGCGAGTTCAGGGTCGCAGGGTGACGGCCGTGTGGCAGAGGCTTGGGTATTGGAGGGGCAGAGAGGTGCACGTCGTGTTACACAACATGGGCGTGCAGACATACAGGTAAACATCACACACGTGTGAACACACAGGCGGCGGGGGGTGTGGTGTAAATATACTCCCGCACATGCATGGAGACCGAGCTCCAGGTTCTCCCTCATGCCTGTGTCTCGGAGGCCCCCCCGCATCCCAGTCCCCCTCCCTCCATGGGATGCGCCCTCAACAAGTGGGCAAATGAAACTCCATTTGCTACTGCGAAGATGAAAGCAGCTGCCAAACAAATGGGGCTCGCTTGGAGAGGAGTCCCACCAGGTCCGTGTTCCGCAAAGGGGGGTGGTCAGGGGGAGGAGGGGGGGGACGGCACTCACCGCCCTCCCCAGTGAGCGAGCAGGGGGGGCCGGCTGGGTGCGCCGGCGGGCACAGGAGCCGCCCGGAGTGGTGCAGCGGCGTGCTTTCCCCGGGGACGTGGAGCGCTCCTCCCCGGAATTCGGCCTGTGTNCACATGCATGGAGACCGAGCTCCAGGTTCTCCCTCATGCCTGTGTCTCGGAGGCCCCCCCGCATCCCAGTCCCCCTCCCTCCATGGGATGCGCCCTCAACAAGTGGGCAAATGAAACTCCATTTGCTACTGGGAAGGATGAAAGCAGCTGCCAAACAAATGGGGCTCGCTTGGAGAGGAGTCCCACCAGGTCCGTGTTCCGCAAAGGGGGGTGGTCAGGGGGAGGGGGGGGGACGGCGCTCACCGCCCTCCCCAGTGAGCGAGCAGGGTGGGCCGGCTGGGTGCGCCGGCGGGCACAGGAGCCGCCCGGAGTGGTGCAGCGGCGTGCTTTCCCCGGGGACGTGGAGTGCTCCTCCCCGGAATTCGGCCTGTGTGGCTGGAATTACAGATGGCCGGCACGCGCGTTTCCTGGAAGACGAGGCTCCCCCGCAAACCGGCACGTACGGGATTAGTAGACAGACGCGGGCTTGCTCACCGCGGCTCCGACCAGGCTCGAGAACAGACCGTTTCCACAACTCACCCAAGCGCCAGGAAGCCCCAGCTTTCCCGTCCACCTGGTTCCCCACACTCAGCGCCGCACATCCAGTTCTTCCTGTTTTAAATGTTACTTATTTCTATAGTATGTGCTCTGCAGCCACGTGACATCACTGTGAACTGAAGGAGAGATTCTGTTTTAGAAGAGAATGTGCTGCCCATGTTACATTCTGCGGGCCGGGACGCCAGGCAGACTTGCTCGCTGATGAGCAAGTTTGCGATGGATGAGCCGGCACGCTCAGCCTCCGAGGCTGGTCCGCACCGGGGGTGCCCGGGCCGGGTTTTGCTGGAGCGGCCGCCGCAGTGCCGCCTGAGAGACACTGCAGGCTGGAGCCGGAGCTCGAGGCTCCTCCTTGCTGTCTGTTGTTCTGCTCCTATGCGACGCTGTGGTAGCCTTGGCCTTGAAGCCAGTGCCTTAGAAAGAGCCTGTCACTCACGGGGGTGGCCGACTCATGCTTATTTTTTAATGGAATTAATGATGGGCTGGAAGTCTCTTCTGTCCTAGGGCTTGCCGAAGCCCTCCTGGCCACCGAGCCCTGTGTGTCCAGGGTCAGGGCCCTGGGAAGGAGGCCCGCCTGTGGGGAGGGTCTGGCCTCGGCTGAGCCCGAAGAGAGCAGGGATGAGCAGGGAAGGAGGCTCAGAACCTTTGTCCTGGCACTCGGCTGGACATTTCTACCCCTGAGCAGAGCTCTGGGAGCAGCTTGTTTTACATGTTCTGCAGATTGACCGACTGTGGACGCACAATGAGTATACGCATTTCAAAGCACGCCACGGCCCCGAGGGGAGCGTCCCATGAAGGGGAGTCGGAGCAGGGCTGCTGGCCACTGTGCAGCCCGCCACCCCACTCCGAGGGCCGTGGTGACCGGGTCTGAGGCCGAGGGACGTGCAGCCACAAACAAGGGGCGGTCACCAGGCTGCCTGTGGAGCAGAGAGCAGGGCCTTGCTCGGCGGGTCTGCCAGGCAGAGTGGCCCACACCCGTGTACCTGGATCCCCGCAAACCGGGGCTCTTTCCCCTGGGAGCCTCGGCCTGGACTAGAGATCCTGTGCCCCATCGGGGTGTGCGGACCCTTCCAACTCCAGACGGGCGTGACACCCGTCAGTTCCGGGACTCAGAGGCTGACTTCACTTTCCGGGGCTGCCTGTGCTTCGTGTTGGACGACTGCGAAGCCACTCACACGCGAGGACGTCTGTGGGGCACTCACGAGGGTGCTTCTCACACATGCTGCTCGGCGATGGCCGCCTCCGCCCTGGACTCTGGCGCCGTGTGACCGCCTTTCTGAGCTGCTCCCCGAGGGCTGGCTTTCTCGTCCGTCCTCTGAGGGACTTGAACTAAGTCGGGCGGGAGGCTCACTGTCCGAAAAAAATATTGTTTGTTGTTTTTTATGAAAATCAGCCCCCAGACCAGGGGAAGTTCATCTCACCGTCTAGGGAAAGTATTTGTGGTTTTATAAATTGCTCTGGGTGTCATATTTGGCCCACTAATGAGGTGTGTTGACAAAGAAACCCATACTAATTAAAACTGGGACTGCCACAAAGTCCCCGAGGACTCAGGCCTGGCAAGGCAGCTGTGTGAGCTGAGCTTTGCTGAGTTGAACGCACGTCTCCTGAGCGGGGTCCCCAAGGCAAGGGCAGGCCTGGGAGAAATACTGCTGGAGGGGAGTGCTGAGCCAGCCCGAAAGGTCTGATGGCCGGTGTGACGGGTGCTCCTTCAGAGGACGGAGCCCGGCTTGTCTCCCGGGAACGTTGTCGGGCATCAGAGAAAGGAAGGCCCTGTTTTTAAGCCCTGCGGGCTGAACGTGGTCCCAGAAGTCTCCTTTCCTAGCTGACATCGTGACAGGCAGCTTACGACTCCTGGGCGAGAAGATGCAGCATGACACAGTGACAGCCGCTGAGTGTGCCCTTTGGTGGCCCAAGCTGAGTGCTGCTGTGTGGGGCTTATGTCACTGAGTCCCCTCCAGGCCACAGGTCCCTCCTCACTTCCTGTGTGGGGAAACGGAGGCCCGGGGCCAGTGATCTGCCTGGGGCCACGAAGCAGCCAGCAGACAGAGGCCCGGACACTGCAGCCGAGTGAGATCTCAGCGTCTCCAGGCAGTCTGCCTCTGTGAGCCAGGACCTGGCGCTCTCAGATTTATTCCTTCTCGGAGCTCAGCAGGTGGGCCCTGCGAAGAACCTTCGCAGTCACCTCTCTGTCTCCATCCTCTGGCCCACGGCAACCCTGCCTCCACCCGAGTCCTCTGGCTTTTCCCTGTCAGCAACACACACTTGGGTGACTTTGTCACTTGTAATCGTGGTCACAAAACCTCGCTGCCTTAGCTGCTGCTTGTCGTACGGAGGACGCATCTCTGGCAGGAAGCTTCGTGTAGGTGCCAGTGAATTGGGGTGGGGGAGGGGACCTCAAAGCCAGCCCCATGTTCCTCTGCGCTCACGTGGGGTGTCTGGGTAGCCCCTCGCGTCGACGACTTGCGTGGTGCCGTCTGCGAGAACGCCGTCCTGCTGCTCTGTCTAACATCCCTCTCTGTCCCCAGACCACCGAGGAAGACCAGACCCTGGACTCGGTGCCCAGCGCAGAGGAAACCGCACACCAGGTAACTGTACACGTTTTATCTCGTCTGCTCACTTGGGGAGGGCGTCGAGGGAGCGGGGAGTGGATGTTTGAAGTTGATAGCTCCCGAGTAGTTGTTCTGGCACATGTGGGCTTTTTGAGGGGGAAGCGGCGTGTTCTCCATAAAGACAGGTGTGCAGAATCCCCAGGGCACAGGTGGGGTAAATCACTCACCTCCTGGGAGTTAGGGAAGGAGCCCCTTAGCCTGTCTGGAGGAGGGTGGGCTCCCACAGGGACGCAGCCTGTCAGGGCGCCTGGAGACGGGGTGAGGACCGTGAGCGGAGGCAGGAAATGGATGTTGCTGGGACGGTGACAGCCCGAGGTGGACAGACATGGGAAAGAGAGAGCGGTGGCTGTTGCTGCCTCTCTGTTCACATCACGCGGGGGCAGTCGGGACATCACTGAGGGAGGGGACAGGACTGTGTCACAGGGCAGGTGTGGTCACAGCACTTTCTTCTGGAGCACTGGTGTGAAAGGGCTGAACCCACCCGGGGACGCACCAGTGAAGGGCCCTCCCTCAGAGGCCGGGCTCCTGCCGCTTGTATGAATTCTCTCGAAGGCACAGCCGGGCACCACTTGGAACTACGCAGTTGTAAGATTTGCGAGCCTGTTTGACTTTTAAAAACGGGTCAGGTAGCGTGGGCCGGGAGGCGGGGGTTGCTGCCCGGCGTGCAGAACCGACTCTTTGGAGGCCAGAGCGGGCCCTTCGCTTCTGACTAAGTGCATGCACACCGGCGCCCCGTTGGCAGCTCCGAGCCGCTGGATCTGGTGATCACATGGTGTCAGATGTCGGCTAAATAAAGCAGAACGGCACAAAGCTGTGTCGCCCTTGGCCAGCGGCCCTGGGCGTGTGGAGGGGGCTGGCTCAGTTCCCAGCTCGCAGTGGCCTTCCTGCGTTCCTGAATGAAACATCAGCCCTTGCCCCGGGCACCTCTGGGGGCAGAGGGGAGCCCCACAGAGGTGGGGGGCTTTTGCCAATTCCACAGAGGCGAAGGGGTAGCTAGGCATCTGAGCCTGTGACTTTCCTGGAAAATCACCTTTCACTCTATTCCTGAGGGGGGTGATGAAGGAGGGCCACTGCCCAGGGTCACTGAGGAGCTGAGCACAGTCTGTCACTTTTAGTGACACTTTGCGCAGCATTCATGGGGACTCTGGTTTCCAGGAAACCTTTGGTGTGTTTCTTGCAGGCAGATTAATGGGGTAGTTTAGCAATTAGCCTCAGGAGGCAGGCTGTGCGGCTCTTAGCCAAGACAGACATGTGGACTGTGCAGGTCAGGGGCCCGCCGATGAGGACGGCAGCGCGACTGTGGGATGGTGTGCCCACAGGGGCCTGCACACCCAGCATCTTTCCCCCATAAGAGCCTTCACTTCCTCAGACCACCTGCTCTTGAGTTGTCTTAACATTAAAAAAAATTCTCACACAAAGACGTGCTCATTCGCTCTCAGAGAGAGGGGAGAAGGGAGAGGAGAGGGAGAGAAACATCAATGCACAGGAGAACACACTGCTTGGTTGCCTCTGCACACCCCCCAACCGGGGACCCAACCCGACACCCAGGCACCTGCCCTGACTGGGAATCGAACCTGTGACCCCTTGGTCTACGAGATGACACTCCCACCAAGTAAGCCACACTGGCCAGGCCTCACACTCAACGTTTCTGACGGGGATGTAGATGCTCATTTGTTGCAGGAATGCAGCAAAGTCCACTCACCCCTTCCAAGGTGTCTTTGAAAGGGAAGTGGCCAGAGGGAGTCATTCCTACTTGCTGGTGTCTCCGTGTCACCGAATCTGCATGGCAGACAGTCTAGATCCCCTCCGGTCTGAGTAAAGGAAGGAAGAGAGTTCCATGCCGATTCCAGGGGAATTCTGCGGACGCACCGTCCCTGCGTTTGTGGGCGAAGCGCCTGGAAAGCAGCGGTGTGTGAGCGCGGATGGAAGCAGCCCCGTGGGCTCTCCCTGCCGTCCCTCGATCCCACCGACACCTGCTGCCCGGCACCCGGCGTCTTCTCGGGGGCCAACTGGTGGGCCGGTCCTTGGGGCAGACGCTCTGTGACTCCTGAGCTGCTGGGTCCTCCGTCCGTGACTGCGTCCTGGCTTTTCTGTGGCGAAGGCTGGACCCCTCGGGGAGAGCAGAGGTGGGGGAACATGAAGCCCCTCATGCAGGAAGAGGAGAACAGCTCGAGGGTGTTACCGGAGTGCTTCGGACTCACGGCATGGTACCGGGGCGTGGGAGGGTGTCGTCCAGGACAGGTCACCTGTGAATTCCAACGTGTTCTCTCTTCCCCATCCCACCCGGGATCTGGACAGATGGTTTCCTCATTCCTTTAACAAAGGAAAGGAAAACGATCCATGCTGGTTTGAAGAGGAACGAGACAGGAAGAACAGCAAATTCTCCGAACTAATGAAGCTGTGGGAGCAGTGCAGTTCCCGTACAGGGGCGGTTGACGGTGCCGACAGCAGTCTGACGGGACAGTCCCCGAGCCCTGCTCCCTGGTCCGCCAGGTCTCCAGGGCCTGCGTCGCCCGCATCGCCTGGACTAGGGCACTGTTCACACTCGTATTTCTTATTGTTCACATCTCACTATGCACCGCCTCCCATGCGTGCATGAGCTAGTGGCCCCCGGGGCCTGCGTGGGTGCCCTGGCCACAGGGGGAGGGGGTGCAGTTTCCTGCCAGTAGTGACATCATGGGTGGTTTCCTCTGGAAAGCAGGGGTTCTCCCGGGAGACACTGGTGGCTGTCACAGCCTGGGATGTGGAATGAGGTTCTGGGATGCAGAACCTCCCATGCTGACACCACCTCGCTAGTCACAGAACAAAATGCCCAATGGGAGCTGTGTGCCCGGTGCCGGGATGCACAGCAGGGGGTTGTTGACCCCAAAGGTCACATCTGGGTGCCTCGGAGGGTCCTGGCTGGGCGCCTGCGGGAACCATTGATGGTACACGTGCTGCGGAGGAGACCCAGGGACCTGAGGCAGTGGGACCCGGCTTTTCCAGCAGCACCAATTCCCACCCCGTCATTCCTGAGCCTGGGGGTGGGAGGGGCACCTTCTTTCCCACTGGGCTTCAGGGGGTGAAACCGAGGCAGCAAAGATGGGACGCTTTGTTGAGCGTAGCGGGGAGCCCACGAGAGACCGTGGACCAAAGCCTTCCCTTCTGACATCTTCCCCTGACGCGCCGATCCTCCCCAACGGGCCTGGCTGATGGGATCAGGGCGGGGGTCCAGTGTGATAGCTGGTGACCTCCTCTGGGAGCACAGCAACGTGACAAGGACCGCCGCACCCCGGACAGTCGGCCTGGCCCCTCCTCTGTGCTCACACTGCAGACCCCAGCAGCAGCATGGCTGGCATTTCCGGGGGGTGGAGCAGGGCTCGGCGGCCCCCTTGCACCACTCGGGGTCCTCGCTCCTTCCCCAGACTCTCTCTCCTTTCTCTATATTAGGGAAGATACAGGCACAAAAAATTCCAGAGGAGCTTTCGTTGGAGATGCTTTTGAAAATTACCTTCCCCCAGCTTTTTCTTTTTCCTCTCTCAGCTGTGGGCGGAATATATCATCGACTCACACGAATTATAAAAGTTCCTTTTGTCAAATCGGAGATTTTTATTAGCCTCAAGTGGATAATTTGAATAGTTGTGGGCAGAGAGGTCCTGTACGTGTCAGTTAAATGGGTTTTCCTCCGTCGTGATGCCGTTCGGGTGTGGGAAGGTGCAAGGGGCCCAGAGAGAAAACTGTGGCGCTTACTATTTTGCCCTCGTATTTTGAAGTAATAAAAGTGAAATAAAATCTCACACCACAGATGCAGCTGGGAGCTGGGTGTGGAAGCATCGACTTTGCAATTTGTGTGAGTCATGAAAATCTCTAGGGAATCATCAAAACACATTTTTTCCAGGATGTTGTAGCAAACACCGGCAGTGCCAAGTGCACACTGAGTGAGCGCCGGTGCGTGTGTGGGCTGCGGCTCCCTCCGCTTCTCCACGGGAGCCAGCCTGGGGCCAAGGGCCACTCGGGCCCTGAGTCCACACTCCCCTGCCACCCGCAGAGCAAATGGCACGTCAGTCACACATAGAGGAGCACAGGGAAGGCCCACCTCTTTGAAGAAATCGTGTGGAAACCTTTACCGAGCGGCTTTCACACATTACAGAAACAGGAGCGAGACACACCCCTGACACTCCAGAAATCAAGGACTGAGAACTCAAACACACAAGCGCCTATTTCCAAAGCCACAGGACAAATGCGAGACGGCGTGTCCTTGGTGGAAGAATGCGGTCTCCTTCCCAGGCAGGCGTGGCAAGTGGCTGTGGGCCTGCGGCTCCACCAGGGGTCCCTTCCCTCCGCCTTCCTCCCGAGGCCCCCCTTCTCTGCCTTAATTCTTTCCACGAATGTCAGCTGAGTGGTTGCCGCGTGCCCGACCCAGTGTCGGGCTGAGGGGGCTCGGGAACAGGGACAGCCGAGACGGACAGAGTCCCTGCTGCAGGGACCTGCACGTTCATGTTCTCGCCAACACCACTCCCTAATTAGGGCCATGGCACACAGGGAGGGGCGCTGTGGAGAGAGAAAGTGGGGAACGGGGTGTGACGTGGGTGGGGTCACTCTAGTGGAGTGGCGGTCAGGGAGAGGCTTCCTCTGTCAGCTGGCAGGTGTAGAGGGGACATGCCCAGTGGGAAGGGGCTGACCAGCGAGTCTGGGGGAAGCCGGGCCAGTGCACACGGGCCAGTGTGTTGGCCGGGACAGACCTGGCTTGAGAGCTGCAGATGCACTGAGGCCTCTGCCTCCAGAGCTGGCCGGAGTCATGCACGGTGCAGACGGGGCCTGGCGGGGGGTGTGGGGGCCAGCCAGGCCTTCGGGGTTCACTCTGGGTTTTCTGGGCGGCATAGGCAGGAGGCGGGTGAAAGCCCACTGGTGTGTTTGAACGCTGACACCCTGGCGGGGTGTTCAGAAGATTGCGTTCAGGGACAGAGTGAAGTTGGGGAGATGGGGAAGGAAGTGTGTGAGCTCTCTGCGAGAGGTGTGGGGTCCCAGACACTGTGGGGCGGGGCAGGGGTGGGCGGGGCTTGCAGCTTGCTTCTCCAACCGCGTGGTCAGCAAGGCTGAGGCTGAGGCTCCGAGAGCGGCTGGGGGCGTATTTATTACCAGCCTCAAGGTCACGATAAGTGTCAACCAGCACTGGGCCATGTGTCCCATGCTGCTGATGGGACGTTTCCCTGTGGGCCGTTCACAGCGTGTTTGGAAATGGACTCCAAGGCCATTTGGCCATGTCAGCCTGTGGGGAAGGGGAGGAGGGGCCATCCTGCCCCTGGGGCTGTGGGCTCTGGCACAGAGCCCGGTCCTCAAAGCTGGGCCTGGAAGCCCCAGAGGTCTTAGCCGCTTCCTTCCCAGGGCAACACTCAGATCCCATGTTGAGCCCCAGCAGCCGGGAGCCCTCAGAACAAGGGCATGACCCTCGGTGCCAGAGAAGACTGTTCCGGAAGTGAAGCAGTGAGCTTGGGCAAGGATGTCGCCCGATTCCATTCCACACCCCTTTCCGCAGCCATGAGAATCTCTCTCTCTCTCTCTCTCTCTCTCTCTCTCTCTCTCTCTCTCTCTCTCTATATATATATATATATATATATATATATGTGTATATATATATACACACACACACACACATACACGCACACATAAACACACATACATATATGTATATCATATACTTTGTGTGTATTGCTGGGTCACAAATATTTTGTTGTGTATATATATGGTAACACTAACTTTATGCAGCGGTTCAACTCATTACCTATCAGGAGATAGATGTTAGTTCTTTTTTAATCGTTACTATTTTCAACAGCGCACGCGTGTCTCTTGCAGTTTGGGGAGCAGAGGTGAGCAGGCAGGCCGGCCCCTGCCCTGGTCTTTCCGAAGCTCGGTGGGGGGGTCTGCCTCCGGGGTCTCCCCACTTCCAGAAGCGCAGCGATCCTCTGGCCCTTCCTGTCTCCTCTCCCTCCTGCTGCCTCTGCCATCCGCCCCCGCCCGCAGGGCCCCTGTAACACACCTGGGGTGGCCTCTGCTCCCACAGTGGGACCCGTGGGGCTCAGAAGCTCCCATTAGGAGACGAGAAGTAGGTCGACTTGGTTTTGCATTTAGAAAATAATGTCGAGTACGAGGTGACCGAGCTCTCGGATGTGGTGCGAGTCCCCGCCCCCTGGCTTCGTCTTCGTGCCCTTCCCTGTCCACTGGCTACCGGACGTTCATGCACAAACTCTCCTCCGGCGCCTGTCCTGACAAAGCAGCTTAGAGGACGTGGTGAGGTGTGACACCTGTCCCTGGCACCAGGGTGTCCGTCAAGCAGGGAAGCGATGGCTGCAGTGCCAGGGACAAAGGGATGAGTTCACAGGACCCAGCACAGAGTCACTCCGAACACAGAGTAACTGAGTGAGTAAGGAGACAGGAGGGACGCTGACCCAGCCGTCAGGTGACCCGGCAGGTGCCGTGTTGGACTCTCATCCCCGCTGTGACCGGTGGCCCTAGACCTCGTGGCTTTAGTGCCTCGCTGCTCTGAGTGCGGCTGGGATTCTTCCCGTTTCCAGAATTCATTTGCTTGCTCTGCCCAGACTCTAGAGGCGCCCGAGGTCTTGGCCCAGGGCCCCACTTGGCACCAGCGCCGCTCTGACCCCTTCCCCCGGGCCCGCTCTCCAACTCTCACCCCCTGCTCCTTCCGGAGACGTCCCTTGTGATGACAGCGGTGCCATCCGTGGGACTAGGGGCTCTGGTCTCGTCACAAGACCGAACGGGAGATGGGGGGACGGCCGTGTGTTCCAGCCACAGGAGGTGTAACAACAAAACACTGGATCTTTTAAAAAAAATCTTTATTGTCGTGTCTCCGTGGCCATGTTGCCCCCTCATGCCGCACCCCCCTGCAGTCCCCACACCGTGGTCCTCGTCCCTGAGTCCTCGTCCTTTCTGCTCAGTCCCTCCACCCCCAACTGCCCCTCCGCTAGCTGTCTGCCTGCTCTCCATCAGTGGTGCCTTGATGTGAAGAGAGCAACTGTAAAATTTAGTTCTGGGCCAAGTGGAGGATTTTAAACATGGTAACATTTTTGTGGATTTTATATACATCACACGTTTCACCTCTGAATATTTCAATATGCCTCTGAAAAAACCATTTTCTTTTTTTTAATATAATTTTTATTTAATTCTTGTTCAAGTACAGGTTTCTGTCTTATATTCCCAACCCTGCCCGCCCCCCGCCCCATGCTCCCCGCCTCCTCCCCTTTCCACCCCCTGAAAAAACCATTTTCTATATAAGCAAATGCCATTATTTTTGACATTGGACGCTTCACTCTGCCTTCCCCAAACCATGGAACGAGGAAGGTCAAAAGCACTTTACTTCTTAAGTCAAAAGCTACCCACCCTTCTCTCCACGTTATTTTCCTTCCTTAAAAAAAATCAATTCTAGCTAAATTGTACCTCAGTTGGACAGGGCATTGATTTCTAGCTGTTAATTTTAACAAACAGTGTTAGCTGCTGACTTCCTCGTATGAGGCCTTTAAAACAGACTCTCGCCCAAGGACATGCTCATTGATTTTAGAGAGCAAGACAGCGAGAGAAATCGACCAGCTGCCTCTCCTACATGCCCCAGCCAGGGATCGAACCCGCAGCCTTTTGGTGCCCGGGACGACTCTCCAACCCACCGAACCGCCCAGCCAGGGCCCTTGCATGAGGCTGTCACAGAGCAGGGCGCTCAGCCCCTGCCCCCGGCGACCAGAGCCTCTGCCCAGGAGCC
Organism: Sturnira hondurensis; assembly: GCF_014824575.4. NCBI lineage: Eukaryota > Metazoa > Chordata > Mammalia > Chiroptera > Phyllostomidae > Sturnira > Sturnira hondurensis. The sequence goes on along the minus strand of NW_028072798.1, from coordinate 10,547,117 downwards.
TGCGGCTCGCAGAGTCAGCGTCACGCTTTGTGTGCCTGAGAGCCGGAGGGAGCTAGCTCTTGGGCGGACTGGGAATTAGCATAAATTCTGCTTCTTGATGGTCCTCGCTCTCATGGAAGATCTGTTTAATTCTGAAGGAAAAATACTGGATAGAATATTGGAAAAAAGCAAGCAAGCAAACAACAAAAACCTTTGGCGTTCTGGTTCTGCTTCGGCTGCAGAAACCCCAGAGGCCACTGTAACAGCTGAGGCCAGCCGATCCACGAGGTATTAACTTGCCCTGAGCCCGGCAGAGCGCAGGCAGCTGTGAGCCTTAAAGGACAGCAGCCCCTTGGAGGGGTGTCGAGATGTCACTGACCACTCCTGCGGTGGGATCGGGTGGGAGGGGCAGCCTGTCAAGGTGGGCGGAGAGGAAACAGCTGCAGGGCTGCTCCTGCACAGACTTAGAGTCTGGGGGTGGGGCCCAGGGGCCGGTGTCCCAAACCTCTAGCAGGCGTCCTTGTCAGTGGCCTTTGCTAGAGGTTTGGGAGGAAGAGGAAGGCCGCTGAGACCTGGGGCCACCAGGGCCAGGCACAGGCTCGACACCCCAGCCAGCAGCCAGCACGGCCTTCCCGTGAGGAAAGTAAAGCCGCCTGCTCCGACTGCGCTTCGGTACATTAGCTGTGAGCATTGGAAACTGAAGTTAAAACCGTGTGCAAAAGCATCCCCAGCTGCAACACCGAGGGATAAATCGAACAAAATGGGACAGGTCTGTGTCCTGAGAACCACGACGCTGCAGTGAGAGATGAAAGGAGACGGGGACTGCTGAAGAGACGCGCCACGTTCACCCACAAGACGGCTCGCAGCACGAAGACGCTCCTTCTCCGCCCTGATGTCGAGGCCAGTGCAACGCCCACTGCAAGCAGATTTCCCCTTCTGGGTAGATCTTGTTTTTCAGGGCAGTTTGGGGGTCACAGTGAAATGCAGCAGAGAGTGCAGACGGTTCCCAGACGCCCCGGCCCCACGCACGCCCAGCCTCCCCCATCATCAGGCTCGTCCGGCGGAGGGGTGCACTGGCCACACTGACCCTCACTGCCACGTCCTGGTCCCCCAGGTGCGCGGTGCACGTGGGGGCTCCCTCTAGGTGCCGTTTGGACAAATGCACGGGGACATCATCCACCACTGTCGTGCCAGACAGAGCCCGTCCATGGCCCTGCAGTCCTCTGCACGCTGACCGTCCACACCTCAGCGCCCACCATCCCCTGGAACCCCTCATCTTCACTGTGTCCTGCTCCACCTTGTCCGGAGTGTCACAGGGTCAGGCCCCTGCAGCCACCACAGACGGGCTCCCCCCTCTTAGTCGCATGCACGCCGGGCTCCTCCGCATCTCTTCCTGACTCGATGGCCCTCTTCTTTCCGTTGCTCCATAACCCCCGCTGCCCCCTCCGTCTGGACGGACCGCAGGGTGCCCGTCCACCCCCACTGAGGGGCCCCTGGCTGCTTCCGAGTCTTGGCGACTGTGAACACAACTGCTGTGCACATCGGCACGGGGTTCCCTGGGGACGTCGGTTTGCATCTCCTTCAGGTAAATGCCCAGGGGCACAAATGCTGGGTCGTGGGATGAGAGTGTGTGTGGGTCTGTGAGAAACTGGGCTGTCTTCCAAAGGGCTGCCGCGTGCTGCGCTGCCCCCAGCGAGGAGGGACAGTCCCCGTTGCTCCGAGTCCTCACCGGCACCAGGTGCTGTTCGTGCCTGGATTCTGGCCGTTCTGACGGTGCGTGTCGGCAGCTCCCTGCTGTTTCAGTCGGTATTGTCCTGTGACGCACGGCGCTGGTCCCCTTTCGGGCACTTACTCGCCGCCTGTGCATCTTCTTCGGTGGTGTCTCTCTTCAGGCCTTTTGCCCACTTTTCATCGGTCTTCGTTTTTTATTTTTGAGTTTTGGTCTTTGTGTATTTTGGGTGGCAGTTCCTTACCAGATACGTGTCTTTTGTGAATATTATCTGCCGTTTGTCTTCTAGTTCTCCCGACAGTGTCTTTCGCAGAACCCAGAAAACGTCTTTTTAACCAAGTCTAGCTTATTCATTGCTTCTCTCTGGATGGGGTCTTTGGTGTCCTATTCAAACACTTGTCACCGTGTCAAGGCTACCTAGGCTTCCGCCCTGTTATCGTCCGAGATGTCCCACTGTCCCAGCTCCATTTGTCTAAAAGAGCAGCTTCGCTCCAGTGTGTGGACCTGCTCCTTGTCAAAGATCGGCCGGCTGTGTGTGGGTCCGCCTTGGGCCCGGTTCCGCTCCAGCGACCTGTCTGCTCGTCAGCACGCCGCCCTGACGGCTGCGGCCTCACTGGGAGCCCCAAAGCTGGCCGGCGCCCCTCCCCCAGGTTCGTTCTGGTCCTTCAGCGCTTTGCTGGCTCTCCCTGTCTCCTCCCTCCACACGAACGTTCGACTCCGTGGACCGATTCACGCAAAGTAATTTCGATTGGGTTATTCTGGTTGTTTTGAGTTGTAAGAATTCTCTCTTCATTCGGGATACCCACCTCTTATTTTGTGTATGATTTGCAAATAGTTCCTTCTGGGCGCTGACTGCAGCCTTTGTCTGAGACTCGGAAGTCTTGCATTTTGGTAAAGTCCCATTTATTTGCTTTCTGTTGCTACTCGCTTGGTGTCATACCCAAGAAATCACTGAAAGACCTGATGTTATAAAGCTTTCCCTTGTTTTCTCCTAAGGGTTTTGTACTTTTAAGTTTTATATTTGGGTCTTTGGTCTGTTTGGTGACAATGCATCCTCTCCGGTTTGATCGTATACCATAGAATTTAACATGTGAACATCCCAAAGCTGGGGACACGGTCACCAAGTATCATCGCTTTTCTACTCAGAGCAGTCAGCAAACTACACATCAGTTTTTCGATGACAGGTTTTCAATTTTGTCACCTGAGAAAAACGAGGGAAAACTTTTCTGTGCTCTAGTTACTGCAGCCGCTTGATAACACGTCCATCTGTTTTCCTCAAACTTAAAACACCCACAACTGGGCAAACGTGCCAAAGGAGAATGTCTATTTACATCCTAAGTGTTATTTACCGACTCATCGTTGTATTTGTCTTGATTCATTCTTTCTGGTTAATTTAACCGTTTCCTTCATTTTCTCCTCAAGATGGTGGATGAGAAAGCCAGGACAACAGGGCCCCCTTTATGTCAAGGGACCTGCTGGGTGATTTTCCTGCCGGGGCCCAGGGTCTCCCCCCCTCGCCACACGCACACACACGCACACACACGGGTGAAGGCATGCATTCTCCACCCACGGAGCCCTGTAAGGGCAAGAGCGCCATGTTGCCTCCGTTTAGAGGGCACGGCTGTCCCTGCGTCCCCAGGCCCTGGACTCAGCTCTCGTGAGCTGTGTGGAAGAGTGGGCGCCTGGCTTTCTTCAGCCCTGGCCCCTGCTCTTCGGGGTTCGGCTTGCTCACTGAGCCCTTGCCCACGGTGTGAGTTCCAGTTCCATCCATGCTGTCACGAAGGGTAGGAGCTCCTCTCTTTCTGCTGCTCAGTATTCTGTTGTGTAAATATATCACAGTTTTTCGATCCACTCATTGACTGAAGGGCACTTAGGCTGTTTCCAGCACGTGGCTTCCTGATTTGTGCTGCTATGAACATTGGGGTGCATAGGTTCTTTTGAATTGGTGTTTCAGGGTTCTTAGGGTATAATCCCAGCAGTGGAATCACCAGGTCAAAAGGCAGTTCCTTTTTTAGTTTTTTGGGGGAAATTCCATACTGTTTTCCACAGTGGCTGCACCAGTCCGTGTTCCCACCAACAGGGCACTAGGGTTCCCTTTTCTCCACATTCTCTCCAATACTTGTTTGTCGATTTATTTATGTTGGTCATTCTGACCAGTTTGAGGTGGTATCTCATTGCGGTTTTAATTTGCATCTCTCTGATGGCTAGTGATGCTGAGCATCCTTCTGTATGTCTCTGGGCCCTCTGTACGTCCTCCTTGAAGAGGTGTCTGTTCAGGTCCTTTGCCCATTTTTCAATTGGGTCGTTTGTCTTCCTGGAGTGGAGTTGTGTGAGTTCTTTATATATTTTGGAGATCAACCCCTTGTCCGAGGTGTCATTGGCAGATATGTTTTCCCACACAGTTGGTGCCCTTTTCCTAATGTTTTCCTTAGCCATGCAGAAGCCTTTTAATTTGATGAGGTCCCCTCTGTTCATGTTTATTCTACGTCCCTCACTCTGGGGGGCGTATCTGAGACTTCCCTGCCTGCGTTCTCCGTTTCCCTGGGGAAGACACTGGACCGCTCCCCTTGCTGCGTTTCCCCGCACCCTGAACTTACTCGCCTCCTGACACGTCACTGAGCATGTTGTCCTGACCCTGCATTTCCTGTGCCCTGTGAGTTGGACCCAGGGTCTTACTCACAGTCATTTAATCTTGGCGAGAGAAGGGTTTCTGCCAGACACAGCCTCTCGCAGCTGTATCTCAGGACCAGCCGTGACCCACACACTTGGCCCCGCCCCCGTCTGTGGTCACAGGCATGGGGCACCGTTCCTGCTGCCCTGGGGCACACAGACTCTGTCCTTCCGCAGAGCCCCTCACAGGCAGACACGCCATTATCCACACGCAAGGGGTGCAGAGCAGGTGACTCTGTGTCCTCAGTGGCCAGATGAGGACACGCCTGCAGGACACACAGTGAGTGGTTTCCCAGGGGGACCCGAGTCCCCATCTGATGGGCGGGGTGGGCAGCCCGATTCTGGGACCCCACCTGCTTGGTCATGACAGAGGTCACTGGCGAAGGTCCCTGGAGGACAAAGCCATGCCCCTCCCCTGCTCAGAGCTGTGTGTCACAGCCGGAGAGACGTGTGTCCAGAGCACTGTGGGGGCTGCCATGTTTAATGTCCACCGTGATCTTCGTAGACGAGTATTCGGGTCTACAGATACTCTCGGGGCAGGTTTTGGTTGGCAGGAAGATTGAAGGGAAGGCGCAGAGATGCCCCGGGCACCCCGTCCCCTCACATACGCTGCCCCCCTGCTAGCTACATCCCCCGCCAGAAAGCCCATTCGGTACAACCGATAAACTTACGGCGACATGTCGCTCTTCCGTCACTGTTCCCCTGATGGGACACCTCTCAGTGTCATCCTCCCTGTGGGTTCGGACAGTCTGGAATGACCGGTGCCCACCCTACGGTGTCGTGCAGAGCAGTGTCGCTGCCCCGGAAAGCCCCGCATTCACCGGCTCACGCTGCTCCCCTCCACGCCCAGGCACCAGGACCTTCCCTGTCCCCACGGTGGTTTTGTCTTCGCTGGGGTGTCACGTGGTCGGAATCTCGCAGCACAGAGACTTCTCCACCACGCTTCTTTCCCTTAGTCACATGCGTTTGTTTCTCAGGGCTCTTTTTTTCTTCTTTCACGACTTGGTGGCTCATTTTTAAAGCGAGGACTCATACCCGTTGTCTGGCTGCAAAGTGTCGTGTTTTTGAAGGGGCTCTTCATCTTTGTGGCTCGGTCCCCTTTCCTGGGGAGCTGAGAGCAGTGCCATCATCACCCCCACCCCTGTCCTCATCCCCACGACAGGCCACCCTGGGGCGCCCGTCTGCAGCTGCCGCCAAGAAGCTGGACATCTCAGGGACTGCTGTCCCTCCCCCCAACCAGGGGCTGGTGTGACGCACTCTCCCCCGTTTGCAATAAAAAGTGTTGCGGGGGACAACTTTTAAATCTCCCCGGTGTGGGGGGAAGACTTCTGAGACTTGATGGTGACTGTTCAGTAACACGCAGCCCGTTCCCAGTGTGGGGGTGCAGGTGGTGGCGGCCTGGAGCAACAGCCTCGTCTGCACGGCAAGCACCTTCCTCGGTCACTCCCGTGTCGCCATGCTCCAGGGAGGGGGAGGTCGCAGGACAGTCACGTGGCAGCCCTGCTATGTGGTGGACAGGGCGCTTAAGAGATGCTTGTCCAGGTGTTATTTTAAACCTATCTTAACATCTCCATAGTTTAAACATCTAGCCAGTAAACACTTTGACATCACATTTCCAATGCACCTAATTTCTATGTTTTTACCATAATCAGTGCACCTCCTGGCTCGGCCTGCCTGTGGGGGCAAGTGTGGTCCCTCCAGCCCAGTGTCAACGCTCGGGCCCCAATGGTCTGGGGACAGCAGCCCCCACAGGGTTGAACCCTAGGTTGTGCTGTGTCTAAAAACTAACGTTAGAGATGCTGAATTTTACTTAGAATTTAGAGAAAGAGAAGTGATTTAAATAATGTTCCTAAACTAGCAATTAACAGTGCACTTTTAACTTAGTAATGGGTTCATTATAATTTAAATCATTTGAGGCTATCATAAGTGGGTTAATTATTTTTTTATTAAGGAGGCAATTTAGTCTCTTATGACAAATGCATTTAAAATTTCACAGGCGTGATTCCTTATAACAAACTTTCTGAGAAACATGGTTTTCTCTAATGTTCACGTGAAATTCAAGGCCACGAGTGAGCCCTTCTCGGAATCACTGAAGGAGCCCCTCCCCTCCCGTGTTCTCGGAAGGGCCTCGGCGCCCCACAGCAGAGGTGCACGCCGGTCCAGGGCCACTCCGAACAGCGTGCGGCAGGAACGTGAGCGTTTTCTGACCTGGTCTCTCTCCCTGAACAGCCTGGGCCTCGCTTTGCCAGAGAAAGCCATGCGCTTGCTCAAGGCTTCTCAAATTTGCCGACACAGCCTAGGAATCCAAACCTGATTTAGCCAAGGTTGAGTCCGGGTGCTGTGGGACTCTGGGATATCTGGAGGCATTTAACTCGGTCTCGGGTTGAGAGAGGAAATCGGGAGCCCTTGGAGGACAGATGGGTGTCAGCAGGGAGGCTGGGAGGTGGCCCGGCGGAGGGAGGGGTGGGGTGGGCAGAGGGGAAAGAGGACTGGCGGCTTTACAGTTGATAAACATTTAACAGCATATGAAGAAGTCTTAGAAGGGAGGAGACTCGGCGTTCAGGGGCAAGTAGGAGAGGACAGCGATCTAGACAGGTGACCCACTGGAACGATGAACAAGTGACCCTCGGTCGTATTCATGGGACAGAAACCGCAGTTGAGAATGCCCTGGGGTGCCCCTCTCCATCCACTGTGTTTGCAAAGGCCCAGGAGCTCAACTCCACACTCGGGAGCATTCTCGTAACTCGCCAGCAGGTTTTGAATTTCACATGTGGAGCTCCGGTTGTGGTTCATGCTGCATGCATGTGTGTGTGTGTGTGCACGTGTGTGTCTTATTTGACTCCTGTGGGCCTGAGTTCCCTGTCCGGTCACAGAGAGGCCATCTGTGCACCCCCTGCGTCGTGGCCAGACCAAGTCACCGAGAGGGACCCAAACTGCAGAGCCGGAACCCGCACTGTCTGCTGGTCACATCTCACATTCGGGGCTGGAGTCCTGGTGCTGATGGGGAGGGGACGGGAAGGACCGACAGCACTTTTTGACATTCGGGGCTGAGTTGTGACTTTTATTAGATGCAATAAAATGAAATATGGATTTTCTCTATTCCTTTCACCCCTTACTCTCACATTTCATTCTGTTTCTGCACAAAACAAGAATCTGTCTTGTCTTGTGTTGGAGTTGTGGTCCGAGGTCACCACAGCACCGTGGGGGGAACTGCATCTGCATGGACTTGGGCATGGGCACTGGGTGTGGGCACTGGATGTGGGGCCCTAGTGACTCCACCCCGTGTGCAACCCAGTGCGCGGATGCTCTGCTGAGCCGGACCCCGTGGGCGCTTTTTAAACCCATGTGTCTTCATGCCTTCCGAGGGAAGTCTACGAGTGTGTCTGGTGTTCAAAGTTGGCTTTCCCCACCTGGCCATTTTATAACCTTGTGAGAAAGGTTTTTGCTCTGTGTTTTGAACACATCCCAGGGAGACACACACATGCACACACACACACTCCTGTTTAAAATAGTTTGTAATCTGACTGAGTCATTTTATATCCACTAACTATTGACTCTTTGCAAAGCGTAAGTAAGGGCACAGGCGTTACGATCACCTTCTGACCCAGCCCGGTTCCCTGGCTTGGGGCAGGGACGCCCACGTGCCCCAGGGATCTCGTGCTGCGGGCCCGGTCAGAGCCCAGCCTGGGATGAGGGGCAGGGTTTGCCGCAGAGGTCGCAGAGCTCAGAGGAAGTCTGTCTGTCCTCTCTTGTCCATGTGCACGGCGTGTAAACTCAGGTGCACAGTTGTTTTGCACGTCTTCCTTTGAACTTCACCTTCAGCAGAGGCACCAGCCTCACCAGCATCCTCGTCACTTACAGGTTTGGTGCTTGTGGAAAGAAATCTCACAGCTGCTTCCTGCTGGGACCTTCACGTGGGTGTGAATTCACATCTGTTCCTAGTGAATGAGAAATTCAGGGAAACAGGCGAATGCCCGGCCCTGTCCATGGTACCAAACCCTCACTGGGCCGTGGTCCTTCCCCAAACACTGAGCAGTTCTCTGGAATTTCTCTTCCTGTCGCCTCCTCCTTTCCCGCTCCGTTGCTGCGAATACGTGGCAAGGCCTGTGCTGCCTTCCTGAAATGCCTGTGCCCTCAGGTGGATGGGTGGCCCCACTTCCTGGGGGGAAGTGGTGGGGTGGGACCCCCAGGCCAGTGTCTATCCTCGGTGAGGCTTCCTTTCGTGCTCCGGGCATCCTCCTAGGTTAGTTGGAACTGTGGGCCTCCCCTTGCAGGGTAGAGATACGGGTTTGGTGCAGTACATTGGTTGGAATGGCGGTATTCAAGCCAAGTGCGTGAGGCTTCCATAGTGCCTGGCGCAGAGCGCATTCCCGCATGTCAGCCACTAGGAACCACAGCCGTCTAAAACAATAACCCTGACCCTGGCCGTGCGGCGGTTTGACAACAAACATTCATCCCCTCCCCATGCCACAGCCACTGAGTCCTGGTGAGCAGCCTTGGCCTGTGGTGAGCTGGGCTGAGCTCCTTCGATCTGGCAGCCCCACAACCCCCGGGACACCCCACTGTCCTGCCTGGCCCCCCACATCGGTCCGAGTGGACACGAAGGAGAGGACCATTTTTCCAGACTATGTGGAACGGTGACGGCAGAAGATTTTGATTCATGCTTCCTTTTCACGAAAGGTGATTTGGGCTGTTATTTCTTTAATAGATCACGTACAAGAAACAGCATTTCCTGCGCGTCCCCTCTCTCTCTCTGTCACGACCCAGGACGCTGTCCCCGAGGTGCTCGGCTGAGCTGGTCCAGCCCCACTGGACTCCTGAGGGTTAGGGTCAGCGCACACCCTCAGCATTATTATTCAGCGTCTGTGAATAATAATGAGCAGTTTAAAAGAAAGGTGCTTGATTTTGCTCTACTGCGCCTTAAAAGGAAAGAGCTTGTATGATTTTCAGATTAGATTTTAAAAATATTTTCTCTTTGTCCTTTCCTGGTGAATGTGGCCAGCATTGAAAAATGACTTTTGATCACAACTGGTTTAACAACCTTTTTAAAGAAAACATCATGCCTTCCGAGTGGCGTTCCAATAAGGCAGTCCTGGTGCAGCTGGGTTTTTTTCCTCACCCAAGGACATTTTTTCATTGCTCTTAGACAGGGGAGGGGGGACGAGAGAGAGAGACATTGATGTGAGAAACGTCAGCTGGTGTCCTTCTACACGCAGCCCACACAGGGGATTGAACCTGCAACCCAGGTATGTGCCCTGACGGGGAATCCAACCTCTGACCTTTCCGTTTACGGGGTGACGCGCCAACCAACTGAGCCACACTGGCCAGGGCACGGTCGAAGTTTTAAGCATAAAACCATGCATATCTTTGAAAAGCTTAAAATATGTTTATTATTGCAAAATGGGCAGTCACCAGTAACGTGGAATTAGTTGGTAACTATGAATCAAACAGTTAATTAATGCCACATGGAATGCAAGCTACCAGCCATCGTCAAACTCGGGGAACAAGACAACCTGACCTAAATATCCTACATATCCGGTAAATGCGCCGGAGGAAGACAAAGTAAAAATCTGGTCTTTCATTGCTCTGTAACAGACTCTTCATTTAGCCATAATTTTAACCCACTTCCTTAACAAAATGCCCCAGTAGTTCTCGTCCAGGGGCAGTGAATCTTCTGTACCATATGTTAGGCGTTGACTTGAGTGTCCCCCAAAGATGTCTCCTGGTCCTCTCCCCAGGACCTGTGGCTGTGACCCTATTTGGAAATGGAGAGTTGGTCCACGTGACCTGGCTGAGGCCCCGGGCGGCCCTGTTTCCAGACAACCAGAGTCCTAATGAGAAGAGGAGAAGATGCCCAGACCCAGAGGCCATTTCCCCCCATTGCTTTTAGAGGAAGAGGAAGAGGAGAGAGAAACACCGATTGGTTGCATCCCATGTGCTCCTGGACCGGAGCACCTTTCGTGGGGGTCGCCGCCGCAGCCATGTGGGCCACGCTGGCCAGGGCAAGGGGCACCTTCTTTTGACCAAAGGATTGCAGAGATCTGTGTGAAATATCTTTCATAATGAGTAAATACTGCTTCGAGAGTAAGAGTCTCTTCAACATGTCCTAAGAGGGTTATGCTTCGAAGGGGCCGGAAGCTCCAGACGAGCAGTATTAGCTCCCGTGCCAGGCCTGCTTTGGGGCTTGGACCAGCGGTCCTGGTCAGGGCGTGCCCCCCATAGGAGCTCACGCATGCACTTGCAGGCCGAGCGCAGCCCTGAGGTCTCCCCCGCAGGCTCCTCTCCGTTTCCAATAGGGTCAGTCACGTTAGGGACGCAGGGGACCCTTGCGTGACTCGTCTAGGGAGGGACTTTACAAAACCATTTTTCATAATCCCTGCCCCCACAGTTTTTTGAAATTGCATTCCTTTAGGACCATTAAATAATTATTCCTCCAGATAGGCTTCCTCTTATCAGTGAAACTGTTCACACAACTAGTAATAAATCATAAATTTGACCAGTTTGACTTCTCCAAATATTGTTTTTTTGCAATGAAATATGCTCACGGATTTAAGGTGATATGAGTATACGTATATGGAGCACTTCAAATCGAGAAAAGAGTTTCAGGGTTTAAAAGTTGAAGGCGAGATGAATGAGGTGAGACTCACTAGAGGTCGCAGAAGCCTTCCTTCCTCTTCGCTCCTCTGCCCCTCTGAGCGTCTCTCTTCTCTGGAGACTGTGTTTATGTTTGGGTTGCAAACTCTAGCACTCACGCTTTTCTCAGGTTTAGCACATCAGATCCTTTTAAGGCTTTACATTTTTTAACAAGTGGACACAATGAAATGGTCACCCACCGTGGAGGGGGATGTCACTGTCAGCAAAACCATTTAGCTCAGTGCCGTGGTTTCGGCCGTCTGACCCTCCACACAGACTCGAGGCCACGAAAGCCCAGGGAATTCTGACTTTTACCCCAACTTCCGTTCTACCTGAAACTCAGCGTTTATCCGATTCTTTGTGGACAAGGCTTAATCCTTTCACAGTCTTCCTGTTTTGAAAGTCGAAACGAGGAATTCTAGTGCAGCTTTTTCCACATTGCGAGCGTTCTCTGTGGTCACAGGACAGATGGAAGGTGGATGTACGTCCAGTATTTCTAACGAAAGGGACGTGTTCTCGGGGACAGATGGCCGAGTCAAGTTGTCCATGCAACTCAAAACCATCCCAGGTAAATGCGGGCCACACATGCTCGTGCAAGGGTGGTTTGTCTGCTCGCTCGTTCTCACGGTGCGTATTTCGCTCTCCTACTCTTTCGTGTTTAAAAACGGTCACCAGACCTGGCTGGTGGATGTAGCAGGGAGCAGCGTGGGGTCAGGGACTGTGCCCAGGACCCTGGGGAGCTGGCTGTGTCCCCACCCCTACCCTGCTCTAGACAAGCTAGTGGCCTCCGCCCTGTGCCAGGACCCCTGCTCGGTCAGCTCTTTGCACCCACATCCTCTCACCCAGGACCCACTGGACGCCCTGGCTGCAGGCGTTTTCTCCAGCTCGTGGGGGGTCGGCCGATGGAACCGGCAGTCTGCTCCCAGGACTCCAGTGAGTTCGTCACGTCGGAGTCTCCAGAGCTGCTAGGACCTGAACAAGCACTGGTTTTTGTTTGAAAGGGGCCCTGCAGCCCTGACGGAGTGGCTCAGGTAAACCCCGCAGCCTGAGCGGGGTCACCTGAGCTGGGCCACCTGAGAGGGGCCACCTGAGAGGGGCCATCTGAGCGGGGCCACCTGAGCTGGGCCACCTGAGCGGGGGCTCAGGAGAGGATACCTCAGATACCACCCTTCAAACATACACCTAAAAGTAAGTTTTCTTAGTCACAGGGGGTATGTTCTGGGATTTAAAAAATGTTGATTTTCAGGATGAAAGTGTATCACTTTTACCTGTTTCCGCTGGACCCCCAGTGCTGTGGTGACTGGATAACCCACCGTCGGTGATTCCAAAAAGCACAAGAAAATGCTTTGCTCGGAGCAGGCAGAAGGTTTGGAGAGCCCCTTTCCTTCTTGGATCCAGATTCCCCTCCCGCTCCTGGTCAGGAGGTCCTCCCGCTGTCGGGGGTACGGAGTTTCGGAAAAGCCTTTTATTCGTCAGCCGATGTTCTTGCAGGGAAATCCTTTCGTAAATGGAAATTGAGTTTTAGATTTAATTGTAGCTGCAGGACTCTCCTTTTGAATTATTACAATAATATTGTTGGGATAAAAATTGAGTAAAATAAAATGTTTTTAAAAGTTGATTATTCGGTAGGACAGGTGAGCCGATGGGAAACTCGGAGCAGGCGCCTGAGAGGGCCGCCCGCCCACCACTACCCCCGGTTCGGGCCTCGGAGGGGAGGGCACAGCACCCCCTTCTTTCTATACTTGTATCCCGAGGAGCTGGAGCAACATGAACGGGCGTAAGAGGGAAATGGAAAAACATTTGTCGTAATAACGTCGTGATTCCTTCGAGCTCCATTCAAGCCGTGATGCCAGGAATCCCTTTGGGGTTGTTACAAAAGAGAGTTTTTAAAGCTCGTGGGCAAATAGCGCATGCAGACGCTCCCGCAGGTTTGCCGAAGGGGGCGGTGGGGGCCGCGGGACTTGCTGGGGGACCGCTCCCCCGTTGTGGGGTACAGAGAGTGTCCCCCTGCAGGAGGATCTCTGCCTGGGGCGGGTGGGGCTTCCACCCCCAGGACACTGCGTGGGGCGGGGGGCTCAGGGGGAGTTGAGCCTTCCTTTGGAAAAGAGGAAGAAGAGATTGCGTGGGGTGGAAAGGGGAATTGGGCGGAGAAGGCCTTAGACCCTTTTGAACGAAGAATTGAGTATCTGGAAATTGTAACTGATCGCTTTAAAACTCTCCCCCGCCACGGACCCCTGGGAAGGTCTTTGACTTAGGCTGCCCAGTCTGAGGGTCGCCGAGGAGGGAGGGTCTCACCCAAGTTCAGGGCCAGCACACAGTCGGGTCCGGGAGAGCCAGGCAGGTGCCAGTCTGCACTCGGAGGTCCCTTGGGACTTGGGGGACACTCGGGAATGACCTTGTTCGGCACAAGGATTCCAGAGAGTTTTGCCCACACGCACTGCCTGTGGGCACTAAGCATCGTACTGGAGACGGCTGCTCTCAGTAGGAAGGGGATCAGCCTCGGCCGGGCGGGGGCTTTGGGCTGGGGGCACGGCGTTGACCTTCATGCGGGCGAACACAGCAGCCACCTCTCTCACTGGTTCCTGACCGGGTCACGTCCTAGGCCAGGATGTGTGAACGGGACCCGGCGCGGTGGCACTTCCCACGGCAGGCAGTGGTAGTTGACGGGACTCGGCCAGGCAGGGGTGGAGGGAGACCCATCAAGGCGTCATCCTTCCGTGCCTGCAGCCAGTTTCAATGCCCCTGTGACGGGGACGGAGACCATGTGGCTGCATGGAAGCTTCCAGTCGCCCCAGTTCTGACAGCCGGCGGTTTGATCTTTGCTGGGCTTGTGTCACAGCCCACACGGGGCCGACGACTCTTTCCACCGGGCAGGGAGCAGGGTTCTTCTCTGCCCTGGCCTGTCTCTGACCAGCAGCGGCTGGGGTCCGCCTTCTCTGCCCCCCTTCTCCCCTCGAGGACCTCTGGGGCTGGGGCTTTTTGAGTCACGTGGTTTGCAAGAACAAGAGCGTTCTGGTCCATGGCCTAGTTGACTTAGGGATAACTTTGGTCATGCAAAATATCTTTTCTTCATTGTAGCCAAACCTATTGATTTTTAAAAAATAATATGCGGATTTTTGACTTGTTTGAAACAAGCCTCAGTAGTACAAGTAAAAGTATAATCTTCTGAAAACCCTTTAAAGAATTATGTCGTTCAACCTTTTCCCATTTTTTATCTCGAACTCATGTTTGGACGTGGGATGAGGCTGATTGATTGATTAGTCAAGTGGTCGGCACCATTCATCGAAGAGGCCATCTTTGTTCCCATGGTCCTCTGGTGTCGACTCAGCCGCTGCCGAGGTCTCGGTACAGGTGGGCCCTCCAGGCTCTGCCTGTCGCTGCTCAGATTCAATCACTTGGGCAGCTGAGTGCTGGCCGTGCAGGGCTGGCCGTGCGTCTCCCGCTGGCTCCTTGGACCAGCACCGCTCGGTTCAGCCTCCCTCTCAGACTCACCTTCCAGGAGAAAATCATCCTGCCTGGATTATGAGACTGTTCATTACAGTAAATTTTTACATTGATTCTATGATTTTCATTGTGAAATATAACATTTGTCCTCATTAACTGAAACATTCTTTTTTTTAAAGATTTTATTTATTTATTTATCTTTAGAGGGGAAGGAGAGAGGGAGAGAAACATCAATGTATGGTTGCCTTTTGTGCGCCCCCTGCTGGGAACTGGCCTGCAACCCAGGCATGTGCCCTGACTGGGAACTGAACCGCGATCCTCTGGTTCGCAGGCCTGTGCTCAATCCACTGAGCTACGCCAGCCAGGGCCTAACTGAAACATTCTTAAGCATGTTTATCATCTTTTCTGCAAGTTTTTACACATTTCTGTCTGGTTTAAGCTTTTATGCTTTGTGGTTTCCTTCCCTTCTCCTTTCTCTCCTTCTTCATTTTTTTCTCGGCAGTTGCAGGTGCCATCTGCAAACCGCCCCGTCTGACACACACAAGCATTGGCCGGTCTCCAGATGCTGCCCTTGCACCCCCTGCCACCCCCCGAACTCCTCACGCTCTCTGATCAGAATGAATAGGCCCTCGGCAGGTTCTCCGGGGTTTGCAGAGGGTTACATCGTCTGTGGACAGTGCCGGTTTCATTTTATCCCTCGCAGCTTGTTCGCATGGTCTTCTTTTACTGTGTCTTTGGAGCTTAAAGCCCCTTGTTCCGGAGCCTCTCCTGCTGCCCTCTGCCGTCCGAGGCCCTTGCTTCTCCACCTGTCGCAGCCCTTCCTGGGGTTGTGTTGTTTCCGGGGTTTCGACACCTGTGATAGTGAGCACACGCCGTGGGCGGGGCCAGCTTCCTCTGTGCCCTGCCTCCCGGCCGGGGCCGGGTTCTCCTCTCATCCCTGGAGGCACAGTGGGGGGGAGGGGGAGGGGGGAGGGGGGAGTGGGCGGGCACCGGCGACTCGGGTGTATTCCCAGCTTTGCGGTTCCTTTTACGCCGGGTAGAAAATGCTGTCAACCTGGGCCCAGGTCACATCAGGTCAACTTCCCGGGTTGTCTGTTGCTGACCAGTGAATCGGTGCCCCCGATCCTTCCCCCAAGGCTGGCCCGTGACTGCCCCAGTTTCAGTGGCCGTCTGGTCACCTCCCCTCTCAGGGCCAGGTCCCCTTTGCTGTCCCACCATAGTGTTGAAACCCACAGAGGCAAAGCACACAGTTGAAAGAAGGCAAAGGACTTGAGTGGGGTTTTCTCCAAGGAGGTCATGCCAACGGCCAAGGAGCAGGTGAGGTGATGCTCGGGTTGCTGAGCATCAGGGAAACGCAAGTAAAGCCACAGTGAGACCCGCTCGCCGCCCATAGTGTGGCGATGATAATAATGGTCACAGGAAAGCAGAAGATGGCAGGCTTTGCCTGAGGTGATGCGGAAGGGGAGTCCCTGTGTGTCACTGGTGGGAGTGGGAGTCGGGGCCCATGGACCGGGGTTAGGGGGCTGGGGGGCTGCTATCGGGAGACCCCGTTTCTAGTCGTGGTCTGGCCACCCCTGAGACTGGTCACTCCTCCTCCCAGCTTCACCTGGAAACACCCGGTCACAGTCCGGGACCAGCCAGGGGCCAAGGAGGGCAGCTTGTTTGGTTGCCGTGTAACACCACCTTCTAATCCCTTCACATCTGAAAATCCAGACGGTGCTGCGGACCCTGGCACCCTGTGTCCCCAGGGCGTGGGGAGGAGGACCTTAGGGGAGGGGCAGAGGCAGGAAAATGGGTCCCTTACCTGACAGTTTTGGCCGCAGGTGAAATGACCGGCCTCCTCCTTTAGGAGGCCGCTCCCCTGCCCCGGAGGCCTCGCCTCACAGAGCACAGGCCTGGCTTCCACTGGGGCTCCCAGGCTCCGTCTCTGCTGCCCTCTCGTGGTGCACGTGGCGTGGGCTGGGATGGGCGGCTGCCGCATCCAGCCAGGGCTGTAGGGCCCTGGACCCAGACTGCAAAGCAGCTGCAGGCTGCTGGGCTGGGACCCCCCCCAACGTTTGTGTGGGGTGCGGGGGCTGTGTCTGCTGAAGCCCCCACCCTCCGACAGGTCACTAGAAAAGTCTGGAGAAACCCCACGTCCTAAATGAACTGCTCTGGTAACTTCTAAATGGTTTCAAAATGAGAGGAAGTGGAGTTGATTTATGGCCGAGTGGTTGGTAAGAAATAGAATTCAGGTGAGCAGGTGTTCCTTCCTTCCTGTGTTGACGGCGCCACCTGCTGGCTCCCCTCAGCGGTTTCGCCCTCCGGAGCCTGCAGGGGCTGCGGTTGGTTGGAAGGGAAATGAAGCCACTCCGTTCGGACATGCCAGGGTCTTCACTAGAGGGTCACAGACAAGAAACGGACACCAACCAGAGTCCTCAAAGAACAGCGAGGTGTCTCGGGCCTTCAGTCTGGGGAGCCCCTTCATTCTCCTACATCGTTGTCACGGCCACCGGTGGCCAAGGGCTGCTCGACCCCAAAAATGTCCCAGCTGCCCCATGAGGCAGGTCCTGCTTCACCCCAACTTTGTCAATGAGGAAACTGAGGGCAGTGGTGGAGGGACTTGCCCTGTGCCTGGTGTCCGAACTGGGGCTCGAGCCCCTGAGACTGACCGTGGCCGTGACTGTGGCCGTGACCGTGATGAGAATTTGAATCAGCCCTGTGCGTCTGCAGAGCGGGACTCTCCACCACCCTGCAGGCGCTGGAAGGAGCGTCTCGTATGGACCGTTCGTGGTGGCCGCGGTGGACGGCGAAGCGCTGTGCATGGAGATTACGCTGGGGCCTTGGGGGGTTGAGTTTTGAGGTCGGGGACGGGAACCCCATCACTTCCTCTGGCTGAGCGCGAGCGTTGCACAAACGCCCGTCAGTTCCCCTCTGCCGGGGCTTACTCCAGGGCTTCCCGGGAGCCAGAGACGCACCGCCGGTCGTTTGAAACCATGTGGAGGCTCATGTTCAGGCACAAGAAATTCCCCGGCTTGGTGAGTGTCCCCGACACGTCCTCACGTGCAGCGACGCGCACGGCCCCTGTGACTCAGAGCGGTTCTCCCCCACTCTCTGCTTCCACAGGGCAAGGGCGACTACACCCTGCAGGCCA
Organism: Sturnira hondurensis; assembly: GCF_014824575.4. Taxonomy (NCBI): domain Eukaryota; kingdom Metazoa; phylum Chordata; class Mammalia; order Chiroptera; family Phyllostomidae; genus Sturnira; species Sturnira hondurensis. Next base: position 10,529,529 of record NW_028072798.1, on the reverse strand, counting down.
CCAGACCTGCCACCGCCCCAGCAGAGGTAAGACACCGTGGCTGCTGGCCTGTTTCCCTGTGTGCACGAACAAGTCCCCTTTCTAAAAGAGTGTCAGACGCAAAGTGTTTGTGTCTAACTGGCCCACGTCCCCTGTGCATTTGCACGGTGCTGTCTGTGCGCAAGCAGGGGTCTGCCTGGCGCTGTCCCCAGGACTGTCCAGCTGTCCTTTGAGCTCACTCTGTTTGGCCTACGGGGACCAGGGGGGCGTTGTGTATATGGCTCTCTGTGCGTTGTTCTTGTAAGAACCTCACTAGACGCACAGGAAGCTGCAGTTACAAATGGCCAAGGAGACGGCCGAGGAGAGGAGCAAGTGGGATACTGCTGGGACAGGGCTGGCCCTGCTGGCCGCCACCCACAGGTGGCAGGGTGGTGGCCGGCCTTACCGGCCTCTTGTGTGCCGAGTTCCGGCTCCCATCGGAAGCTCCGCCAAGTGTTAGGAATGGGTCATTTGAGAGGGAGGTTGTTTCTGAAAGTGTTTCAGGCAGCTTGGCGGTTTGAACGCTAACATTCTAGATAAGTTTTATGAGGTGGTTTTCGGGGCATGTTTGTTTCAGCGGCTCCCACAGGCCTGGTAGGTCTAATACTATGTGCACTGGCCTTGGTGACTGTCTGGCTGAAGGCCATGCGTGGCAGGTGTGGCAGGGACGATGGTCCCAGCATCTTCGGTACATGTGTGTACATGAAACGACAGTCTGGTTCACATGAAACAAAAATATTCCCGCTTTTCTGTATATTTGGCTGCTTTCTCGTTGCCCTGCATCCTTGGCCTTGGGGAGGTGCGGGTTGCCCAGTGTCCTGTGTGGTCAGGGACCGAGGGAAGGGGCACAGGCTGCCTCGCCTCTCACCAGGGGCCCGTGAGCCCCGAGGGCTGCGGGGTCCTGACCAGGGCCAGGAGCCCATCACCCTGGACCAAGGGCAGCAGTCAGAGTGGAAGACCCCGTGCTGAGCGCCACCAGGCCCAACCCCCACCACCTGCCACCGAATCCCACTGGCTCACTGTTTGCACACTTGTTCCCTGGGACCCACGCGTGTCTTTAGTAACAGCCCTCCCCTGAGGATTTGGTTGAAAAGGTTCTTGGGACCATTTTGTTGTACAAATTAGATTTCCTTCTTAGAAAACAAAAATCGTGTGGGTAAAACTGAGAGTTATGGTCACTGGTGACGGGTGATATAAAATCTCCAGGGGGTTGTAATTATTTTAGCCAAGCGACTGGAAAAACGCCCGCGTACTCTCGGATGGCGTCCCAGGGTAAATGAACTCAGGGAGCAGGGGTGTGGAGGTCGGAGAAAAGAGCGCGTTTCCTCCTTTCCAGTCACTCCCTTTCTGTCCCATTTGTGACCTGATGGAGAAAGAGACAGTTCACTGCAGGGGGCCGGGTCTCAGGGCAGGTTCCTGTGCCTGGGGACGGATGTGTGAGGACTGGTGCCTCGTGGAAAGATCCGAAGGGACATTTTTCCATCTGCCGTCGGCACCTGCACTGAGCCTGGCCCCGCCAGACAGGAACAGAGTTCTGGTGCTGAGTATGCGTCTCCTCGTGGTGTTGGAAACGAACGCAGGTGAACTCTGAATAAGGAAGGGTGTGTGTCCGCTGAGGGGTGAGAGTTGAGCCCTGGGGTGTGGGACATACAGTGCGTGCCGTTGTGAATCATCCCCTAGAAGTCAGTGACCGCTCCTTCGAGGTGGCACCAGTGAGAGCCTTGCTCCCATCAAGCCCCTGCCTCCCGGTCACATCCCACGAGCACCCCAGAGAGCACCCCAGAGCACCATGGCGGCAGCCTGGGCCAGCCCGGTCACCTCCAGGACATGGCCGTGTTTTCAGCTTCACCTTGAGTATGACGGGCAGGGAGCCCTTCTTATGTCCAGGACAAAGGGGTACAAACCACCTGGTGTTGCCAGGGAACATTCCGGAAGCACGACCAGCCCATGAGGGAGCGGAGAGGGGACGGTGCTCTGTCCTCCCTCGGCTGTCCTTGTTGTCGTTCTGCACGTCCGTGGTGGCGGGTGGTCAGGCCCCTGAGTAGAACCCGAGTGCACACACGGCCGCTGCGGCCTGGGCAGGCGGCCTGTGCCTCTGGCGAGGGGCAACCTGATTTGCCGGGACGGCGTGGCGGCCGCTCCGGTGGCGAACTCGGCAACCCGCCATGGTCCTGGGTTCCGCCAGGCAGACGGTTTACCTGCTCGTTGAATTCCCCCTTTCTCTGTTAGGGTTTCTCTCTTTCTGTGTTTCATTGTATGAAAAGGACTTCAAAAAGGACACGACGGAGGTCGAACTCCGAAGGGAGGGAGCGTTCCGTGTCTGCACCGGCCTCGCCTGCGCCCTTGGGGCTGTCTCCCTCCCTGTCTCCTCTTCCCTTCTCACCACTCTGGCAGGAGCACACGCACCCCCTCCCTCCAGGAGCCACTGTGCCAATGGGTTGGTCGTCTGCGGACTCAGTGGGACTTGAGCGAGTCAGAGCGACTGCTCCCTGTGGTCTCCTGCTGTTTGGGGTGGAGGGAGTGACCGCTGCCCGTCACTGTGTGGACAGAAGGCCACCTGTGGCTGCGGGGTGGAGTGGCCCAGGCCGACCACAGGATGGAAAGGACTCTGAGGCTCGTGTCCGGCCATGACAACATGGGACCTGCCTGACACACACGTGTGGGCTGCCTGCCTGACATCGGGGTGTGGGTGTGTGTGTTATGTTTTGGTGTTGTTTTAATTCTCAGTAATTTGTGGAGCAAGCTGTTCTTCAATATGCAAATAGGGTGACGTGGCACTCAAACTAGGCCTCTGGAAAGGACCTCCGAGAGCTACAGTGCCCACGGGCCTGGGACCAGGCGTCTCTGCGTGAGTTCTTGGCGGGTGGGCCCCACCCCAGAGGTTCCTGTGTCACAGGCAGCGGCCCCCGGTTGAGTCCGAAACTGGTCTCCAGATCAGAATTTTGAAGCTAAAACTTGAGCTGGGCTCCCCACAGCCGTCTCTCTCCCGGCCTGGGCCGCGGGGAAGCTCTGGGCCCTCGGAGCCAAGGGTGGACCTGCCAGTGTCCGTTTCCCCCAACGATGCCGTGCCTCCGCTCTGCCTCCTAGAGCCTGTGAAGTGGTGCTCAGAGGTGGACCTGCCTCCTGCAGGTGACAGCTGTGTGAAGGTGACAAGGGACAGCAGGAGATGGCTCAAGCACAGGGAACAAATACAAAAGCCTGGGGTTCAGTCTGTCTCCGGGGACAGACAATTGGCCACAAGGCAGCCAGCCCGGCTCCCAGTCACAGCTCTGCATTCATTCCGCACCGTGACTCACAGGGACTCGGGGACAACACTGTGGGTGGGGGGCATGGGAGGGGGATGGGCACATGGGGACTCCAGTGGGCCCCAGGGTGGGGCAGACTCTCCCTGGGGCAGGTGGGGTACCCAGGGCAGTTTCCAGAACAGGGTGTTAGCAGAGGAGACGCCTGCTGGGGAAAAGGGGATCACCTGCAGCTCGGAGTGTCTACAGTCTCCCCCTCGAGCAATCACAGAAGAGGCGAGTGCAGGGTCACTCCTGTGCCCCTGTCCTCGTCGACGGCCTCTCCAAACCTCCGTGGCACCGCCACGGACACCAGTGACGTCTGGGGGCAGATTTCGAGCCAGGAAAATCCTGTGACTGAGGCCAAACTTTTAAATTTTCTTTTGGGACAGCTGGAGAAAAAAACGAAATTAATGTTAACAAAGGTCGACCCCAAATTTTCGCATATTCAGTTGCCTACTTCGCAACTTCCAACCCCCAAACAGACAAGATTTGTGGAAAAAATTCCCAAGGCTTTTCTTTAAGTTCTGGGATCACAGGTGACTTTTTTTCTTCTTCATAGTTTTTCTTAATTTACAAAGAAATCTTAACCACTAACACGGAAGCATATCTTAAGAAATTAGTTAAGGCTCAACTCACCCTAAAACTTAAAATAGCTGTAATCAGAGGGTGATGATATATTGTAGATGTATTCTTAGATAATGTCAACAGTGGAGACATTTGGTGACATTCAATGACAAATGGCAAGAAGGGAAGTGGCCAGTTCACTCGTGGACAAGTCACCTCTGTCACTGACACAGCCAGGAAAGTGCCATCGGCGTGACTATACACCCCAAAGTCCACAGGGAGCTCTCTGCTGGAAATGCGTAGCCGCCTTGTGACTTTCCCTGTCATAACCGTGGCCATTTTGACCTTGACCTCCAGTGAACCAAAGGGGCAGGGAGTGCTTTGTTCACTGGGAACAGGCATTCAGAATGGTGTCACCGTGGGGACCACACAGTCACTTCCCGCCAGCTCCTTTCACTTGTTGGAAGAGCTGACGGTCCCTGAGCACCTGATGTCATCCCGGCCAGTCGTCCTCGGTCACTGTTCACTTGTGATTGCTGTCTTTCACAGTGGAGGACACGTGGGTTCCAAGAAACGGAGTCCTTCGCCCCACGTCGGGCGCTCCATGGCAGAGCCTGGCTTCACGTCTCTCAGACCAGTAGGACGCCATCTGAATTCTCTTTCACAAACGCCAGCTTGGTGTCCCGTGCCTTCCACTCCAGTTTAGGCCGCTGTCTCTAAATTACGGTCTCAGAGAAAAGGCAAGAGCTAGGGGAAATTGCGACCATCTTTTCTAAGCCATGGAACGTTGGATATTTCCTCGGGACGGTGGCACTTCCGTCACCCTCCCTGTGCTAATGTGGCCCAAGCTGCCCGTGAGCTGCAGGACTGGGAGCCCCACTTCCTTCCCACCGATGGGCGGGAAGCACAGCCCGGCTGGTCACCTGGTGGCCACGGTCGCCTGCATCCCTGAGAGCCCAGGGCCCCTGCCGGCGGCAGCCCCGGCGGTCCGGGCAGCTTCTCCAGCCCTTGCTCCCCTGCAGGAGAGACCCTGTTTTTGATTCCAGTGTCCTCACCGTCCTCATGGCTGTGAGGACCAACCACGCTGGTTCCACGGGGCTCCACCCTCGGGAAGCACTAGGGTGCCGGCACTGCGGGCCTCGTGGGTGGCCGTGCTCTGGGGAAGTTCGTTCCTCAGCACACAGGGATGGCTTCCCGAAAACCAGGTGCTGACAGGACACAGCACTTCGGTGCTGTGGCTGGGGGGACAGAGGCCCCCCGAGACCATAGCAGCAGCCCCTGCAAAGCAGTGGCCAGCACACGCTGCGTGAGGTTTTCCAGAATGATTTCTTTTCAGGGTGTGTTCGGAAGCTGGGCTTGCCACAGCGGTTATGACGATCTCTCGTGCATCAAATCAAAGGCAGTTTCTTGCTCTAGTCACCATGGCAACGTTCAGTTCACAAACTTACATGTACCTGCAATTATGTTCCATTAGAAATGAAAGGTTCTGCCCTGGCTGGTGTGGCTCAGGGCATTGAGCGCCGGCTTGTGAATCAAAGAGTTGCCGGTTCGATTCCCAGTCAGGCCACATGCCTGGGTTGCAGGTCATGTCCCCAGTTGGAGGTGTGTGAGAGGCAACCACACACTGATGTTTCTCTCCCTCTCCTTCTCCCCCACTTCTCCTCTCTAAAAATACAATAAGTAACATCTTAAAAAGAAAAGGTTTCTTTGCAAAGACACTGGGCCTGATGTGACCGCCATTCAGGTGCACACCGCCCCCACCAGGCTGGGGATGAGGACTGTCAGCCAGCGGCTGGTTCAGGCGATTTGGGCAACATGAATGTGCAGGGAAGGCGACGTTTTGGTTGAAGCTTTTGTGAGCCTCCCTGTGGCCTGTGTCCATCTAACCCGACGGTTTCCCAGAGAAAAGTCCTCGGACCCGCCCACCGTCCTGACTGGCCCAGGGGAGGGAGCCCCCCCGTGGCGCCACCTGTCGCCTCTCGTTCTGTGTGGGGCTTTGGCAGTGTGTCCGTGGTCGGGTGAGGTGCCTGTTGGTGGCCCTGGGGGTCCTTCTCGGCAGGGGACCCTGAGACATGCCACCAGTGGGAGGTCCTCAGACAGTTTCTCAAGGGCCTTGGTTCTATCCTGTGCACGCAGTAACCTGAGAAAGTGCGGGTGCCCCAAGTAAGCCCACTCTCGCGTCTCCAAAGAGCCACCTCCCACGTGACGAGGTGCTGGGCATGCTGGGAATGTCTCATGGGAGGCGAGCACCTTTCCCCAGGGGGTCACTAGGTCACCGAGGGTGACAGTAAATGCCCGTGCGTCTGAGCCAATCCCAGAGCCTCGGCACCCTCCCAGAGAAATTCAGTAAAGATTTCTTTCAGGCTTGCATCAAGCCAGGATACTACGTGCTTTGGGTAAATCTAAGGACTATTTAGGTAATTAAGACAAAGTATTGAGGAAGGACCACAAGAGCCAGGGTTGAAGGACAACATTTCTCATTGTTCTTCAAAGCTCGGCAGTACCGTGGAGTGGGGCTGGGAGAGGCATGAGCTTCTCTCTTTATGCTGCTCCCTGTGCCATGGCAGTGACCGCCGAGAGGGGACGGGACGGTGGTTGTCACTGGGAAGGGGCAGGGTGGGTGGCCGTCCTCGTCTGTTGTGGGAGCTGGGCCTGCTGTGAGTGCGAAGGCTGTTTCCCCGGAGGCTGGTTATAAAGACTGTGTGTGGGTTTTCAGATCCAGCGCTTTTGAAAGGGGTGAGGTGTGGGGGGTCGTTTAGGCACAAGAAGCAGAACCGGCGTTGTTGAACTGCTAGTCTGACAAATGGACGATTCGAGGCTGGCGAGCAGGGACCGCCTGGAACGAGACGCATGATGGGGAAGAAGTCTGCTGGGAATGGGAGGAATGCCGGTTGTTGCTATTAGGTCCCCTCTCTCGCCGCGACTCACACATGAACAAACCACATTTTCTTTTCCAAGTCCCGGCTCGAGAGCGTGGTCCTTCAGTGTGGAAGCTGCTAGTTCTCCGTTGGGGCCCCGGGACCTTGAAGATGCCTGGGCCAGGGGAGACACACGGCGTGAGCCTGTGAAAACGTATGTCACAGGCTCCTCGTAGGATTTCTGATGGCACATGTGACAAATAGATGCTATAGCTTAGCACGCCCCCCCCCAAGGCTGACCCGGTAATTTGTATGAAGTTTGTACGCATGTGTACGTGCGTGCACACTCGTACACAGATGGCACACTCTCAGGAATGCACACATCCCAGAAACAGGGCACGTGTGCCCCGGGAGAGCCCAGCAGAGGCCGAACCGTTGCCCTGGCAACACGGATCCTGGAGTGCCCACCCCAGGAGGGAGGACAACTGGGCTTTAGCTCTTCCCGTCGGCCGGAAAGGACACGCTCTCTACTTTCCCATGTTAGGGTTGGGCCGCCCCTAAATCAGGGCGGCTTCTGTCCACGCCGGTCGTGAATGTTCTTTGTCTTCCATTTCTCCTCCTCTGGCCCTGTGATTTCTCACGCTGTTCAGGGGCACGTCCACATGAACACCACAACCTACATTATCCGTCACCTGAAGACGGGGCCGGGTGGTCGTTTTCCAGAGCACGCCTTTCGGTCTTCGGAAGAGGGACCCACTTCTGTCCTGTCTGGAAGGTTAAAAAGCAAACATAAAAAGGCGGCTCTCAGCCAGTGTCACAGGTGCCGCTCTGGGCCACGGAGTGGCACTTTCACACTGACCCTCGTGAGCCTCTGGCTGCCCACAGACTGGCCGATGCGAGCGACCCCAGGGCTGGCCCGTACGGGAGGGCGCCTGGAGCTCAGGGAGGCGAGGCCGAGCTTTCTGTCCCCAGACGGGACACACTCCAAGCCTGGCTGCAGTCCTCGGAGAGAAAGCGTGTGTGTGTGGAGCGTGTGCCTGGGTGCATGCATGGATGTCACGTGAGTGCCTTTGTGCCTGCCTGTGTCCGTCCGTGTGGTGACTGTTGCTCCAAGGGCTGACATGACGGGTGATGCAGTTTCTGCAAAATGAAAGGTGCGTTCGCCGGCCCAGTGTCACAGTGTCACCCAGTGTCACAGCCGCAGCACCATTTCTCTCCCTTCCTGTCATGGAAACGACCCAGATGAGGAGATGGGGAGGTGCCCTTCCGAGGTCGCCTGGCAGGTACAGGACCATGGGAGGGGTCTCGGGCCCGCCCCTGGCTGTGTCTCTGACGGTTTGAATGTTTGGCTCGTTGGACGGGATGGGGATTTGGCCAGATAGGTGTGAGCACGGTGAGGGCTCAGGCATGCTGTCAACATGGCACTTGGAAGGGACAAAGCGACCACCTGTGGGCCGGTCCCCTCCCTGCCCCTCTCTCGGGGGAATCCCCGCTAGGTCTGGCCCGCATCTGTGCATCTCCTACCTGACACCTGGCCAGGGGAGTGGAGCTCCCCACCTTTGATGGGAACCCGGCTGCCGGAGGTGAGGCGAGGGCGCACGGTGCCGGGGAGATGCGCCCGGGACCTGCCCGGGACCTGCCCGGGGGTCGGCTCACAGGCCCCGAGGGTGAGGGGGAGCCGGCTGCCGTGCAGGAAGCTGCAGGGACGTTTCTCGGGGAGCCAGGGGAGCTGGCAGGTTTCCGGTTTTATTTGCTGTGGGGAAGTCGCTACAGTGATGGATCTGGGCCAAGAAAGGGCAAGTGGAAAGTTGTTTCCTGGGGCGGCAGGGAAGTCTGCCCATCACGAACCCAGAAAGTGTCTGAGGTCGCAGGTGGGCACCCCGGGGGTGGGTCGGCAGCTCTGGCTGGAGCTGGGTGCGTGCCCAGCGTGTCTGGTTCTGAGGCCTGACAGCCCCACACATTGACGGCTGCCGTTCGGTGTGAATTCCCGCAGTCGAGGGAATTCAGTGGTGCTCGGCCCTTCGCCTGCAGTTTGGGGAGCAAGGGGAGAGTGGGACACGGCTGCTGCAGGTGCAGAGGGTCAGCGTCAGGGTCAGCTGCTCGTCCTGGCATTTTTAACTGCTTTTTTAAACAAACTTTATTATTGTAGAATGTATGTAACATAAAAGTTATCACGTTAGCCATTTCCAAGTGGCATTAGGTGTGTTCACACTGTTGTGCCACCATCTAGAACTCTCTTATCCTCCCCGATGGAAACTGGCCCCACGGCCCAAGGACCCCCCTCCCCCGCCCCCCTTCCCCGCTGGCCCCGTGGAGTCTGCTCAGGTTTGAGTTCAGTAGCTCGGGCCGGTGATGGTCTGTCGACGCGGCGAGGATCACGTCTAGCCCGGCTGTGGGAGCAGGTCCTCCAGTGCTCACTGGATCCGTTAGAGACACGACTTTGAATTGCATGTCACGTCGCCCTCTTTGAGAAGGGGGACGTGAAATGCGGGGATTTGACAATCACTGACAGACAGGCCAGTGAGTCTTAACACTGTCTGGAAGAAAACCTGCAACTTTCACTTCTCTTTAGGAAGGGCAAGAAGTGTTCGACTCTCTGAATTTAGTCAGTATCTTTAAGTGTATATATGGCCCTGGCCGGTGTGGCTCAGTGGGTTAGGTGACTGTCTCAGAACCAAAAGGTCACCAGTTCGATTCCCAACCAGGGCACATGCCTGGGTCCCTAGTTGGGTGTGTGCGAGAGGCAGCCAATCCATGTATCTCACACACGCACATGCATGTTTCTCTCTCTCTTTCTCCCTCCCCTCCCCTTTTTCTAAAAATAAATAAAATCTTTTTTTAAAGTGTATATACGCTCAATTGCATGCATATTTGTGGTTAATGAACATTTGTACATTTGTAGGTCTTCGAGCATGAATGTACGACTTTGAGGTAAACGTAGGTTCCACTTTAAAACACTCCTTGGATCATGTTTCCAACGGTTTTGTGAGGTGAACGAGCGGCGTCTTCTTGTACTTCTGGGGTTAAGAACAGGGAGGCACGGAAGACAGGGCGCGTCCACACGTTAGAGGCATGAATGACCCCCCCAGAGCTCCCAGCCTCCTGCCCCCAAACCCCCCACCCCCAGAGCTCCTCCCAGCCCCAGAGCCCCCAGCCCCAAGCCCACAGCCATTCCTAGGGGGCCCCTGGCTCTGACTAGAGGAGCCTCACATCCCCGGGATCACTTCCTTTTTGACGCCCCTTCTCATCCCCAAAGCTGGCAGTGAGGTGAACAGACACGTCCATACGAGGTAAAAAGAAGGGAGCACAGACGCCGAGGTGAAGAAACGGAAGCAGGAAATGATGGATCTGAGGCGAGGCCTGGGCTTGGGTCCCCTAGCAGGGGCGACGGCACAGCAGGAGGCGGACGGGGCCTCGGGCTTCACTCTGTGCTCTTCCCCAGGGAGAGGCCCACGTGCTGAAACAAGCCACAGAGCTGACCGCGGTGCCCACGGAAACCAAGGCCCGCTGGTCCCGTGAAGGCCTCTCTCTCTGCTGCAGCAAGCCCCGCAGGCCTCCCAGGGAGCGCACGGTCAGGAGCAGAGGACGGTGTCCCCTACAGCCTGTGGTGGACACACAGAGCAAGTTTCAGCCTGGCTTTTTGGGAGGCCCCGAGGGGTAGGGGCGGGACCAAAGCACAAGGCAGGAGAAGCCACTACTCTCGGAAGTCCAGGCCTTGGAGGCTGGGTGGGCGGCTCCCCGGGGGTCTGACCCACCCAGGGGCAGTTGCAGCCATGGGGAGACGAACCGGGTGCCTCACCCCCCGACAGTCCTCATCACGCGGGGGTGGGGCCCCGGGGGTGTTCTGATAGAAGTCCGTGGTCCTGCACCTGGTCGGGTCTTTGGTCAGTGCAGGAATATAGCTTCCACGCCTCGGGTTGTCGGGGGGCTCGTAAAGTCCGGAATCTGGAAGGGAAGGGGGCTCAGGAACCCCAGAGTGTCTTACAGATGAGGAGACTGGGGGCCCCAGAAGTGGGGGAGCCGGGCCGAGGGTCCCACAGTGAGTGCATGGCAGAGCGGAGTCAGCTCCGGGCTGTATACACCAGCCAGAGCCCCTCCCTCTGTTCCTGGGGGTCAAGGGAGGCCTCGGGGAGGTTCGGAGACTGGGGAAAGTGCCCCTCCACCGCCGCTGTGTTTACTAAATCTTCACTTTCCGTAGTTGCTGCTTTGATGCCTGGACACCTACCTCTACAGGCTGTCCCTCCCTGGGTTTGCCGGTCCTGGAGGTAGCAAACAACTTCCCAGCTACGCACTGTTCACGTTCAGGTCAGCCAGCCCAGCACCCACCCCCAAGCCCCTCCTCTGAGCCTCTCTCACTCAGGGCCACCACCCCATCCCTGGTCACCAAAGGGCCAGGACAAGACGATGAGAAAACAGCCCCTGCCCCACAGAGCCCGCTGAAACCCGCAGACCAGCCAGGTCCCAGCCCGACACCCCGATCTCGCCTGTTACGTGTGTGCAAATCACAGTAAAGGCTCTGGGCCCTTTACTAAAAGACTGGGTTGAGGACAATGGTCAAGGGGGCTACTGAAACCACCCCCAAAGAAGGGGGTGCACAGAGAGGCCAGACAGCGTGCAGTGTTCAAGGACCGAGTGAGGTGGGGGAGCCGGCGGGCAGCACACAGACTGACTGGAAGCTCTTTCGGGTATAAAGTTTTACGTGCATTCCGATTTTGTGAAATGTGGATGGGAAGGCAGGGCCGTGAGTGCCTGGGGCCGGTGTAGGACGTGGCACCCGAGTTCGGGCAGAAAGGTCATGGCAGGTCAGGAAGGAAGAGCCCCGGCCCCCAGCAGCCGGCGGACCTGGGGTGGGAGAGGCTGGCTCTCGGGCCCCCGCCCACCGGCCCCCAGAAAGGAGCCTACCTGGCTCTCAGTCTCCCTCTTCCCATAGGCTGATTGTGGTTCATTCTTGGTTTTGTCATTGGAATGGTCCCCGTTTGGTGACTCTCGAGTCACTGTTCGCCTCCCGTCTTTGTAGGGTCCTTAAGCTGAGAGTGATTCTTCCATTTTTAACTGGGGAAAAAGGAACAAAACAAGAAGGTTTTGTGGTACCCAAAATGGACTCAGAGTAAGACTCCTGCGTCCGCAAGGGCAGTGTTGTCAGAACCGGGCCACGCTCGTCACCCACCTGGTCCGGGGCTGCAGTGCGCCAGTCACAGGTTGGGACGGAGGCCGCGTGGCCCTGCAGTGTTCAGCCCCTGCGCCGCTGCAGGGAGAGAAAGGGACCAGACCCCCGCCTCTGTCCCCAGGCTCAGGGAGCCCCCGCAGGGCCTGGGCTTCCTGCGGGTCTCAGTAACTTCCTAACGTCTGGTGACTTGCTCACACACGTGTGCACATGGACAGACACCTGATGGCTGGATTTTTAACCTGGTTAGCCTTCTTCCCCCCGATTTTATGAACGAGTGAAAGGCCTGCTCAGTGTGTCTGGAAAGGTAGGGGCCTTGCGTTTCCTGAACCCGCGGACGCTACCTCGAGACTCCGCTGCCTTCACGGGGTCGGCCACGTTCTCGTCCCCTCCGTGTGTATGCGGGGCGGGGACTCTGAGACAGTCCCCAGGGAAACGGCTGCTAATGACGGTCTTGGAAACACATCCTCATGAGTCCACGTTTGGGGGCAAGTTCCTTTGACCACTTTAAAAGGAGTGAGCCCAAACTCTGTCCTCTGGAATTCTCAGGCAACTTTGCGTTTTACCGTAGAATTGAAGAATTGGTAGGAATTGGTTTAGAGTCTGGTGTGACCTTAAGCTTGTTGATTTTACTCACACAAACATGAAATGGTTTAGTCGTTTTAGAGGGAAGAGTATTTTCGAAGGCTGTTGGGCTTTCCTGGTGCAGGGGTGCAGGGGGAGACTGGCGGGCTGCCTGTCGCCTCCTCCCAGGGTCCCCTGGGCGCCGCTCCGCCCTCGGAAGGGTGGGTCTGGGCAGATAAGACCCTCGCTACTTCCCTTTTCTGTCTGTAGCTAAGGAACCTGTTGAGGGGAAGTGGGTGTAAACTCACAAAGCCATTTTCATCTTCGTAGAAAAGTGTCCAATCAAACAACCATTAGAGAAAAAATCTACGTCAAACTTACCTGCCCAAGTTCATTACGAAACGTGCAATTGGCGAAATTTCTGGGACCTTCCGGGACGTAAAAGAAATACGTCCCACAAGTCCAACACTGTTTGTCCCCTGCACCCCCCCTCCCCGATTCTTGAACTTCCACTCCACTCCCCGCTGGTCTGTGCTTTCTTCCTTCACCGCCCCTTTTCCAACCTGGTGCCAGTCTCCCACCCACGGCCCCTCCCTCAGCCTATACACAGGTTCCTTGTCCTCCTGCTAAACAGTGTAAGCGCTTCACACACGCACGTGCATGCGTGCGCACATGCGCACACACGCACACGGCACGTTAACCGTGTTGCACGTGTTGCCAATACTTTGCAGTTTATTTAAATGTTGACTGTGGTATTTTGACCCTCCAAATGGTTTCAGTCTTGATTTCATGTCAAGAAAACTTGCGTCCCATCAAAAGGTCATGTAAACATTCAGCCTTATTTTATTTTAGTATTTTGGTGTTACTTTTTCACATTTAGACTTGATTTTTTCTGGCGTGTTGGATTGGGAGGTATGTTCGGTGGATTTAATTATTTTTTCCAAATTCTCACCCATTCTTCTCAAAACACTGTTCTATCACTTTTTCTTTCTGTTCAGATGTCACTGTGCCCTAAACCTTACACACACCTGGATCTGTCTTTGGATATTTGTCTTCCATTAACCTGGCTTTGGATACTATTTTTCCCAGCTCTTTTCAAATTAGATTGATGCACCGGATTATACAAGTCTCATGTGGACGCTGTGGCGCTTGGGGGGCTTCCCTGTCACAGAGTGGGCGTTGCCATAGTGCCCGCTAACACCTCCATGCGCGGAATTACCAATTCTCTTTCGAGGGGAGAACATTTGAGATCTCCTCTCTTAGCGATTTCCAGGCGTACAGCGCTGTCTTATTAGCCATCACCTCCACGCTGCACATCGTGTCCCGGGAGCCCACCCTCGTTGCAGCTGGAAGTCTGTGCCCCTCACCCAGCCTTCCTGCCACCCAGCCCTGGTCCCCACTGTGTAACGCTCTGGTTCTGAGTCTGGCTATTTCCGAGTCTACCTCTAAGGCAGATCACACAGGGTCTCCCTTTCTCTCCCCGACTAGTTCACCCAGCATGACACCCTCAGGGCCCATCCACGCCACTGCCAGTGGCAGGACACCCCTCTTCCTTGGGATGAATACAACCTCATCGTTCTGCTCTAATCTACGTTCCGTACCCAGGCACCCGCAGGAGAACAGACAGGTTGTCTTTGTGTCTTGGCTGCTATGGATAAAGCCACCAGGAGCATGGTCTGCAGACGTCTGCAGGAGGTCCTGCCCCTGTTTCCTTGGACAGGGACCTGCACGTGGGGCTGCTGGGTCGTGTGGCAGCTCTGTTTTTCATCTTGGGAGACCAGTGGTGGCCAAGGGCTTGGTTTTCCCCCCATTGCCCTCAGTGCCTGCCATCCCCAGCGCTTGGTGTGAGAGCCACTTTGACAGATGCGAGGTGGCCCGTCCCGGGGCCCTGCTTTGCGCTCCCTGGGAGGTGAGCGGCGCCAGCACCTTCTCCTGTCCCTCCTGTTGGCCATGTAGGTCTCTTCCTCGGAAAAAAGTCAGTTTGGTTTCTCTGCACCTTTTCAAGTCAGATTTTTCGCTGTTAGGTTGTAGGAGTGTGTTTTTGATATTACCCCTTATCAGATGTATGGTTGACAGATGTCCCCTCCCATCCCCTAGGTCGCCTTTCCATTTTGTTGGTGGTTCCCTTTGCCGCGTGAGGCTTCTCGGTTTTCTGTGCCCCCCTTGCCCTTGTTAATGTTGCTTCTGTGCTGGGCCTTTGGTTTCCTGCCCCAAATGCATTGCCCATTTGGGTACTGTGTTTAAAATTACATTTTAATATTTGCTAGGACAAGCCGCCTCTTGTTTCTCTTCTGAGACATTCTCAGGTTTCGTCTCCTGGACTTTAATCCTTTTTGGTTTTTAAAATTGCCTCTGTGGGGATGTAAGCGACACAGCAGATTATGTTAGTTTCAGCGGACGCCATAATAATCTGATATTTGTACGTGTTGTAAAATGATCACATTATGTCTATGTAACATGTCACCACGCACAGTTTTTTTCTTATGAGAACTTTAAAAAAATTTTTTATTTATTTTTTACTTTTAGAGAGAGGGGAAAGGAAGGGAGAGAAACATTAATGTGTGAGAGGGAAAAAAAAATCAGTTGGTTGCCTTTTGCACAACCTGTCCCACAACCCAGGCATGTGCCCTGTCCGGAAATTGAACCAGCCACCTTTCGGTTCTCAGGCCAGCTCTCAACCCACTGAGCTGCACCAGCCAGGGCCTTATGAGAGCTGTGAGGATCTGTGCTCTTTGAACTTTCAAACACACGAC